>NC_140224.1:21887400-23231573 GCF_951802725.1 Rutilus rutilus
CAATGAAAGTCAGTGGGGTCCAATGTTGTTTTGGGCCCTATTGACTTTCATTATAGGGACAACTATGGCGTTATTTTCCTGTCAAATGTCGAGAGCGCATTATTGTAGCGCGAAAGGACATTAATATAATGCGCGAGCGGAATCGCTCTCAGATACACGCTGCTCTTGTAAGAATTTTCTCTGGGCTCGCTCAGAGAATATGCCTGCACTTAAAACGTGTTCAGTGCAATCGGGAATCTCTCCTCTTCGCTTAAAGTAAGCGTTTATGTGCTTCGACTGTGTCCCGTGCATTCGCGCATGCCTAAGTACTCTTCTCTTCGATTTCTTTCTCTTTGCTCTTGGCATAAACGCTGTCAAAACGGCAACAACCAATGAAAACGCGACAACTTTTGGAATTATGGCCAAAAAGTTCAACCTTGGTTTCATCAGACCATTACACATTTTCCCACGCGCTTTTTAGGGACTTGATGTTTGTTTTTGCAAACTTCAGCCTGGCATGGATGTTTTCCTTGTAAGAAAAGGCTTCTGTCTTGCCACCCTACCCCATAGCCATTCATATGAAGAATACGGGAGATTGTTGTCACATGTAGCACACAGCCAGTACTTGCCAGAAATTCCTGCAGTTCCTTTAATGTTGCTGTAGACTTCTTGGAAGCCTCCCTGACCAGTTTTCTTCTCGTCTTTTCATCAATTTTGGAGGAACGTCCAGTTCTTGGTAATGTCTCTGTTGTGCCATATTTTCTCCACTTGATGATGACTGTCTTCACTGTGTTCCATGGTATATCTAATGCTTTAGAAATTATTTTGTACCCTTCTCCTGACTGATATCTTTCAACAATGAGATCCCTCTGATGCTTTGGAAGCTCTCTGCAGACCATGGCTTTTGCTCTGAGATGCAACTAAGAAAATGTCCGAAAAATCCCACAACAGCTGAACTTTATTTGTGATTAATCAGAGTCACTTTAAATGATGACAGGTGTGTAATGACTTCTATTTAATATGAGTTTAAATGTGATTGGTTAATTCTGAACACAGCCCCAGTTATAAGAGGGTGTGCACACTTATGGAACTAGGTCTTTGTAGGTTTTTATTTTTAATTTCCCCCCCCTCAAAGATTTCAGTTTGTTTTTCAATTGAATTGTTCACATTATATATCACATTAAAAGTGAAAAAAGTTCTGACATGATTTATCTTTGTCTCATTCTTTTACATCACAAGAACCTGCCATTTTAACAGGGGTGTGTAGACTTTTTATATCCACTGTATACATATATTAGAGGGTGGAAATGGCAAATAAGTCAATAAGTGCTCCATCTACTGGTTAAAGTGGTAATTTTGTATTATTTTTATTTTTTTAAATAAAAGTGTTTGTTTGCTACGAAGTGTTTTCCTACATCTTTAAACTTTGTTTTACAAATCATCACATTAAAAATAACATTAAAATGTGATATTTAGAGCTTTGTAGGGCTGGAAAAAGTGTGAAGCAATTGAAAGCCCTTGAAAAGTGCTTGGATTTCACTCAAAAGGTTATAAGAACCCTGAGATTAATAATAATAATAAAAAAAAAACAAATAAAAAAAAACATTCAAATATTTCTGCCACAATACCATGGTTACAGTTAGCGTTGCTACATTAAATCCATGGTGAATGTTGGTGATTTGTGGATTGAAATGCCTTCTATAACTTGTTCATTCATGGCACAATGTTTCATCTGGTTTCCATGTCAGCGCTTGTTGGTCTGATATGGTTTATAACAGAGAATGCTGTGCTGAATTTGAATGCTGCTTAGTTGCACCAGCAGGAAAAAGGCTGCAGTCTGTAGCCCTGATTCATCTGTTTCATGTGGTGTTGAACATGAAAAGTGATGCACAGTCTCGGTTCAGCTGTTCTCTTCATAAATAAATAAATGCATAATCTAGCCTATTTGCTCGTCCACTAAGTGCATGTTTAAAAATAATAATGTGTTCTAAAACAAAAACGTCTGGGTTACGTATGTAACCCTTGTTCCCTGAGTAGGGAACAGAGACGTTATGTCAGTGACGACGAATGGGGTTTCGCTTAGAAAGCCTCTCACCTTCGAGTATACAAAACGAGCCAATGGCAAGAAAATGCCATGGGTCTGCGGAATTTGCATAGCGTAAGTCCGCCCCACCTCGTGGGTATATAAGGAAGTACACTGGCAACATGCAGATATGTTTCTTCGCTGAGGAGCCGAGACTGAACTCCGGCGTTCCAGCGGTACAGCGGAAGTGGCAGGGTAGACGTAACGTCTCCGTTCCCTACTCAGGAAACGAGGGTTACATACGTAACCAAGATGTTCCCTTTCGTGGTCACTACGAGTTACGTCAGTGACGACGAATGGGGTTCCCAGTCTAATCACACCACCTCTGCTGTCTTCCAGTGCCCTGTGTAAGTCTGAGCTCCCTGTCGTGAGACTGGCACGGACGTAGGACTCCTACTTAACACAGGGATACCAAGGTACACTGGGAAGCATATCTCAGTGGAAATATGCAATCATGCCCAGCCCGAAGGGGGGGACTTGGAATACACATATGTCCCGGAGGGGCTGCATATGGAGTATCACTGGGGTGTCCAGCCGCAGGTGGAATATTTCAACCCCAGGGGTGGCAAGGTGGCTTGACGAGGGAAAGACACATGCTCAGAGAGGCTTACAGTGGAAATACACATGTGGGGGTCGCCCAGAGGGGGAATCATGCACATGGAGGCACCTAGCCAACCGTGAAAGCTGCCGGTGTCATAACTCTGGCGTTGGCGTCAACAGCGCTGGAGGAACTCAGGGCCTGCGGGGAGGCTCACCTGAGGAGAATAATCGCACGTATCCCGTATGTGGAGAGGAATGGCGAGCAAGCGAAGACACCTGAGCAGAATCTAGTACCGGCTGGTTGAAGCGAGTACATGAGAAGAAACTGGTACCACTCGGAGATTGTGGAATCTCGCGAATGTGTTAGGTGTCGCCCAGCCTGCAGCTCTGCAGATGTCGACCTTGCTGCTGGTAGCCAAAGCAATGGTGTCCACTAACCAGTGAGACAACATTTGCTTGGAGAGAGCCTTTCCCTTCAGCTTCCCACCATAACAGACAAAGAGCTGGTCTGAGGAGTGAATTAGCCTGATGTTTCTCGCGACCCAGCGGGACAGTCTGGGAAGCTCTAGCCAGGCTCCCAAGAACTGTACCAGTGGGGTCATGCGAACCACAGATGTACCCTCGGTTGTGCAGTGAGGCGGAATGACCGGCCCGGACGTGGGTGGCATAGCGGCCCAGTGCGGGGGCACGGTCATTAGCCGCGTCCTGCCAGAGGAGGCCAGGGAAAGACCAGCGTTCCACGGGGGTGTGCTCTGGCAGGGGTCTGGCGACAGAGGGGGATGAGAGTGGCGAGGCTCGTGAGCGGCGCGCACTGTCATCCACAGCCTCTTGGGGCTCGGAGGAAGGGGCATCAGTTCTTGAAACAAGAGATTTTCCCCCGGCCCTCCACCGGGGAAAGGAGTGGCCCTGCTACCAGCTCCTGAGAAGAACTGAGCCCTAACTCCAAGCTTCCCATCTCGAGAGTGCTTCTTAGCCCTGCGTTTGGCCAGCTAAGGGGCAGAGACGGGCAGTGCCGCCCTCCTGCATCCTCCTCCTGCTCGGGGCCGGTGAAGGCTCGAGGGGAGGAGCCACAGGGAGGCGGCCTCGGCGGGAAGCAGACTAAGGAGACCGCACGGACGGATGACCATTGGTGCAGAAGGCCTCAGTCTGCTTCTGGGGGGTCGACTATAGGGTACAGTCCTCAACCACTCCGCCAAGGAGCCCAGCCTGGGACATGGGGGAGCTGAGAAAATTTATTCTCAGACCCCCTCACATCAACCTGGCTGAGCCCATTCCTGGACCACACCTGTGGACATCACCTGGCCCAGGGATCACGCAGGTACCGATGTCGCCCGTAGAGTGAGGTCAGTAGTGTGCGTGGCGGATCGACCAGCCCAGACATGGGAGGCATAGCGTCCCTGCGTGGGGGAGTGGTCGAGTTTCCGCATTCTGTCAGTGTTGGCCAGGGAAGGACCAGCGTTCCACGGCGGCCTGGTCTGACAGAACTCCCGAGTCAGCACTGCCTCGAAGGCGAAGGCGACACACAGCACTGCATGCCTGTGCCATGATAGTGAACGAGAACATACAGCCCATGATCGCCATGCGATCGAGTGCAGCGGAGGACGCCCGCGGGCCGCGATAAGTCACGGGGACTCTCGCGAGCCAGAGACGTCCTGATGCACGTCCGGGAGAAAGGCACCGGGAGCGAGTGCTGTAGAGCAACACGCGCCCATGAACCAATCGTAAGCCTACAGCGCTCGGGGGGAGGGCGGCGCCACTCCAACCGATGCTTTCAGCTGCCCGGGAAAGCATGGCCATCAGCTCTGGATCTGACTCGACTAACGCTGACACTCAGGGAGGCAACGCAGTCAAATCCTCATTTCCAGAGGAATCAAGCCCGCCTTGTGATGCTGTGAGTGACATAACACCATCTGCTGGAGCCCCGAATGAAAACACTGGGTCCCGAGAGGAACCAGGCACACACGGAAGCCCCACTGTTTGCGATGTGGAGGGGGGCGTGGCCCGAGGAAAGCTCGTCGGTATTATGCCACACCATAACCCTCAGATCACCCTGGCCACCAGCCAAAGTATCCCCTCTCGAGGAAGAGATATATTGGGATGTGGCAGAGGGGACTCTCACACGGAGATCATTGAGTCTCGATCTATAAACTTTGCGATGGTCACGTTCCCGCAATGAAAACATGACTCATCCACGAGCGCTGCCGAGCGTGATTAAGCCCAACACGCGAAACAACGCTCGTTACCGTTAGGCAGATGAATCACGCGCCCACATCCAGTAAATACATGGGCGAGCCGTCTTGAAAAAGACGTGCTGCGTGCAGCTCTTTTAGAGAGAGGAAAAAGCTCAGCAGAGTGCTGAAGCGCCCAGGGAGAAACACACACACACACTGTCGGCAGATCACTGCACAGATCAGCAGCAGGCAATGCGATCTCGCTGGAACGCGCCGCCACACCAACACACTGAAGAGCCGCTCGTCTCGTAGAGTGAAGATGATTCAGAATGGCTTGTAGGAGTGAAGAGAACTCTTGGCTCCGAAGCGAAAACATATCTGCATGTTGCTAGCGTACTTCCTTATATACCCACGAGGTGGGGCGGACTTACGCTATGCAAATTCCGCAGACCCATGGCATTTTCTTGCCATTGGCTCGTTTTGTATACTCGAAGGTGAGAGGCTTTCTAAGCGAAACTACATTCGTCGTCACTGACGTAACTCGTAGTGACCATGAAAGGGAACTATTAAAAGTCTTATTAAAATATTAAAATAATTGGTAATAATAGATTGACAGAATTTTTACGACCCTGTCTATCAAAATTACGGACAATGAGAGACTAATGCGACCTCTGGTTTGGAACAAGGGTGAGCAAATGATGACAGAGTTTTCATCTTTGGTTCAACTATCCCTTTAATTCCCATCCAAATTATGATCACTGGGAACTGCCACAAAAGTATTTTTTTGACCACAATTATTCACCATCTATGACTCTTTTACCATAGGGCACTTTTGACACTTTCAGTATTTGACTTAGATGATGCTTGATGTTGAGAACCTCTGAACATTATTGAGAATATCTGACAGTTAACTATAACAAAATACACACTGTAAAGTTTTTGACATTCATTTAAGAGTGGATTGTGGCTTTGGGTAAAATAGCGGATACCCTAAATAGCGGAATTCGATGTAGCACTTAGACGAATAGTGACAACTGTATTGAGCTGCAGTGTGTATGACGCAACTCTATCACCCACCCATAAATGAATTGCTTTGAGAATGGTTGAATTTTATTACAGAGTCATTCAAATGTTTTTAACAGGCTTGTGATGACATTGTAAAAAAAAAACACTACAGATCTGAAATCCATGAAGTCTTTCTTGCATATACCCGACAGTCGTTTATACTCTTTTAAATGTATAAAAATAATACAGGCACAATTTTGTATTAAACAAAATAGCACTGAGAATTTTAGAGAGCCCATTTTAAAGGTGCTGTACCATGCATAAAATACGGCTACCCCCTGACATATATCACTGAAATGGGTGTCATGTGAAATTAAACCTGTAAAAAAAAAAAAGGGGGGGGAGTCAGGGGAGATTCACCTTTATTTATTTATTTATTTATATATATATATATATATATATATATATATATATATATATATATATATATATATATATATATATATATATATATATATATGTATATGTGTGTATATATATATATATATATATCAGAAACATTCTCTGTCTGTCAATCATCGTTAGCAGGTGTTGTTATGCTTATGCAACTCTTTTTTTTTTTTTTTTTTTTGGTTCTCTCTACAAATTAGACCAAAGAAATAATATTCTTTCTTTTTACTCGCAAGTTATTCTAATGGTACAGTTTTTGTTTAGCTTGCAAGGGGACCCGTGTTCAAATCCCGATGTAATTTCCTTATAAAAACTAAGCACAATTGCAGCTGAACTTGACAGCTAATGATTACCATACATTTTCTTAGAATGGAAATGGAGCAGTTTTGACATTTTAATGAACTTCTTTTGTGTTCAATGAGTGACGTGAGGTTGGGCAGATGGCGACAATTAAATGACCTGCGGAAGGTTCAACTTGTGCTGACCAAAGGTAGATGTGCAATGTGTGAATTCTGCCACAGATTTTGAGACAAACACTATTTACTAACAATAATTGTGCAACATATAGTGTTTGAAATTTTTAAGAAAGTTCATAAATATTAAGAAATATTATTACAATAACCTAAAGTAACTGTGTTCTATTTTAATTTATTTTAAAATGTAATTTAAAATAATCCTCTGATGCCAAAGCTGAATTTCCAGCAGTCATAGACCTTATTCGGAGCAGCGCCATGACAGGTATGAAAGCGAGATGGTGAAGGATTAGACTTACTGTGTTTTCAGTAAAATCCACTGTAAAAAGCTGTTAATCTTCCAGATCACTTATAATTTTGGAGATTATTTTTTTGTCTACTGAAATTTCTTGGAAAAATATTTTTGCACTGTTTTGTCAGCAGAACAATCCGAAAAACACATTAAATAGTACAATCCACTGAAAAGATGTATGTCTAAGGCCCTGATTACACCGAATGCGTTTTTTGCAGTGAGAGGCGTCTTTTTAAAATTGTTTTCCTATGGCAGTGAGCGTTCTGCGCCCTGGGCGCCTCGCGTTTTAAACGGCTGTTGTGCC
Organism: Rutilus rutilus; assembly: GCF_951802725.1. Lineage (NCBI taxonomy): Eukaryota > Metazoa > Chordata > Actinopteri > Cypriniformes > Leuciscidae > Rutilus > Rutilus rutilus. Next base: position 21,894,698 of record NC_140224.1, read on the forward strand.
TCGCGTTTTTTCAGTAAAAAAAAAAGCAACTCCGAGCGGAAAAAGCACCCGACATCATCACGTTTTTTTTTCCCACTGTCTAATCAAATGAATGAAGAGGCGGGCCTTCCGTTGTAGCGACGAAAGCTATAGTTGCTTTGAACGTCCGGGGACTGCAATGATGGAGGATAAACTTGTGGTGGATGTCGCGGGCATACCTGTCAACACTCCCGTTTTCCCCGGGAGTCTCCCGTATTTCACACCCATCTCCCACCCCCCTCCCATTTTGTTATTTCTCCCGTAATTTCTATGGCCCAAACCATATGAATAATCACATCAATAATATATTATTCCAAGGTTAATATGATATTAGACTACATAGCCTATAATAAAAGATAATGTATTTCAAACCTGAACCAAACATATTTTTATTCAAAGATCAACAGTCTGTCATTAGTCTTTAGTCTGGCACAAAAAAAACAACATTAAAATCATGAACTCAAATGTCATTTAAAAAAAAAAAAAAAAAAAAAAAAATTGTCTGTTGTAACATAAATCAGGCTATAGACCTTATGCACCAGAGAAACGAGGGTGCCGCCATCTTTAGAATATTGTCTTTGAACTTCCGTTTTTGCGGTCACTCTGTAGGCTGTATTTCTATGGCATTGCTGTCTAGGAGTAATACGCTTTTGAAATGGATTTTCTTAAAGGTACAATGCATTAAAATATCCCAAAATCACAAGGACAGTGTTATATATTTTGTTAAGTTGATTACTTACAATATCCCAAATGTTTCCAACTATTTTTAAATCGTGAGAAAATTGCGATTCTAACCAGGGAAACGGGGCGTGTGAGCAGGGGTGAGCTGGGAGTCGCCAGTCAATGGCGTCATATCCGCATTACCCTCGGTTTCCGCTAGTACTGCGGGGAGTCCTGAACAAATGCGGAAGTTGTAGTTGTAGCGTCTATCAAGCAACAAATGTTAGCTTGTTTCGTGCAGTCGTTATGGAACACAATTATTCTTTACCGATTGCAGCTGGTTCTGTCGACAAAGACAAGTCCCATAAATGTAAACGTCAACGTACGGGTATTATTGCTTTAGGTTTGTGTTTAGTTTATTGACATTGTTTATCACGTCTGGTGTTTATGGCCATGTAAATAAATATAGCATGTTTTATACATAAAGATTAATCAGTATTTTGGCAAATGATGTGGGTATGTTCGAATGTACTTTTACAACAATTGTTTAGAACACGTAAAACTGCGCAGCGTTATCACAACAATGAATTCGACAAATACAGTAACGTCTATGATAACCAATTTAGTATTAAACTGTAACAAAATTCAAATTCAAATTCAAGGAAGGAAGAGGACAGGGTCGGCTTGCGGAGCTGTGGGCGTATTTATTTATAAATTAAAGAAAAACAACAACAAAAAGTCGCACACACAGCGCTGTAGCAGCAAAGTCCAATGTAACAGCGATCATGTCCTAGCGCTTCCCGCACTCGCGCTCTCAGCCCACAGATCTCCGCGTCTCTCTCCATGAATGAAGTTTCCCCGTCCCTTATATGCGATCTCTCCAAGCCAATCACTGAAACAAGACACAGGTGTTTGTCATTTGCACTTGACCCACTTACGCCGCACCTGTCTCCCGATCCTCTCTCCCGTCACAGACTTCGCTAGATCACGCCCCCCTTGCCACATAAACCTTACTTTTCTTGCAGTTAATTCATTTTAATGAAATAAAAGCATGTCATTAAACGTAACATTTATAAAAATAGAACTTAACCTCATCCATGAACATGATTTTTCGATTCCCGTCTGACTGATTTACATCCACGGTGGAGTTGAAAACGTCTCGGTTACATATGGTAACCCTCGTTCCCTGAGGGAGGGAACGGAGACGTACGTCGTGGTGAACGACGAATAGGAATCTCGCTAGAGAGGCCAATCTACTTCGAGTGAAACTAAACGAGCCAATGCATATTGGCGTGCAATCATTTGCATCAGCTGTGCAGCCTCGCAGCGCGGGTATTTAACGAGCAGCTGGTGCGATTGCACTTCAGTTTTTTGCTGAGGAGCCGAGCCGGTGAGCTGGCTGCCCCGGCGGGTCGCAGCAGATGTGGCGACGGGACGTACGTCTCCGTTCCCTCCCTCAGGGAACGAGGGTTACCATATGTAACCGAGACGTTCCCTATCGTCCGGTCACTACGACGTACGTCGTGGTGAACGACGAATAGGAATCCCTACCAAAGCGCCACAGCTGCTGCACCCCATCCAGCGCCCTGAGCAAGCCTCTACACCTTCTTGCCTGGAAGGACGATAGGAGAGGGCTTACACCGAGAGTATCCGTCACTGTTGTTCCATGATAACCCATACAGTGAGATTATTGGATAACACTGGGAAAGCGTGCCCGATCTGAGGGAGGGGAACGCTGCGGGAGCCACATTCTTAAGAAGAGTTATGTGGGAATACACATATGGACTAACCCGAGGGTTGTACTGCATATGAATAGTGGGTGACTTAGCCCAAGGGAAAGACACAGGCTTCCGTTTAGGAGCAGCCGTGGAAGATATACACATATGGGATCCCCGTAGGGTCACACATATGGGACCCAGCCTAGACCCGGTTCTCAAGGATTCAGCGGATAAAGGCCTGGCACCGGACGCTCCGCCACGTCCGGGCCGAGGGTGTTTGGAGGACTCGACAGGTTTTGACTCTGGAGCAATAAGGGTGCACAGTAGGGTGCAGCAAGCTGACAGAGCCGGTACTCACAGTGCTTCTACCCGTTTAGGGCGAGAACACGGGAGGACACCGGCTCTACACGTAGGCTATAGTATCTAGCAAACGTGTTAGGTGTCGCCCAGCCCGCAGCTCTACAGATATCTGTTAGCGAGGAGCCACGTGCCAGCGCCCAGGAGGATGCAACGCCTCTCGTGGAGTGTGCATGCAACCTGAGCGGGCAGGGCACGCCTTGAGCTTGGTAAGCCAAGGCAATGGCATCCACTATCCAGTGGGCCATCCTCTGCTTGGAGACAGCCTTCCCTTCTGCTGGCCTCCGTAACAGACAAGAGCTGGTCTGAGGTCCTGACGCTTTGAATTCTGTCCACGTACATACGCAGAGCGCGAACGGGACAGAGCAAGCCAGGGCTGGGTCTGCCTCCTCCAGGGGCAGCGCTTGCAGGTTCACTACCTGATCTCTAAAGGGAGTGGTAGGAACCTTGGGCACATAGTCAGGCCGGGGTCTCAGTACAACATGGTTGTCACCCGGCCCGAACTCTAGGCACGATTCGTCGACCGAAAATGCTTGCAGGTCCCCTACCCTCTTGATCGAGGCCAGTGCAATCAGCAGCAAAGTCTTCAAGGAGAGAAGCTTTAAGTCTGCTGACTGCAAAGGCTCAAAGGGAGCATCCTGAAGTGCTCGGAGCACCAGGGAAAGGTCCCAAGAGGGTATGGAGGGGGGACGAGGAGGATTTAATCGTCTCGCCCCCCTAAGGAACCTGACGACCAGGTCGTGCTTTCCAACTGTTTTGCCATCTATGTGGTCATGATAAGCTGAAATAGCGGCAGCGTGTTCTTTGAGGGTGGAGGGAGACAGCCTTCGCTCCAACCCTTGCTGCAAGAAGGAAAGCACTGACCCTATCGAACATCTTCGGGGGTCCTCTCTCCGAGAGGAACACCACTCGACGAACAGGTTCCACTTCAAGGCGTACACACGTCTTGTAGACGGCGCTCGCGCAGAAGTGATGGTGTTAAGTACCTCTGAGGGTAAGTCACCTAGAACCTCCGCGTCCCACCAGGGACCAGACATGGAGTTTCCAGAGGTCCGGACGCGGGTGCCATAGGGTGCCCCGTCTCTGAGTCAGAAGATCCTTCCTCAGAGGAATGGGCCAGGGAGGGACTGTCACGAGGAGCATGAGTTCTGGGAACCAAGTCCGGGTGGGCCAAAGGGAGCCACCAGAAGGACCTGCTCCTCGTCCTCCCTGACTTTGCACGGAGTCTGTGCAAGTAAGCTCACTGGGGAAAACGCATTTTTGCGAAGGCCCCGGGGCCAGCTGTGAGCCAGTGCATCCGTGCCGAGTGTTCCCTCGGTCAGGGAGTAAAACAGCTGGCAGTGGGAGGTCTCTGAGGAGGCAAACAGGTCTACCTGAGCCTCCCCGAACTCTCTCCAAATCAGCTGAACCACCTGGGGGTGGAGTCGCCATTCTCCCGAAGCACAGCTCGTGATAGCTCGTCGGCCACACGGTTGAGCACACCGGGGACATACATGGCTCGAAGCGACCTCAGATGCTTCTGACTCCAGAGGAGGAGATGGCGGGCGAGTTGCGACATGAAACGGGAGCGTAGACAACCTTGTCGGTTGATGTACGCAACGGTCGCAGTGTTGTCCGTACGGACCAGCACGTCTCTGCCCTGAAGCGGCTTTTTTAAGCGGCTCAGAGTGAGACGTGCTCTAAGCAACTCAAGGCAGTTGATGTGCCAATGCAGTTGGGGGTCCGTCCACACCCCTGACACTGCATGCCCGTTGTACGTGGCACCCCAGCCGGTGGGAGAGGCATCTGTGAAACCACAGCATGTCTGGACACCTGTTCCAAGGGGACTCCTGCCCGAAGGAACGAGGGGTCTGACCACGGACTGAAGGTCTGGCGGCACTCCGGTGTGATTGTCACCCTGTGAGTGCCATGATGCCACGCCCATCTCGGGACTCGGTCGAAAAGCCAGTGCTGAAGCGGTCTCATATGGAGCAGTCCAAGCGGGGTTACCGCTGCTGCCATATGCCCCAGGAGCCTCTGAAAGAATTTCAGTGGGACCGCCGTCCTGCCTTTGAACGTGTTCAAGCAGTTCAACACCAACTGAGCGTGCTGCTCTGTGAGGCACTCTGTCTGAGCGACCGAATCCAACTCCATACCGAGAAAAGAGATCCTCTGCACGGGGGCGAGTTTGCTCTTTTCCCAGTTGACCTGAAGGCCCAGCTGGCTGAGGTGCCTGATCACGAGGTCCCTGTGTTTGCATAACTGATCTCGAGAGTGTGCCAGTATGAGCCAGTCGTCGAGACAGTTGAGGATGCAAACGCCCTGTTCTCTCATGGGAACAAGGGCCCCCTCTGTGACTTTCGTGAAGACACGGGTAGACAGGGACAGGCCGAAGGGCAGGACCTTGTACTGATATGCTCGACCCTCGAACGCAAGCACAGAACGGCCTGTGTCGAGGAAGAATCGAGACATGAAAGTACGTGTCCATCAGGTCGATCGCTGCAAACCAATCTCGGGGACGGATGCATTCGAAAATGCGTTTCTGCGTGAGCATTTTGAACGGTAGCTTGTGAAGGCTCCGATTCAAAACTCGCAGGTCCAAGATTGGTCGTAACCCATCACCTTTCTTGGGTACAATGAAGTAGGGACTGTAGTGCCCTGACCTCATATCGGCTGGAGGGACTGGCTCTATCGCGTCCTTCGCCAGTAGGACTGCGATCTCCACACAAGACATGGGCATCGGCTGCTCTCACTGTAGTGGAGTGGATGGCCCGAAACTTGCGGGGACGCCGGGCAAACTGAATCGCATAGCCGAGCCTGATGGTCCGAATGAGCCAGCGAGACGGACTGGGGAGCACTAGCCAGGCTCGCAGAGACCGTACAAGCGGGACCAAAGGGACCGTAGGCGTACCCGGAGTGGGGCAGCGAGGTGGAACACAGGGGCTCGGCTCGGGAGGCTCTCTCTGGGAGGCGGCCCGCAGCGGAGTCTGAGTGTGCTGTGCAACACTTACCCGGTTCCACGAGGCAGGAGGTGCAGGAGGCGGCTTGGTTGCGTTCTCAAACCGCACACTGTTGCCTGCTGGCGATAGAAGAGGCGGATGAGAGTGGTGAGGATTCTCTCCTCCCACTGCTCTCCTGGCCCTCTTCAGACCCAGGGATAGAAGAACTGCTCTTTTTTTTTTTTTTTTTTTTTTGAGAATTTAGGTACCACTGTGACTCCAGTGGTGGAACACTCAAAAGATTCATTCCCCGGCCCTCACCGGGTGAGAGCAGCTCCACCCATCTCCGGGTCACCCATCTCAGGGGTGATTGCTTCACCGACCACTTAAACAGTGGCTGAGACGGGCGGTGTCATCCTCCTGCAGCGGACACAGTAGAGCAGGCTGTGCCGGAGTGTTTTCTTTTTTTTTTTTTTTTTTGCAGGGGATGACACCCTTGGCGACGAGTAGACTGAGGGGCGGCCCACAAGGCACTCTGGTGGTGCGTCGGGGAAAGCGCTTCAGTCTGCTGCTAACTGCGGAGAACTGCTGGGCCAATTCTCAACAGTGTCGCCGAAAAGGCCACCTTGTGAGATGGGAGCATCGAGAAAGCGTACTTTGACGACGTCTCGCACCTCTGCAAGGACAGCCAGGGGCGTTTCTGGACCACCAAGGTGGACATCGTCTGGCCGAGGGCCTGCGCTGTGACTTGAACACGGTCAGTCGACAAGTGCAGCTCAACTCCGGCTCAGAACTACCCTCGTGCAATAAGAGTGCCTTGGCCTCGCATGCAGGGCAGAGGTGGCTCGCCAGAGGCACAGCCACCCCACCATCGAGAGTAGCGAGAGAGGTGAAAACTCATGCAGAATTTGGCACTTTTGGCGTTCCATATTTTGGCACCAATATAGCTCCATACTCCTAAGTTTTCAATGCACATCCGAGAAAGACCCGGGAAAGCATGGCTGTCAGTTCTGAATCTGATTCAGCATAAGCACACACACTATTACAGTGGGAACTCAGCATATCCTCATTTCCAGAACAAAACAGGCCCTCTCTCCGATGCAGCAATCGACATCTGCCCTCAGCTGGAGCCCTGAATGAAACGCTAGGTTCCTCCAGTTTTGAAGGACCAGCAATCCCATCCAGAAGCTGCACAACTTGTGATGCGCTAGAGAGGGAGGGGCCCTAGGGGGTTGGTTCCCCGAAGGAGAAGCCCTCAGCTCTCAGATCACCCAAGCCATTCTACTGAAGTAGACCTCTCCTGGTGGCCACCAGGGAGGGCGCTACAACGGAGAATAGACAAGGAGACCGCGCACCTAGAGCGCCGAGCGAGCGCTGGGTTGCCGTGACAACCCGCGCTGCAGCCCGACAGCTCGACGGCACACGACACGCTGAGGAGCGAGAGATCCGTCGGGTTTTCCCCGCGGAAGCTCTCGCCGATCTCCACGGTCCCCCAGAGTGTCGAGCAGACCTGCAGCTGTGCTTTTACACACAAGCAGCGGCTGGCCAACAACAGAGGGGACTCAAACTTTCCGGAGAAAGAAGAGTTGACCGGCGTGCCGACGTGGTCATGTTCCCGTGCGAGAACATGAACCACCCACGAACACGGTCTCACATGTTTCCCAGGCATGTGAGACAGTGATCGTGGCCGTCAGTGAGGACAGGAAACGACCGCAACCAGAAACACACGGGTGGAATGTCATCTTTAGAAAGACGCAACTCACACCCATGTAAGCTCTTTCAGGGAAATACTCTCCTTGGTACTGAAGCACACAGGGGAACGGTCGCAGCGGACACAGACAGGAATGCAACCTGTTGTGCGCTGTCTCTCTTCACGGCGGTCTTACCAGCCATAAGAACGGCTATTCAGCGCTCTTGGCGCACCGTTACCAGCTGTAAAAACAGCTTTTTTGTTTTGCTCAGTAACACAAAAACAAAGAGAGAAAAGAAAGTCGACCCCACTGCTGCGCTGTATCGCCCGCACCAGACACGAGAGATCATCTTGAAGAGCTTGCTCGTTGTTTGATCACTCAGTAGATTAAACAGCATCGAAACGCTCGGCTCCGAAGCAAAAAGCTGAAGTGCAATCGCACCAGCTGCTCGTTAAATACCCGCGCTGCGAGGCTGCACAGCTGATGCAAATGATTGCACGCCAATATGCATTGGCTCGTTTAGTTTCACTCGAAGTAGATTGGCCTCTCTAGCGAGATTCCTATTCGTCGTTCACCACGACGTACGTCGTAGTGACCGGACGATAGGGAACGACAGTTCCCATCATTCCACGCTCCTTCACATCGTCATCAAGCTACGCCGTTGTTGTTGTTTGGAATGTAGCGCCCTCTAGCGGCAGAAAATCTTGCATATTGTCCCTTTAATGTAAAGTTAACGAAAGTTATCATGAGGATTATAATGTTTAAAGCAGATGTCTTAACAGATGTCAGTAGACCGAGTACATTTTAAAACGAGCCGTTCATTCATAAATACACGATCACTGTGAAAATACAGACCGGAAGTCAAAGACAACAAGCACTGCGCTGAAAAGGGGCGGGGTACATAAGGTCTATAGCCTACCGCTAATAAGCCTTATGCCAAAATTATTATTACAACTAAATTGTCGGTCATTACATAAGAAAACTAAATAATTGTGTTGATAATTTGCTTTGTGTAACCCAACATCAGACATTAGGCCGAAGTATTTTTTTGCACACAGTGTCGCGACCAATCAATCACTCCTTTACGACTGGTTGCCTGCACATTCACTGTCCTCGCGGCTGCTGCAACTTGCGCTCGCTTATCAATGCATATCTATATTCGTGCCTACGGTATCTTTATAGAACTTCAAAAAAAAGAAACAAAAAAGATGCTGCAGCCAATGAGCAGCCGGCGGGGGCTGGCTGCAGGACAACTCAACCTCCACGGACAGTTTTTAATGTTTTATCAGATAATAATTACTCAAGATTTTGCTTTAGTATAATTTTCGGGACAATTAGGGCCGGATTCGGGATTTGGGACAACAGCTTGTGGAGTGTCTTTCTTATTGGCACTGTAAATGAATTACACCTTGCACAAGAGTGCTCTGCGAGTAAGCCATCTTTTTTTTTTACATCCTTACGGACCCCAGTTATCGTTTCCCTTCCCCCTCCCGAAGCAAGCAGTGGCACTCGCTTCATCACAATGTTTAACCAGGAAGTTTATTTTGAAATGCTTTTATTCAGTACAACATGGAACAAAGTCACACTTGTGGTGTTCCCAGTCAAAAATGACCGGCCTACAAAAAAAAAATATATATATATATCTTATGCTATATTATCACCATTTATTGGATTCAATCTTTTTGTCAGCTTGTTTTCTTTTAATTAGGACAGGAATTGTAATATTTATTTTTGAAATTGATTGATTGTACCTGTATAGACCGTACCTGAGAAATTTATATTTTTCTTAAGTGTAATATTGTTGTTACCATTTGACTAGCCATGTTGTGCACATTCATCTCTAAGGCCGCTTTTAGGAACACCTTTGCTATCTTGTCCGCAGTGCCCTTGTCTAACATTGAGTCGTAACCTTGGGTAAATATATCAGAATGATTCTATTTAGTAGTGCACCATAGAAGGCCTATTAATGTCGATAAAGCTTGCTCTCTAAGCTGCTCCGTTGGGATCTAGAAGTGAACGTTCCTCTCCAGTTGGGTATCCCCTAGACATGAATGCTAAAAAGCTCTGAGTCCTATTATGAGAAATGACCCCTACTGCTCAGGAAATCTTCCTGGAACATCTTAGAACGACAAGATGATAGCTTTGTATGAATAAAGTTATTGGCTTTGACTCGCCGTGGTGATAATGGCAATTGAATTCAGTTGTTCTTGTACTGCTCTATGGCGGTCATGCCTAGCTGGGTAATACATGGGGATGACACACAGGGAAGGTGTGTATAAATAGAAAGTCTTGGAAATGTGAATTGAAAGTGGGTTTAGTGTCGAGATGAGAAATTGACTGAGACTGAGACGTTTGTGTTAGCTAGCTTCAGAACAATATTTTTTTTGTGTGTGTGGTGGCCTTTGCTTGACCTTTTCTTTCCTCTGCATGGCCAAGCGGGATAGAACAATTTAAATCCCATATAAAGAAAAATCAATCTTTCTAAAAGATGACAAATGGATGGGGACTTGTCACAACATGTTTTTTAACAAGTTGTTTATCAATATGAATGCGAGTCAATCTCTTTAGATAATAAGAGATTATAAAGGGCAAACCGATTCCTAGAGTGAAAGATCAGAAACTTTCATCTTCATTTTAGTCAAATTTACATAATAGACATGCTCCCAATGAGAAGGATGTTCCAGAAAGTGGGCAACTTAAAGGTGTAGTTCACTCGAAAATTACAATTGTCATCATTTACTCACCCTCATGTCATTCCAAACTTATATGGCTTAGTTTCTTCGGTAGAAAACAAAAGAAGATATTTTGAAGAATGGAAACTGTTTTTGTTAATTCAGTGAAAGGCAGTGGGGACTTTCATCAACAGTGAGGTACTTCTTTTTGAGTATGGCTTTTGAGTGCTAAAACATTTATATAGCTTTTTTTAACCACTTTATAGTAGATTACTCTTTGCTTGGGACAGGGCTCATGTCAGAACCTTGTCAGACTATATACTCTGTTTCGTTTTTCTGAAGTTATATGAGAAAGTAAGGTTTCTGTGATCTGATGTCTAGGAAAAAAGCAAAGATGGCTGCAAAGATTGTATCGATTTGTGCCATTTTATTTGAGGGTGTGAGCGGATATCTTGAAGGTGTGAAAAGCAAGAGCATGTAAAATTCTGATAAATGATGGAAGAATGAACATTATTTACTGGATGTGAATTGAGTGACCTGAAGACCACAGGGGAAAAAAGCCATGTGGCCTGGAGGATAGTTCACATGCTATTCTGAGGAGACCGTTCTTTATTTAATATTTACCATTATATCAATACAGTGATGGGTTGAGGTGTTAGTCTACCTCAGTCAAACTAAAGCTAAGAATAATTATAGGTACAAATGGTGTCATGAATGTAACTGGGACAGGGGACATGGACTGTAAAATTAAAACTGTCTCAACTTTAAGGTGACCAGACGGCCAAATAGTCTAGTGTAGCCTAGTCTCGCATAGCCAGACTTTCAGACTGACGCAGAAGGTGTGGGCTCCATCGCAGCTTTCATTAGCCAAGGACCGCCCCAAGAGGATGTTTGACTGACACGTAACGCAACCAATCACAGTTTGTTTTGTTTTGCGTCATGTTTAGACGATTTCGAAAATCCTGAAGTGTTTCCAGCTATTTGTGCCATATGCATCAGACGTTCAGTCAACGGTCCGTGGGTGTGATGTCTGAGGCTGAGTCTAAGTGTAGCCAAACTTTTGACTATCAACAACATCTGGTCTAGGTTTCAGATTATTCAGACCCAGAAGCACACTCCTTTTACATGCCGTTTATATGAGGATTTATCTGGTATAGTTTTAAGAAATTCTTCCTGTCCTGAATGTGATTAGGTTGTCATCCTGTCATAGATATTGGCAAGAATCATTGGTTAAATATTTAAAAGTAACCATGGACATCAAAAAGAAAAACTTTTAAGAATTTGAGAAATGATAGATCTGAAAATGAGCATTTCTATAAAGCTAAAGCTAAAAACTGCCATTAGATAAATATAATCTGAAGATAATTATCTTGTTCAGATGAAAGATGAGGGTGTCAAAGCCAGTGATAGTTGATAATATTGATGCCGTATTGCCAAATGGGGCTGTATCTACTGTAGATGTTTCTGGCAGCTTAAGAAAGCATTTCCAATTAATTTTTGGGGGGGTGTTTTTTTTGTGTGGTGTGCAGTGGAAAGCCAGTACAAGTTCAAAAACTTTGTGAGCATCAGCAACTACTGATAACCGTGTTTAGCTTTTGCTTTTCTCATATGTAGTGATTTTTCAGTTGCACCACCATGGACTCTGCCCCGTGTTGCGGTGTTGTTGCTCATTGTCAGATTGAAATGGCTGATCTGCTTCACAACTGTTTCACTATGCAGCTTTTCTGCGAAGATAACATTCTAAGGTCCCCAAATGATAGTCAACCAAAAAGGTCATCGTTATCATACAATAAGTACAATAAAGTATCCCAAGTCTACTAGAATCAACAAAGCCTGTTGGGATAGGAGAAAAACCTAAACCCACACTCAGTAACACTGCTGGAGGAAATATATATTTTTTTTTGGTCTTTTTTTTTGGTCCATTTTCTGAAATCTCTTTTAAATGGTAATACATGAGAGAGACATGGAATACTATCAGAACATGTCTTTTAACTGCATACCAGCAGTGTTTGATTCTCTTTGGGCTTTATCTTCCCTTTTAACTGCTGCCAAACAACCAGAAACCCCAAGAGAGGGCCAGGCACGTCTGCCTCTGGCTCCAGATTTGGATACACACTACACATTCTAATAAGCTGTGAGTCGCTTCCCAGATATTAATGCATATAGCAGCATAAATCTCTGATTTACAGACCTATATAACAGATGATCTACTTATGTATCTATATAACTACAGGTTTGAAATGGCATGTGGGCAGGGGTGTAACGGTACATTGTATTCGTCCCGAACCGGACGGGAAGGACGTCACGGTTCGGTGCATGCAGTCGCACGACCAATACATTAAGTTCAGGTACTCCAATCCAGAAGGGGGCGTGTGCGGCAATGCAACACTGTTTTCTACCAGTAAAAAATGCAGAAGAAAAGACGATTGCTCTTTACGCCTCTCAACCAGTGTTTCAAGTGGGGAAAGATATCAATAAAACAGCTTGAATAATATCTCACGTAGCATTACATTTACCTCAGGGATTTAATGTCGACAGCAGGTTAGTTCATTAGAGAAATTAACTCTAGAAAGAAGCATTTCACATAATGCACTATATTAGCATATTCATTATATTTACTTAACCTGTTAGTAATGTCTTGATTATTTAATGTATGTTTAAATACATTTTTCATGAAAACCAGTTTTGACAGCCACTGTGTAAATGATTATATTTCAGAAATGAACTGGAGTAGAAAATTAACTTTATAATTAGATTTGGAAGTTAATGCAAATTATGTGCCTTATGTGCAATTTACAGTACTTTTTTATTTCATTTAAATTTGTGTTATATCTATTATAAAACATTTATAATGTTTTAAAAGATTTCTATTTCAAATGTTCAAATGAATGTTCTTTTGAGCTTTCCATTCATCAAAGAAGCCTAAAAAATAAAATATTGTGGTTTCCACAAAAATATTAAGCAGCACAACATAAATAAAAAGTAATGTTTCTTAAGCACCAAATCAGCATATTAGAATGATTTCTGAAGGATCATGTGATACTGAAAACTAAATTCAGCTTTGCCATAACAGGAATAAATTACTTTTTAAATACATGTTCTATTTTAATATATTTAAAATTGTAATATTTCATATTATTACATATTTGGCTGTATTTTTGTTCAAATAAATGCAGCCTTGGTGAGCATAAGAGACTTCTTTCAAAGACATCTTACTGACCCCAACATTTTGAACGGTTATTTCTGTTATTTCTGTGGTCATGTCCATAACTTCACTTTAATGAAGACATAATCTGTCATACTGTCACATTTCACTCCTGGCTCCCAACTTACACGTTCTGCATGCTCTGAAAGGTTGATAGTCACAGTATTATTGGACCCGCTTGTTATTTTTTTTAGACCTGGACTCTTTGTACTATACAATGCTACTGTTCTTTGCAGCTGAATACTAAATGCTTTGTTCATAGCTTTAGTTATGGTTCACAATAGTCCATATAGGGTTTTTTTTTTTTTCTGTCATCTGCTGTAGTTAGTGTTCAAGCTTAGGTTTAGCATACACTTTAAATCTGAAGTCACAGTGTCATTTTTTCGATGTTAAAGTACTTCCTATCCCGGCTTGATATGTAGAGACAACCATTTGTAGGCTTCCGAATGTGGCACTATGACATTTTTGGTTTTGGTTTTGGTTTTTTGAGCATTCCAATCAACCCGACATGGTAAAGTTTTGTGGCAGGACTGTCCTTTTGGCCAACCAATGAAAGATGAGGAGAGGTATTTGGGGGAAACCATTTTAAAAATGTATTTGAAGATACTGTTTAGTGATGTTAGAGGTGCAGAGATTCCACTTTTAACTTCTAAGAATGGATTCTTAGATGTTGCCTTCCAAGAACACAACAAATCTTGACCAATCAAAGCCAGGGCGTCCACCTCCATAGTCATGTAACACATGCTTCAACCAGTCCGTTTCGGTCTCTCAGAGCGTGCCACCGTGGGCCTGCCAGTCTCCTCCACAATTACAGCTCTGCTCTCCGACAGTCGCTGCATACCACCCTCTAGGCATCTGACAACCTGCTTCCTCCCACACTTACATTTATAGCCCTGTCACCAAAGAGTGCCGTGTAATGAGGAATATGTTTTTTCTCGCTGCAGCACCAATTCCTGACCCGTGTTAGTCACATTGCTTTGTTCTACTGACTCTTTGCATACCCGAGAGATTAGGCCAGTAGAAGACGATCACTTGATCGATGCTGCTGCACCCATGAATCATGCTAATCTAACACTGGCTTTACCGGTTTGTTGAATGAATGTGCTCATCAGATTTCAGTCCTCTGTTGCTTGATGTGTTTTTGTGGAGGCTGGAGGTTTCAAACTTCAATTCAGTGGACAGAACTTGGCTTGTTAGAGGAGGAAACGGAGAGGAGGGATGCAACACTAAACAACATATTATGCTCAAAATTGACAAAAAGGTTTACTTCTCTCCTGTATTTCATCCTGGAAAATAGCAAAGTTTACTCAGGGTTTCCGCAGGGCATTAAAAAGCATTAAAAGTCTTAAAATGGATTTTGCGAAAATTAAGGCCTTAAATGGCATTAAAAAGCATACAATTCTAATCCTACAGGTATTAAAAAATTTGATAGTTTTGAAGAAAATTGTATATTATCAATTTATTTGAATACAGCCTTCATAATTAATTATTTTTATTTGCTATCGCAAAATATGTACATTAGTGTGATAAACACGCAGAACCAGTTTGGTAATTGCTTCCGGCTGGAGCAAAATTGGCGCGATGCGGAGGTGACACAGGCATTTTGAACAGCAGGAACAACAGGAATAAAACTAGACCAGAAAAATGGGAAAGTGTAAATTCCAGCAGAAGTGGCTGGAAGACGAACAATTTAGGACATGGTTGCAGTCCGTTAGTGGTCAAAATAAAAAAGGATTTTGCAGCGTTTGTAAAAAGGTATATAAGTTGGATAGCTACAGTGGGAATCAACGCCGTAAAATCTCATATACAGTGTGACAGCCACAAATCGACGGTAAAAGGCAGACAGCAATTATTAACTGTGTGTGGTTACTTTCCCTCATCAGCTTGACATCCGCTGTTAATATAATTGTATGTATGTATGTATGTATGTATGTGTGTGTGTGTGTGTGTGTGTGTGTGTGTGTGTGTATACAGTATCTCACTTTTAACCCCTCACATTTCAGCAAACATTTTAGTATATTTTCTCAAGGGACAATATATAAAAATGAAAGTTGGATATATTTTAGAGTAGTCAATGTGCTGCTTGTATAGCAGTAAATATTTACTGTCCTCTGAAAATAACTCAACGTACAGCCATTATCGTCAAAATAGCTGGCAACAAAAGTGATAATAGCTGTATGTGTCGTTTAACCATGCAAAGCCACATGTCCTATTCATAATTTTCATGTTTTTGTCTGCTTGACAGGACCATAGAAATGTGTGTATCTTGTATTGCAGCAGTTAAAATTTGTGCTTTGAGTACAATTCTCTCATACTGACCACTGGATGTTCAACATGGCACCTCATGGCAAAGAACTCTCTAAGGATTTGAGAATTAGAATTGTTGCTCTCCACAGAGTTGACCTAGGCTATAAGAAGATTCACCCTGAAACTGAGTTACAGTCCAATCCAGGGTCATACAGAGGTTTTCCAAAACGGGTTACACTTGGAACAGGCCTCGCAAGGGTCAATCAAAGAAGTTGAGTCCTCATGCTGTGCGTCAGGTGCAGAAGCTGGCTTCAGAAAACAGACTCATGATCGTGCCAGCATTGCTTTAGAGGTTGCAGAAGCGGAAAGTCAGCTTGTCAGTGCTCAGACCATACGCCACACACTGCAACAAGTCGGTTTGCATGGGCGACGTCCCAGAAGGAAAGCTCTTCTGAAGCTGGCTCACAAGAAAGCCCGCAAACAGTTTGCCTTTAAGCAACCTGTCCAAGAGCATGGATTACTGGAACCATGTCCTGTGGCATGAAGAGACTAAGATAAACTTGTTTGGCTCAGATGGTGTCCAGCATGTGTGGCGACGCCCTGGTGAAGAGTTCTAAGACAATTGTGTCTTGCCTACAGTCGAGCATGGTGGTGAGAGCATCATGGTCTGGGGTTGCATGAGTGCTGCTGGTACTGGGGAGCTAAGCTTCATTGAGGGAAACATAGATTCCAACATGTACTGCGATATTCTGAAGCAGAACATGATGCCCTCCCTTCAGAAACTGGGCCGAACGGCATGACAACGACCCCAAACACACCGCTAAGATGACGACTGCCTTGCTGAGGAAGCTGAAGGTGAAGGTGATGGAGTGGACAAGTATTTCTCCAGACCTGAACCCTCTTGAGCACCTGTGCTGATCCTCAAGCGGAAGGTGGAGGAGCGTCATGTGTCTAACATCCAGCAGCTCCATGATGTCATTATGGAGGAGTGGAAGAGGATCCCAGCAACAACCTGTGCAGCTCTGGTGAACTCCATGCCCAGGAGGATTAAGGCAGTGCTAGATAACAATGGTGCTCACCCAAAATATTGACACTGTGGACACAGTTTTGACATGTTCACTTAGGGTGTACTCACTTTTGTTGCCAGCTATTTTGATGATAATGGCTGTGTATTGTCCCTTGAGAAGATGTACTAAAATGTTTGCTGAAATGTGAGGGGTGTACTCACTTTTGTGAGATACTGTATATTATGTACAATTGCAAAATAAATGTTTTTTATTTTAATAATACTTTTAAATGTAATTTTATTCCCTTGATGACAAAGAATTTGTCATGAATTGACAATGAATTTTCAGCAGCCATTACACCAGTCTTCAGTGTCACATGATCTTCCTCAATCAGTCTAATATGCTTATTTGGTGCACAAGTTTTATTTTATTTTTTTCTGACCCCAAACTTTGTAATAGTAGTGTACATTTCACATTTTTTTAATCAACTTTTCACTTGAGTTGTTATACTGGTAATGTAATTTGCATTAGAGGAAAAGTATTTGAATAATAATAATAATAATAATAAATAAAAATAAACACTCATACCCCACTATATGCATCATAACTAATTTTTGCCAAACAGAAACTTGAGAACTGAAGTTGTGAAGTTTCTGATAAGCAGCAGTATTTGACGGGGCTTTGCAAGGCTCTAGGTGTGCAGTCAGTTGGATCTGGTGATAGCAGGCTGCAGTGCAATAAATTTACTACAGTAGATAGAGGATTACCTCCACAAAACCTTTGGCCAATCACTGGCCTGTGTTGCTGAGTGTCTGTTACCTTTTGCCACTGATTTAAAACCATATTTTCTGCTTCTCTGATTATATTTAATGTTAAAATGACATGAGGAACAGGCGGTCCTGTATGACTGCAGGTGAAATGAAGGATGAATCCCTCGTACTCTGAATGACTCACTGAGTGTCAAAGTGCACCTTCTGGGGCCTTCATTCATTTTCCATTTCCTCTGGGGTGCTGAAAGGCCATTACATTACAGTTCATATTCATTTAATTCTCAAGAATGGTAAATGTAAACAGACTTTGCTGTACGAAATGGAAAAACTTCAAAATGAGAATCAACTCAGGTTCTATGTTCACCTTAATTGTGCTTAGTTTTTTTTAGTTTTTTTGCTGTTCGCCTGCGGTTCACAGATGGTCTTTTGAGGGTGAGTTTCACTTGGAGGTGATATTTTATACTTAAGCTTTGATGATAATTGAATTCCACCATAAAAAAAAATTCTGCATTACTGATATACGTGTGTGCGTTTTAAATGATTGCTGTTAACCCTATAATGAAGTTTAATTTGTTAATGTGCTAACTTTTGACAGCCCTAATTAGAAATTGATGTATTAGGGGAGGTGTTTTTTGCGCTATATTTACACGAGATGAGACAATTCTAACTAGGTCGCAGCTGCATCTTTAAATATTCCATATCATGTGCCTTATAGGATCAGACGATTAGCATGTCTTTCATGAATTTTTCATTTTAAGTTTCTTTAAAGTGTGTCCTTGAGTATTGTAATGCTGCTAAGTTTGCAAGAGTAAAGCTCTTTAATTACGTTTGTAACACTAAGTACTGGACAAGCATAATTCTGCATTATTTCAGTTAAGCATGTACATTAAGCTGAGTAATGTTGTCTGTGTAGGTTATGTAGGATGTTCTTACATCAGACTAACAAGAACTCTTTTTAACCTACTGCTGTGACTTAAATTCTAAAGGGGCTTATATAATGAAATTGACATCAAGCATGCAAAGCACACACAAATTTGCATGCACACACAACATACTGTATCAGTTCTAACATCACTAACTTGGAATCACAGCCTATTTATCATCAAAGTAAAATGCAGTCCATCATACGCATGTGCATGACGTCACCTTTTGCACAAATTCGTGTTTTTGTAGTTTACAAAAGCTATTGTCGAGTAAATGAACGGCCAAAACGCAACATTTTTCCATTTTTATTTTTAACTGTGTCATGTAAATTGCTAGCCTGGGTGCCAGCCCGAACCCCGCCCACAATATTTTTTGGTCGGGAAGTTCGGTCTGGACTCGCTCCGTTGAGGAGCTATTATGCCCGAACAAAAATTGTTCGGACCAATCAAATTGTCAGGGCGGGCTTTATACGATGATGGACAGATGAGCAATGCAACGTAATCGTCCACGTCACCAAAGAGCGCTTGATTTGAATTAGTTTACAACAAAGACGACTGCTGCTGGAGAATTGAGATTTCACGAGTTCACATTTACAAATAAGTCAGATAGAATAAATGCGTTTATAAGATTTCACACAAATAAGTCGATAGAATAAATGCGTATATGACGTGCTGTCCGAGGAGAGGGCTGTGGGCTCGGTAGCCATGCTCCCCCGTATTCCTGGTTGTGAGAGAACAAGACAAGAGTGAGGATTCGGGGTGGTGGAGGGATGCTGAAAAACTGTCAAGGAGTGTTAGGTAAGTTTACAGAGTGAATGCTTCCTCATGCTGATAGATAGGGTAACGTTAGACATGGTATTGTTTGATGACAAGTTTATATTGGATTGATTATTTGTACGTGCTCCTCCCGAACTTTGTTTATGAAACATCATGTGTAGATTCCGCCATCGCGTCTGTTATAGAAGATATCGGCAGCGCATTCATTTTAAAAGAGGAACAGAGAGCCGCGACATTT
This sequence comes from Rutilus rutilus, assembly GCF_951802725.1. Taxonomy (NCBI): domain Eukaryota; kingdom Metazoa; phylum Chordata; class Actinopteri; order Cypriniformes; family Leuciscidae; genus Rutilus; species Rutilus rutilus. The sequence goes on from NC_140224.1 coordinate 21,913,899, forward strand.
TGTTGGTTGAAAATATGAATGAAGAACATGCGTCATTTACTCCGTTGCTCTGATTGGTTGTAGGTCTATCCAATTGAGTGCAGAGTTTTTTTTTTTCCTGGTTTGGTTGAGACACGCCCCATAATCAAATCTCTATGGAAAAGTATCAGACTCACATTCTGACTAGAATTGAGTATGACGACGTCAGGCTAGTAAATTGCCACCCAAATGTTCTTTTGTGAATATGGAAACATTTGGATTTGAGCTGAATTAGAGGGCTGCGTGAGCCCATAAATTTGGATTAAGCCATATGTCGGCTTTGTATTCTGTTGTATTCTGCTCCCCTGATTTTCAAGTTTTTTTTAATTTATTTTTTATTCTATAAGTTTTTCCATTACACTACACATGGAACTCTTGTTTCTCTTTCCAAAACTCAATTACGTCTCACCCTCTTTCTTTTTGGCAATACATTTATTTATATATTTATTTTCCTTCTTACATTCACTTAAAATCCCTATACCTGCATCCTTGAAAAGTAAAAAACTGCGTTAGATTAGATATTTGGATGACTTAAAAAAAATAAAAAAAAATAAATTGGATTGTTTTATACTTATATAGTTAATTAATGTTTTTGTATACCATTAAATTTGAAAGATTTTTGTGGATTGTGGGGATTTCTTTTTGTGTTTAGAATGCTTGTAAACATTTCATTTTATGTATCAGTATTTTACATTTTAATTCTGAAAGTAATAACAAAATGTGACATTACAACAATGAAAATATTGGACATGATGCGAGCTATATTCAGATGAGACTTATTTTCCAGAAAATATGTAATCTCATATGGTGTCTTAAAATTTAAATAAACTTTCTTACAAGAATGGCACATGATATATTTACCTGTTATTCATGTAGTGGTTTTCTTTGTTCATTACTTTTTGTCCTTCTGTTCATACTGTGCGGCAGGTATGTTGTCATGATAGGAAATTAATCTAAATATTGGTTCAGGGTTGTTCCGGATTATTTCAGTAAATTAAACGGACAATACAAACAATAGAGTGTCATTGTTTTGGCTTCCTATAAAGCCTCTGTGATGTTTTTTTGAAAAACATAAAGCTTTTCTTTGCATTGAATTGTGATGCATTTGCAACCGTGATTCTAAAAATGTGGAAGAATCATATGAAAAAATACAGTATTGGTGAGTTTGACACGGTGCAATGTAGAGAAGACAAACAACTCTTACCACTTTAATACTGTAATCTTTTACTCTATTATTTTGACTCTCTCTCTCTCTCTCTCTCTACATATATATATATATATCATAGCAAAATATCATCTTTTATGTTCCGCAGAAAATTAAGAATAGCATGAGGGTGAGTAAATTATAACAACTTTTATTTTTGGATCAATTAACCCCTTAACTGTTGTAGTTCAAAGACTCTAGTGGTGCTTTTGATTTTGCTGTAAGTCCTGTCAAAGTCTCATGAGGTAACCCTTGATTTTCTAATATTGTCTCATTGTAGCTGGTCCGTATATAATTTAGGTAAATCAAAAAAGTTAGACTGCTGAAAGAACTGTACTTATTTAAAATTTGAAGGAGAACAGAAATCTTAGGGTGAACAAAAATATTTTTGAATCCTTCGAACTAATGTAGTCCATCAAACAAAGTTGCACGGCTCAATTTAAATTGCAAAGCAGTGTATGCCAAACACATTTATGTACTTGTGAATGTTGCTGTTTTATGTGGATATTGGGACAAATAAAGTACAAACCTGTGTTTACCAAAGATGCCAAAACAAAGATACCATATGTCGGATTTGTATTCTGTTGAATTCTGCTCACCTGTTTTTTCCATGATTTAACTAAATGTATTATTTATTTATTACAATTTGTATTAACAGATATTCCACTGGACTACACATGCATCTCCTTTTTTCTCTTTCCAAATTCTCAATCACGTCTCACCCTTGGTCTTTTTGGCAGGGCATGTTTATTTTCCTCCTTAATAAGTTTTCCATCCTTTAAAGTTTAAAACTGATATAGATCAGGTAATGGCATTTTTATAATTTGTTTGGGTTACACTTCATGTTACAGTGTGATTATACATTTAAGTACGGAGTAATGATAATTTACTACATATACTTACTATATGGTTAGGGTTTGGTTTAGGTGCATGTAATTATGAACAGTTTATAGTAAATAATATAGTAACTACATTTAACATGTAACAAGGACACTGTAAACTAGTGTTACCTTTGTTTGTTTTGCACTTATTTATAGCATACCATTACATTTGAAGGAGTTTTGTGGACTGAGGGGAACTAAAATAATAGTGTTTAGAATGTTTGTAAACTTAAAAAAAAAAAAAAGCATAAATTTAGACGGGTAACAGACCTACTTAAACTAGGGAAATGTTTAAACTTGATGTAGCATGCAGATGGGACGGTGTGGCATCTTTGATTAGATCCTAGATTAAAAAGTGAATTTTTTTTTTTTTTTTTTTTTTTGTGCTGCCAAGACTACCCCTGCTCTAAACTCCACCAGCAATGTGTTGTGATGTGAAAACTAGGGCACTGAATACAGATCCTGTTTGGATTGTACCTTATCAGGTCGCTGCGTAGCGCACAGAGCTGCTAAAAAAGAACCAAACCAAAACACAAAAAGCACAGAACAATTGTTTACAGAACTCTACATGAACTCTACTTTTGTCTGATCCTTAGGGCCAGATGTCTGGGAGCGGGCATTGAAGGGTTATGTTTTCACAACACACCTGTACGACCCTGAAGCTGTTTATGGGTCTGAGTGTGTATTGGTGTATGTGTGTGCGCATTCATATAGGTGTTTTGGTTAGTTTGCACTTCCTAAATCTGGATGACGCATCAGGCTTAATATCCGAGGCTTGAGTGGGTCAGAGGGGATCTCTAATTGAACTCCTGTAAGTGGAAATCCTGGTTCTGTTCTGTTCTTTCCTAATGTTCTTAAGTTATTTATGTCATAGGATTTACGCAGCATGCCTGTACAAAGAACATTTTGTATACAAGATTTTAACTTTGTTTTAAACGTGTAATTTGCTCACTTGTATGCATATTTATTGTAATATGTGCCTTGCCGGAGGCGGATGGGCTCCCCAAGCTGAGTCTGATTCCTCTCAAGGTTTTTCTCCCTCGTCCCCTAAATATATTGACTCATCTATTCTCATTATTTTAGTGCTATAAAGCCAAATGACTTTCTTTTGTGAAATATATATATATAGCCTATATATATATATTTTTTTTAAGAATATCCACTCTTTTCAATAAAAGAAGCAGAAAAGTTGTACACATGGCTTATTCCATTTCATCTGAAGTCATACAATAGCTTTGTGTGACTTACATTTTCAAGATGTTATTAATTGGAAACTCTCCTTGGTGTGTTTATGAGTGGCAATGTAGCAATGTCTGATTCAGGAATCATTGTTTTTGTGTTAAATCTTCAATGAATCCAGTTCACAAAACCAGTTTGAATGATTCGTTCAAGAAGGCACGTTCACACCAAGGATGATAACTATAATGATAAAGATACAAAAAATACATCGTTCTATATATAAAAGAATAGTCCACGGCTATAACAATAATGGCACAGAAACAAAATCATTGGAATCCCTTTGAGAATTTATTTTTGAAAGATAAAAACATTGACAGCCAATCAGAATCCATTCCGCTTTAGAGCTCATTTAAAGCAGCAGACGACAAACTGCGCGCTTGGAATAAACCGAGCGTTATCATTCGTTGGTGTGAATGTTAATTTAGTTATCATTAAGGTTATCTTTATAGTTATCATTCTTGGCGTGAACAGGTCTTTAATCAGACTGATTCCTGATCAGCCACTGTGGTTAACAGCCTACTGGAGGGAATGATTATCAGTTAAAGGCACACTATGCAGCTTTCCGTTTTTGTCAAACAGCGACCCCTAGAGTCGCTGTGGAGTACTTGTATTTAACGTTACTGTCGTAAATACCACTCGCGCAGAGCCGTCTCTGCACTCACGGCCTGATCCCTTCCGCCCTCTATACCGGTACCTGTTCAGTAGGATGGAAGCTGTAATGAGTGGAAATAAGGTGTGGCCCCTTTAAGAGCTGCGCGCGCCCTGTTGAACTGTCGGCAGTCTGTATTGTATGTGCACCTCGAACACCCCATGTATGCGGGTTATTTCAGTTTGATGCTCATTCTTATCCTACTTTTGTTTATCAAGTAAAGATGTGGACGGTAGAACGGGTGACAGACAGTTACACGAGTTCTATTGGGGAGTAAACTGCAAGTTGTGAGATGCCAATCGCCTCTGTGAGTCTGTCTGGCCTCTGTAATAACTTCATCTGTGAGCTATCCCTATTTCTCCTCCTGACACAACGCGCTACAAAGCGTTGGACATCGAACAGGCACAGATAACCTCTGAAGATGTCTACTAGTCCATCAACAAGAACGATATTTACTCGAGTCTGACTCCTTGCTCGGTCAGTCTGCCGTTTCCTTTTTCTTTCGTCCTCCGACAAAGCTTTCCTAGCTTTGTGTGCAGTGGCGTAAAGCAATTCGTTACATCGCGAGACCTGATATCACGCGATACTTCCTGACGCTTCCGCTTGGCGGCCCGCCGGCCCAAAGTTGCAAGGGTGGTTTTTCGGCTCACAGGCGCTTGGCGCGAGACGACCACCATTCAACCCGAAAAAAGTCATATAACTATTCCAATGACTCCGAAGCTGTTCGGTTAAGGTAAAAAAGTTACTTAGATCACCTTTAATAATGACTTCATTTTCAGCTTGTTTATAACACAAAATTACTATCACACAAAAAGCAATGGTTTTGAGTTCTTTTTGAAGCTCCCCATTTGTGTAATTGCATGGGAAATAAAGCGGACATAATTTTGTTCTTGTGTTCCAAGGTAAAAAGTCATATAGGTTTAGAACAATGTTAAATTGTAAAAAGACAGTAAATTACAAATCTACAAAAGTTCATTCTGATGATAAACTACACCTTTAATATCATTATGCATGTTGAATTGATGGATCCTCAATACATGTTGTTAAAGTTTGAGGTCTTTACTATTTTAAATAAATGCTGGTCTTTTGAACTTTCTATTCATCAAAACAAAAAATCACAAACGGATTAAGTAGTTGTTTTCAATAATAAAGTTTAATAATAATAATAAATGTTTTTTTGAGCACCAAGAATGATTGGAATGATTTCTGAAAGATCATGTGAGACTGAAGTAATGGCTGCTGAAAATTCAACTTTCCCATCACAAGAATAAATTACAATAAAATATATTAAAATAGTCATTTTAAATTGTAATATTATTTCACAATAATAGTGTGAATTTAAAAATAAAATAAAAATGATTGCAGCCTTGGTGAGCATAAGATTCTTTTTTCAAAAACTTTCCCAACCTTTTGAGCAGTTGTGCATATCATAGCTTCTATAATATATTGAGGATTCATGTATTCAGTATATCCAAGACCAAGAAGAGAACAAGATCTTCTACTTTCCACATATATACACTCCTATTTATTCAGCGATGTTTTCATACAGATCCATTCAACGAGATTATGAAAGCAGACAGAGCACAAACAGGAAATGACCTCAAGATATCTTGCTGCTTCCTTGGGGGAAAAGCTATAAAGAAATTGATTTTCACATATACCTTTCATTTCAGGCAATAGTAATATTGTTTGGGTCCATCTCAACCTTTCTACCAACAGAGTGTGGAGGTGAATTGCAGGAGTGTGCCCCTGTAAAACATGTTTTGTATGAATAAAATAAGTCTGATGATGTCAGACATCACTTGAATTGCATTGTGGTGTAGCTTCACTGCAATCCAAGGCCATGATTATTATGCTAGAGGCTCGTATTCCGTAGCTTTTATTAATACATCAGTCCTCGGTGCTCTGGCCATTTTCTTATCATTCATGAAATGACTCTGAAATCATCCCCCATGGATATATAGGCCTCAGAAATTCTGCCCAAGATTCCTTACTCACATTAATTACCTCTTTTTTTTTTTTTCTAAATGCCAGAATCTCAATTCTGATAAAAGATCTAGATAAAGTCTTCCGTCAATGCTCTCCTCTTTAGCACATGTCTCATCTCCAAGACATCTTCTGAAGAGCTCTCGTTCCTATCTTTCTCTCCCACACATTCTCTCCTCACATGCTTTGTAGGAGTGCTGCCATCATATCTTTTACACCTTTATGTAAGGTTTTTGTTCCATTTCTTGAAACCGTTCAGCACATTGTTTTGCAATGTTTCTAAGGTTTTCAATGTGTAATACCCAAACAATTTGACCTGCTTTGTACTGCCTATGAAAATAGTTGATCATTCTAGGGTTATGGCTTAACTGAGTGATTATAGTTCTGTTACTTTTACAAATGACACTAAACCTGTTCCTAAAAAAATGTTTGAATTAAATTGGAACTTACACTGAAAATATCCTGGAAAAGTTGTTAGGGAAAACAACAACAACCCTGCAGCTGTGGTTTCCAAATATTCACTATAAAAACATGATGACAATTTTCATTGGTGCTTGTATGTTTTACTCTATATTTCATCAAGTTAAATAATATTAATATTCTAAGCTATTTTACCTTAAATATTGATAACCACCATGGTAATACAGGTGTCCTGTCCATAAAACTAGGCCTGTACTCGCATATAGAGGGTGCATAGGGTCATGCGCACAAAGACAAAACACCATCAAGGTAACATACTGTACATGATACTAAAAATAATTAAATAAAAAATGACTAAATAATAACACAAAACACCCTAATGTACATTACTGATAATAATAATAATAATAATAAATGAAACCATTTATATAAAATAAAATTGTATGTGATGTTTCACTTCTATCTGTGAATGTCCTTTTACTTTTTATCACCATAAAATATTTATATTAATAATATTAAATTATTTATCCATGAGATTTAACATACCTTCACTTCTCTGTTGACGTGTTTACTTGGCACAAATGTTGGATCTCTCATGAGATCACAGCAATAGCAAATGACAACAATCCAATCAATTCCCGATGGACAAAATCAAGTTTCACTTGGATATAGGTCACAATTGGGAAGAAAAGGCTATCACAACTTCCGTTTCATGCCGACTGTAATTCATCATGTGGCCTCCTCTTTTGCTACCTGTGTTATTATGGTGGATATCACCACACATTTTCTTTGTGTGTATGTGTGTGTATATGTGTGTTACGTAACTATTTAACATGATTTTAGTAGTGGTAGTGTATTAACTATCCTCAATATTTCCAGCTCTCTGATAATGATTTGCAACTGATAACTGGCCAGGAATGCACTTCCTTTCTTAATTAAAGTTTGTCCTGAAGCAGTCTCCATATTTCGGCAAATGCCCTGGGTTTGTCACTGGGTTTGCTCCAGTGAAAGTATGTTTACTAGTCTTTTAGCCCACATTTCAAACCCAGACACCACAAATAGTTTTCCTCATTTGCAGAATCCGCTTCTTAGCAATTATCATACAATGCCTAGTGATATTGCTTGTCTCTCATACAGTATATGTCAGTCATCCACAAATTGCTGGATTTGCCAAGTATAGCCGAGCCGTCAGCAGACTAGTTTTTTTTTTTTTATGTTTTGAAAGTCAAATACACTCTTCCAGTAAGCCTATAATTTAGTTCACATCCAAAATAAGGGAGTGAGAGATCCTTCTGCTGCCTTACATCTGTTGCAGACTGAAGAAACGTGTTGAACAGTGTTGCGTAGCTGTATCAGACAGTTCTTTTAATCGAATATTACAAACCAAGCAAGTTCTGTCAAATTAAATAAAAGAACCTCCTTTAGAATAGTAGCTTATGATGATCATCTGTAGATTTTTGATAATCATTAGCCTGGCTCATGAATATTAATTAGGTGATGTAATGCTTGGCCAGTTGTCCAAAGTGATTTGCTGAAGGGTAGATAAGTGGATGCTGGTTAGGATTACTATTACTCATTGAGTCCAATGCAACCAGTTGGCAGAAGCTTCTGCTTAGTCTTACACCATGCAGTTGTCAAAATGAAGTTTTGCCAAATGTATTTTCCAAAAAACGCAAACATTTCCAAAAGTTATAATGGTTGGTAACACCTCCATCCGTCATAACTCATAGCCCACAATCAGATTAAATTAAAGATGTGAGAGATGTCTGCCTGTGATTAGTCCTGGCAGCCAGGCACAACCTCCGCCTTCGGCGTAATGCTTTTTTTTTCAGCTGTGGAGGTAAACATTATTATCGCCCTTTCATCTTTTAAAACCCGCTGAATGTGAGACGCATTGCTGTGTCCTCTGTCACGCCCTGCTCATTTGGCACGGTGTCATTCTTTTTTCCCCGCAATTAATGAGAGCAAAGACAACAAAGCAACGGGGTCTATTGAATTATTTGATTAAGTAGCTGCAGCTAATGGAGTTTCAGGATTTAAGAGCAAATGATGTATTGCAGATGACTCATCAAGGCATTTAATTTGCCCACTTACCCATTTATGCATCGTCTCATTCATATAGCCATGCATCTTCATTTCATCTTTGAACAGCAGGTCATTCGGGAGGTTGGGACAGGGCAAAATGGTGGAGGATGGTCAGCGCAGCCCTAGGGAATTGATTTCTTAATTGCGCTGTCTTTCTCTCGCTTTTGCTTTCATTCTTGTTAGAAGTTGTGCCACTGTAAAACAGTTTCTGTGATAAGTACAAAGCGCTTGGGGTGAGGTTGAGCCGCCTCTGAAATCCTTTCAGAAACCACATGCTTGTTTATTGCTTCTGAGCTTAAAAGATTCATGGCTGAGGCACATAATCAGTATTCTAATCAAGGCATAAAACCAGCATTTTCTCTCACACACAGCTGTTTTCCTGACAAAACAAGCAGTGTTTTTTTAAATCGCACGGCGTCACATGGGGTTGAATCGTGACATATGGCAGAGGTCTTGCTGCTGATTGAAGTCCTTCCTTTCAATGTTCATAAGGTAATTCGCTTAAGTTTTATTTAGATCTGCGTGATTAGAGGGAGTGCTTAAAGACATGCGTTAGATGGTAGATTGCGCGGAGTTTTTGTGCCTCTGCTGCTTGCTTCCTCAGAGCAATCTGGACCGGGTGGATAAAACTAAACCATAAAAAGGCTCTGCGAATGACCGTAATCCATTTCGAAGTGAGTCATTTATCAGCGCGGTTCACCTTTGAGAGACGTTACTCTCTCCTTACAACCGGCGCAGACAACTGTCAGGGCTGGAGGTACATCAAGAGACATCAAAAGACTGCTTTTCATAAAATGGTCTCCTCATTCTCCTGCTGGGTCGAACGTACTCAAATATTAATCAAGTTCAGAGCGCATGTTGATGCGTTTCAGCCTCTGTGAATATAAGCACTGTACTCGCACCCCGCTGCATATTCCTAGCACATAGACGTTGCTGAAAGCAGCCTCGGGCAACCCTCTAGCATCCAGTACCATGCACAAATAAAGAAAGGCACCAAAAGTGATACCTTGGACACGTGCACAAAGGAAACTAGCCGACAACCTTGAGCCATACCTCACCCACTTCTCATCATAGCGAGTTTCCCTAATTCACAGACATCTCCTGGTTCAGTCCACCTGGCATTGGATGAATAATTCAATATGTCCAAGAAACACATTGACAGTTGCATGTGTATCGCAGCGGCGGTTATAGACGCTGTCTGGCACTTGAACCCACTGGCACCATAAAGGAATTAGAAAAGAGCCAATTTTGATTTTGCTAGACAATGATCAATAATGAGAAAGTTGTTAGCACACACTCTTAGAACAAATAGTACAAAAGCTGTCACTGAGGCAGTACCCTTGTAAAAGGTACTAAGATGTGTAATTTAGGGTGTAGCCTACCTTTTGGAATGGATACCGCCCCAGTGACAGATTTTGTACCTTTTTTTTTATGGACATGTTTCTGAGAAATTTCACTCTTGTGTTTAGGTTGGTTCCTGATCAAGTTTTGCCATTTTCTACTTACCTGGTTTGTTTTGCAATAATGACCTTACTGATTGAACTGTATCTAATTGAATGACTATTTGCAAAATAATTAAATACATGATAATAAAATATTGTCATTGACACTGCAACGATATTACAGTACTGTTTGAATTTATGTATTATGAAAACACTTTACATTTTAATATTTAATTTAACTTGAACAAAATGTTTTTACAGCATTTATTATAAATATAAATACACGAAATATCGGATTGGTTCAACACTATACAAATATTGCAATTATTAATTTATGTATTTATTATAATTTAAACATGTATAAACATAACTGCATGGCCATGATCTGAGCTTCTGTATGTCAGAAAATGGAATTAGTATCATGTAAGTAAAATTGTTGAATGTTAGCATATAATACAGGAGTGATTGGGTTTTTATCAGTTTTGCGATGACCCATTATGTGGCGAAGTGTAAATGTAATATGCATACCCAATTGCAAAGCAATCAGCTTGTATGAAGTGACCAAGTGTAATGATAATTTGGGATATATTTACTTTGTTATTTTTTTACAAGTCCAACTTTCTTCCATACAGCTGACAAGCTCTGGTGACGTTTGGGTATCAAACATTGTGGCTGCTGTCGGAATTGCTCTTAGAACTCAAATCTGCACATCTGTCAGTCTCCCAGCTCTGCGGCATGAAGCCCAGAATTGTCCTTGTCGTTAAGACCTGATTAATATTTGTCCTCCTGGTGCTCAGCCAGAGTGCTCAATAACACAATATTTCCAGCATCAGTGCTCTGTCAGGATGCACATTTCATATCTTTATCCATAGTCGCATTGTTCCGTTGTTGTTGATGGTTTGGATGTTGAAGATGGAGGGTTTTTTTCTCACAAAAATATCAGGTTATCTATGATGGCGACAGAGAATCAAGAACAATGGGTAGATATCATTGAGATATTGGTATCAAATCAGTTCAGGACAGGTATTCACTGTTAAACTACCTACAAATGACACATTTTGTAACTCTTCTTTTTTTATTTATTATTTTTTGTTATATCCATTTTCTTTGCTGTTACAGCACCTGCATTTTGTAGTCTAGTGGTGGTTGTGTAGCCTCTTCCCTTTTCTATCACATATTTCATGACTGCCTGAGTTATACTAAGGTGTCCACCCACAGCCGAATTTCCCCACAGTGTTGTAAATGCCCTTCACTGTTGTAAAAGTGAACTATGTAGGGTTACAAAGCAAAGACATCTCGCTGGATTACAGCTGTGAAGATATTTGATTCGCTGAGTGGTTTTTCTGAGACAACTCAGACTAGTCTTCTGTAGGACATAAGACTGCTTATGCAGTTACTGCTGTGGTAAGGACAGATAGGGCTGCATGATACATATCAAATTGCAACGTTTTTGACGCTTTTTATTTTTTTTTATTTAATTTTATATCTAGTAGATGAACCACAATTTTCTACTTTCCAGGGTGTTACAGGTGGAATTAGTGAGAGGTGCATTCTCATAAGTATTTGGCCAAATTAGTCACATTTTTGCTGTTTCCTGGGAGAAAAAGACTGTAAATTAAAATTGATTTTAACAGTTAACATAACACTTAATGCACAGATAATCTCAATGCAACACATATTGACTAAAAGCTGCAAAGCTTTCATTTTTCATTATATAGTACATTATACAGCTGTGCAAAAAAAGTCACTTATAAGCCAGGTATTTATATATTTTGCCGTAGTGTGTCATTAGAACCGTGGCGACGTCTCCAAGACGCTTGAAGAAACCTACCTGCAAAGCTACAGTACTGTGAAAAGTTTTAAGCACTTAATGCTTTCAAAAAATAATCTCAGAAATAGATTATTTATCAATTAACTTCTATTAACTAGATGAAATCAATATTTGGTGTGACCACCTTTTGTGTCAGCTTTTGTCCTAGGTTGCATATAGGTTTTCAGGTAGCTTTGCAGGTAGGTTTCTTCAAGTGTCTTAGAGATGTTGTTGCAGTTCCTCTGGATTTAGTCTGTCTCAGGTTTTTTTTATGTAATCACAGATGGACTGTTGTCAGACTCCTTGTGCATACAAAAACCTCACTGGATTATTACAATTAATGGCAAAAGGAATGTTAGGAAATGTGAACTGACTGACACACATACACTACAGCAAAAGATATAAATAACTGGCTTAAAACCTTTTTTTTTTTTTTTGGTTGGTGAAAATAGTGCCTAAGACTTTTGCACAGAACTGTGTGTGTGTGTGTACACAGTATTTTTTTAAACATATTTATAACCTTTCAAAATATTTCTAATTAAAATGTCATCATATCTTTCCATAATAATATTAAGCAGCACGTCTAGATAAATGTTTCTTGAGCAACAAATCTGCTAGAATGATTTCTGAAGGATCATGTGGCACTGAAGACTGGAGAAATGGAATAAATTACATTTTACAATACACAAGTTATTTTAGATCACAATAATATTTGTAATTATAATGTATTGTTGATCAAATAAATGCAGCCTAGGTGAGCAAGAGACTTCTTTCAAAAACATAAAATCAACCCCACATTTTTAAAATAGTAATGTATATTAACCAATAATATCATGACTTAATGTGTGATTCAATCAAATCCTGATAGACAAAAAGCCACATTTTTGGCCATTGAATATTATGTTTCACTCAGAAATACATCATATTACGAATGCTAATTGTGCTGTGAATGCATGGGACCTTTTGCAACATGGATTTATAGAGATTTTTTTAAACAGATCTTTATGCCACTGTTGGTTTTGGGTAAACACATGTAATGAGCACGAATTTAGATCTCAATGACACAGGAATCCTCTCTGCTGACAAGCATGGCCAAGATAACAGCAGGATGACTTGGGGATTATTTTCAGAATCATTGAGAGGTTTATGCTAAATCCACACTCTAACATACCTTAACAGACAGCCAAAAAAGAGCTTGAGTGGTGGAGCAAACAGGACATGAGACAGAGAGAAGAGAACTTCAGCAGTTCAGTTGAGAAGAAGGCTAGCATCAGGACTGCCTCTTCAAATGAGTGTTTGCACACAGAATGAAAGCAAGCCTGCTAGCCTGCTTCTGTCACACATTTATTCAAATATTATCCATATTGTTCCATTATCCATTTTATGTCACATTTGTGAAACAGAATGTAGAAGAACTTTTTATTACAGAGAATTAAAGATGAAATGCTAGCCTGGTAATACCAAACAAATACCAAAGTGTTTTCTTTCTCGCGGGGAGGCGCTTGTCTGAAGTTTAAAATCATTGGTTCCCGTAAGCCAATCACATAACGTTTGGTTATGGCGTGTGTTATGCGCATGCTCAGCTGCATCTAACTTCCACTGTAAACACATGTATGATGCGAAAACAAAACCATCGAGCGATATACCGGAGTGAACATGGCTGTGAACGACTTTTGCAGATTATGTGAAGCAAATCTACGCATCCACGGTACAATCAGCATCTACGTCACGGCTCTCAGCCCGCCCCCTGTTCGTTGATTGGCCGGCTGTTTTCAGGCCGGAGGAAAACGGAAAGCTATTACGCTGTCTCAGACTGAGTACAGAAGCGAAATGAAATTGAGCGGAAGTAAGAAGTCTGACGTAGTCAGGCTAATGAAATGCCACTACACTGAAAAAAAAATTGGTGTAATTCACTCAGAATTGCTTGGAAATTTCTAAATTACAAAGTAACGGCACGTAAACATTGAATTAAATTTTTGAATTTAGTTTTGAAATAAAGTTTTGAATCAGAACTACAGAAATATCATTTTCTTGTAAAACATACTCAAATAATCTGTTTTGTTTAAAAAAAAATGTTTTAGTGTATGTCTCCGATAGTGAAGTCACATTTATTTCTAGTGCTTTATACAATACAGATTGTTTCAAAGCAGATTCACTTTAATACCCAGGAAATAAATGACAGAATCAATGATACAAACTTCATCAAATATGAGACAAATTCAAATTTTGCTGTAAAGCAGCTCTACAGAACACAATAGACTATCATTATTCAGCTCAACTGTGTAAAGTTTGGTTTTGGCTGACTTAATTTTCAACAATATTATTGATTTGACTACACTGGATAAGAACAAAACTTGAACTGAATTTAGCTGGATGACGGCACCACTGTTTTCTGCAGAGCTGCTTTATAGCTCTTCAGCGTATCCTGTGAAGGCCAGCGCTGAAGGACTCCTCGGAGATGCAAAGCTTCCTAAACAGGCGAGTGGCAATTAGCAAGCGAGAGGAAGGTCCTCTTGAGTGTTTTGCTGTTTATGGTTCCGTGGCGGAGCAGCCAGCAGACGTGTGCCGCCTGTGGAGAAACCACTGAGCTCACTGTGACCACGCTGCCACAGACGCTTTCTCTGTGCTCGCTGCATTTTATTCTCATTTGTATTCTGCTTTGAGAAGCCCTCTTTGCCGCCAGGTCAGATATCCCCGCCTATTAACAAATGACAGGAAGAGTTAACTTGACGGACATGTTTATTGTTCTTGGGATGGTCCGGCCTAATGAGGCCCATCGGCCTAGGGTGCTGAGATTACACTGGCATTAGAGGACACGTCCAAAAAGGTTCAGCTGTCCTGTGCCATTTAAACACACAGACTGCACACTTGTCCCGCCTGACACCACTTTACCTCTGGTACTGTTTATCTAGACAATGATAGCTTGTGAATGATTCCTGGTCTTGGCCACTAATCATTACGTGAGGGTTGATACTCTTGTTTGCTCTAATGCTACACCTGATAAAGCACTGCTTTGATAAACTGCACCAATTAACGCGGAGCGAGCTGAATTACTCAGACGACATTCTGACTTTCCAACCGCAAAATGGCTGTCCTTTGCAAGTTGTGTGGAAAGAATTTGTAGCATAATTACTGTATGCGTTGTAGTTGCAAAATTATTTAAATATGCAATATGGGTCATTGACCTTATGCTCATTAAAAAAAAAATGCAATTCTTGAATGCACCTCTTTTGTTTGAGTATGTTTTTAATTTCTAAATGAAAATGAATGTTGATATTTTTAAAATGCATGTCGTTGAAACAACTGCTATTATAATGAAGAAAAACGACTCAAAGAATGAAATTCTTAACCGGAGTGTTTGGCATGGTAATGAATATGACAATGTTTATATGTTTGATATTGGCGGAATAGATCTGCTACTCTGCTGCTATTGCTGCTGCTGCTGCTGCAGATCAAGTACAGAGACATGTCAATACATACACGACGCACTGCTGTAACCAAGACATCCTGCTGTACAATATAGCATAATTGAATTACCCGTAGTAGATCTATGCAGGTGGAGCTGGGGAAGGTGGAGGGTTTCTGAAAGCGCGCTGCAACTGCTACAGCAAATGCTACCAAGTATTTGAAGTTTGAGCAATGAGCTCATTGGCTACTGACACAGCAGGAACCAATCAGCTGTGCCCTATAGAGTATGATGTGATTCCGTTAAGGACCTATCAGCCTGCACCATCTAGAGTTTAATGACAGAACTTTGTATTTGTTTGAAAAATATTTTACCACAGTTGCTTCAATGCTTATTAATAATTGAAACCTTTTGTTGAAAAATGTAATATGTATGAATTAATAATTCATGATTGAGAAGAAAAAAAAAACACTTGCATGTATTTAAAGTGAAATCAACATGAAGAGTACACACCTACTTGTTTTTAACAGTTTGTCCTTTAATGTGGGCGCTCTTATTTGTAATTAGCCTGTATGAATACATGGTTTGTAGGTTTTTTTACATTTTTTGTAGGTTTGTAGGGGGGGGGTGAAACACTCAGTTTCAGTCAATCTCATGTTAATCTTGAGTACCTATAGAGTGGTATTGCATCCTTCATATCTCCAAAAAGTCTTTAGTTTTATTATATTTATAAAAGAAAGATAGGCTGTACCGAGTCTTTCCGGAAAAAAACGAGCGGCTGGAGGCGTGCCGTGTGGGCGGTGCTTACGCGCCGATAGCTAACAACACACAGACATTTGAAGCAGTTTTACTCACCGCCTGCGGTTCCAACGCACGACCGTGAACCTTTATCGTTGGGACTGCTCCATCCTTAAGCATTAGATGATCTGCAAATCCGGCGTCGAACTGGGCTTTGTTTATAAAACAATCATCGTCGAAATGCAGGGAACAAACAAGAACACTTGCACAACTCCGTTGATGCTCTGGAAAAACAAACTCCATCCACTGGTCCCTTAACGCTGGGTTCTTTGGGAATCTGTGCAGGGTTGTCTTGCCCTGGCAACCAAAAACCCACTTCTTTGGTGACATTGACTTCCCTAAAGCCTTAGCCGAGAACAGCACTTTGATGGGCGTATTGTTCTCGCTCTGGTCTATGGGTGCGCGCGCGCCCTTCCGGGAGAAGTGCCCTTACGACCCGTATAAGGAAATTCCGCCCCATCTGACGTCACACAGGCCCATACTCGAAAAAAACTTTCCGAAACTTGTGACAAACCGGAAGGAGTATTTTTGGCACAGAAATACTCCTTCAAACGTACAATTTAATTTTTGAAACTTTGTCCATGTTTAGCATGGGAATCCAACTCTTTAACAGTGTAAAAAACTCAGTATGCATGAAATAGCATTTCACCCCCCCTTTAAATCCCCCTGTAGTCAATAACTGTATCCCTTAAAAACTCCTCTTTGATCGCCAAAATGAGATATTTAAACGTTTTTCCTGTACAAATTAATGCCTTAAAATAGCATGAATGTAACTCTACACCCTTGCTTCATTTAGTATACGTGGATACATGAATATGCTAATTAGCCCCGCCTCCACTCACTCACACCAGCTCATAGATCCACTCGGTCGGTCAACTTTACTGAGGTATACGCTGAACAATGGTATCACTCTTTACTACGTCGGACACATAACGGTAATTCATATGATTATCCTTTTACTTGACTACGTTACGACTACAGCTAATAATGTGTTGCTAATGTTACATAAACCATGTTCCCGTTCACCATCTCAGAGTCAGACAACTGCTTTCTAACAATCAACATCCTTAGAAACGCTTTGAACAATGCAGAGCTTCAGTGGAGAAAGGCATATAGTTGATCGTAATATACATCATACCGTATTGTTAAATTTACCCGATTTTTCATATTAACAGAAAAACATACCAGGATAACCTGGCTTCTCTTGAGACTCCACTGCTTCAGAGCATAGTTAATGATATGCTAAAGCCCGCCCGCACGTTGACGGGATTGGATACAAGGTAGTTTGTGATGTAAAAAACACCAGGGATTTCATACCGCGTTTTTGCAGATCACTGCAGTTTTAAAGAGAAAATACTGAGCAATGGTGTTGACTTATGAATTTGCACATGGTTTGTCTTAAAGCATATTAAACACCATATAAACAACATAAAAAACTTTCACCACAGGGGGACTTAAACATGTCATATACTTTTTTCAAGGCTTTCCTCTGGTTTCTTGTTTACTACTTTGAGATATAAAACTGAGAGCCAAGGATTTAATTGTTGTTGTTGTTGTTGTTAGTTAGTTCCACCATATGCTGGGGCAAGAAATTAACCCCTACCCCATGTTGTAGTCCTGTTTTGAAGTTTCAGTGCCGCCTCTCTTGAGGTGGTTACACATTTTAATGCAACTTCCAAGCATTTAGCATCAGTGTTGTTGTTAAGATATATTTTCAGCCTTCCTTTTGTGTATTAATTGGCAATCTGTTTGTTTTCCTGGAGTATTCTTATTATATGCTTCAGCACATCAAAACAAATGGCAGTTTTTGATGTTTGTCTAAGAGACCCAGGGATATATCTGGATGCACCCTGTGTTTTCAAAACTCACTGCTTTTCCTTGCATGTTCCTTTCTCTTCCTTTTTAAGAGACACTGTTCATCCTTTAATTTGAATGGTAAGCACATAGCTATACTCCACAGCAGTCAATTGCATCTTGGGGCAGAGGTTCTATGATTTTGTGGCAAGATCTGGAGTAGAAGTAATTAATGGGCATCTTAATTGGTGCAAGTGTGTCTTCTTAGCCCTAGCCTTCACTCGACCCTGAACTGTTGTAAACCTTGAGGGTGGCCATAACACAAGCTTTAGCTATTACAAAGGGGAATGCAATAATTATTCTGAAAGATCTAGTCTTTTCTTTGTCAGTTTTTTTATTTTTATTTTTTATGTCAAGGAATGAGATCCAACCCTTGTGGTCAGAGTTTGTTTGGCCAGAATTTGGATCTGTCAGTGCTTAACATTATTATTATTTTATATATATATATATATATATATATATATATATATATGTGATGCGATCTGGGAAAACCCACCACATGGTGAAATTTAACCTATTACAGGTTTTGATATCATATGGATGCTGGTATCAAGCCCTTTCCAAATCTGTTTTTATTTTTATCATAACTTGTTGGTAGCAGAAGTTATGTTTATCTGAAGTCAGCCGATCTCTATGATTTTCTGGAACGGAATTTTGAGAAAAACAGGTTTAAATAACTGTCACCGTTGAGACGCGTCCATCTCGCGATTGTTATGAAACTGCGTGACGTTATAGTTTAAACAGGATTGGCGCGAAATGCGCACTATACACATTCACTGTACATGTATGTGGTTTATTTTAAAGGTAAACTATCTTTGTAGTGTTACGAGACGTACAGGTGTATGGGATATACGGCGATTGTTTTGTTTTTTTCATCTCTGCCGGGCGTTAATGGTCGCATAGAATGCATTAGAGAAAGAGAGTATTTTCAGCTTGACACTATAAATCGCTGTTTTTCTGCACTAAACAAGGGAATTTTGCCAAGATATTTTCAGAGATAAGAGAAAATATGTTATAGAATAATAATTTAATGGAAAAAAAAATTTGACAAAAAAACTGACATTCAAACTATTTTGGAATTTACTGAAAACGGCCCAGCGCGACATCCGACGGGTTTTCCCAGATCGCATCACATATATATATACACTCACCTAAAGGATTATTAGGAACACCTGTTCAATTTCTCATTAATGCAATTATCTAATCAACCAATCACATGGCAGTTGCTTCAATGCATTTAGGGGTGTGGTCCTGGTCAAGACAATCTCCTGAACTCCAAACTGAATGTCAGAATGGGAAAGAAAGGTGGTTTAAGCAATTT
Source organism: Rutilus rutilus (assembly GCF_951802725.1). NCBI lineage: Eukaryota > Metazoa > Chordata > Actinopteri > Cypriniformes > Leuciscidae > Rutilus > Rutilus rutilus. Next base: position 21,933,012 of record NC_140224.1, read on the forward strand.
TGAGCGTGGCATGGTTGTTGTTGCATGGGCCGGTCTGAGTATTTCACAATCTGCTCAGTTACTGGGATTTTCACGCACAACCATTTCTAGGGTTTACAAAGAATGGTGTGAAAAGGGAAAAACATCCAGTATGCGGCAGTCTTGTGGGCGAAAATGCCTTGTTGATGCTAGAGGTCAGAGGAGAATGGGCCGACTGCTTCAAGCTGATAGAAGAGCAACTTTGACTGAAATAACCACTCGTTACAACCGAGGTATGCAGCAAAGCATTTGTGAAGCCACAACACGAACAACCTTGAGGCGGATGGGCTACAACAGCAGAAGACCCCACCGGGTACCACTCATCTCCCCTACAAATAGGAAAAAGTGGCTACAATTTGCACGAGCTCACCAAAATTGGACAATTGAAGACTGGAAAAATGTTGCCTGGTCTGATGAGTCTCGATTTCTGTTGAGACATTCAGATGGTAGAGTCAGAATTTGGCGTAAACAGAATGAGAACATGGATCCATCATGCCTTGTTACCACTGTGCAGGCTGGTGGTGGTGGTGTAATGGTGTGGGGGATGTTTTCTTGGCACACTTTAGGCCCCTTAGTGCCAATTGGGCATCGTTTAAATGCCACGGCCTACCTGAGCATTGTTTCTGACCATGTCCATCCCTTTATGACCACCATGTACCCATCCTCTGATGGCTACTTCCAGCAGGATAATGCACCATGTCACAAAGCTCGAATCATTTCAAATTGGTTTCTTGAACATGACAATGAGTTCACTGTACTAAAATGGCCCCCACAGTCACCAGATCTCAACCCAATAGAGCATCTTTGGGATGTGGTGGAACGGGAGCTTCGTGCCCTGGATGTGCATCCCACAAATGTCCATCAACTGCAAGATGCTATCCTATCAATATGGGCCAACATTTCTAAAGAATGCTTTCAGCACCTTGTTGAATCAATGCCACGTAGAATTAAGGCAGTTCTGAAGGCGAAAGGGGGTCAAACACAGTATTAGTATGGTGTTCCTAATAATCCTTTAGGTGATATATATATATATATATATATATATATTATTTTTTTTGGTAAGTTTGCCTGCGATAGAGAAAGCAACGCAGCCAATAAGTGCCCAGCATACAGTATATGACAACATCTTGGTAACACTTAACAATAAGGTTTGATTTGTTAACATTAGTTAAATACAGTAATCAACATGAACTATCAATGAAAATTAATTCTAAAGCATTTGGTAATCTAAGTTATGTTAATATCAACGTTTACTGATACATAATTAAAATAAAAAGTTGTATCTGTTAATATTATTTAATGAACCTGAGCTAACATTAACAATGAACAGTTGCATTTTTATTAAATACCATTAAAAAAGATGAACAAATACTGTAACAAATGTATTGCGTATGATAGGTAATGATAGTTAATGCATTAACAAACGTTAACTAATGGGACCTTATTGTAAAGTGTTACCAACATCATTAATACGGTTTTAAAAGATAACTCATGGAGTTGTTTGATATTATATAGAGCTGAGATGGATCTATTATGCTTATTAAATACATATGATTGAAACATTTTAATTATTATTATTTTTTTATTCATTATTAAGCATGGTCTATTATTGTAATCACCAGTATAGCTTTCATGGGTCCTGAGGCCTTAAAAGATAAAAAGCTTGCAGCCTTGCTCTAAAGCGGATGTTTGAATTTTAAGTGAGTTTTTACAGGTCATTAAACAGAACAACCTCTTCTGTCTTTTTAAAGACTAGCTCTGATGTGTCCAGCCACATTGAGAGAGAAGCAATTAAACCATGCACTCAAAAATACATTTACTCACACTCATGTCATTCCAAAGCCATTTTGTATTTGGATTTTTTTGTCCCATGCAATGATTTTTTTTTTTTATGGAAACTTGAGATTTCAAGACACCAAAAAGTATGATAAAAGCAGTCCATATGAATCAGTACACAATATTATGCATTTTCTAAAGCTATACAAACGATTTGTATGAGGAACAGACTAAAATGATTAGTCATTACTCCATGAAGATGTAAGTAAGATGTCAACTGCTATCCTTTAATGGTGCAAAAGGAAACTCTGTTATTTACATGCAAAACACAGGTTAATATATTTTACATATGTCATTAACACTAACATGCACATAAAGTGAAGCTTAATTTTTTTTAGTGCCAAAACTGTTGACTGTGGTTGTCGTTTTATAGCTACCAATGTGTAATAAGTATTTACCATTTATGACATGTCACCTGTGTTTACCAGATCGATTTCATACACTGCAGCCCTATTCCGGTTATGGATTTTCTGTTATTTTAGTGACTGATGTAGAAGCATTGGATTATTTGTCTTTCCTCTGCCTGCATCTTAGAGGACATTACAACTTAATTCAACGCTTTCCTAAATGAGATATGACTCAGCTTTTTTTTTTTTTTCTCTCTCCCCGAAACCATTTTCATTTTCTATTGCAGAGCTATCCAATGCAGCAATTGTTTTTATGCCAAGAAATGAGATATGAATAGCAGCCGGCTGTTAATTTTGAGCAAAGACCGCTGAAGCCGTGACCGACCACACCAACCAGCCATACTTTCATTAATCAGAAAGCTACTCAGTCGTGGCCCCAGTTGAGCCACACTTTTGTTTATCAAGCATTGTCCCTGAACAATATGCAAGCCTTCTTAGTGGGTCTAATACTATAGGGGGTCGAAGAGATTACACATCCTGTGTGCGACATGTGTCTTAGTTTTAGTTTTTCAGTGTACAAAAGTGTGTATAAACGCTGCTACTTTGTCAAGTTCTTTTCTCAAGGAGAACTGTTGAGTGCTCACATGACAGAAAACAGCAGGTGGTGCTTGTTCAGAAAAATGCAGCCTCAAATTATGGCGACTCGCAACATGAAAAATATGGTGTGGAGACCACCTGCTTCTCTCAGCATCGGGACAATGGGAACAGTGATTTATGAATAGTCTTTACTTATTTGGAGGCCTGAAATGAGGGCAGAAGTGCTGATGTCAGTGTGGTGGGATACACATTATGAATTGTGTTATGTGTTGTCACTTTTCTGCTAAGCCAACTGGGTCAAGTCACCCAACCAAAAAAGTTCCAGGAGTGGAATTTACCTGATAGAAGATGCAAGCTTTGAGATCTTAACCACACCGTTGGTTGACTGCTCATAAATTATTGATAGAAAAATCCTGTTTTGCTGGCTGCCAATCATCTCATGTAATGGTTGTCAGCTGGAGGTGCATGTAGCACAACGCTGTGAAAATGCCAAGGCGAACACTTTGTATAAATTGCCTAAATTGCTTGAAAATGTCACGGGCTGGTGGAATAGTTATTTTAAAGAATAAAGCGATATTGGTGCACCGACTTTCTTATGAGTAAAAGAGTTATGAGCAAGGGAGACCTGGGTCAGTTCTAACATTTTACATTTTCCTTCATAACAGACTGCAACAAATCTGCTTGCCATATTTTGGTATTGGTATTAGAGACATTTGAAACAGCTGTTAGCCATAGCCATAATAGACTTATAATAAGAAAGACTAGATCGTAAAAATGTAGTCAGAGTGTTAAAGACAGTAACAGTGAATGCTAGTAATTATATTAACACACTGTAGCTAAAATAAGAGCATACCTCCAAGTAATATCATTGCAATAATAGCTATTAATATTACTTCATAATTTTAACCTTCATATTGTGCTAATTCTTTTAACTCTAAGGAATCTTTAAAGCAAAATACACAGTGGTACCTACAATTTGATTGTTTGAAATCACTTACACCATTTTAAAGTAGCCTATATTGACTATATATTTTACTAATATATCAGATGATCAAAAACTGATTGTTTGCATAATTTGAATACATTATACAAGATTATGCCAAAATTATACATTTGCATGTGCCTTTTTGTTATTTATTACACCAAGCCACCATAAATTACTTGTGCTCATAATTTTATTATTATTATTATTATTATTATTATAGAGGTTGCTGTCCGATTAATCATACTCATACATGCAGACATATTTATACACTCATTCAAAAACTATATTGCTCCAATTTTACATTTCAAAAACTAAGTTATTGTTATAAATATTGCAGGAAATTATGTCACCATTATTACACAATTAAACATTTAAAAGCTTCAATTTTTATATGTATGGAAATATTTAAATATGGATAACTTGTGGCTCTTATTATTATTATTATTATTATTATTATAAATTTAAGTCTAGAATATCTATTTTTATTACAGTGGTTAGTGTAATGCTTTTAAATTGTTTTGATCAGGTTATTTTTTCTTTGTGGTTTAATAATTGCAATATTGAATAATTGTTTTATTATAATTTCATCAATTATGAACAAATGAAATATTTTTTCTTCTTAGGATGAGTGTGAGCGTTTGATGAATGTACTGTGTATCATCGTGTACTTTCTGTTTTTGTAGTGCCATCGTTCTGGGGGCTTGTAAATTCTGCTTGGAATCTGTGTTCTGTGGGGAAGAGACAGTCTCCAGTCAACATTGAGACGAGTCACATGATATTTGATCCCTTCTTGACACCACTGAGGCTCAACACTGGTGGACGAAAGGTAAGCCATGTTATATCTGATGTCTGCACAGCTACAGTATCAGTGCGCTGAGCTGCTCGGGGAAAAGAAACATTGTTTCTAGTGTCAAAGTGCTAGGATCAACAGTGAAAATGCCACTTTGGTGAAAAAATGAATGTAGGTCAGTGGTTATGCTAGATACAGAACGGTTAGGACCATGAATAATGGTGCTTAGTTTGACCTGTTTGCTGCCATTGTTTCTGTATAGTACCACATACTGTAAACTCAGCCTTGTGTTTGAAAGTGTGCATGTATATATATATAGGTACCTGATATCCTGCAGTTTGACATGCTATACTCCACTTAGCACTATTTTAAAACTGAATTTGCAAGCAGTTTTGACCTCATATTAATTGAGATGGTTTGTCACACTACTACAGCACCATTTAAAATGAACTAGTCATAATAGATATGACACATACTATATATGTAGGATTCATATTAATAGGAATTCATAGGTTATAGTGTTGCTTTCGTCAACGAAAATTATGACGAAATATTGTCGTCAACGAACCGTTATCACCTGACGAAAACGAGACGAGACTAGACGTAAATGCATGGTCATGTGACGATGACTAAAATACATGCATAATGCAATATCGTTGACGAATAAAAACGAGACTAAATGTGGTTTAAAAAATAAAAACTATGCTAAAATGTCTCTTCATTTTCGTTGACCAAAACGAGACGAGACGAAATGTTATAACGTCACGACGAATGAGAGAGTTGTGCGTGAACCCATAGCTTTGTCGGCTTTAAATTCTGGATTGCGATCTGGTCACCCGATTATCAGCGAATTTAACAATATATTACTCCATTAGTTATTCTATTTAAATGTCTCATTGATATATTTGACACATTCATTCATTACTTTTGCCGGTTCTTTGTGAAAGCTGTATGTTATTGGCAGCGTCTCTTACATGAGCACGTCGCATCAGCGCCAGAACATGGAGATTTTATTTTAGAGAATATCGCACCTATTCAATATTCTATAATTAAATAAACTAATCGAATATCCAAAAATCGTGACTCATCCCTGCATGGAATATCTTGTTTCTTTTCCCAAATCTTCACTCACGTCTCACTCACCCATTTTCTAAAGGTATTATAAACGTTTCTTGGTTCGCTTTTAATTAGGCCTATTATATTCGTATTCTTTACTGTGGTAAAGTAGAAAAACGCTGTAGGACAGATAGCCTACATTTGTACTTGCATGTCAAATTCTTTTTAACACAGTGCTTGTTATATTAGACATAGGGCGCGAGTTTAGCTGTAAAGCGCGTTTCACACGCGCGGGTGATTTTTAGTTTCACTTTCTCTGGCAGCGCAATCTCAAACATAGCCTAAATATCTCGCCCTTGTGGATAAAATTCGCTCTTCAAACCAATTTACATCAAGTAGAAAACACGAAGATATCATAAAGAGATCGATATCTTCGTGTTTTCCTGCTCGTGTCCCACATCCCTCTCAAAGCGCAGAGTGTAGCCTATATCACGCGTCTTTGTGTGGAAATATAAAACAAGTTGTTTTTTTTTAAATAACCCCCCAACCACCGCCGGTAGTTGGTCCATTACCGCGGTGGTAAAAAAAAAAAACCTGCCACCGTCACAGCCCTAAATATAGGCCTACTATAGCCTATAAGATAGCCTTGTTTGAAATTCTATATTGACTGGGTTAAATAGAATCGCATTACTAAAAAGAGACTAAAATACAATTTTCATTGACTAAAACTAGACTAAAATGTCATCAGTTTTCGTCGACTAAAACTAGACTAAATGTCATCAGTTTTCGTTGACTAAAACTAGACTAAAATGTCATCAGTTTTCGTCGACTAAAACTTGACTAGACTAAAAAGAGTATGAATGTGACTAAAACTAATAAAAACTAAAATGACAGCCTGACACAAAGACTAGACTAAAACTAAAATTAAAACAGGCCGCCAAAAACAACACTAATAGGTTATTTAGTCACATACATTTCTTAAGCTATATATTCATATACATTTATTTGGTTATATATTCATATAAATTTATTTGGTTTTATATTTATATTTCTCAGGGTATATACTGTATTAATAAAATATCTTAGGTTAGGTAATTCTTATACATTTCTTTGGTTATATATTCACATTTTTCAGGGCATATCATTTATTAGGATTTTCAAATACATCTCTCTCTCTCTCTCTCTCTCTCTCTCTCTGTCTGATTTAAATCGAGCAGAATGCTAGATCTAATGAACAGTAGCCATATAATAACTATCAAAAATAAGTGTAATTCTTTTACCCTTCCAGTCAATTATTGCATTACAAACATAAACAACAGCTTTAACTGGTCAATGCTGGTAACTGGCCATGCTAGTGGGTTAATCTACACCTAGCCAAATATTATCCCTTACATATTCATAGGCTATACAGTATATTGTTATGTCCCATTAGTGCTGGGCCTGTGTTTTTCTTCTGTTTTGTATTGTTTGTAGGTATGGCTCATTCTTTGGGCTATAAGAACTGCAGCGCTGCGAGGCTATGTGACTGCGCTTGACTGAGCGGCTGATATTCTATTGTTTTTTCAGACCTTAAGCAATAGTCCTCTTCTTTCACTACTGACTTCCACTAATACTGACTACTGATTGACTTTGTTAATTATGATATTTTGTTGTATAAATTATTTCGTAGGAGGAAAATAATTTAAACATATGGGGGATCCCGGACGAGCCCCCATATGTTACAACCGGCTTACAATTGCAACATGAATGAGAGGCAACACAGACAGGCATGTAGTGAACTAAATAATTTATTCAATGAAATACCATAATTAACAAAGGTATTTAAACAATCAGTAGTCAGTATTAGTGGAAGTCAGTAGTGGATGCATGCATGAAAGAGGACTATTGCTTAAGTTCTGAAATAAATATAACAAACGAAAAACAATAGAATATCAGCAGCTCAGTCAAGCGCAGTCACATTGTAGCCCCCTCAAAATTATCAGCGCTGCAGTTCTTATACTCTAGCCCCAAGAATGAGCCTCAGCTGGAAAAACCACACACACCAACATAACAATATTCAAACGCTTTTCTTTATGTATTCATAAAGAATTATTATGATATTCATATACATTTATTTGGCTATATATTCATAGAAATTGATTTGGTTATACTGTATTCTTAGAAATTTTACAGGTTTTATATTCATATACATTTATTAAAATGTTCATGTACATTTTAAATTAAAAAAAATAATAATCCATGGGTATTTTATGCATAAACTAACCATAGTTTGTTTATCAATGGTGAGAGGATGGCATGTTTTGCATATTAATAAATTCTCTCTTCAGATGCATCAGCAGTGGGTAACTGAGGTCATATACTAGAGGCAGAGTTTCATACTCATACAGATCAGTCAATGACTAGAGACCCGATCAGATAATAATCCACTGCATGGTAATTGGACCAAAGCTCTTTGGCACTCTTGACATGCCAAGTCTTATGAAATAATTAGTTGGATTCACTATTTGTAATTTAGATGAATAGCAACTGAAAGGAGTTTGTTCCAAAAAAAAAAAAAAAAGAAAGATTAATTGCATTTTAGTGGCACATTTCAACCAAAGTCATTTGTGCTCATTTCAAATGTATGGATTAAGGAGAAAGATTTGAACTTTTTATAGGTTGTTTCAAATAGCCAAGAAATGCCCTCCTGTCTGCTGATTTGCTGGAACATTAATCTTTTTTTTTCTTTCTTCACACTGTTATTTCAGTTAAAACCTGTGGCAGTGGTCTGTAGTCCTTGATGAAGAGTCAGAGTGTGTTTGAGTTTCTGACAGAGAGGAGTTTCATTGTCTAGCTCTCCACAGCGTGATAAATGGACTAATGAATAGTTAACGGAAATTAAAATGACCTCAGAATAGAAAACCAATTAATCAAAAGCAGACATGCATCAAGGTTATGTGCTTTGGATTGAGGGAATCACAGTTATTAAATTGTCTGTATTAATTGAATATTTGCTCTACAGTAGATGAGCCGCAATTACTTGAAGAGCTTTTAATGAATTTAATCGCTTTGAAAAGGGAGGAAGATGACAGTATCATGTCCCTTATTGAAATCTCCAATCAGCAAAGTGGAGAATTTGAGAAAAGATGCCACATGAAACTATTTTTCTCCTCTGGGCTACTGTAGATATGAGATGGGACTAATTACCAAAACGAATCAGGCTACATGCCATTTAGCATAGCGTAGTTATACTGTAAAACATAGCATAGTACATTGTCTAACTGTGAGTCACCCTCCTTTGTCAGCATTGGTAAATCGGGACATAATCATGCCCAGAGACAAACAATGACAGATACGATCTGCACACAGATTTTATTCAGTTACATGAATGTTATATTAGATTACTCACTGAGTCAGCCATGTCATTGCGATTTCATTAGCTTGGGTAGTTGACAGTGTGAGATACGTTCTCTGTATAAACTGATGGCATCAGTTTGGCTATCAGTCAGCTTAAACGGGCCGATGTTTGAACTGGGGGACAACACAACTCTCTGATTACACACATACAGCACACACAAAAAGAGATTCACGGTGATAAGTTTAAATGGACACCAGTTTTTCTTCTTTAAAATGATTTTTCTCTGGGGGATCATCTGTAAATCTGTTACTGATGATAGTAAGGGGTAATGTACAGTCAGCCGGTCATTATCATGTGATTATACAGGGGTTAAACAGGTAACCCCTGTTTTTTAAGCATTGGATGACTGTACATTATTCCACTCTTTACATGGCTACATAATTAAGTGAATATATGGGCATGGAATATCGATTTGAGTTAAAACAGGCCAGGGTTTTCCAATCAGGGAGTTTGTGAGTTGAAGAAAAGCTAATAATGAATGAAATCATAAAAATGTTAATCATTAAAATAAAATAAATAGGAGAGCGATATAGCTTAGTGCGTTTAACATAAAACATAAAAGGCTGTGATTTAGTCTGTTTTTTTTTTTGTATTTTTGTATTTAATATATTTTTTGTTAAAAATAATCATATAAAAACATAATTATTATTGTTATTAGTATTATTATATGCAAATGTACTGTTAAATTATTGAAATGTTAAAGTAAAATCTAAGAGGGTACTTCAAGAAAATATTTTTTTGTAAAAATGGTTTGGCTTTAGAAAAAGTAGGAGTTTTTTTTTTTTTTTTTGTTCATACAATGAAAGCCAATGAGTCCTAATATTGTTTGGCCTCAATGCTCTTCAAAATACCTTTTGTGTGTGTGTGTGTGTGTGTGTGTGTGTGTGTGTGTGTGTGTGTGTGTGTGTGTGTGTGTGTGTGTGTGTGTGGTGTGGTGTGGTGTAATGCAGGATGTTTTCTGTTATAGGTAGGTTAAGGGGTAAAAATCATTATGAAATCGTCTATGAAATGTCCCCATAAGGGAAACCCCAATGTGGGTGGGTGGGTGTGTGTGTTCTATAGAAGAAAATCACTGCAGTCATCATTTCAAATATCTGTTTGCTCAGTGGAGCCATGTAATAAGGGATGATGGCAGTGTCAGTTAAATACTCTGTTCATCTGAGTTCAAGGATCAGTGATGTTATTTTTCCTGTAATCTGGCCAGCGGGAGAAGGAGATTGAAACCATTTAACATGCAAGATGCATGTATGACCAGATGGGGAGTTCTGCTGCCACAGGGAGAGAACGCTCCTCTAGCAGCACTGAATCAGTATAATTACACTGGGAACACGGTGGAACGGCAAACATGGAGCTATGGGATGACATCTGTAGTGATCTGCAGGGGAACACACTGTTGGGGGCGTCATATTACATTTTCGGCCCCTCTAGCTTTAATTTCTCACACATGTGTCTTTCATGTTGGCCTTGTACCTGAATGTTTCAGCTCTTTTCACTGTGTGTTTGCCAATGTACTAAATCGTTTCTTTACCCTTGTTGCTGGTGGTTTATATTTCATGAACACCACACATTATGCCAAGTAGCTCCTAGACAAGAATTTCTATCCGTTGTAATTCTGCAAGTCTGCAGAACATGCCGCTTACAGGCACGACTGCTTCATTCCTTAGCGAGCTTCTCGTGTTGGCAAACCTGGGGGAACATTAGCATAAAATATGGAGTTAAATATTTTTTAAATAAAAGTGCAAATGTAAAATATTTATTAGAGGAAACGTTTGCAAAGGGTGCCTCAAAATACACGTGCATACATAAAGCTCAGCTATGTTTTTCATGGTGAATGTAATAAACCACAAAGGACACAGATGTTTATTGATGAGGGTGAAACGCCTCGTGATTATGAGAATTGATTTAGTTATGCAAATTACTGATTCAAATTAATTAGACTCAAGTTTGTGTTGGCTGAACCTGCTAAGCTGTCACAGTATACAAAGCAGTTTGCGTATGAATATCTCAAAAGCTGCAATTATGTCTGTCTCGCTGTGGCCTCTTGCTTGTCAAGGCAGTGGATTTAATTACTGCTGGATGGTGAGAGCTCGAAACCCTGATTCGCGCACGACGAGCTGAATGCACAACCTAAGCGGCCGTTTGTGGCTCGTCCATCTGTGTGGGTGTATAAATTTGAATCATAAACTTGGAGCTAAAAAAGGATTAGGAAATAATTCAATTCAATCACTTGCGTCCTCAGGAAAGAGTGTTTGTAGGGTCCAGGGGTTGCGAGGCAATCTCACTGTAGCACGAGTCGCAGGGAAATGGGTCACAGGGAAAGAGGAAATGGATCAGCAGTCTCCTCTCCTCTATTCTCAGATCAAAGCCTGAATGTTCCACCACAGAGATTCTGAGTGTGCCTTCATGTCTGTACAGTTCACATCCTACCCCAACATTATGATAGCAAGATTTTATTGAAATCTTCACATCGCTTTGTGGCTTTCAGTGAGATTCGGTTTATTTCCCACAGTAGTCCTTGTTTGCTACAATTTCAAAGTACTTTATTTGCTTGATTGGTGTTTTTTCAATCAAATCAGTAGTATTATTTAAAGTGTATATAAAATAATTTGAAAACAAATAGAATAAATAATTATTGATTAAAGGAATTTTATTTGATTTTTGTGCTTTTGCTACGGTTTCATGGTTTGCTTTATTTTTATATATTTATAGTTTTGTGCTATTATTTTGTTTTCATGTTTTTTTTATATTTTTTTTATTCTCTGTATAGACAATAGTAAGTTAAGTTACTGATTTAGAGCACTCTCCTTGCAACTCCATGCAGCACACAAATAATGTGATGGGACTTTTTGCTTGTATGTTTCAGTATTGGATTAATTACATTTATAATCAATATTTCACTCACTTTATCTGCCCTCTTTGATTTATTTTTATTAGTGCCTTTTGCTTCTTTTGGAACCGGTTTTGGGAGTGTCCTTATGATACTATCACTTGGTTTTGGGTCAAAGCTAATGACTGAACTAATGATTATGGAGATCAGGGCAGTGGCTGGTTTCTAAAGGTTGTGCTGTTTAAATATAAATATAGTATGGCTTGAAAGATGCATGACTACCCTCCCCCTGTAACACCTACATTTGTTCTCCTTGAGACAGTGTTTTGCAATTGCTACTGTATATGCATTGCTTTAGAGCCCTATTCACTAATGGAATTTTGCAAATCACATAACGGTATACAAACATACAAAATCAGTGCAGAATGCAATTTGCATGCCACAAAGTGCTCGTTCTAAGTACTATGTTGTGGAGGATGCAGCAGACTATACAGTGATCTGGCATACTTTGCTCACTTACTATGAATCAACCACAACCAAACTGTAGTTTAAAGGGGACAACACGCGCTGTTTCTGCCAACCTCATGTTAATCTTGAGTAACTATACAGTAGTATTGCATCCTCCAAAGAGTCTTCCGGGAGAATACAAAGAATTCCCCCCTTTATGACGTCATACAGGGCCATACTAAAAAAAAACTTTCAGAAACTTATATGAACCCTGAAGGAGTGTATTTGGCACAGAAATGCTCCATCATACATCCAACTCCATGTTTAGCATGATAATCCAACACTTTAACAGTGTAAATAAGTCAGAATGCATGTAATAGCATTAGACATCCCTTTAATCAAATGTTTTTTTAAGATATTTCTCAGTTTTTGAGCTAATTATTTTTTTTTGTTCCATTTCCATAGCAAGGATATCAAAAAATTGCAGTATCTTCATTGCAGGTATTCTTGTCTATGAGGCTTATAATGGCTATAAATGAATGGAATAGATATGTAAACATGCTGTGGACATCCTGCTGTTACTACACTAAATCCCTTATCTCAGGGATAATCTAGTTAAGACCTCTTCCTTGATCTTGTTTAAAAGATGCTAAGTCATTAGGAACTAAACATCGGGTAGCATCAGCAGCACTGTCTGACTTTTCATTAGCCCTGGTCTTTACACTACAATATATATATAATGTTAGACAGTTAACTTGTGAGTTTTACATGTCAGTTTGCCAATTAGACATATTCTCGTGTTCAATTTGGAACCATGGCCAGGTCCATAATCTTATTTAAAAAAAAAGATTCTCATACATGATTACAAATTGTACAATATAGGGCATGAAAATATATTAGGAAAAATTCACAATATGTTCACTATGATTTTTGCTGGTGATATAATTTTGCTGGTTATATAAAATGCCCCTAAAAGTTCCCCTATTATGCAATTTTAAGGTTTCTAAATGTTCCTAATTTTGTTTTGGAGGTCTCCTACAGTAGGTTTTAGAGGTCGACCTGTAGTGGATTTTGCCGATAACTCGGTTGGACCACGCTGTCCGATAACCGATTAATCAACCTATAGTTTTCAAAATGGATACTGAATGAAAATAAACATAACACATAAAGTAGTGCTGAACTTTAATACATTTTTTTAAGTACTGTACCATGAAAATATACTGTACTTTTTAAATATGAAAACCGTATAAAATGATTCATGTTAGGTCATAGTGCATTACCTAATGTTAAGGTAATGACCTTAACAACTTTTAAAATGTAAAAAATGTATCAATACTTGTATTAACCTTATGTTACAAATGGACTCTAATTGTAAAGTGTTACCATTTCATACAAATCCAAACATGCTTATCATGCTTAAAGATGTCCATCTTTAATTATCTGCACAAAGGCCGTAACATTGAAATTTGACACGTATATTGTATACTCTCACACTTTATTAGCTTCTATTTTAGGACACTTAATGACTATCTAAATATCAATGCATGTATTACAGTGACAATAAAAAAATAAAAATAAATCTAATGCATTTCTGATTTGTTTATATGTTTCTGTTGGCTGCATGACGATACAGTTTGCTGTCTCACTTCACTAGCTTTAAATATGCAACTTCACTGGATAACGAATGCATAAAAACGACCAGCTGGATTTAAACTTATGCAAATAGGTGTTAACAATCGTGACTAAACATTTGGGTCGGGCTTGAGGGTGTTTTTTAATCAGCAAAACCGATCAAACGGTCGACCTTTACATGCATCCAAGGGCAAAAAAACACTTTCATTTTCTCATAATATACAGTGCACATAATCTCACGGTTTGTTCGAACATTCAGTCTCTCTAAACCCCTCCTTTCCACGAGCCTATACTCTGCTCTGATTGGTCAGATGGCTGAGTCTGGTGTGATTGGTCTACCGCTTACAGCGCATGTCTGAAACAAAATCTGAATTTCAGCTTCCTCAGCGCTTGAGACAGTGATATGAACGAGGCTGGAATTATACAAATATGTTAAATAGGTTTGTAACATGAAGTGAGAATCGATTCTTTCTTTTAGGAGACAATAACTTTATTTGTCGTGCGCTTTGATATTTAAAACTTTGCAGACATTTTACATTCACAAACAGCTTTATTACACTGCCTGAAAGGTGATATTTGAAAAAGCATAGGGGCGCGTTTGGCAACATCTTGAATATTATGATGATTTTAATGCACTTTTTATTTGGCCATTAAGTTTCCTAAAGACCATGCCATTAGCGTAGACTCAAGTATGAGAGCATTAAGATGTTTTAAAAGCATCTTGTGTTTAAAATCATGTAGCAAAAACAAGTTGATTAGTTTGATTCCTTTTTGTGAATCGGTTCAAACTGTCATTTCGGTGAATTGATTTATAACTCTGATTCAGTGGTCCTTGAGTATTGTTTTTTTTATATATATATAAATGTAAATGTCTTTTTGATATAAATATTAAAAGATAATTTTTGTTCCTGCTGTATAGCTCTGCCCCTTCCTATTCTCTGCATGTTGAACACAACTGACCCAATATTAACATTGTGTGATGGGCGAAATGTATGCTTAGTTTGAAACTTTAAAGTTTTATGACATGATCTACTAGCTGCTCTTAGTTTGTGCTGTATTTTTCTGCGTAGAAAATAGATAGACATAGTATAGCTATAGCTGTAGATTAGCCACCAGATGTGATCAGCAGGGATATGTAACATATGTTTTGCACGTTTATGTTTGCCAACAGTCTGACAATGAAAGAGAATGACATAAATAACCGATAGTGACAAGGGGAAGCGCAGTTAAGCTGTGAGTCAGTGGAGGGAATAGTGTGTTCTCATGTTGACGTTGGTTGCTAATAAGGTCAATGAACAACCTGATTTAAAATGAACACATTACACCAGTTTCGTATCGCAACAGTTAGCACGCAATTCAGAAATCTTTGTGTCTAAAAGGTCCCATTCATTCCAATTAGTTTTATATTTCGAATATTGATCTATTTGCCAAAAATGTGCATTTTCGAAACCTGTAGTACAGCTTTTGATATACTGTGCAGGCGTACAGTATATAAATAAGCCAGTTGTGTATATTTCAGCATTTGGAGTACCTATAGATGAATTGTGCCGTATTCCACCCAAACAGACTCTGTGTCTGCATGAGCGCTAATGTATTTGCCTCAGTAAGTGACTGTATATTAAAACCACCCATTTGTTATGTGAATGCACATTATAATAATTATACAGAGATGTATTGTTCCATAAAGCTCAAGTTGAAATTAGCAAACAATGGAGTGAAGTGTTGTGGTGTTGGTTGTTTTACATCAGCTGGAGGGCCATGAGTGGAATTAATTCACATGCAGTGTTTTATAATATGAACCCATAATTTCATATGTTGTTTGTAATGGTTCTTCTAAAGAATATCCCATATGGATTCATAACATTGTGTGTTTTCTTCATCTGAGAATATATAGCCTAATTATGTTTGGTGCAATGATGCTTAAATGTTATCAATGCCCATGATGTTCTTCACCTGCGATTCCTAATGCAAATATGAGTTTAGAGACTAGGTTTTGGTAACTTCTGTTATCATATCCCTATAGCAGTGATACACGGAGAGCACATAAATTAACACATCGTGAGAGCAAAACTAGATGATGAAGATATCTAGTGACAACAGGACAAGATGTAAAATATCTCTATATTAGCTTGCTGAAGAGTCTTATGGTGACGCCTCTCTTGTCTGCTGATTGACACATGGGCAAGAACCCTCTGGCCAGCTGTCAGGATGACTGATTGTTCTGAATGCAAAGAGGCTTGCATGAAAAATGAAGTCTCAGCATACAGTGCAGTACACTACATCACAGCTTTCATTAGTGTATATTGCATTATACTAGCACTGGTTATTTTCACATACTGTGTGTGGTTTTGTAGTACCCAGTTCACTATTATGAGCATCAAGTATTAGCACAACCTATTTATTTTTATGTTATTTAGTTTGCTATTTGTATTGTATGGAACTAGTTAAAGGTATCAAACAAGTAATTCACAGGAATAAGGACATCTGTTATCTATAAACTGTTTAATATTAAAGAGGTATTGATTAATGATACATTAATAGGTACATTTGCACTTTCTTTCCTTTATTATCCATATGGTCATTTACTTTTAATTAACAAAATCATGGGATGTTTCAATGCATTCCCATTAGATTGTACTTTCTTTTTAGCATATTAAGCACATTAACATTATTCAGTTTATTCCCATTTCCCTTATTCAGTTTGCTGGTAAGCATGTGCTCTAGCTGTCAATATTACTTTGAACATTTTTCCATCCCTTTACAAAATTGTCCCTGAAAAAGGTTGAAATGTTTTACAGAGACTCTAAAAAATTCTGTCTCAGATGCCCATCTTTCCTGCCTCAGTGTATGTGACGTAACGCAAGGGGCCTTTTATCTCATATAAAATGTCTTCACATTGAAATATTAGTCATATCAGCTTTTCTTCACATTCAGTCCTCAAAATTCTCTTTCATTTCTACGCCTGTCATTTTGCCATCCAGTATTTTTGTGAGAGTCAGGCAACCGATGTATCAGTGTCTGAAATAGCCTCTTAACTTGTCAGTTGTACCTTTTCCCTTTGTCTTTCAACATTGCATTTAAAATCATCAAAAGCTTTCCTTTTCAACTTTTTTAAAATATATATTCCGTTGCCCTGTGAGCAGCATCTGGAAATTTGAAGATGACGACTATTAAAACATTATTTCCATTCCATTTATGAAAAGATGGCAAAAGGAGGCTTCAAAAGAACCTCCTTGTAATTTTTAAATGATTGATTCAGCTCCAGTTTTTGGAGTGATGCACTGTACGGCAGAAGTCAGAGGTTGGATTGAGGTGTTTCACCAACAGATATGAAATCACACCATTGGGGTTAGACGAGCCTGTTTTGATGGTTTTCTCACACTTTCTGCAGCACTCATATAATTTGGCCTCAACAGTGTAGGTGAGCTGTATTGATCTCAAGAAGTAGCAAGAGGGCATTATCTTCCAAAAACAATTAGCATACGCCTACAGCTAACCTTAAAGTTGAAACAAAGCCGAGAGTTGTGGTGTATCCAAAGAGATACGTGACCTTGTATTGAAGCCAAACATGCCATGACATCTTTAGGTAATCTCATAACTGGTGTATTTGATGAAACAGCTCCGTTCCCAGGTTCCATAACTGCAGGACTTTTATGCATATCCCCGGCTCCTCTGTGCCAAAAGATCAATGCAGACCTTGATGAAGGTGCGCTCAATGGATTTCTTTGCTGTCATCTTCATCAAAGAATTCATCTCTCTTGGTGTAATGATGCTTAACCCAAAGTTCTTATCTTCGGTACCTTAATTTCTGTCTGGCCATTACAGGCAGGCAGTTACTTAATAAAATGCAAATGGATGAAGAGAGGAGTATAAATCATTTCCCCTTTGTTCCACATAGAATGATTATTATGCCTTCCTCATCATTATCATGGAGCAACACACTGGAAATGTCCTTTCAAATGGAATATTTTCTCTGCTTCAGGTGAACTTGAGTTTTTTTTTTACAGGACAATGTGTCTGAAGTTGTTTAATTGGATGTTTTAAGAAACTTAGAAAGACTGGGTTCAAACAAAGGTGATGGATATGTGTTTTCAAGGCCTTAAGCTAACCAGGACAGAATGTGCCAGAAAACAGTTTGTTTTCTGAGGAATTTAATGATGAAACAAAAAAGAAAAAGAAAAAATTGTACAGAAAAAAAGCACTTGTTTTCTTAAATGACTCACCAAATAAGATATCACATTCTGCCATCCATGTCTGAATGAACAAACTTGAAATTAATTTAAATATATGATGATATGAGGGACATATTTTAATATTTAGCTACAGGTGTGACCATCATTACATTTGCAGAGTTTACCAGATTTGTTGAGTGATTGTCTTAAAAGAAGGTATTAATAATAATACTGTTAGTATAACAAAATATACAATCTAGTTTGGGGTCAAATTTAAAAATAATAATAATACTTTAATGCATTGAATTGATCAAAATTGACCATAATGACTTACTGTAACAACAAAAACAGTTCTATATCAAATAAATGCTATTTGAACTTTGTTCCTGAAAATGGCTAATGGCTGCCGAAATTCAGCTTTGTTAACACAGGAATAAATTACATTTTAAAATATATTAAAATAGAAAACAGTCATTGTGATGATATTTCACAATATTACAGTTTTTACTGTATTTTTAATCTAATAAATGCAGCCTTAGTAAGCACTACTTTTAGAAACATGAAAACAACCCCAACACTTTTGAATGGTAGTGCATGAAATATGTTTTACTCTTTAATTGTTTTTGAAGAAATGGTAAATAATAATAATAAAAATAATAATCATTAAGAAATCAGATTGACTTGTGGATTTCTGGGGTTTTAAAACTGCATGTAGATCCATATAATTTTCAGGATGTAAAGGCACAAAATCACCTGAAAGCCTGATGGAAGTGCATGCTGGGTGAACGGTCGGTTAAGTGCTCCCCTGAGGTAAATAGTAAAGCCTCATATTCCACTGCTGTCTGTCAGGTATCACTGTGATTTGGTTTTCTGTCTGTAATTCCATCTTGTGTTTATATCAAAACCATAGCTGCATCTTTGAGCCCCATTCCAGATATCATCCTACAAACCCTATCAATACCAATACACACCATTACCAATGACAGGTGTCTCCTCAAGGAACTCATATTACCACAAGCAAAATTACTGCATCTCAAGAACTGTGCCTCTTCTTTTTTTTTTCTTTTTTTTTTTTATGTTGTCAGTTGTCAGTTTTGAGCTAGTTTCCAGGTTAAAGCTCAAGATTGTAACCCACGTTTAAATCCCAGTGATCTGTATGCTGGGTTTCACCCTTTCTATACTTCCCCATTTAACATCAGGTTGCTCCAGGTGTGAACTGTGAGGCGTGCTAAATGAAAAGTGGCTGCTAAATGACAAATAAATGATTCAGTCATCTAAATGTAATTAACTTTGCACCATTTTACACATTTTATGTGTCGATTGATGTTTTGACAGTTCTTAGCAAGACTGCTGAGAGCTGCCAGGTTAAGAAACCTTTATGATGCAGATCAACCTTCGTGCAAACGAACATCTTATAAGAGCCTTACAAGACGTCTGAAATGTGAAACACTTAAAGGTACAGTTTCCTGTGGCCCAGTCTGCCTAACCACACATGATTTCTTATGTGTGTACGGACTGGTTAAGTATTTATAACCTGCTGGAGTTGTGCTATGATGCTTGGTGATTCTAAAGCCCTATTCGCACGGGATAAGTATTACCTGGTGACCTCTAGTCATTTGTAATAATTGCGGAGGTTGTCTGTGATCTTAATCCCGTCTGTAATTTTTTTAAGTAAAAATTCCCCCGCAAATGACCTACCATATTTGACCTACAATATCATACCACCGTGATAATATTAGTCCTGTGCGAATCGGCATCTCTGTGATTTGGCGGGGTCGTATATAATTTGTTCAAGGTTTTTGTTTCCTGTGCGCTTTTTTATCCATCTTTCGCAAAGAATGGAGGCTGTGTTGGAGTGTTTTGATAGTATTTTGGGTGCTGGGTCATATCACTATAGGCTACACCATACAACTATACAATTTGCAGAAAGAGAAAGCTGAAAACCATCAGAAGAGCAAAAACAAAAAGAATGATTAGATGGAGATGAATGACTAGCAGCATGCGCAGTAAGGAACATTCTTCTGTTTATGATATTTCCATCCAGCTAGACCTATAAGGACAAGACATTTCCAAGCAATAGCCTGTTGACATCATATCCGGGAGATAAGTCAGTAAATTCGAGTAAAATCCCGTGCGAATGCGCCACACGTGGTCCCAAGAAAATACTAATCCAGTGCGAATAGGGCTTATGATTTCTCTTCACTTCTACATAATTCAGTTCTCATGGTTGTGAAGTAAAACTCAGTGGTAGACTAAAGCCCTATTCGGACGGGATTAACTTTACAAGAGTAGATGGAGTAATGCAATTTTACCACAGGACGTGTGTAATATTAATGGCCAGTTCGCACGGGATAAGATATCTCAGTAAAACTAGCAGAAGTGGGAGGGGAAACTACGTTGCTTCCTGAAATCACGTGCGGAAACACATATAACCTATTTTTACAGTGGGTACGGAAAGTATTCAGACCCCCTTAAATGTTTCACTCTTTGTTATATTGCAGCCATTTGCTAAAATCATTTGTTCATTTTTTTCCTCATTATTGTACACACAATTGTCAACACACAAAAATGTCAACAATTCTGTGTTTTTCTGTCAATATGGGGTGCTGTGTGTACAATAATGAGGAAAAAAAAATAACTTAAATGATTTTAGCAAATGGCTGCAATATAACAAAGAGTGAAAAATGTAAGGGGGTCTGAATACTTTTCACTGTATATATATAAAACAGTTATGTCCGGTCAAACGATGTATTAACTTCAGATTGGATTGTGTTGGTAATAGGCACTTACCTATATAACGCTAAAAGATGTTTCGTGCCTCTAACAAGTGCTTTCGATCTTCTTTCTGATCTGAATGGTATGTGGAAAACACTTGAGTTTTGCCACAGACTTGTCCCAGCATCTACAACGCAACTGAATGCTTTTTCAATCATCTCCATACTTGAAAAACCACGGAAAACTACTTTTAAACAGGAAATTATGAAATATTTACGTACATATTTACAGCGGGTCTATTCGCACGGGATTAGTATTACCTGAGGTCATTTTTCCGGACCTTTTTACTGAAGGTAAAAGTCGCCATAATCTTTACTGACATTGTCCGTAATGATTACTGAGATGGCACATTCGGACGGGACTAAAATCACAGAGAAGCTCTGGTAGTAATTACTTTACCCCACCTCTCCATGTTAAACTAGTCCCATCCGAATAGGGCTTAATATAGGATCTTTGGTTGTGTTTTAACCGTGATCAAACATCTATCTGGGTCAGTTTAAGTCACTCTGTGCTCTAAAGGCAGGTGCCAGGTGCTGCGTCTGGGTGCAATAGTCATAAGATAAAAGGTATGCCAGCACTAACCTGTCAAGAGACTGCATACTCTGCCCTTTACGCTTCACTTCCTGTGCACAGCACTATCAACACATCAAACAGGCAAGGCTCACTGGCCACACAGTCCTCTCAACTGAGTGTCTTGTTGGCAGATCCACCTTTCTGTCACTTCTTAAACAATTTTTAACCACATGGCTTGTTTTGCTGTCCACAGATTATTTAATCTCGGTTGCAAGGGCGCACTTTTGGTTTGAGCATTGGTTGGTTGAAGTGTGAACCATTTTGCGGGGTTCCCGCATTTTTTTTGTTTAATTTATTTTTGCAAAATGGTCTTTTGTGGTATTATCTACACATGCAAAGTTGGTTGATAACATAACTGCAATAAAGTAATAGCCTAGTTAAAGGGATAGTTCACTTACTCACTATAATCACTTACTCACCCTCAAGTTGTTCCAAACCTGAGTTTCTTTCTTCTGTTGAACACAAAAGAAGATATTTTAAAGAGTGTTGATAATCAAACAGTTTCAGGCAATATCCATTGACTTCCATAGTAGTATTCCTTGCTTTAACATGGGCAAAAAGCCATTTGTTGACTGTGGAACACGTAGAGTTTAATTACACGCATTTATGGTGAAATTACATTCTGGTGTCAATCCATGTTTCTTTTTAATAGCTTGATTCTATGTTTCGGCGTTGGCAGTCAGAGCACCGACAATATATGAGAAGTGCCGATGTTGTGCCAAATTTTAACTTCCTGCCATATTATTACTCCCCTCGTTGAGACCGCTACCTGCTGGCCTAATCCTAAACCTACCTCTACTGGGGACTCAGAGGGGTAATAATCTGGCGGGGGTCAGATTTCGGCACAACACTGGTGCGCATGAAAAAGTGAGGGTACGCTACAGATTAAAATATAGAAGTGCGTACCAGCCCACTTCGAGCACAGGCTGCTGTCCATACTTGGAGAAATGTAATTGAACAACACTTGATGATGGACTTCTAACTAGGACATTTGGAAATCTGCAACCCCAATTTTACAGAGAACCTGCGTGGTGTCACACAAACCGATTTAGATAGATTAGTTAATTAGATAATTACTTTATTTGACTCTGAAGACCGGAGGAATGGCTGCTGAAAATTCAGCTTTGCAATTACAGAAATTTAAATATATTGACATTATTGAAATAATACTTCACAATATTAGTGGGTTTTACTGTATTTTTGAGCAAATAAATGCAGCTTGGATGAGCATAAGAGCAAAACATAAAAAAAAAAAATCTTGCCCCAAACTTTTGCATGGTAGTTTTATATAAATTGTATTTTTTATTATTATTATAAATGATAATTTCTATTAAATAAAAACTTATATTGAACTTCATGCAAGTTTTTGCAACACCCATTTACCCAAACTTTTAGAGAGACAGGTGTTCAAATGTCTTAAAGGAGCACTTTATGGTTGAAAGGCAGAGATTCAAGTCGGAAGATCCCACATCTGATTTTGAAGGAAAAACAGCATTAGTTTCTGATGTAAAACTTGTGTGAACATGACAGTGCAGACAGAGTTAGGAAAAACTCCAGGCAGAAAAACCAGACCTCGACATTCATCATGTCACACAGTTGTTTAGATGCAACTTCGAAGGGCTTTATTGCCAGCCAAACACAATGCTATCTTTTAGCTCGGATACCACAGGGGATCCAGGGAAGGGCAGTTATTCTGTATGTTCTGACAGCTGAGGTAAATGACTCCATTACTACCCCTAATATCAGGTGTACAGCACAGACTTTTTCAGTTGCTTGACCCAGTGTACTTTACTGACAACACCTTCATCTATGTAACTTATAAATAAGTATTTTATGTCTGTTCTATTTTGTGACACAGTATCCTAACCAGGAGAGATGCACAACATGTCGGTATTATATCAGTAATCGGCCAGTATTAGATATCTATTTATTTGTTTGTTGCAATTACTTTAAATATTTAATTGTGATGTGTGTGTGTGTGTGTGTGTGTGTGTGTGTGTGTGTGTGTGTGTGTGTGTGTGCCCTTGTTTATATTACATTGTGGGGACCAAATGTCCCCATAAGAATAGTAAAACCTGAGATCACCTACATTGTGGGGACCAGCCAGCGGTCCCCACTTTTCAAAAGGCTTATAAATCACACAGGATGAGTTATTTTGAGAAAAGTAAAAATGCAGAATGTTTCCTGTGATGGGTAGGTTTAGGGGTAGGGTTAGTGTAAGGGGACAGAATATACAGTTTGTACGGTATAAAAACCATTACGCCTATGGAGAGTCCCCACAAAGATAGTGAACCAGACATGTGTGTGTGTGTGTGTGTGTGTGTGTGTGTGTGTGTGTGTGTGTGTATATATACAATATATATTAATAGATTAATATATATATATACATCACAATTATATACATCACAATTAAATATTTAAAGTAATATATATATATATATATATATATATATATATATAAATTTATTTATATAAAAAAATTGTTTTAATATATATATATATATATATATGTATGTATGTATGTATGTATGTATGTATGTATGTATGTATATATATAAAAAAACAATTTTTTATCTAACTTGTAGCATTTTAGACATTTTTGTTTCCTTATATTTAGTCATTTGAGTTGAGGTATACATCCAAACAGGATGCAGAATTGCTAATGAAATTTAATATTTTATTTTATTTTTGGATGGATGTATGGATGGATGACTGGATGAATGGATGGATGGAATCTATCTGATTTTTCATCTGTTTACATAGTGCACTCTTGATATGCTGCTTTCTAAGATTGTGCTGTTAGGCACACATGCACTCCAGACAAGCATCAGCTGGTCTTCTGTCTCATCCAATCACATTTCATCATTAGATATTTGTTTTACTTAACTTCTAATCAGAGCTTCCTATCAAACCCCATCAAACATTCCCACAGTGGTTTGTTTTACCTCAGCTGTCAAGAATTTGAGCAAATTGACAAACAACATTTTCAATTCTATGTGTTTGGTTTGTGTAATCCCACAACTACAGGAAGCCCCACAATCCTAATGAATATTACAGAGGCTCTTCTGTCCCGCTAGGAAAATCAGCAAGGAGAGGAGGTGTTGTATATGCACCGTGACCTTTGTCTGGCGGTGCCTGCTGCGGTTAGCCTTGTGTCAGAATGAAGCCTGACACGACTACCTCTGGGGGGTCGAGACTCACTCCCGGGGATGTTTAGCACCATGGTGTTGGAAGTGGGGTTTAAAGGCCACAACCTCTCAAAGAGGCCTGCATGCACTTCTATCCTCCTTTCCCTGATGTTTATCGACGATATAGCACTGAATTAGCATAACCAACGGCTCAAAGCACTGTCATTTAGTATCACGAGAGAGCCGTATCGCTAATGTGTCACACGCTTGGGGAGATCGGAGATCTATATGCCTCTGAGATGTACAAGGGCAGAGGGCAAACAAGCCAGAATCCCATCAGCCACCAATCCGTAAACCAATCAGCATGTCGTATAAGGATGTTCTAACTCAAGAGAATTGTTTCTGGAAAACCGAGATGAGGCAAGTTCTCGCTCATCCCTATTCTTGACATATAACCTTAGTTCTGCCACAAGAATAAAAATGCTCAGGGCTTATTTAGCATCAGCATAAAATATAATTAAAAAAGTGGAACTACATGTAGTCTTTTAAAACCTGTTTCACTCTTTTTTTTTTTTTTTTCATACCCGAGAAAGTGTAGCTACGTAATTGCCGTCCTTCTCTCTTGCGTTGCTTATATTTTTCGACATGTACAACTCTTCATTTATCGTGCTTATTAAAAATCCTTGGAAGTAAAGCATATTGTTGAATTCATTTCTCCTACACTTCAGAGGAGATTTATACCATTAGAATCTAAGAGGAAATCGGCTGTTATTGTCACTTTGATGTCTTTCCAGAACATTCCAGAACATTATGCATTTAATCATGAAGTAAAATGATCCAGATTTTAGTCTTTTTTTTTTCTCTTCATAAATATAAAAAATATGTATTAACACAGCAATTAAATAATTCATTACACATTACAATTCATTATATTCAATAAATGTCATTACACGTTTTATTTGTCACACACACACACACACACACACACACACACACACACACACACACACACACACACACACACATACACACACACACTAGAATAATCTTTCTTTTAAAACAGCGCCTGACAATTTCCATAATTTCAATTACATCAAATACCATGGTGCGGTCCGTGTGAGATTGATGTTGTATAATTATACAGCACGCCTCTCCAAAGCAGTGCCCTTAACATCAATAAAAAGCCATCACAGTCTGATGAGGTAAATAGATCTGCCTTGCAGTAAATTGCGGCCTTTACCTGCTTCTGCCGATTTTCTCCAGCTTTATTGTTTGATATAATTAAAATATAAACCTGCTCCTTCCATGGGTGGTTTCTCAAGCGATGTTCAATCACTCTTTATTGCATTGGGCCTTGGCTGTACAAAAGATTCTCTGAGGAATGCAGGGAAGATTGAATGGGTCGGCAGTCTAGCTGGGCTATTTCCTCTAATGTGCGGTGGGCTTGAAGGCTATCCAGGAGATTAATATGGCTTCAGTCTTTTTGGAACAGTGACATTTATTCTTCCCCAAAGTTTCTGCTGTTTGGAGGCACTTCCTCATTTTCCTGCATGCCCGTGTTTCTATTTCTCGACTTCCCTTCTACTCCCTCCCTCTCCTTTCCCGTTTCATCCGGCTCCTCTCTATCTCATTGTCTCTCTCTCTTTCTCTTCTCTCTCTCTCTCTCTCTCTCTCTCTCTCTCTCTCTCTCTCTCTCTCTCTCTCTCTCTCTCTCTCTCTCTCTCTCTCTCTCTCTCTCTCTCTCTCTCTCTCTCTCTCTCTCTCAGTTTCCCATTTTCAAGTTGGGAAGCTTCCAAAATCCTGACACTCTCTCTCTCTCTCTCTCTCTCTCTCTCTCTGTTTCCCATTTTTAAGTTGGGAAGCTTCCAAAATCCTGACTTTCACAGATGCACTACACTACAATCTGTCATTTTTGTCACAGACTCGTTTATTATATATTGTACCTCAAAAACACTGGAGCACGATACATGACCAGAATTTGAGCAGAAAAGCATGGGGTATTTGGTCTCTTTCAGACAGCTACTGCATGCTAAACACTGAGGTTATATTTTATTGTACAGCTGAGCTACAGAGGAGTTTCACATGAATAAACCCCCTGTATGTACCGCTGTCTTTCTACACTGGAGATTTGATGTTCAATGAAAAGCATGTGTATAGAGAATGTTTGTATTTGTGGGACCCACATATTTGTACATCATAACAGCTCTTCTTTCTGTTATACTGTGGCTAGTTTACACTTTTTACTCAACTCAATATGTCTAAAGGTTGGTTTATTTTTGAAAGCCAATTTCTGTTTAGACATTAAAGTATTGGCTATAAGAAGCTATTGAACATAAAGCTCATTACTGCCCAGGAAAAAATACATGATTCATTTAACATGTTGACCAGCCTAATTTAGGCTTTACAGCTAAATTTAAACAGTAAAAATATTTTTAAAACAATTAATGACATAGATTTGTTTAAAAAAGATACAAAAAAACAAGCCGAAATAATAATTAACGATAATAATCGTCGTGGCTAAGAACTATTGCACACATTTATAACTTTTAAAACTCACTCCAATACAAATGTGATAAGTTGCCCCACCATAAAATGTATGAAAAATACCCTTGTCCTGAGAACTCAGTTAAAATCTACCTTAATTATATACAGTATTTTACTTGTTTTGATGTCTGTCAGTGTGATTTTATTCACACATTTATGTTCAGTTATTTGCCAAACAGCTATGGCAAACTTGCTGTTTAATGATAGTAATTTTTGTTTGGAGGATGAAAATTGATATTTCATTTTTAGATGCTTTCGAACTGCATGTTAGAAACTAAAATATAAAACCACTGTTAGAGAAAGTAAAGAATGTGTGCGATTGTACTGGATGTAATCTTGTGAACTTCCCCATGTGACTACTCTCCCCTAAATCTAATCTATCATGCGATACTCTAGTAGGCAAAAAAAACAAGTGGTTTTATTTGTTTGAAAGCTTACACTTGAGTAAGCAAACTAAATAATGAATAAAAATCTTCTGTAAACACAAGCTTACAGGTCAGAAACTCTTCCTCCTAATATATAATTAAAACTGTTCTCTATAAAAACAGGGATGGAATAGTTATAATTTTTTTCGTAGAATATGCCTGTTATTTGTAAGACGCCAGTGATATTTAACCTGTTCAACGGAGGTGTTGTCAGTTGTTTGCAGCGGATCTAAAACAAGGCATTCCTGCAATTTAGTACCATGGGTAGATATATGTTTAAGCATTTTGCTTGTATTTGCACCCTCACATGAAATAACAGCCTTGCAGTTATTGCAAACGGCATAATTTTCATCTCGTTTAGTAAAATAAAGCCAAGCTTTAGATCGTCTCTTCCTCTCCATGATTCTCTCCTTTGCTCAAGGGCGCTTTGACGTCATGACGCGCAGATGCGTATAGGACGCCGTTCTATGGTGCCCGATAAAGGACAAAAAGGACAGTTGTGAGTTCACGTCTGTATATATGGCTGGGACTCGAAACAGGAGCATTGATAAGAGGACTCGTTAACGTCGAGGGCATACAATATTGATGGTTCATAAAACTTAGAACCAACTTTCAATTCCCATCCCTAGCCACTACTGCAGTAACACTGAACACAGTAATTATTTTGTCGCTCCAGTAACTATGACTCACTTAGCCGGAGAACATATAGTTCTACAGCTGAGCAATAGAATAATGAGAACATCGGAGTTCAAGAATGTAGCATTTATGGGTCAAGGTTATTAAGAGAAATTAGACATCTGTTTGTGTTGTATGAGTTTTGTGCCATTAAAACCATTCACTTGAACTGGATAATGATTGCTGTCGTTTAGCTTTAAACAGTGAATGACATTCATTGTATATAGCATGTGTCTCAGCAGACAAGTTCTACAAAAGTTTTCAGCTTATTACAGGCTGTTTGGTTAATACTAATAGCACAAGTGTTCAACCATTATGGGTTGTTAAATGGCTGATGCTGATATTGATTTCTAGACAGGTTTCTAGATGTTATGCAGTTAAATGACAGCAAGAAAGATGTATTCAAAATTGCTTGCTTATTAATATTTACTAATACATTTTTTTTTTAAATAAAATACTTTATTCAATAAATTATGTATTAATATTTAGCTTATTAATGTTTATTTTTTCTCATGTCGCCACACTGATGGAACCCTTTGAACAACATCTAAGCACAATTTTACAAAGTACAGTTCCCTGAAGAGCTACAAAAATGGAAAAAGGCATTTCAAAAATGGAATCGAGGCAGTTAAATTATACACTGAAGTTCCTTGAGTTCACAATGGGACAATCTTAGCACCTGCATACATGTTCTCTAGAGGGTTTTGGCAATCTGAAGAACTGTAAGTATCTGTCAAAGTATCTATTTTTACAGTATTATTGCTGACATATTGCATGATTGTGTTGCCAGAATGAATCAGAAAAGGTCTAAGTCATACTTTCATTTAGTTATTTTCAGTTTCAGTTTTAGTTCAGTTCTCTCACGTGTACAGAGATTCAGGAGGGGTGGGTTTGGGCAATTTAATTTCTGGATTTTTCACCAGTCTTCATAAAGCAGCATCTCTGCCTGCCAAACCGCGTTACATCAAACAAACTTTTGACCGAGATCCATTCATCCCAGATCTCTCACTCCATATGGCTGCATGCTCTGAAATATCAGAAGTGCTTTTTCAGATCTGACAGAGAACGTACATACAGTAGATGTGCGTCACCCATATGCTTCTCAAAATGTGAGGAAATCTGGTGCTTTTTATTTTAAATCATCCCATCTGTCTTTGCACTTTGACTTTTGTCACAGTTTTTTTTTTTTTTGGTGTAAACATACTCGGTCATTACAGAAAAAAATGAAAACTGGTCTGTCTTGTAAAACTTTTGGAGAGCAGTTTAACTGTTTATGCAACTGGATGACATTAGCCATATTCATGTTGATAAAATTGTAGTTAGCAATAAGCATAAATCTCCCTTAGTCTTAATAACAACATTGACAAACTGAGCCCGTTTACTTTTTTAATGAATGTCCCTGGTCTTATTGCGCAAGATTCTTGAGTGCACATTATTGCAATAGGGGGGTTATTATTATTATTATTCATTTAAATGTATTATCTTTCTTTTTTCTGCTGACGTAACCAAGGACTAATAGGCAGGGAAAGAAACAGTCTTGCTGCAGCCAACATTTCATGATTCAATTATTTCGAAGTCCCACCCATATTTTATATCTAGCTGAATACTTAGCTTCACTCAGAAATTCACATTGCAGAAGTGAAATGTGTTAGGAATGCTGTTTCATGTTGCCTTTAAGTGCTGGTTGCTTGTACTAACGCCCTCCAAACCTATCCAGCGACGGAAATCAGAGGCAGCAAGCACACCCAGCAGGACCCCTGTGCATTGTTGGGAGACTCAAATCCCCAGGCTTTGGATTATCAACGTGCTTAAACTGATTCAGGATCAGGGGATGCTAGTCACAGCTCACTAATCTCCCTGTGTAGGGTCAGAGGAAAACTCTCTGGAGTCAGTGAGCCTGCACTGTTTGGACTCCGCTGAGGGCTATTAATTCCCTTTCTTGCCACAAGCCTCTCTGTCAGGAATCGATTGTGCTAAGAAATTGACAGCGGAGGCTTCTCTACCTCGCCTAGCTTTCTCTTTTTCTCCTCTTTATAATGTCTGCCTCTTCCTAACGCTCTCTATCCCTTTATCTCTTTTACTATTATTTATCTCTTTTTTTGCACTGTACCTCGTCTCTCTCTTTGTCTCTCCCTCCCTAATTGGCATCTATGAGGTAGTTATAATGACTTGATCAAACCCAATTATACAGTGACTTTTAGGGGGGTTGACCATTTTAAAGAAGTCTATGTAGAAAATTTTCAGGGCGCAAACTGAGGTCAGTCTCCGTCATTTGGTGTCCCTATAAAACAGTTAGGTATACATCAATCATCTGTGAACTTTCTGAGCAAAACGCAAAACAAAACACATTGCATCTAAAACTCTGTTACAAACACTAAAATATGGTGTCTAAATAGTACATTGATGTACCGCCAGATACTGATAATCAAAGAATCCTGAAAAAAAAATTAGCACAGTTCCCACAAAAATATTAAGCAGTTTTATTAAAACGGCAAATCAACATATTATAATGACACTCAAGACTAGAGTGTAATGCACGTTCTGATTTTGCAGAGTTAGACGTGTTCCTGGGTCAACATATTTTGTTGATCCTGGAACAACATTTCTGTCCGAAAATGTAATCCTAACCATATCCTTATCCCTTAAAGGACAAGTTCGGCATTTTACACTTAAAGCCCTGTTTACAGATCGTTTCTGATGAAATAGAACGGTTAAGATTAAAATTTGGACACATGCTGTCCCGAGAATTTAGGTTTATTTCGCTCCCCCCCCCCACCTACAGAATGGCTGCATAGGTGCACTCGAACATATCCTTCCTAAAACGCATTAAACTTTCGTTTACAAAGAGATGAAACTCACCGAGTGGTCAGGGGTGTTCACTGATATGCTCATACAAAAATCGCTGCAAAATATGCTTTCCAACAGGTCTTTTACCATTCGTTGTAAAACTGTGGATCTATTTTTCCAAACGTCTCACACCCGTAGATTCTTCCGTTGAGAGCTTGAATAATAGACACTCCAGCCCAGTTGGTGGCGATAATGCACCTTTGCCAATTGCAAGCAAACCACTGGCATTTCATTGAATACACAGAAGAAGCAGAAGAAGAAGCGGCGGAGTAATACCGTACCTCACACAGCTCTTTCAATACAAGTCAATGGAGTTGGACAAAAACTACGATAAAACCTGTTGGAAAGCATATTTTGCAGCGATTTTTGTATGAGCATATCAGTGAACACCCCTGACCACTCGGTGAGTTTCATCTCTTTGTAAACGAAAGTTTAATGCGTTTTAGGAAGGATTGTTCCAGTGCACCTATACACCCATTCTGGAGGTTTTGGGGAAAGCGAAATAAACCTAAAATTCTCGGGACAGCAGCATGTGTCAAAATTTTTATCTTAACCGTTCTATTTCATCAGAAACGATCCGTAAACAGGGCTTTAAGTGTAAAATACCGAACTTGTCCTTTAAGTTATCCCTAAAATCATGGAAATGATAGGTGAATAACACTGATGTAGAAGCACCTAACCCTGGTTTTAAGCCTAAATGACATAAACTGTAAGCACGTCCCCAAATCTGATTGGTTGATTGGAATGTTGATCCAAGAACATGTTGCAATTCGTAACATCAGGTTCTGTGGAGTGGAATGGCTGCTGAAAATTCATTTTTGCCATCACAGGAATAAATTGCATTTTTTAAAATATATTAAAATAGAAAAGAGTTAAAAATTGTAGAGTTTAAAATTGTAATAACATAAAAAATGTTGCAACTCTAACAAAATTTGAGTCTACGATAATACAATTTTAAATTTGACTAACAGATTGTAATTAGCATTGTTGCAAATTACACATAAATTAAGCGGTCACCAAGTGTTGTTTTGTAGTTTTTTAAATATTTTTATTATTATTATTATTTAAATAAACTTAAATGACAAAAATCATAAAGAGCATTAGTTGTTGTTTTTTTTGTCTAATCCTATCTTGGATAACAAAGTTAATGAGTTTAAAACTAGCTGCTTTTCTTGTTAGATTAATGTTAGCTAATGGTTTATTTTTTTTACGAAAACATGGCTTGTTTATAGAAAGAAGTGGGTCCCAAAGTGTACGCTATTCATAAAATTGCCCTTTACAATTTGCCCTTTAAAATTAAGATTTAATTTGCATGGGGTTCAAGCCTTAATTAGGGGGCATTTGACACCCCCGAAGCACCCACACGACCTGTATCTTCCATCTCATACTGTAGTTAAGGTTACAGTGTCCTTACAGCATGGCTCTGTTAGCCCCTTCTGGTGGGTGACACCATCTGACTGCAGAAAGCATTTTTGACAGCCGTTCAAAATGAGGTATTCTGATGGAGTTGTGCCTTCTTTCCTCAGTCTCACGTAGAACATGCAATAAGAGCAGCACATGGCACAGGCTGCAGGAGAACTCTCAAGTGTTTTCATGTCCATAGCTGAAGCTCTGCTTCCTCCTGTGCAGTCTTTACAGAGAGTGCCTTGAGAGGAAATATGAATGGAGCTCTCATAAAAGTCCTTCACAGGCTGAGAGAAAAGGAAATATTGCACACACACACATGGTCGCACGCATGCACACACAAACCCACACACTTGGACTCAGATGGAGAAGAAACGCAACAGCAGTCTAAGAAACTAAGTGTGACAAGTGAAATTGGGACATGAAGTTTGCATCAAAGCACAGCTGAACAAAGCCTGGGTCTTGCAGCAAAAGTGTCCTTCACCTCTTCAAGTCAGTGCGGAGAGCACCAGGGACCACTGTTAGTGTATGCTTTGATCTTCTACCACTCCAAACTTTGTCCTTAGTGACAATGATAATGATGTTTGGTAAAAAAAAAAAAAAAATTGTATTCTGTACTGACCTGAAGCTGTGCACTGTATTGAGAAACAACAACCGACTAAATCAGTGAAATCTTGACGTAATTCGGTCCAAGTTTACCCAAACATAAAGCACAGAAAGGATGTAATTCACTTGGAATGTGTATTGTATGTGCTGTTCTAGCACCAGATTCACTACAGGAGTTATGCAAATCAGGTAACAGCACAATTGCTGCCAAAAAACCTGTGCTGAATGCAATTTTCACAACTCTGTTTTCCATCTTGCAGACAACTTTTGCATTGTGGAAGATGGAGGGAATTTAAAATGCAGAATGTGTGTGCAACTGCACCAGCATCTGGATTTATGTGCGGTTATAATGCTTTTCTTCATCATTTGAGCATTTTTTGATGAATTACTGCTGTCAGGATCTATAGAGCATGCACACTAACATCTTTTTTGAAGGCAGCAAATATAGCGGCTGGTCAAGTAAAATTTTAAGAGGTTAGTGAATAATACTCCCTTCAAATGGAGTCATAAATATTGTAGTTATGATTTAAATGCACAATGGCCAAGTTATTTTTTACAAGTGGGAAACTTCTCAGTGATATCCAAGTAGCATTTCTACATGAAACATGGTGGGCAGCACGTCTGCAGTAGATGGCAGTGAAGGTTTGTGATTTTTGGTTTCTCTCCCCACAGTGCTTTTTTCCAGTAGTAATAATGGTTTTCAAACTTTCAAAATGTGAGGAATCTCCTTTCTAAAATACAACACATCTGAAATAGGCTGAAAATATGAAGCATGACATTGTAAAGACAGTTTTTAAAATTAAATAATTGGCTTTTATATTGTCACAGTACTGAAGTATTAGGGTATTCAGAAATTAGATAGAGTTTTTTTTTTTTTTTTTATGTTGACTGTGTATATTTTATTACTGCAAGAGGTATACATCTTTAAAATATTTGACTGTTAAAACTTAGGGCTGTTAATTGAATAAAACAACATTAATCTCATGATTTCTCACCAGTCTTTAGAAAGCAGAATGAAAAAAATATATATTTCATATTTTGTTATATATTAACTTTTTATTTGATTTTAAATCAATTAATTAGATACCACGTATAAATAAATTGTATAGGTTGAGTAAAGTTATGCAGATATATGCTGTTACAGTATATGTAGGCCTATCTACTGTTTCAACAGTTTTTGTAGTCATTCTTCTTTATTTGGTTTGGTTTGGCTACCTGGGCAATTTGTTTCCATCTTGAATGCATGACAATTCGTAATAACAGCTTCCCAACCTGAAGTGCACTTGAAGCCGCATATGACAGGTTTTTGAGCTGAAATACTTTGTGCTAAAGTGCAGCTGTTTTGTGAATTTTGCCCAAGTGTCTCATCAGATGTTAACTGTAGTGCTTTTGCACATGAGGCTCTTCTGAAAGTTTCTAGAAAGCAGCAGATTGCGATAGACCTGCTTGGGCTAGTGGAAAAATGCTTTTAGTTGTTTAAATGTGTAAAACTATGTGTGTTCTCTTTGGTTTCCACCACTTTGTATTCCTGTGCTTATTGAACTTGCATGTCTCTCTCGCCCAGATTTGCCTTTGTTGGCATTCTGAAGAAAACAGGGTTAAGTTTAGACATAAACACTCCAGCATCTAAATGGAATTGCCAGCTTCCATTACCTGGAAACATATACCTTACACCTTCCTCTGATGGAGTCTGGTGATACATGCTACTGGACCACTTTAGAGAGTGTGTTTGTGAGTGTATTATTGCACACATACTTTCAATGTCTTCTGTGATCTCTAATACGCATGACCTTGATGAAAAGAGAAAGAAAAAAAAGCAGCAGGCCCTCCTTCGATTCTTTATCTGCCGCTTATGGTTGAAATATGAATAATAGATTTTAGTTTCTTCTCCTGTTATCTGCTAAGTATGCTACGTTTCTCACTCACATTCCATCAGATAATCTTAGAAACAGGAGAGCATGTGATATGATGGCCGATATTGGGGGCTTTTGAATACAGTAGTGTTGTTTGGTATACAGTATCTTTGCTTGTTAAGTGGCTCTACCCCACAAAACTGTAATGTAAACCTCCTCAGGCCGCTCGCCATAAATGTTGTGGCTTGACGAATTGCTGCAATACGAGCCTCAAAGTGCATTCTTGATAGCTTTTATCTAAGTTTGGACTAAGTGCACGCTCAATGATCAAGCCAGACATGAATATTTTGAATTGAGCAGGGATGTCTGGTTGAATTAGAAAAATATATATATCAAAGTTGATGAAAAAGGACTGAGATAATTTTTTTCGAATTTTCTAAGTGCTCAGAACTAATGATGGGAAGTCTGTTTTTTTTTCTGCAAACTTGTTCTTTCAGACAGTTCCTTTCAATTCACCAGTTTTAAAAAGTGATTTGCTGGTTTGTTTACGTAATTGCGCAAGGAAGTCACATATACGCAATTCTATTAAGCACCCAATAATGATGTGAAACGTGGATGTTTTACATGTCTAGAGCATTTAAATTGAAAAAAATTGATTGTCTTAATCAACTCAACTTCTTACATAAACAATGAGAAACCATAAAAAAAAATCTTTCATTTCGCCCTCTTTTGAGTCAACTTTGTTTGCGCATGCTTGTATCAGCAGCTCATCGGTTGTCACGGACATGTCCGAGTCCAAACTGTTTCCTCAGTTCAGTGTACTGGTGACTCGAGAACTGTTGAAAACCAGTAACCAACTCTTGGCTCGAGAGAACTGCTGTCAGTGAATTGCTGTTGACTCGAGTACTACCGCCATTGGATCACTGTTGTATTTAAAAAACAGAGAAAAAAAGTCGGCACTCCAAAGCTTCAAAATATATAAAATAAATAAATAAATAAATGAATAGTGGACTCACACACGGGTTACAATTCGAGTTACGTTTCGGATTAAGCAGGCTCTTCGTCAGAAATCTGTTTTTGATTATTTCCTTTGTCGAGCACCCAATCCTGAGCATATTTTTGGCGGTTATGCGTGTGCTTTGGTCCTGTTTAAAAAAATAAAATAAAAAAAAATCACTGTTATATTTCCAATATGTTTTATTTTTCTATACTTTATGGTTTTCAGCAAAAGACATCAGAAACACACATTTTCACCCCCAATTTATGAAATCATTGGCAGACCTTTCACGTGTTGAATATATGTCCGAAAGCCTGTTCTCAGTTCAGTGTGTACTGTTGGACTTAGAGTGCTGAATGAGTTGAAAAACGAAAAAAAAAAAAAAAATCATAGGATTGTATACTTTAGGATTTTGGCTCATTTCAACCAGTTCAATAATAATAATAAAAAAAAACGCTTAAAAAAAACACACAATTCATTCGCAAACTGGACATCACTACTCAGAACAGATTGATCTACTAGTTTGTACAATTATTGGTCACATTTTTGGGTAACGATGAAGAATAATATTTTAGTTTAAACATTTGCTAAGTTCTTAGAAATGTAGGCCTACTCTTTGATATATATATATATATATATTTTTTTTTTTTTACATGTTTTTTAACGACACACTATGATATAATTTCTTGTTTCATATCTTTTTATCTGAATGTTGGTTTCATTAGGATCCATGTCCATATCCCATCATTTTGATTTGGAGGACAAAAGTATATTAAGAAATAATATTAAGAATTTCTTCGTAGAAATATTAATTCAATATTATGCCAAACTACACTAGGTTTGTTTCAAGAATATAATTATTGTAATTTAATTATTTTAAGGATTTTTTTTTTTTTTTCATTATTATATTATTTCTGAAATGTATCATAGAAAAGTGTATTTTTTTTTTTCAATTAAATTTTCAAATCAATTAAGACATTATTTCTTTGCCTCATTCCATAAACATTATTCTTGTTCTCTAGATCTGCAATCAATTTCCTAAGGCAGTCACCTCATTCAGATTTATATGAACACTGTGGATAGATGGGTTGAGGATGACTGATTGAGGATATATGAAAGACAGGCGTTGAGAAAGAGAGAAAGATTGAATTGGAGGTAAATTGGCCTTTTGTTCGGCTAAAAGCTTTGACCTTTGAGCCTTCATTGGCAGACTGATCTGTTGACACCGCTGATAGGGTGCAATCATACAGGAGTGTCCCAGAAATAGCACTGTGTGGTGACCCTTCTCCATCATTAAATCCTGCTAAAGGTTGGAATGTGAACTTGACTATCCCAAACAGATGACTTAGCAATGCTTTTAAATCAGCCTTGTTTATGGGGCAAAGTTTATCTGTTCTGAATTCCCACAACACAGCTACTGAAGGAAATACTACATAAAATGGGTGATATTTGCAGCCACATTCCTTTGTTTCCTCAACTAAATTCTCCAGTGAGTATCCTTTCTGCCTGACAACAATATATATATATATATATATATATATATATATATATATATATATATATGCTACGAACGTGTGTCTATAAACTTTATAAAAGGGGGAAATGTTTCTGTTATATTGCACAGCATTTAATGTTGCAAGTGCTCTTTTAAAACTGCTAGAGAATGAAGCAGATCTCTCTAGCTCAGTTGTACTCTGAGGAACCCACACATGACTTTCTTTTCAGCCCTGAGTCCAAGGCTGCACCAAGTACTTACTATTAACCCAGCAAATGCAGCGAGATTGAAAACATACAGAAACAAGAAACAGCTTTGATTATAAAGCTGAGCATCATAATGTTCATTGCCATTTGAGAGCTGTCAGAAACGCTCAAATCCAATTGGGCCCTTGAATATGGGCACATGCAATGACATTTGGTGTTTTTTCTTTTTCTTTTTTTTTGTGCATCGACTCTTGACCTCAAACAAGAAGCTGAAGGATATGACGTTGTTCCGACTTTGATGCTTGCCTATTGACAGAAAGAATATTGCAGCTCAGTTTGTTCTACTCTTCAATATATATAACCGTTCACATCAAAGAAAGCGCACAGGGTTGGATGATGAAACCGGTGTGTCAGAGGAGACATGAAGCCATCTCATTCCATTATGTTTACTTTGGAGAAGTTCATGTCTGTCCTCTTGCTGTTCTCATTGCTTCCCCTTGCATTTATGGCATGTTATTAGTGGCATTCACAGTTTGAATGACAGCTGAGTGAAGCCAGCTCAAATACTGTTTTACTATTGATGGAGATGCCAAGTGGCCAGTGTAAACAGACACTCGGACCGGCCCGGGAGAGCCGAAGAGTGAGGTAGAAGTGACGTGATTGGTGGGTTAGACTGTTATCAGCTTTACTTGTTTGATTTATGGAAGATAGTCTTCCAGTTCTTCAGAGGCTGTGAGATTGACTGGTCGAGATTAACTGGAATTATTAGAAAGGAATGGCTCTGTTTGTACCTCTGGTGGAGGAGAGAGTTATAAAACAATAATGATTTTTACGGAGATGCTCAGTGTGTACTGAATTCTGGTGAACAATCTGTTCCCCCTTTGAATCCCATTAGTCTGTCCGCCCACAAAACAAGCCTTAGCCTGCAAGGCCACATAAAGAAATGTGTAAAGAGGCTTGTGAATGGGCTTTGTAAATGTTTTAGAATGTCTGGCTATTAGGGCTGAAAAAGTTCCCATCAGAAATTGGAACTGCACGGTTCACCACCCACGGTTCTGTGCCAAGGTTCATCTCCGTGTTCAACAACACCTCTGAAAACATACATTTTAAATGTGTTGGAATTGTAAGCTGTCCAATTTCAAGAGTCATTACCATACTTGACTGTACAGGTCAAGCTGCAAATGTATGTACAAAGATGCTAATATAAATCTGAGTGTAATTGATGCTGTCGAACTGGGCAATGATAGAGACAGTTACAGCACTAGTCAGACCCATTTAAGTACGGTACTCAACAAATGAATTGCTTATGTATGTTGCAATAACAGCAAAAACTGTTTATACTGCAAAAAGTGAGCCTTATTTCAAATGCTTATTTATTAATGATTTAAGTAAAGAATCCCTGAAGATGGTAAACAAATCACAAATAATTGTCACTGGAGCATTTTTGTGGCACTAGTATTGTGTATATACACCGTACAGTGGCGGCGCCAGGGAGGAGCTAGGTGGTGCTGTAGCTCCCCCTATAATAGCCATAGCACCTGCTCAGCACCCCCAAGAAATGTCTGTATTTTTTTATATTTATATTTTAATGTCATGTTTGAATAGTCTTTTTCATGTTGGTAAAAAATAGGAATTAAATAATTATTTAAAAATCGAGAGCGGACGCGCGCGGGCACCATGAGCGCTGGGCATGGCACTGAGTGAGCAGGAAGGAGTAACGTTAGTGAGTTGTCGTCGAAGCAAAAAAGCTGTTGTTGACTAAAAATATAAAAAGAAAGAGGGAAAAGGAGATGGCATGTCAATTGATTCGACAGCTAAATAAGTGGATGGTGAAAGGCAACAGGTAGGATGTAAAGTGTGACGTCTAGGCATATAGGCTAGCCTACTGACCATCAGAACTACCGGGAGATTCCCGGTGGGCCGACGTGCTTTTTGGGCCGATACATCTCATACTTTTTTTTGTCTTAACGGCCCATAAAACTCGTACATCGGCGGCCCATTCGTTTTGTTTTGCTTAACACCGGTGTAATGCATTGGTCAAAAAAAGTCAGCTTTAGTTTTTTTTTCTGACACCCCATGAAACACGTAGATTAGCGGCCCATTGGTTCTTTTCTTGATTGACACTGGGCTGGCCCAATCACATCTTTAATGTGAAGTATAGAAATATACTCTTTCAAGTATAGAAATTAGTACAAAACTAATTATGAAAGTTTCCTTTATTTTTCAGTGCATTTGTTTTACAATATATGGCTATTACTATCATGGGATTAATATTATAACTATTATTATGTAGTAGTGTAGACTGACACTGTAACTAAAAGAGGTTTGAATTTTTCTTTCTTTAATTTACACACTGAATATGGGTTGGAGCTTTTTAATTTTTAACTCTCAAAGTGCACCAGATTGATGATTGCCAAAATTGTTGCTGCATACCCCTCTGACTTGGTAGTTGCATCCCTGTCTATAGCCCTTGTGTTGAATACTTTTACATATAGCTATATATACAGTATATATATGCTTATAGTTGTGGAACGAGTAGCCTAGATAGTTAATGCGGGTGTGTACGCATGTATATACTTTCATTATGGTGTTGTTCATGATGGCGTTTCATTATGATGGTCCGATGCAACCTCCATAATGAAACGTCCCAAAATTCAAAGCACCTTCTCTTAAAGGGTTAGTTCACCCAAAAATGAAAATTCTGTCAGTAATTACTCACCCTCATGTTGTTCCAACCATGTAAGTCTTTCGTTCATCTTCGGAACACAAATTAAGATATTTTTGATGAAATCTGACAGAATTTTGACTCCTCCATAGGCTTCCAGTGTGACCGAAACTCACCGGCCCAGAATAGTTATTAAAACATCGTTAAAATAGTCCAAGTAACTACAGTGGCACTACATTAAGTTTATCATGCGACGAGAATACTTTTTGTGCGCAAAAACAAACAAAAATAACGACTTTATTCCACTTTTCATTTCCTTCTCTCTGGGCCTCGTAGTGTGTTTGCGCTGCGCGTCTGTGTTGCACGTCATCACGCAACACTCACATGACCGGCGTCGACCAATAGTGAGCCTACGTGGTGACGTGTAACACAGACGCGCTGCGCAAAAACACTACGCAAACCAACTAGACATCCAGAGAGAAGGAAATGAATAGTGGAATAAAGTCGTTATTTTTGTTTGTTTTTGCGCACAAAAAGTATTCTCGTCGCTTGATATACTTAAGATTGAGCCACTGGAGTCACTTGGACTATATTAACGATCTCTTTAATAACTTTTCTGGGCCAGCAAGTTTCGGTCACACTGGAAGCCTATGGATGAGTGAAACATGGCTCAGATTTCATCAAAAATATCTTAATTTGTGTTCCGAAGATGAACGAAGGTCTTACGCGGTTGGAACAACATGAGGGTGAGTAATTACTGACAGAATTTTAATTTTTGGGTGAACTAACCCTTTAAGTGTTGAGCATCCCCATAGCACCTGCAACAGAAAATCTCTGGAGCCGCCACTGACACCGTACGTAAACAAAAATATCAACGTTGTGATGTTGAACACTCATGATGTTTAGTTGACAGTGACCCATCTTTGACAACTGCAACAAAACTATTATCTATTTTCCATATATTTATTAAACAATAAATGTTGACATCTTACAAAATGCAAGTGGATTTGTGTCATTTCAGTGTCGTGCATTTTACTAAAGCATATGGTTTATATAAGTAAATACCCTATATGTGTGTTATGTATGTATGTATGTATGTATGTACACATGTATATGTATGTGCTGCTTTTTACTTGTACTTATATTTTTTACTTATTTAGAGACATTTATATTAATATTAGCCAAAAGTAATAACGGTAAAAGACTGTAAAAGTTGCTACGATAAAAACATGTTGATTGGTTAATGGTAATGTCCTTTAGGCTATATGGTGAAAAACTGAAATAGATTTAATGAGACGTTTAAATATACAGTTAAATATACAGTTTATGTATGCATGTGTGTATGTAAACATACATACATGCATACATACATACAAACACAAACTGACCAAAAACACTATATACTGTACATAATGTACACACATATACATAATTTAAACTGTACTGTTTACATACTGTAAACATGAAATGTCTCATTTCATTTTATATCTGTCAAATCAGTTAATCTAACATTAATCTAAAGGTTTTTGTTTATAAAACATATGTGCGTAAATATATTATTATATATATTATGTGTGTGCGTATAAATATACATATACACAAACATATATAAATGGGTGTGTACAGTACACACACACACATATAATATAAATATAATAATATATACACATACATATATAATAAATACACACATATATTATATAAATAAAAATGTTTTATGTTAGATGTAATTAATCACGATTAAACGATTTGACAGCACTAATAATATGCAACACAGACAATAAATTGAACTCATTAAATTGCCCAAAAGAATTACATGGAAAAAGATTTTATTACAGTGTATTTTCTGAACCAAAATCATGAACACAAAACTGATACAAACTGAACCATGAGAAATTTGAACGCCTATAGGGGCTATTTACTTTATCTATATGGCTACAGAGGATACTCATATCAGACATTGTGAACATTGAGATATAACCTGTGGTAGGATGTGTGGTCAGACAGTGTTGTTGTACTGCTAAACGGCCTCATGTTAGCCTCTATAGTAGGTAGGGGACTTGATGAACATAATCTTTCCTGCACTTTCATCCATAGCTAGGTGAAGTAATGAGGTAATTTGTCAAAGTTATGGAAAGCGGACCTGTCCAATGTGTATTTCTATCCCGGGAAAGATGCATTTCCCAGACAAATTGCCTCTGAGTGCTGATAGCAGTAATCCTTTGAAACAGAAGCATCTCAATGCCGCCAACAGCATTCCATTCTAGGCGAAGTGCAGAAGCCATTAAAAGTTGAAAATGTGCTCATAATGTAAACTTGAAGAGAGACGTGTTTAGTGTTCGTTTCCTCCCGCAAAAGACCTTTTTCCTAACATGTTCCATAACACAAGCCAGATTGGCCTCTCTCTGCCTTTCTGTTCTATTTAAGATGTCCAATGCAAGGCAACAAAGCTTGAGACACAAAGAGCTACAGAACTCGCTTACAGTAAACACTGAGTGATAAAGAAAGGAGAGAAATCAATAGAAGGGAGACACCACAAATCTGTCGATGGAAAGAAGTACTGGAGCCTGGCAGTGGGATTACATCCGCAAAGTACTGCCTGTTAAAGAGAGGCCATAAACACTCGAGCCACATCCATGTGCCTCATGTTTGACAGTGCTCTATATTCTCAGCTCTGGCCTTTTAATTCCGCTCTGCCCAAATTAGAGAGATTTATTGAACAAAGCTGATTGAGAGAGCTTGGAAAATCTACCAGCAGTGGCTGAACTCTCCTAAGATAGCCTGATGGCTTCCAGAGAGCACAAGCTTTGTTATAATTTGTCATGAATGGCATTCAGTTACGTTAACGGTTCTTACATGTGCGTTCTTCTGCCGATATAGATAACATACTCTGACACAGTTTCCTACAATACTTATTCAGCAATACCGCTAATGAATCTACTGCACAAAACAGACTAGTTCTGTGCGACTAGTACGGTCCAATTACAGAACAAATGATTTTTATGAGGCGTTTTTTTTTTGTTTTTTTTAGAATCAACAATATACAGTGCATATGGTATAGTTCGATTCCCACATGAATGGTTCTAATGAGTAGTATGTTTTAGTGAATCAAACACATTCAGCGTGATCAGTGTTGTCTGATTCCCACACTAATTCTGAGTCTGCTCTTTTTAGTTAATCAAACACACCACACAACCAGTGTTGTAATCCTATTATCAAACAAATGACTCCGAATTGATTATTTTTAGTGAATAAAATACATTCAGCATCAACTGTTAGTAATTATTGTCTGGTTGTTGTTCTTTTTATCTCAAGATACACATTTTGTCAGTAGAGTTTTTTTTTTTCTAAAAAAATTATTAATTAATAAAATAAAAAATGTGTGTGTGTTTATAGGCACAATTATTGGCACATCTAAAAAGACTTAGACGTTTTAATGAAAGACTATTTTATCATTTGGTTAAATTAAATGAAGTTAAATTCATTTAAAAGTTTGTTAATGTAACGATAATTATTCAAATGAATTTAAAAACCAACCTTAGAGCTTTTACCATACTAGATGCTACAGGCTTCCCAGGAGGTGCCGGTATAAAAGCAGTGACGCTGTTTCGTATCGACAGCTTCATGTAAAATTCAGCAGGGCTCCAACCAGCCACCCCCTCACTAAGCCCTCCCCCCAACGACCCTGCTCAACCTTCCCTTCTCTTTTTGCAGCCATCCTGTCTGCCCTCATCACTATAGGTGACTGCCATGAGAGATACAGTTGCCAGAAACACTTTGCCACACCTTCCCCTTGTTGTTCTCCCTTCTCACTCCACAGAAACACATGAGCTTCATGAAGGAGCCAAGTCCTTGTGCGAGCAGCCAGCTTTTCCAGATGGCAGTGAGGGAAGGGAGGAACAGGAAAAAAGAAAAACACCTTGTATTTGCTCACAGGCGAGAAACGATCCGGATTTGATCAGTTGACACTGAATGAAATGACAATTCAGGGGTAGGCTGCTATTATTTCACAGATCAGAGCGTTTAAATAGGACCTGCCTGTTCAGTCTGTGTGCCTTTCTGAGGAATGTTGTTCCTGCTTTTTGTTATTCCTGCCAGCTTGATCAAGGTCGCGGTCCTTTTAGTTATTAGTCTGCCCACTCCCTCTGCTGGCTGCTCAGGGGGAAATAAAGGAAGAAAGATAGGGGCTCAGTCAGCAAATGTATGTGTGAGGGGCCTGGGGGCAAACAAGCTGTGCCTGACTGGTAAGGAGAGACCTGAAATGAGGCACTAATGATGGGTGAATCAGCATTTCCAAAGGGTTTATGGTGGATTCTCAGTCAGACTCTAATAGAGTCATTAAAAGGAGGGGTCAAGTACTCCCC
This sequence comes from Rutilus rutilus, assembly GCF_951802725.1. Taxonomy (NCBI): domain Eukaryota; kingdom Metazoa; phylum Chordata; class Actinopteri; order Cypriniformes; family Leuciscidae; genus Rutilus; species Rutilus rutilus. Next base: position 21,977,673 of record NC_140224.1, read on the forward strand.
GTGCTGACTGCTAGTATCAGTTAGATTTACTGACTCTCAGAGACACTTAGGGAATAGTGCATGGCACTATTGTTGTCCTCTCCCATTGTGTCTTGTGAAGGAAACCTAATTTATTTTATTGAAAGGTAAGTTTCAATTTATGTTTATTCTTCAATGAATTCATCCACTGCATTAGCTCTGGCTGTCTCTCGCTGCCTCTGATAGTCTGTCATCGCAGGCCTGCTCTGAGCAGACATGAGCATCTGGGTATCTTTTTGAAGTTGCCAGGTGTGAGCTCAGAGGCAGCTGCACTTCCTCCCCTTGTGGTATCTGCAAAAACTGAGGAGGATGATAAGTTGAAAGTCCTTCACACTCTCAAGTTGTTTTCACAACGTTTCTTTTGCTATAATTCTTTCTCCCCACTCTACCGCAGCATCCCTCACACCGAGCTGCCTTAAAAAGCAGACAGATGGCCTAAACAGCAGGTAGTTAAATGCTGATAGCGCCTTGACGAGCCATCAGACAAAACAAGGGGTCTTGTGAAAGAGAGCTTAAATGAGGCAAAGCAGCTACTTCCTTGGGGCTGCGAGAATTATTTTGTTTCATCCCTTTTGTGGCCTCCACATCCACTTTGTAATTTGCAAGTCGGCCCTAGTTTAATAGCATTTAAGAACTGCTAATATGGCAGCGTTTTGCACTTGAGTGATGCTAACAACCCCAAACCTGGTCTGTCGCAAAAAAGATTGGACCACTGAATAGCAAAGTAGCATTTTAGTCAAATGAAACTTTAAGATTCATAAAAAAATTCTGCAGTTCTGTGGTGCAGGTAATTAAAGATTGATTAATGATCGAGCTAATGCAGTCATCTACCCAGTTCAGCACCTTGGAGAGCAGCACCATCTCAGCTTAAATGCAGGGCAGTGATTTTCAGCACCACGGACATCGGTCATCAGATCTGGCTGGAAAGCCAATATAGTTGGTAGGGCTGGGGCGATACACCTATCTCCCGATTCGATACTATCACGATACTTGGGTGCCGATACGATATGTATTGCGATTTTTTTATTATTATTATTATTATTATTATTTTATTTTTTTTGAATTGCGATTCTACAAGTATTGCGATTCGATATTGCGAAAAAATATTGTTATTTTTTTAACACTAGACCATAGGCAAAAGTTAAATCATGATGTATAAGATGAGTCTTACAAAAAGAATTCATCACATCTTTCTGACTTATTTCCGAAGCATCATACAGTAATAATAATAATAATAATTCGTTACATTTATATAGTGCTTTTCTAGGTACTCTTTACATGGAAGGGGGGAATCTCCTCAACCACCACCAATGTGCAGCATTCACCTGGATGATGCGACGGCAGCCATATTGCGCCAGAACGCCCACCACACACCAGCTTACTGGTGGAGAGGAGATGATGAAGCCAATCAGTATATGGGGATGATTAGGAGGCCATGATGGACCGAGGCCAAGGGGAACATTTTCCAAAGGGGTTTTTAATGACCACAGAGAGTCAGGACCTCGGTTTAACGTCTCATCCGAAGGACGGTGCTCTTTTGACAGTATAGTGTCCCCATCACTACACTGGAGTGTTAGGACCCACACAGACCCCCTGCTGGCCTCACTAACACCTCTTCCAGCAGCAACCTGGTTTTCTCAGGAGGTCTCCCATCCAGGTACTAACCAGGCTCAACCCTGCTTAGCTTTAGTGAGCAACCAGTCTTGGGCTACAGGGTGATATGGCTGCAGTACTACATTCTCTTTAATAAATTATTCAATAACAAATACATTTTTAAAAGTCACTTGTCGCCACCTAGTGGCGAAACAATGTAATCGATAAATGCGTTATTTTAAGCGGCAAATTTCTATCTAAAGCTGATTTACTCTATTTTGATTGCTATTGTAGACATCAGTGTTTATATTTGAACTTTAAACTTCTATCCCAGTACCCTTCTATGATAATTTGAACTATTGTATCACAGAAATAATGATACTAGTATGAGGTTGAAAAGACCGCTGTTTCATGACTACTCAACGTTTGTTATTTGTTTTTTTATTTTGTTTTTTTTGAGTGTTTAGTCTGCATGAGTTAAGATGAGCAGGACTGGAACTCTGTACAAGCCTAGAGTGGCTTCGTTCCCTCCTTGCATAGTTTTGTACTTGTACTAAACATGTGCTAAACAAATAAACTAAACTAAACTAAAACTAAACATGACTACTCTCTCCGGGTCAGCGGCAGCGCCAACACAGATTTGAATGTTGCGATATGATTTTGTCAAAGGTTTAATAGACAGACAAATTGGAAGATGATCACGTGGGTGTTCGAATCAAGATCACAGTCTTTTAAAGATGAATCGTGCAGCTCTAGTGTCTTATCGCTCTCTCAGCATATGAGTAGCGCGAGGGCTTTTCAATGCATTCAGTCTCACGTCGCTTTCACGCGTCCACTTGAAAGGGATATTACGTCACTCAGCACTCAAAGTTATAACGACACATTTCATCCTCTGTTGAAACGAAAGTGCCTAACTTCTGTCAACCTCATCTATAAGCAAGGACAAAAAGAAAGCAATTTAATTTGAATTAATATAGATACTGTAATAAAAAAATCGATTTTAAAATCGTTTAAAAAAAAATCACGATACCTAGGTGAATCGATTTTTTTCTCCCAGCCCTAATAGTTGGTGTGCTGTACTAACTGACATGCTCAGACGAACTGCTCCTCTGTGTATCCAGCGCTCACCTCTCAGGGGTAGTTTGTCTGCTCCTCTCACAGTTGTTTGGCAGAGGTCCTTTGCCTCTCAGCTCTCTAGGCTAAAAGTGATTGAAAAAACCTCCCAGTGCTATTTGACCACCATGCTCAATTGCCCCATAAGTCTCCACCCTGACCACTGACTCAGTGTAGCATTAGATTATGTGACACATCCCCCAAAAAGGAGAAAAGGTCTTAGACTTTTCCTTTTAGTTTTGCTCAGCGTGCTCTGGAATGTTCTTGAACTTGTCCTTGACAAAGGGTCCTTGTCAGATAGTCTCTTTACAGTACTAACTGTCATCCACTTGGGAAAGAACAAGCTTGTAAACTGTCTTTCTTCTAAGGGAGAGTGCAGCAAGGCTTTTGTTTGGGATTTTGCCGTTGGCCCTCTAGGGGCAACGAGACGCCCAACAGGCTAAAAACAATGTGTTGTGATTCAGGGATGGCACTTGCTGGGGTCAGTTCATGGCCAGGGATTACGCTGGAAGAACGTGCATTGCTTTCCAACCTTCTCAGCAGGCCATGGAAGAACAATGTGCTGGATTAGGAGACTCGCTCACCCTCTCATCAGGTCAGGATTCTTACATGGACTAGCCAACCTTGCTAATCTCATTCTGTTGTTATGAGAACATTTTCTATGCACATTGTTAGAGCATTTGTTATCCAACAATGACAGATGCACAGACAGACAGATTATCTCAGTCTTCAGTGTCACATCATCCTTCTCAAATCATTCTAATATGATTTTGAGCTCAGAATTTCTTTTTTTATTATCAATGTTGAAAACAGCTGTGCTGCTTAATATTTTTGTGGAAACCATGATACCTTTTTTTCAGGTTTCTTTATTTTATTTTACATTTACATTACATTTAGTGATTTAGCAGATGCCTTTGTCCAAATTGTACTTTTAAATAAAAAAAAATCAAACATAATATTTGCTTGTATTATGTGTATTATGACTTTTCTGTTTGGGCGGTAAAACCCTCTTTAAAAAGTTGGCATCAGTGCGAGTCTGTTCCAGATCTTGTTCCCGTTCAATTGCCCCTCTCTTTCTCACCTTGATTTTCTGTATTCTATTTCATGTATCCATAATATGAGGCCAGATAATATTAAAAAGCACTACTGTTAACGCCATAAACATGCAGACGGATCTTAGACTTAGGCTGTTATGTGGCGTTTATGTCTCGAGACAAATGCATTTATTTTTGTATACACACAATTTGGCCCTGTAAGAAACTTGTCTAGTCAGGGAACCATAAACTAATCCTAATTATACAGGGCTTCTTTAAAACAGATTAAGTCACCTAGTGGATTTAAAAAATATATGGTTTTACACATCCCTAGTACTGGTCCTAAATCCAGCCTCTGCAGACAGCTGCCGTAAATTCCTCTATGATGCTTTTACAAGCTTCAAATGTCTCTGTGCCTGATGAAACAGCCCTTCTCTGGCAACACGTCCACAAGTGAGCAAAATCATCATGTAAACACATTATGTGACACTTGGCAGGTGAGTTACAGAAGCAGGCGTTTGCCAAATTCTCATTGCTCAGGTAAAGATTTGTTGCAGGCTATATGCATAGACCTTTCAGATGTAATCACTTTAATTTAGCCAAAAATGGCTAATGGGGCTAGTCATTGGCTGGCAGTGGGCACTGATGTTTCAGCATTCATTTTCAGTGGAGCGATGCATTGTTTTTGTTTTTGTTTTTTTTCCAGGTGATCTGACAGCCGCACTGTAATATACTGGGCTAGTTCATGTTATCAGAAATCTGACTGGCCGTCAATTTCCCAGCTAATTTATCCCATCTGTTATTCATATGCAGCTGCAGGGGGACTGTGAGGAAGAATGGACGAACAAAATCAATCTGCAGACCCTATCTGCTACACATTTTCACAGATATGATGACAGCAAGTAGTGTCATCGCATTTCACGGTGTGCAAATCCAGGGAGGGTCTGTTTGGCTGACATATCAGTACAAAAGTGACACATCTGTGCCAATGTAATGAAATCTCTTATGTCTGACTGAAATGTAAAGCCCTTGAATGGATCAGATTAACATTGATAGCCATACGTTTTGACACAAGGTCTCTAGTATTTCCAATCAGGAGTGTCATTTTAGGTTTTCTGTGCACATTTAGTGCATAACCATATTTCAGATCATTTTTTAAATCATGTTCTTGTAATTAAGTTGACGCTTTTCTCTGACCCTCTCCAGTATTGTCCTATTTTTTGCCTCTTGGGCAGGATTCGTCCTACATTCTGCACACAACATCTGTTCTAAAAACGTATCCATACTTTGACGTGACCATTTTATCGGGCACACATGGATCGGCATGGCTTTTTCCTCTGAACAACTCGTTTCAAAGTTACTCGGGCCTTCATTAGTCCCTCAATGTTCGTATCGTGTATATGCTACAGGAAATGCTGCCCTTGAGAACCTTCACAAGATCCACTTCAGGCTATTTTTCTCCTTTTCTCAGTTTAGGCGACAGTAAGAACTCCTTTTTTCTCTGTGCCACCACAGCAAATGAAGTTACCACCAGGGAATAGCAAGCAGAATTAAAATCTAAAGCAGGAGGAGGGAGTAAGAAGCTTAAAAATCTCCCATAATCCCTTTCCTCTGCTCAGTATTTAAAGGTAATTTTAACATAGTCATTTATCAGATCCTAGGAAGGCAGTTGTCAGATGTTACAGTAGTTTTGTTTTGTTTCAGAATGATGTTGCAGCATCGAATGATCCAGAGGATACATGTCGAACAGAAGGTGCCCTTTGCCCCAATATGTTGTTGTTAAAGCATGCAGCCCGCAGCCACATGCTTCCGCTCCCCCGGGGGGTTTCCCATCTTTGTTCACATAAGAATCCTGAATGGAGCTCATAATAAATACGTATAAAGGACCACACATACTTTACTATTTGCTTAGACATCAAAATGACAGATTAATGTCAAAAATCTGCCAGCAAATGTCAGCAAAATAGCCAAATTAGATGAAAGCCAACGTTTTATTCAGAACCGCCTGCGCTTGAAATAATCATTGTTGATTCAGTTTTTTTTTTCCCAGCTGTACATTCATCACTGGACTTTAAGGAAAGCAAAGATGTAAAATTAATCCAAACAGGTGTTGAAAATCACAGACTATTATTTTGTCAATGGCTTATTTAGTGATCTCCATTCCTTTGTGGGCCCTTTCAAAATGGAGAGAATCTCATTTCAGAGCCATCAAGAAGAACAGTGGCTTTATTCCCAGTTAACACTGTTACTTGTTAATTGCTGCAAGATTTCTCGCCTAAGAGTTGTTTTTGAGTTGTTAGGAGTCATTGTGTTTGTTGTTTGTGTGATGGCGCTTTGGGAATGACCCTGTTGTGGAGGGAGAGACAAAGACACATTCGTGTCAGAATGTTTCATAAACCGCTTAGTTGTGAGACGATGCGTTTAAATATAGATGCAACCAAATGAGGAAAGAAAGGAAAAATGTGAATATGATCTGTATATATTAATTTGGGTTTATATTGCATTGTAACTTTTTCAACCTCCATATCAGCATCTCCCGCAAGCGGTTTTCTTTGGAAAGTTTGGTACTGCATTTTTTTTTTTCATGGCAGGAAAGCAAATATGTAAATACTTTAACACTTTCTCAAGTTTTTGGAGTGTTAAAATTGACTATGCCTAAATTTGCAACACATAAACTGCATCAGTTACATACTTAAAGCGATATGAGAAGTAGGTCACTGACTTTTCCCCCCAGAATCAAACAAGCTCTTTTTTTATGACCTTGCTGAGATTGAGTGCATGCCAAATGCATGTCAGAAACTACAGTGCAGTGTCAAGTGAACTCACAAAAGTGAAAGTTTTATAGTGTTTTTCCTCCCTTAAGGAGATGAAGATGGAAACAAAATTCATGAATGTATGTGTGCCATTTATAACTGTCTGGTTAATATGTAGTAAAAAAAAAAAAGTAAAATGTTTTTGAATTATTTAAATATTTATTTTTTATAATTGATGTAAAGTTCACATTAAATAAAAAATATGAACAGACATCTTTTCACACAAAAGTAAAAAAAAAAATATGGCGTTGAGCAGCAAAAATATTGGCAACAGCAGTAGAAATCTGCTGCTATTATTCAGACCAGGCAAGCAGAAAAAAGAAAAAAAAAGTCTTTATTGTTGAGCCCTGAGCCCTATTTGATTTGAAGATTCTCTTTTAATCAGTTCAGCCCATCCTCAGAAGGCCTGCTGGTGTATTTGAACTCTGTATGTGCCTGCCAACATCTCCAAATGTGGTCACAGAGAACTGAATTAAGTGTCTCCGCTCCCTTTTGACATTGCGCACATCATCGCCAGTGTCACTGTGTGTCATTAAGTTTCTTGTGTGATTTTTGCAATGGCTTCTGTTGGCTCAGATTCCTCATCCTTTTCCTGAGCGCCCTTCAGTTCAATCAGCACTGCAGCAAGCCAGGCAGCGGCATCATTACCGACACTGGACAAGGAATCAAAAACAACCATTGCACTCGCCTGCTCCCTTCCACTGAGAGCCAACACAAAACATACAATTAACCAATTTGTAAGCCACTATCAGAAAATTGTGCCTGTGATATCGGAATGTTTAATTGTGACAATTAAGCAAATTCATTACATTCTGAAGTCAATTTGTTGTTATAGTAACACAGCATTGTGGAATGATATGAAGACTAGTCATTCATTTTATATTAAAGGAAGAAAAGAAGCATAATAATTACATCAAGCGTAAAACTAGAGCAGATTAAATATTTATTTTTTGTCTATTAATTGACAGTCTGCTTGGTCTTTAATGACATATCCTCAGATATCCATATTTCAGGATTTATTGAAGGCTTCTTAATATAACAGAATAAAACATGGATAAGTAGAAGAAAAGAGGCGCTAAAATCACCAGATAGCTAATTAGACGGCTGCGGCTTTAAGAAGAGTTTCTCTATGCCAAGTCACACATCATCTCCTACACAAGACTGCCGAGGAGTGTGGCGTGCCATCGTGGACTGCTATGTCCCATCTCATGAATATGCTAATTTGTTCAGAGGCCACCCCTCTGAGTTACCATACCCCACTTTACATTTAACTTTCACAGCCCGTCAATGTCATCCACACTGACTAGTTTGACCCATGCTGACGGATCCGCGAAAATGACTAAAAACGCTGTATTCTGCTGCCAGGCCATTAGATGGCGATGAATCACTATAGACTGAACACGTAATATGCATGTGCATGACGTCATCTTCTTCAGAGATTGCCATTTTTGTTGTTTACACGGAAACCGTTTTCAAAAACGTTCACTTTGAAAACCATTTTCAAAAGTTTGCGTTTTCAGGCATCCAAAACACCATTGTTGTGTAAATAGACGGCCAAAACGCATACAAAGTTTTACGTTTTTAATTGAAAACAGTGTCGTGTAAACAGCCCCTAAATCTGCATTTTTTTTTTTTTACCTGTTTAGCAAAAATCTTAAAAAAATGAAGAATATACTCAACCATTTAAAAGTTTAGGGTCAATATTTTGTTTTTCATTGTTTCTAAAATGTTCTATACCTTCTGTTCATCAAAGAATCCTAAGAAAAATGATTTGGTAAAAAAAAAAAATGGTTTACACAAAAGTATTAAGCAGCACAACTGTTTTCAATGTTTGTTGAACACCAAAGCAGCATATTAAAAAAGCACTATAATATTTACTATTTCCCAATTCTTCTGAAGCCACATGATACCTTTGAGGAACAGGATGAAATTTATAGTATACAATTATAGAACAAGTCATTATTCAGTAATTATCTTCACGTATCTTCACCAAATAGTTAATTAAAAAAAAACACTGTGATATGTATAATAATCATTATACATGGCATTATTTATTTTCTGATGCACAGAGATTATTCTCATGCCACAATGTCTTCCAATTCCTTTCCACTCTGTCTTTTCCTGTCTCAATCTTTCCAGCTCATTCTGCTCTCTCCATACCGTTTGGAAAGACGACCTTGTTTGCTGAAATGATAGACCTCCAGGGCCTCAATTCTGATTTAAGCTTTTTTTTTTTATATAGATGATGTTTTCATTTCCTGTTTCATTGCTCCACCCTTCCATGTGGTAAAACTCCAGGGTGAGCCCGACATTAATCGAAGATGTGCTGTAATGTAATGTGTTTTTGGAATCAACACAATGATGATCACTCCTCCTGTCCAGCTTGGAAGGAAAGTCCCAGTGGCATCTCTACTTCATCGAAAATCAATCACAAGGGCATGCGGGGCCAAGCATACAGATGAAGGTTGTAAACTTTAGCCCAGATAACATGCAGACATTACGGCAACACAGGATCTTATGGAAGCCCAGCACGGCTGATCGCTGAAAGTAACACTTTTCTCCTCTAGAGAGTTTTTATGTTCATAAAAGTCTTACATCTGCCTTTTTATGCCTTACTTTATGAGAGTAGAATAATGTAGTGGCACATACTGATGTAAGGTCAAGAAAAAAGGCATCAATCTGAATAAATATGCAGGCAACATTGCATAGCATTGGTGTGTGTTTTTTGGGGGTTTTTTTTCACTTCACATTGCTAAAAGCTTTACAACCTCTTTGTGTTTTTATGAATATTGTTAATTCATGAGCTATCGTGTGCCTTCCAACCGGACTCACAGGGCCGGTTACTTGCATTTGGAAATTGGAAAATGAATTAGAATGCTGAAAACTGAATGTTTCTCGCCCTCAAACTTTTCCCTGTAAAAATAGTAATGAAAGATTGACATTGGCACCTTAACATTAATTTGGCTGGCATGCCATAACACTGAATTAGCATATTGTAGTTTATTTTGTGGAAATTTCCTTAATGCTTTACTGTTAGGTGCAATATTAAAATGCATTTGTAATGCTTAATCTTTAATGTACTCGGAAATTTGCCCATGTTTCTGACCTAACAGAAACAGCCATTTGAAATTAGGCATTAGTTTCTCCTTTGAGAATATTCAGTAGGAAAATAATTCTGTCTGAATTGTTCCTTTAAGTCTTTCTATGCCTCATATTTATGGTGCTCATGTACCACAAAGCACCTTTAGACGTACACATATTTGTTACAATTTTATGTTTATTTATGATGCTGCGGTAGGAAATTATAGGATAGTAGTCTCTTTTCAAGCATTTCTCTAAGAAATCCTGGCTAGGCTCCTAAGTTACCAAGCGTTTCAGACTCGATCTTATGAAACTAAAAATATCCACAGCTCAGAGCGCAATGTGGGAGTAAGTTATAAAGCTTTAAAATCACATGCAGTCAGAGTGTGGAGTCAGGCTAATTATTGGCAGCAACTCTCATTGCAGTTTTTACGACAGTTCCAAATGTGAAGTCTCATATGATGCCCCCTGGTCTCATTTTCTACTACTGAACAGTATAACTGTTAATACTTCATTTCCAGTGGTTAGGTCTTAGAGCACTTCAGGGGGGCGGGCAGACTGCTAGCATAAATGCTCATCTATTCACTAAAATTACTGTTGTCATCTTGATGTCGTAATAGTGCTGAAAACTCAATAATAGTACAATAGGAACATGAAAAAGCTTCATGATGATACTGATGGTGCTTTGCTTTGACTGTTTTTTGTGACGTATCATCTTAAAAGTAACCTACTTTTTACCTGTTGAGACCTGTAAGAGCGTGTTTGTGATGTATGAGTTGCGCGAAAGGGGTGTTTGCAAAATATGCACAAAATGTCCACTATTTGTCTGTATTTCGGATATATAACAACTGCTAAATGTTTAAGTAAAAAAAGAAAATGTAAATAACATGAATCTTCAGAGAGGAACAGCCTACATCTTTTTCCTCCGACAAAAGATCTCAGAAGCATTTGGTCTCTATAATGAGGGTTTAACCAGTGTCAGACACAGAGACTCAGTTTATGCGGTACGTGACAGCTCTGAGTCTCTGGAGAAGGCCATGTGAAAGGCACTACAGCTGTGTGCATCTGGGAAAGATGGGGGGCCGACAGGAACAGCTGGCTTGTGCTCATGAAACCTCCACAACTGGGAGCCAAAGCAGCCTATACATTTAATATGGCCTTTTGCCTGCTTTCCAAGCTGCCATCAGAGTACCACCGCCACTCAGCTCTTCAGGACACTGTGTTCAGAGACATATGTACAGTTTGATGTTGTAGGCTGATCACATACATGCTATTGATTGCCGTCTGCCATCACATAAGGCCTATGAGCAGCTGGGGTCTGTTACTGTAGCTTAAGCCTTTGCACATTGGCTCCTTTTCCACTTTGTTGAATGCTATTCCTTGACATTCCCAACCTCCTTTAAATACCCCGCTCTCCCACAGAGCCTGACTCCCTATTGCTATGCTGGGGAGCGAGTTCAGTCAGGCTTTTCAAAGGTTCAGTCTACCCTTGGCATTTGAGATTGAATAAACTATAGCTTATCCATCTAAAACAGCGGGTCACTATCTCCCAGGAGCATGACACAGAGTGCTAGAAGAGAAGCAGATAGTTAATCTTTCACCTTCTCTGGAAAAGAATGGAAGCCCATAACCTGATGTACCTACACGATAGCTTCCCCCTATGCGCCATATGTCGTCTATAAGTGTGCTTTCTTCTGAGGGTGGAAGAAACATTGGCAATGAGAATCATGTCAACAGAATGGAAGAGAAGATTTCCCAGAAGGCTGATAGGATGACATCCCATGACCCACTTTTTTTTCTTTTGAGTAACAATTGTGTAAAGTATGAGGTATGCAAGTAGTTCTCAGGATCCTGGTCTCAACACCCTGGTCCAGTTTGCAGTTTAATTTTCGGCTGTGGCTGAGCACATCTTGACTTTAGTGCCATTATGGTCGATGGATATGGCAGCGGATTGGTTTGCAGATGGGGGGTTGTGGGTGGATTGATTCTTGACTAATTCACAAGACAGTTCAGACACCCTTAACCCCATGTGCATTCCCACCCAAAGGACTGCATTGATGTTTTATTTCATAAAGAATGAAACTAGAGTGCAAAGTGCATTCTGTAGGCAGTGGAAGGTATGACAAGAAGATTTTTTTCTAAAATAGACCGATTTAGAACATTATTACAGTGCTTGCGAGGAGAGTTTTGTATTGATATTCCTCTTCTATTACAGCAATGTATTGATATTCCTCAAACATAATGACTTGAGATTTGTTCTGAAGTATCTTCTGTAGTTAATTTAGCTCCATTTAAGCTTTGTTTTGTAGATAATTTCAGTCTTGGGTGTTATGTCTTACTAGAATATCGACATGTTCTTATAATGATGGACAGACAGTGACAAAATATTGCACCTGCATGAATCACAGTAGCAGTGTGTCACAAAATAATTCACCAAAAGCATACATAACAGCTGTGCTATTATATAGTTGTATATTTGTAAGTTTTATACTTTGAAAATCACCCTTTGTTTGCCATTCAAACAACGATTATTTATTACAGTAATACTATTTACTTAAGTCCAAACTGAATTAAATGTTTTCAGAAAGTGCATGTTAGTCAAAATAAAAATAAAATGTATTATAGTTTAAATTTATATTGAATTCAATTACCTGAACTTTAGAGTGCTTTTTTGATCCACTTGATGACTTTTATGTAATTTCATACTTCTGTTAAAATATACTGCCAAATGTACTGACACGCATTTATGGTAAACTATGATTAATAAAATAATACTTTTAAGTACGGTGGCCGAGAAGTGCAAAACAAACCACAATTCCGAAAACAAAACAACAAATTTATAAACGCAATGGAAAGACTAAAAACAAATTAACAAGTTAGAAAACACAATGACAAATCTGAAAACAAAATAACAAGTCAAGTTATTTTGTTTTCAGAAATGTTATTGTGTTTTCTAATTTGTTAATTTGTTTTTAGTCTTTCCATTGCGTTTATAAATTTGTTGTTTTGTTTTCGGAATTGTGGTTTGTTTTGCACTTCTCGGCCACCGTATTTAAGACTTCAAGTGCATTCAATTCAGTTAAGCGCACTTCTTTTTCAAAAAGGTGCTTACTTTCATTTGGTCTTCTTTCCATTAGTATACTGAAATAAGACTAAAAGTAAAACTTAAGTTATTTTTATTGTGGCTGTCAAATTAAATGTGACACCTTTGATGAAGATAAAGTTTGGTTGTGAAGCACTTCAGAACCAATAATGCTTGTTGTTATTGATGTTCAACTGGAAATATATTTAATTTCGGTCCGTTCATCATGTAAGTTATTATTTGGCTTCAGAGAACTTAAAATATAGCATGTGATTTTTGGAGCTTTTCTACAACCCATGGCCACTATGAACTATCAAAAAAACAAACAACAAAAAAAAAACACATTTTAATAAGTAGCTCAGATCTAGCAATTGGCTAAAACAAAACATGTCACCAAATAAAAGCACTCTTATCAGGTGTTTTTTTGTTTTTTTTTGCTGTTACTTTATGGCTGTACCAGCACATTGCAGAACATTGATCAGGATGAGATTCATTGTCAGAGTCAGCTATGAAACATTCATCAGTCCAGAGCCAAATTCCAATTCATATGTCACATGAACATATATTGACCCAGATTACCCCTGAGTAACACCAACATGATAACACCCATAATTCCGCATTATTGATCATCCATCGATCTCAGGTAATGCTACCATTAGCCCCTTTCAATTAGACATTAGTGATTCATTTCAATAATGAAAGCAGCAGACTGTGCATTGATGTAAAGCATATTGACTGTTCTTGCTCTCTCAGGACAGTGAATCTCAGTGCCCTCCTATTATATTACATTTATTCATTCCAGCTTCTGCTTTATATTATTCACATCGCCTGGGTTTGGATCCTTACAAGTGCTGCACATTCTACCCATTAAAAGACGCTTTATCTCAGAGAGATAATGTAGAGGCTTGTGAGTCACACACTCGCAACAAAGAGAGAGACCCTGAGTTCATTCTCTTATCTCGCAGGTGCTCCTCATCCAGCCAGCAGCACTGCACTGTGGGTAAAAAAAAACACATCTCTAAAGACCAACTAAGATTCAGATAATGACTCACAAGTAGTTTTGGCATGTGTTGTTTGCTTCATTATTCATGATGTCAAGTCAAGTCAAGACAGATTATATCAAAGCAGCTTCACAGTGATAACATGAAAATAATACAACAAAGTTTGTTTCTAGAAGAAAATTGCATCATCGTCCACCTGAAGTAAGGCAGATCAATAATATTGTTGAATATTAAATGTCCCCAACTAAGAAAGCCACAAGCCAAGGTAACAGTGACAAGGAACCAAAACTCCATCAGGTGACAAGTTAGATTGGATTAGAACATTTACAATATTTATCCAGTTCCATCTGGTTGGAGGTCGGAGTCATCACGCCGGTATGGAGACGGGTTTGTTGAGGTGTCCATGAGGCCTTTACAAGGCTGATGAGGCTGGCACTTCAGGGATTGCGTTGTGGTCGTGTCCAGACGGTTCACCGTCTGATCTGGATATGGCTCGGATCCGGCTGACTTCAGTAAACCTCGGAATAAACTAACATTAGCATAGATGCCATTCTTCTTATGATTGTTAGGATAATAACCAGACGATTCAAGTGCAAGTAAAATAGATGTTTATTAACAAGATGGTCAGATGCAGGTAGAGTGAAGATGAGTAGTATTCCAGAATGAAGGCACTTGGCAGCAAAGGGACGCTGAGGACGAACCCGATCTCTCTGGTGACGATGATGAAGGTAGTCCGGGGAAAACGGAGATGAGTCGGAGAATGGAGACCAGGAAGTAGACAGCGTGAATAACAAGAGTGCAGGAAACGAACGACACACGGGAACTGGAAACAGGCAGGAACACACCGAAACTGGAGACAGGCAGGAACACACAGGAACATCCAAAACGCTCTGACAAAGACAAGGTGACAACAGAGAGACTTAAGTAGAGATCGCTAATCATCTGCAGCTGGCGCGCTGATCAGACGCGGCTGGTGTGCTGATCAGCGGCAGTGATCAGCGACCCCGCCCACACGCGCACATACACACAAAACGGAAAAAAGGAGACAGCGAATTCATAAACCATGACAGTACCCCTCCCCCTAGGAGCGCCTCCTGGCATTCCCAGAGGAACTTACCTGTTGATTGTAATCATCGATAAGGAAGTGATCCAGAATGTCCCTAGCAGTAACCCAACTTCTCTCCTCCGGACTGTAACCTTCCCAGTCCACCAGGTACTGAAATCCGCGTCCCCTCCGTCTCGAGTCCAGAATACGATTGACCGAATAAGTGGGTTCCCCGTCTACGAGTCGCGGCGGTGGAGGAACCGGGGCCAGCGGATTAAGGTGAGAATGAAATACAGGTTTCAATTTGGAGACATGAAAAACGGAATGAATTCTCCTGTTTGACCCACGACGTATACGGGAGGCCTTGACCGGTGGCGATCGGCCTTAGCCTTAGTGCGCGCCCCCACCTGGAGCAAAGTCTCACGGGCTCTGGTCCACGTGCGGTGGCACCTCTGGACGAAGGCGTGAGCGGAGGGGACCGCGACTTCGGATTCCAAACTCGGAAAAATTGGTGGCTGGTATCCTAGACTACACTCAAACAGAGAGAGGCCCGTGGATGACACTGGTAACGAGTTATGTGCGTACTCAACCATAGAAAGTTGTTGGCTCCAGGATGAAGGATTCTTTGACACCAAAAATCGCAACACTCTCTCCAAATCTTGGTTGGCTTGCTCGGTCTGAGCATTGCTCTGGGGATGATAACCCGAAGACAGACTGATTGTAGCTCCTAGTAATCTACAAAACTCCTGCCAAAATTTGGACACAAATTGGGGCCCCCTGTCGGAAACCACGTCCATCGGGAGGCCATGTAAACGAAAGACGTGATCTACGACAGTCACCGCTGTCTCCTTGGCAGAGGGTAATTTGGGCAAGGGAATGAAATGTGCTGCCTTCGAGAACCGATCCACTACGGTTAAAACAACCATCATGCCATTAGAGGGCGAGAGGGCGGGAGGGCGGGAGGGCGGTGACAAAATCTAGCGCTATGTGGGACCAGGGTCTTGAAGGGACAGACAGCGGTTGGAGTAACCCATCAGGAGGTCAGTTAGACGTCTTACCAATGGCACAAACTGAGCAAGCCAAAACAAAACTGTGAACATTGCGAGCCATTAATGGCCACCAGAATCGTTGCTTTACTAGACAGCTGGTGTGTCTTACTCCTGGATGACAGGCCACGTTGAAACAATGACCCCATCGTAAAACTTCGGACCGTAACTCCTCCGGTACAAACAATCGACTCGGTGGGCAATCGACTCTGTGGGCAACCGGGCGGAGGCGTTACCCCTTCTAAGGCCATCTTGACCTTCGATTCAACCTCCCATGTGAGTGTGGAGATAACTACTTTCTTGGGTAAAATGCACTCGGGAGTACCTTGGCGGAGGTCAGCGAGCTGACGAGCTGCCTCCCATCCCGCAACCGCCCGGTCAAAAACTAGTCTCATCTCCTCAGATAGCGCCTGGAATGAGGAACAGCATAGATGTTGGTTCTCCCACACCGCCGTTCCCCACAGAGCCGCCCGTCCAGATAGTAGTGTGAGCACGAAAGCCACCTTAGATTCCTCTGTGCTGAAAGTCTGTGGCTGAAGGGAAAAGAACATTGAACATTTCGTCAAAAATGTCCTACAATAGTTCAGCTCACCAGAATACAACTCCGGGGTCAGCAGACGTGGTTCAGGTTGGCGGCTGGGTGCTGGTGGAGTGGGGGGAACAGGCGGTGGGCTGGGCACAGTGGGACAAGCTAGGTGTTGAAGCTGTTGGGTGAGCTCAGACATCTGTGCTACCACGGCTTGCACTGCTCGTCCCGTTACGGCCAGGTTTTCTTCTTGTTGATCCATTCTGGAAATGCTTCGTGATAGGAACTCGTTCAGGTCTGGAGTACTTGCTGAATCCATCTTGGTCAGAGCGTTCTGTTAGGATAATAACCAGAGGATTCAAGTGCAAGTAAAATAGATGTTTATTAACAAGATGATCAGATGCGAAGAGCGAAGATGAGTAGTATTCCAGAATGAAGGCACTTGGCAGCACAGGGACGCTGAGGACGAACCCGATCTCTCTGGTGACGATGATTGAAGATGATGATGATGGTAGTCCGGGGTAAACGGAGATGAGTCGGAGAATGGAGACCAGGAAGTAGACGGCGTGAATAACAAGAGTGCAGGAAACTAATGACTCACAGGAAATGGAAACGGGCAGGAACACACGGGAACTGGAGACCGGCAGGAACACACAGGAACATCCAAAACGCTCTGACAAAGACAAGGTGACAGGTAAAAGAGATGCCTTTTTTAGTCTAGATTTAAACTGACAGAGTGTGTCTGCTTCCTGGACAATGTTAGGGAGACTGGAAAATGATTTACCGCCAGCAGTTGATTTTGATATTCTAGGTATTATCAACTGGCCGGAATTTTGAGATCGCAATAGACGTGAAGGACTATAATGCGTTAAGAGCTCGCTCAAGTACTGGGGAGCTAAATCATTTAGAGCTTTGTAAGTAGTCAGCAATATTTTAAAATGTATACTATGTTTAATAGGGAGCCAATGCAGTGTTGACAGAACCGGGCTAATATGGTCATACTTCCTGGTTCTAGTGAGAACTCTAGCTGCTGCATTTTGGACCAACTGGACTTTGTTTATTAAGCGTGCAGGGCAACCACCCAGTAGAGCATTAAAATAATCTAGCCTTGAGGTCATGAACGCATGAACTAACTGTTCCGCATTTTTCATGTCGTAATTTAAATATGTTTTTAAGATGGAAGAATGGGGTTTTACAGATGCTAGAAACGTGACTTTCAAAATGAAAGATTGGTATCAAAGAGCACACCCAGGTTCCTAACCGACGACAAAGACAAATCTATCAATTGTTAGACAGTATTCTAGGTTATTAAGTGAGGACGTTTTTTGTCCAATAATTAGAATCTGTTTTTTCAGAGTTAGGTAGTAGGAAATTACTACTCATCCAAATTTTTATATCAGCTATGCAGTCCATTAATTTTGTGAATTAGTGCGTTTCGTCTGCCGCGAAGTAATATAGAGCTATCATCAGCATAACAGTGAAAACTAATGCCATGCTTCCTAATGATATCTCCCAAGGGTAGCATGTACAGAGTGAACAGCAACGGTCCTAGTACTGAGCCTTGTGGTACGCCATACTTAACTTTTGATCGATATGACATTTCTTTGTTTACTGCTACAAACGGATAACGGTCAGATAAGTATGATTTGAACCATGCTGGTGCAATTCCACTAACGCCAACATAATTTTCGAGTCTATTCAATAGAATGTTGTGGTCGATGGTATCAAATGCAGCACTAAGATCCAGTAACACTAATAGAGAGATACAACCACGGTCGGATGATAAAAGCAAATCATTTGTAATTCTAATGAGAGCGGTCTCAGTACTATGGTATGGTCTAAATCCTGACTGAAAATCCTCACAGATACCATTTCTTTCTAAAAAGGAACATAGTTGTGAGGATACTGCCTTTTCAAGTAATTTTGACTCGAGATCGGCCTGTAATTGACTAATTCTCTAGGATCAAGTTGTGTTTTTTTTAATAAGAAGTTTAACAGCCAGCTTAAAAGTTTTTACATATCCTAGTGACAAAGATGAATTAATGATATTAAGAATTAACTGATCTACCTCATGATCTCATGACCTCATGATCTACTGAGGCCTGAACTCGTGAACTTTTCTGAGCTCTTTAAAAGTGATAAACCTGAGTGGAAGTTATTTAATATTTATATTGTTTTATAAAGAAATATATCAAATATGACACAACTAAGTGTCTAAGATCTGTGTTCGCAGTTTTAAAATCACAGTTTTATGCATTCTTGTTTGAGGCCGTTTTTATGCTGACAAAACGATCTCTTCAAAATGAAATTTTCTTACAGGAAAATAGACTATAACATGGATGATTCATCTTGAGCTCACAAAATTATTGTCCAGTAACATTCTCTCTAGAAATAGAAAGTCCCTCCCCTAAAACTTAAAGCTTAAAACTTAAAAGGGCTTTATATCTCTAACTTCCTATTTTAATGGGAAATGTCAACACGGGTAGGAAATCTGAATTCACTATACTGGATCGTTTTGTTGAGCTACCTGCCTTGCCTTGAAAATTAATATTTACATACATTTTAATAACTCTCACCATCAAGCCATAAGATTTATCATCTGGCAGATTAAAGATGTATTTTGATTGTTTTTGCTAGCTTGGAAAATATAGGAAATGCTAGTTGCTCAAAGAGCAATGGGTTTTGTTATGTTCCTCTGCTGAATTCCCTCCAGATCTTCTACTCTCTCCCACTCAAAACAGCCCCCAATACATATTGCTGCCTTAAAAAAAAAAAGACCCTCGGGCCAAGAATGGCAGTTCCTTGAAGAATGAACTCATCTGAACAGCAAGGCAAATACATAAATCAAACGTTAAAAAAATGCAGACAAAGTCTACAGGCACTGCAGAAACCGTCTTCACTGTTTCTAATTTCATTGCCAAATGTGTTTTATGCAGAATACAAATCTTGTGATTTTCTGACTTTTTTGCAATAACTTGACAGCTGTTGGGATTTTTTATATACATATATATATATAAATAAATATAATAAATATATATATATTTAGAATCTCTTCCAAACATCTGTTCTCTGGTATTTAGAATGCAGTACGAGTTTTGACAGACTTGTCTGAGAGAGAAACATGGCTGTGAAAACTTTAAATCTAACCACACCTGTCCACACACTGTGTGTATATTTGGGAAATGACATCTGTTAAATCTCTATATGAAAGCAGTCAGTGACTGTGCCACTTAGCATTGGTTATTTACCCGTTGACGTCCCCTGAAGTGTTACCTGTACGTTGTTTATTCATGCGATGACAGCGAATTCACGAGGGGAAGTCTGAGTGCTGGTTTACCAGAGAAGCAAAAGCTTTAGGCTACATCCTTATCCCATCCCTCGATCCCCTCGCAGCCGCACACAATAACTTATAACTGTAAACGTCCCGGTGAAAATGTGTTCCTGCCGTCCCGGCTCACCATGATATGTGGCAAGACATCGGTTTTTACAGCTCACCTCTGCTCCTGCATCTTAATGAGTTGGCTTCACTGTCAACGGTCAGGCCAAGATTCTCGTGTCAACTCATCCGAGTCCTGCGAAGTACCTCTCTGCTCTTTAATTTAATCTTCCACCCACTCTCCTCCCCCTCTGGCTCTCTTCAGTTGCAAGCAAGCCAAGGGTGTGTTTAAGTGTTAATTTGTCAACGGCACTGGGGTGGCGTCAGGTTGGCTGTGTTGGCATTGGTGCGACGGGCACACAGCAGGAACAGATGGAGTTCAGATGTGGCTTCTTAATCGTGCACATAAATGCTGCCATTGTCACTGTCTGAGGACAACTCTTCAAGTTGCATTTGCCTAATTCTGATCACACATTTACAGTAGCTTTTTGCATTGATTTCTTTTTCAATAAGTTTACCTAATTTCTTTCTTTTGGAAATTAATAGAAATATTCTAATTATAATAAAAAATTTTTTTTATTAAATTATATAATTAAATTATTTAAAAATATATATAGACCAATAATAAAAAAGTTTCTAAGTTACATACAGTGGGGAGAACAAGTATTTGATACACTGCCGATTTTGCAGATTTTCCTACTTACAAAGCATGTAGAGGTCTGTAATTTTTCAACTGTGAGACGGAATCTAAAACAAAAATCCAGAGAATCACATTGTATGATTTGTAAATAATTAATTTGCATTTTATTGCATGACATAAGTATTTGATCACCTACCAACCAGTAAGAATTCCGGCTCTCACAGACCTGTTAGTTTTTCTTTAAGAAGCCCTCCTGTTCTCCACTCATTACCTGTATTAACTGCACCTGTTTGAACTCGTTACCTGTATAAAAGACACCTGTCCACACACTCAATTAAACAGACTCCAACCTCTCCACAATGGCCAAGACCAGAGAGCTGTGTAAGGACATCAGGGATAAAATTGTAGACCTGCACAAGGCTGGGATGGGCTACAGGACAATAGGCAAGCAGCTTGGTGAGAAGGCAACAACTGTTGGCGCAATTATTAGAAAATGGAAGAAGTTCAAGATGACGGTCAATCTCCCTCGGTCTGGGGCACCATGCATGATCTCACCTCGTGGGGCATCAATGATCATGAGGAAGGTGAGGGATCAGCCCAGAACTACACGGCAGGACCTGGTCAATGACCTGAAGAGAGCTGGGACCACAGTCTCAAAGAAAACCATTAGTAACACACTACGCCGTCATGGATTAAAATCCTGCAGCGCACGCAAGGTCCCCCTGCTCAAGCCAGCGCATGTCCAGCCCCGTCTGAAGTTTGCCAATGACCATCTGGATGATCCAGAGGAGGAATGGGAGAAGGTCATGTGGTCCGATGAGACAAAAATAGAGCTTTTTGGTCTAAACTCCACTCGCCGTGTTTGGAGAAAGAAAAAGGACGACTACAACCCCAAGAACACCATCCCAACGGTAAAGCATGGAGGTGGAAACATCATTCTTTGGGGATGCTTTTCTGCAAATGGGACAGGACGACTGCACCTTATTGAGGGGAGGATGGATGGGGCCATGCATCGCAAGATCTTGGCCAACAACCTCCTTCCCTCAGTAAGAGCATTGAAGATGGGTCGTGGCTGGGTCTTCCAGCATGACAACGACCCGAAACACACCGCCAGGGCAACTAAGGAGTGGCTCCGTAAGAAGCATCTCAAGGTCCTGGAGTGGCCTAGCCAGTCTCCAGACCTGAACCCAATAGAAAATCTTTGGAGGGAGCTGAAAGTCCGTATTGCCCAGCGACAGCCCCGAAACCTGAAGGATCTGGAGAAGGTCTGTATGGAGGAGTGGGCCAAAATCCCTGCTGCAGTGTATCAAATACTTATGTCATGCACAATTATGTCACAAATTAATGACTTAAAAATCATACAATGTGATTTTCTGGATTTTTGTTTTAGATTCCGTCACTTACAGTTGAAGAGTACCTATGATAAAAATGACAGACTAATATATATGTATATATATATACATGCTTTATTGGAGCACCACCATATTCCCTCTCATCTCCAGTCTGCTCTGCCTCTGAGGCTCTGATTGTCAAAATTCCAGAAAATACTCATTGAAGTGAGATAAGCTTCTCTTTGTCATATAGGGCTCCATATCCTCAATAAAAATGACCAGAACTTGATCAGTTCACACAACGCCTCCATCTACCTCCCTTGATACTGTATACAAGCCCGCAGTGATTTTCCTTCATAGTTTTTAGTTACTTGTACACTTGATTGTTTTCATTGTAACTGCCCTTTTGGGGTTGTAACACCAACTTTGAAGGCTTTAACTTCTCTATTTGAGCCTAATATGGATGTCTAGATCTAGGTTGACATTATAATCAAAATAAATTTGACATTGAAGAGCTTAAGATTTCATCCTCAGGGAGATTCCTTGAGATATGCCACAATATATGGATGCCTAATTGCAATGCCCGCCTCTGCACCACACATCCTCCCATGAACACAATAATGCATGATAAATGTACTCTGAGTGCAGATGTGCTGTTTGTGAGCATGTGCCTTGTTTTTTGTCCCTGTGTATTTCTATAGTAACTCGTATTGGCATGATAATAGTCAGCAAAGCGAACCTTGAATCTGGAACACCTGGCTTTGAGTTATTTATTGAATCAGCATCTTCTGATCAGCCACTAGACCTTCATGTTTCCCTCTCTCCTCTTCCTCCACTGAAGGGTCTCATTATTAAACTCTTTGAACCAGCTCTGGAACAAAAGCAGTCATTGCAGAGGCAAAAGCAGAAGGGATATTTTTGCTTGTGCTTTTACCCACTTTGATAAATGTGAAATAGTGAACAAAAGCAGCTTACTGAAAGACAATCCTACAGCCAATATGGACTTGTAACTATGTTCAAAAAGACAGCATGACTACCATTTAACTACTTAATGAGTCATTTTGTAGCCTGGCAAGCTGCACCGTCAAAGTTGTTTCATCAAAAGCTTACTATATATATGTGTGTTTTCATTGAAATTTTAAGTTGTGCACCTCTCAGTTGTTTTACTTGAATTTGAATGATTTACATTGAGATTTTGTTTGTACTAATATCTTACTCAACACATAGGTAAATGTAGATATTCGATTAATTGGGATTCAAATTCACAAACTCTTCATTTTAAATTCTTTCTCTGCTAATGCTGTAAATTATACATGCTGTTTGAGACTAATGATGCACCAAATATTCAGACAGAAGAAAAAAAAAAAGAAAGAAAAAAAAACCTTCTTTAGACTGCAATATGGGAAATTTGTTTGGCTGAAGGTGGCTTGTTCCTGAAGAACTTTTCCTTTGACTGGTTTAAAACCTGTGAACACAAAACCTTGAACATCATATCAAGTTTGATCACCCAATTACTTAAACTTTAGTTTGGAACTTTAGAAAACCTTCATTTTGCTTTCAGTGTTTCGGTAAAAATTCATTTCGATGTATTGTTTCAGGAATTGAGCTTCATTAGCTGTGTCCCGAAATCACCCCCATACCCTCAAATAGGTAATTATTTGAGAGCACAGCCATTTGTAGTGGTGTCTGAAACCATAGTAGATGTTATTGAGTGCGCTCACTCAGTCCCACAAAGTGGACTATATAAGTGGAGTAATGTAGGGAATAGTGAATGAGGGTATAGGGGCGATTTTGCCACAGCCATTGCTTGCACTGTATGTTTTGATTCACTAAAAAAGTTCATACAAGCCATTTATTTGCGAATCGGACTACACTGTTCAAGTTGTTTGTTTTGTGTGCAACGTGTGAAGAAGTGTATGTTCTATTACACACTTTTTTTTTCTTTTTTCTTTTTTACTGGTCTGAACAAAAATTGCTTTCTAGTGGGACCGAAACAAGTAGCAGAAAACAGTAACTATAGCTGGCAGTCAGCATACGAGCAAACTAATGGTGAATTAACAAAAAACAGCATAAAAGAGAACAATCAAGTGAATAAATGGGCGAGCTGATACGCTTGACTTGAAATGCTAGGGACAAGGAAACTTGTTTAAAAGGGGGATAGATGTGTCTGGTGAATCAGTGCAGCTAGCAGATCCTTTTAAGGCACATTTAATTGTGCTAGCTGGATTATTTCGGAACAATTTTTGCAACATGCGATGGGGTTGCATGCTGGGTCTTCTGTGTAATCCATCGTTTAGCAGCGTGTTGGCAATTCAAACTAGGAGCAGTGGCATTACTGACCGTTTTGAGAAACTAGATCACTTCTAAATTTAACCGAGTCTCAGAGGTCAATTTGCATGAATGTGTAGGGATGCATGGGCGAAAACTGTAAACTCCTTTTAGCTTGCTCAGATTTGAAGGCAGGGATCTCTGAGGTGGAAATAACTGAGGGAGGACATCGGAAAGACCAAGCTTGTCTGTCTGGATGTGTGTGGAAGTGTGTAATACACTGAGGGAGGGCACATTCAGCAGACAGCAATGCAGATATGTTTGACTGTGTCTCATTCCACTCTCTAGTTCCCTTTATGATGTCAATTCAGTATACAGTGAACATAAATTTGGAGACTATTAAGGGCCTTGATCCATTAAACACTGGGACAATGATAATTGAAATCGGGCTGTTACACATTGACCCGCCCTCGCTCGTGAGAGAGCTGTCATCATAGTCCGCCGTTGTTGATACGCTGGAGCACTGTCTATGAGCAGAATGGCGTCTAAGCGATTGTGGTGTTCAGTTCTTGGGTGTAATAACGAACACAGCAGTCATTTTGATGTTCCTAAATCCGAACCGCTGAAGACGCAGAGGCTGAGTTTTGTTTTCGAAGGGAATATTCCCCACAATCAACAGCAATGCTTTCATGTTTGCGCGAATCATTTCACACACCAGACTGCTTTACAAACGAGGGTCAGTATAAAGCTGGTTTTGCTAAGAAGCTGCTCCTGAAAAAAGGATCGGTACCAACTATTCGTGTTCCTGCTGCACCTCCAGAAGAAGTGAGTGTAACGTTTTATTAACCTTTATATTAATCTTTATATTAATTAATTATATTAATCTTTGCAAATCGCTTGCACGCTTCATGATGAATGCGGCTAAGGTTTACAGTAAGGGTACATTACGGCATATAATCCCACGTTTATAATGAACAACGCATTATGGTTATTGTGTTATTACAAACTGTGTACGCAGGTGTTAAAGTTAACGTGGTAACACTACACTAAGCTTACTTTTGTATATGGTTTATAACGGTGTCTGTTACTGATTAAGAAGTAATGTAAAAAAAAACAGTTATAACTGCATGAAGATGAATGGTAACAACTACTGTTAGAAACATTCCTGCCGTGACCTCATGTCAGTGCTTCAGCCCTGACAGTTGTACCTAACACTGCATAGATAACGTTACGCATCACTGACAAGCCACAAAAAAATTGTTCATGACCATTAGCTGTAACATCAATCTGTCAATGAACTAACGTATACATCAGTAAACACATAGCGTTCGTATCTCACTACTCTACCCTGCCAGTACACACATAGATAGATCAAAGTGACATTACGTTAACCAACCATTCAGAAACGTCCTGTTCGAGCCTTAATTGTCGAACTTCTTCGGGGCCGTCATTTTGTTCCGGGTCCGACTCCGGTTCAAATTGATACGGTTGCACAGTGTCCTCAGAGACTCCCGCTGCCATTCTTCAAAATATACCCTCAACTGTTGAACTGTGAACAGAGGGGCGGGGTGAGCAAAGCTCATTATCATTTAAAGACACATACACTTAAATGGCGTGCTGAAAACAGAGCTGTTTTTGACCAGGTAAAATTAGTGTTTTCTTACAATACTAATGAGAATTTTTAATTAAAGTATATTACAAACTTTTCATTTAGACCCTAAAAAATCATATTAGCTTGTACAAAAATGGCATTATATGACCCCTTTAAGTCCGAGCCCGACCCGAACCCGAGGTCCGTTTCTCACAGTAAATACTTTTTTTTTTTATATATATATATATGCTGTATTTTATGATTGCTTGCAACTATAATAATAAAAATAATAAAAATAGGCTACATGTACAAACATCGTTTCACCAAGGCACAGCGGCCCCTTGAAAAAAAGAGAAAAAGCACGGACTTACTAATTACGAATCTTTGATGTGGTTGAACAGTCACAAATTCCTCTGGAACTCAAACATTAAACTTCAAAACAAAGTTCGCACAGTTGCCCAACTATATCCTTCTCAGTACGAGTTATGAAGGAAGAGCATTGAGAGTTGATTGTTTCAGAGCCATCTTCTGATTGTGGTGTTGTGACTGAAATAGCGTGCACGGGAGCACATGCGCAAAACAGTTTTGTAAAATGATATATGATAAAATAAAAATGATTCATATATCATTTTACAAAACTTTTTTGCGCATGTGCTCCCGTGCACGCTATTTCAGTCACAACACCACAATCAGAGGAGGAGAGCTGAAACTACGTAGCCTACTTTCTCTCGCGCGTGCTCATATAGAATCATATACGATCACAACACAACAAGCAGCCAAGCACACGGCACGCAAACTATATGTATAGCCTATATAGTTTTTCTAAGTTACAAACCCGAACCCGACCTGAACCCGAGGCTATTCATTAAACATTAACCCGAACCCGACCCGAAACCCTTGAGTTTTTCGGGACCCGTCGGGCTCGGGTCGGGTAGCAGACCTCTACGATGAGGGTCTTTTTAATCTTGTTATAACAACTGATGTAATCACGCACACTAGTGACAACAAAATAAAATCAGACAGAAAAAAAAGACTGTTTATACATTTACACTTGTACTCTTTGTTGTGAATTTGGCCCTTTTCTTTAATTTCATTTCTTTCTTTATTTTTTTCCTTTATATACTGTGTACTACATATCCCACAATCCCAAGTAAATTACACTACTAAATTGAGTACACTACATTACCCATACACCCCCTGGTTAAGGTCTATAAGTAGGCCTCACTTCCTTCCTTTGTTCTTTTGCATTGGTGAGGTGTGGGTGTTTGAATGGAGACCCAACCATGTCCTTTGAGTCCTTTCCTTAAGATGCGTTAAGTAAGTTTGTTTTTGCCAATTGTATTGTTTGAATTTATTTATTTCAATTGTTTGGTTTGAGTATATATATGTTATGTTTGATGAATTATATGAGTTTGATTTCCTTTATTGTATCGTTTGTAGTGACTTAAAACCATCTTGTACATCCAATCCATCCTGTCCATCTGTTGGCATCTGTCTATTTACAACGTGTGAATCTGCAATCCATGATCTTTATGCCATGTGAATTACCCAAGACTTAATAATCTTGAACTGAAAATAAAAGAGAGCAAAGGACTGGTATCTGTCCCGTGTT
Organism: Rutilus rutilus; assembly: GCF_951802725.1. Classification (NCBI taxonomy): domain Eukaryota; kingdom Metazoa; phylum Chordata; class Actinopteri; order Cypriniformes; family Leuciscidae; genus Rutilus; species Rutilus rutilus. Next base: position 22,004,843 of record NC_140224.1, read on the forward strand.
TTAATCAGACGCGCCATCAAGTTTCTACAACTCTGATGAACTTTGGATATTTAACATCTGATATCCAACACTCTTATTATTTGAAAGTGTTAAGAAATCATGACATCTCTAGCAAGTTATTTATTTATTTTAAATTTTATGACATTTTGGGATCAGTGCACTGGAATGATTTGCAAATGGGACAGTCCTAAAAAATTGACAGTTCACTATTAAACTAGAGAGTAGACTGACACAGGCCCCTTATTTTTGCAAATATTCATGATAGTTGTTTTTTGGCTGGCTCAGTGTAACTTTTATTGCCTTAATCTTTACTAGGGCTGTCACTTTACGTTCGAAAATCGATTGCACAACCAACGCAAGTTTCGAAAACAAAAATAGAGAATCGATTTTAACGGTCTTTTCTCGGAGCGCGCCCAGCTCGTCACGATACACCCGCAGCGAACGCGCATCACACAGCAACTGCAGGCTCTGACATTGACATTTCTAATCGTAAACACAGCCATGTTGAAGACTGCAGTAATGTTTTTCATTCATGTTATGGCTTATTGTTTTTCGAGAATGTTGCACTCCTGTTTGTCATTGTGCACGAAACTTCACGCCAATAAATCATCAGGAATATTTGCTGACTTCTGCATGTCTCAAGCGCCCTCTTTACGTTTGTGCTAATGCCTGTTAGGTGTCCGTGGATTTGCCCATATTTGGCGTTTAAAATGGAAACGTCTTTAGACATGGAAAATCGATTTTACAATCTATTCAATGAACACTTACTGTATGTCTCAAAAATCGAACAGGATTTTTTCACAAAAGTGACAGTCCTAATATTTACTCTTTTTTTTTTTTTTTTTTTCAAAAGTGTGGTGTCACTAAACAGCATCTTGTCAATGATTTGACTAAAAGGTTGTGTTGAGATTAATTTGACAATGCAGTTATTTTTCATTTTCAAGTATGTAATGTTTTTCCTCTTTTTATCAGCATAGCGTTTTTCACCTTAATGAAGAAAAAAAAAAATCTTGTTATTTAATAAATGCATTATGGTCTTAGCCTGATTTTCTTCACAGGGTGCCAGAAACAGCATTAAAATCTGCTCATTACAACTGAAACCACAAGAGCTGCTGGGAGTTTACAACAATCCAGTGCAGGGAGTGACCTTGTGAGGAAGGACCCGAGTGCAGTACTAAATTTAGAATCAGATAAGAGTTCAAAGCAAGACTAATGGCACCAAAACTCTCAGAACACATTGTGGAGCTATGCTAGACGAGAGAAACCTGAGAGGGTATAAATACACAAGAGCGAATGATTAAACAAGTGATCAGTGAACGTTACACACGACAGTGGCGTATCTTGCGGTAGGAAGGCAACAAGACATGTCTGAATTCAGTGCTTGTCATCTGGGGTCTCATTTATAAAACTGTGCGTAGGAACCTTACTAAAAGTGTGCGTGCGCCCGAAAGCCAAAAAAGGCGTACGCAAAAAAATATTCAGACTTATAAAACCGTGCGTACGCCAGAACCTGCGCAGAATTCACTTTATAAATCCCAGTCAGCGGAAGATTGTGCGCACATGCGTCTCCACCCCGAAATAACCATATATGGAGCTTACAACGCCTAGTTTTACTATGCAGATCCTCATCTGCATATCATTTGCATATGATTATTCATCCACGTGATAACATTTAACGGAACAAGACACATTACATTAATAAAAATCATGTAGTTGCCTATCCTTGCCTTGTTTTTGAATACATAAATCAAATAGTGTATAAAATACATTTCAGAGAAAGTATTTCTCAATCTTTTCCACTGGCCGAATTGTATTTTTAATTGATTTAGATTTTTAATGGAAACAGATAGCCCTTGGGCATTATTTGCACAAAACTATTTTTTCAGATAATCTGGTATTATCATGATAAGCAATTATCTCTGTGGTAAAAACATTAAAACACAGCATGCCACAGGAAAAGTGTTCAAAAACATTGCATCCACAACAAATATTTCTATTGATTGAATTTGAATATAAAAAATGATCTTCTCAATAATGATTTCATGTTTAAGTGTTTAACTCTATTAATTTGAATGGCATATTTAATCTAAATGTTTATATCAGAAGTAAAACATAGTTTAAATCATTATTTTATTTTTTTAAACTGTTATTTGCGTCAGTTTCACTAAACGGCCCAACGCGCTCGCTGGCGCGGACATTTAAGAAAGGGATGGATATTTGCTTCAAGTGACAGGCTTGGTGAGTGAAATTATATTTGTATTATCTTTCTGTATCTTATATGTTTAATGTTCTTTAGATTTTCTGTCTAAAAGTGACCAAAAAGACACTTAACTCCAGCTCACGATCGGTGTCGCCAAACTGCTCCATCTCCAAAACGTTCGTACGCATGGGTCAGAATTTGCGTGCAGCTGCGCAAATTTTCCCGTCAAGTTTGTTTTTATAAATCACATTTTGTGCGTACGCCACGTTTATAAATGAGACCCCTGGTCTGTTTTGAATGTAATGTGTGCTTCCTGTGATATCCCACAATCCTGTGCATGCTTGATTGGTGGAATGAATTAACAGTGTCTGGAGAAAGGAGAAAATGTATTTAGAAATGTCAACAGAAAAAAAATCCACTTATGACTCCACTTCTGGAGTGTGGAGCATTGTAGCCACTAAATATCCACTTGGTAATTAACACCCACTTGAAACTGTTCTAGATCATTAGACATGATGTTATTGTACCTAGGAAAGCTTGTCTAGAAGCTGTCTGGTTAGGCATTGACTGACTGGGCAGAAAGGTAGCTGGCTTAGGTTTTGGACACAGCCCTGGGCTAAAAACAAGAAGTTCAAAATAAAGGGCCGACATAAAAAGAGAGAAAATAAACTCTGGAATGTTACTCTCTCACTCATTGACAGTATGTGTGTTGTTTTAACCTTTCTAGAATTGAGACATCCAGTTCATTTTATTGAATTTTGTTTTGGCTGAATCAAAATGCAGGTCTGTCAAAATGTGTGTTCATTTCATCCTTCAGAAATGTTTACTTGTGTAGCTAACTTTCAGTGTTGTTACTGTAGTGATTATTTGAAATTGAGTAGGTTGTGGTTAGCTTGTTTTTTGGTTCATACCGTGATTCATGGCCTTCACGAGGTTTGTTGGATTTTGAGTTCATCCAATGATTGGATCAAGGATTTCATTTGTGACGATGGAAGTTTATTTCTGCCATAACTCTGGCATAACACTGGCATTAGAAAATAAAATAATAATTGATTAGGTAATTCATTATTTTTCCAAACATTTTATAGTATACCTCATTACCTTTTATAAGTATTAACAATTAAATTAAAACGGTTAAAATATTTTGTTAAAATTCACTGTTTATTAAAAATTAGATGCTTTAATAAACACAGAATTTTACCAGACTTATAAAGTAATTCAAATATAGCTAAAACATCTTCCCTTTAATGCTGTCATTTCTACAGTGTTGCTGAAAGCCAGTTTTCTCCAGAGTGAACTGAGTGATCACTTATGCTGACCGAACAGTACAGTACGTTGGAGACTGTGAAATAAATTGGTTTACATTCTTTTCATCCTGATATCAGCCTTTCAAATCCTTACAGAATCTCATAATGCCAATCCCCTTGACAGAGCATGTGCTTCTCTAATTTCTTTATTTCATTGCTGTCTCACTGGCACATTATAAAAGTTTTTACGATATTAATTTCAAAGCATGCAATCATGATTACCTGACCAGAGAGTATTAGCAGCATCTAAAAACTGGCCTTTTGGCTTTAAGCTATTGGAAACAATGTTTCATAGATTCAACCCATGCTTATGTGATCTTTACACACTGGAATAGCTAGTTATTGCTGCAGAGCAGTCTAGAAGGAAAGCTTTAGAGCTGTTATGTAATTTGATATTTACATACAGTACACGCGCACATAGACTGGTAAGGTTTTGAAATAAGTTTCTCGTGCTCAGCAAGACTGCATTTATTTGGTTAAAAACTAAAAAAACTAATAAATGTAAAATATTACACAGAGGTACTGTTTTCTATTCTGAAATATTTTGAAATGCAATTAACTCCTGTGTTGGTACTGTACATCTACAGATGTCAAGTATAATGCCACATCAACTTAAGTTTAATTCAAAATGCTGTGGTGTTTTGCAGTTGTTGTCAGAGCAATGCGATGTGTCATTCCTAGAATTGTCGGATCAACAAATTAAAGTGCAGCAGAGCATTCACTAGCATGATTTTGAATACATTAATACAAATTATGAGGTGAAACAGCTCAATGCATTTGGGAAAATTAAAATGCCGAGATGAAACAATACACAGACTAATGTTTATGAGAATCGCAGTGCATGAAGTCAAGAAAGTCGAGTACGTGCTCCATGTGAGGATCTTTATACCCTCCGGTAACATCTGTACTGGACTTGCTATGGAAGCTGTGTAGTGTTTTTCCATCTGATATTTGAAATCATTTGGGTAGTACATTGCAAGAAGTGAATACACCCCCACATATATCTCTCAAATAAAACATCCATACAGTGTTACAAAGATGGTCAGCATAGACTGGCCATCAATAATGGACAAATGGACAATTTTGGAAAAAATAAAAACATCTAACTGAGGTTCATTCGGCGCTGTTGTTGGATAGTAGCAGAAACATCTCAGTTCAGCATGTGCGACAGGCAGGGAGTCTTTTTTTTTTTTTTTTCTCCCTTTGCCATCTCTAGTTCATGAATAATCATTGAGAAATGACCTCTTCAGGGTTTTTCAAATGTCTTGCCCTTTTCTCAGACGAGTACAGCACCCAGAGGTAACTGTGCAGATCCTTTGAGTGTGGCTATACTGTCTTTACTCACCTTTTTCTCAAGGATGGTCTTTGCTCCTCCCATCCCTCCCCCCTTCTCTTCCTCACCTCTTCCTTCTACCCTACACAAATCATTGCTTTTTCAGAGGTTCTATAAAATATTTACAATGTGTGGGCAGGCCTCTTTCTTTGGGAATTTGGCGAGGGAAAATAATTTTGAAGGCAAAGTCGTAAGAGGAGAAAGAAAGAATGAAAGAAAGAGGCAAAAAAGAAAAGGGAAGATAAGAGCCATGGAAGCCTTTCTAGCATTGTGTTTGGAATTTCAATGGCTCACTTTGGAACAACTCCTGAATATAAATAAATAAGCAGATACGCTGATAAAGATTGCGATCCGTGGTTGTTGTATCTCCATGCTCTCTTCTTAAAGCCTCAGATCTAATCGATTCCAAGAAGATTCTCACTCTCTTCGGCTCTAAGGACACACTTCTTTTGTTTTCATTCTTCCATCTGTCACACCAGCTTCTTTCCTTCCACTTGAGTTTTTACATGTTACAGTATCATTGAGAATGAGAATATAATTTAATTACAGACCACTATCTGTTTTTCAGTAAACCGATTAGATGTAGAGGTGTGTCTTCAGCTTTTGGCACTGTTGGCCCTGTAGACTTTTCTCTTAAAACACACTTATCATGCTTTCATTAGCATGGAGTGGAAATGAATTGATATACAAATATCTTTGTAGAATAAAATGGAAGACTCTTTTGTCTTGCACATTACAATTTTTAAAGCTTGCATTTTATGTATATTAAATACACAATTAAATAATTTTCACATTGTCACTTGTAACATGTAAGCAGGGACGAGGCAGAGAGGGAATCCAGATGCAACCACAAGTTTTAACAGACAAACATAAACACGAAATAATCCAGGAACAAAGGTAAAATCCACAAAGAGAAGGCAGGAGACTGGAGAACAACGACAGGAATACACAAACAGCAGTAGAAGCACTAGACAAGACTTTTCAGGAAATGAATGTGAAAACCAGGCTTATATGGGGTGAGCTAAACAAGGTAATGACATACAGGTGGATGTGATCATGGCTGATTAGTCTGGACAAAGGATTATGGGGAATGGAGTGGTGATTGTCTGGGTTGGAGTGTCCTCTGATAGTAATTCCGGGCACTCTCACTGGTGATCGTTACATCACTACAGCTTGATTTGTAAATGACACACAATAAAATATTAGTATGATTTAGCTTCATAAAAGGGTAAACAAACTCTGCGGGAAAGATTTATGGGCAAAATTGTTGGTTGCGGTGGAAATTATGAGAGATTTTTGAAAAATTTGTAGAAATAATTTTCAACCAAAATATTGAAACGATTTCATGATAGTTTAAAATATGTAATAATTGGTGTTTTTATGATGTATTTTCATATTTTAAGATTGAATGTCTGGGTCTAGGACAATGGATAAGCAATATAATCTGTATAACAAGTTTAAGACATTTTAATGTGCCCTTCTTATAACAAATAGTTGAAATCTGTTAGTTTTAATAAAAATCAACACCTGGGATATGTAATCAGAAATATCTCAGTAACGTGTCCACATGGGTGTTCTGGGATGGCTCTAGCCACCCCTAAAATTTGATTAGCAAACTCAGGTTCTCCCCAAATTTATCCCATCTCCCAAATCAGAGGCTGGGCGTTCAACCAGATACAGTCTTTTTGGTTTAATTAGAGTGGAAAGCATGTTGTTATTTTTTTCTAAAGCCAAAAAATAGCAGTTAATATGCAGCTGGTTGCCATCTGGCTTTAACTTAGCACCCTTTCTAGCTCATTTAGCACATAACCTTTTATAAGACAAGCACATTATAAATCAGAGAAGCCACCCTTGAATGAGTCTGTGCCCCACATGTAGCCTCAGTAAAAAATCTGGACATGCCATTGGTCTTTTCTTTTCATTTATTTGATAAGTAGGTCTTGGTTTAATTCTTTGTTGTTGTTTTTTTGTTGTTTTTAACCTTATCTGTTTTTTTCTAAAGGTGGGAGGGACGATGTACAACACTGGTCGCCATGTATCTCTCCGATTGGACAAAGAGCACCTGGTGAACATCTCGGGTGGACCAATGACGTACAGCAATCGTCTGGAGGAGATCAGGTTGCACTTTGGCAGTGAGGACGGACAGGGCTCTGAGCATCTCCTCAACGGCCAGGCTTTCTCTGGGGAGGTGAGCTTCTGAATCCTGTTAGTCTTGCGTCATGAGTGGGATACAGATCATCTGTAAAGCGCCAGTAGCTGCTAGTATTTGGCAGTCTATTGATCTTTTAAGGTCACAATCTAAGAGCAATGTGTAAAGACAGCAGGCCTCGTAGGTCAACAGCGGGTGTACGCTGAAAGCAAAACTCGATGGCGTAGGTTTTTATGCATCGACAAATAGTTACAGAGTGCCTCAGAGCACGCATTTCATGAAATGTTTAACATGGTTTGCATCAGATTATGATACAGTAATGTTTGCACCCTGCAGACCAATATATCTTAACATACTAAAAAACAAAATCTATATTTTTGGCAGAAATAGTCCTAACTGTATTGCTGATGACTTACTGTTCTCATTCTCCAATATAAGTAGTCTCCCACTAACAGAGCCATAACAGCGGAAAAAAGCATCTCAATTACACTCGCTGTGTACATTTAGCATGCACTGCACTGCGGCCTCCATCATTTGATAAAGTCACCAGTCAGTGAAGTCCTGACATTTCCCTTTGAGGGTAATAAGACCAACGATTTGTGTGGCGACAAACTAAGTGTGAGCTTGACAGGCAAATCCTCAGTAATTAATGATTATAATTGCTGCTTCTGCAAACCACTGATCAATGCTCCAAACCAACACGTTTGTTGACACGTTTCCTGCCTGGAGTTTTCGCTGCAAAGTACGTCACCCGGATCGTTGGTCTGATTGGTTGAAGAACTGTCCAATTGCGTATAGAGTCATTTGAACTATGCCCGTTGATCACGCCTCTTGTGCAGTAGAAAATACAGAGCAGACTCCCGAGACTAAGCTTGGTCTGGTGATAGCCAGACTAAAATGATCTGGAATAGTGACAGTAAAGGCATTAATATGATCTCGTTTCAGTTCATAATTCCAAAATACAGCCCAATTGGGCCTTAAGACACTGCAGTAGACTAATTATTACGATGAAAACTTAAGTAAAGTTTTATTATGAATAATATTAGTGGGGTTGGGTTTTTCCCATGAAACACAGGTATTATTCAAAAATATTAATTCTGCTTGTAATAGCAAGTGAAAACATGTTGCATCTGAGGTTTTTCTTAAATAGACCTTTTGAAAGGTCAATCTAAATATTGTTTTAATCGCATAAAGCCAAATGCCATTTTATTGGTTATGAATAAAGTAAACCGATTTGTAAATAACATGCATCATCCTTGAAAATCTAGATTTTTTGGCTTGTAAGGGCCACTAGCAGTTGTACACGACAAAGCCGCAGGAATCTCGTGAACAAGCTTGGCTCGCTTGCGTATACCATACAGAAGACTGGAGAGGGTTGACTAAAGGGGCGTTTCAGGGCCGCCTACAAATTCGAAACAAATATTAAAGCTTAAGCACATTTTTTTACCCATGAACCAAAAATTTGAAAAACCTCAAGTCTCGTTTTTCCGTTTCTTAAAACGACAAAAAGAAAACAACAACTCTCATTTCTCTTTATTTCTTTTCAAGTAGAAAATCTAATTACCAGAAGGTACACGGACCCTGTTTGTTGCCACAATTCAAATTTAAATGAAATTTAACAAGCATTCTCAATGTGCAGCTAGGTTTGTTGCTGTTGTGTACAAAAATACCAGGTGACTAAAAATTCTAAAGAAAATGACGTTTATGAAAGAGCCTTCGTGAACATTCTTCTTCATGTTCAGGAACAGCGGCGGTTTCTTCATTAGGGCGATTGGGCGACGCACCACCAAAGTGTGAAAGGGACTTTTTCAATCACAATCTCATTCAACCACAGAGTTACGCTAGCAGTCACTCACTGTTGTTCTGCCTCTGGATATAGTCCAATCAGCGCCAAGTCACGTTCTGTGGAGTACCGCCTCTTTTTGGGTGATTTCACTCTGGCTGAGAATCGCCCAGAGTGTTCACATAGACTTACATTAAAAGATTTTTTTTTTCGAACTGCAGGCACTGCAATGCATTCTCTATGGGTTCCGGGAGGGCTCGCACTAACGTGCTTTCGTCATCACACGTAAACTTCACTTGTGCAGCGATTGGTTGAAACAAATATACCTCTAATAATATTTATCCATAAGCTGAAGTGACATCCAATAATTTCCTCAGTGCGTAACTTACATTTCACGGACATATTCTCCATCTGTAAATGTTAGAAAGTAAATATTTCCAGCTTGCTGTCATGAGATAAACTTCCGTGAACGAGCGCCGCCGCGTGCATGCGCGCCGAACAGACGGAGCGCAATACAGGAGCGCAATTATTCTGACTAAAATATACATTAGCACTAAATTATAAATATATTTAGCTAAAATATTTGTTGTTGAATATTTGTTGTTGGTGAACATAAATGTGCTAGAGAATTTCAAACCTACATGTGTATTTTTATGATAGTAGCTTTTTTTTTTTTTTTTTTTTGTAAATTTAACTACTTCTTTAAAAAGCATTATTTTGTTTTTAGATTGTAATGTTGCAATGTTAGAATGTAATGTGATTTGACCCCTTTTTTGGATAGACTGCAGATAGACAGCAAGGTTTGTTTTTATAACCTTCAATATGAACATTGTTTGTAGGACAATATTGATCTGGATATTAAATATATTTAAAAAAAAATTAAATACAGTTTGTTTTTATTCAAATAGAAAAATAATAATTAAACACTCAGATTATACCATACATCGCCATTTAGCCCAAAAATTCAGATTTATTTGGCAATTGGCTATTTCCCAACCCTACCGGCTGAAGTTTTAGCTAAACTTTAGGCTAATGATAGCTACATTATCACTGTTAAATTGTTATTTAACAATTAGCCTACATTCAGTCCTTGATTAATAATTCAGTTTGTTGCGCCCCCCCAAATTTTTTTAGCACCAGCCACCACTGTTCAGGAATAGCTCGGTTAAAAAAAAATTAAAAAAAACCTGCCTGAGATTGTAAATTAAACCAAATGAGCCCATGCCTGTTCTTGAAAAGGCAATGGAGAGGAAGAATCTTACAACTTAAAATGACAAACATTAATTTTGCATTCAGATGCAGCCAAGATTTTAAGCTTTATTTGGATGTCTGTCTCTGTAACATTCAACACGTCTGCCTTCCTCTTCTCTCATTTGTTTTATAGTAATAAAAGATTATGTTTGACTGATGCTCAAAGCACCCACAAGGAATTTGATTCACTGCAGATGCATTGCAACACCTTTGAGTTAAAACATGCATCATTCTCCCAGATCCGATATGGCCAGTCTTACTCACAAGCTGAAAATGAAACACCATTGATGAAATGAGTGTTAAAATATTCAAGGTGTTTCTCAGAAACTCTTTATTTCCCCTTGGAAAAAACAAAACAACTTTTGTACTGCATAATAAGACATGCATGTAAAGCTACGCAGATATAATGTTCTTTCTAAATTAACGTCTCGGATGTTTTTAAAGTTTGCAGATATATAAACAGAAAAATGTAATGCATAAACATTAAATAGACTGTTTCTTTGAACTAATAAATAAACACCATATTTGGTGATTTGCAGAATTGTCTAATAGCCCACACTTCTGTTTTAGATCCCCTTCTCACCCTTTCATTAATTTCCAATTATCAATGGTAGCAAAATAACAAATTACCATCACTGTTCAGTGCTTAGATGCCACCATATATTTGCTCATTAAAATCCCATTTTCATATGTCCTAAATATAGCAAAGTGCCATCTAAAAAGTGCCGCATAAAATTGGAAACCATCAAACTTCCACCAAAACTAATTTCTCTTTATTGCATAACGGCCCTCTCTGTCCCATCCTACTAAAAAACATGCTAAAACACTGCATTGCTACCGGTAAAGTTAGCTGAGCTCCAGTCGGTCGGGTTTCACTGGCTACATGCTCCTTCCCAGGACATCTTAATGTAGTTAAATAAGGACTGTTCTCCGTCCTCCCAGGCTTTCCGTTTATTTGCTTTGAGCGCATCCACTATTGGATGGCGGTTCCAGACGACTGCTTTTCATTTGCCCTGTTAGCGCTGTCCACCCCTCTTTTTGCTATCGACTTGCTGTCTTCATATTTCGCCGATGGTAGGCCTAAGCCAGCTATCAGACAATAAAGAGCTTGTCAGGGGGCCCACCAGAGGCATAAGCCGTCTCCCATCGAAGCAGAGACAGCTCTCCTCTCTCGCTCTGACAGATCCGTCTGTGTGCAAAGACGCACTGAACATTTCCTGCTAATGTTCGACACCTCTCCACCATCTGCAGATTTCACAGAACCAACAGATGCAGTGAGATGAGCACCTCAGCTTTTCACACGTATAATGCAACTTCTTAGAAAGGCTATAATGTCAGCTGACTGTGTATAAAAGTTTGGCGTTCAATCGCTTCAGACTAGCCTTTAAACTCTCTCTGGTTAAAGAGTTTAGGGAAAGAACTGGCTTCCCTCCCCTAAAAAATCTAATCAAATTAACATTCATTCTGTAATCGCGTTCCTCCACACTTGATTAAGTTTATAGACGATCTGTCACTCCCTGGCTCCCCCTTTTGCATATTTCATAATTACTATCAGCCACAGTTTTTAATTTATTTCTTTAAAAAACACACAGCAGGCTAAACAGGGCTTGGTAAAGAATTGATCACTTCTGACTAAAAAGATGTACGAAGCTGTTCCCAGAAACGGTCCTAAATTGTTAACAGTGTTCTGTAGTTAAATACGAACTTGGAGGGGACCCTTTTTTCCATTTGAAAAAGTTATTTTACAATAATTGTTCTTTGCTCAAGGTAATCTCTACATTTGTTGGCTCTGAGTTTTAAAGCTCTTTCACAGGGACAGTGTGCGTTCAAGCGATTCACCGGTGGAAGATTAGCCTTGCTTCACAATGAATTCGAATTTAAATTTGACAGACATGTTCAAACAAAGACCGAAGCAGCTGTTTACCTGTGATTGTGATTCAGAGTCATTTGTGTCAAAAACTTTTGGACTCTCAGCTCATTCAAACTGTCACATATTTATTGGGGGTGAAAATAGGCTGTACGATTAAATCCGCACTATAAAAACTGGATTACCATCCAAAGTATTATCAATCAGTAATTATTCCTAATTATGCTTTCAGTATGCAAAGACAGTAGGCTACACAAGCAAGTTTCCTTTTGCTATGTATTGATGCTGACACACTTTTGTCCTTCATAGTGAGCAAATAGAGAAGTAGGGAGGCATTTCTTTCAGTGAACAAAGTCAAAACCTTATAATTGCCCATTTTGTCTTTTTTTAATTATACAGGTGCAGCTTATACATTACAACCATGAACTGTACACAAACTACACAGAAGCTGCTAAGAGTCCGAATGGCTTGGTGATAGTGTCTATATTTATGAAGGTGAGTAATGATCATACATTTAACACTCAAAGTGAAAGCACAGAATTCAAGCATTTTAAACTTGAATATTTTCATTGCATAATCTCAGCTGATCTCCATACTACTGGTACTTTATCAGTACTTTTTTTTTTCCAGCAAAAATAAATAAATCCAAAGCACTATATTTGCTTTGTTCTTGCTGTTATACTCAATTTATTCTGTTTTAAGGATGCTTATAAAAATACATACATACAATTATTTTAACTTTTATTTATTTATTTTATTATTATTACACATTTTTGAAAGAGGTTTCCCAAAGGCTGCATTTATTTGATCAAAGATATGGTAAAAACAGTAATATTGTGAAATATTACTACAGTTTATAATAACTGCTTTTTATTTTAATATATTTTAAAATGTCATTTATTCCTGTGATCAAAGCTGAATTTTCAGCATCATAACTCCAGTCTTCAACATTTCTTCATCTTAAAAAATTGTCAGAACATTTGTGCTGCTTAATATTTTTGTGGAAACCGTGATGCTTTTCTTATGGATTCTTTGATGTATAGAAAGTTCAAAAGAACAGCATTCATTTATTTGAGTCAGCACATTCAATTAATTGATGGATGGATGGGCGGTTGGAGAAATGAATAGGGGAAGAGAGTCAATTAGCCATGCAATTAGACAACAGGCAAACTAAGTGTGCATCTCCCAGTCATTCTGGAAGGACAAGGTTGTGAAATAACTTTCCCGTGCTCTATTAGAGGACTGTGGGGAGACCATTATCTAATGGTTTCCCCTTTAGGACAAGAATTCAAGCTAAGATAATTAACCCATCCAGTGTCACTCTCAGGCTTAGTCTGCTCTGCCCTGGACGTGATCCGGGTCCACTCACCTCTTCTGTCTGGTGCCTATGCTCACTGACTCACTCTATAGGAATACTACACCATCTCCGCATCAAACCAATATGGGCATTCTCTATATACTAATCAGAAACTAGGGATCGACCGATATGGATTTTTTAGTGCCGATGCCGATACCGATACGGGCTGCCAATTTTCTTGGGCCGATATTTGGAGCCGATACTGCTTTTGCTCACTCAATTTACATCATAAAAATGACACAATGATGATAACAAATGTTACAAGTCTCAATTTAAAAAAGGAACATTTATTGAACTTAAAAAAACAATATTTGACAAATATTAAAAACATGTGAGGTAGAACAAGTAAAAAAAAAAAAGTTCAGTGCTGAAAATACTGAAAATAAATATTTAAGCATAAATAAAATAATTACACTATTGCACACAGTAGAAACAAGCAAGCAGCATAATAAAGTCCAAACTGTACTATACTTAATTTTAAAAGTAACCAACTATTTACAACCTAGTCATTTAATGCTTAGGCCTAAATTTTAGTGCACTTAACTTAATCTCTTGTAGAGCAAATGGCTTTCCTAAGAAAATGGCTTTTCCTCCATTTTAAACAAAACAAAAACGATTTTAAACCAAATAGATTCTCAGTTTATTATGAATTAGGGACTGTTCACACATCGCGTCTAAAAACGTGTGGAAAGCACGGCCGCGCCGCTTTCTCCTTTCTACAAGCTTGTGCTCCCGTGGCGTCTGTCGTTGCTATGCAACCATGAACTGCCCTCTCCATGATGACGAGAAGTAAGGATTCATTTATTTCTAGCCCTTTACGACAACATATATTTATGGAGATGAGAAATAAAAACCCGCCCTGTCCAGCGGACAGCTGTTCGGCCGAGCTTTCGATGTTGTCATGGAAAGGTCAGTTGTTTTTTGTCACATGACCTGCGTGCGCTTGCGGCATTCTGAAAAGTTTAGATGTTTTCATCTCATCACGGCATAGGAGCGCCTGGACAAACGAGCGCGCTGCATCGCATGCGTGTCGCAACCACGTTGCTTCTTTTATGAGCACACGTCCAAACTTCAGCCATATGGTAACGTTAGCTGAATAAAACTCCCACAAATATCACGGAATCACGGAACAACGTCTGCATTATTTAATCCTATGACCAGTGTTCGTAACAGCTGACATATGCATATGGATAGCCTCAAACTTAGCTATTTGCAGCTCTCTAAATACAATGACAAGCAGTTTTATAGATGAGGCATTCGGCATTCGCGTTTTCCATTTGGACCCACAAACTTGCTTAGCTATAGTTGCACGCACATATAGAGCAATGTGTTTCCACTTTCAAAGCAATATTTCAGCTAAGTTAAACAGTTAAAAGATGCTTTGAAAGTTTAAAACTAGCTGTTGTCTTGAAGAGGCTTCCAGCACTCTGCTAGTGTGGGAGGGGCAGTGCATGGGCTGCACGTGAACTGCAGCGTCTCCAGCAACACAGAGCTGCCCGCGGACGCCTGTCTGTAAATAATGCCGGGAAAAAACCTATCGGCGAACGCAGCAGCCGCGTATCGGCCGATGCCGATACACGTAAAACCCGCAAATATCGGCCCGATATATCGGCCGACCACTATCAGAAACAGTAAGATATTAGTGTTGGGATCACTCACTATATGCCAAAACTGAACATAAAAAAAAAAGAAAAGAAAAAAAAGAAGAAATGTGTAGGCCTACTGTCCTGTCAAATATAGATATGACAAATTTGACTTTGATTAAGAATGAATTGAGAACACATTCAAACTAACTATCAGCTCTATCTATTGAAGTAAACCGTGTTGTCAAAATAACCATTTTTTTGCATATCAAACATGTTTGTTTTGCTGGTGTTAGTAGCTAATAACACCTATGTTAAATGAGGGAAATTATTTGAAATCCTCAAATACATTCTTCACAATTTGGATGACAATTGCTGATGGTGTTAACAAAAAGTAAAGAGACAGCAGTGAAACTTTATTAAAGAGGAACATTTTTATCATGCTGTCAGGACATAATATACTTTTAAAGAGATTTAATTTAAAGATATGTATATTTTTGTTTATCCTTTTAATTATGAATTCATTTTTATGATTTTTTTGAAGAATTATCTGTCATATTAAAGTGTTAGTTTAAATATTTATGGTAATATACTATAGCATTTCTAAAGTTATTGTTACTCAGTAAAACCCTGATAAATGTATATGGGATATGAACCATATATGAAGCCAGCAGAAACTTTAGTTTTGTTTAAGTGATTATTATCAATTGTTAATAATAATAATAATAATAATCGTATACTAACATTGGTATTTTGGCAGAAAATATGGTTCCTATAGTATTTTTGGTAAGGATATATTTCTAGATTTGACTCATAATACAAGAGCTGTTGAACAGTATTCAGATACACTATACTGCAGTCATTGTCCTCCGCTTATAGTGATCTGACTGAGAACATTGAGACTTCACTCCTATTTTCTCTGTGACGCGAGTCATTCCCAAAGCTATTTTCTGAGGTACCCCATGCTGTGTTTCCTGTTCTGTCATCACACCTCCAGGAGGGACTCCCATATGAGTCTTAATAGTTTGAAGCAAAGAATCCCAAGAAAATGCACCATCATTTGGAGGGACAGACACAAAATGGAGGAGGCTGAGGAGAGGCCAGCCATTTTGCTTGTGGTATAAACAGCTATTTGTATGGATTGTGAATTTGTTAGCAAATGCAGTATTCTTAGCAAGGCAAAAACATTAATCGTGAGGGATAGCAAAAGCGTTTCTTTTTTTTTCTTCCTCCAGACGCTGTATAGGCAACCCTAATTATTTCTCGGAAGAGATAATGGCTAGCTGCAGCCCCAGGTTATATCACAGAAAGTCTAGAAATGATGCGCCAAAGACGTTTAAACCTCAATCTTCGCTGTTCACTCAATGAGGAGGTCAAAAGAGAAGCAATTTGTGTTGTAGTCACGAGGCACATTTCTTGTAATCATTCAGATTGAAAGCATTTCAAATTAGCAACTGAAGTGGAGTCAAAGAAAAGCATGGTAACCATGTTTCTTGTTGGCTCCGTTAATGCTCATAGTTTTTGAAGAACTCATCTGTAGTTTTATTGCAAACACGTCAGTTTTTCATAAATGATTCTATCAGGTGTCATTTAATTACAGAACCCTGTTGGGTTCATCCTGATGCATTTGAATGCAGTAAAAAACTGTTTCAGCACCTTAATGGATCGAGTAAATTTCAAGAGATGTGTGCTAACACCTCAGAATTTTACATTATAAACTGAACGACTGGAAGATTCACTTCCCCTGAGATCATTGTTTAGAAATAATTGTCATGTTGTCTGCACTTTGCAAATAAAGTTGTCACTAATGCTGTTTCTCTTTACTTTCCCCCTCTCCTGTCCATCACTCTGTCCTTCTCATCTGTTTTCACTGTTCTGCCCTTCCCCTCTTGACATTTCAGATATCAGAGACGTCAAATTCATTTCTGAATCGGATGTTGAACAGAGACACCATTACAAGAATAACATATAAGAGTAAGTGAGAAAAAATATTTTGTTGACCATTTGACACTAAATCCGATAATATGGTTCTCAAATTCGATCGATGGTACTGACATTTTGCAAGTGATGAGATCAGATTTGTTTGTTCAGGCAGTGTAGCCAATATCAGGTGTATCTTTATCAGTTGCTGGAGTTATGATGTAAGCATCACCATGAGATCTGAGAGTAGATGTCAGTGGGGAAACCTGGAGATTTTGCTTCTGCTTATGTTTATCATGACATCTTGCAGCGGTGCTGACGCACGAGACAATAAACGACAAAGGCATGTTACGCATTCATGCATACTGTGTTCAACACTGCTGACTCATTTGCTATTCGCTACATAGAGAATATTACATAGGAAAGAACGAGTTCATTTTAATGTATTCAGCCACAATTTTGTGCACAGATGCTACATTCATGTCACATCCGTACTTAAAAATGAGATCTGACCATTCAGACTAATACCGATTTTTAACCACATACACTGCCAATCAAAAGTTTAGAGTTGAAAGAAGCCTCTTATGCTCACCAGACTGTATTTATTTAATCAGAAATACAGAAAACAGTAATATTATGAAAATAACTTTCTATTTTAATGTTTTTTTTTTAAGTTTTATTTCTTCCTGTGATGGAAAAGCTGAATTTTCAGTATCATTACTCATCTTCAGTGTCACATGATCCTTCAGAAATCATTTATTATTGGTATGAAAAAAAACTTCTTAATATTTTTTTGGAAACCTTGATAAATGTAAGGATTCTTTGAATAGAAAGTAAAAAAACACTCAGCATTTATTTGAAAGAGAAATCTTTTAAAACAATATAAGTCTTTACTCTGTTACTTTCGATCAGTTTAATGCATCCTTGCTTTTGAGCAGTAGTGTATTTGTAAACATCTATTTTTTTGCAATTCAGACTGCAAAAAATAAACTCATTTGAGTCAGATCCACCAAAAAAAAATAAGTACCTTTTGCTGCCCGTCTGAACAAATTTTGTTTATTACTTGTGAAGTTTACTTAATTAGGGTTTGTATAATAAATTAAAATTATATCAATAAATAATGAATTGAAAAGACATATCCGTCATATGTGATGCACGCAACCATAGCAGTTGAGCTTCTGTAATCTAGAAAACCCTCACTCCCACAAACAGAGATGTCAAACCTGTCCAAATTGGTACATGAAATCACAGACGTCGAAGTGATAAGAATTGTAACTCAAACGTCTTTTAAATAACTAGTCCCATCTGAACAGGGCTAAAGATACATAATTCCTCATTACTCGTTTGTTGAAATTTTTTCCTAAAATTCCTATAGACAAAACATAAAAATCATATTGCCTGGTGAAGCGTCACGTTATATTTTCACGTTAGAAAATATAAGATGTGTTCTTAGTTTTATGCTGTTCAGCTGTAGCGCGTTCTGAAAGAAAGTGCAAACGGAGAGAAACTCTTCTGATAGGCTGTTTTGTGATTTGATTGTGTTGTGGACAAACAAATAGCTTGTACCTGGAAATTTTGTCTCGAGATTCTTTGCCTATTGTTCTAGAAATTGTGATTCATGCTAAAACTTAATGCTAATCATTGATTGACAGCAGCAGTTTAAAGGCACAAGACAAATGTATTCAGCCTCGAAAACTCAGACCACTTTCTAGTTTGGGAATAGTTCATGGCCGACACTGACATGCAGTGTAGTGGAAATGTTCCGTGGCATTATCCTTTAACTCACCAGAGGGACTTTTGAAAAAAGGCCTTCATAATTGAATTAATAGAGATGGGGAAAGAGCGGATGAATAGATAAAATGTTCTGACCCCTGGTGGTTGGTGCGTGTCTCCCAGGCCGCAGCGGCGCATGAACTCAGGGAGGACTCGACAGCAATGCCAGAGGGAGGGCAGAGGAGCGTGGGCTTTGACAGCTGTCAGAGCTCCCCACTCTGCCTCTCTTGCCTCCCGCTCCGTTCCCCGTTGAATCTTTGGAAACGCACTACTACCAGCCCTCGCTGTGGAGCTAGCACATGTATTTTTCAAACGTATCCCCCTCCTCCACAGCCAAAAGGAATTATTTATGCCACCAAAGCTATCAAAGTTCTGTGCAATGACGCTGGCGGAATTGCAAACATGTAGGGAGATAAGAGATAGAGTGGTAATCAATGGAATGGAGGGAGAATAACGAATGATTTCCTCTATCTGACGTGAGTCGGAACCTATTACTCGTCTGTTGTCAGTGGAAGGTGGGTTCAATATTGCTGTTCCTCATAAATTCAGTGCCGCATTATCTCATGTCGGCCCACTATTGTGAAGTCAAAATAACATGCGCTGTCACCATTCATCCAACAAATCAAAGGCAAAGCATAAATACTAAAACGAATTGTTGACAAGCAAAGATTAAGACTTTTTGGTTACCATTGTTGCTTTATGCTTTGCTTTTGTTGTTTGGACAATTTCAAGACATTCTTTTGTTACTTAATATATTGAATTTTAGGAAAGTGCACCATTTATATAATTAAAATGACAAATTCATGTTTATGAAATGGCTCTCTAGATGAGTTTTAATCGATAAGATACTTTAGCATGTGTTCCTCCTTTGTGTGCGAGTAGATGATGCATACCTTCTCTCGGGGCTAAACATCGAGGAGGTCTATCCAGAGACAGCAAGTTTTATCACTTACGAAGGGTCTATGACAATCCCACCGTGCTACGAGACTGCAACATGGATACTGATGAACAAGCCAATTTACGTCACAAAGATGCAGGTAAATCGACATACACTGTCAAAAAAACAAACAAAAAAAGACATTAAAATCGTGTTTGTTAAACTTGAAGGAAACAATGTAAGAATTTGACTGAATTTCTTTTGCTGCCATACTGTAACAATTACCTATTTAGATCAAGTCATTCTAAGAGGTTGTACGAAGTATTTCAGTTTTAATCAGTTCCGTTCTATGCAAATAGTTCCCAGTATTTTCATGGTTGTTCAATATGTCTAATCTAACTAATATCTAATGTTTTCCATGAGAAATCAGTGTTTTCTTAAACTCAGCTTAAAACGCCACGCAGACCTCAAGACTTGGAACACAACAAAAGTAACTACTACCTGATCATTTTTATTAAAGGAACAAACTCATCTTGACATCACAAAAGAACAACAGTGTAAATAAAACTGGCAAACAGTCACACAATGCAACATTAATTATTCATGTACAAATGGATGCTGGGAAGAGGGCGAATGAGACCTAACAAGAAAAACATTTTTTCACTGTAAAGCTTATTTAAATTTAAAAAAAGCATTAATTCATGTCATCCATGGCTCTGCTTTATGGTCTTGACTTAAAAAAGCAACAACAAAAAAAAGCAGATTATTATAATAGAAAAGCTGCAACAAGATGCATTAGCTGAGTTACTAAAAGTCCTCAGAACTTCAAAATAGCAAGTAAACAAAAATAGAATCAAGTAAATCTTATTTACTTGATCTATGAATCAGTTTTTTTAAGGATTCAGCTAACGTGCTTCCTAAAGGCAGAATGTGTCACTTTTGACATTGCAGATACACAGTTGTGATGATATGTAATATAATCTGTTCTTGAATGACACTCTCACGTAGCTCCCTAGTTGCTTTTTGATGCGGGTCTGTTGGGATTGGATTGACTGTGATAATTGCGTGACCTGCTATCAGTGAGTCGAAATAAAACGTCTCCTCTGTCCGTGTCATCCTTACAGATGCACTCCATGCGACTGCTAAGTCAGAACCAGCCCTCGCAGATATTCCTCAGCATGAGTGACAACGTGCGCCCAGTACAGCCTCTGAACAACCGCTGTATCCGCACCAACATCAACTTCAGCATGCAGGGCAAGGACTGCCCCAACAACAGGGCACAGAAGCTGCAGTACCGAGGTCAGTGTCTCTGTGCTTCTCTCTGTGATCTCTCAACCCGCTTTGAATTAGACACTAAACTAAAAGCGTTTCTACAGATGTGAGGGAGTTTTTTTTTTTTTTTTTTGGGGAATAGATCCAGTCAGAACTGATGTCCTGCGCAGTAGATGAGCACATTTGAATTGTAACAGCCTTATCAACCCGCCAGGAGATAAATTGGCATACACTTGCTGCATTGCTGCATGTCTCATAAAACATTCAAAAATGTAAACGTCTGGGAGAAAGAGAAGAGCAGACATTTGGATAAAACTGAAAAAGTGTGACGAGGCGAAAGAGAGCCCATTCAATCCGGTTTTCTGTATGTCCAGAAAGCCGCCTCTCAGATGTCAACGTACAAGTAATTGTTCTCTCTTTTATGTCTTTCCGTGCTTGAAAAACTTGAAAGTCAAAATGTCCATTTCGGCAAGTACTCATGTAAACACAGTCGATTATGTCTTAACAGTTGGGAGAATATTGGATGTGTATCAGTGTATTGGATCTGTGCATTCAGCCTTAAAGTTACAGCAATCTAACAAACCTGCTGCTGTCCGTCATGTTAATCAAACAGAAAAAGAAATAGAGAAAATCCCTCAATGCTCTTGACTGAATAACTTTAATAGCTTCAATAAGGATTAATCTATATTCTTGAAATATGAAATGCTTGAAAGAACTGATTGGAAATTTGAGAGAAATGCTTAATTGATGCATTACAATTTAACTAAACCCATTAGATTTTAGTCGACTAAAACTAAAACAATTCAGATGACTAAAATATGACTAAAGCTAAAAGGCATTTTAGTCAAAAAAAGACTATGACAAACTAAATAAAATGTAGCCGTCAAAATGAACACTACTTCATAAAGCGGTTAGTAGGCAGTAGGCAACCAGATAGCTCAAACAGGTTTAATAATAAGCTAATGTGTGATTTAGGTATGTTTTGTTTTACTCACAAATATGAGCACATGCACATAAACAAGCATTCTGAAGATATTAGATGAGTGAAATGAATTATTCAGTAGCTTACGAGCAAATATTTACCCTCAAAACAACCGTATAATTACCCATTTCTTGAAATGTGTCATGTATACAGAAAATGTGTGTTATATATAAAATAAACCTGCCGGTTGACCATGCATCATTTATTGACTGAGCTTGTTTAAGAGGTTTAGGAGTCTCAGTAAAGCATAAGTCTGCTCAGAGAGGCATCTTAAGATGTCTGTGTGCTTCTACCAGAATGCCTTAGATATTTTTGCATATTGTTTTAGCACTAAAGCATCATTAACAAGAAAAAGAAAAAGAAAAAGTCTCTTTATTGAGCCTGCTCTTATCTCAAAATGTCACTATGGAGAATTCTCTTGTACTCTTGATACAGCAGTGAACTGATAAATCGGAGTCGTGCGGCACTTATTTGAGAGGTTGAATTTACCACCCCGGCGGGTAAATGAGCAATACAAAAAAAGGTTCCTTCCATTTATTACATTTGAGTTGTTAAAATATGTAAATATCTTAGAGGAGCATTTAATTAGTGTTGGTTAGGCATCTGAGGTCATGTATCTTAACCAGGAAGACATTTTATTTTGTAGCTCGCACAGTGAAGTGTCTGCAGGCTAATTGAATGTTAAATTTTAGCTTAAGGTGGTGATATTCAGAGTGCAAGAGAAAATTGTCATTCTAGGAAACCACACAATGTTATGGAGTCTTACAGAACAGGAGCTAGAACTAGAAAAATAGCAAGACATTTTGTATGTTGTTTAGTACTGCACAACATATTTACCTAATATTCCACAAGACAAAAATAACTGAATTTAAACTAATGATTCTGTTCAAAATTTCACATACCTTTAGTTATTAATATTAATCAGTGACTATTTGCAGGACTGTGACAGTTGTGCCTGGATGTTATATTGACTTCAAAAGATATACAGTATCGAAAATATTTTTCAAACGCGATCTAAGACGAGACGACACTGTTTAAAACTGTTGCATAAAAAAATAGGATACAGAGGGAAAAGTGAGATATGCTTTGTATTAAGCGCTTCAAACTAACTCATAATAAAATGCACACATCTTGCCCTGTCAGAGCAATTGAGATGTTTTCCTGGCGCATAACTTACATCTTACGCTTATATCCTTATTTGTGAATGCCAGAAAGAATTTATATTCTGCATTAAGGCTAGTACTGCTGACAGCAAGCGAGTCTCCGGTAAACTTATCAGACTTCAGTGAACGAACGCATAATGATTAGCACTAAAATATACATTTTGCTAAAACATTTATTGTTGGTTATTAAATATAGTCCAACAGTACGTTGTAAATATATTGGTTTAAAATTCTATTTTAATTTTATGAGAGCAGTAACTGTAAAGGGACTATGTAATGGACAATGCTCAGGTTAGTGAATGTGTTCTTACCAGGTAACGTTATTTAGTGATTTTAATTTGATTAAAAAGCAATTGTTAAGCCTTTTTTGTTGGGCTGAATGATATTGGCAAAAACAGCAATATTAAGTTTTTCTGCGATATACATGAAAAGATTTCACCAGATTAATTGAATAACTCTATTTGGAAAGAATTAACCATTCTAGAATGATTTGGGTGATTTTGTAGGGGAGTGACTCTGCATAGAAAATGATCAAATTACAAGTATATAGTTAAATACAATGGGTAACACTTTACTTGAAGGGGTGTGCATAAGACTGACATGACACCTTCATAATCATGACATGGCAGATGTTGTAAATATGAAGGAGGTCTTATGCATGTTTATGACAACTGTCATTAAGTGTCATTCGCTCAATTATGACATTTTTAATGCAAATATGACATTGTTTGAGATGTCTTTGTTATGACAACTTGACATAAACCAATACATCATAACCTGTCAGTGTCTTTGTCATGACAACTTGACATTACCAAGACAACATAAATTGTCATAAATATGTTATAAACATGACATAGCAGATTAATTATCAAACTTAAGAAACCACTTAGCTTTATGGGTTAACATTTCATTAAACTGTCAGGTGGTTACTTTTGACATTGGCTGTCATGAGGCCATTATAACTGTGTCATGAATGTTTTTCTTGACCTCAACTACAGTGGTACAAATTTAATTTGTCATTAAAATGTTATAATGGCTTCATGACAGCCAATGTCAAAACCAACCACATGACAGTTTAATGAAATGTCAACCCATAAAGCTAAGTGGTTTCTTAAGTCTGATAATTAATCTGCTATGTCATGTTTATGACATATTTATGACAGATTGTGTTGTCTTAGTAATGTCAAGTTGCCATAACAAAGACATCTCACACAATGTCATATTTGCATTAAAATATCGCATAATTGAGCGAATTTCACTTAATGACAGTTGTCATAAACATGCATAAAACCTCCTTCATATTCATGACATGTGTCATGTCATGATTATGACAGTGTCATGTCAGTCTTATGCACACCCCTTCAAGTAAAGTGTTACCATACAATGGAACAAAAACAGTGTTTTGTTTTTCAGGTTAGTCTAACAAATGTAATTATGTAAAATAACACTGTATAAATGAAATATAATTAATCGTTGATAAAGCTACAAAAGTGATTGTCTTTTTCTTTTGTTTGATTCAAATTAATGACACACGGCAGCAGGTTTATAGGCTGCTGTCACTTTAAAGGAGCCGTATGTAAGATTGTGGCCAAAACTGGTACTGCAATCACTTTCAAATTACTGTAGAGCGGTGTATCCCCTCCCCCTCCCCGCTGACTCGAGGTTGCCAAATAGGCTGCAGAATCCAGCACGAACGTTTGTAGCTGCAGCTGTGGTAACTAGAGCAGAGCTGGCAACCCCGATGCCGAAACACTACTGACTTCGTGATTGGTAGATAGGTGGAGGGTGGCGCTTCAGGCCAAAACACAACATGACAACATCAACATCAGTTGAGGGCTGCAACTTCACTTTTTAAAATGACAATATCCTGGCCGGACTACTGTTGTCAGTGATATAAGTATTTGAAATGAACATGATTTCTTAATGTCTAGTGACATATCAGGGCCATTTTATGATTAATTGAAATACATTTCTTACATACAGCTCCTTTAAGACTTAATGTACAGATCTATGTGCATATGTTTGTTTTTTTACATTCACTTAAGACAGTGTTTACAATAATACTTGTCGAGAAGGGCATTGTGACAATTTTGCATGTACGTCTGTTCAAGCACAAAAAGGTTCAGAAAGAGAACTGAATTCAGTGCTTGCATTCTGTCTGTGCAGAAAGCACAAGTTCAGAATTGAGTTCTCTTTCGTGTCTTCTTGTGCTTGAATGCTTTAAACTCACTGTTTGAGCTGAATCAGAAATAATCAGCGAATCACCTACGTTTCGAACCGTTGCATCTGGTCCGTATGGATCACTGATCAACTACGATCCCGGATGCGCTCATCGTGATGTCGATGCTGAAACGATACATTGTGCAGCCCTACTTTTTTCAATTAATTTATAGCATAGTCTAAATAAAAATATTTACACTGTATTTGTTTTGATAACCCTTAATGTTTCTGTGCATGCTCAAAACATATTGAGTTGTTCCTCTGAGTGGCTACATGATATATATTGTTAAATATTAATTCTTTCCCTGCCAGTATTGTTTTTCAAAGTTGCCAGCCACTGGCAGAATTTCTCATTTTCACAAAGTTTTCATGGCCCTCAGAATATTTTGTTGTATGCATATCTAAATATATGCAATATATAAAAAGAACAGACCCCTCTTCCTTTAAAAAAAAAACAAAAAAAAAAAACACATTTTATTCAAGCTGCATGCATCCTTTTTTATCAACACTTGATTGTGGGTAAGTTCCATAAAATAAGCAACATTTATAGCAAAAAGCTGAGAAAAACACGTTTTTGTCAGACAAGATCTAGATCGAATTCAGAATTCAGATCAAACCATAGAGGAAGTAGATCGAGTCCATCAACTCCCCTAAAGCTTGCACAGTCCTAGCTCGTCCTGGGCCGACATTTCATTCAGTAACATTAAGCAGTTTTGATTTATATGATGTTTAATGTTGATGATTGCGCTATTTTATATATACATATCGCTCGTTTAACATATAACAGTGAAAACACAGAAAGCCAGACATTTGTGTCAATGACAGGGAAGAGTGGTCTCGCAAACGACAGGAATTTCCAACAATGGTGGGAAAAGAGTTAATAATGTTTTATGTGTAAAATGTCTTTCGCAAACCAAGAGTGTCGTGGATTAGGTTCAGAAAAGGCCATTTCTCACAATACAGGGCACTTTATGGGCTATTTGAAAAAAATATGTGATCTTATGATGACTTAAAAATGAAGGGTGATCATCAAGAGTGAAGAATATCATCATTATTATTTTCCCCCATACAGTGAATGAATGGCTACTGAAATAGAGTCAGCATGCGGACCAGCCCAAGAACACTAACTACGTGGAGGAGAATGAAGAGAAATGCTCATGGATAAGTACAGAATGAAGACTGACATGTGTCCTGCCAGATAAAGTCATGGCATTGTAAAGAAAAAAAATCAAACCCCCAGCAAGAAGAGACTTTGCACTGTTGGCAAAGCGATCCAATTTCATACATCCAATCAAAGCTAGTGACATACAGTTATAACTACACAAATGTTTTGATACCTTTTTTTGGGAAAAGCACTATATATAAAAAAAATAACATTTATTTCATAGGCTCTTCACAAATGGAACTGAATGTTTTTAGCCTTTGTACATATGGACAACTTGCTACCAATCTTGGAAAAAGGGACATTGAACCACCCTACCAATACAAAAACATCCTTGAAACAACTGCATTCTCAATCTTTATTCTCGTTCACGCTGTGGAGAGGAGGGAGAGGCAGCCTTGCAAGTTTATTGTCAAGACAAAAAACATCATAAAGAAGACTGTGGGGTGATGTTGTCTGTGGAAAAAAAAAAAAGAAAAAAAAAGTGTCTTGGCCTTGTAAATATAATTATTCATGCTGAAAATGAATATGTAAAGATACAAATAAACATTTAAAAAAAGTAATATCAGAGGGAAAATAAATGGGGGAAAAAAGTCGAATATTTTACGCTTGGCGCACTTTCTGGAGCAGAGCTGATGCCTTTTTTCTGTTTCATTGTTTACAATGGTCATACACTGTGTTTGAGTAATGTTATTGGCCCAATAAATGTGTTTGGAAAGTTAATTTCTGTGAATATTTTTCAATGTCTTCACTTTGGTCATTTCTTTTACATAAGCATTAGATAACTTTTCAAAAAAAAGTTTACATTTAATCAGTGTTTGGTGTGGAGCTGTTTAGAGGTGATTCGTTTTATTTTTGACTGGAATCAGCTGATTTAAAATACCATTTCTGAATCCCATTTTTGTCTGCGAGATGATTTCTAATGAATGTTTAATGAGGCTGATGCCGGTTCGAGGAACACCGCAGTGTTGATTTGCTGTGGACTTCGCTGCCGTCAGCGAATGAAAGCCACATTGATCCTCCACACACCACCTTTTGGTTTAATTATATCTCAATCAATGAAGCACACCTCTTGTTTTAACCCTGGTGTGAAGAAAAACACAGCCTGTGATTCTAGTATTTTATCTTGGTACCTCACAGATGGCTAATAAAAAGATAACGAGAGGCAGAAAGTTCCAACAGCAAGCACTCATGGTTATTGTGGCCATTTTTCTATCAGGCCTGCAGAGGAAGAAACAGAATTGAACCTTTTGATAGATAAATACTCCCTGTGTTTTACTCCTGACAAATAATCACCCCCGGCCTCAAACGCCTCCCATAGAGTAAATCTCAGTGGCGCACACTCACTTTTCCTCTCTGTGATACCTGCTCCTGCTAAGGACTATAAATATCCCAAAACTGAAAAGGAGGCACTCAGATGTTCAAAGGATATTAATGATATTACATTAATAAAGCAATGAAAAGGTCTCTGGCTCTCAGGGAATTTAAGTGCAGCAGCTGCAGCATGAAATGATGTGAAATGAAAAGACTTTTATTAAAAGTCCACGGAGACAAAGATGTCCAGATGTTCGAATGCGTAATAAATGTGCTCAGTGCTATGGTCAGACGGCATTTCCTCAACAAACATCTATTCCGAGTCTCGACCCATAACAATCATTTTGAATGTCAATAACGGTCATCTTAAGAAACTTTAGACCTTGCGTAATTTGACAGCCTACAAGAAACCAGTTTGAACTGGGTTTTTTTTTTTGGTCCCGTTTTAGCCGTGGTAGGTTGAATCACACAAAACCTGTCAATAGCACATCCAAGACACAAAAATCAGGAACAAATATTTGTAATAAATAAATTACATTTTAAATTTAATTTAGCTTCAATTTTGGATCATTAAAATCCTTTTCAATATTTTATGAGATGTTGACTTTTTTAATGTGAAAAAATTCTAATGCAAAATTCTAAAATTTGTAATGCAAAACATTTATATGATAAAATAATACATTAGCATTTTGTACTGACTGAAAATCCTTCCATCATTTATATTGCAATATACAATTATATTACAGTAATGAGAATCTAATGTAAATGTAGGCCAAATAATTACCAATGGGATTCACAATAATAATAATAAAATAATAATGCCGTAATGAGAGTGTGTGGGAACATTGTCACATTTCAAAACAGGCTTAATTAACTTCTTGCAAATGTAATTTTTTTTTTTTTTTTTGAGTTAAATGTGACCTGAACGTGTTCATGAGATTTTCACCCAGTAAGTATGTTTTTCTTCTGTAATTCAGTCATGATTTTCTTCCTCTATGTGACTCTTGGTGTTCTGTGAGCTCCCTTTCCTTTCCTTTCCTTTCTTTTTGTTTTTATCTCATCCTAAAAGACATCCAGATTCTCATTGTGATTCCCACAGCCTGCAGGTGACTGGTAAACTCTTTGAAATGTGTCAGTCTTTGAGAGAATGTGCTCTCTCTCATGGTTGCCATTCAGCTTCACCTGAAGACAAACGTTGCTAGTCATCCCTGCTTTGTAATCCAATGAAAACAAGTTTTAGGGTCAAGAAAGTCACAGCCATTCCCCCTCATAAATATGTAAAGGTGTTGCCTGACAATTTCATTTTGGTACTATCCACCTTATTCCTGACGACCTTACTGCGTCTTGAATTATGGGTGGCACTTCCGGTTTGGGGAGCTTCCATTCAAAAGGGGCTGAAACTAATCATTTCAAATCATAAGGTTGTACAAATAAAGCTGATCCGTCAGTTTGACTGGATGAGCTGTCAATTTTCCTTTATGATTTACTTTCAGACATCATGACAATAACGTTATACTTGATATTTTAACGTGACGTTATATCTATGGCAAGAGCTCTTTTCAGTCGCTGCTTTCTTTTCCTCGTGATTATTTTCTTTTTTCCCTTTGCAATCCGCTGTTAAAGTATGAAAAAGGACAACATATACTGCACATTTGTGGTCTGTTCTCCTGAATTTAATTTACGATATATTCCATTAATAATTCACTGGAATGCACGAAGAATCTCTCGTTATTCTCCTCAAATCCTTACGTCTCTTTCCAGGTTTGTTTTCACAGGTAAATGCAATTTATAATCTGTCAAAATGGCAGAAATCACTTTGAAATAGTATCACATAATGCTGAAGTTAATGAACGTTTTTGATTAAGGCAACATAAGTTACATAATACAGATATATATTACTACAGTGATATTTAACCCATCCGTTATTGCTATAGAAAGACTTGCGCTTTTGGGGTTATTTGGTCTGTCCTTGTTGATGCTTTTACACTTTTAAATTTCCTTTTAATGTTCGACTTTTTTTATGTATTGCGTTCATAGAGCGAGCCTTTTCATTGATTGTTTATAGCTGGAAAAATGAACAATTTGGGAAGTTACCCCCAATATTCGCGCAAAGCGTCATGGGGCATAGGAATAAGGATAGCATTAGAGTAACTTAAAATGTTTGGCTCTAAAGAGCTTCATGGGCATTTCTTTGCCTCTCTTGCTAATGGTCAAGAAAGTTCAAACAGATTGTTTTCGTGGCCCCTGCCCTTTATTCAGCTGTTAAATCTCTTTTCATCTAACAGTGGCGATCTGTAAGGGAATTTTCCCAGGAAGGCAGATATCTCTTCCTGATATCTTTAAAAAAGTTTTGATTATTAACATTGTGGTGTAACCTTACCAGTCACCAACCCAACACATCAAGAATTTGTCTACAGCAGGGGTCGGCAACCTATGGCACATTGGCACGCAGAGGGATAATCAACTGCCATGTGACAACAGCTATAGATGTGTACTTCATTTAAATTAAGTCCCTCGAACTTGCATACGGACGTACATTTTGAGGCAAGCCTGTTTCATTGAGATAGGTGCTAAAAATATAATAAAAGTGTGAGAATTCAGATTCAACCAATCGTTCGCAAAACTAGAGGTGCACGCTTCTGTGATTATCCCTCCACATCCCAAATGGTTGCCGACCGCTGGTTTACAGCCTATGATCAACATAAACAAGAAAACACCTTTTGTCATAATTTTAGTAACTGTATCCTCTGCTTGTTCTTTAACTTTAAAACTCATTTATGCATATTATAACATTGGTTGTCGGTTTTATTATTATTTTTCCACCTTCTGCATTAAAGGGTTAGTTTACCCAAAAATAAAAATTCTGTTATTAATTACTACAATCTGAGAGAATTCGGTCCCTCCATAGACAGCTACGCAACTAGCACTTTGACACTTCAATAAGTTCATAAAGAGATCGTAAAACTAACCCATATTGAATAGAATTTTCTGAAGAAACAATTGCTTTACAAGATGAACAGATTGAATTTAGGCTTTTATTCATCAGTTGTGGTGAACAAAAACTCAAGCATGTTCACTCCATGTCAGAGAACCAATGAGGTTCGTTCTCGTGTTACGCAGCACGTTTGAGCTTCTGCAATGAGGTTTGTTCTCGCCCGCCAAGCAGGTTCGGTTGAGCTTCTGTTTATGTTCGCTGATCAATGTTTATTTGTGAATAAAAGCCTAAATGTAATCTGTTCATCATGTAAAGTGATAATGCCTCTTCAAAAAATCTGGACTACTCTCCAAAAAACGAAGCCGCTCTATTCATATGGATCAGTTTTACAATCTCTTTATGAACTTATTGAAGTGTCAACGTGTCAGTTGCGTAGCCGTATTTGGAGGGACAGAAAGCTCTCAGATTTCATCAGAAAGATCTTCATTTGTGCCCTGAAGATGAATGAAAGTCTTACGGGTTTGGAATGACATAAGGGTGAGTAATCATAACAGAAATTTTATTTTTGGGTGAACTATCCCTTTTAGCCACAAGCAGGCTTGATGACACACTAATGTGATACTGAAAGCTAATTGGTTTGAAAGGTTACACCTAACAATGATTTTTTATATATTTTTGGTCATTGCATCTAGGACTGGAACGAAGCATTGACGTAATCGATAGGTTTTTGAGCGTGACAACCCCATTCTATAACCGAACTGACTCCTGCGCATTTTCAGGACTTACAACCACATGCTCGACAAACCCGCACTGAATGAACGGAACCGCACTGGACTAGTTGTCTGCCACAGTACCACATCATATAATGTGAGAGCCACACTGAACTGTATAATCATGACGGGTTTAGTTTACTCACGGAGATGGAGAAATGATTTGTGTTCATCCGCAGACCCACCAAAGCTGCAGTGGCTATGAGCTGTGTGGCTCAAACGTACTTTCTGCACTCGGTTACTAATCATTTAAATTCCTTGTTGGTTGCTCAAAATATCTGATGGATGAACTGACACCGATTGGACTTGTTTATTTAATAGCACGCTGTCAATTGTGATAAAACTTCCCGATGTTATGGACATGGCCATTTTTGATACTGTTGCTGAAAAGTCCTGAATATGTGCAGGCTCGTATTAAGTGGCACTGCCATACTAGCCATTATCATGACATCTGCTCTAGAGTTTTGTTTTTGTTAAACGTAAAAGGGGATTAGGGAGGAACAAAACATGCGTAATCGACTTAATCAATTCGCATCATTCTAATATCCATTCTGATTGGTCAGTTTACTAATCAGAGGAGCCTTCATGCAATGATTAATTACTCGGCTACTGTGCATGAAAAACAAACAAAAAAACATCTTTATGCATGGACCGCCACTGCTTTAAAACCAATCTACAGGGGTTTCACAGTTGAACTAAAAAATGCATGGTGATGTTATACTGTGTTATTAGTGTGGTCTGTCTCTGTTGTCCTATTCTTATTCTCCCTTCTTTTTTATTAGCCAACAGATGGAATGCTCCTGCCTGCCAGTATATGTTGAAGAAACCTTTCACAAGAGCATGGCTGCAAATTGTTCTCTCCAGTCCGCTGGGATTTTATTTTCACAGCCCAGCAGAGCTCACAATGTATGCTCTCCTGTTTAATTCCTCAACGTATAGAAAAAACAAGATGCCCGTCGGGCTGCATTTCAGAGTTTCTCCTCTCATTTTGGCTTCCTCTGACACTCTCCCCCCTCTCTCCACCCACTTACATCCCTCTGTTTTGTGCGTCTCATTATTTTACCCAGACTGCACCACTCTAACCAAATCAGTCCACACAAAATGTGATTATTTGGAGATGTACTCCTCTTTAGGCTGATTATAGTTACAAACTTAATTCCCAAGCATTACATATGAGTGCTTTGTCCATGTTCTGGAGATCATTGCTCATTGGAGTCCTCGTCGAAGCCGCAATGTCTCTCCAAGAGTGACACAAATCACTTGGAAAGATGCAGCATTAGTCATGAGTTTGAGAAAATGAGATGCAGCTAAATGTAAAGGAGGTCAGTGGTGAGAGAATCATCAGAGTTTCACATCTATGCCAGAATGTACTGTGCCAGTGCCCCTTGAAACATCAAATACTCAGCCTCTAACAAGTTGGCAACCTGGATTAATGAGCGAGGTGCAGATGCTATTATTCTCTACCTCTCTGACCATTTCAGCGCACACAGGCTGAATGATAATATTTTATCCCTCTCTCTTTAAATCCAATTAGCTAAAAGAAAGTGCTTTGTGGCACCACAGTGCATCAATTATTCATTCCAGTTTTTACACCAGATCCATGCGGGTTCCTGCACATATTAAACAGGGGGAAAGTCGCAGCCCTGCCAGATGTGCTGATTCTGGTCATATTCATCTGGAGCCTCTCTAAAGAAACACAGCCCCAACACGTCAGCTCACCACACGCAGACATTAACATCTACTGCCCAGGAAACGCTGGATCCATAATGCTTACTGGCAACATAGAGCACACATCAGAACCACACTACAGTGTTTGACAAGAGAGTGTGATCTGAATCAAGCGAGGTTATGCAGTCTATTTCACCTCTAGTTCAAATTTGCTACTTCAAATTTTCAAAAAGGGCTGTGCTGGTCAGTGCCGAGTCATTCCTGACATGACACTTTCTGAACTCTGTAACGGTTACAAAATGAATATACTTACGTGTTACAGTAATTTAAAGGATAAGTTTGGAGAATTTCAACCAGCTTTTCTCCATGTTACCTGTACCTTAGGGGTGTGCCATATCATACCGTCCACGATTACACCGGTATACATTTTACATAATAAATTTTTTTTTTTAAAGTGTCATATCGCGATATCAATGATATAGTGATGCAATGACGTATGGCGCATTTACGTTTTCTAGCGCGCACAACACCACCTGTCAGAGTAAGAGCAGGATGTCAGCCTCCGAATATGATTTAGTACCTAAAAAAAGGGAGCTACTTCAATAGTATGGAAGTGGTTTGTTTAGTATGGAAGAGGTCAGACCTCCAACAAAGCACAATATTTTCAAAATATGCAAAATTCCACCGCTAAAGGTGGAAACACAACAAACTTGTTTCACTACTTGAAGCAAAAACACACCGTCAAGTACAACCAGGCTATGAAGGTACACGAGGAAGAGATACTAGTACAGGGATCGAATTTCAGCACGAGATTGCGGGTATTGCGCATAATTTTAATTATTCCTGCAGGTCTCCCTCTTATAATGTTGGAAATTCCCCTGCAAACATTAATTCACTTTAGCATGTAGATTGTATGAGTAGCCTAAATGAATCCACACAGATTATAAAATCAAATCAATCATTTTAAAACTTCCTCCGAGAAGAAATTTCACAACCCTTCTCTCTCTCAAAATGGGTTGCACAAGGCAAGCGTCAAGCTGCAGGCGGCGATACTAGACTCTCCCGTTTCAGGAGTCGGGACATAACGGAATTGTCCCACAACGTTGTGGATCGAGTGGCCCATGGTGGCGGTGGGATTATGGTATGTGCAGGCGTTTGTTATGGACAATGAACACAGGTGCATTTTATTGATGGCATTTTGAATGCACAGAGATACCGTGACGAGATCCTGAGGCCCATTGTTGTGTCATTCATCCACGACCATCACCTCATGTTGCAGCATGATAATGCACGGCCCCATGTTGCAAGGATCTATACACAATTCCTGGAAGCTGAAAACATCCCAGTTCTTTCATGGCCAGCATACTCACTGGACATGTCATCCATTGAGCATGTTTGGGATGCTCTGGATCGGCGTATACGACAGCGTGTTCCAGGTCCTGCCAATATCCAGCAACTTCGCACAGCCATTGAAAAAGATTGGATCAACATTCCACAGGCCACAATCAACAATCTGATTAACTCTATGCGAAGGAGATGTGCTGCACTGCGTGAGGCAAATGGTGGTTACACCAGATACTGACTGGTTTTCGGACCCCAACCAGCCTATTTATTGTGGCCAGCCTAAGGCACACCTGTGCAATAATCATGCTGTCTAATCAGCATCTTGATATGCCACACCTGTGAGGTGGATGGATTATCTCGGCAAAGGAGAAGTGCTCACTGACACAGATTTAGACAGATTTGTGAATAATATTTGAGAGAAATAGGCCTTTTGTGTACATAGAAAAAGTCTTAGATCTTTGAGTTCAGCTCATGAAAAATGGGGGCAAAAACAAAAGTGTTGCGTTTATAATTCTGTTCAGTGTATTTGTCAGATAAAGTCTGCCAGATGAAGCAAACAATGGCAAGAAAGTAAACAGGAAGGTAAAGGGCAAAATTTGGCTAAAGTTGTTCAGTCAGACAAAACATTTGCAAGAGAATGCAAAGTTTGAGGAATACAAAAGCTTTCGAATTAAAGAGGTCATGAATTGAGAAATCAAATTTTCCTTGATCTTTTGGCACGTAAGAGGTCATTGTACAATTAAAACATCCTGTAAGTTTCAGAACTCAAAACTTCCACTTTAATCCAAAAACAGCTTTTATTGAAATCAAGCTCTGAAAACGACTCTTCGAATTGTCACATTACGATGTATTAGAACAATGAAAGACCGCCTCGGCAGAATCAAATCAATGCCTACTTCTACAGCATTGTGTCTTTGGCCTCGCCCACTGGTGCGTTAGTCAGAAGAGAAGAGAGATACAGGATCACTGGACTAAAAATAACATTACCTTCCAAAGGATCCTAATGCTAAGATAGGCCTAGTGGTTATTTATTTTTCAACTATGTGTATGTCTCAGTGGAGCCTTATTCTTTGGTAAAAGTCATATTTTTGCGCAGGATTTGCAAACAGACTTTTACTGTAAGATATGGACCCGACAGTAATGCCACAACATGTAAGTAACTGTGTTAATTCTAATGCCTAATTTGTGATCAGTGATTACTGATATGTAATGATTTGTGTACAGTCAGACGTTCTTTTTCTCAAACACGTTTATTGCCGTTTATGCATCAGTAAATCAAACCAGTGTCTAAATGGTCAACTTCACATTGTTTTCTCTTAGTAGCATGAAAAATATTCTGTTGTTTAAACTGTGATTAAATTAAATGG
This sequence comes from Rutilus rutilus, assembly GCF_951802725.1. Lineage (NCBI taxonomy): Eukaryota > Metazoa > Chordata > Actinopteri > Cypriniformes > Leuciscidae > Rutilus > Rutilus rutilus. Next base: position 22,040,440 of record NC_140224.1, read on the forward strand.
CCTACAGAAAGCCATTAAAGAGCCCTCTCTAATCGCTGGAACTGTCAATCACACAACACTAGTTTAATAGTGACTGAATTCTGGACTCTTTCCAAAACTCTCATTATACTGAATGACGCCATCTACACTGCACAATGAATTCTCTTATTTACATTGTATTTGCACTGTTAGCTATTTCATTCGAGATAGCGCAGAAATCGAGTTGCAATGATGAGGTCACTGTATTCATGCGCTCAACAGACATGATGTTATCAGCTACAATGCCCATCGCTGCAATCATTTTACTGTCTTTGAATCTCAGATCTTTGCTACGGGATGCTACGGAATCGCGCTGACCATCACGAAGAGAGAGAGAGTACACTTCTACTGTGTTTACGCCACGGGAATACTCGGCTTGGCATTTTGAAATATTTATGTTTATTTGGCCGTTTAGGCTCGCAACCGAAGACAAAGACTATTATGCTTGTCCGTGTTGCGCTCGGAGCGCGCGCACAGCATCCTGTCAGTACAATTCAGTTCTCTTTCGCGACTTATCGCACTTTTAATATTTCTTTTCAATATAAAGCACATCCTGCTCTTTTCTTTCTCATTCATTCATGTTTTATTATTAATAACTTTAAACAGAATCGTCAACTGAAATCTGCGCGGATTATCAACAATACGACACATTTAGGACATAAAGGGTCTCTGCGGCTAAAGTGAAAGTACCAGCGGCCAGCGGGTGAAATGTTTCGTAATGTCTCTTTGAACAGTAAAGCACCCGTTTCAATAAAAGGATATATTAAAGTTTATATAGCCTACTTTTACATTTTCTGTGCTGTTCTAAAATGATTTTCGCTATCACCTTAAACAAGCAGCGGCTGCTTGAATCCCAGTGCAGGAGCTGTAACTGTTAAGTTAGTTGATTGCTGTGGTGACTCGGTGACACTCGCGAACAGCACTGAACACGCACGTCTTAATTTTTTTATCGTTCGTTGGTAAAGGGTGAGAGACCTTGCGAGCCACATGATTTTTGCCTAAGAGCCAGGTTCCCAACCACTGACTGGTGTACACACGAACACGAACTGCCGTGAGACTGGGCTGGTCTGACAGGGTGGGGGGCGTGGCATCACGATGGTGGCTCACCATCGTGATGTCGGTCAGCCATCACGATGGACGATGATATCGTCCATCGGCACAACCCTACTCGAGTCTTCAGGGTTTGAGTTGTTAGTTCTTTTGTCACGTTACTGTATGTTGTTATTATATGTACTGGGTATCTTTGCTTTTCCTGTATAAAATCTATAGGATGTTGCGCATGCACGGTCAACACAAAATTATCAATGTTCCCAAGTCATATTAAAGATTCGTTCACAATCGACCCATCACTGGTTCAAATCAGACGGCTAAAATCAGGGTAGAAAACGGCCTTTTATTTCAAAATTATGACCATTTTTGATTAATCATACCAACATTATAAGTGCACCTCAGGAAACAATTAAATAAAAAATAAAATAAAAACAATTGCATGATGCAAAAGCACTGAAATATATATTTTTCTGTCCTATGTCCCTTTAGGGGCTCCGTACAAAAGATTATCAGGATGAAAAATGTAATTGAAAACTGGGGGCTAAAACTATACACTGAATCATTTTGAAAAGAGAGAAAAAAATGAATAAAATGAAAAATGTTAATGCAGCTTTACATTCGTTCATAATCAGGAGACAAGGCAGAGCACTCTGTCCACTGAAACTAAAGTTAATTATAATATGCAGACATGCATTATTGTGATCAATTAAAACTAAGTAAATATGATTTCTTTAAAAATAGATTTAATGTTCGGATTCTAAATCTGATAAATTAAGACAAATGATATGAAATATGTGAAATGAAAATGTACTGTGCAATGGAATGAGTGAAAATCTGTAAATTACACGTATTGTAAGAAATATAAAATGTATGTTTGCAGTAGTAGGCCTACAGTATAAAAGCCACAGGAATATCACAGACCACAGATGGACTGGCAGCATGACAGTTATAAAGTGAATTCCACAGCACTCAAAAAGAAAGTGCCTTCAGAATCCACTAGCATCGCTTTTAAGATGAATGTGCCCCCAGGAAATGGGCAACCTTTGCCCAGACAGACAAATGAAAAAGTTCTAATGCAGAGGGAGGGTGGTGGAAACATGTCACTTTTGCCTAATTAGGTTTTCACTCCTGCCAACTGCCCCACTTCTAGTCTCACTGGGAAGTTCATAGTAGACTACAGGGTAAGAGCTCAGATCCCTCACCTGGATTTCACACTACAGGAAAATTTGTATTTACAATTTAGGTGGTCACCACATTGATGTCTCTAATCTTAGCAACACAACATACACGTGACTAAGTTAAATGAATCTGGGATAAAAGTGAAGAGTCTCTGAGCAATCGATATATTTGTTTCCACATACAGAAAGACATTTGTTTTCCTGTAGTAAACTAATCAAAAGCTATTTTGTCATTTTCCAGGTCTGGAACATGATTCAAGTATCCTGTGATTCACACACTGCAGATTGAAATGCCATTGTGCCCATGACCATGAGGATTAACCTCTATCTGACGGTGCACTATATTGTGTGTGTGTGGCTGTGTGTGTCCAGGTAGAAATCTTTAGATTAAAAGGAACAAACCATAAATAAACATGACATGAGTAAGATTGCTACATGCACATTTCTGAGCATGATTCAGTATAGTTGAGTATATAATATTTTCTTACATTATTTGGCCAGTTAATTCTTTTTCTTTTTTGCATTGGGTCCCGCGGGAGTGCAGGTCTCTAACGTACATCCATCGACTGAACAGCATTTTCTCGACATGTTTCCGTGTTGTTGTTGCCCGGCAACAATGTTGTCTGCGGTTGGCCAAAAGGAGGGACGGTGGGCAGTGTTCAAAATGCTTTTGTTCTTTATATTTTTTTTATTTATTTACTCATAGTGTTTAATGTTTTCAACTAAAAGAAAACCTTAAGATATAACGTAAGCTTGTATTCCCTAATCATAAGCATGTTCAGAAATGGTGACAAAAACGTACATTTAGACTTTCTTGTTAAACGTCATTTAAATATATGAATATTCCATTTTTATGAGCCCAAATATTCGAATACAATATTTTCAAAAAATTCCCATCCCTATAGTGTACACCACAAGTTTTTAAAAGCTTATCTTATATGTGATATAGTGCTCACAAATGGCTGTTGAGATAGTATTCTCCAACGATACAAGTAGCGTCCTGGACCTAGAAACAGTACTCCTTGTACCATGACTTGACTTAAGCAGATAGCAGCTTCAATTGGCCAAAAGCCGCCAATTGAATTTACATAAGAAGAGGTCATCTGACTGACATGCAAAGTGATCAATAACAGTTGGTTTTGTTCAATGTCATGTTTAGGGATGGGAAAATGTCGCTACATTAACAGACCGGCATACAATCACACGTCATTCATTCAAGATTGGCATAAGGTAAAACAAAGAGCAGTGCAACAATCTGCATTAAAACACTTAAGAAATTATTTGTAGATGTCTGTAAAATTTGTTTTCAGAATTTGAATTCATCTTAAACAAATAATCATTTGTGCACTTCCATTTCAATCAGATGCTCCCAGTATACAGTACATCTGTTTGGAGCACGTCTCTTCACTTTTTAGTGCCTATAAGCAATTCCGGCTATCAGAATATATTTATTATTTGGCCAGCTACAATGTCAGAGTGGCTTTATTTTCCCGCATATGCTGCAGATATTTCATTTTCAGTGAGGTACTTCACCTGTATCTACAATCTTCCGGTATAGATTTGAAAGAACATACAACAAATTCTTTACTCAGGAATATGCAAACATCTCTTATGTTCAATGTGTGGGTGTTCATGGCCGTGACTAGCTAAACAGTGTCCTCCTGGTTACAATGGTCAGCCTTCTATCACACTGACTATGCATTTACTTAACTATACACAAGCCTATAAGTAATGTACAAACAAGTATACATTTGGAAGTCACAATTAGAATATTACAGGTAACAGTTTACACTAATATTCCATTTGATAACAATATTAAACTACGCCAGTTAACATGTCCTAAAGCATTTATTAATCTTGGTTAAAGGGTTAATTCACCCAAAAATGAAGATTGTCATCATCATTTACCCTCATGCCCTCAAGTCCACAAAACTACCAGTTTGACGCTTCAATAAGTTCATAAAGAGATTGTAAAACTAATCCAGATGTTTTGAGCAATTTAGTCCAATTTATCTGAAGATACATATTTGCTTTATATGATAAACAGATTTAATTAAGGCTTTTATTCACATATAAACATTGATCAGTGAACATAAACAGAAGCTCAACCAAACCTGCTTGAAAAACCTCATTGGTTCTTGTGGAAGCTCAAATGTGCTGCGTAACACGAGAATGAATCTCATTGGATGTCGCGCATCAAGCAAGCATGATTGAGCGTCCGTTTACCACAACTGATGTGTGTGTTGCATTCACGCCATGTCGTAATTACCATGAAAAAAGTAGGGCTGTAATCAACCAAAGAAAATCTTGGTCAACTGGAAAAAAAACGTTAAATTAATTAGCTGCGCACTGTGCACAGTAGACTTGATGTCCGCCTAAATGAATTATAAATAAACATAAAAAACTAGTAGGCTATTTGCAGTATATTAAATCGTTTTTGACTGACCTCATTATTTTGCACTGAAATGACACAAGAGTCTGTCGGCTCTGACAGCGTTGCATCACGTGCACCTGCGCAATATCATAGCCTATGATTTCCGAAAATAGTAGGCTACTATGTTGTCAACTAGTGATATCATCACAAGAACTTTTGAGGAATATGCAACATAATTTAGACAATTGTTTTTGTCATATGTATTATAATAACTGACAGACACTATCATTTCAGCCGCTCTGTGCAGCCGCTCTGTGGAGCCGCTCTGTGGAGCTCAGCTTCGCGGCTGAGACACAAATAGAAAAAAAAATGCTGCCACGCTGCCCATGTCTTTGTTGACATGGTAGAAGAGGACTGACTGACTGACTATGAATTAAACGCTCTCACAATTAAATAAATAACATTCAGCAAACCTTCTAGTAGCCTACTTTCTTCAATCTGTCTCTCTTCTCCAGTGGGTTGGGCTAATCCAAAAGAAGTGAAAACAAGGGGGGTGTTCTGAAGACAGACTGTTACCTGTGAAACGGGTGCTCTGAAAACACCCCCATTAGCAATTAGTGCTTTCCACCTGATGAAATGAACGCGGCAAAACTGATGAAATGAACGCGGCAAAAAATCGACCAATCAGAAATTTGGTCGAGCCAGAACGTTTCGACCAAATAATCGACTAATCGACTGGAAGATTACAGCCCTAGAAAAAAGCTCCATATGCTTTTGAATTGCTCTTGGTGTGCTTTGATGTCGTACACCAATCGGTCTGCACAACGGCGCTTCAAATCCAACACACCATAAATCTGCAGTGGTCAGGTGGTACATCGGCCACGTGGTACAGCTCTCAGAAAATATCGTCATTTGTGTTCCGAAGAACGACGAAAGTCTTACGGGTTTGAAATGATATGAACGGGTTTAAAATGATATGAAAGCAAGTAAATGATGACAATTTTTATTTTTGGATGAACCCTTTAAATGTTAATTTTCAACATTGACTAAATAATGTTTTATTAACAAAGTTCGGGAGGAGCAGGTTCAGATAATTAACCAAATTATGCACAGCTGGAGATTAATCAGTAATCAACTCAATGACAGAGTATAAATTCACAGCAGACCTATCTCTGTTCATTGAAAGTTTGTCAGCATCCCTCCTCCACCCCATCTCCTCACTTCCAGTTCCATCTACACTTACCAACTGGGGGGAGTACTCTGGGTTCGGGCCTAACTCCGAGCTCGGAGCCCTCTCCCCGGACAGCACGCCAAATACGCATAAACTTATTGTACTAATTATATGTAGATGTGAACTCGTGAATTCATCATTAATCAAAAGTTGTATCTGTTCATATTATTTAAATGGCCCTCAGCTGACATGAGCTAACAATGAGCAATTGTATTTATTAACTAATGTAAACCATGATTAATACATAATTAATTAACATTATCAATGTAGCAGTACAATTGTTTAACTAATGAGATCTTTTTGTAAAGCTACCATAGCACCAAATCAAAATAACTTTGAAATCGGCTGAGCTTATTTTAAACGCGCTATAAAATATTAACCTTGTAATAACACATGGGCTGCCTAACATTGCGGCTTACTGAGCTGTGTATTTATGCTGCTTACAGTTGTTCTTTACGCACTTCCTCTTTTAGTTCTTTTAGGCGTTTTGTTCACACTTTAAAAATGCAGAAATGTAAATGCTTATTTATGACCTTGATCTATACTACTATACTGTACTATAATAAACAAATAAGATTCACATCTAGCGACAGTAGCTCTCTTGCAGATGGTTGCTTAGTAACAGCAGAGTAACAAGAGCAAAAGCGAGAGGGACACATAGCTGCCTAGCACAAGCCTTGAGACAAGAAATGTTCATTTACATATCTATCAGTTTTTTTTAAACAGACAAATAAATGCACTGGCTTCTGTACACCAGATCTTTCCATTACCATCTGTGTCCAGATAAATTATTAGAATTTGTGTGAACAAAACACATGTTTATTCTTATATATCTCTAGCAATAAAATGTTTTAGGTCAGGTCGACTCATATTGGGTTGTAACCCAGAGACTTTGAAATCCAATGCAGAGTACATTTCTTTGCTTTTACTCTGTGTGTGTGCTCACAATTCATCAGACAAGACAATATTTCAAACAGTGAACGTTGCTCATTATGTATCCATTATAAACTGAATGATCATTTCTTAATGGTCCCATATTGTAACACCTTTCTGAAGTTTTATTTTAGGTTTTGATGCCCTTAAGAATATATATTTGTGGTACGAGTACCAAAAACCATATAAAACACCTGTAATGATGGACATTGCTGAGGGAAATGATATCCGGCCTTATATGTTTGTGACGGACCCGAATCGGCGGCGACAGGAGACAAACAACCACCTCCTTACTTTCGGCGTTATTGTAAGAGTATTATAATTACCATTACATAAATGCTGTACACAGATTTAACATGAACGCTAATTTAAACTGTCTGTAAACGAACTCAGACTTTTTTGCCAAATTCAATGTAAATCTCCAAAATATGTATGTTAACAGCTAGTTATACACTGATTTTAGTTTCCTGACTGAAGGCGGTGACTGAGTAGTTCTGACATTACATTTATACGGAAGTCACAACGGCTTGTGAAAGGGCACAGCTACTTTATGCAGGCTGTGTGCATTTGTCTCTGGATTGACTCTTTTGAAACTTATATGGTCGTTACATAGCCCCTAGACCTCTGTTATCATGAAAAAAGCCAGGAAATTTCAGTTTTGACAATACGGGACCTTTAATTATTGTGAGAGCAACACTTCACGGAGCAAAACTTCACCCAGGAGTGAGGTGTTATTCAAAGCAAAGGGCAAGCTTTGACATCCTACCTGATCTACTAATGAGGCCACAAGCACTGGTTCGAGCATAATACCTTAATCCAAGTGTTTGGAACAGACGCTTTAAGCCAGAGCCCTCTGCTTTTTGAACAAATCTCAGATTGACCTGATGCAGGAATTAAACTATTTTAATTACAGAAAATTCCCTCTGACCCCGCCCCGCCATTACAGTAATTTTACATGGATGAATCATCTAATCAAATAGGAGTATTTAAACTTTAAACGACGTATCGTCAATTATTTAATCACAGTCAGTGAGGTTTGATTTGTGCCTGAACAAGCACAGCCACACACTGCGAGAGAGGTCAGAGCACAACGCCAGTCATACTACAGTGCACCTTGAGGAAACGAGGTTAAGCCTGGTGTTCAAGGGCACAATGACATTAAAGCTATCGAAGTAGGCAGCAGGACGGACTGTAAATCTGGACACTGAAGAAATCGTTTAGGTTAGTGATGCGTTTCTCTTATTGCACTCCAATAAGCACAAATCCATGTAAAAACAGTGCAATCATATATATATTATTTCTTTTAACCAGAACCAGGGCCCCAGACTGCAACCAAACGGTTGCATTTTGCGACCTTTTTTCCTGCCAGTCACAGTGTGTAAATTTAGTTCGAGGTCGCACGTGTGCCACTACCACATTGGCCAGCTGATAAGAGCTGCCATTTCTGTTGCATATGAGAAACATCAAACGGCAAATGAAACGAAAGTGGAATGAAACCGCGCTACTTGTTTGAGCTGTGCGGACCGTTTTTCATCCAACATTTAATGGAGCAACACTAACTGTAACCATGGTATTGTGGTTACATACAGTCGAATGGAGTTTTACATTATACGTCTCAGGATTTGTACCGCACTTTTAAAGGGCTTTCAATTGCTTCACACTTTTTCCAGCACTTCAAAGCTCTAAATACTATCCAATTTTAATGTTATTTTAATGATGATTTGTAAAACTAAAAGTTTAAAGATGTAGGAAAACTAACACTGTGGCACACAAGCACTTTTATTTAAAAAGACTTGAAATTACAATAACCAGTAGATGAAAGAAGAGGAGCACTTATTGACTTACAAGGTGATTATAGTTTTGCATTTTTAAATTAGTTTATTTTAATATAATTTTCAAATTTCCTATGCATTTCAGTTTCGTTTGAGTTAGTCTAAGTTTAGTTTCTATTTAGGTTTTATATATTTAGTTTCAGTTTTAGTAATTATAGTTTAGCAGAGTTAACAGAACACTTCCAGTGTAGACCAAAAATACATTTAATTTCAGAAAAGTTTAACGTTTACACAGTTTATCGGGAGTTATGTGCCTTGCCATTTTGTCGTTTGGATCATTCAACACAGGAAACAACACAAAGGAGAATAAATTAAATAACAGCACGAAACAACATGAGGATGAATAAATGACAATAATAATGATCATTTTAATTCTAGGGTTTGAACTATTCGTGTGTGTGTGTGTGTGTGTGTGTGTGTGTGTGTGTGTGTGTGTGTAATGAGCAAAGGTTCTTCAGTCCATTTCTATCCTGCAATTGGACCTGTGAAAACTCATTTCAAGGTGAGTGTACTACCACTGCAGCACAGAAAAGAAAACCTTATTCTTTGTCTAAATAAAAGTTTTTTTTCTTGTTTTTTTTTCTGCCAAGTAAACAAAATAAGCCTGTCTCTGAGTAGGGTTAGTTCGACTCCTCCATTAAAGGTCAATTCTGATCCAAGAGCTGTCCGCATTAACAGCTTTCATTTCATCACAAATCCATTCAAGCTAACCATGCAGAACATTGTGCTAGAGCTCACAGAGACTCTGCTCTTATTGTGACTATAATGTGCCTCAAAAAAGACACAAATAAAGATGCATTTGCATAAATGCCATTTTGGCCTGTAGTGGGATGCTCTTTGTCCTGTTATTCTAATTCTCTAAAGTGATACAGGTTTGCAAAGACATAACTCACCTGGATAATCTGGCCCAGGTTTAATCCACATGCATTATCCCCTTGCAAGCCCATTAGAATATTGATGCTGGCCAAAATCCAGGTAAAGTACCACTTCACGAGATTGAGCCAGAGGAATCAAGCTGAAACCAATAAATGGGGATATGATCGAGGAGAGAGGAACGGTCAATTCGAGGAAGGAGTTTGAGGTTTGCCATCAATGTTACAGTTGTTTAGGTCCCACTTCAGCCTACAACTGCACTTGTCTTCATCTCAGGTGATGACAGGAAAGGAATGGCGTGAATGGCACAGGGAAACGATGTACACATAACAACTGCACTGAGAGTGCCACTGTACCAACTGCCTATCTATTCATTTGTCAAAAAAATTTATAAATACAATTCTTTTCATCACTATACATAAATGATAAAAAAAATTATATTAGATATAATGTGTATGTGTGTACATGTGCGCATGCACAGAGACGTCTAATGAAAGGTGGTGACTGCGCTGGGGGCCCACTAAATCCAGTAGTTGTGATAGGCCTATATATCCCCCTGCTCCTGTGAATCATTATAGTCAATTACAGCATCAGCTTGTGAGAGTTTAATGAAAACCACAAAAACATGCACTTTAATTAAATAGGTTTTTCAAAAATATATATATTTTTAAAATATTTATATATCATAAAAATGATTTAGTCTGATGGTTATTTATTATTTAAGCCCAATTAACCACAAACATCCAACGCAAGTCCCCACTCCACCCCCAGCTAGTGAACAGAACCAATCAGAGTTGAGGCTGCACTGAAAACAGAAAAATCTGGGTACCAGCAACCATGAAAAGAAGAAAAGGGAGGCCAGGAGACTTAATCAGTTTATCAAAACATTCTTAAACAAGACAGGTTAGTGCAGTGTAGAGATGTCAATGTGATGAGATGCCGTGCCCTGATTATTTTGCTGTCCAAGAATAGGACGCCTAAGCTGCCGCCCAAACGATTACGCACTCAAAGCCCCCATCTTTTTGCGTTATTATGTAGTTTGTTAGTTTGTATAAACATGCAGAAAAATGGATATAGGTGTCACAAGGATTGTTGCTTATGTGATATGTTTAAGATAACAATATTGTTAAGGAAACACGAATACTTTTCACTGCTCTTGATAGATATATTTATTAGCTTTATTTAATAAAATATTATGCAGTGGCATATTAATATTCACCAATAATTAAGACAATGAGAAATGTAAGTGTTTTATTTTACATTTGACTGCATTCTTTTTAATTTCTGAATGTTTACCTCAGCCGTTAGACACCAGACTGACTGGAAAGACATTTTCCCTGGTTTTACAGACAAGGCTTAAGCTAGTCCCAGACTAAAATGCATGTTTCACAGTTCTGTTATGTTTGGACTTTTAGGCCCGGTTTCACAGACAGGGCTTAGATTAAGCCAAGCTTAAACCTTAGTTCAATTAGAGCATTTAAGTTGCTTTTATAAACGGGTCTTAGAAAAAATCATTATATATATAAAGAGATTGGTTCCAAAATGCAATAAATCCATTTTGATTAATTTGAGTAAAAATGTGTTTTCTTTACCAAGAGAGTGGCAAGATGAAAACCACTATTTTCTGTTTCAAACTTTCACATAGCATCTTTAGGTTATAATAACATTATACGTATAATTCAAATCCAGATTTAGATTTTCAAAGATTTATTATAAAAACTGATTATTTTTTCCCCAAAATGCAATAAATTCATGACACTTTTTTTTTCCTAAATGCAATTAATCCATTAAATCAATATAAAAGTTATTTTTCATATTTCAACAGTTGAAAATACACTGGCCTAAAAATACATTCAATCAGCCATCACTAGGAAATACCTCCTGAACTTTTTTGACGGCGATCAGCTGTAAAATGGCTTAGTCCTGCTCGGTTTTCGTTAACTTTGAGTAAAACAACTGGAAGTTTTTCAAAATGATTCCTCGGGGTCAATGTGTCAGCATGACAGAAGTTTGATGCTGTCGTGTGAGAACAAGCAACAGCCGGCATTTTTCCTCCTCCCTAGTGCCTCATCTTCTTAATCTCACGTAAATGATTAGATTTCGATGGCGTTTGTCGCGGTTTGGAAAGAAAGGGAGAAAACATGACAAAATAACACGGCGGATATTGCATTTTATGTAAAATTAAAAATGTACTTTTCAATACCGATCAGATACAATACTGATTTTTGCGGGAACTTAATCTTTTTTTTAAATGGCGTTTAGGAACCAAACTCTTCATATATATACACACACACACACATATTATATCTAATTATATCTACTATTTTTCATTTATATACTTATGTATATATTACACCATTAATTGAAGCTTTTCTTATAAAATAATTTAAAAAACTCAAAACCATATGAAACCAATATGAATTCAAAGAGTACATTTCTAACTCTAGACTTTTAAAGATTTTTCTTTATCATAGACATTCATATACATCATTGACCCATATGCCATTTTCTGAAAAGTATAACTAACTGCTGCTGACAAAGTAAAAAATGCAAACTTCATAAAAATGCGGAGAACATGACAACCTACTATCTGCAACACCTCACTTTTCCCTAATATTATCTGGCCTTTAAAGTCTATAGTCAGCAAAAAAAAGAAGTTCCTGAGGATACAAACATCTTTCTTTCAACTATGCTGTGAAATGATAAATATTAATTAACTGTTGAGTAAAGGCCCGTTGCTGGCCCATTTTTCAAAGGCCAGACATTTTCCTCAGGTATCTGATAAATATTCAGGCCTTTGTTATACAGCAGAGTGTAGGTCATTCATATTAGGTTGGTCAGAGCTTCAAGTATGGCCACTGGGGCTGGTTACTAAAGCCGCCAAGACTAGTCTTACAAGTTAGTCAACTTTTTTTCTCTCTTTAAGACTGTTCATAACTTTTTTTGAGTCAGTAAAAAAAACAAAAAAACATAGATTGGTCTAATTTGATACAGAAAAGTGAGACTGACTGCCCCTTAACTAATTGCTAGTGGGTCATACAAGATATTAAGACACTGTCTTAACATAATGTCTGTGTTTATACAACTGGCTAGTTGTGATATTATAATAGGCTCTCAAATGCTGCAACCAATTTACATGGCAAAACTGAAACCCTGCAAACGTTCCCCTTGAAAACCTTACTGTTTCTGTCAGCCTGTCAAATACTGCCAGAAAAATGCCAACCAGTCTACTGCCACATTTACCTGTGTCTAACTTCACGGGCAAGGCTTACTAATTGTTGTTAACAAAAATGCCTTGATCTCCTTTAGACATTAGCACAAACTCCTTGAGTGTCTCTGTGGACCGCCCTTATAAACGAGAATCCCAACTAATTGATGCACTGACAAAGCAACTCACTCCCTCTTTATTTTCCCCTATCTGTTGTTCATTGTTGCATACTCAATGTGATGTTTACATGTCTAGGGAGATCCAATTAAAAAGTAGCCAGGGGTAGTAAGGGCAATGCACAAAACATACCAGAGCCACAAATATCTCACATGCAGTGCTGCTTGCACATCTTACCTTCATAAGTTTCAGATCAAATGTGCTTCAAATTTTATTTCAAAGGGCCTCAACAGTATCAGTAAATATAGACGGTATGGATTTCTCCCCTTGGACAAGACAGCCAGTGCAACCTATGGAATGGAGCATTGGTCAATCAACTCTAATGCAACATGCTAAGCCTCTAGCTACTCTACATTAAACTAAAAGCTACCCTGCCTTCTGGGCTTAGATGGCTCTGGGGTGCATTTACTGTACAAATCTGCTGCTTAACCACGTAGTGATGGATCATTAGAAAAAATTAACTAATAATTATGACTGTTTTCAAAAACCGTAGTATTATGGTAACACCTCCATTGTTTGAACCACATTGGTTCAATAATATTCAACAATATTGTTTCAAAGCTAATTAATAGTAATGTTTGATTCTTAAATCGTTCTTTTAAGCCGGTAACCAGTCAAGCCTGTCCACAGAATCAAACTTTAGTTCTGGGTTGATGGCGCAAGACGCACATCTGAAGTACCACCAACAGGCAGAGTTGAAAGTCAGCTTTTCGGTCATATCCAATTCAAAAAGAAAACGTTTGAACTGGTTCAAACAATCAAGTTATGCGAGTAAACGAACACTACGTGATTTTAGCCTGGATTTTCACCGACAGTTTTATGGAAATCTCAGACAAATGCCCGAAATCAGAGGCAAATCAGTGCTCATTCAAGTGAGTGAAGACGCGATCTGACAGAAGTGCCCATGTGTTGCCGATGCCTATGAGATATTTAGCATGCGACTCATCAGCAAGCATGGCTTTCACAAGAAATCATTCTCTCACAGACAACTTGGAACGCAAGCTTCTTGCAGGCTACCATTTTTAACAGGAATAAATCTAGTCTCACACGATAACTCGTCTCACGTGTGATTTTATGTTATTTTCTGTATCACTTCTCGTGTGAACTTGGTTGTGAAACGTTTGTCAGCGATTCTTACTATTAAAATGACGTGTAACGTGTGACCCCATGTCACCAATCCGTAGTGTAATGTGCACACAGCAGCAACTAAGACTATGTTGACACTGTCAGCAGGGTGATCTTCCCAGAATTTCATATCACTAGCGTATAACAAACAGTGCACGATCTGAATCGCGATCTTCTCCATTTTGAGATGTACTAGCGAGAATATCCAGACTGGAACAAGCCTACTGATTGTTTAATGCAATTCTTTGTGTTAAACAATCAGTTGTCAAAAGTCATTAAACCCCAAGTTAAACTTTAAAACACTGCATAGTCTTCACTGCATGAATTAAATATACATTGATTCTACAAAAGTTATTCAGTCAAGAGCAGTGAGTGATTTTGCCTTTCTTTTGTTTAACATTGACACAGACAGCAGCAGGTCTCTGCATTAGCCTTAAGACTGAATGCATGGGTCTAATATAATGAAACGCATTCAATTTCTTTTCCAACTATTTACTTAAGACATAACAGACTGACTTTATGTAAATACTCGCCAAGACGGACATATTTTTGTGTATATTTGACAGTTTAGGCGAGTACCTGAAACCCCAAGTATACTTTGCTCATCCGTGTTCCACTCTGTCTCACAGTGCACACACAGAAAGCGCGTTTTGATCAGTCTCTTTCGCAGTTTAATGAGCTTTTTAATAACTCTTTTCAAAATAAATCATGTCCCGCAGTAGACTACATTTTACAACAGTCACTCACTTTACATGATTTGACTGATTTGGCCATTAAGTTTAGGCTTTTAAGGAGGGGCGAAAGCACACCGCTTTAAAGGAAAGGAACGGTATGCGGCACAATTATCATTTTATCTTGATTATCACGGTTTCATAACCGTTGGAAGCCAAAATCGAAACCGAAACTAAAATTTGATTCATCGCACAGCCCTACTGCTGTTGAATTGTTTTTCAAATGAGTCACCACGCATGAAAGACACATGATAGAGACACATGATATAATTTGGCCAGTCAGCACGGCCCTATATTAGGCAGTAATTGCTGATATTTTAACATTATTACAAGGACATAAAATATCTCGATCTCTGCGATTCACAGTAATCGGCCTTCAAGATCGATCACGATAAAAAAATCGTCAGATCACCCACCGCTAACTGTAAGTCCAAATCCGATTATTTGTGTATCCAATTGGAATCCGATCTAAAATGATCTAAAATTATTTTATTACCTAAAACATTGTCTATCGCAACTGTTCAGATGAAAATTTTAATATTTTAAGACATTTATGAAAATGAATGTTGACAAATAAAAATGACATGAAAACATGTCTATGAAAACATAAACGCGTATGAATAGAAAACAAACTGCTAGATAATGATGCATCAATGTTATCGAAAAAGAAACATCTAAAAGGAATAGCTGAAGAGTAAATTATAAGCCCGTTCTATGACACATCCTATGAGATTAATAATCAGATATCCTAGATACGTAATATTACAACTTGCATCTGCACCACAGAAGAACGCGAATGCACATGTGAACTAGTTGTCTATGGTTTGAAAGGGAAACTCTGTCTGGATGCACTCTTGTCTTAACAGCGCGCTGATACACGGGCAACTAAACCCCAGAGAATTTACATGATCTAACATTCACAACATTCTATCCTATTCTCATTATAATGCTGAATATGGCATGTATATTGGCGCTGCACATCTTGCACTTAATTTTTATTTTTCATGATAGAAAGTGATTGCAGTCATCACTGCGCGTTTTCAAAGCCATAACGAGAAACAACTTTAAATAAAACAGGTTTACTGTTAAAGAAAAATGAGAACAAAATAGCACTGCTGCATTATGAATATCATCAATGATTTTTGCCCATCAAGCCTATCTAAAAGGAATATGACTGTCTCAAATAAGAAATAACCTGATCCAGTTAATAATGTCAGACATTCCATTTGAGCTGAAACTGATGAGTGAATGAATGGTAGGTAAACTGCCGTATTGTTATAGCTGGTTATTAAACTCAACCAAACGCTTCTTATTTGAGATTAATCAGATATAGACAACATAAAAGTAATCTTACAACTTACAATCAGCAACAAAAGACGCGAATGCGCACATGAACTTGACCGTGCTAGTCTAAAACAAAAGCACAGAGAATTTACTACATTCTATTACAATCGTGTTCTCATTATATTGTTATGCATTTGATAGATTGGCGCTGCACATCTTGCACTTAACTGTATTTCATGATCAAAGTGATTCCAGGCATCACTGCAGTGCGTGTTTGCAACAATACAACCTTGTTTCTGCAGTGACTTTCAGCATGTTTCCTATAACAATGTCTAACATTTTATGTGCAGTTAGAAAGTCACACACCATGTGGCTCGAAACGGATTTGTAAAAGGAATTTTTTTTTTTTATAAATTCGCATTTCATGTGATGTTTTTGCCGTTCACACTTGCTAAATTTCCAGATTTCAACCGGATATGCACAAAAATCTTATTTGGACTGATAGTCTGAACGTAGCCTAAATTGTACCACAGACAATAGTGTAGTGTGACAAGAACTGCAATCCGACGACTTTGAAAATCGTGCAGAATGTACCCAGCATTAGAACCGTGATTCATTCTTTTCAAATCTTTAGTTTATACTAACTAGGCACGTAACGGTTCTCAGTAAAAAAACTATTCTACCTGTACCATTCTTCACCCACGGTTCTGCACGCATTTGCACCGTGGTTCATCTCAAATCTGACGACGCATCTATAATATGGTTTGTTGAAAATAGCAATGTGTAAAACAGACAGAGTTCGAATAATGTATGTTTCAGTCGATGGAAATGCATTCTGGCTTCCCAATATGTTACAATAGCGATGATTAAAAAGTGTGGACAAAACAGTCCTTCTTTGTAAACTTGGTTCACTGCGAGTGCTGTATATTCTAAAATGACCAGTCCCTTACGCCGTCATCAACCGAGTGTTGATATTGCGTGAGTGCAAGTGAGACCTGAACAGCACACGTTGCGTTGCTATCTGTGTTTAAACTAAACTAATTTAAGCCTTGCTGATTTAAACATTCAAGAGCAAGATGCAAAAGAGATCTTGCGTGCACTGTGAGAAGATTTGTGTCTCCACTCATCCGAAGCATGCACATGAAAAGCCACGTCAGACAGCGAGCAAATATTGAGTTCTCTTTCAAGTCTTGCGCTTGAATGGACAAATTCACACAAAAATTGTCAATATGCCCGTCTTGGTGAGTATCCTAGCAATGTCTTAAGTGAACGTAAACAGTCAAGAAAGACAACGCCCCACTAAACATTGGATGTCAGATAGACGTGCAGATCATGTCTATATTGGGTCCGTCGGTCCATGACCAATTCTGGACATCTATTCGATGTCCAAACTAGGTACACTATTTGGACGTCCAACCATGACCCAACTTGGACGTCATATTGACGTTCAACATTTGACCTTTGCACTGGGTAATTTTTTTGGACGTCTATGACAGTGCAGGAAATTTACATGATTAATATGTAATATTTTTGAATTTACAAATATCAACATTGTTGTTATCAACATGATTAATACATATGAATAGAAGATTATTTTTTATTTTATTTGAAGATTATTTATAATTATTTAAGATAATTTTCCAAAAACTCCATTTGATTGTCTCAGCAGCAGGTGATAACTGGAGACGCATGCAAAGGTGTAATGCTGTAGCTCAAACAGTAGAGCGTTGTCGCTTGCAATGCCAAGATCATGGGTTCGATTCCCAGGGAAAGCAAGAACTGATAGGAATGTAAATGTGTAATGCAATGTAAGTCACTTTGGATAAAAGCGTCTGCCAAATGTGTAAATGTAAATACATTGTACAGAAAACATGTCCTCCACCCTTTTGAAACACGGGACTACAGTTATAGAAGTTGTATAAAAATGACATTTAAAATTAGTCCAAATTTGATGTTGAAAAGACGTCCACAAACGACCACATTGGACCCACGGACGTCAACATTAGACCGTTACAAAACAACCCCTTCAGTGAACCGAAATTGGACGTCCAAAAATTACATAGAAAAGACGTCACATTGCGCAGTGGGGCGTTTGTATCAGTATGCACTGGATCCGTGCATTGGGCTTCATTCATGAAATACGAGCAGAACGAAATTGTGTAAATCGTTCAGAAAACCGTTCTGACGTAAATTTTTCTATTTTCAAAATGTTAGTTGGTATGAAAGAAATGTACACCTGCTCCCTACCACGTCTAAATGCTGGGTAAAACATTCAAATGTTTTGTGTTCTTTTAGGCAAACTGATGACACAGAATTTTGATAATATTTCACAAGTTAATTTGCCCCGTCTTTTTGTTTTTATTTATTTATTTATTTTGTAGCTGAGAGTTGAAAACTGTTCAACTTTGGGTGGAACGCAGCGCTCGTCACTGTCACTTTTTACCCAGCCATCAAATCACAGTGGAGCAGGGGCGGTTTCTTCATTAGGGCGATTGGGGGCGACGCACCACCAAAGTGTGAAAGGGACTTTTTCCAATCACATTCAACCACAGAGTTACGCTAGCAGTCACTGTTGTTCTGCCTCTGGATATAGTCCAATCAGCGTCAAGTCACGTTCTGTGGAGTACCGCCTCTTTTTGGGCGATTTCACTCCGGCCGAGAATCGCCCTGAGTGTTCCCATAGATATCCATACAAAGAATTATTTTTTTTTTTTAACTGCAGGCACTGCAATGCATTCTCTATGGGTGCTTCCGTCGTCATCATACGTAAACTTCACTTGTGCAGCAATTGGTGGAAACAAATATACCTCTATTAATAATCTTTAAGCTGAAGTGACATCCAATAATTTCCTCAGTGCATAACTTACATTCCACGGACATATTCTCCATCTGTAAATGTTAGAAAGTCAAGCAAATATTTCCATTTTGCTGTCATGAGTGGACGAGCCTTCTGCAGGCTAAACTTTCGTGAACGAGCACCGCCGCGTGCATGCACGCCGAACAGAAGGAGCGCAATAGAATAGAAGCGCAATAATTCTGACTAAAATATACATTAACACTAAATTATAAATATATTTTGCTAAAATATTTGTTGTTGAATATTTGTTGTTGTTGATGAACAAATGTGCTAAAGAATTTCAAACCTACAAGTGTATTTTTATTTAAATTTTAAGCTTAATATCGTGTATTAACAATATCGTGTATTGACTCGTGAGCTAAGGGTATCGTCACACCCCTAACCATCACAAATATATTAGAGTAAAGAGTACAGTACATAATATACTTATTCAAAAATGTAGTTTAGTAGAGAGTAAAAATTGCTAATATCTTTGATACTCAGTCAGACTAAAGTACGTAGCCACAAAGATACTTAAGTACAGTGACTAATTAGCTACATTTACTCAAAAACTTTAGGCTACACCACTGCAAGAAGCTTATGTTAGGTTCAGCCTAATGGTAAGCTTTAATACATGCCACCTTTTAGCAGCAACATAAATGTTCTCAATGTGAATCCAAAAGATCTGTAGCCTGTCTTGAAACCGCATCAATTACAAATTTTATTTTTGTCCTGACAACTCAGTGTTTCGCATGGTGATGGATATGACAATGTGACATATTTGGTTTCGGCAGAAGAGATCTGCTACGCTCCTGCTGCTGACTTGCTACTGCCAATACATACACGACACGCTGCTGTGAGCAAGTAAGACATGCTGCTGCTGTACAATATAGCGTACATGAACTACCCGTAGCAGATCTATACAGGTGGAGCTAGGGAAGTTGGAGGGTTTCTGAAAGTGCGCTGCACTGCTAAGGCAAATGCTACCAAGTATTTGAAGGTTGAGCCTACGAGCTCATTGGCTACTCATACAGCAGGAACCAATCAGCTGCGCCCTATAGAGAATTATACGACTGCAATCAGTTTGAATTAAGGACCTATTAGCCTCCACCATCTTGAGTTTCATGACAGAACTTTGTATTTTGTGCCTGACCTGTTTAAAGCAGAACTTGGTAACTTTTTTAACTTAATAAAACTGTCTAGAAATCATTTGGATGGTTAAACAACCTGTTCTGGTGATATTGGTGACTTTCCCCGCTCCCCCCAGCGTTCCCAGGCGGAAAACCAACCTTGCAACTTGGGGACTACCGTCCCGGCAAGATAGAAATTGGAAGTCTCGTGAGAAGCGAGAACGAGAACGAGCGCGAAACACGAATTGCTTTACGGCAATTCGACATAAACACACACGCATGTTTGATGTATTACCCACCTCGGTAGACATAGCGCCACACGATACAGTTGGCTTGCTCCTATCATAACAAACGCACATGAGCAGCGGTAGAGAGGGGGAGGAGGCCGCTGCAAGTGAGTTTTTTACGACAGTGTTGGGAAATATACGCCCCACAGCTGTAGGGGGAGCTCGTGGGGAAAACATGCGACAACGAAAGGGAAAATCAGCGAAGAAGTGACTAGAGTTCGCTAGAGTCGCCGAGTTCTGCTTTAACTTAAGCAGTGGGCAACTGATTAGAGGTCTGCAAGCCCCGTGGGTCCCGACGGGGCCCAACACGCTGAGTCCATTTGGGCCGGGGCCATTTTTTTTACACGGGCTCATTTAGCTTCTATCCTTTCATTGTGCCCATAATATTTCCTGCAGAGCGAAGGCTACTGTATGAAATATTATAAGGATAATATTATAAATAGCTATTATACATCGCCTAAGCGATTACGTGAGTAATGCGACACGCGTGCAATGCATTAGCATACAGGTGACAGTTGACCATGCAGAGCATCAGGGAGAAGTTGGAGCGTGGGGATTTACTAAAAGTGCCCAATGCCTCGGGAAAAGTTGCATTTTGGAAGAGTTTTGATTTGATTACCACAACAAACAATGAGCCTGAAGTCATGTTTGAGGCCTATAATAAAAGTTCACCTCTTAATAACGTGCATGCGTGTGTGTGTGCGTGCGTGCGTGCGTGTAGCAGAGACAGCGCACATCAGATTTGATTTCATGGTGACTTAAAAGGGCTGTTCTTTAGTTTGGGGATTACCTTAGCCTTAACTGGGCATTATATCAATGAATGTCCTCTCAAAGATAGCCATACACAAAGGTACAAAATGCTGCTGCGGTATATGGACAGATGCAGAGAATGACCTCAGCTAAAACACTTCCTCCAGTGCCCCTCAGCTGTGTGTGTGTGTGTGTTTGCATGTCTGCAGTAGACTAAAGTTGGTATGTATAAGGCATGTAAATCAGGCCAAAAATATGTAAATAAAATCATGAAACAACATTAGAATTATTCCCGATATGCAATATAATTATATACATATATATATATATATATAGAGAGAGAGAGAGAGAGAGAGAGAGTTTTTGTGAGCACTTGTCATTTCCATCAGCTTACAAGTCAACTCTGTCAGCACATAAAACTTGACGCAGTTGACAACTGGCAGATAGATAACAAAATTTAATATTGTGCTTGGCAGTTTCACATTGTGACCTTATGCTGATAACAGGTTAAATTGCACGTATTTTCCATGTATAAAGAACGTATTTAAAATAATAGGCTACTAAAGAAATTATTTAAATATAAGCCTAGCAATGAATGCCCAGAATATACAGATTTCCTTCAAGTATTTTTATTTTGATGAATTTCTTAATTTTAAACATAAAGGGGGCTTCTGTGTGTAGCAGGACCTGTTTTGTCCCTTCTCTCAAGAATCGTGGTTTTAGATTATAAAACCATGGTATTTTGATATAGCCTAACTGTTAACATTTACATCATCAATTTCATGGTATGGCTCTTCAAAAGAATGCCACAGTACTGCATGTACAAGCATGGTAATGCCATGGTACACAAAGTGTTTGTGTATTGTTTTTTGTTGAAAAAAAGAACTTACCTCCTGTACTAGGTGTTCGAGTACTGCACGTGTAGGCCATGGATTCCATTATAAAGATTCCGTTTCATTCAGTGCTCGTTTTGTTACACGAATCCTGATCTTGTTAGCGGTTTAAACCGCTCCAAACAATAAAAGCTCTCTGAATTATTCAAAATGAATGTCAAATACAAAACGAGTCAAGTCAGACCGTTATGACGTTATGAACTGATCTGATTCAAAAGAGTGATTCAATCACCAGCAGCCATTCGACGTTATCCACCGATAAATTAATAATTATAATTGATTTCAAATAATTTACAATGATGAACGAACAATAAGAATGTATTTAAAATTAACTGTTTCTGTACATTACTGATAATATATGAAGATAAGAAAATAAGATAAGATAAGCATGTCACGTGGGCGCAAATGTAATCACGTGCTCACGAGGATTTTACATGTTTCGGTCACTGATCTATATAGAATGACATTATTAGTCATTCTATATAGATCAGTGGTTTCGGTTAGGTAATCTTTGCCTCACAGACATTAAACTATGAGACAAAAAAAAAAAAAAGTTTCACATCAGTGAGTTAGTGACTTATCTGTCTGTCCAATGCTATATGGCTTTCCGGCTCATTCTCAATGCACACTAAGCATTCAACTGCTTTAAGCCATGATGTGCTTTGATGTAGAAGTCCACTTTAATAATATAACAGACCTGACTGGGTATTGAACATGTTTTATTCATTGTCTTTTTTTATTTTATTATAAGGGCATTTCATGCCAGTTATGCAATGACATCACAGAGACATTTTGTCTGGACTGCTGTTAAGTGGCATTTCCTTGTTACTATAGTAAGAGCAGTGCAGTGTACAATGATGACAGATTACTTCATACATGTTCAAACTAAAATGAAGGAATATTTGAGATGTTGCAAAGTAATTATGGAAGGAAACAAATAAATGCAATTATGGTTTGGAGTGAGATGAAATAGGCCTAATGTTTATTCTGCAACTTTGTGAATTAGAAGTCAAAAACAAACATTTTATGGAGCTCTGGATTTTTTGAAAATGCTTCAAACAAAGCTTCTTTCTTTTTTTTTGGATGACCATTTCAACCATTTATATATATATATATATTTTTTTTTTTTTATTACCTAATTTACTGCATTGATTTGTTCTCCAACAGCTCCCATATAGTCCTCTGGGACAAAAGTATGACTACTGTAGAAAAATTATTCCTTTATTGAATGTTTTAGTGCTCCTGGGATATGTTTTGGAAGGAATTTTCTTTAACCTTTGTAGAAGAAAAACCTTTGGATTTTACAAAGGGAATTATTCAATCCATTCTGAGTCTTACAAAGTGTGTTTGTACACGTATGTGAGGGGAAGAGGTAGAGAAGAGGAGAGGAGAGGGAGAGAAGGATGGGCCGACAACCAAAATAAATGGTAAAAAATATACAGGAGAAAATGAAGCACCCTCTTTCATTTCCTTCCTGTTGTCTTCGGGGAGAAGGGGAAATAGGCTGCCTCAGTTTCATCTCAGGGTGGCCGGGTTGGCCTGTCAGGTCATCATCATCATGACAAATGCAGGGGAGAAACCAAACAGACAGAGTTAGATCAGTCCACTTTAAGGAAGGCAGGGACACAAGTTGGAACAGACTGTCCACCCATCAGGTTCATGATAGCTTTCTCTGCTGCCATTACTCTCTGTAAGCAGCCTTTCAATCCCACAATCCCTCTTCTCATCCATGTTATTTAATGCTGCTGTCCTCATGGGCTGATTTCTTTGTGATTTCAACTACATACATTCTCTTACAGTAAACATGCCATATTTTACCAATGATGTACAGCAGCAGCAGGGTCAATATCATGACACACTTTCTTTTCTTTTCTTTTTATATTAAAGTTTTTTAAATGTATTTTTTATGTACCGGTGATGTACAGTAGCCGGGTCAATTTCGTGACACAATTTTTTATAAAAATCTATTCAATTATTTAATCATTCATAAAACAATGACTTTAATAGACCTCATCTATGTGGTAAACATTTCAATTATGTATTTTTCAATTGAGATTTTTTCTTATTTTTTTAGACTTGACTTTGTTCCCCTTTTGATGATGTACAGCAGTGTCGATTTCGTAACACTTAGACTAAAATCTAAAAATGTATAAAGCAATGGCTTTAATAAACCTCTTCTATTGTAAACATTTAATTTATGTATTTAAATTCATTTCTATATTTTTTATTATTTTTAAACTTAAAATTTCCAGCTTTTGATGAGCATGATGTACAGTAGCAGAGGCAATTTCATGACTCTTTTTTTTTTTTAAACAAAATCTATTCATTTATTTAAACATTCACAAAAACAGTGACTTGAATAGACCTCTATGGTAAACATTTAATTTCTGTATTTAAATTCATTTTGATATTTTTTTTAATCAAATGTCACCTTTTTTAACATAGACACTTATGTCTTTACGAAAGGAGGTTGTGATATTTATTTTAATAGCTGGCTGTTGTTTTTGTATGTCATCTTGTATATGCGAACAGATCATCAAGAACATCATTCCAACAAACGCCTCTCCAATCCAGGCAGTTAATCACTTACGGATTACATTCTGACATTAACCCAGGTCAAAACAAAGCTGTTAAATTATATATATTAAGTGCCCTTTGCACGCTACAATCCGAGATGCCTATACTAGGAGGAAAACAACTGCGCAATCATGTAACAAAGTCAGTCAGCAACCAAGAATTATTATTGAGAGAAGAGAAGGATTTCTATAGAGAGAAGGAAATGAATAGTGGAATAAAGTCGTTATTTTGGGGGTTTTTTGAGCAGAAAAAGTATTCTCGTCGCTTGATAAACTTAAGATTGAGCCACTGTAGTCACTTGGACTATATTAACGATCTCTTTAATAACTTTTCTGGGCCAGCAAGTTTGGAGTGAGACCTATGGAGAAGTGAGACTGCTCTCAGATTTAATCAAAAATATCTTAATTTGTGTTCCGAAGATGAACGAAGGTCTTACGGGGTTGGAACAACATGAGGGTGAGTAATTACTGACAGAATTTTCATTTTTGGGTGAACTATCCCTTTAAGTAGATCCAAAAACTGGTTCATACCCACCAGCCAAACAACTACAATACCCAGAGATTGGGATATTTGGTGAGCATTCATAATTCCTTACAATCAAAAATTTGGAATATTAATCTACGTCTGAGAATAAGAGTCATGTCAAAATAAGTGTATATGCACTATATTACATATGCCTATTCATTGTATTTTTTTTTTACTCTAATACCATTAAAAAGGTAGGATATTATTGTATTGTTATTATAAAAACGGCCTTCTGCAATTCAGTCCGTTTACTGTGTCATCTCTCTTTGATATGTTGTCGGTTCATTAATATTCAACATATTATTTGCATACTGATTATTTAAATAGTACTAGTATCTAGGTAAGGATATCACTAGTTCTATTTTTCTTAACAATTTAGGTATCATTTTAGTCGCTATTGGAATAAGAACTAGTATCTAATAAATGAGAACTAGTATCTAATGAATAAGCACTTGTATCTTTAAAAAGGTACTAGTACCTAAAGAATAAGCACTATAACGAATAGGCACTAGTACCTAAAAAATAAGCACTAGTAGCTGATGAATAAGTACTAGTACTTAATGGAATAGATACTAGTATCTAAAAAAATAAGTACCAGTAGCATGAAAATAGATACTAGTAGGTTTTAAGGATTAAATGTTAAAACAGCTTGCCATAGTCAGGCTGGGTGAAGGGGCGCTCTGCAGGACAGTCTGGGTCTCTGCTGCTGCAGCTGCTGCGGTGTGTGTGGACAGATGCAGAGAATGACCTCGGCTAACGCACTTCCTCCAGCTCTCCTCAGCATCGTGTGTGTGTGTGTGTGTGTATGTCAGAACAGTGTCTCACTATTGAACCTGGCAGTTAACACAAGGAAAACAGGAAAAGGTTTTGAGCAGTGCAGCAGGAGTTTATGAACACAAACAAACACACAAAGATGCTTTACAACTGGAGAAACAATTACTTTCAAGCACAGTGTGTGGCTCGTCCCCAGTGTGAGATGTCTTGTTTTATGTTCTAAAGATTTCTGTTGGTCAGATACAAAGCTGAACATAATGACATGGTTGGTCTTGGTTTGACATATACTGCATGAGGTTTTCTCTTTCTCTCTCTCTCACACACATACACACACATCCACACACACACACACACCCACCCACCCTGCACAGTCAGTTATTTGTAAAAGGCAGCAGGATGTTAGCAAACGTGGAGAGGATCAATCACAGAATGATTATTTTCTGCTAAGGGGACTCTCTGCAAAAACCCCTCTCAACAAAAATATAACACACTCAAAATCACAAGTGTCATCATTCTCCCAATTCTTCCCTGAATGACCTTTTTCTGTTAAGCTCTTCACGTTTTGCATAAGATCTGCTGACTTCTGAAATAGGCCTACCTATTTTTTAAAAACTGATATCCTATAAATCACAACCTGTCTAAATTCTGGCTCATCTATTTTTCAGCAATTAGTTCCTATTTACTGCCATTTAAAGGAAACGGTGGCACCTTCAGGATTCTCCACTATTGCTTTATGACAGACAGTCCTACTGTACAGACCTACTGAGCAGTGAATATCTGTAGAATGGCATCAACGACTGCATGTTTTTAAAATAAGTTTGAAAAAGGGTCTAAATAAATACACACTTATACAATATCTCATTCTTGACTGTTATGTAGTAACACTTCATGTAGTACTTTTTAATTTTTGTTTTTCTAATTTATAATGAGTTATTGTCTTTTTGTTGTTTTCACAATCAAGTATTTAGATAAAAATTCTGAAAGCAACACAGCATTGAGAGAATTTGAGAAAAAAATTTTTTGGCATGTTGTCATGACTTCATTCAAATTTCTCACCTTGAATAATTACAATCTCCACTGTGAAGAAAAAAAAAAAAAAAAAAACATAAACCTGTAATTATCAGAACACTATCTCATAAACAGTGTAATTTTGCCAATGTCTATTTGTGTTCTGACGAATAACCAATGATTAGACATAATAATTGGGTGGAGCTGTATGAGTCACCAATACTGCATTCTTGATTCTGAAAAAATATGCATTTATTTATTCCCTTCATGAATAAATATTTGCATTTCTTAGATTAATTAATGGTTACCATTGCAATATTTCAGAGAAAATATATATTTATATAAAATAAATAGACAAAGAAATAAATAAAGGAACCTGCATGAATTTCTTATAAGCTGCTTTTTAGGGCTAAAAAGACTTGATTGCCATTTTTTCTTTCTTTCTTTCTTCTTTTTAATATGCAAAAGTGCAGCGTGACCATTGTGCTACACTCCGTGTTCCGACTGCATTAAAAAAAGTCACACAGGTTTTTGAATGATATGAAGGTGAGCAAAATATCCAGCCTTTTCATTTTAAAAAGGAACTATTCCTTTAAAGGGGTCATTCACCGCTAACAAAATGGACTTTCAATTAAACTTGGCTGCCTATGTTGTAGAAAGGTGAAGAAAAAAAAAAACTGAAATTGGTGCCTGACTAGAGAAAACAGAGAATAAGGGCTGTTGTCTTCCCTATTGCCAAAGAGGTATAGGAAAACTTCAACACCCATTATGCACTGGGCATGTTGCCATCCAAGGCCAATTTCAAGGGCTGCTTACACGTTTTCAACAAACTGTGTATGCGCTTTGGCCGTTCATTTACACGACAACGGCGTTTTGGGTGCCTGAAAACGCAAACTTTTAAAAATGGGTTTCAAAGTGCAAGTGTAAACAACACAAACGCCAATCTCTGAAAATGATGACATCATGCACGCGTATTACGTAATCAATCTATAGTGATTCATAGACATGCCTGGCAGCAGAATACAGCATTTTTTGTCGTTTCCGCAGACCCGTGTGAATGGGGATCGTTTTGAAAATGGTGTCGTCTGTACGCGGAAAACTCAAAGGAAAAACTTCTCTGTTTTAAGCATGTGATGCGATCTGGGAAAACCCATCACATGGTGAAATTCTATCTATTAGGGTTCTGCCTACAGATACTGATACCATATTAAAGCTGGTTTCAAGCCCTTTCCAAATCTGTTTTTATTTCTTTCATCGTTTGTCGGTAACAAAAGTTATGGTTATCTGAAGTCGGTTGATCACAATGATTTTCAGGAACGGAATTTTGAGAAAAACAGGTTTAATTAACGTTCACGTCCTGCTAGCGGGACGACTGGCGCTCCTTTTTAATTGTCTTTTTTTCATATCACATATTTTAGTAATCATCATAGATTAGGTATCATTCGAAAGTTTACAAACTCAAAATTCATTGTGAAAACCGTTTTTTCCAGATCGCATCACATATCATTGTCGTGTAAACATACCCTAAGTCTGAATAGGCTTGAACAGAGTCAAATGCTGCCTTGCTTGAGTAGGAATTGTAAATAAAATTGGTATTTAATTGTTCCCAGGTGCAAGAATTTGAAAAGTAAACATTTAGCGGGAGTGGTTTCCAATGAAGAATCCAGCGCGTTGTAGGGACCCAGACACCAACATAGTATCGGGCCAGACCCGGCCCACATCTGGGCCGTGTGGAAACCACGTGTACCAGATGTGGGCCGACACTATGTTGTGGTCTGGGGAGCAGCTAAAGGCTGCAAAGAACCGCAAATACGGAGAGAACAGCGACGGAAAAGCTGAAAAACATCTGCGTTTGACACACATCCGGAGGAGTTTTGCTGACTAATAAATGGGAATCCGGTAACACGGAGAAAGGGTAAACATTGCTCATTTACATATACTACCAAAATTGTAACAATACAAAGCAGGTTGAAAATTGGCCAAGTTGCACTTTAACAAATATTTAGTTGGATGTTATGCTAATGAATAATAAGGATAAAGTATTTCCCAAGTCTACCCAGTTGCTGGAAGGCAAAATAAATAAATAACGTGACCATGATTGCCATAGCCATCTGTTTATTGTGAAGGGCCTGGCTGGCATAATCAGCCTCACAGTGGGAAGTGTGCCCACTTCCCACAAGACACTTCCAAGTGTCTGGTGCAGTGCAGTTACCACGACCTGCCCCCTTAACATTTCATCAGCAGTCATATCTGTTACTGCAATCAGCTCTAGGTTAACACACCTTTGCTGTTCTATATGCTCTCCGAACATTAAAAGAGAAAAGGTGGGGAAGGGAAGATTGTATCACATTCACAGCTTCATGTTCCTGGACTGAGCAAAAAGATCACAGCTGTTATGATTAGTATCAACCTCAACATAGAGCACCGCCAACGTAATGGGCTACCCTCCAGCCCAATCATTTGAAGAGCAGATAAAGAAGTTGTGCCATGTTGAACATGCCAGCTCTTACTCTCGCACCTCTCCAACAAGTCTGCTCTTAAAACATGATTTGATATATTTACATCTGCCCTTGCCATCAGCTGTTAAAATTAAAAATAAAGTGATGTGCATATTACATGCATCCTCAGGCCTCCCATGACCTTGGCATGAACTCCCAATAAAGCCAGCGAGTTAGATCTACTGTTGAAGATTAGGAGAGGCTCAAGTTTTGAAAGCATGCAGCTGCTGCTTTATAGTTTTACTTTTATGCCATCCATGAAAGTGATAAATGCTGTACACTTAGGCTACTATTTACAGGTGTTAAAGAGCTACTCAACCTCATGTTGTTCCAAAACCATGAGACTTTGGTTAATCTTCAAGACACAAATAAAGATATTTTGAATTAAAACCGAGAGGTTTCTGTCCCTCCATTGCAAGTCCAGGTAACCAAAATTTAGAAGGTCCAAAAAGGTCATAAAGGCATCGTAAAATGAATCTATATTCCAAGTTCTGTCTAGAGATATGATTCTGTCTAGAGCTTTATATGATGAACAGATTTAATTTGGGCTTTTACTCACATATAAACACACATAAATCAAGCGCATCACTTATGGTAAACACGGAAGCTTGCGCATGACACACTAGAACAATATATAATTTGAATATATATATATATATATACTGTGTGATAGTATAGCAGAGTTCTAATATATATATACGGTGTGTAACTGTGTATATATATATATATATATATATATATATATATATATATATATATATATATATATAGTGTGTGTGTGTGTATATTTTATCTCTATTGTATGTTAGCATAACATTTAACTAGATATTTGTTAAAGGAAAAGTTCCGGCCGAGAAATGAAAATTCTGTTGTTGATCCAAATCTGTATGACTTTCTTTTGTTTGCTGAACACAAAAGATGTTTTAAATAACTGGTTTTGCACAAAAAAAAAACATAAAATGAAAGTATCTCTCTCTCTCTCACACACTTTTTCTGGAGAGCAGAGCCTGTGATTGCAGAGTATCAGTTCTAATAGAGTCACACAAGAAATCTGACCCAGCTGCAGCCAAACTGAAATGGCAATGCACATTTCAAAAGACAATGGTCTAGTATTATTTGCTTTTGCTTTGTTTTGCATCCAGAGCATTGAGTTTGTCGAAGAGAGATCTCGAAACAATATGTGTCAGGGTTCTGCCTGACAGCCTTGTCTGTGTTGTCGTGGTTTCATGTTTGTCTTGTGTTTGAGCACATGGCTCTGTCTTGGTCTGTGTTTGCCATGCACCTCATTGTTTCCTGTTACCATGCCCCCTTGTTTAGTCAACTTCTTGTCCTCATTTCACTTATTGTGCTCACCTGATCCTCATGTGCTCTGGTCCCTTTATATTGTGCCTCTTTCCCTTATGTCTTTGCTGGTTTGTTTTGTGTATGTACTTTGTGGTGTTTTCTGGTTTGTGCTCTTGAAATTATCCTAGTGTTTATGCTGTTTTTTTTAATACTATTCCCAGTATCAGATTATCCTTGTTGCTATTTTGTTTTGCTTAGCTTTAACTCTTGTGCTATATAATCTAGTTTGAGTTCTCTTTGTTTTTATAATATTTTTAGATATTTTCTTAAAGGAACACTCCACCGTTTTTTCATATTAAACTATGTTATTCCCTTAACTAAGACGAGTTTATACATATCTCTCTCGTCTCAGTGCGTGCACTCAATCGCTCTGGCGACACTTTGAGCACTTAGCTTAGCTTAGCTTAGCGGGTAAAAAGGATAACTATAATGTATGGCGGAAGAGCACTTGGGAGCACTTCGACTCGGAGCAGTAAAAAGTCACCCCTGAAAAATCCTCTCCCCCTCTCCCTCTCACTTCTGTCATTAGAACCAACGTGACTTTTTACTGCGCCGAGTCGAAGTGCTCCCAAGTGCTATTCCGTCATACATTATAGTTATCCTTTTTACCCGCTTAGAAAAGCGCCACGTTTTATTTTGTGTCACCATACTTGGTCGTGTAACTACTCGTGTAACTGTATTTAAATAGGGAAAACGTGGAGGTGTTTGGTCCCTAATAAATGAACTGGGCTAAGCTAAGTGCTATCAAAGTGTTGCCGCGCGCCAGAGCGATTGAGTGCACGCACTGAGACGAGAGCGATATGTATCAACTCGTCTTAGTTAAGGGAATAACATAGTTTAATATGAAAAAATGGTGGAGTGTTCCTTAAGTTCTTATTTTCCCTGGTAAGTGGTAGTCTTGCTTCTCTTTAGCAACTCCAGTTTTTTTATCTTACATCTTAGTTTTTTTTACTTTTTTCATTAGTTTGCTTTTTATATATTCTCTACTTTTTGTTTCTCTAGTCATTGATCTTATCAGTTTAGTTTTGGTTATCTTTATTGTTGCTTTATCTTGTCTGTCTTGTATTGAGTCTCGTCTTGTATGTTCTTCTCTGTGTATCCCGAGTTCCCTGGCCACTGACTGTTAACTGCCTGGCAGCCTGACTGGTGCATCTAACCCCTGTGTCAAGCCTCTGGTTCTGTAAGCCTCTACCTGGTGGCAAGACTGGTGCTACATCTGAGATCTACATCAAGCTACATGTTCCTTGTGTTCCTGCCTGGTCTTTCCTTCAGAGCTGCCTCTATTACACTCACGTCACCGCCATCTTACTGACGGTCTCAGTGTTCCTCCTGCCCGTCGTCGTGCCCTACTGATTAAACTGTGGTTCACGCTTCACTCTCCCTGCTGTCTCAAGTCTTCAGTCTTGTTAATAAAAACCCTTGTCTGCTCATTTGCGTCTGGGTCCTATCTCTTGCAGAACTGTGACTTTGTTAAAAGCGTTTTGTTCCTGAAAGGCTATTCCTGGAAAAGCAAAGCTATCCTACAGAGTCTGAATGTTGTAACCTTTAAAGATATGAAGGCTGAGGGGTTATGAACTAATTTGTTGCCATCATATAAATTATCGTAGCTTTGTGACTTCTAATGAACAATCAATGTGCAGAAAGGGCAGTCGATACATTATTGGATTTGTTTGTGGTGCTTTTAATACCCTTTGGATGTTTGTTTGTTTTTAGAATCTGCATCAGTTTTTTTTTTTTTTTCTGACAATTACAACATTATTTCTCATGACTACATTTTTGTATCTCACAATTACAACTTCATATCTCACAATTGCAAATGTAGGCCTATATATGATGAGACTATTTCTCACAATTTGTATGTACAATTATTTTTTGAGGATAAAAAGGAAGCATGCTTTTGTGATGTTCCTTCTTGAGCTTATACCACACTATATGATAAAGTAAATAATTCCTATAAGAATTATGAACCATTGGCAAAATAGAATGATTTCTGAAGGATCATGTAACACTGAAGATTGGAGTAATGAGTGATAAAAATTCAGCTTTGCATCACAGAAATAAATTATATTTTAAAGTTTAAATTATGAATGTTTTTTACTGTATTTTTGATTAAATACAAAATCATATCAAAATAGTAATTTTGTAAACAAGTTGTAGAATGTCAAAAGTGTAACATCAAAATAAAGTGTAACCCTCATAATTGTGCCTTTGTATCCCAAAGTTATGTTTTTCTCATGACTTATACTTCATATCTCTCAATTGCTATTATTTTTGACAATTGTTACAATATTTCTCATAATTGTGACTTTGTATCTCACAACTGCAGTTTTCCTCATAATCGCGAGTTTATATCTCACAATTGTTACAAGTTTTGACAATTGCAACTTCAATATCACAATATTTAATTTTCACAGCTGTTATGTAAAATTATTTTATTCAATAATACCACTTTTTGTTGTGTTCCTTCTTGAGCAAATAACTTAGATCACAATTTAGATTGGCGTCCAATTCTCACTATTAACCAACTATTAACTACAACTTCCTCAAAATCCTAATTACGGCTTATTAATAGTAAGGTAGTTGTTAAATTTAGGTTTTGGTTAGGATTAAGGATGTAGAATATGGTCATGCAGAATAAGGCACTAATATGTGCTTTAGATGTACTAATAAACAGCCAATATCCTAGTAATATGCATGCTAATAAGCAACTATAGTTAACAGACAGAATTGGACCCTAAAAGTATTACCGAAAAAATGTAAACGTTCAGCATCGCATTAAACGTACGCTGTTTTTCAGATTCAATACCAGGCTTGTCAGTGCATCAACTTGCATTTTCTTCTAACACATCAGTCTCATCATACATTTTGCCTTTACACAAAGGTGCTCACTCACTGTGATTGAACCGAAGTCATTACATTACCGCGAAGCATTTGGAAAACGCAGACCTCTGCATGGAGCCCAAGAGCCCGTCAATTCAGTTGTATATGCTTATTTTTCTATCTCAGTCAGCAGTTTACTGAATAAAGCTGCACCCACCTGTCAGAGTAAAGGACAGTTAAGAGAACCTCTCAACACAAACTACAATGATAGATACAGTATGTTCTTTTTTCATTTGCTGTTTTCCCCCCCTGGATCAGTCAGGAGGTTTCACCAGTTGAGTTGTCACACGAAAAGCTGTGTTTATCCTTTTCTGTATATATATTTTAGTGAATTTCTCTGACACCATACATGTCACATGTCACAACCTGGGTGTCCTGTAAAGAGCACATTCAGGACTTTTCAGAGAAACCAAATGTTTGGAGGTTTCACCATGAAAACAACTTATCCTTGGTCTTTATGTAGCACTCTTATGGAAATATGATAATATATTGTAATTATAATTTAAATCAGGCATTTTGGGAGACACAACAAGTGAATATGGAAATAAATGATACATCAATATTCCTATGAAATATTAGATATTATTATTAAAATGTTGCTAATTATTACTCCAATTATTAAACTTCTTTTTTCATTAAATGTTGCTCCAAGAACACATTAATGTGCACATTAGATACAGTGTATAGATACATTGCACTGAATGGGAATATTAATTTATGGCCATTTTGCCCACATATTGCATAAAGTAAAATGGTGTATCAATGCATTCCGTTATATCTTTCATAACATAGTTGAGATTCATCTTTATACAAATTTTAGTTAAAATAAATCCTGAAACCCCAAAATGTATTGGTGATTGAAAAATAAATCCCATTGTTTTTGCCTATACATATAATTTCATGTAATTTTATTTTTTAAACAACTGAGTCCTGGTGTCCACTAGAGAGGACATAGCATTACATATTAATAAAATATAATTTTTCTTATGTTCTAAGACATAATTCAATTTATTTATTTTTTTCTGGGTCTCAGAAGGATATGGCAATGTGAAAGGGTGGCATTTACCTGCATGTGGTGTGTATAGTTAGATCTGGAGTAGACTGACAGATCCACACTCCTCATCACCACTCCTTTTCATCTTCCTTGTCAGGTCGCCATTTCTCAAAAGGGACTAGTATTTTGAAACCGCTCCCTGTCAACTTAGATGCGAAAAGGAGAAAAGAAATGAAAACACTCATCTGTCTTGCTTTCTGTCAGCCTGCCCAGACAACACTGGCCAAGCAATGTGTAAAAAGCCGGCAAATTCCTGGTTTCTGTGCAATGTGTGTGCAGCAGCCGCGGGTACTTGCCCGGATGTCTTTTGAATAAGTCTGAGGAGATGAGAGATCCCAGCAGGAGCTTTGAGCACCACAGCCGCCTTCCCAATTAATGCATCAGCAGCCAGCACATTTGTCCACATTTCCTATCAGCACGTCAATACATTCTTAGCTGTCTTCAAAAAGGACATTTGTGGCTTCCTCAAAGTCTCCAATGACACTGTATGGACAAGTGAAAGCATAGTCTCATTGATATGTTTGATTGTTAAACAATAGGTTCCTCTTGAATGTCTCCATTCATCATTGTTTTTAAAGCACAGAACATTCAGTCAATGAGCAGACCATCATAAAACAGTGATTAATCTTTACATACTCGACTGAATGAGATGAAAAGATGGACTATAACCGAAATGATGAGGCAAAACAGATGCTATTCCATAAAAAAGGACAGACCGGCCCTCAAAAAAGCCAATTTAGGTGAAATTTTATGTCTTTTTAAAGCTTAAACTATATACCTTAAAGACCTGTTCGTTCTTTTGCAATGAAAGCACATTTGGTCTCTTCTCCAAAATGGAAGGCATCAAATTATGATCTGAAAAACACAAAGCTTTACGGGTAACTCACATTCTGCATGCACTGACTTTAACAGACCCAGAAGTATTCTCAGTGTACATACGGTTTGGTACACAGAGAAGGAAAAAAAAAAAGATTGCTTCTGAGTCTATAAGATATTATACCAGCACAAAATATAACTGGCAAGACACTTCCATTGTGGTGACCATGGTAACAACT
The DNA here is from genome assembly GCF_951802725.1 of Rutilus rutilus. NCBI lineage: Eukaryota > Metazoa > Chordata > Actinopteri > Cypriniformes > Leuciscidae > Rutilus > Rutilus rutilus. The sequence continues at coordinate 22,076,065 of NC_140224.1, forward strand.
GATCTGTAGTACATCACTGATGCAGCTAACAGGTACACATCATCAAGGGCTGAATGACACCGGTAATGACTGGTCACAGTGTCTCTTATGACAGAAAGGTGAGATGATCCAACAGTTCTTCTTGTTGGTGTTGTGAAAACCAGCTATTTGTGTTCCAGAAGTCTCTGTTTAGACAGTGATGTAGTTAATGGAATTTCATCTTTATCTATATCTGCTGATTGTTTAACAGGGCAGGTAAAAGCAAATTTTGTGTTCCCACTGTCTCATTCAAACATAAATCAGCAATGTATGTTTCAGTCATCAGATAATTTACTGCCTGAGGATCTTCTGATTATCTTGAGGCACACATGGCCACTGTTTAACCCGAGGAGGTCTATAACACCTGGAGAGAGCTGTCCATTAAGCATTCTCATTCATCTCAATGGCAGGTGATTATGGACAGAATTTGTGCCGAGAGTTATGCGATTCTAAGATTTTGAGAATGCAAAAGGGCTTTTTATGGAGAAATGTTAATCTCACAAAAAATATAGTATTTTGTAAAGTATAAAGTAAATACATTTTCATGAGATGAAAATTAAAGCTTTGCCAGAGAGAGAAGTGACCTGTTAAGCATTTATAGAATAATGTTATATTACATTTTTGTGTATCATCGTGTGGTGTGGTAACTTTTTCGTCAAAGACTGGATTTGAAAGCACATACAGTGTATTTATAACATCATAAGATTTTCAACAGCAAACAAGGATCAGAGAATGAACTGTAGATAGATACATACAGTGTAATGACTGGGAACATGTCACAGGTTAGCGCTGAGATGATCCAGACACTTATTTAAGGCTGACTGACAAACACACACAAACACAAACACAAGCACACACACACAAAACAGTTGAGACTTCTATAGTTATATACTGAGCTCTGCCCTAAACTCTATTCCGCTGAAGGAAGTGGATTGGAATCCACGGCTGCTTCAATGTACATGTAATGAGTGATTATAATCAAGGTATTAATCAATATTTCTCCTTCTAAATATCAAATGAGTTGAATGACTTTTAGTAGATTTTACTTTGTTATACAAGTTACCAGTGTGATTACTGAAATGTTCTTTTCATGTATTCTTTAATGTCTGCATTTGATATCTGAATGCAGTAACAGTGCTTGCTTATTTAGCCCAACTTCCAGAAATGAAATAGGGACTTGTTTTGTGTTTGAGAAAGGTCTTCAACATGTTAAAACATATAGGGGTCGTTGAAGCCAATAGTTTAAGGGACCATTTCTTTGTAAAAGCCTTACTTTCCAGTTAGACTAAAGTGTAGCTCTCCTTGAGAGAAAGAATGCATTATCTTGATGTTTTGAGAAAACTCCTGTTTATAGTTAGAGCCTGGCCAAATCCAACCTTGGAAAAGCTATGTGTCGGTGTGTGTGTGTTAGTCTTCTTGGTTACAGGTTAAGGAACCACTGGCATTATTGGAGATTGACTGAGTTGTTGTTCTGGACATGTTGTTCTGGCGTCCAGCAACCCAAATCTGCGACCTGGAAGGTCACGATGTGCCTAACTTCAGGGTCCGAATGTCAGCTGCCTAATCGATGGAGATATGCTTCATTCTATCTGTATATGTGTGGAAAATGACTGTGTTTATCTATTTCTTAGCCAATCACAAACTGCAACCTGAAGCAATGACGTAGCTTAGACCTTGGTGTAGGGTATAACTGCTGTGATCTTTGTAACTGTAAGGGGGGCGGCCTATGAACTCCTGTATGAGTCTTGAAGCTTCAGTAAAACTTTTCTTCAATTTATTATAATTCTGACTTCTTTCAAACATCTGGTCCTTGAGTCCTAAACTGTTACCCCCTAACACCACCAAGCTTAAACGTAACCAGAAACTGTTAATTAAAACATCATTAGCATGTTTATATTTGATTTTATATTTAGAAGAAGTTGTTTTTGGACTTGTATTATTTATGTGAAAAGTATATACTCTCAGTATTTATATTTATATAAGCCTTGGGTACTTTGAATATAAACTACAGTTACACTATGGATACTGTACAAGAACTAAACATTCATGAGGACAAATGCATAGTAAAGGCTTTAAAGCTTATGAATTATGGATCAAGCTATCAGTCTTGGGACCCCTGCGGCTCCAATAAGGTCCTGCAGTGGGTCTGTGGACAGATATATAAACATATTCTATTTAATATTTTAAAAGTATCTCTAAGTCTGATACATTGTACTGTGCAAGTACTGTTAAGCATTGTAGAAGTTGTTTGGGGTCTGTAAAGTTTGAGAACTCTATGGGTTTGTTTGCCTGCTAAAATTCCATGAGATGAGTCCCACAAAGTGTCTGCTCTGCTCCATACAGCATGAGCTGCAGAGTCACACAGTGCACCAGGGGTCAGATTTCAGATTCAGATTCAGATTCTTACTATGTGACGAGCGTCATTGACAAATATCTAATCTTGTAAAATGTGTGGTCAGTACCACCACTCCCTATACACAGAGTATGTGTGATCGCAAATTCAAAAGCGGATAGAGACTCAGAGATAGAGACACAGAGTATGCGTGATTGTGAAAGGTTTGGGTTGCTAAGTGACTGTATTGCTGGTCATAAAGTGTGTTCCTATAGGTGGAGAGTTATATATTTTTTCCTTTCTTCTTTACAAGATGCCATTTTAATTTGACGAAGATGAGCTTTCTTGCTGCTAATATTAACATTCTGAGAGGCAGAGTTTGAATATAAATTGCAGCAGTGTATAATAAGTCAAATCATAAACAAGAATGATTATCAATGCATGAATCAAACTTTAAACAGACAGTTGAGACCGTTTATATGTGGCAAGATACATTGCCATTAACTACTTTCCCACACTTGACTACAGCATCTCACGGGAGATGGATCACGTGTGCTCCTGTGTCTACTTATGGTAGTCGCAGAATTTTATCACAACTCATTTGCATAAAGTGTTCTCAACTGCGTTGCATCACTGAACATGCCCACAATGCAATGCCAAAAGTTGATATTTCTCATGTTGCTGGAAATTACTAACTCTCATTGAAAATGAGTGACTTCTATTCTATTTGTCTCTGCAAATCCTTGAACGCCCCTTAAGGCCCCAATTTACTTCAGCCAAAATGGACAGGCAAAGTCGAAGAACTGCTGTGACATCATTTCAAACAAAATCAAGCCAAAACTAAGTTCGAGTTAGTTTTGGGAGTTCGAAACAGCTTGCCAAAGCGAACTCTCCGGAAAAGTTTGCTATAGCTGGTAAACACCTTTGTACTATCATTGGTCGGTGGCGATTAGGTTATAGGTAGGTGTGCGTGGAGGCTCCGCCTTCTTTCACGTGGGAATCTTTTCAGGTTAATTTCTCCGGTTCAGCCCGTCAAGGTCTGACGTCCACGAGTGAAAAGATGAACACACTGGAGAGCTGCTTTATAGTAGAAAATTAAGTTGTAATAATGACACTGACACTGTTTTTCATGTTTAATATGGTAAAGCTGCTTGATTTTAAGCAATCTGTTGTATAAAGTGCTATATAAATAAACATGACTCAACTTTTGCCAAATTGCAGAACTGCAAACATATCCACGTTGCTATGATTAGATGCTTTTCTTATAGTTTATTTTAAAAAATTGCTGTTTTTTTAATGTTGTTGTGTTTATTTTGTAATTGAGAGGAAAGCTTCATCTAAATGTTCGCTAACAGTATATCGCTGCTCGTGTATTTCGAACTTCCTTCTACCGCTAAGTAAAGAACGAAAAAGAACTTCGCTGTGAGTATATGGGGGCCTTTAAAACTAGTCAAGCAAAAGATTTGTTCTCACACAGAGCGACTTATGCATTGTACACTTCTCGACTTGTGTCACACTGTATGATCAAGGCCGTGATTTGGCCGTCTGAGACAAATTTTGTGAATCCTAAAAGATTAGGATTATCTAAGCCAATCCTAAACCAAAATCTACATATTCACTGACAGACGATTAATGACCATTGCGAACAAATTTAACCTCATACGAAATTCTGTCAGTGTCAGAAGTTTTGAGGTGCAGTTTGTGGCTTCTCCTATGACAACCGTCAAATCAAAAACCAATAGGAGTGTAGAACCTGATGGCGCAATTAGTGAGACAACAATAAACCACCACTTGCCGCACACACACACATCTTCGTTTTTTCCCCGTTTTCTTTTTTAAGAAAAGCCATGATCAAAATTTCTGGCCACCAAATGGTCCCGGATGTAAATACAACTCACGATCACCAAACATGTCACGGATTGATGATGTACAACTCCGGACGAGTCTTCTTGCACACAGCTACAGTTGTAAAGGACTGTTATGAATCATACAGTGTGCACCTGGCTTTAGTAACTACTACAGAAAAAACTCGGCATCGTGCATTAAATGATTACGGATCACACGCTACCATTCGCGACTTTCAACATGCAGAAACATGTGCATGAAAACAATGTGTTCTAAAGTCATTTCAAAATATCAGACATGTCTGATATCCTCCGACTAGATAGAATCATAATCTGAAGCTAGCCTGTGCCCAAAAATTGGTGCAAAAGTCGTGTAGGGTATTCAAGCTTTCAGATGTTTATGTCCACATTGATCTGTACCAGACTGCAAATCCAGTTTTTTCCAGATCATAAATTGTGTTTATATTCTGTTTTACATCCATAACCTTGATAGCAACAAATACAAATCGCAAGAGAAATGCCATACAGATTCTTGCCAATCACCTAGAATGAATGTTTCTAATAGCCCATAAATTGGAAATGATAAATAATAAATGCTGTGAAGAAATCTGATTCATCAATCCGAGGACTCAGCTGATCAACATTCTCATTATAAAGTAATTGGTTTCTCTATTAAGCCATGTGACCTTTTGGTCCTTTCATAAAACAAAGTGTGGATGTAATCCTTCAAAAGCTCTGAGCAAGAATCTACATTCAACTTTTACAAACTGGCTCGGAAAAGAAGAGTTTAACCTTTGTATCACGCCATCAGACTGTACGCCTTAAACGATCCCTTCATTCCAGGATGTCGGCTGTCATTTTGTAATAGTTTTAAAGGGTAAAATTAGCAACTGAATTCCAGAAGGACAACAGCAACATTATCCTCTTTAATAGGAGAGCACCAAGTCTCACTAAGATAATTACATCATTATCTGTCTATCAATCACCATTTGGTGTTGGGAAAATTACATAAATCCCAAAGCTCAGGAAATATGAAGTACATCACCTTCCCTGAATTATTTACCAGCTTGAGCATTTGAATAACACTGAAGCTTGATGCATGATGAAAAAGCCAGCCTCACTTCATCATGTTTACGGTTCCTATATATGAACTTCTCTGAAGAAAGACATGCACTGTATGAGGCTCTTGATAAAAAGGATCCATTTATTTTCTTTCTTTTTTTTCAATGCTCACCTTTCTCACCTTCACAGCGAATAAAAAAAAGAAAAGGATTTACAGAGTGCAGTAAGCTTTTTTATGTGTGTGTGTGGTTTTAATGGGAATGGAGGTGGAGTACACAGGCTTTTCCTCATATTTTGAGTGTTTTACTGTAGCATAATTTATCTCAAAGTTAATTTATTTTAAATATTCAAACATAAAAAAAAAACGAAATTTGAAAGAGAAAAGGCCCCATTACAATAAGCAGATTTACTGACCTCAGTGTCCAAGTTCTGTTCATACGATTAATGAAAAAAAGTTGTTATTGCACACACAGAAAAAGAGGGGTTTTTTTTGTACTATGAACTTTTTTAGGACATGCTATTAATCTTCAAACATGTTTAAAAACATATATTAAAATTGAATTTGAAATAGTTTATAAGTTTAGTGAAAAGCACAGATTTAAGGGATGTAAAATGTACTGGTTTTCAACTGACATGAGATATTTTATATATATAATATTTCACATTATGTTTTTTCCTGTATTTTTGATCAAATAAATGCAGCTTTGGTGATATATGGAGTATATATATATGTATATACCTATACTGTATATAGAAAACTACCTTCTGTATATACTGTATAATTGCATATTTAATCATTTTTAGATGGCTCACTGAAAGTTGAGCTTTTAAAAACTATTAATAGTTATATTATAATAGTTAATATAATATAATATAATATAATTATTGGTTTATGGGTATTGGTCATAATTTTTATATCAGTGCATTCAAACAGATTCTCAGGCAATATATGTATTTTTCCTTCAACACTAGTTCTCTTTAGTTTGAGACAAACTAACCAGCAGGTTAAGGACAGCAGCCGGGAGAAGATATTACTGACACGAATTCGGATTGATCCCGAGACCTGTCAGGGACAAGCGATACTCATACTCATGACACACACTGTGGGAAAGTGCACCAACACGTACAAACTTTTTTGGCCGTAAAAGGTCAAGTACAGCTATTGACCAAAGAATCTCAAGCACTAAGCCTTGTGAAGCCTTCAGCGGATTGAGGGGAGTGTGACAGACCTGTGAATTGAGAGACACGATGAATGACACCCTTTGTCTTACCTTCATCTTTTCATCTCACCGCTGGGATCCTGTGAGAATAAAGTGTGTCTTTTGCCGTCGACGGTGGCTGTCAAGCACCTCAATTCTGAGAATCAGTCAGCTGCAGGGAAAAAGGAAATAAAGACAACAATGGATCACGAGAAAAAAACGGAAAAGTGCCTATCACTTCGGGAAGAACCGGCAGCTTCCCACTGGTCGTTTTTGTGGAACAAGATCTCCTAGCACGTGAAAGAGATACTCCAAGTGCCGGTGTTGTGCAAAGCCATTTAAATAACAAACAGAGGGGTTTTGGCCCTGACTTGGCTCATTGACCAAATCTCAATATGTGCCATGCACATAAATTCATATTTGTGTGCCTCCTCTTGTCAGAGTGTTTTCAACCTTATATCAAAGACTATTCCCAATTTGTTTCTGCAGATCGAGCAATCTGGCACGGCACTGATTGGAATGTTAATAAAAACGCCCCAGAGGGTGACGTTGTGTAATGAATACTGAGCGGCAGCAGGCAGGACACCGGCTAGGTGTCTAGCACACATTGACACGCGCTCGTACACATACAGACAGCCTCAGGAGACTCCTCCGGGACGCAGTCCATCAAACCACCTTACAGACTCCAGAAGGTGCATGCTTCAAATAAATAAGTAAACATCCCGGATACATCATAAAACACACACACTGACAAGCAGGAAGAACGTCAGACTCGCTCAGCTCCACACAAATAGCCCAATTAGCGATCGCATCAGGTCGCTACGGGAGAGGGATCATGAGGAGGGCGAGAGGTGGGCATTGATTATGGGTCCCTGCAGGACTGAGGCCTGGGATCTGAAGTAAATTGAGCCCTGGCCTGATTCCACGTAGCAGCCTCAAACTCTCAAGCACCCGAGGGAGATCAGAGCCTCCCACAGCGAAACTTGGATTGTGAGGAGAAAGTGAGCGGAAAACAGAGATAATGATCCAATTTCTTAAGGACCATCAAAGGAATTCTCTATCTGGTTTTTCCATGGCCTTTGTAATGTGGACGCTCTTTGAGGATACCGAATGTGCTTAAGCTGTAGATGAATAGAAAATTCTTTCCAAATTTGTCTGTTACATACTTTACGTTACACATTAATCGGCCGTTCACATAGAACTCATTCTTGCATATATAGCCTATATACATATATATATAAATGAGATACAGCTTGAATTATAAAGATAGCACCTCCTCTTACATGTGGCCAAAAAATGACATTTTATAACTCCCTCTCCCAAGCTTCTTCTGGTTGGCTTACTGAGTCATACACATTAAGAAATTCTATTAGAGAAATAAGAGTCATCTGAATGGTGTTACACACATGAGATGAAGGCTGAATTCATAATAGTTTTCTATCAATATATTTTTTTAATTATATACAGTATGGTATGGGTCATCCTCAATATATTTTGCCATGTTGAAATGACGTGACCTGCAGTGTATCACTAAACGATAGAGAGAATCTACAGGCTCATTGGCTGCCATCTCTGTAGATACACTATGCAGTGTTAATAAGTGATGCGACGTGCGAAATTTAGACAATGGAACACACTTGTCATCATGCTTTACAGAGACATTGGGTGAATCATTACCTGTACGGCCAAAGAATCAGAAAAGGTCTAAAGAAAGACTTAAACAAGAAATGAGAATAAACATCCGTACAGTCACAGATGTTCATCAAGTGCATGTTTACCTGGAAAAGCTATTGAAAAGCAGTGCAGTGAAGGACAAAAATGGCACTAAAAGCAGCACAATGCCAACAGCCAAAAAAAACTAAATGAGATGTTTTTGAAACAAAAACATCAGATGTTTGCCACCTATTACCTACATAAGGAAACAGACGTTTGTGCAGTTTTTGGGTCAGGTTATAGCAAGTATACAATCTTCTTTTACATGGTACAAGACCAGAAGAGGCGTGCAATTTGGGTGAAGAATGTGTTCCACCATCATGGGAGTGTAGAGGTTTTGTGAAGGAGATTCCATACCGTGCTGTGACATTGCCACCAGGCATCACACTTTTTGACTGACTGAAGGGAATAAGGAGAATCATACATTTTGTAGAGTGTTTAGGTAAGAGCGTGTAGAACGGTAGGTGGTTCTATATGCTACCTTCTGAGCCTAAAATATAATGCTGACAACCAAGAGAGCTAGGCATGGCTTCTCTTAGGCTGATTGAAGACGTGCTGCTGCATTCTGGATCACCTGTAAAGGCTTGATAGTGCTAGGTGGAACGTAAGCTAGCAAAGCATTGCAGTAGTACATAAATCGTGCATGTGACTGGATAACAAAATTGTAAAAGATTTGCACCAAATCAAACTTTGTGGAGCAAATTCATCACTCACTCTATCATCTAGAATATAGTTTCCCAAAACGAGATCTGCAAACTCCTAGAGGTTCATTAGCTTATGAAAAGCTATTAAATTAAATCATAAAAATGTAAATGAAATCATTTCAAAATAAATCTAAATAAAACACTTACTAAAAAAGATTAAATATTTTGTTTCCCTGCATGACATGTAACCATTAACTAACATCAGAGCTGTGAACATGAAAATGTGTTGTTAAATTATGAAATATTAAATTAAAATCTCAGAGTACTTAAAGTTAATATTTTAAATCAAAGGCATTTGGCTGACAAAAAGTTTGGGAATCTCTGATCTATCCAAATAAGGGAACATGAACAGGTTGTGTGACAAACAAAACAATGCAAAATAAATAAACAACAACAACCCAGACTACATTAAATATGGGCTCACTTTCACAGAGGGTTAACTTGAGCAGTGAATTACTGGCTGCCGAAAACAAGAAACCATAAAAATTCAAGAAGCATCAAACACTCAAACAACACAGACAAGTCTATATCATGATAATACCTTGAGGTTTGCTATTGGATCACTATGTGATGTTTAATATAACAGAGTTGAGAAACACCAGTGTGGAATCGCCAGTCTATTTAGTGTACAGTCAGTGCAATTCTGCCCTCATGTGGCAATCAAAAACTCAGCCAACCAGCTGGAAAAAAAAACAACAACAAAATTTCAGTGAGAGAAGATAACACTATACATATGTGCAATCTAAAAAAAAAAGCTGGTAGGAGAGGGAGAGGTAGAAAACAAAATCCTGCAATCACAATGCAATGTTTTCTCTCAGAAGTTAAAAAGCTTCTAGCTCCGTTTTATTTGACGGTTTTGCATCTCTTTTCAAAGAAGAGCTGGATCTTACCACTTGAATCACTTGCGTCTGATTTGCAAATGAACAAAAGAAAGGCAGAAGCAGAGCCATATAATGATTTATTTTAGAAGCAGAAAACATTGATTGAACGCTGGTGGCAAAGAAACCAATACCACAGTGGCTGGATGCTCTGAAATAGATTGTTAGAATCTTTGACATTCTATCTTGTTGTTTTAGTGAGTGGCTCTGAGTGGATCGTCATTCACCAAGCACCAAGGCGAAACACATTGAAAATGCAATGGAAGGATAATATCAGAGGCTTTGCCTTGTTGGCATATCACTTGCCTGAGGAAATGTGTTACTATGCCACTGTCGTCGGTGGGCCAGCACACTACAGGTGGCATTATTGTGGCACAACTCACGAAATTGGAAGTGCCCTCACTCTGCCGAGAATATGAAACTGTAATTGGAACAAAACAGACTCACAAAACCATAAACAGCACTGCCTGTGGCACTCCATCTTGTGTGGCGGCCGATAAGAAGGTGCATTTGTCCAAGAGATGAGCTGAGTTGAGAATATCCAGGGAAAGACAGTGACGAACAGCCCTGCTTTGCTTTCCACTCTATTGACTGTGAGTGAAGGTGGTCGACGTTAACCTACCGCCACTCCCAATCCTTATTAATCTCCAACAAGAAGCAGGAAAAATCCTGTGTGCACCAGAAATGAGAAACTGCTACTCCGCTGAACAGAAATGCTATACGGGTCTAATCTATCATGTGGAGTAGTCATGACTCGTATATGCACATTGCACATCCAGTAGCTGAAGATAAACAGACCCTTTGCACTTACAGATATTCGTGTTGATGCAAATGGAACATATGCAGAGAGAAACTGCATAACATTTCCTCCAAAACATTTAGGTTAGATGAGTTACATTGTACTTTGTAAGTTGTAATATCCTATAACTGCCTTTTGGAAATTAAAGTCCCATTTAACCGTTCACAAGCCAGTGAAGATGTTAGCACTGCAGACTCTAGGTCATAAAAGCTATTATAGTCTGCATTCAGAGTACACGAAAATTGGATTTCATACTATTCAGCTAAACAATCACTCCAAGGTGATCCCTTTTCAAGCTGCCATAATTCTGCTCATATAATTCCCTTCGGCTCAAGCACACACCTACTAGCCATAGTTTGTTATGCCATCCCTTAAACTGTAGAGGAAATACTGCCTTCAGGGACAGGGATGAAGCATGCAGCTCATCTCTTAAGCACATTTAACGGCTCGTTACCCCACCGCTCGTTTCAGGCAACACGACACTCCTTGGTCAGGTGCCATTCTCTAATGTGCTGGAAATGAGCCATGAGCCTCAACAGTCCTTAGACAGTGAGTATGGCGTGCTCAAGGGGCCATTTTGTCCGTTCCCGAAAGGCGCACAGTAGTGCCTTAAACAGGAAAAGAGCCAAAACTTATACAGTTGCATTTGCAATTAACAACGCCCTGTTTACTACTGCTAAAACATGTAAAGATAACATAAAGGGAATTAAATGTACATTAAACATGGGGCTTCAAATGTGGCAAATTAAATACTAAATTAATAAATTCATTTTTGAGAATTTACTGCATTTCCGATTTACATTGAAAAGGCTTCTGCCAGCCAAGGTTATCTGCCATTAGGATTAAAAAAAAGCGTACAGGGAAAGTGAAACCTCTAGTGTAGAGGTACAGAAAGGTTTGGACCACAGGTATTTGAGGAAAACTAGCTCTGATGGAGGTGAAGAAAAATGGTTTGGGTACATTAAGAAACATTTAATAGCAACGATTTACAGTAAAAAAAGACAAATATAACTTTGAAAATCTGGAAAATTCAGGTTTGAAATTTATAACATATCTGACCTGTAATAAATACCTCAATGAAGCCAACATTGCACTGAGTCAATATAACAATTCTTTTGACATCTGTCCTCATGTGTACAAGGCAGAAGAACCTATACAGCAGTATCAAGGGGCTGCTGGTCATCATGTGACGTCATCATAAGAAACAACCGTTTAGAAAGCTCTGGACCAACTCTGCGGGTTGTAGATGTCACACCCTCTCCGCGACGAATGAGTACATCTGACAGCAGACCAACTTTTTCATGCTCCGATTTGCACCGTGCATATGCCTAAAGTAACAAATATACATAAAAACTAAATCTCAAACATAAAATGATTTACAAAAAATGTGCCATTTGTTAATTTGTTTGCTCTATGTTGTTAAGACACTTCAGAATTAAAAACAGATTTAACCTGAGCAAGGAGCCGAGGAGACGGGTAGGCACTGAGTATAGCACTGGCCATATCAGGGCTGACACGGTTCAACTGCTGTATTTGTCTCTTCCAAACTTGCAGAAGGCCGTTCCCTGTGCGGTCCACCTTCTGACCCCCTGCCCACTCACTCTCCAAACAAAATGTGAACCCAGTCTTCTCTCGCTCCCGCCTGGGAAGAATAAACATAATCAAAAGTAAGAAATAAACAGCAGTAGCTAAAGATACAGCTGGTTGGAAAGCGATAAATTTGGAAACGGTGTCTTCCCACACTCACTTGAACGGAGCCTCGGCTACTGCTTTGGTTGACATGGTAATATAATCAGTGAAGTCCTTCCAGGTAGAGAGGAAGCGAACCTGCACACCAGTTTGCAGCTGCAAGTCTACCAAAGTCTGATAGACAGGTGAGAGAAGAAAGACTGATTTGAAGCAGAGGACCTCAAATACAGCCATGAATTTATTTTGACTGCCAAAGAGGTGGTTCAGCTTACCTCCTCAACCTGCACTCGCGAGACCTCTGGAAGCTGATTGATATCGCCTTTCTTTCTTCGCTTTTTCTGCCCTCCCTGAAGTCCCACATTCTTTTCCTCGCCTAGCACTGCCTCACGGAATTTCTTCTGACATTTTGAATTCTGGGATCTGCAAAAGAGCATTGTTAATGCTAAATTAAGCAATTATAAACGTCATTAGTTTGTCAAAATAAATCATAACATTGCATGTACGAATGTAAATTTTTGTTTTATGATTTGTTTGTCTTTAAAGTCATTACTGGTTAATTCTTGGGTAAAAAGCACCATAAACATCTTAACATTGAATATTAAAAACACTCTCAGTACGTCACTCACCTGAAGTACTTCTCTATGTCAATCACGACCAGACTGAGGGTTCTGCCTGGGTTCCTGCTCATAAGTCCTTGGATCCAGGTGGTTAGAGATATGCCGCTTTCAGTCAATACACTGTTGCTTTGCCTCTATGTTAAAAAAAGAAAAGCACCACAAAGGAAAGAAAGTGTTTATCATTAATTTCCTAGACTCTGGGGGCCTGCCATAGTCTACTCTGTGCTGCCACAGTTTCACAATGAACTAAAAATATTTTAAAACTTCTCTTAATAACACAAAAGGTATCTAATGGTGTTTTGCGCCAAATGAACTAAAGCTGTCAAACGAACTAAAATCTAAAGCGCAATATGGCTTTGTGCCCTAATTAAATCGCAAAAGACTGATTTAATTTAAAAAAGTATATAGTCTGTTTGCGCTGTGTTTCAAAGCAAAGTACACACTTGATCCAGTGTTTTCTGCTTCTCAGTACGGTTCCGTTCACAAGGAATGGCCCTGTCCCAAATGGCACCCTAAACACTCACTGTCATAGTCCGCACTTTGTTGACGTAACACCGATTTGACTGTCGAGTAGAAGTCTGCCGCGGAGCTTGCTTCAGTGCGGGCTTGGCAAAAGTGAGCATTGAGGGCGGACATCGACCACAAAGGGATAAGTCAATTCACAGACTTTATTCTCATGTTCAGTTTGCACACTGAACATGAGTAGGAGCTCTTAATTTTGAACTCTCAAAGTGCACCAGATTGATGAATTTAACTTTAAAATGTACACAATTTTCTTCTGGTGGACTTGTCACCGGACCCAAGAGGAAATGAGTCTCACAAAATCCTGTGGGAAAAACTATGCTGTCAAAATTCTGGGACATGCATTTCTCAAAGATTAAGAAACTGGACACTTTAAAGACCTTATGGATCATTTTTACATAATTGAGAGATGATCCCGTAATTGTATTCATTACTCTTAATTGCTCTGACTCTTCTCAAAGGTCATAACTGCTGGTTTTTCTGCTGCCCTTTCGGCCACAAAGCTCTTTTAATTTCATCTTTAGTTGCCACATCATACAAAAACGGCAAATCCAGCACATCAAATAATTATTCTATTATGGTTAATTAAGCAATCATAAAGGTCCAATAGGAAATCACACCATGCCATTACCGTGCCGCCGAGCATAATGTGCCTACCTTGCAGTAGTTGTTAATCATGGTCACAAAGTCATCCACTGGAACTTGAATTACAGTATGTGAGTCTGGAATGGACATAAACTCACCAGTCTGCAAACAAAACAAATGAACTATAAAACCAAGTGTAAAATGATTTAGATCAGTGGTCCTCAACCTTTTTGACCCCAATGCCCTTTGTTTGAGACACTCAAAATGCTTCCATTGTTGCATAGCAACAACAGACGCCACGGGAAATCGGAGCAAATTTTACTATTAATAATAAAAGATAAGCTAATGTGCATTGTAAATGTCAGCAATTTATCTTTTTATAAAAATTATTTAAAGGCTGAAATATGTGAGGTTTATATTTATAAAACCTATTTTTGTCAAAACTTTATTTGAACTTGTACATGTTAGTAGATAACATGTTGCAAGACACTCCTTTAAAATCTGGGCATCACTTTTAATGTTAATGTAAATAAAAAGTGCATATTGATGTTAATTTTATTTGTTATTTGCTGGTTTTCGACATAGAACTTGGTGAATTGATTTCATTGTGTAGTATTAGTACTTTTTGAACAGGATTCTGTGATAACCGTGATAATTTTGGTCACTATCATCATGAAATGGAATTTTCATGCCATTTCATCTCTAGTTATGATGAACTATGATCAACTAAAATCAACCATATTTGTGTTTTTACAGTATAATATGCAAAATACAATTTTCTATAAAAAAATTAATCTCTGATTATGTTCTTTTCTCTGACATTTACGAGTGACATATAAAGCCTACAAAAACTCTTTTAGGTCTAAAACAGTTTGGATAGTTGTTAATATGAGTTATGAGACATTATTTAAGAGATTTAAGTATTGTATTACATGAGTAGCTCTCGGCCACTTTCATTTTTAAAAAGTAGCTCTCAAATGAAAACAGGTTGGAGAACCCTGGTCTATGGGCAGGTAAATGTATGGACTTTTTCAGATCTTTCGATCTAATGGAAAAAATAAGCTCACACAATTTACATGTGAATGTAACCGGACAAAACAGAAACACACGGAGATCATCAGCTTTCGTTTCTGCTCTAATAGCTGCAAGACCAGCCGAACGCTGTGAGTGCGTGTTAGAAATCAGGAATGGTGAGAGAACATTGTGCTTGGTACGTTTTTCATCTTCAAACCAAACTTGGGTCTTCAGCCGGCAAAGTTTAAATCTTGTCTGACTAGCGCGCTTCCCATAATGTTCAAGCATTCAGTCAGTAGGTAGAGAGTAGGTGGTAATTTGGGGCTGTTCGAACACATTCGACCACATTACCACACACTACAAAAGCAATCCGGTCAAATGTGTTTTCAACTACCTCTGGATGTGGTCAAAAGTGGACAAGCTCAAAACGTTTTAGACCCCATTTAAACCTGTATCCAAACCGTCATCCACTTGTGATCTGCTGATCAACCAAAACGCATCTTAATACCAGGTGTAAACAGGGCCTTAGATTACCTTAGTTATTCTTTAAAAACACTAGAAGAAAACACTGTTAAATTTAATCTTTAAAAAAAATGTAATGCCTGATGAAGTTCATGAGAACGAAACATTGCTAATAAATATTTTTTGATACTTTTTGCAAGTGTTGATATATTGTGCGGAATTTCCTAGTTTTTTAGATTTTAAATTTTTTTTCTTCTATGCACCTATCTATTACGTGCAGGTGTGCGATGGAAATTGTTAATTGATTAATTTTAATATGCAGCCATAACAGGAAAATAATTGATTTATTATCATGTTCAGCACTGTCTGCACCTCAAAGCCAATGACAAGGAATATGGGTAAAAGTTGCATTTGTATGTAAGAGGGGCTGTCGTGCCTGTGGGCTAGGTGAGCGTCTAGCCCAGGTGACACTACGAGGAAGAGACTGCTTCTCTATAGCACAGTTGCAGCCCATTGCGTGCAGGGAAGTCAGGAGAGCACCGCCACCTTCCAGCTGCAGCAGGCCTATGGGGGAGAGACAGCTAATCAATACTAATCCATTCAGCAAATGCAGCTTAATACCTCATGCCAATGCTTTTTAACAACTCGGGTAAAGTACCAAAGCGCACCGAACACTGAAAGAAACTGTGACAGCAGAGATGAGCACTGCCACCTACCTGGGTCGACCGTCACCACCATGTGTTTGATGCACTCCTCTGGCCTCAGGGCTTTCACAGCATCAGTCAGAGCTTTCTTCTCCATTCTCAATCTCTCCTTCTCTTCCTGCTGATGCTCTCGCGTTGCTCGTTTCCTCAGGGCTTCCTGTCTGGCAGCCTCCACTTCTGCTGGTGTTTTCTTGCGTTTGGCCAGGTAAGTGCCATTCTCTGCTTCAGGTGAAGGTTCTTTTCGGAGGTATGGTGCAGCGTTGTTTGAGCTACACTGCCTTGTTATATTTCTACAGATCTTGTTATGTTCAACTGGCTGGGCCTCGGGGTTGATATGATGTGCTGGAACATCTAAGAGGTGTGAATATCCATTAGGAGTCACATTGAAAGCTCGAGTCTCCTCTGCAGCGGTGGCTACTGTACCCAGACCACGTTGTTTCTGTTTCAGTCTCACAGCTAAGGGAATGATGGCCTCCTCCTCCTCGCTCTCACTACTGACCATCAACACGTCACTTCTAGCAGCTCCAGTGGAGGCATGGACCTCTAGAGCTGAAATTGGATCAGCAACAGAAGCCATTTCTGAGTCTGAACTGTCTAAAACCACCAAGTTGACCTGTCTGGATTTTGACTGTGAGAAATCAAACACAGGTAGCTCTTCTGAATCACTGGAGTCGCTGTCGCTTAGGAGGAATCCAGGTCTACTGATGCAGGTCATGCTGAGCTGTTATCCAAAGATCTGCAGTCTGAAGGAAAGTTCAAATTAAAACACATGCAAGTCTCAACAATACAGATTTTCTGATACAGTTTAGATCTGTACTTGCACTGCTGATATGTCTACCCTACACAAAATAATATAAATAATAAATAAGTATGTGTGTGTACAGTTTTATATTAATTTAATTTGTATTATTACAACATAAAACTATATCAAATATATTTTCTTTTTAGCAACATATTTAATTTGTAAAAAAAAAATATTTCACAAACTGTTTATATTACTCAGTCAATAACCTTCAAGTTCTTTATGTATGTGTATATATATATATATATATATATATATATATATATATACACATATATACACACACACACATATATACATATACACATATACACACATATAAAATCATACTATATTAAACTGGGTTTTCCCTTCAAATGGTGTCAGAATATGGCGTTTTGTTTTATCTCGTTAACGTTACATAGATAGATTGGATAATATCAAGCTAACGTTACCACAGTTTAAACTTTAAACAGTGTACAAACACTGTAGTAAATACGGTGTTTTAGTAAGAAAATATGGTTACTTTACCAAACAAATGACATTAATATTTTGTTAAAACAGGGACATCCAAAGTGCGGATTGCGCAATATTCAGTCACAACCACGAACAGAACCTACGCGTGTGACTCCAGACAACTAACTTATATTATACATTCGCATACACAAACAGAAAGACTGCAGTAAGTTTCCAACATAATATAGCAGACCACAAAAATATCAAGATCCAAATGCTCATGTAACTCAGCATCCTCTCATACCCTTCTACTGTAGCAGTAAATATGCAATATTTACAAATTTTACATTTTTCTCTCTACTCACGCCAGCCAAACTCTCCAGTTCGCAGCTTCGCGGGTTCTTCTGAAGGATCACGGGAGCGCGCCCGCTGCGTCATACTCACGTCATTCAAGATGGCGGCGCTCGCGTCCTTGATGCTACAATCCAGAGCCTGTAAGTAGAATGACAATTTTGTGGGGTTTTTTTTCTTTTCCTTTTTGAATTATATCACGTATAATGTAAGTCATGTTGGAATAATAGTTGCTGATGTGGAATAATGTAGCACTTTATCTTTTAGCGTTTTGTAATGACTGTGAGAGCTGGTAGTAGCATGATAAGCCACCATTTCCTAACAGCACAGTGAGCATGTCAGAAATGTTGACAGCAGCTTCAACAGAGCATAAACTGACTGATCTTACTAACTTACGTCTTATGTTTTGTTCATGGCAATGCAGAGCGTTAAGGATTAGGTTGATTTAATGCTGAGAACACAACAAATTCATGGTTATGACGTGAAGAAAAGTTTCAACCTCCATGATGCAGGTAATGATGATTTCTGCTGATTTTTTTATGTGTCTTTGCAGGCATTCTGTTCAGTCAAACACCCACAGTTGTACTGACGAGATTTGCTTCAAAGAAGTCAGGAGGAAGCAGCAAAAACCTAGGAGGGAAGAGTGCTGGTCGCAGATACGGTTTCAAGAAACAAGATGGTACTTTTTTACTACTGACTATTAACCTGAAATTATATTAGAAACATTTTGTGTGCGGTTTTTACTGTAGCTAGGGTTTGTATAAATGTCTTTTTCTGTCCTCCATTATCTTGCATAATAGCACATGTTTTGTCTTTCCTTTTTTTAAGGGAACTTTGTACATGCAGGCAACATCCTCGCGACACAACGCAAGGGTCTAATGCGCTGGCAACCTGGAGCTCATGTAAAATATCTTCCTATGAATAGCTGTTATATAGCTATAGCTATGTCTGATCATGCGAAGTTATCATGCGTTGTATTTGTTGTAATCTTATACAATGTATTAATGTCAGTTTCTGTTGACCAAAACAAATGTTTGATATTTCTTTTACTTTTTTTATATTTTATTATTTTGTGCAATCACAATTGTTTTACTTTTAACATTTTGCTCAAGTACCTAAAAATGTACAAGCATACAATGACAGGGCAAAGCAGCATATAGCATATTTTATGATGGAAGTCGCTTTGATTAATTTTTGAAAATGATTTTATTCAATGTTTTATTATAATGTGTTATTTTAATATTTCTTGATACAGTAGGGTCCAAAAGTCTGAGATCACTAGTAAAACTATTTAGTTTTTTTCTAATTAAATAAACAGCACAATTTGTTAATTACAAATTATATTATCAGTATGACCAATTTGATAACTATGATGTCAGTTTACATCATAATGCTGCTTTGTTTTTAAATTTCTTAAAATTCTAAAACTTTATTACCATACAATTATGTAAAACTGGAAATAGCCTTCATTTCCCTTATCTGAAATTAATCTCTCATTGTCTGTCCTTGCAGGTTGGTATTGGAACCAACAAAACAATTTATGCCCTAGAGGACGGTATTGTCAGATTCACCAAGGAGGTGTACATTCCTCTACCACGAAGTGCCGAAGCCAGGGATGTGATCCCAAAACTTCCCAAGGGTGCCGTTCTGTACAAGACCTTTATTAATGTCATTCCTACAAAACAGGAGAATAAATTTACTCTAGTGGACATGGTATAAAAAAAGACTTTCCTCAGCTTCAGTTTGGTCTGGTTTTTTTTATACTCTCTACTCAAATGTGTCTGAAAATTCAGCTGGATAATATTTAATTTCTTTTTATTTGTACAGTCACTGTATGTTCTACTCTAAGAAACATGTTTACTTAACACCATGTGACTTTATTATGTTCAATGCCCTGCACTTTATATCATAAAATACAAATGAATTTATATTACAATCTAGAAATATTTGTTCTCTTTAATAAAATCAGCATTTGTGGAAAGCAACTGGAAACAATGTTAAATGTTATTGTGAACATAAATGTTATGTTCATAATCTGACATATTTCTGAGTGAAGAAAGATATAGTACAATGAAATGAGAAGAAAGTAGGACTGGACTTTATTTTATCCAACGTGAATTGATTGAATCATATGGTTGGAAATTCAAGAATGAAAAACAAGGAATAAGTTATTACATTTTGATAAAAGATTAAGATTTTTGCTTGGAATGATGTGCACAGATAAATTGTTCACAATAAGACTAGGGTGATGTACTGTGAAAGTAAATACGGCCTGTTTCACATACAAGTAGATTTTAAAAACAGAGGACTGTATTAAACTAGATGGGATGGCTCGGTCTTATAAGCAGATCAATATAAAGTTACAAGCACTTGTGGCCTTTAAGATCTGATTTAATGGAGCATTAAACACTGTCCTGTTGCTGAGGTGTTTTAATCTGCTTTATTGACTCTATCCATTCATGTTTCCTAAAATTCTGCACAGCTTTTGCCTTTAAGGATTTAGACTGTCTCTCTCCTCTATAAAACAGACAAGGATATCTTTGTAGCATTTCCCTTTGGGCTCAGGGTGTTGTTCATGTGTATTAGCAGGATTAGGGGAAGTGAAGCCTGAGAGTATCCTCAGGTTGGTGGAAGCCAAGGAGAAATGAGAAGGATTTTGGTACTGGGTAGGAATAAGCGCCAAATGAGTTGTTGTTCAACTGTGTTGTTACACCATGTAGCTTCACTCTCAAACATCAAGTAGTATGAGAGGATTAAACATGGAGTGTGCTGACACTTTCCAAGGACAACCACTTGAGCAGGTGCCACTTCATAAGCTTCAAGTTCAAAATTCTTTTTATGATGCAGATGTACAAAATGTTCAAGGAACCTTCATTGTTTGGGAACTCATTTCTGTACACTGAAGAATAATAAAGAGGCTCAATGCTAATGAAAAACGATAGGGAATTGATTCAGAAAGCAATCAGAGATTGTGAGCAATGCTCAGCATAATAATCTATCTGGCAGATAATTGTTATTCAGCCCTGAACAACAGCCTGCCACAAATATTTCAGCAGGGTCGAGACGCAAATTTCGTGTCAGAGCAAAGTTTAGGATAAACAGTATAATCACATACATCATGAATCATTTTAAAATTCAACTCACAACTAAACATTTAACATCACTAAATTGTTGTCGATACAGAATTTGTAGGAGATGGAAAACGTGGTTCATTCTGACTGCATCTGAAAGTTTTAATGTCATATTTACATAACAATATTCCTTCTTTTCATTGGCATGCTTATCAGGATAAAGATGTTTAATTGGGATTCATCACCATTATGTTTCCTAACACAGAGCCCTCTGGTAAATTTGATAAAACAAATTAATAATAAAAACCTTCCCCAACACCACCTTCAATGCACAGGTCAACCCAGTGAGTCCACAGTGATGCTAAAACAGCTGCAAACAACATCAGATACAAAAACAACATAGTACATTACAATATGATGAGATAGTTCACCCCAAAATCAAAATGATGTGATCTTCCCCTCCCCTTTTTCCATATAAAGAAAGTTAAAGGGATCTAAGGTTGTTTGGCCCCTAGCAATTTTAAAACATCTTCTTTTGTGTTCCCCAAATGAAAGAAAGACATACAGGCTTGGAACGTCATAAGTTTGGCAATTCTCAATGTAATGTAACATCTAGATCCGGTAAGGTTTGTAGAAAGGTCATTGGAATCCAATCTGATTCTCAATGGCCTTTTTGCTGAAAACTATTAGGTGCTGTTCCATTGTTCACTCCTGAAAGCTACGACCCGGTATTCAGCAGAGGGAGCCTTGCTACGTCTGTCTGCTTTGCTTTGAAAAGAATGACTGTCAACCCCTGCTCTATGTACTCAGTTGCTTAGCAACGGCTGGTGCGTCTCTGAGAAGAGCCCACTTTTTCCTGTTTTCTGCATTTCCTCGCTCTTATTTTCCGTACATTTAAACTGGAGTGGAGAATGAAGTATGTCCTGAAGGAGAAAAATAAACAGTTGCCCGAAGGTTAGACTGCATTTTCAAGGGTTCTGGGAAGAACTTAAGCAAAATTGCAGACGTTCAATTCTAATGGCAAACAGCACCACTGATGCCTTGAAAAATTCAGAATGAATTTTTATCCTTTAATTTTATTTTATATATATATATATATATATACAGTATATATATATATATATATATATATATATATATATATATATATATATATATATATATATAAATTAGTGTAATAAAGGAGGTGGTGACGCATTTAACCTGGATGAGTGGTTTTAACTGCCTATTCATCAGGCGGGATTATACAGCATGTTAATGAGAACACTGTCCAGTCTTTCTTTTCTGTTTTGTTGCTGTGAGACAAACCAAAAGTCTGTTAATGTTAAAGGGGGGTGGGGTGGGGTTGGTGGTGAAACTATGTGTTGAAGCGCACAATGCTAATAAGTCACCAAGCACTAAAAGAACAAGTACAAGAGAAATACAAAAGGAGGCCTGAGAGAGAGAGAGAGAGAGAGAGAGAGAGAGAGAGAGAGAGAGAGAGAGAGAGAGAGAGAGAGAGAGAGAGAGAGAGAGAGAGAGAGAGAGAGAGAGAGAGAGAGACTAAAAGGCAGAAGGAAAATTAAAGCAGGGTCTTCGTGGACGGACAGAGTCAGAGCATGAAATGGACCCTCTTGCAGTCTCTCTCATGTATGATTCATTATTACTCACATTTATTATGCTCTACCTGGGGAAGAGATAAAATGGCAAATATTGTGCACCTGACTCTCATTTGGATTCTCTGTGTTTTTACAAGCTGCTTCAGTGGTGAGATGTTTTATCTGCCTTGCTCAGTAATGGATATTATTCTTGCTAATTGTTTGCAATCATAGAGCATTACATTACGTGACTTGTGTTCGCTAGTTGTGGATGCATCTAAAATGAACACAATTTGTTTTTGAAATATTTCATGCTTTCCACTAGAATATTATTGCCCAAAGGGGGCAAAAATTGACCGTGATGGTTTGCGCTGTTACTGGATGCCCATATTGACGTCAGCGTGGCTAGAAGCAAGAGACATCTGTCAAAGAGACGAGAGAGGAGACCTTGCTACAGTGGACAGTGTGAATGTTCAGACCTTCATACAAAATTCATTTCAACTGTAAGATATCACAAGATTTTATATGGTTTTGCAGGCCTGATTTTTCCAACAGAAATATTTAAAAGGGAATCTATAGTACAGTATAGATATATTATTTAGAGATTATAGTCTCAAACATAGAGCATTGCAACTTTTTTAATGGCTGATCCTGTATTTGCTTTTACTCTGTGTAAATTCCAGAGAAGCTCCAGTTGGGGTCTGGTTGAGAAATGGAATGGAACATGGTCGGTTTGATGATTTAGACACTGAAGACAGTGAGATGAAGGAATGTACCACAATGGCTCTGGCCTCTGGACAATGGACGAATGAACAATGTGATAAGGGGAATTTCATTATCTGTGATAAAAAGATATCAGGTAAGCAAGCTAATAAACTGTTTTAACCCACTGATACACATCACATTATCCAAATCATCGTCATAAAGACTGGGCCAATAATCATCTACACCTTCCCACAACAGTTTTGCACAAATCAAAGCAACAGTAAAATTTTCATTTGAAAAAAATAATGGTAACACTTTTAAGGTCCAGTTCTCGCTATTAACAAGTTGCTTATTAGAATGCATATTATTAAGATATTGGCTGTTTATTTGGTACTTATAAAGCACAGAAAATTCTAAATCCAACGGCCAACTTGTTTTTGTTCTTTGTCTGTGAGGTGTGAATTGGCCTTATATCAGAATGAAATATTTTCTCAAACAAGAAATGTAGGCTGGGACTTTATTTTTTCCATTGGGAATTGATTGGATCGTTGGATCATTGTGTTTGCTATTGATATGATCTCATGTGAGTGAAAGGTCCCGCATTTGCACCAGTAAACCATCATCATCAGAAAAGAGATGAGATGAAATGTCATTGCAACAGGGAGGGGAAGTCATTTTGATTAAAGAGGACAAAAATAAATAAATAATGATGTGCACGGATAAATCATTTATAATAACACTTGTATGGAACAATATTCCATACAAAAACAAGAATTGTCAATTTTGATTTCACGTGGGTGACAAAGCACATGACAATATCAGCAGCATTTGTTAGAGTTATTTACAGCTCACATTCAGTTAATCAAAGCCATGCTGCAAAACCTTTGTCAGAACTCATAACTGACAGCATTGTCATCCATTTTCTCTTTAAAGTGTCTTTGCCATCGCTGGGGAGCTACGTGACAGGTGTGCCACTAATGTCAGGAATATACACAGTGTCCCAGATACAACTGCTACCCTCTCCACCAGACCCAGGACCACACATGGTTGAGGTAAAAAAAACCACACAAAAAAAAAGAACAATTAGCTTATTAAATTGTTAATCAAGGACAGTTTAAGCCAATACATTATGAAGTCAACATTTTTATGCTAATAAAAAATAAGACTGTTAAAATTAAAGGTGACCAAGGCTGCATTTATTTGACCAAAGATACAATATAAATAGTAATATTGTTTAAAATTGTTTTTCTATTTTAATATATATTTTAAAATACAGTTAAAAAGAGCAGCATTTATTTGAAATCTTTTGGAACAGTATAAAAGTCATTTTACTGTCATTTTGATCAATTTAATATAACCTTGCTGAATAAAAGTGATAATGGGTTTCTTAAAAAAGAACTTACCGCAAACTTTTTGACATTAGTGTAAATGTACATCTGTTTTAAAGGGGCTAGAATTCAAAAACCCTTGTTATTAGCGACATCTGTGGCTGTTAAGTGAACTGCAGAAAGCAACTTCTTTCTAACACTCGCACCATGAGCACATAATGTATAAGAGGCTGAACATGATTCAGTGCCCTGCAAAGTTCTTTTTCGTTCTTTACTTATAAATAAATGGTTGGAAATACCTTTGCAGTGACAAACTGTTAACAAATATCCAGACACCATCCATGCTGCTGATATTTAAATATGTGCTGTATGCTGCTTTGCCCTCAGTAACAAAATAAACATACAACAATATTCACCAGCATCATGTGGACAGATGAGGTATTTAGAATTAGACTGTCATGATAATTCTAAAGTATATTTGAGACTATAGTTTGAATTAATCCCTTTTCTTTGTATGACACATTGCCATTACAGTACAGAATAGCTCTTTTGGCATTACCTGAATATTGTGTAAGCATTCGTTTCAAGGGTCTTAAGAGCGTGTGTAAACGTCACATCCTTTTGATTCTCCCGGCAAAACCATCCCGAGTCCTTCACATAAAAATCAGTCTACAAGCTTTTATTGTCAATAGGAAGTCGGGAAAGGTCTCTTTTTTTTTTTTTAAGTTTCATTACACGCTGTTCACACATTGGCAATAAAAATCGCTTAAAGGCACACTATGCAAGATTTGTACCTTAATATAACAGCTTCGAAGTCATTTCGCCGCTGGCAAAACCAGAAATGCAGGTTTGAGAGGTGGCACCCCGCCGAATCACGACTTGCTTTACGGCACAACGTCACATACATCAACAACATATGAAGCAGCCTCTATGGAGGACACTAGCACGCATTTCAGATGTGAATCATGGCAGAGAAAACGAAGAAAGAGTCAAGGAAAAGAAAACGAGAAACGTATTTACGACAGTAACGTTAAATACAAGTACTCCACAGCAACTCTAGGGGTCGCTGTTTGACAAAAACGGAAACTGCATAGTATGCCTTTAATACATGAAAATTCATATTAATAGTCCCTTTAATGTTTTAGGTCACGTAAAATGAATTTCCAAAAAAAACAACAACAACAACAACAACCCAAATGATCATTTTATGAACCACACACGTTCATTTTAACATTTAGAAGTTAATACACACCTATTTTAAAATGAAAGGTCTATGTGCACAGATTATGTTGTTCCCAGGTCTTTGGTTCACCCATGAGGGTCGAGTGCTATCTTTGGATTTGGTGATTCAGCCAAGTGATCAGCTGGCCTTTGCTAGAGTGCAAATCTTACGACCGTACTGCAGCCCGAATCATCACCTAGTACCACCAGGTGAGCAAACTAAGCACTAATGAGCAACACATACTTTGTTACCAGTTTGTAAAATTATCAGTTCAAAGAGGTACATTTTATGAAACATCTTCCCTCCCAGGCTGTAGTTCTCTCATGAACCCTTTCAGCTGCTGTTCAATGACGCCCATGTGTAACACCACTGGTGGCTGTGTCAGTGGGCAGTACTGGTGTCACCTGCTGGAGATCTGTCTGCCCGTCACCCGCCCGTGCAGTCCTTACCACTCCTTTACCGGGGGACATGTATTCCCTCTGCCCCCCCGATACCCTGCGACGCCACCGTTCTTCCACTTGATGGCAGACATGTCACTGGCACTGCCAGCAAGCACTGACCTCACACACATCAGTGTAGGTGGCAATTCTTGAGTTCTTGAATTTTTTCAAATTATTTTTAATAATAATAATGGTTCTGCAAAGAATTTTTTTCCATTACACTGTACTGAACAGCTGGCCTAGCAACAAGACGAGCACTGCAACAATATTATAGTAATATTAGGCTGAAGTCATTTGAGGTCATATTCACTATCAAACATGCTAGATTGAAATTCTTGTTACCGGATACGCCATGAAGGGTTTCCCAAATGGTGGCTCATGAGTTGATAAAAAGCTAATAAAACATTAAATCAAATGTAAAATATAAAACAGGGGGTGCACAATTCATTTAAATACAACTGAAATTGCAAAATATTTAGTACAATTATCAAATCAAAGGCTTCAATTAAATTAAATTTTTTTATAGTCTCACTAAATAAGTATATAGTCTGTTGCGTATTTCAGAGTGAAGAGCAACACTGTGTTCATTTACACGCGAGTATCTCATGATCCGGTGATTTCAGCATCATAATGCAGCGAACTTTCTAAATCACAAGTGTTAATCTACATCAGAGAACCGTGAACAATTATAATCTCAGGGGGTAGTAAATAATTGACTGCTAAGGGGTTCGGCTCAAGTTTCAATATTTTAGGAAACATCTGTCCGCTAAATGCCGCAGTTAACCAATCAGAATCAAGAATTACAGGGAACCAAAGTAATGCAAATATTGTGCAAAACAATTTATTGTAATTAATCAAAGATACCTATTTTGTTGTATTTGTGCAGGTTATAGTACAAGACAAACATATCACTGTCTATCCTGATGACATTCTGGCGTTGCAACACACTAGAAGAGCAGGTGAATTTCTACACTGTGTTGCCGGTACCAGCTCGGCCTGGCGCCAGAGTTACCTCTCCATGCATGGGCCTGAGTGGGGGGGCTGGTTAGAGGGGACTCTATCTGCCCAACTGGGACAGGGCCGATGGCTAGATGGACTGGTCTGTGACCTACGGGTGATTTATGAGGGCACAATGCCGCACTATGGAGTTTCACCAATACCCAACACCTCACAGAGCAACAATACAATCAAAGCAGAGAGTCCTGTCACAGGGTTGCAAGTTTTGCATCCAAAGCTTGACAAGGACAACCAAATTCATGTTGCAGTCCATATCCCAACTCTCATTGTCATCCAGATCATTTCAGGTGGAAATGCAACCAGTTCCTGGTCGGACCCTGTGTCTAAGAATGGAGTTCCTTTTGAATCCTCTTGCCCTGCTGAGATGCCTGAGATTGAAGGAGGATGTGTTAGGGCTACTCTTGACACGTGGTTCTCTCATGTGTATGTGGAGCTTTCTAGTCAAGGGGAACATACACTAAACATCATGGCTTCAAACAGCTTGAACTCCCAGACTCTGAGTTTGAGAGTTGTATCTCATATTCCTGTCACTGGGCTGAGCATCCAGCCTCAGGGCTTCAGCAGAGTTCTAGTGGACATACCACAGGTACCACAATTTCTTATGCGTGTCATTGTGAAAAGTTTGCCAGTAACCTTTTTAGAATTTGATGTGCTAATGTAATTTACATGGTATTTGAAGAAAAGAGAATTGAATGTCATAACTAGACTTTAAATGATTTAGGGGGCTTACCTTTTCCTTTTCTTTTTTCCCCCTACAGTTGTTTACAGCTTCAGTAGTCACTGGCACATCAGTGAAGTATACTTGGGTTATTGATGACCTGGTTCAGTTTACACACATAGGAGAGTCTTACAGTGTGTTTTTAAAAAAAACTGCAGAATACACACTAAAGGTAAACATGTTAATGTTACAGAAATATTAAACCCTTTTGTGAAACTGTGCCTAAAGCAACAATGATTTAGGTTTCAGATCCTTTAAGTAAGTGGTTCTTGACTAGTTTTGCTAGTTTAAAATATAAAATAAAAATAAACAAAGGATTCTTTCAATCAAAATGTTTTACAAAATGTGTTAATATTACAATTAATTGCATGCAGAACTGAAAAATTTGTAAACAAATGCAAAATTATTTGTCAAATTATCTACACTGACATTGGCTTGTCTTTATTGGTTTGGTAAATGTCTCTTTAATTACAAGGGGTTCATGCTTACTGCACGCCATTTTAGGTATTGTAACTGCACAAGTGGAAATAGTTCTAATAGGATGCACAGCCTTTGATGTCAACAACAAAAGTTGTGTGAAACGTTCTCCTCTCTTAATCCAATTTATTATTATTATTTATATTATTTATTATTATTATTTGCATCCAGCAATGTTGTTTTCCTGCAGTCAATGACTGAAACTGTGACCCATTTTGAAGTCACGGTCCACCAATTGATAGTCATTTTTCTAATTTCTTCAAATCTTTACTGCTTTCTCTGCTCTAGGTAATGGCAAATAACCCTGTGAGCTCTCAGTTAATTGAGGTGAAGCTCACAGCCGATGTAATGACCCCGTTAGCTGACCTAGCAGTAATTTCCCTGCCAGAGGCCATTGCTGTAAACACCTCAACTGTCTACACAATTCAAGTTAAAGCTGACATCTCTATAGGCGTTACAATCAGGTTAATGCCTCTGAATTATAATTGAGTTAGAATTATGAAATTAAGTTTGACCTCTTCTGAATGTATAATGCTATTATGAAATGATTTATCTCTCCAGATGGGATTTTGGTGATAATACAGCATCTGTCAGTCACACAGTTTCTGCTCCTTTAGAGATGGATGACAGCTATCTTCACCTAAGTGCCAAACATGTCTATCTGCAAGACTCTATCAATCATACATTTCCTTTTCCAGGTACTGTAAATAATTTTAATTGAGCATTGCTACAGTGGCATCAGTCACTGAAAACCTTTTATATTTTATTTTTATTTATTTTTACTTGATATTGTAATAAACCCAATTACTGAGTGCACTTTTAAGTTGTTATGCCTTGGGGTTAAAATATTACATTCTAAATTTCAGGATATACAATTTTTCTTTTTAGGTGACTACACAATGACAATAAAGGCTTACAACAAATATGACAGAATTGAAAAGACTGTAACCGTTAAAATAAGGACTCCAATATCAAGACTGCTGGTGTCATCTCCTACTGTCTGTCTAGTCAACCACACCATCCTCTTTGAGGTCTCACTATGGCCCTCTTCATACGGAATACTTTATTTATGGAATTTTGCCGATGACTCTGATAAAGTGAAGCAATATTCCAGTAAAGTCAGGCATGTTTTTAAAAGGCCCGGCACATACAACATCACCATCAGTGCCAACAACTCCTTGACAGTCTTGACTAACTATACAGCAGTGGAGGTAGTTGAGGCTGTCTCGGATCTCCAGTTAAATTACAATGGCTCCATTGAACTGAACTGCACCTTTGAAATCAGTGGCAGAGTGTCTGCAGGCACTCATCTAAAATGGACCTTTGAATTTGGAGATGGTTCGATACTAAAAGATCTCACTGGAAGCTCAGCCTCTCACATTTACAAGTCTCCTGGAAATTACACCGTTGAGGTTTCTGCTTATAATCATGCAAGTAAAGAACACCGGTTAGTCAATGTGGAAGTCTATCGTTTGCTAATTAGTCAAATTATCCCAACAGGCTGCATTTTGAGTCAAGCAGAGACTGGGTTTGAGGCGTTAGTCAAAGGCTTCGTTCCTTTTTTGACTTTTCACTGGGATTTTGGAGATGACACACCATTGTCTGTTGTTAAAGGAGCCACAACTATCACTCATACTTTTCTGACTTCAGGGACTTACACAGTTGGTGTAAATGCTCATAGCCTTGTGGATTCGGTCCATTATGAAACCAGCATATGTGTTGAGGCCCAAATAACAGATGTTACTCTGCATTCAGCCAAGAGTGCTGTAGCGGTGAGTGAGGAAATATGCTTTGATGTTTTTGTGCTTCCCAAAGTACCAGGTTATCTGTTTTGGTGGTATAGCAACATTTCTAGTGATATGGTTCCAGTCAAAGGCCAATCGCACCATTGCTTTGTTCTTCCAGAGGAGGGTTTGTATGAAATTTCAGTGCAGATACAAAACAAAGTCAGCAACAGAACAGCAAAAGCGACCATTTTAGTTCAAAGGCCTGTATCTAATCTATTAATAAAATATGAAGGCAACCATGATGCAATGACTGTGAATCAGTCCTATTACTTTTGGGCTGAGCTTCCTGGTAAAACAGCTTCTTTTCAGTGGAATTTTGGAGATGGCTACAAAAAAGAGGGCCAAAATCAGTCACACATTTTTGGTTTTCCTGGGCGGTTTCGTGTGACGGCCACCGCATCTAATGCGGTAAGTTCATGTTTGGTATCCATAGAGATTGAGGTGCAGGCACCTCTGTCATTCTTAATGGTTAATACCAATCAGCCAATTGTGGAGGCTGGAAAAGAGACACTGATAATAGCTCAGACTGATGTTCATGAAAATGTTGCGTTTTACTGGACTGTAGATTCTTCATCACCTCCAAAGCCTGGAACGTCCACGTTTATGTATGTGTTTCCTAAAGCAGGGGTGTTTCGGATTAAAGTTGCTGCACAAAATCTTGTCAGTCGATTAGAAACCATAACGCACATTGAGGTTGTAGAGAGAATACATGGAGTTCGAATTCATTGTCAGGAACTGCGGTCTACAAGATATGTCCTGACAAATCAGACTGTACTATTGATGGCATCAGTGACACATGGTTCTAACTTGACATATGAGTGGACTGCAAACCAAAGTTGGATTAACAGAACTGCAAGTAATAGCAAACAGTTTCCACTTGTTGCAAACAGCCCTGGTGATATACACATCATCCTGGTGGTATCCAATGCTCTTGGATCAATAGATAGCGAACTTTCACTGAGAGCTGTAGAGCGAGTGTCTGGGTTGAGTATTTCATCACCAATGAATGCTGTAGCTAAAGGAAAGCCAGTGAGGATATCTGTGAGTGTAGCATCTGGAACGGACCTTCACTACTCATGGTTCTTAGACTCTGAGCGCAGTCCTGTAATATCAGATGTGCCTTTTGTTTTGCATGTTTTTAAAGTTATCGGTTTGGTCAAGATCAGAGTATCAGTCTCGAATGTGTTCGGGTCTGATAATGCAACCAAGCAACTAATAATTCAGGAAGACATCTCTAAAGTGGATATTCAGATAAATGGACAACTCAGACCATTTTTTGTAACTTCAAATAGCCATCTGTTATTCCATGGCTCTGCAGGAACAGGAAATGTCCTGCACTGGGAATGGGTTTTAACGTTTCACAACAACACTGTTACTGTTCTTGCTGACAATCAAACCGTTAGCTATTCTTTCGCGGAAGTTGCAGATCACCGGATCTCACTTAATGCTTCAAACGACATTAGCTGGCAAAATGTTTCATACCCTCTTGTGGTTCAGGACGCCATCCAGGGACTTTTACTTACGGCAAGCAGTGATGTTGTTTGTGAGGACGACATGGTTATTTTCTCACCCTCTATCTCCCAAGGAAGTGAAGTGTCATTTTCTTTGGAGTTTGTTAATGCAAGTTATTCCGTGGATATTCGGCAGAATTTTACAACCTCTTCTCTTTCAGTTGGAGACCATCTGGTGAGAACAAAAGCAAAAAATAATGTCAGTTACCAAACTGCAACAGTGATTGTGAGAGTCGTGGAAAAAATTAAAGGTCTGCATTTGATCGGATGTTGCTCTGCTGTCCTAGAGGCATCCAAAAACATCAGTTTTCAAGCATCCAGTGACTCAAGAGCCAATTACCACTGGACTTTCCTATTAAATGGAGTCCAGTCCTCTCGGGAATTCGGGCAAACTGTTCACTTCACACCTTTTACTAATGGATCCCTGTCTGTTACAGTGAAAGCTGATAATGGCTTCTGCTCACAGTCCCTGACCAGTACAGCAACAATACAGAAGTATGTGAAGGAAGTGAAGATTTTAACCTCCCATAATGGAGCTTTTATTGATTATCCGATCACTTTTGTAGCCATGACAGATGGAGGCAGCAACCTTAAATTCATCTGGGATTTCAGTGATGCCAGTGATGGAGCCTTGGTTACAGAATCCAATAGACAAGTCCACAAATTTAATGCTACTGGTGAGTTTGTGGTGAAATTAACAGCTTTCAACAACATAAGTGAGATCTCCACTAAAAAGTCAATTAAAGTACAAGAGCTGGAGTGTTCCCAGCCAGTAATCTACATTGTAAAAGAACAATATAAAATATTAAAATCCAGACGGAGTTTCTTTGAAGCACGAGTTGACTTTAACGGTTGCTTAACATACAAAGCATCATATTTCTGGGAGATCTTCAGGGGACAAGTTTGCTCAGGAATAGACAAGGTGCCCTTAAATGATTCAGTGGATGTTACAACACCACTTCTTTCTCTGCCAAAGCACACTCTAAAAGTGGGAATCTACTGTCTGGCTTTTACCGCTAGACTTCAGGGAACTCCTCTAAAGCAGAACAGGTCCATAAAGCTTACCGTGGTCCACAGTCAACTGGTGCCCGTGATTGAAGGTGGTTCTCACAGGCTCTGGTCAACTCAATATGATCTGATACTGGATGCAATGGAGTCTTTTGATCCAGATTCAGAGGAGAAAAATATTGAGTTGTTTCAGTTCCAGTGGAGTTACACTATAGAGGTACAGTAAATTACAAATGCAGTACATTCTTCATTTACTGCTAGTGAACACTCAATTGATAATGTATTCTCTGCTTCCAGAACACAACAGCATTGTCTTCAGCCGTTTCCACTCTTCATTATCAAATTCCAGGAAATGGTAGTATGCTGCTTCTTCCCAGAAGTGCACTTCTGCCAGACAGAGTGTACCACTTTACTCTCAACCTTTACAAAAGTGGAAGACAACCTGTCTCTATATCACAGTCGGTGAATGTTAACTTATTTTACTTCACATTGCTTTGAGCATTTCACTAGGAATATATTTGTCATTAATATTCTGTCATCATTTACTCACCCACATGTCGTGCCAAACCAGCCATCACCAGCACTTTTGATCATTTTCCACAGAGCTTCTGTTAAAACTTTGTTTTATTCTATTAATTATCTTTTTATCAACACTTGAATGTGGGTACGTTTTTGCAACATTTTGAACAAAAAAGCTAAGAAAATTGCTGATCACTCAGCCATCACTCTAATCACACCAAAAACACGATGAAGTCTGCTGGCATCTGTCGGTGCGGTGTGAATTGGCCTAAAAAGTACAAAAAAATACATTAATTTTTCCATATTAATTGAGTGGTTTAATCCTAGTCTTCTGAAGAGACAAGATTGCTTTATTTGACAGACCGATTTAATTTAGGCTTTTATTCATGTAGCCTATACAAATTTATCAACCCACTTACATAGAGCACATCAAATGGTAAACGCCAAATCTTTAAAGGAAGCCTGCTCGATTAATATGGATTAATTTTACAATGTCTTTTGAACTTTTTGATGCATCAACATTTTAGTTGTGTGGACTTTTAGTGAATGGACAAAAATGATGAGAAAAACTATCTTTATTTGCATTTTGAAGATTAACGAAAGTCTTAATGGTGGAATGACATGAGGGTGAGTAAATGATAATAGAATTTTCATTTTTGGGTGAACTATCTCTTTAAGCTATTCAAGGAGCTTTTTGGCCATTTAAAAAACAAAATGTCACCCATTAATTAAAAATATGTCAACACAGAACAGAAAACTCTGTTTGTCAAATGTAAATTTGTTATTTTTATTCTTTTAAGGTTAAAGTGTACAATGCCGCGTTGCTGCCAGTGACTGTAAAGTGTGTCTCCTGTAATTCACTGTTGTCCTTCCACATGAGTCACAGGCGCCATGTTGCCTTGACTGGCCATTGTTCTTCATGTCAAGACACTCTACAGGTATTCAATTCCCAACGTACCATAAAATAACTTCATACGCCTTCATAAGTCTTAAACACAACTTAGTAATGTTTTAAAACACTTTAACTACAGTACAGGTGGACTGCAGAGAATCAGAGAGGTGAAGCTTTAACACTGAATGAGGTAACTACCTCGAAAGGAAGTCTCTGGAGAGAAATAGTCATTAAACCAGGGGTGCTAATGGAGGGCCAAGAATACACCTTTACTGTCAACGTGTCTGAGCCAGCCTCTGGGCTTTGGGGGTCGGCAAGCATCACCTTAGTCCCCAACCATCCTCCCTACGGGGGTATTTGCACTCTGTCACCAGACGACTCGCTTCATTTCCTGGAAACTATGGTCTCTTACAGTTGCTCAGGTAGTGTCATTTCTCTTTTGCTCTTATTTCTCACCCAAGTAATGGCTCTGCAGATTGACAAATTCTTTGCTATTTTATTCTCAATGGCAGGGTGGATGGCTGAAGACGGTGACTCAGCTCAGCTGATATTTTCACTGCAGGTGTCACAGTGTGAAGATTTTGGACCATTATGTCCCTTGATTACCCTTTACAGAGGCACTCAGAGTACGTTCGGCTCCCTGGTGCCACTGGGTAGTCCGAATACAGTGAAAAACATATCTGTTGTTCACATGCTGGTGCTGGTAGAGGACAGTATGGGGGCTTCAGTTATTGCAGCAAGGAAGTTAGTCAGACATTGGCAATTATATATTCAGATAAAATTTGACAACACATCATAGCACCAAAATAATACTGGATATCTTCTGCAGGAACCTGACAGTACTGCTGTGTGACCACTGCACAACGGAGTGGTTGAGGAATAAGAGTCAATCAGAGTTTTGGGCCTTGCTTCAACAAGGAAACCCTCAGGACATTATCCAATATTCTATTGCCCTGACCAGCCAACTCAACCAGGTAACTGAGATGGCCCTGCCAAACCAGCTGTCTGCATGTTTATTAAAAGGTGCACTCAGTGTTTTCCTAATTAAAAACCAGATGGATAAAATGGATAAATCATGCACACTTACATGAAATGAAGATCAGTAGCATAATAAAAAGTTTACACAGGGTTGGTCACCAACATGTTAAAGTCGACCTGAAATCAAAATTGACCCTATTTACTTTGTTAGCGCATATTACTAGTCTTGTGGTGAACAATTAATCCGTGCAAGTTAATACACAGAAAAAATGGTAATCTTTAATCAAAATCTGAAAAGTTACTTCCAGTCTGGAATGACGTTAGTTTGACGACTTGGGTTGAAAACGCTTAACCACTCCCCTCAAACCGTTAGTCTGCTATGAGCGAGAGATGGAGAGGAAGAGCGCTAAATTAAAACCATGCCCTCTATTCAATATTCCGTTTCACTTGGAAATACGTCACAACACTAGTCACTAGCAAAGTCGTTTGAAACTTCCGGTTCACATGGACTTTAAGAGTACTCAGTTTATCTTGTTAATTCGCATTTTATTGGACACTTTTGCTCTCGTGGAAAAAAAATTATTATGACTGGCCGCAGATGGCACATTTGTTGTGTGCCATTCATCACATAACTATCACCTTTTAAATTCCAGATTAGTTACTAATGAATTGATGCTGTTATTTGTGGTAGCAAAGCTGATGCATAAATTGAACTTAGAATGAATGTTAATTAAAATAAAATTCAGATAAACTAATATAACTATAACTGTTTTATAAAAGTTTGAAGGTTTTACTGACTTTACAGAGAGTCAAACAGATGCAAATTGAAATGTAACGTGTCACGACGTCTCAGTTACTGATAATATTAGCTTTGTGTGTTGTTGCATCCACACCACTAGATGTCAGTCCAGCACAACTGCCATAAAAATGACTGAGTGCACCTTCAGTTTCTGTGATGGTGTGTTAGGCTATTAGACATGTGTTTTTAAATCAAAATCAACCACTTCCACAGCTAGCATCCGTAAGTGCTCAAGAGTTGGAGGACAAGATTCAGATCCGTGGAAATGTGATTCAGGCTCTGGCGTCTCTGCCGGTCTCCTCATTACAGGACGCGGCTCTGATCAGCTCAGCTTTGGCCCAGTCTACAGTAAGGCTTTCAACTATTAAAGCTTATGGAACGTATAGCATTCGTCATAGCTTGACACAAAGCATGTCAGCAACTTTTTGTAGGTCCAACACCGTGACACATGTGGCAAAGGCTCATCACTGAATTCACTGCCTGCTGTGCGTAATGAGGAGTGCTGGGAATACAGAAAGTATTCATGCTGTCTAAGAACAAAGCCTTGTCACAGGTGA
This sequence comes from Rutilus rutilus, assembly GCF_951802725.1. Taxonomy (NCBI): domain Eukaryota; kingdom Metazoa; phylum Chordata; class Actinopteri; order Cypriniformes; family Leuciscidae; genus Rutilus; species Rutilus rutilus. Next base: position 22,112,401 of record NC_140224.1, read on the forward strand.
TGTTACAAATGCAAATGATTTACTAGAAAATGTACTTTCCTGTCTGCAGGTGTTTCCCTCTGAATGGCAATGCAACGGCTGTCATGCAAAGGTTCTGAAGGTCACGGGAAAGATGATCAAAGTGATAAGAGAACAAACAGGACAGGGTGACATCAACCCCACAGACACTGGCAGGAACATTCTGGCTGTTTTAAGTAAAGCAGAATTTATATTCAGCGTGATAATAGAGGTTCACTCTGAAGTTGTAAATGAACCTTGGCTTAACCATTCTTACATTTTCCCTGCAGGCAGCACACTGACTGCTGATCAGAGGCAGAGGAGCAATTCAGGCCTCAAGCATGTGGATACATCAGAGACAGCTGTATCAGCACTGGAGCAGATTTTAGAGCTCATGCGCTCATTAATGTTGTCGCGGATGAGTGGGGAAGAAGCTCTTTCCCTCGCGGTTCCAAAGATCAGTGTGGTGGGCGTACGGGGTGATCCTACTAAAGACCTTCTGTGCACAGATCCTCTAAGCCACTGCCAGTTTCACATCCCATCAGCACTGAGCTCTCAACTGAAGGAGGAAAAGCAAGAGGTCCTGCAAATCCTTCTGCAAATGGAGGGGGAAGAAAACCCATTCATTCCAGCTGCAGAACCTCCTATTACGACCTCGCTTGCAGCCATGGAGTTCGCTACGCCACAGGGGAAGCCCATTTCGATCGCCAACCTGACACTAGACACTGCGATACAATTTACTTTACACAAAAAAGTACAAGAGACAGAAGATGAGAGGTTACTATGGAAAAATTTTACTCTGCCGCCCAAGGGAAGTGTAAATTTCACAGTCAAAGCAATGGACACAGATCCTCAGACTGGACTCTATGTTGCCCTAAACTTCAGTCTCATCCCAGGTAGTGTAGACTTTATATAGACTATATATTATAAGACTTCAATATAATCTAATATAATATAATATAAGGATGCATTAAAATCATCAAAAGTCTGAGACTTAAAAAAAAGGAAATAATACTTAATACTTTTATTCAGCAAGGATGCATTAAATTGATCAAAACTGACAGTAAGTACATTTATAATGTTACAAAGGATTTTTATTTCTAATTAATACTGTTCTTTTGAACATTCTATTCATCAAAGTATTCTGAAAAATCATAGTTTACAACAAAATATTGAGCAGCAGCACAACTGGTTTCAACATTGATAATAATAAGAGATTTTAGCACCAAAACAGAATATTAAAATGATTTCTAGAGGATCATGCTTTTTACTATCATTTTGATCAAGGAAATGCAGCCTTGGTGAGTATAAGAGACAAAAGTTTTTGAACTGTAGTGTACATTATATTGTATTGTCTTTAATTGAATTTATTTTATGAAATTAATGTAATGGCTAGTGGGTCTCAGTGTTAGCAAATGAGGAAGAAAAATAACCTCAAGTAAAACGCAAAAGAGGTATATAATATGTTTTCAATATAAAATTGTTTAGCAGTATAGAATATAGAAAGCCTGTGCTTTGTGTTGTCGAGCAGGAGCTGGTGAGAAAGTCTCTGGACTAGTATGGATCTATGTTGACGACCAACCAGTTCATCCACTGTCTGAACAAACTCATTCCCAAGAGCTCACCCTCTCTCTCTCAACTGAAACCCCTTCACTGGAGCACACCATCTTCCTTACACCACTGTAAGTTCTTCCTGTTCCTTAAGTTGTTTTTTTTTTCATTGAAAATAGGGAATAGGATTATTGTGTTAGTGTGAACGAAAGTAAATGTGTCTGTACATTTTACAGCTTGAATGGTTCTGCCAAAGACCTGTTTGTGAGGCTGAACAGTAGCACCAGCAGTGTGGACGTGTCCGTCTCAGTGTGTGTGTTCAGCATGCTGTGCCGGTTCTTCAGTGTTGATGAGAAGCGCTGGAGCAGTGATGGCTTGAGTCCTCTGAATGGCAGCAGCCCCCACACTGCTCACTGCCTCACCCATCACCTCACGATGTTTGGAGCCAGCCTCTTCATCCATCCCGAGGCACTTTTACTGCTGCCACCTGTATGCCATTTCTACTTAAAGATAAAACGTCATTTCACCATTAAGCGTGGAGTCAGTAAGATAAAAAAAAGAAGAAGAAGAAATTATTACTTTTATTCAGCAAGGATACATTAAATTAATCAAAAGTGACAAGACTTGTAACACTTTATTTTGATGGTCCCTTTTGAACATTCTGTTGACTATAAGTAACTTTGCAACTACATGTCAGCTAACTCTCATTAGAGCATTAGTAGACTGTCCGCTTAATAACTGCTAACTCTTTATTGTGATGATCCTCCAACAGACATTCTACTGACAATAAGTAACTTTGCAACTACGTCTACTTATTCTAATCCTAACCCTACCAGTCTACTAACACTCTAATGAGAGTAAGTAGACATGTAGGTGCAACGCTACTTATAGTCAACAGAATGTGTTAAAGGGACTATCAAAATAAAGTGAAACCGACTTTTACATTGTTACAAAAAATTATATTTCAAATAAATGCTGTTCTTTTTTAACTTTCTATTTTATCGAAGATTCTGGAAAACATTAATGTATCACGGTTTCCACAGCACAACTGTTTTCAACATTGATAATAATAAGAAATGTTTCAAATCATATTTTTTTTATCATATTATTTTATTGTCTTTGATCAAATAAATGCAGACTGCTTTCAAAAACATAAGAAAATCTTACAGACTCCAAACTTTTTAACCGTAGTCCATATTATAGTTATTTTAAATGAATTTGTTTACTGAAATTATTTTAATTGTCAGTGGGTGTCAGTGTTAGCAATAGAAGTGTGCCAAAATGTAAATTTTACAGTATATTAAAATAGAAAAAAAAAGTTATTTTAAATTGTAATAATGTTTCACAATTTTGTTTTTACTGTATTTTTCATCAAATAAATGCAGCCTTTCAAAAACATTAAATAGTCTTACCGACCCCAAACTTTTAAAGAATTATTAATTTATGTAAAAACTGTAACATAAAACTTCAGTGATGAACATTATTGGTGTCACCAGTCAGAAGAGCCGGTGAGAAACGTTGTGGCGGGAATAGTTTGTGGAGTCTTGCTGTTAATTCATCTACTGGTTGGTCTTATCGCTCACAAACTGGATCACCTGGAAAGTCTGCGTCTGTGTTGGGTTCCTCTGTGTGGTCAGAAAGGTCGCTACCAGTACCGGGTTCTTGTCAAGACAGGCTGGAAAAGAGGGTCTGGTCAGTAGAACCTTTAATTTACTTGTCTTATTGACCTCATAAAAGTCATCAAACAAGATTTGACCAAGTTATAAAATATCTGAATTCATCAGGTACCACTGCACATGTTGGCATTAGCCTGTATGGTCTGAATAAAAGTGGCTCACGTCACCTTCAAAGTGAAGGAGCTTTCCAGAGGAACAGCCTGGATGACTTCCAAATTGAAACAGATGCCAATCTCGGAGAGATCTGGAAAATACGTATCTGGCATGACAACACAGGTCAGTGGTTGTGAACAGCTTCTTTCTTTCTTTCTTTCTTTCTTTCTTTCTTTCTTTCTTTCTTTCTTTCTTTCTTTCTTTCTTTCTTTCTTTCTTTCTTCTTAAAATACTCACAAACAACTGCTGTGTTTTCCAGGTCTAGACCCATCCTGGTACTTACAACATGTGATAGTCTGGGACATACAGACAGACAACATGTTCTTCTTCCTGGTAGAAGACTGGCTATCTGTGGAGAATGAGAAGAACTCTGGAAGGGTGGAGAAGGTTATTTTAGCATCTTGTAAGTATACACATGCAGCACAGCACATTTCATATTTGCATTTCATAACCGTTGATCTTTTTAGGTCCTCAGGAGCTGCAGGAGTTTAGGAGGATCCTACATTCCCAGTTACTTTTTGGCTTTCGAGAGCACCATCTGTGGATTTCATTATGGGAACGGCCGGCCCACAGCCGCTTTAGCCGAGCCCAGAGGGTCACCTGCTGCGCCCTCTTATTACATCTCTATCTGGCAGCTGGGGCAGTGTGGTATGGAGCAGTGGGCAGAAAGGGCAGCAGGTAATAGACTTGACCTTCAAAGGGCATAGATAACAGATTGAGCTCGTATAGCTTACACTGTAGGTGTAGGTATTACATCTTGTAAAACAAAGCAATTTCTGTTTTTCTATAAGCTACAGTGTTTGTTATTGATTAATGTCAAAGGAGAATAATATTCATCACTAAACTCAGACAAATGAATGCATTTTCTCTCATTCCTCTCAAAACAAATGGGTTATTCGCATTTGTTACTGTTACGACTGCAGCGTTCCAGTTTCTACCCAGATGGTGATGAATGGAGAGACCATTCTGGTTGGAATGACAGTTGCAGCTTTGACCTTCCCCCTCCAAACCGTTCTCAGATTTCTGTTCCAAAAAACCCAGAGCAAGGTATACAATGTCATAATTCCTTGTGAAATCATACTGTTCTGACTTTTAATCTACACTACCATGCAAATATTTTTATAAGTGCTCACCAAGGACTTGAGACCAAGGACAAGTCCATTTATGTGTTCAAAAATGTAGTAAAAACAGTAATATTGTGAAATAATATTACAGTATATTAACAGTTTAAAAACTTGAACTGTATACATTTGTGATAATTCTCACTCATTGTGAAATTGGTGATGGATTGTGTTGTAGGTGACATTGGATGTATCTCTGCCTCCCTCTCCTGTGTGTCATACCGTGGAGATGGATGTTTTTCTCAGTCACCCAGGTCTCTCCTGCTCATCTTTTCTGTCATTGCCAACAGTCCCTGACTCTTGCATATATGATGGACCGTCTCCTTTCACTGTGAGAGAAAGTCAATCCCCATGATTAAAAGATATCATAGAGTCATCAAGCAAATTTCCTAAATGAATTCATTTGCAGTATATTATCTTTGTATCTCCTTGTTGTTTTTTTTCCCTTTAAGAACTCACTGCAGAACAAGAAACTGGATTCAGAGTTTTGGAATACTCCCGATCCTGGGAATCACCGGTACCAATTCTATTCTACATGCATTCTACATGCAGTATTACATTCCTTTAAAAAGTTAACATAAACATAGTGTTATTTTAAATATTTCACAGAGTGGATCAATGGACATCATGTGACAGTATCTTTGGCCTGCCTGAACTGACAGGAACTACTCATCTTTTTAAGAGAAAAAAAGCCTTTCTGCATCTACATTTGTCGACTCCAACATCTGACCACGACATTTTAGAACCAACCAAGTCTTCAGGTTTGAAGAAACAACATCACTCTCTTGAAAATGTCTCAGAAAAAAAATCCGGGTCTGTCAAACTTCAAAAGGCCAAAAAAAAAGAAGAAAAACATACATACAATTTGTGCACAAGTCTTCAAGAAAGAAAGAAAGAAAATCATATAGATTTGAAACAACATGAGAATGAGTAAATTATCACAGAAGTGTATAATTCTAAGGTGATTCATTCCTTTATTTTAGAGGAAGATCTTATGACTATATCTGCAGATCTGGATCCCACAAACACGCTTTCCTCAGGGCCAGAAGCATCTGACAGTGGTCATTTGACACCCAACGAAACCACCCTGTCTGACATGTGAGTGCACTGATCGTTTCACACATTTACCAGGATACATGGTCACATACACATGTATTTCTGTCTTTTTGTCTTCCAGCCAGGACAGCTTGTGTAGTGAGTGGTCTGATCTGAATATGGATACGCCCACATATGAACCTGTCTTTCACAAGTCCTCCTCCTCACTCTCAGTGCTCAGTGAGGCCAGCACATTTCTCCCTAGCCTCCCACCCGACTCTATAAGCACCGTCTCCAACACACGCATTGGTGAGCCCACACCATACACAGTTATGTTTATTTTTTAACATCAAGAAGTCTTGTATGCTCACCAAGGCTCCATTTATTTGATTATTCTCAAAAATACAGTCAAAACAGTAATATTGTAAAATGTTATTACAATTTAAAATAACTGTTTTCTATTTTAATACATTTTAACATGCAATTGCAAAGCTGAATATTCAGCATCATTACGCCAGTCTTCAGTGTCACAGGATCCTTCAGAAATCATTCTAATGTGCTGATTTGGTGCTCAAGTACATGAAAACAAAACAGCAACAACAAAAAATTGGTACTGATAAAAAATAAACTTTTTTGTAACATTATAAATGTATTTACAGTCACTTTTGATCAATTTAAATGCATCCTTGCTTGGTTTATACGTCAAATATACACAAAAAAATGTTTACGCCTGAATTATTATTTGATTGAATAATCCTTACATGAATTAAGAATTTTAAAAGATTAAATAAGAAAAAAGCTTAAAATATGTTGTATAAATCTTAAACATATTTTCTTTTCGTTTTTTACATTTATGAATATGAATCACATAAACTAAATAGTCCATTATAATATCCATAATTCATAATATGAATGATATGTAGGGAATGTTCAATTCAATTAGATGGAATTTTACTATTAATTGAAATTGGTAAATCTTGAAAAAAGGCTTAGTACATTGTTTTGTCTGTGTGTGAACCTATGGGCTGTTCTACAGGTGTTGTTCGTGGAGTACCTGGCTTGAATCTTCCATCGTGGGTTCTGCGTGTGCTTCACCTGCTGGTGGCTGTTCTGCTGGGAACATGCCTGGCTCTGGCGGGACTGTATGGGAGCATGTTTTCCAGCACTGTGGTTCTCATGTGGCTGGTTTCTGCCCTGTCAGCTTTCCTCACTTCTGCCTTGCTGTTGGAACCATTTGCAGTCAGCTATAAATCTATTTTGCACAGTGAAAAACTGAAAGATGTGCATTTCTATCAAAATATTATTTATTTTTTAATCAAAACATCCTTACTTAGTTCATGACGTCAGGTGTTTTTCTGCAGATATGTATTCAGGCACTATATCTGGCTGCTGTGGTGAGACCAGTAGACCCAGAGGTGGAGGAGCGTTTGGCTCAGGAGACAGAAGTCAGAAGGACGGAAGAGCATCTGGAGGATAAGGTTCATCCTCCCTGTGGATACGGCTTGCTGCAGGCTAAAGAGGAAGCATGGAAGCTGAGAAAGCTTAGAGCCTTAATGAGGGTGAGCTCAGCCAGATAGATGCACTCAGCACTCATTTAGTCCTCTGAGACCTATAACAGCTGGATATCTCCTGTATTCTGACCCTAATGCATATTAATATTTATTGGTCTGTTGTTTTATGTTGATAATCAGAGCTGCTTAGTCTATAAGTTCTTCCTGTTGGTGGTTCTGATGGTGAACTACCAGGAACATGTGCAGGAGGCTAACAGCAGACTGCTTCAATCAGCTATAAAACACACGCTGATCTCAGCTTCACCAGGGCAGCCGAGTCTCACTGCATTATCAGGGTGAGCCAGACTATATATTCACCAGTAATCCTCATGTCCAGCTGAAACTGACCTGTTTTCTTTTTGAAGTGCCAGAGACCCCAGTGATTTGTGTGTATAAATAGATTTATAGTGTTATGGTTGTAGGGAAGAGGAGAGGCTTGGGTCTAATTGAAAGCAGTATTCCTTCCACAAACACACAATCAAAGATAATCCAAATGGGGAAAGCAGATGAAAATAATCCACAGAAAGATAAGAATCCAACTGGGGAATAGGAAACACAAAAGTTTTATATCCTGGCCTTACCAGAGGATATAAAAAATTGTACATATACTGTCTTTTTAAGTCTTTTTAAATTGAAGTTGAAGTCTTTTTAAAATCAACTCAACTCTGTAAACAAATGACATGGTTGCAGTTTGATTCCTTAATTATTATTTTTTTGTTATTGTTTTTGGCCCTGGTGTGTGTGTGTGTGTGTGTGTGTGTGTGTGTTTTATTGTACGTAGGAACTGTTTGTGTTATCTTATCATTTATGTTAGTGATGACCTGCCAGGGGACTACGGATGAAAATTAGCCTTTGGCTAAATCCGATCCAAAAATTGGTACATGGTCCCTTTTCAAATAAATATATAAAATAAACTTAATTAAAGACAACGACCAACAAAAGACAGCTTAAAAACAGGGGTATATACACAACATAACAAGAGATTAACATGGCACAGGTGAGACTCACTTTGAAAACAAATAAGGGAAACTAAGGCTGCATCTGAAAACTTAGGCAGCTGACTTGATGCCTCACTGCCTTATAGGCAATGACTCTGCAGACAGGAAAGTTTGCACAAAGGCACCTCACGAAACTGATTTCGGACAGACTTCTGAGGCAGCGTTACAGTTTAATGATCTACAGCAAAATAGGGTGAGCTTTGGTGAGAACTAAACAAATATTTAATTACTACAGTAGTAATTTCTTGCTAGAAATTACATCAGAAGTGGAAAACGCTGGTAAAAAACAACAACATATATTTACACTCAAATTGACCAGCAACTGCAACTTTCAGATGCCATCTTTCTTTTTCTAGCTGAACAGTCACAGAATGGAAAGCACAGGATTGTGGTATATTAAAGGCAGCGAAGGATACATATATGCTAAGGATACACAGCGAAGGATACATATATGCTACCTTCAAAAATTGATCTGATGAAGGTATCTCAGGAGACAGGAAGTGAAGCTAACATTGGATTCGGACATGCCTTGATTGCCTTCCTACCCTAAATTGTGTCCTCTGAAGGCAGCATTTTTAAGTTTTCGGATGCAGCCTAAGGAAACCAGGGAGGAAAGGAACAAAGACAGGAAATAAAAACCAGAAACAGCAAGACAACAATATCAAAATAAAAGTCCTTGAACACACACACACACACACGTCTGGTTCACTATCTTTGTGGGGACTCTCCATAGGCGTAATGGTTTTTATACTGTACAAACTGTATATTCTATCCCCTTACACTGCCCCTGCCCCTAAACCTACCCATCACAGGAAACATTCTGCATTTTTACTTTCTCAAAACAACTCATCCTGTGTGATTTATAAGCCTTTTGAAAAGTGGGGACCGCTGGTTGGTCCCCACAATGTAGGTGATCTCAGGTTTTACTATTCTTATGGGGACATTTTAGCCTGGGTGCCAGCCCGAACCCCGCCCACAACATTTTTTGGTCGGGAAGTTCGGTCTGGACTCGCTCCGTTGAGGAGCTATTATGCCCGAACAAAAATTGTTCGGACCAATCAAATTGTCAGGGCGGGCTTTATACGATGATGGACAGATGAGCAACGGTAACGTAATCATCCACGTCACCAAAGAGCGCTTGATTTGAATTAGTTTACAACAAAGACGACTGCTGCTGGAGAATTGAGATTTCACGAGCTCACATTTACAAATAAGTCAGATAGAATAAATGCGTATATAAGATTTCACACAAATAAGTCGATAGAATAAATGCGTATATGACGTGCTGTCCGAGGAGAGGGCTGTGGGGTCGGTAGCCATACTCCCCCCGTATTCCTGGTTGTGAGAGAACAAGACAAGAGTGAGGATTCGGGGTGGTGGAGGGATGCTGAAAAACTGTCAAGGAGTGTTAGGTAAGTTGACAGAGTGAATATGCTTCCTCATGCTGATATAGGGTAACGTTAGACATGGTATTGTTTGATGACAAGTTGATATTGGATTGATTATTTGTACGTGCTCCTCCCGAACTTTGTTTATGAAACATCATGTGTAGATTCCGCCATCGCGTCTGTTATATCGGCAGCGCATTCATTTTAAAAGAGGAACAGAGAGCCGCGACATTTTGTTGGTTGAAAATATGAATGAAGAACATGCGTCATTTACTCCGTTGCTCTGATTGTTTGTAGGTCTATCCAATTGAGTGCAGAGGGTTTTTTTTTTCCTGGTTCGGTTGAGACACACCCCATAATCAAATCTCTATGGAGCAGTATCAGACTCACATTCTGACTAGAATCTGAGTATGACGACGTCAGGCTAGGGACATTTGGTCCCCACAATGTAATATAAACAAGGGCACACACACACACACACAAAATAGAATATATATTATATATACACAGTGTGTGTGTATCTGTGTTGTAGTTTGTCATGAATCAGTGAAAGTCTTTTTATTTCAAGATATATTACTTTCTCAGATGGATGAATGCAGAACAGTGGATAGATGAGAGATTGATTTCACACCTACATGAAAACCCTTCTCTTTCTCTAACTGGCCCTGCAAGACTGAAGAAAATTCATTTTAAAGACGGTAAAGACTCTACTTACTACTTATATATATATATATGTATGCATCCTTTTGAGAGTTTGTAAAAAATAAATAGACAAATAAAAAAATCCTAACTTTTGTAGAATTTTTTTTTTTTTTTTACAAAGTCTGCAGTCAAAACATCAGAGATCAGTTCCACTCTGGTCGACTTCCTTTGATTCTGAATGCTCATGTTTCATCACATACAAACCCTGGACACCAGAGCTCCTCAGCACACAGCAACAACACTCCAGCACTTTCAACGGGGTGAGAGATAGTACAACACAGAGAAAGACTATCAGTGCAGACTGATCTCATGAAATGGCGTATGTATGACACGCCAATTCGTATTTCCATTTTTGGCGTGCTATCAACACGCATAATCGCTTTTCAGCGTGTTTATCAACGCCGTTGACTTAACGTTACATTACTCTCTATATAAATATATATGACTTTCCCCAACCCCGTCCCTAAACCTACCCGTCACTGGGGTTAATACCATTTATGAGTCTTCCCCTACCATCCTAGTAAAAAAATATCGCTCCCCAGATGTAGATTTACATTTTGCTTCGTTTCGCTCGGACATTTAACGGCGTAGACATACACGCGGAATCACTCGGACATTTAACGGCGTAGACATACACGCGGAAGATGACGGCGTGGACATACACGCGGATAGCTCAAAATGCGTATAGATAACACGCCACTTGACTTGAAAGTGGCGTGTATGTTTACGCAAAGTCATGATGTCATGTTGATCAGTGTGTAAATAAGCCTGAATAGCTGTATGGGAGAATATAGTAACATTATCATGCATTTGATTCCCGTAAATGATCACAATCTCCTCTTTCAAGGCCAAGGACTAAGAGTGCATCATGTGCATTCAGTCAGACAGAGGAAGTAATGCTTGGGAACAACAGTGAATCCACACATCAGATCATGTCAGACCTACAGACAGCAAACTGGATGACAACACGGTATGATGTCACTATAGCATAAAATGTATTTATTATCTCTACATGTCCAGTCGTGCACTAAGGATTTTTCTGCACACATACTGTAAGTATGGAATTTTTATGCTAACATTAGAATCAGACACTCATCATGCTCATCAGCTCTATGTTTTTTGAGGAACTGTCTTATGTTTTCTGTGACAGGACACAGGCAGTATTGATCGAGTTCACTCAGTATCATAAACAGACGGGCATCTTGGCACCAGTTTCTGTTCTCCTGGATCAAACACACACAGGCAGAATCCTGGCTTTCATCTCTATCCAGCCTTTTCACATCTCTCCATTATCTGGTCCAGACTTAGACGTCACATTGACGGTACTGTCTCTCCTACAAGACTTATTTACAATAGAAACAAATCTTGCAGTTTGAACAGAATCAAAAACAAGTTAAAAAGGATTTGTGGTCTTCTCTCTAGATTGTGCTTTTGCTGTTCGGCCTGTGCTTTGTGAGTGCTGAAGTATGGGCCTTGATCATGAAGCCAAGTCAATACCTGAGGCAAGCCTGGTGCTGGTTTCAGCCATTGTTAGCTCTTCTTACACTAGCAGCAGCTGTTCTTCGTCTGTGTTTCCTCTACACGACTGAAGCCTGTGTCTCCAGACATCGCTCCCGGCCCACATCCTTTGCTGACTTTCACAGTGCTGCCATACTGGCCAGGAAATCCAATCAGCTCTCAGCAATCTTATTAACCATCCTGGTTCTAAAGGTAGGCTATTGTTCCAAAAACAAAGGAATGATTTGTCAACATTTTTTCTGGAACTACACTGAACAAAATTATAAACCCAACACTTTTGTTTTTGCCCCCATTTTTCATGAGCTGAACTCAAAGATCTAAGACTTTTTCTATGTACACAAAAGGCCCATTTCTCTCAAATATTGTTCACAAATCTGTCTAAATCTGTGTTAGTGAGCACTTCTCCTTTGCCAAGATAACCAGTCAGTATCTGGTGTGACCACCATTTGCCTCACGCAGTGCAACAGATCTCCTTTGCATAGAGTTGATCAGATTGTTGATAGTGGCCTGTGGAATGTTGGTCCACTCCTCTTCAATGGCTGTGCGAAGTTGCTGGATATTGGCAGGACCTGGAACACGCTGTCGTATACGCCGATCCAGAGCATCCCAAACATGCTCAATGGGTGACAGTTTGTGCAGAAATTCTTTGGTTATGCAAACCAATTGTTGCAGCAGCTGTCCGGGTGGCTGGTTTCATACGATCTTGGAGGTGAAGATGCTGAATGTGGAGGTCCTGGGCTAGTGTGGTAGCACGTGGTCTGCGGTTGTGAGGCCGGTTGGATGTACTGCCAAATTCTCTGAAACGCCTTTGGAGGCGGCTTATGGCAGAGAAATGAACATTCAATTTACGGCCAACAGCTCTGGTGGACATTCCTGCAGTCAGCATGCAATTGGATGCTCCCTCAAAACTTGTGACATCTGTGGCATTGTGCTGTGTGATAAAACTGCACATTTTAGAGTGGCCTTTTATTGTGGCCAGCCTAAGGCACACCTGTGCAATAATCATGCTGTCTAATCAGCATCTTGATATGCCACACCTGTGAGGTGGATGGATTATCTAGGCAAAGGAGAAGTGCTCACTAAAACAGATTTAGACAGATTTGTGAACAATATTTAAGAGATATAGGCCTTTTGTGTACATAGAAAAAGTCTTAGATCTTTGAGTTCAGCTGTGGGGGCAAAAACAAAAGTGTTGGGTTTATAATTTTGTTCAGTGTAGATTTGCATTTCCTGAAGGAAATATCAATACATGTAAAATCTATTCACTGAATGCATATTATTCATTTATCCATGCATGTTTTATGTTTTTTTTTTTTTTTTTTGGATCACAGGATCTTGTGGTGATTCTGGTGAAACGACAGACATTTACAATTGAGTTTTTTATATTCAACCCCAAGCTCACGTTAAGATATGTCTCCATCCAATCAACAAGTTTAATGTCTAAAGTGGACTATCGAAATAAACCAAGTCCTTGCCCTACTTTTTTCCATAATACATTTTACTCAGATAATTGTCACAATACATTTTACTTAGATAATTGTCACAATACGGAAGTATACAGTCTATATCAATGGGAGATTTTCAAACTTTAATCTTGAATATCTTATAACATTTATAAATAGAAATATATTTTGGCACCCCTACTACGACCTAAGAAATGACCAACAAAGCATGAGTTTGAATGGCGTCTGTAATTTTCGAGTTTAATTAATTGCAGTAATGGGACACTTTGGGTCTTAAAGTGCCTTATATTGTACAAAGTCAAGCTTTATAATCAGTTTCTCTTGGTCAGTCAAAGTGTCGAACAGGTATTGAGTGGTGTGTTTTTACAGATGGTGGGGATCCTGCGGTTTGTTAGGCGATGGATGGTGATAGGACGAGTTATTCGACAGGTATTCCCTCAGATTTGTGGCGTGGTGTTTCTGCTGCTCCTCCTGTTGCTTCTGTTCTCTCACACAGGCATCATGGTACAATGTTTTTTTTTTTCATTTAACTTTCCATTGTATTTTTGCTCTAAATAATTTTTACACCTGAAAACGAAGCCCACATCTTTCTCTTTCAGCTCTTCTCGGGTACAGTGGAGGGCTTTAGGACCTTAGGGCAGGCGAGTTCCTCTCTGCTCTGTTTGTTAAAGGGGCACATGGGGTTACGTCGACTTTGTGAGCATCATCCGGTGGTGGGACCCCTCTATTGCCTGTCTGCCGTAGGCATTGGATTCTGGGTGCTGGGGCGCCTATGTGCAGCTGTATTGATTCGAACCTACCGAATGGTACAGACAGACATTTACCGACCATCCATGGAGCCGCAGGACTATGAGATGGTACAGTTTCTCATTAAACGACTCAAGCTCTGGATGGGGCTCAGCAAGACCAAAGAGGTACAAATACCATGTCCGACTATTATAAAAATGATTGAATCATTCATCAACTTTAAAAAGTATAACAAATTTCACGTTGACTTAAAATAGAATAAAAAACAACTGTATAAATAGAAAACAGTTATTTTAAACTGTAATAATATTTTACATTATTAATGTTTGTATTTTTGATCAAATAAATGCAGCCTTGCTGAGCATAAGATACTTATGGAAGCTTGTTTTCGCCACAGAATAAAAAATAAAAAAGGTAATGGTGACTTTTTATCTCACAATTCTGAAATTTTTTCTCAGATGATATAAAGTTGCAATTGCGAGGTATAAAGTCAGACATGCATGATACAAAGTTGCGTGTTAAAAAGTCTGAATTGTGAGATATAAACTCGCAATTCCAAAGAAAAAAGTCAGTCTTTTTTTCCTTAGAATTGGACTTTATAACTCGCAATTGCGAGTTTATATCATGCAATTCTGAGAAATAAAGTCAGTTAAAAAATGTATTCTGTGGTGGAAACAAGCTTCCATAGATACTTCTTTCATAACATAACATAACATAACATAACATAACATAACATAACATAACATAACATAACATAAAAATAAAAATTCCATTATTCCATTTTATTTCCTTTGTAGTTTAGACACAAAGTCAAATTTGAGGGAATGGTTCCTCCACCCTCCAGATCCTCCCAGGGCTCTGAAGCCTCCAACTGCTCCGTCCCGCTCAGTCCCATCGGGCCCCGCCAGACATCCTCTGCCTCCTCTTTGGCCTCCGATTCATCTGTCATTTCAGACAGTTTTGACTTTCACCATTATGTGGACCGCCTGGTGCCATGTGTTGACAGCCTTCTGGCAGGTTTCGACCGCGTCAACCAGCTGACCGAAGAAGTGTATAGCTTTGAGCTCCAACTTCAGCAGATCCAGAGCATAATCTACCAGAGAAGAAAGCAGGCTCAGCAGGTGACCTATGAGGGACGTGATCCAAACCCTAAGCCGCCAGCACTCCCACGAAATCCATCTACCTCTGTTTTGGAATGTGACCCCACTCCAGGTTCTGTCCAAGGTGTCATTAATATCCTTCCACGACGCCGTGCTACACACTCAGAGTCCTCCCTGATGGGGTCTGCTGCTCAGTCAGGTAACAGAATACTTTCTGCACTGGATGGCGGGATGAACAGTCCAAAAAACCTTAGGAAATTGGCCGTCCCAAGACGCAGAGTCTGGAATTCAGTCACCTGCCATTCTGCTGACACTGCTCAGAGGTTGCCTGCATCTCACAGCACTGTGGCCATGCCTGCGAGACCCCGGAGTGAAGACGGAGACCGAGAGCGTGTATGTGACGGTCTGCCGATTAAGAGACAGGCATGGCACACTGAATAAGTGGATCAATTGTCATGGCTTTAATTTTGCTTTACTATCTACTACTATTATTTACTTTCATTTGTATCTTTTGACACAGTGAATGCACAGTGTGTTAGTCACAATCGCTTTCAATTTTGTGAATTGTCTACCTGGTGCTTTTGCACTGCTTTTCATGTTAAAGTGTTTGTTTCCCTTTGGTTTCACCATGTTCAGGCTCTGTGGAACACGTATCTTGTTGTATATTGAAGAATCTGTTTTATTTTTGTCAATCAAATAACACGGCCATCCTAAAACTGTGGCTTAAACACATTTGTGTTTCATTCAAAGAATTTAGTTGAAATTATTAGCAAGATGAATGCATTTTGTGCCATGTTTGAGAAAATAAAACAGACTCTTATAGCGCCTTACATGATTTGCTGAATATGTAAACTTTAATGAATCAAACATAATTGCATAATTAATTTTTAATCTATTTTAATTAAACCTTCAATATTTTATCAATATTAACACTGCAAAATATTATATTCTTAAACAGTTGCAATGCCTAAAAACCCCTAAAAAGAGATAAAGATATCCCTTATGCAAAGAAAATATATTTTCTTACATATGAACAATCAATATATTAAATTATTTAACTTATATTGAAAATATACAGAATAATATTTTGTTAATATATTACAATATACTGTAATGTATAATACATAAGGAATTGACATTTTTCATACATTGAAAAATATGTGATGTGACACAATATGTACTTTTATATCCTAATGTATGTAATTTTGTATTCAATAATACACTTCATAATATAAAGATTTGATAAAATGTGGTACTGTGTGTGTGTATAAATATACTATATAAAGTATATTCATATTTATATGGGATATGTATGTGCAATGTACACGATTATGAGGAAAATATAATAATAATAATAATAAAATTATATATATATATATATATATAGGCTATATATATATATATTATATTATATTATATATATATATAATAAAAACAATTGTCTAAAAAAAATTAAGTAAACACTTTTTATCTTATATAACATCACATATGTATACATGTATAAATGTATTATGTAATAGATCACATTATATTTTCCAGTATTTTCTCGTATATTTTTGTTTATAAGGGATAATTGAAAGGAAGTTGAGAAATGGATGTAAGGTCATTTAGAAAGGGATAGTTAACGCAAAAATGGCAATCCCGTCATTCACTCACTTTCCTGTTCCAAACCTGAATGATTTTCCCTCTTTATTTTTCTATGAAAATGTATTTTGAAGAATGTTGGGAACCAAACAGTTTTGGTTACAATTGAACAACCCTAATGCAACCACTAGATGGCACTAACATCAAACTAATATAATGAGGAATGTAAACAGTCTGAAATCAGGACTTGGAAGGCAAAGCCTAAGACCTAAGATCAGCAGCCAGTTGCAACAAACTGCTAAAGCTAAGAAAACCCTAGTGCTAATACCCGTACAATTATTACGAAAGGGTTTTCTCAGCTTAAGGGGTTTATGATGCTAATATGTTCTCACATCAACTTTGAAGCAGAAGAACTTGCCGTGTGCCTTCATTGAAACATGCTATTTTTGAATTCAAATACTATATAACAGATTTCAGAAGTGTCACGGTCAAGCGTCTAGGAAACGTCTGTTTTAATGTTTCCTGATCATGCATGCAGCTCAATAGTATCTGGTTTACTTGTATTATAAATAAGCCCTGATGACTGAGAGCTTCATGGCGAATGTGAACGCACATTAAATGCGTCTCTAGCGACACAACGACAGACGCACTGAGCAGATTTAAGAAAGAGCATCAGGAAGAGAACACTCCATACAAAGTCCCTTTTCTCTCTTTCCCTTTCGTATTATATAAGAGGCATAACCCAGCGCATGCAGGCATGACGTAACCTGACAGTCCGCAGTCTGCCCTTCCTCATGTAAACAGCCTTTGCATCCCTAAAGGCTTGACCCAGTCCCAGGACCTCCTGCCTCCCGCAGCCTGTCTGCCTCTCAACATACCTAGAAGTTCCCCCTCATCACGGCCCCCCATCGCGTCTAAGCTACTTATTGTTCGGAATATTCCCATTCAGCCATTCATAAACACTCTGAGGGGTCAGGAAGTGCTCTTACAGTTGAGACAGGGCTGGTTTTATACGTTTTTAAGTTTATACGTTTTATTCAAATTCGACTTGTATTTCTATTCGAGAATGCCGAAAAACATTCTTTTTAGCAATCTAGGTGGCCTCTTTCTTATTTTCATCAAATCTCCCACTGAAAGCCCAACTCAAGAACACATTTTACTCTCTGAATGTGGCACACATGTGCTTGTTAAAATAAATCAGTATTTTTGACCAATAAAAATACAAACAAAGAAATGAATAAAGAAAAAGAAAGCAATGAAGCTTTGTTTTTTGCTCAAGATATATTATCATAATGCTTTAAAAATAAAAGTCTTATTATTTTAATTCTATTTATATTTTCTAAAGTAACTTGTTTTAAGGATGGTCAGTTTACTGGAAAACATGACAAAATGACTGATAAAGTGATGATATTTTGCAGTGTAGAGGTAAGTAGAGGATGGAAGGATTTGGAGGCCCCATTTCCCTTTTTCTTTCACTCTCCCTCTGTGCATGTCCTTACTTGACCCTCGTGAGTGAAGCTGAGGAAATGTGGGGGGAGAGAGAGGGAGGTTCTTACATAATGGGTTTATACGTGTGCAGTTATAAACACGTGTGTGTGTGGGGAGGAGGGGGGGGGGGGGGTGAGAGAGACAGACAGACAGGATGGGGATGTGTCACAGTCAGTTTCTGTGTTACAAGCAAGGCAGTGTAAAAGCAGAGGGTCACGATCAGAGATCATGTCTAATTTTAATTGCTAGGACATAGAATGTGATCAGTTGTGGGATGCTTTTTTACTTCTTATAAACTTGAAATCTATTAAAATTTTATACAATATAAATAAATAAAAATACTGACTGCACCTTTAAATAATTAAACTTTGAAATCTAATTTGCTATAAATATACATAAATAGCAGTGTGATTTGGCTGTACATCAGCACGGCTCCGTAGGTTAACACAGCATGCTAATACAGACATATTGCACTGCTACTCCTGTGATATTGCTCATTCATACAACAGTCTGACAGCACAAGGGAGTACTTTAAATAAATAAGAAAAAACAACAACGTAATGTGTCTTTAAAAACCCTATTTTGTGCAGAACAACTTCCTAATCCGCCATAGATTCGAATCTAAAGTTGACAGTTAAACAGTTGAGCCCAAGCCTTCGTTACCCATTCTAAGTGTCAAAATTCACAAGTAATATCACGATCCTTTCTCAATACTAAATATGGTATATTATTTATATAAAATATTATTTAACATATTATTTATATAAAATAATATGTATTGAACAACAATATTTAAATTAACAATAGTCATTCTAAAAGACAATTGGTGATAAATAATGGCGTCATTGCGGTGTGGGCGGTCATGCGCGTTGGGTGCGCAAGACACCATTTCGCTTGGCGGTGTGCACGGCTTTTTTTGTAACAGCGCGCACGGCTCCTCATCCGAAGATGCACGACTTCGAGCCGAATCTGGCCGAGCATGTACGTCTCACCGCACCGGCACCCAGTTTGTGCGTCTTAAATTAGTTGCTTGCATTTACAAAATGAGCCTATAGCAGACATAAGCCATTTTAATAAAAATAAAGGTCCATGTTTTATAAAATGTCCACGAAAGTTAATTAAATAGTGAAATTAGAAAATATGTACATGCATGTTTTTGTATCCACATATTTTGTTCTAACGTCACAAGTAATAATCTCAGGGTTAAGGCCCTTGCACACTGAGTCCGAAATTATCACATGCGTTTTTTCGCTTTCGTGATTCGGTGGCTCTGAATTGTCAAAACACCATTCAAAATGCTTGCTACGGATGCGAAAAACGCAGAAAATCGAACCTGATTCGATTTTTTTTTTTGATGGACGAAAGTTTCGGAGGCAGTGTACAAGCGTGATTGACATAACGTGAGGTCGTATTTATTTTTTAACGTGCGAAAATTTCGGACGCGAATTTAGGACTCACGCCGCCTTCACACTGGCAGTTGAAATCAGCTCCTTAATACCAGAGACTATTTATTATGAGACATGCCACTTCCTCAATCCTCAATACAACTATATAAGGAAAACCCGTAACGGCAAAGATGGCGGTTGTGTGCACATGTCCCGCCCCTCCCGCTGGTAAGCCAATCATCTGCTTAAAAGTCAAGCCAGGAAACATTTAAGCCTATCGTCTGGTTCCACTGGCGCATGCGCACAGTTGAGGTTTTGCGACAGCGGAGAGAGAGAGAGCGCCCCGGTCGCGCGCGCGCTCTCTCTCTCTCTCTCTCTCTCTCAGAGCCAGGCAAAAGTGTAAACAAGACTTCACCGTCTCCAAATTAAGCGCTGTCTTGCTCTCTCTCCCGCACGCGTATTAATCAAAATAAAACAACATTATGGTAAAAGGTCGGAAGACCGAAGTTTCATGTGAAGCATTCTGAGATTCTTTTTTTCCTGAATTACCGCTGGGTGTGATTTGTGCTAAAATACGTTGCCTTATCTTCTCTGAAATGCATTCCGCACATTCAGCTGACATAAAATTACTCTCTAAATAAACGAAAAAACCTATCCAGTGATGTAATGTTTTCTGTGTTGACACTAACCTTGTGGGATGTCCATGTCCTAACTGCTGGGATAATCACACAACCGTATGACACGTCCAATTCGCGAACTAATGACTCTTTTGAACCGATTCATGTAAATGAATAGTTAAAACAACTTATCTATACAATACATTGTTATTACTGATAAAGTGCAAACCTGCTTATATTTAAATAATGGAGAACAATATTGACATTGATTATTGCACAACACCGGCATTCTGGATAGAGACGTAAATGAAGTTGGTGTCGTAAACTCTTGCGCATGCGTAGTAAAGTATAACCTGTGGGGAAAAAGGCATTTTAAACCTTATTTTGGGGCAAAGTCATCAAACTTTTTCAGCGATTTTTATCATATTTTACTGCTGTTTCTATACATGCAGTTTTTATGTCCCGGTGACCTTAAAGTGCAGTTCTGACTCTCTGCCCATTCATTTAGATAGGAGCCTGGTCTTGTTAGTCCGAAATAGCTGCCCGGAGGCGTTGCCAAGATGGCGGACGAGTGGCACGACTTGCCTAAAAGGACTTTGGTAATACGCAATACGCGCCCAGCGGACGTCGTACACAACTGTGAAAAGCGTCGGAAGCCTCGGAATGGCCACAATATTGAATTGTACAATATTTAAATATTGAATTATTTAATTGTATTAACTGCACTAATTACGTTATAAAATCATTAAAATAATAAAATGACATGACAACTAATCGTTATAAAATCATTATTTATTTTATTAAAAGTTAAGAATCCAGGTTTGTTTATCAGTACCATAGCAACGCTAACTTCCGTTGGGATTTTCGGATAGAAACTCTAGGCGTTTCTCAATGTCAAGGAAGGATCCTCGGAAGCCAGAATTTCGAGGATGCTACGTCATCGACATCCGTCGAAGGACTGTTCCAATGTCGAGGATCCTCGGAATTTTCACCAAGGACTGAGTCCTTCGTTCGAAAAATATCCCATATACAGGAAAGGATGCATATGTGTAGCCTTCGCGCTCTTCGCGCTCTCAAATCACCCACAATCCTATGCGCGCAGCTTTGCTATCTTGTTCAAAAAATTCTAAATGTTAGACGTTAACGGAGTCGGAGCGTTAACGGATCAATATGCTTTCAAATGTAAATATATTTACGTTACCAAACATTTGTTTAAAAAAATAATTACATCCATTATGTTATGGGTCAAATTGACCCGCACTGTTTAAACACACTTAACAGTCAAATAATCAATATGATTAAAAAGGAGTTTATTGATTTAAAAACGATTATATTGCCTGAGTGAACAGAACTGCGTCCATAGCAACGCTCTGTTTTTCATTTTCACTGACGTAATGACGCACTGACGTGCACTTGCTAGCCTGTTCCATTTACATGTTCTCCGAATGCTAAAGAGGAGCCTCACCTAGCCTCTGAAGGAAGTGACTTGGAAGGACCAGTCCTGCCAAGGAAGTATCCTTGACATTGAGAAACGCCTACTGATCTGACTGGATAGCTCATGACGTCATGAACAGTGAAGCCACCGCGCCGCCATATTGGTATTCCCTAGTGAGCTCATGCGTTCTATTGAATCAATAGGAAATTTTATGATTTGACTGAAAAAACATTGCCTAACGAGACACCGTTTTAAAATCTAAAGTCTCCCTGCACATTTTTACAACGCAAACACCCTTAGCATTTAAATGGGTATTTGTTTAAAGTCGGATATTTTTCCAGCTTATTAAAAAACGGCAATTTCTTTGCAAAAGGAATTAAAAGCTGTACGAGAACACTAGTCGGCCTTCACTGAAAAGCTATCTTCACAGGTAAGAAAAACAGTTTGATACTATTAATTAAATAGTGAATGCTAAAGACCTATATTTTTTTGAATTGGTGAATATTCATGTGAATGTTGTTTCGTAGCCACGTCCGAATTAATAATACCTCAGCACAATACTAATTTGTTCCCTCGTTTTATTATATTGTGGCCACGTTGTAATTCGTTAAATCAAAATGAGGGAGGGAAGTAGTTAAACGTGTCCACGATTTATTAAAACGAGGGAACAAGTCGTCGTAACAACGAATTATTTAGATCAGTGGACAGAGCGCATACAAGCAGAAAGAGCCCCGGCCGCGCGCGCGCGCGCACTCTCAGCGCCTTCAAACAACACAAGCGCTGTATTGCTCTCTCTCCCTCGCGCATATCAACATCAATTCACACAATATTAAAAGGTCGGAAGACCGATTGTGTTTTATAGATTAGTAGTTTGTTCATATAAAGTGTTTGATTAGCAAGTTACATGTTCAGGAAATGCTTAATACAAATTGTATGGGTTATATGTAACGGTAAACGGACTCTGCACGAAGCTCTTTTGAAGCTGTCAAATGGTGTCGCTATTGGACACTTAATTGTGATTATTGCTGCTCTGAGGTTTCTTATAGGATACTGTTGACTGTTTTATCGTTGATTTTTGAAGATGCAGCAGCTCTTGCCTCGGAGAAAACAACACGGGCATAGCGACAATATTGCATATAAATTACTACTTATAGGGCTTGAATTACAACCTGTGGGCACTTGTTCTACATCCCTTTGTGAACGTCGTCTTACACTTGTATGCTGCACATCGGGTCATCTTAAAAGTGCCGTCGGAGCTACCAATCTCTGTATAACGGGCGTTGGATCCCTCTGCTGGTAGGGAATCGTAAGATGGCCGCTCGAACACTTCCGGTGGCTTCACTGCCTAGTGGCAGTTTAGAACGTCATGAGCTATCCAGTCATTATATAGATCAGTGGATAGAAACCGTCCGTAGCCTTTCGCAAGAGTTCAATTTTTTGAACGCATCCGGATGGCCAACGGACACGATTTTTTTCGCACGCGGTCTGCGAATCTCCATAGGAAATGAATGACTTCCGGTCGTTTCGCTGCCGTATCGTTAGTGTGCAAGGGCCTTTAACTGGATTTTACGATTCTTTTTGTAGTGTGGTATTGGTGGTGATGTAGGCCTACTAAAATAAACATTGTCATGTGTGGACCTTTCTTCTTCTCACCGTTGATTCCTGATGGTTAAGAGGACAATTACATGAGTCGCCCTCTGTCGTTTCACAGAATAGTACAACGGCGAGCGCGTCGAGTATAAACGCCTCGTCCGTTAAGGAGGTGCGCGCGCAGTCTGCGGAGACTCGAAAGTATAAACAAGGCTTAAGGCCGTACACAAGTATACAACGGTTCTTTTTGGTTCTCAAATCTGATTGGCCCTGAACACTATTTGACCAAAAAATATCACAGCTGTCTTATAAAGACCTCAGGGAACTGTCAACTTCTGTAAGTTAAACATGACGGTAACGTTACATGCAAGTCGATGAGATGAATCGATGTAACTCCACAACAACTAACCTTACATACATGAATCCACCAACCGTTAGAAACGTCCAGGTGCAGTCAAAAAGTTGCAACCTCTTCCGGAGTCTCTCCATAAGGCTGCACTCTACTACTTATTTCTGAAATTCGCGTGTTTTGTTATTGCAGGAGTATCCGAAGCTCGTAAAGGATCAGCTGTCTTCTGAACAGAGGCGGGGAGCAGAAGCTCATTTGCATTTAAAGGGACACACAAGCAGCGCGTTTTTGCTCACACCCAAAAAGGGGCAACTTTTGGCACTTTTCCATTACCAGTACCAGCTCAACTCGACTCGCCTCACCTCTTCTCGCTTTTCGCTCCGTTTTCCATTGCAGATACTAGCCTACCTCCACAATAGTAACTTACCTGGTCGTCATAGCGGCGCCGCAGGAAACTGCCATGACTTAATCTTCTACGCGAGACACACCTGCTACCCACACACACAGGACAATGGAGGAAATCGAGTGTATGCTGTTTTTGGATGTTTTTGTTTTTGCTGTTTTTTTATTCAGGATAGGCTACTCCGTCTGGCGCATGTAATGATGACGCAGTGAATAGTGACGATTCTCTCTGACCAATCAGCAGTCTGCCGTGTTTTCACGTCACATTTTAGTATCGCCTCAGCTCGCTCAGAACCTCAGAAAAAAAGTACCTGGAAGCAGGTACAGGTACAACTTTTACACAGTGGAAAACCAAACAAAGCCGAGTCGAGGCGAGGCGAGCTGGTACTGTGTAGTGGAAAAGTGCCATTAGACAAGCTATAATAAATGATCTGGGGGGTATTTTGAGCTGAAATTTCACAGACACATTCTAGGGACACCGTAAATTTATATTACATCTTGTGAAAAGGGGCATAATATGTTACCTTTAAAGCTACTTAAAAAAAAACTATTTTATTTATTTTTTGTTTTACTGAGATCACCTTTAAATATGAAGATGTGCATGTGAATCAGTATGTACCAGCTTATTTATCAAATGATTGCTTGAATGAGAAAAGTGTGATTAAGGCTTCACTCTTAATTACAGCATTAATGTCTTTGATAACATTTATCTAATAGGTTTTCCTCTTTTTAAGAACACCTCAGCACTGTATTGGGTCCAATTTTCTGTTGTGTCTTTAACTACTATGCACTAACATTTCAATTAATAATTTGATTCAATACTCTTATTGTGTACATGAATGTTTTTACATTATACTTAAATATATATAAAATACCGGCTTATACAGCTGTAATTAATTTCTGTAATTACATCTATAATTACACTGTTGAGCTTTCCCTTACACCTTAACCCACCCTTACACCTAACCATACCACCAAACATGTCCCTAACCCTACCCGTATCCCACCTCAATAACAGTAAAAGTGTTTTGCAACTTTTTTTTTCTTCTTTTTTTCTTTTTATGTAAGGTCATAGTAGAGGCTGAGGCCTGTTAGGTCAGACATAACAACACTGGCTTAACCAATGGCACAAACTTAAGGATTGTCTACCTGATTGTCTGAAAATGTCAGATGAGGAAAGTGATTAAAACTTGTTTGGAAAGTTTAATATTTTTGCAATTCTGTTAATGGTGCAAAAATTTAACTTTCAAGAGAGAGAGAGAGAGAGAGAGAAAGAAATAAAGAAAGGGGAGAGCACTCTGTTTTATTGCTTGAAAACTTATCAGAGATCTCAAGAATGTTTCTGACTTAAGCAAAAAATTTCTTTCAATCTCCATTTAGTCTCATTCCTAGGAGAAGCAATTGATGTATTTTTTTTTTCTTATGGGATATTTGACTGCTGCTGAGTGGAAAAATCCTGCGGAAGCGGAATACGAGGAAGAGTTAGAAAAACATAAGAGCAACAAAGAGATGGGATGAGAGGGGCGGATCCTCAATGTACAGAGTCAGCTGGTGATTGGCTGGGAAGAAAGCTGCCTTTGTGAGGTCACTGCCTCCACAACAGCTTCCACCCACAATGGGAATCAAGCTGTGTGTCCAGTCAGCCAGGACTTTTCTCAGTGAGTAACAACTATTAGGCTACTAGTGTTTCAGCCAGCAGCATCCTGTTAAGTTCTTTATTTAAAAGTTTTCATGAGGGATATGAGCAAGAAAGAAAAACTTAAAGGGATAGTTCACCCAAAAATGAAACTTCTGTCACCGTTTACTCACCCTCATGTTGTTCTAAACCTGCATGATTTCTTCTGTGGAACATTAAAGGGATAGTTCACCCAAAAATGAAAATTCTGTCATCGTTTACTCACCCTCAAGTTGTTCCAAACCTGTATGAGTTTCTTTGTTCTGCTGAACACAAAGGAAGATATTTGGAAGAATGTTTGTAATCAACAGATCTCGGTCCCCATTGACTTCCATAGTAGGAAAAATTATATACTATGGTAGTCAGTGGGGACTGAGATCTGTTTGGTTACAAACATTCTTCCAAATATCTTCTTTTGTGTTCAGCAGAACAAAGAAACTCATACAGGTTTGGAACAACTTGAGGGTGAGTAAACGATGACAGAATTTTCATTTTTGGGTGAACTATCCCTTTAATGTTCCACAGAAGAAATCATGCAGGTTTAGAACAACATGAGGGTGAGTAAACGGTGACAGAAGTTTCATTTTTGGGTGAACTATCCCTTTAAGAGAGAAAAGAGTGTTTTTTGTCCATACAATGAACAAATGATCTTCTTCCATGTTCCACAGAGGAAAGAAAGTCAACCAGGTTTGAAACTACATGACAGTGAGCAAATGATGACAGAAGTTTAATTTACAGACGAACTATCTCTTTAACTGAATCAATCTGAATGACTGTTGATCTGATTATTGTCCTGTCCACATGTTGCTGCTTAAGTATAATGTGATCATAGAGTTAGTTCATAAATGATGACGGTTTGATGCTTAAATGGTCCTCTTGTTTAACAAAACAGAAATGATAACATATGATATCAGAAGCAAATGGTAACAATAATAAAAAAAAAAAATGTGTGAACTATCTCTTTAAAGGGGACCTATTATGCCCCTTTTTACAAGATGTAAAATAAGTCTCTGATGTACCCATAGTGTGTTTGTGAAGTTTTAGCTCAAAATACGCCACAGATAAAACATTTTTTATCATGTTAAAATTGCCACTCTTTGGGGGTGAGCAAAAATGTGTGTCCCTTTAAATGCACTTGAGCTGGTGCTCTTGGCCTCTTTCAAGAAGAGGCCAGAGCTTCAACAGCTCATGCTGTTGTGTCAGAACAATCTCACACACTGAAAATGTAGTGTTCAGTTCGAACCGGAGTCGGACAATAATGCCTACAGAGCCAGAGAATATATGCTGCATAGAACAGGTATAGTTTAGTTGAATTACGGTTATAACTTATGTTTTCATTTTGCTTTTATCAACTATTATTAATACAAGCCTGTTGTAGCGGCTCCCGACATAATGATGGCCTAAACTTTACTGATGAGTTTTATGTAGTTTATTGTACTTCACGTTCACAGAAAAGATGAAGGTTCCGTTTCACGCAAGAAAATCACTGTAAAATCTGAATAAAACACAGTAAAAGAAGTGCGCATTAAAGGGATAGTTCACTTTGAAATTAATTTTTGATATGTTTTAGCTTACCTCAAGGGCATCCAAGATGTAGGTGTCTTTGTTTCCGCAGTAGTTTCAATTTTGATATTTTTAGGTCAAACCGTTCTTGTCTGTCAGTCATATAATGCAGGTCGATGGTCACTGTCTCAAAACACAAGCACAGAGTCCAAATTAAAACAATTCCCCATCGTCCAAATTAAACAATTCCCCATCGTAAGTACACATTGATGGCCTAAGACACGAAACGAGCGGTTTGTGTGAGAAAACGAACAGTATTTATATCGTTGTTATCTCTTGAACACAGCACACGTCCAAATGATCTGACGGCGCGGGCGGGTATAGATATATACATAGATGTCGCCTTGGCTACGGTTTCGTTCCAATGAACTGCAGTAGCGAAGGCGACATCTAGTGTATACGGGCGGGTATAGATGTATACACTAGATGTCGCTTGGCTACAGTTTCGTGTCCAAGGCGACATCTATGTATATATCTATACCCGCCCGCGCCGTCAGATCATTTGGACGTGTGCTGTGTTCAAGAGATAACAACGATATAAATACTGTTCGTTTTCTCACACAAACCGCTCGTTTCGTGTCTTAGGCCATCAATGTGTACTTACGATGGGGAATTGTTTAATTTGGACGATGGGGAATTGTTTTAATTTGGACGATGGGGAATTGTTTTAATTTGGACTCTGTGCTTGTGTTTTGAGACAGTGACCATCGACCTGCATTATATGACTGACAGACAAGAACGGTTTGACCTAAAAATATCAAAATTGAAACTACTGCGGAAAAAAAGACACCTACATCTTGGATGCCCTTGAGGTAAGCTAAAACATACCAAAATTTTATTTCAAAGTGAACTATCCCTTTAACGGAACACTCCACCATTTTTCATATTAAACTATGTTATTCCCTTAACTAAGACGAGTTGATACATATCTCTCTCGTCTCAGTGCGTGCACTCAATCGCTCTGGCGCGCGGCAACACTTTGATAGCACTTAGCTTAGCCCAGCTCATTTATTAGGGACCAAACAGAGATGAAGTTAGAAGCGACCAAACACCTCCACGTTTTCCCTATTTAAATACAGTTACACGAGTAGTTACACGACCAAGTATGGTGACACAAAATAAAACGTGGCGCTTTTCTAAGCGGGTAAAAAGGATAACTATAATGTATGGCGGAAGAGCACTTGGGAGCACTTCGACTCGGTGCAGTAAAAAGTCACGCCTGGAAAATCCTCTCCCCCTCTCCCTCTCACTTCTGTCATTAGAACCAACGTGACTTTTTACTGCGCCGAGTCGAAGTGCTCCCAAGTGCTATTCCGTCATACATTATAGTTATCCTTTTTACCCGCTTAGAAAAGCGCCACGTTTTATTTTGTGTCACCATACTTGGTCGTGTAACTACTCGTGTAACTGTATTTAAATAGGGAAAACGTGGAGGTGTTTGGTCGCTTCTAACTTCATCTCTGTTTGGTCCCTAATGAATGAACTGGGCTAAGCTAAGTGCTATCAAAGTGTTGCCGCGCGCCAGAGCGATTGAGTGCACGCACTGAGACGAGAGAGATATGTATCAACTCGTCTTAGTTAAGGGAATAACATAGTTTAATATGAAAAAAACGGTGGAGTGTTCCTTTAAAGTCTTATCTATAAACTCTCTCTCCCTTGCATTATCATCAACATACACAGCGAATTGCACAAAAACGTACTCGGTTACTAACGTAACCTCGGTTCTCTCTAGAAGAGGGAACGAGTACTGCGTCTTAGCTAAGACGCTGCGGGAAAAGTCTCTTTTCACGAATATTGAAGCAAAAAATTATCCTTAATTTTAATATTTGTAAAACGCATTTGCCACAGTATGCAGCCATAGGCAAGACGGCTCGTTTGCTCATTGGCTGTTGTACTAGCAAATGCATAAGCCTATCGAGCGCAGGCTGATGCAACATCAGACCAATGAGGCCACTTCCCGCCGACGCGGGCGTGGCCTCGCCCTATAAAGGTAGCTCGAAAAGGCTGACTCACTTGATTTATTTCAACGAAGAAGCGAACCAAAGTGAATCGTACGCACGGCAGGGAACGCAGTACTCGTTCCCTCTTCTAGAGAGAACCGAGGTTACGTTAGTAACCGAGTACGTTCTCTTACGAGAGTTCTCTCGTACTGCGTCTTAGCTAAGACGCTGCGGGAACCCAATGTAAGACGCCGTGCGTGCAGGGATTAACAACCATAAACCTGGAGGCTGACCCAGGATTTACAGTGCACAATCACCAGAGGGACTGACATAGAGTCCTAGAACAAGAGGAGGAACTCTCCGTTCTGATATGTGGCTGCGTCTGCAGACGTAATATAAGACATCACTTAGACAAGACACTCTTGACTAAAGTGGGAATATGGGTCTTACGTAAAACTGCCCGTAAGATAGTAGTAACGCACTGTGCTTGCATTCTCAGTGTTCAATTACACCGATAACAGCTTAGCCTGCAAAGCGGGAACCTCGAGGTTATAAAACCTGATAAATGTAGACGGCGAGGCCCAGCCTGCCGCCATACAAATATCCTGTAGAGATATTCCACTAGACCAGGCCCACGAAGAGGCAACGCCTCTCGTGGAGTGCGCTCTGACACCCAGCGGGCACTGAAGACCCCTGGAGGTGTATGCCAACGCTATGGCGTCAACTATCCATCTGGATAGGCCTTGTTTCGAAACAGCCGTTCCCTTGGAACGTCCACTGAACGAGACAAATAGTTGCTCAGTCTGTCGAAAGGCAGCAGAGCGAGACACATAGGCTCTTAAAACCCTGACAGGGCAGAGAGAGCCCAAGTCTCCTTCCTCTTCTAACACCGGCAGGGCGGACAGGGATATAACCTGAGCCCGAAACGGCGTGTTGAGGGATTTCGGCACATAGCCGTGCCTAGGTTTGAGTATGACTCTCGAGTCACTAGGCCCAAACTCCAGACACGACGGGCTCACTGAGAGCGCGTGCAGGTCCCCTATGCGCTTCACTGAAGCAAGGGCCAGCAAAAACACTGTCTTAAATGACAGATGTTTGAGACTAATCGTCTGGATGGGCTCGAAAGGGGAACCTTTCATGGCCTCCAGGACCGTAGAGAGGTCCCAAACAGGGACCGACGGGGGTCTGGGAGGGTTCAGTCTCCTAGCTCCCTTGAGGAAGCGGATGACCAAATCGTTCCTTCCTATCGACTGACCGAGCGTTGTCTCAGCGAACGCTGCGATAGCCGCCACATAAACTTTGAGCGTGGATGGGGCTCTGCCCTTATCCAACAGCTCTTGAAGGAAGGAGAGAACCTCCGTTACCTCACAGTCGAGGGGTGAGCATCCCCGAGCCCCACACCAACTGGAGAATACCGACCACTTTGAGGCATAGAGCCGTCGAGTCGACGGTGCTCTAGCCTGAGTGATAGTATTTAGCACTCCTACTGAGAAATCAGCGGGTAACCGTTGAGAGCCCACACGTGTAAGGCCCACAACTTCGGTTGAGGGTGCCAAATCGAGCCCCTGGCCTGCGAGAGAAGGTCCCTTCTCAATGGCACCGGCCATGGGGCAGTGTCTGCCAACTGCATCAGCTCTGGAAACCAAGGTTGGTTCCTCCAGAGTGGTGCTACAAGCAGCACTGAGCATTTCGTTTCCCTCACACGTTCTATCACCTCTGGAAGGAGGGAGACGGGGGGAAAAGCATAGAGCGGGCGGCGCGGCCACCTCTGGGACAGCGCGCTTTCGCTCTTGGAAAAGAACGCGGGGCAGTGAGCGTTTTCGCTGGACGCGAAGAGGTCCACTTCCGCTCTGCCAAATCTCTCCCACAGCAGCTGGACTGTTTGTGGGTGTAGAGACCATTCGCCCGCGGGAATGTTGTTCCTGGACAGCCTGTCTGGACCCACATTCTGTATCCCAGGCACATGAGCTGCTTTTAGCGAGCGCAAGTTGTGCTGAGCCCATACCAGGAGGCGTTCCGCCAACCTGTACAGATCTCGGGATCTGAGACCGCCCTGGCGATTTATGTAGGACACCACCGACATGTTGTCCGAACGGACTAAGACGTGGTGGCCCTTGATTTGGGGACGAAAACGTGTCAGCGCGTTTTCTACTGCCAGCATTTCCAGACAGTTGATGTGTCGGAGCTTTTCCCGTTCTGACCACAGGCCATATAACGGTCTGCCCTCGAGCAGCGCTCCCCATCCCGAGGTGGAGGCGTCCGTGGACACCACTCTCACTCTCGAGGAAGTCCCCAGGCTTGCACCTGTTTGGTACCAGTCGTTCACCGTCCAAGGTTCTAGAGCTGTAACGCAGCTCTGGTTGACCTTGAGACGCAATCGACCAGAAGTCCACGCTCTGCGTGGTACCCGCGCTTTCAGCCAGAACTGCAGGGGGCGCATGCGGAGCAGGCCCAGCTGAAGAACTGGCGATGCTGAGGCCATGAGACCTAGCATCTTCTGAAACGTCTTGAGCGGGAAGGACGCGTCGCAGCGGAGAGATCTCGCTGCGCGCTGAATGCCGAGCGCGCGCTGTGGCGACAGCCGCGCCGTCATAGACTGTGAGTCCAGAACTATGCCCAAAAACGAAATCGTTTGACTGGGGTTCAGTGAACTCTTCGTCCAATTGACTCTGAGACCGAGTTTCTCGAGGTGATCGAGTAACATGGTCCTGTGCTCCACGAGCTCTGATCGTGAATGAGCCAGAATCAGCCAGTCGTCCAAATAGTTCAGCACTCGCATGCCTCTGAGTCTGAGAGGGGCGAGCGCTGCGTCCATGCACTTCGTAAATGTGCGAGGTGCTAGGGACAGACCGAATGGCAGGACTGTATACTGGTATGTCTGACCGTCGAAGGCGAATCTCAAGTATTGCCTGTGACGTGACGCTATCTGTATTTGAAAATACGCGTCCTTCAGATCTATTGACATGAACCAGTCTCCTTCGCGAATATGCGCGAGGATTTTCCTGGTCGTAAGCATTCTGAAACTGCGTTTCACTAATGCTTTGTTCAGCTGTCTCAGATCCAGTATGGGTCTGCAGCCCCCGTCTTTTTTGGGGACCAGAAAGTATCTGCTGTACAGCCCCCGTTCGCTTTGAGCATGAGATACAGGCTCTATAGCCCCTTTGCTCATCAGTTTTGAAATTTCGGCTCGGAGTAGGTGTGCTACTTCCGAATTCACCGTAGTTTCGACACGCGCCGTAAAGCGGGGAGGGCGTCGATAAAACTGTAGCGAGTAGCCTCTCTTTATAATGCTTAGCACCCATTCCGAAACCCCTGGAAGCGCTGCCCATGCATCTGCATGGATGGCTAAGGGTTGGATGCGAAGCGCACTCTGTTGGCTGAGCAACGGAAGCGCTTCGGTGTGCTGTAACACAGGCGTTATGTCTGTGGCATTCGAGGCGTGGGGCGCGCTGATGACAGCGGGCAGAGCGCTCGTCCTCGACCCCACTATGGCGCTTAGCTGAGTGAGGGAGGGCTGAACGGGTCCCGTGGGACTCATATCGTCTGTGAGTAAGTGTGGGCTGGAAGCGCGCACCTTTACTACTTCTGGCGCGTTGTCTGCCTGAGCAGAGCGAACGTGCACAGGTTTCGTTTTTACAGAAACCGTCAGACGTGCGTGACATAGTGATCGTGTGCACTGAGGAGTGGACACGTCTACTATGCAGTGCGCGCGATCGACTTGAGTCGATTTTACGGGCGCGAGCCCTGTGTGAAGGGCTGTGCTTGTGTGTACGGATGGGCACTGAGAAGTGGGCATCAGCGTTACATTTATAGCACCATCGGCCGTGGCCGGGACACCAGAAAATACACTCTTTATGGGATATATCTGGGTAGCCGTGAAAACGGCTTTTGTGTGCAGGCAAGCGGGCAACTGTACGGGCTTGCGCGTTGCATAAGACGCTGAGACAGTCGCAATACCTGGAACTGAAACAGCGGCGCGCTTGGGTGTGAGTCCGGCCGCAGCAGGACTTGTACACCGGCGCTTTCCTAGGCGTGCTAGGATGTGTTCGGGGCTTCCGGTTTCACCACAATCCTCTGCCGTGGGCCACGCGGCGCGGGGCGACGGCTGGTAGAGCGAGAGCGGGGTCTCGCGCTGCGTTGCTGTCGTGATGACGCAGCAGGAGGAGGGGGCTGTGGCTGAGAGCTCCGCTGGGTCGGCTTAGCACGACTCGCTGCAGAACTGGAGCGCTTCGGCAGGAAGTGCTTGAAGGCTTGTGACGCTTTCTGGTCCTCTGCGAATCTCTCTATGAACTCATTGACAGAGGATCCGAAGAGGCCAGTGGGATTCAGCGGGGCGACGAGGAACGCGGTGCGCTCAGACTCGGCCATGTCTGAAAACGTCAGCCACAGATGTCTTTCAGCCACAGTGGCGGAAGCCATAACACGTCCCATAGCTTGAGCGGCAGACTTAGTAGCGCGAAGGGTGAGATCCGAAGCGCTTCTCAAATCCGCGAGGCAGATTGCATCAGGTCCCATCTCGTCCAACTTACGGAGGAGATCTCCCTGGAAAATCTGCAGCGTGGCCATGGTGTGTAGTGCAGACGCAGCCTGCCCAGCAGCGGAAAGATTCGCGCGAGCAGCGATGACGTCGTGCGGCAGGCTTTGGATGGCAACACTGGTTTCGTCCGCCGTCCAGCAGAGGGCGGGCAAAGGTGCGTCGCTATCGCCTGTTCAACCGGCGGAAGTGACTGGTAGCCTCTGTTTTTAGCATCGTCCAGGGCGGAGAATGCTGGAGAAACAGACGAACGAGTTCGTGCTGAGAAGGGAGCGTTCCAGGCCTTTGCCACTTCTTCATGAAGCTCAGGAAGAAAGGGGGCGGGCTTAGACTCAGGAGAAGCATGCTCACCGGGAAGGAAGCTACCATCCAGCCGGGTACGAGAGGGAGGTGCTGGTGCAGACCACTCGAGGCCGAGACTCGTCGCGGCCAGCGAGAGCACCCGCATCAACTCTTTCTCGATGTTGGCTCGTCTGCTAGGCTTACGAGCAGCGAGCGCGAGATCCTCAGAGCTCGACCAATCGCCGCTGCCCGAAGCTAACAGAGAGCACGTGTCCTCATCCCCCGACGCGGCTTTGAAATCGACTTCCTCTGATGAAGCGGCGGCAGACTGCGGGCGCTGAGCATCAGGAAGTGATACAGGCGAGGCCGGCGAAGCGAGCGGGCGCTCCGGCGAGCTCGGTCGGGCTGTAGAGGGCTCCGGAATCCGCTGGGAGCGGCGCTTTTTACGGCGCGGCAACGCGGCGGGGAGTGCAGGCTCGGAGAAAAGTGCCAGGCGAGTCCGCAGAGTCGCCAAAGGCATAAGCTCGCAGTGAGGGCAGCCGCCGTCAGCGAGTGCGAGCGCTGCATGATCTTCACCCAGGCAGGAGACACAGATGACATGACGGTCTCCCTCGCTGAGTGGGGCTCGGCACGAGCCGCAGGAAGGCATCTTTAAAAAGACGCGAGCTCTTTTACGAGTGTGTGTCGCAGGGCGAACACACACACACACAGAGAAACAGAAAAGGATATGAGCGCCGGAAAGCGCAGCAGGTACGGCAGTGGAAGGCGGCGAAGGCCAGCGACTTCAGATGGCTCGTCCCGCTGATGTGCTTGCACTCAGACGACGCTTGCTTCCTATCCGAGATCCAGCGATGTGAGAGGTTCGCTGAAGAGGTGAAAAATCAAGTGAGTCAGCCTTTTCGAGCTACCTTTATAGGGCGAGGCCACGCCCGCGTCGGCGGGAAGTGGCCTCATTGGTCTGATGTTGCATCAGCCTGCGCTCGATAGGCTTATGCATTTGCTAGTACAACAGCCAATGAGCAAACGAGCCGTCTTGCCTATGGCTGCATACTGTGGCAAATGCGTTTTACAAATATTAAAATTAAGGATAATTTTTTGCTTCAATATTCGTGAAAAGAGACTTTTCCCGCAGCGTCTTAGCTAAGACGCAGTACGAGAGAACTCTCGTAAGAGAACACTTGTTACAACTAACAGTAAACTAATATATACACACCGTATGCCTTTTCGGGGGGTGCTTAATAAACTGGTAAACTTTATATCTGTAAAATGACTCCTATGAACTGTAATAAAATGCGCGCTCTCCCTTTCCATTACTGCCGTGACTAGTATCGTTTCGGAGACTGCAAGCTGGATCACGAACAGTTGGTACAGATCCTTCCTCAAGTAACATCTATTTAATGAAACCTGTATTTTGTATTGTCCCTTTGTATTGACCCTCGTTCACAAAGCAGTCTGGTCTAAAATGATTCGCACAGACATAAACGAATTTAGGTATATGGTGGCGCATTCCCTATATAAATAAAACGAATCCACTGTGTCTTCAGCGGCTCTGATGTCGGGAGTACATGGCGACTGTTATGTTCACTCTTACATCCAACAACAAAACACACAGTTGCTTACCAGACATTCTTGTCGCTACAGCTGCTCTGGCCTGGAGAAAATGGCGGACAGTGTACAACTCACTCAAGACGGGTCTGTGCTAATACGGCAGAGTCCGCCAGCGTAACTTTGTAAAGAATCTGCAAACGGCTTGTTCTTAGACATTGCTTATGATTTATGGGGATTAAAAAAGGAGTGTGTGGGTTTTTATCATTATAGGGTGGTTGTGTACACACACTGCCAAACTACATGTATGTAAAAAGTGAATTTTGCATAATAGGTCCCTTTTAAGAACCATTCGGTTTAAGTTAAGAGAACCTGAGATTGAGAAAGAAAGATTTCGCCAAGCTGATACACAACATCAAAGCTAAAAAGTACAGACAGTGTTGGGAAAACACTAAATGAGAAACATATTTCAAGACTCTTCTTACAGTACAAACGAGTCAGGACAAAAAGAAAGCTTTATCATGTAGAAAAGTGCACTCAATTCAAGTACGAGCAAAGAAAGAAAGCACAAAGAGTGCCCAACAAAACAAAACTTGTTTGTAAAACTGAATAAGCTAGACACACTGACTCACACAACAATGTATTTGATTGTTAATCTGACATCAGTCAGTGCAGTTCATAATTCCACTCTCATAGTGATCTGTCATTACTATCCTTCTATACAGTGAGTTGTCAAGCCTGTTGAACAGAGAGCATACAATGAAAGAAGTGAGCAGACTTTAAACGAGTATGTAAAAATCGGCATCCGCAGAGACTCGCTATGGCTACTGGCTCTCTGACAACCCCAGTCACAAGCCATAACATTTGCCAAGCCTTTGTGCTGAGGACAAATAATCAGAATTCCCCTTCAACCAAGGGCAGTTACACTCCCTTCGGTCTTGGCACGCAGTGGACATCACGTCCTCGGAGGGATGATCTGTCATGAAGTGCTTTAGGAGTGTTCCAGCTTTTGCTGAGTGATATTAAAATAACCAATAAGTCAGACTAAATTCTTGTAAATCGAAAGCCCTGCACCTGCGACCTTGGACCAACTCCAGTACGGCCAGAACAGGAAATACAGGAGCTACTGTATAGGATAATAGCAAGAACAGACCAGGGAGTCCGGGATGTAAATTGAGTCACATATTTATTACATAAATATATAGTAAAATAGACCAGCGACAATTACCATAAAAATATCTTCCTTTAAAATCCTGACCATAAACAAAGAGTTTGAAAATCACACATTGACATTGACAAACACGCTGATTGTCTGGACCTGTCGAAAACAGCCCACCACACGAAAACCTGACATCACACCACCCAAAAATCTAGGACTGACAGGTGCAGGGGGAAGGTGGGGTGGTGAATGGGTGGTCGGTGTGAGAGGAGATCACAGTAGAGGTTTTGTGTGTATTTGTGTTGAGATATTCTGAGTTACACATGTCCATTTGGCCCAGAACTTGCATAAGCTTTCCTGCACCTCCATGCTAGGTGGGAATGAATCATAAAGACTTCCTGAACCTGGTCCAATGAGCTGAAGGTTGAAACATGCTGTGCTAAGACTCTCAGAACTTTCTCCGCTGAAATCTGTATTGAGCGCTACTTCACATTTGATAAATTTCCTGTACTCCCTTACGTCTTTAGCTGCATGATAACCCCAATAACTGCTCAAGCGATGTGACTAGATTCCTCAAGGCCCTGTACAATTACAAGAAAGTGTTGCCCGATAACGCTGCATAGGTTAAACAGACTCCCAGCTCTCTCAGCCAATCATCTGCTACATGGCCTCTGATTGGTCAGGACGCATGAGCGACCGAGGACTCTATTGTTGTGATGTTTCCCAGTTGAGTTTTTGATCACAGTGAAGCTAGGAAATTCGCGAGTCCTAGAATTATTCGCAATAGCCTTGCTGAAGTTACTTTTCCCCCCAAAATCGTTATTTGTCCAGAACCACAAACGCACCATTTGCACAATGTTTCTGTTAACAGTAAACAGTACAATACAAAAGATCTGCATAAACACAGATTTAAATTTGGATTCATTTTTGCAGAAATGACACCTGGTTTGTAGCTTACCAGCAGGCCCACACATAATTATTTATTAAATAATTTGGCTGTTTCCCCCCCCACAGAATTAGCATAGAAAATGAGCAAATTCCATCTGGGCCTACATATAAGGTACA
Source organism: Rutilus rutilus (assembly GCF_951802725.1). NCBI lineage: Eukaryota > Metazoa > Chordata > Actinopteri > Cypriniformes > Leuciscidae > Rutilus > Rutilus rutilus. The sequence goes on from NC_140224.1 coordinate 22,150,013, forward strand.
TCATTCAAGAGCAGCTGAACATATGGAAACTGTGGCATGTGGCCAGTGGACCACTGAGACGGAAAACTAGCAAAAGCAATACAAACATGACAGCAATAACAGACATGCACATGTATGTTAGAGCCCAAAGGGAGTGTTAGTTGGAATAGAGAAAAAGAAAAGACATGGACCCTTTTGTTTGCACCTGGATCACAAACTAATTTAGCAGAATGTCCAAATGTCCAGGAACTGTACTGGAAATATCACAGCAGAGAGCCTTTTATCAGTAAATCTCATTTATGTGTGCATATTTGAAAATATCCAGTGTGCAAGGAGGGTTATGTCCTGTAAGAACCAGCAGTGGAGAACCTCCACTGAAGTTCATGAAGTTCAGGAGGAAATGGGGAGGGTCGACTAAAGCACCCTTTGAGGCCTTATAAGCAAACCTGATCAAGCCCGCACTCAAACCACTCAATTTAAAATCTTGCATAAGCATACACATATCCGTTTTATTGCATAATCATTCTTGTGAGGTCATTAAAACGAACTTCCTTATGTTTGACAAGATACATTCCTTGCTGTCATGCAGAACTTATTTAACTATCTCCAAGAAATGACTCAACAAACCATGTTCTCAAAGCAAATAAACACCCAAACTGCAAAACTCCAGTGCAAAATGTACTTAGAAAGACATTTGGTTTTATGGGTAAAGATATCTGAGAAATCCAAGAAGCATATCACTTCAGCCTTCCCTAACCACTTGAAACAATACGCTGGGCCCTGGGGAAAGGTCTGATTGCAGGTCTGATCTGTGTGCACTCAATAAATGGCCATTTTGACACTTGATATTGTCTCTGGAGCCCTCAAGTGAGCTAAATTCACCGCCAAAAGGTTCTCGGAGGCAAATAAAGAAACAAATAAAAAATAAAATCTTGTATAACTCTGTATGTTTTTTGAGTCAGGCCTCAAAAGGTGCAAAAAGGCAGGAGAACAGAAAGGCAGAGCAGCAAAGCATGAAGCCTCATAATCAAACAACAAGCCTTAAAAATGTATGAGATTTTGTCTACACCAATCAATACCTACGCTAGCTTATGGCAAAGTCAAGTTATAGTCGACTTCGGGAGAGACTATTTAGAGAAAAAGAATAGGATAGCAGTAATGGGGATGGATAGGACGTTTGCAGAAATGTGATCCAATTTTGACCACACTGTACGCAAAACTTAACACGTCAGAATTTCGTTTTCTGCATGGGGCCAATCAAACTTCACTGCGGTGCTTCTGAAAGCAGCTTGTTAATAAAAGATATTATAAATGGCTAACAATTTCCTTCAATGCTGCTGCTGATTGACTTATTTCAGCTTTGCATTGTTAAAGCTTATAACAAGGACAGGGAGAACTGAGAGCTCATTCAGACTGATTGCAGTAGTTGCTGCCTGGGCCGCTGAATGTGGAGAGACTTACTCATAAAAGTTTATAATGGAATAGTCCTCAAGTTGACAGGAAAGTGTTAGTGGTTACGTACTCACAAGGTCCGAAATTATATAACATAATATTCTTTTAAAAGCTCATTCATTGCTTGATTGCGGTTTTTGATTTTTTTTTTTCTGTATACTATTTACATCTTTAGAAAAGACTAATCACACAGACTACTAGACCGCCTACTTGTAGCCAGGGAATTCTTAGTAATGTTGCAATATTATTTTAACAGCACCATCCAGTCCAATAGTGACTAAAGCGAAGTTGTCCTATAAAGCATTCAGTTCTGTCATGAACTAGAGTGGTTTATGTCTCATCAGGCACATCCTGTAAGAGAAGCTGAATGAAATGAACATGTGGAAGCTTTGGCAGCTGGTCAGTGGAGAGCTGAGAGGAAACAGAACTAACATGACAGCAAAACAGATGTGTGTGTAGGTCTGTTAATGTCGATTGAACTGCGAGAAAGTGAACCCTTCTGTATAAGACCTCAGCTGTTGGACACATTTTATTTTATGTAAGCCTACACGTCTTGAAAGAAAACCTGAGCATGACTGAACCAAAAGCACCTATTGTGAAACCTGACAAGCTTTGCATAAGAATCCCGAGATACCTTTCTTTGCATAATATTAGCATCACAGATGTTTTGGAGTGATTGGCTAAATACATTTGTGTGCAACTGTGCAAACATTCCTTTCTGTGTCTGCATATAGTTTTCTCTAATGGCTTGACAGAATCTTCTCTGTACACAATACCAGCAGCCTATTTAATCTGACTAAACAGAAAATGTTCAAACTAAACTGTCATACTCTGAGGCAAAAGGAAACTTGGATGACAGCACTATACCATTTTAGCCTTGAAAAACTACTTGAAACAACCAAAACCCAGAGAAAGATCTGAATGAAATAACTCCATGGGAACTTGTTCATAATTGCCACGATGAAATGTACCAGGCACATTTTATAATGTTCTATAAACAGTTTTTTAAACTGCCAATATATCTCTCCAAATACATTAGAATAAATTTCCAGTTAGAGTATAATTACATCCTCCCACTCTATCAGTATGCCAAAAATACCCAAACGTGTGCAATAAAATAAAAAAATCAGAAAAACGAATGAATCGGTTGTACATATGTAAGCAAGATCATTAGTGATTCTATTTAAAGATGGACCTAAAAACAAATTATTGACCTCATTTCCCCGTTTGCAATTCTCCACCTGACACCATATGCTTAGCGCGAACCGAAGTTCCTCAAAGAAATATTAGTTGTAAATATTTGCTTCTATACCGGATCAAAAGAGCCTTAAAGCGTGTCCAAGGGATCAGCCAGCAATTCTAGCCACATGGTCACTACAAAAAGCAAAGACACACACACACACACAAACACTCACCCTCCTCAGCAGACACATATTCACAGCACAAAAGCATGCACACAGAAAACACACAATGCATAAGTTCAATCCAACATTGCAGTGTCAGGAGCAAAAAAATGATGGTTATTATGTCATTAAACAATTATTTTCCACGTAGGCTTTCATGCATGTGATGAGAAATGTTTTCCCCCGAAAGTGCTGTGATGTTTCACTCCATTAATGTATTGTGTACCTGTAATTTGCTTACATACTTTAAAGGTGCACTTTTATGATTATAAAAACACTTATATATTGAATGTGAGTCACCTCACAGTCTGCCATATTGAGATCACATGACCAGCTACAGTAAATGCTAACCCACCGGTTATCATTCTTAAATACTAGCATGATTTCATCCAAATCACTACACTGTAAAAAACATATGATCAATGAGTTTTGTCAAACTTTTTTTTATGTTATACAAGATTCAACTCATTTTTAAAGTAACAGTTACAGTTTAATGTAATTTAAGTTGAAATGACTTAAGTTGATTGTACTTAAAAATTTAAGGCAGAAACTTTTCTTTTTTTTACAGTGTAGGTGTCAGTGTGAATCCAAAAGGACATTAGCGCTACAGAAATAATAATAAAAAAATGACTCCGTGCACCTTTAAGTCAGACAGGGTTGACTGGGTCTGGTTCCACTGCATGCTTGTGTATCAAAACTCTGGTTTGCAGAAATATGAAGGCTCACTGCTTTTTTTTTATAGATAAGCAGACATGTATTCTCACCAGGTTTTCATGACCACCTTTTAAGCAGCCCCAAGATAGAGTGCAGGAGAAATGTGTGTGTATGTGGCAGAGATGAACAATAAAGAGAAGACCACAGGACAAGAACACAGAAAGCACACCTTCAACTCAGAGAGCAAAGAATGATGAGCTAACAAAAGGCATGGCTGGAATTTTTCAACATTTATTTAAAAAAAAAAAAAAGTTTGTTATATTCCTTTTTTTTGTGTCTTTTTTTTATTTCATTGATACCTGAGAGAATCCTTCAATAGCTTTCCTTTCCAGTCTCATTTAAAACAGCTGTGGTGTGGACATCATCCCCGCTCTCTGCTCACACTCTCATGGCTGGGTGCATTTCGGAAATAAGCACTTGAACAAACATATGGTCAAAATCTAATCAAATCAAGATACTCACATTCAACTTCAAAAGAAACACAGCAAAACTGAGGGCTTTGACATCACAGTGCTGAGGGCGACCAAACAAACTAAAATATTCAAAATATAGTGTGCTTTTGATGGAGTTTCGCATAAAGCTGAAGTGTGTGATTTCTGCGCCACTACTAGTTTTCTAGACTGCAGGTTTCCAAAACACTCCCCTCTTCTGCTATTGGCTGTGTAAAACGTATAGCCCCGCCTCAAACTCACACTATTGGTTGAGCTGTTGCCAGGCTGGTGAAATGTTTTGATAGACCCTCAGAGACAGTGGATGCGTCCCAATTCAAAGGCTACATCCTTCGAAGGCCGATTGCGTCACCACAGTGCGACAAAGGCTGTCCCAATTCAAAGGCTCCTTTAAATGCGGCCTTGAAATGCATCCTTTGTTTCGCAGGCAATGAAGAATACAACAGATGGATCCTTTGCTGCCGTGATCACGTACCCCAGAATTCATTGCACGCTGGAGACAACAGGATTTTTAAAAGAGAAATTGCTGGATTACACTTTTTTAAGTATTGGGTTCTACTTACTCAAATAATCGAATGTATCTACTGATACAAATGTAAAAAAAAATAAAAATAGATATAATATAATATATATTCAAATGTTGACATAGCTAGATATAAGATGTGTTTTTTTTATATAGTTTATCCTCTTTATTATGTACATAAATGGACCATGGTGAACATATTTAGACAGGTTTTGAACCCTATTTAGTTTTTAGGCAGTTGAATATAACTTTTCAAAAAGTCCAGTAACATTACTGCCGCTCCTCAACGGCATCTGTCACAGTTGCTAGGCGACAAGAACAGTCCTCTGTTCAATTAAACAACGCTCAGCGGCCTTAGAAGAATGCAGCCTTTGAATTGGAACAGCCAGTGTTTATTCTTTTCGGTGAAATCAGCCGACAAAAATGCATACTTAGTTATTTCTGTGTTAAGTATTTCATATAAATGATATCAAATAACCAAAAAATTACACTTCAGCTTTAAGACAGTCAGCTAAAGTGTGAATAAAATCTGAACGTATGAAATGGCGTTTTGCTTTCTAACAGGTAGTACCAATCCACCGAACCATGAGAGCATTTGACGCAAACACATACATAGAAACACAAATGCAGTCTCTCGACAGCGGATGACATCATCGGAGATCAGCGGAAAGTTGAACTAGCGCCCTCATATGTTGGTGAGGTTTGACAAAGCAGGTCTCAGGCAGCAGTTATGGTCTTCCTAGACAAACCGAATGAGGCTCATGCTGTTGCGGTGGGTGGGAGTGTTTAGAAAGAGACATGTTCTCTAATCAGGGCTCACTGACACAGCCATCATGCCATCAGAGGGTTAAGCATTGCATAGACATTCTTACTTGTGGACGGTTTTCGTCTTTCTCTGAAGATAACACAAAATTTGGTTTAAAAAAAGGGGCGAAAATAAAACTACACCACCATCACCACCACCACCAAAGTGAAACAAAACCAGTATCTACTATTCTCCTCTGAGGAATCTGATTGGCAGTGGCGCGGTCAGTTAAGTGCTTCTAGGTACCAGACCATACCCATCTAACGTCTCTACCAGAAATCTGACCTAGCGAACGTACGTCTAGCTATCCTGTCAGAAAGAGCGGTTTGAGTGCGGGGCAGAGGGTTGCGGAGGCACAGGGTTAGATTGTTAATTTTATGGGGCACTTCTTCTTCATACTTGTATTGAACATGCACATTTGCGAGTGCACAAAAGCACACATACAGATGTGTGAAGCATTTACAAAGCTATGCAAGCAGTTTTCCTTTACAAACACGGTTGGATCAGCCGGTGTTCTGGCCTCGACATCCAGTATGTGGCGGTTGCATATGGTTAACACATAGTGATTTAATCTTTCAATATCTTTTTGTTTTGTATTTACATCCTTGGTTATGGCCAAAAAACTTGTAAAAGTACAAAAAAGAAAAATGAAACAAAACAAAACACAAGTATTGCACCTTGAAGGGCGGGCAATATACGCTCAGTAAGCTGTATGTGTAACATCATTTTGACAGCACTGTCCACTCTTGCTGGTGACCTGAAGTGAGGTTCTAGTTCCCGGGCTCGGTTCCAGCCCAGTCCTGTCAGCTACATTCAATACCATGAAGCATTCTCTGTTGTCGCAGATGCACACGTCTCCCTTTCCAGCCTTTCAGCCACACCGCATCCCATCCCATTCACTCCCATTCCGGCCCGTCGCATCAGCGCAGGCGACGCCAATGCATGCAACTGGTGCAAATCTGAAACAGATGGGCTTTCGAGGCCGAAGGAGGGGGCCATGTGCTTCCGCGATCACATGAACGCTCAAGCGCACATACACTCCATCGTACAGTTCAACACGTGCACTGGACGCACTTTGACACAAGTGCCACGAAGATAAGCTCTCCTCCCAAGTTCATTTAAACTTTGTGTTTGTGTGAGGTATGAGTAGATTGTGTTTCAGTTTTTTTTTTTTTCTCAGTTTCTGTTGCATTTCTCATGTTTTTTTTTTCTAAGTCTTCTTTCATAAAAAAACAAAACAAAATATAAAAAGAAAATATTCCTGTTTCTTGTTGTAAATTCCTCTTGATAAAAAGACGAAGGACAGATACACAGACAAACAGAGCAGTCGACTTATCATTACAAACTATAGTGAGGTGAAAAAAAGAGGTGAAATTCTCTAGTTTACACTGCACGCATGGTCAAAAAGTGACTAGGGCTGTTGTTTTTCTCTCTTACGTAAAGCAGTTAAGAATCGAAAACAACACACACATTTCAGTTCAAAAACAAAAAGAAAGAAACGAACAGCTCAAGCTCCGAGATATGAACTCTTTGTTCTGGAGTCATCTTTTTATTTGTTTTCTGGGTTTGTAATTATTTTCTTATATCTTTTTTTTTCTACCTTTCTCAAATAAAATTAGAAGGTAAAGCAGCATCAAACCCCTGCGCTCACTCAACCAACCAATCGGAAACTGCTGCGGCATCACTCGTATTCCAAGAATTCCATTCCGGCCCTTTACGGAATGCTGACAGTTCCTCTCGTTCTGATTGGCTGCCTTCCTTCGCAACCTCCTTAAAGAGTGACTCCTCATTCTGGCTCTTTCTTTCTGCTGCTCCCCGTTCACATTCATTCGGTGCTGCCATTCTTTGCATGACTTTGGCCGCTCCTTTGTCTCACAAAGGAAAGGCCTGTTTCTGTTGGGTGTTTGTCTCATGCCACTTCTGGCTTTGAGAATGCGGGGACAATGGTCTGTTCGTGAATGTGTAAGTGCTCCGTCAATCGTTACTGAGAAAGAACGAGACCGGGACATTGCTAGACTTAATACTGACTCTGAAGGTGTGCTTAGGAGCACATGGAGGTGTGGCCTCTGTTTGACAGAGAGGTTGAGGGCGTGTCCTCGGAAAACATGCAACTGAGCTGGAGGAGCGGGAGGGCTGGACCCATCATGCCTTAGTGCAAAAACGTAAAAGGTGTCAGGGGTTGAATCGTCTCTGAAGATTTGGCTCTTTCAAAGCTAAGTGCTCTCATTCAACTGCTAGCTTCGCCGCATCCCCTGCCCCACGCTGAAGAAACCAGCTGACCCCTCGCTCCATTTTGCAAATTACTGCTTGGTATTGAAAAGGAAACAGCGATAGACCCATTTGGTTGAAGCCTGGCCACCTCGGGTCCTTCATCTGTAGTTCTTTCCATGGCTCCTCTTCGTAGTCATCGGTGTGTACGGTTTAGTTCGCCGACTGCTGAAAACTAGCTTCCGTTGTGACGGAAATCAAAGTGACACTTGGTCCCAACATGAAAAAAAAAAAAAGAAGCCCATTCAGATTTTTTTTTTTAACGAGGCTACGATGAGGAATGGCAGGCCCTCCTGTCTACAGTGGTATTTCAACATAACTGAGAAGAAACTGTTTATTTCCTGGCTGTCAGTGTGTGAGAGTACGAGTGTGTGTAGGTGTGTGTAAGTGTGTGTGTGGCTGAGGGTAGCTGCCCTGTGTCCAGAGGTGAGGTAGAAACCTGTCAGCACAGAGGCAGTCATGGAGCCACAGCCAGCCGAAGGTGTGCCCACATTTGAGGTAAAATTAAAACAACACAAGGAAAAAACATCGACAACAGCCAGTCCGCCATGGGCCGTCAGGAGTGTGCGCGAGTGTTCGCACAGACCGGGCAACAGTAGCATCTGAGCGGAACACATATGGGTTGGACTGAACTCTCAAAGCCCTGCATGGGAGTCCAGAACTACAGCACTGCAGTGCATACAGTAAAATGAGGCATTCGAGTTTTGAGGTGTGTATTTTAGTACGTTTGTGTGTGTATGTGTGCTGGGTCTGGGAGTATGGTAATACTGTCTCCCTCCCGACACCTGTAAAACACAAATCAGCGTGGATCGGAGGTGTAGGGGTGCCTGGATTTCCATCTCTGTGTGACTTTCATGGGACAAAGAGAGGCAAAAGGAGCCCACAAATAAGCCCAGAAAATGGCAAGAACAAAAAAAGTCAGTTCTTGAAAAGTCAGTGAGAGGCACCCCTGAATGAGCACTCAAATGGCGACAGAGAACGGCCCGTGTCCTACAGAGAAGGGAGGGGGCATATTCTCAAAGGTCCCAAATCATTTTGAGTAGCTTTATTTAAATATAGCACCTGATTTGGTTTAAAAATGTCCTCCCGCTCCATACACAGGCTCAATATCGAAGAGAATCATGAGGTCTATAAGAGCAGCTCCATATTAGCCCAGAGCTTGGCGCAGCTACGGCGTGTGAACATAAGATACCGGTGGTTAATCTCACAAAAATGCTGAGATTTCGATGACTGAAATCAACTGACCACTTCACGACCTGGTGGAGGAATCTACATGCCAGCTGCCATCCAGTCTTAGCAGAGGGCACCTCCAGTGGTGGCGTGACAGTTGTGCAGTCTCTACGTGTACAGATGCATACAAGCTCATTGAAGAATTTGAGTCGCATAGGTACTGCATCTCATAACACACTTATAAGAGTGTGTGTTTGTGTGTGTTTGTGTGTATAGATATATATTCTGTCTAAGGTGTTGATAAACCAGTATAAGACATCATGCTGAGACAGAAGGGCCACGCATGGGGAGTTTAGGAGATGAGGGAGGGCTGAGTTTTCTGCCGAAAAGCCAAAAATACCCAAAAAGTTGTTGAATTAACCCCCTCCCCATATGAAAGCCTTTCTGAAGATGACCCCTGCCAATGCAGCTGCTGCTGGTGAGTTTGGTGCATGGAGGGGGGTGAGACGGGGAGAGAAACACGGGTTATGAAACGTTCCTGATTCTCATGCCGCGGCTCGCCGGGACGTCACACGTCCTGATCCTCGAAGACCTCCAGGAAAAGTGGGGGGAAGAGTTCAGTGGGGCATTCCACCTTCATGTGCAGGAAGCGGCTGGCGTGGCAGGCTCCGATCATGCGCAGGTCCGTCACCTTCATCAGCAGCTTGGGCCAGAAATGAGGAATGTTGTGCTTGCGATAGTTGATGTAGTGTTCGAACGCTAGGAGGTACATCTCCTGGCACTTCTCGATCTTCTCCACACACGTCAGGCCTGTTCGATCTGAAGAGACGCAAAGACAATACTCAGTATATGACCAATTTAGCATTGTATCAAAATATTTTATTTAAAAAAAACCATCTAGTTAGGTTTCATATACTTTTGAATAGTTCTACCACTACAATATTTACCAAATACTATGTTCCAAAACCTAAAACTTTTAAAACTATGTTTTCGGTAACGGAAATTAAGCATAAATAAATAAAAACATCTAAATATTAGGTATAAGAAACTTATAAAAAAAAAGAAAAAAAGGAAAAAAAAGAAAGAAAGAGAACTAAGGCACTAAAATAAATAATAAATAACAAAACAAAAAGCTAATTCAAAAATATTAATAAAATATTATAACAGTATACAAATAGTACTAAAATAACACTGCTTACTAGTCAATGTTCTTAGGCATCAAATTATTTTAAGTATCTTAAAATTAGCAACACTAAATTTTTATGAGGGAATATTACAATAATCCCATGAAGTACTGTGATTGACAAAAAAATATAAAAAATGATTGATATTTATTGGTTAGAATAAAATTACTATACTATTTTATATATATATATATATATATATATATATATATATATATATGACTGATGAATATTGATTTTGCTAAATATATTTGAAAATTATTTTACATTTATTGCAAAATAAAATGAAAGGCTGACACCAAATTGTAAAAAAAAGTTTTTCTATGGAGAAAATGAATGAGGTTTTTACTTCCAGAACCCGCCTGTTACAGGTTTGATGAATTCTCTTGAACATGCTTTATCTAAAGGAGAACTGTTAGGGCTCGATCCTTAGCTTTGATCCCCGAGTTCTATTTCGAGTTTCGAGCATGTTCCCATAGAAGACAGCAAGGTAGCTCACTAGCTTCAGAAACAGAGACTAACATTGATCACAAATCCGATTTGGCTGATCCAGTTTTGAGATTTCTCTCAAAAAGAATAATTTTGTTATATGAGCAGGATTACAGTAATGAAGGTGTCCTCTCTCACCTGAGCTCATGAGCAGGACGGCCTGCAGCAGGGCCACCTCTGTGTCATCCAGGGTGAACTGAGCCAGACTCTTGCCCAAGTCAAAGATGGCGTCAGACACAACGCCCAGCCCTCCATTCTTAAGCTGCTCTCGTTTGACAGCCATCTCCCCGCTCAGGGTCAAGGTCTCGCTTTCTGGGTCGTATCGAACTGCAGCTCGTAGGGACATAATCTCCATACAGCAGCCCTTCAGCAGGATGATCTGATCCTCACAAGGCAGCTACAGAAATTAGAAATCACATGATAATACATAATTACATAACATTGGCATTGTCCAGAGACCTTGAAAAACACTTATTGAATGAATTTTCATAAATATTGGAATTATGTCTGTAAATTGATTTAAAAATGAAATATTGAATTTATTTTCAGTTCACATGAATTTAGATTTTTTTAAGGGGGGAAAACCCCCAAAATATATGTCAATAGGTTTCAGTATGATTCAAATTAAATTTATTTTATTTTATTTAACACTTATTTCATATATTTTATTGAGCTAAATAATAATAAATATTGTGTGTGTATAATCTTGAGATTGAGCTTTTTCAGTTTTTTTCTTTTCTTACTTATTGTATTCGCACAGCACAGAATGAAGTAGTTATAAATATCAAATAGATTTTTATTATTATTATTATTATAGTGTTAAACAGATTTACTTAAATGCATACATTAATGTGTTAACTTTGACAGCCCTTTGACAACTCGCATCTCTCACCCTTAACCAACAAATGATCGATAAAAAAATTAGACACTAGAGATCAGCTTTCTGCAGAAAAAGCAGCCAATTATAATTCCTTTGTTGCACACCCTACCGAAGTAAGTGAAAGATTATAATAACTGAATCGGCTACTGACACGATGCTTTCCGAGTGGACCACAGACAAGCATAGTAAGCTTTGTCTTCGGTTGTGCGCCTAAATGGTCAAATACAGGTTCTTCACAAGTAACATTTACACTGATATATAAAACATTTCACATCCTTTACAAAAGCAACAAGGTTGTGGGTCAGTGTTATTTTACAGTCCGTCTAGGTGTGTATTGTCTGGAAGATATTGTCTCAAAGTCTGGAAAATACAGGAGGCATAACGCTCAAAGTAGAAAATAGACTGAGAGAGGTAGTGGATGACAGGAAATTTATTGTGTAGACAATAATAAATATTCTGCCATAAGGGTGCTGTGTAGTCTACTATGCAAGAATGTTCACACTTGCGGTTAAAGGAGAGATGGTGAATGTTAAATATGGAGAGAATGCTACATAGCTATGATGACTGATGTAATGTGGCAATATCACACACACACACACACACACACACACACAACTGTACAATTCATCCTAACATGATAGATAGCAAATACATAAAAAATCCACCAATACTGACACATTCCCGATATATATGTTATTGTTTTATCAGCTGAATAATTTGGCAACAGTTACAAATAACCAGAGATGACCAAAGCCGATCTCAACGGTCAGTATCGGGGCTGATTAAGCATTTTTTTAACTGATTGGTAACGGCTATCTTAAGCTCAATCCCTTATTTTACGTCAGCTGTCGCACAGGTGTCGTGCAGTAGGTGGCGGTATGTACCTTCAAATGGATGGGCCAACCGCCATTAAAAGGACAAGAAGTTAAAAAGTGCATGCCTGACGCGTGAGAGGTGTGTTCTAGCGCATCACACACGCGTTCCAGCTTTCGTGTTTAGCATGTTTGATGCGCACTTTTGTAACGAATGACTCGAAAGTAATTAATTTACTGTTTATTTTTTTATTTTCTGAGACATAACGGATTGCTATGGGTCGTGTCTGAAAGACTGGCATTCTGACACCGTGAGCTTCATGCTTTCTAACCTTATATCCACTTTTTATTGTGCATATAAAATTCACTGAATAACTTTAGTAACTTTAATAAAAAGGCTTTTATTTTTAAAAGGCTATGCTTATTTCGTTTGTATCTTTTTTCTATTGTATTTTTCCTATTGTTTGTCATTCTCACTAAGATCAACTATTGATTGTTGATAGTGAAACTGCTCTGAAAGAACAGATTAAGGGGTTGGGTGTCATTATTTTATTTTATTTTATGACACAGGGGTCACCTTAAAAGTTTTGCTTAGGGCTCCCAGAAGTCTAGGACCGGCACTGACAAAAAGACTTCAAACAGTTGTAAAATAAAAATAAAAACAAGACCCAACAGCACTCTCACCTCTGAAAACATGGGCAGTTTTTTGGCAAAGTCAACAACACGTGTGATGGCTGGGGTGATGATCTTGGTAAACTCGCTGAAGGCCTCCAAATCCACTTTGTCACCATCTGATGTGGGAACCACCGGAGACTGTCCGATGTCCTCCGGCTGCAGACACAGACAGATTCACAGAGGGTTAACTTTTTCCATTGAACAATACATGAATGAATATACAGATAGACAGTATGAGATGCATGTGCAGGCTCCGGCTTTGCAGTTATGTAGCCTGATAGCCTTGGAAAACCACAGCGTTTAGTATCCTCAGGGTGGATTAGAGGTCAGCCATGTAAAAACTCTGGACAAACAGCCAAGTAGCCCTGGCATCTGGATCAACATTCTATGTACGCAGTGAGAGGTGTGTTACATGAGTCAGAATAGAGGTAATTATAAGTACTCAAGAGACAAAGCTGCAATTACAGCATTACATGTTGGCAGTTGTAGATATATTTTTTTAATGCGAGACACGGCTATGATTCATGGACTGCATTCAATACCACTGACATGTAAGAATAACAAGTGAATAGATTTTCAGGAATGAAATAAGTGAGAGAAAGCAAAAAAGGGGTTAAAAATGGAAGTTATCAAATCAAACAATATATAATTGTAATTGTATAATATAATAGGTTAGAAATATATATATATATATATATATTTATTTATTTCGAAAGCAATATAATACTTTTACTCGCACGGTTGCATTCAATTCATCAAAAGTGACAGTAAAGATATTCATAGTGTAAAAAATATATATATATTCATCAAAAATAATAATAATTCAAGGGAAAAAATTGTATCATGGTTTCCACAAAAGTATTAAGTAGCACAACTGTTCTCAACAACATTGATGATGATAATAATAATAATAATAAATGCTTGTTAAGCCCCAAATCAGCATATTAGAATGAATTCTAAAAGATTATGTGAAACTGAAGACTGGAATTATAATGCTGAAAACTCAGCTTTGCACAGGAATAAATTACATTTAAAAAATAATAAAATAGAAAAGAGTTCGTATAATTACTGTTTTACTGTATTTCTGATCAAATAAATGCAGCCTTGCAAATATATAGAAAGACCTAATTAATATTCATGCCATTTTGTGATGCCCATAAAAACTTGAACACAAAAATGTAAAAACATGTCCGTGTGGTGGACGTGGCCCCTTGCGGCACAACAGAGACAGTCCTAAAGACCTCAAACTGTGCAATCACATTGATTTCTTTGTTTCTGATAAAGCAAACAGACCGAAATAAACAAAGACACTGAAATCAAGACAAGACTGCAGAAAAAAAAGCGCAGTGCTGGCCTACACACAAACACTATTTTGTTTCATTGTGAGGTTGTGAGAGCAAACAAGGCTCAGGACACTACAGCTGTGACAGACAAGCTGTTTGAATAATTACTCGTATTAATATTACCGTTTATTAGCGCTAAAGCTGTTAGGAAGCCTTCATGTGACATACAGATCAGAAACTACAGCACAGACCACACAGAAAGGTCTAGAAAGTAAATAAATGCAAAAGAATCTGTTCAGTGATTCAGAATGTGCCTCTTAGGAACTTCTGCTGCCGCTTAAGATTTATGTGTTTGTGTTTACGCTGTCTCCGATGGACGGGACTGTTTTAACTGTGCCGCACTGGTGTATTTGTTTAAGTTTTAACAAGCATGAGCCAAAGTTTGTGTATGTCTCTTCTTCCGGGAGGTGGGGGCAGCGCAGGCCCTGGATATGTCCCAAACGCTTGTAAGACCCCAGTGTAAACTATCCCCTCTGCTGGTCCACCCTGGCCTTCTCACTGCTGAGAACTTGGCACTGCGCTTTCTCACTACAGAGATCTTAAGACAGCCCAGTTGGACTACCGACAGGACGGAGTGAGTGTTCCCATGGAGAAAGAGAGTGCAGTTTATCGGGGTCATTCGGGGTCTCGGCCTTGCACTGTTATTGGAGGCATTTCTTGGTAGTAAAGGTTATCCAGGCTGAATTCTTTATGAGCCGTTTTACAGGAGTTCTCAGCCGGCCCGGGGAAGTGGTTTCTCTGTCCCCTGTGGATGATCGTAACAGGGTCTAGTACAAGCCGAATGTTTAGATTGGTGTGCGTCAGGGCTTTGATAGCGCTCTTAACAGCTGGGTGTTCGGTGGGCTGAGAAAACCTACTTTGGTTCTATGATGGAGAGTCTCCAAATCACTCCTTCTCCTAGTAAGACATGTTAAGATACCATGTTTAAGCGAGCCTATTTTAAAGAATGTTTGAAGAACTGTTTTTGTCCAAACAATTAAAGTCAATGGCGTCCAAAACATTGTTATGGACACAAAAAACAGAGAGAGAAAAAAGTCATAAAGCTTTGGAATGACATGAGCTGAGTAAAGGACTCTCTTTTCATTCTCTTTAAGATCGACTTGTCTTTCAGGACAGATAACCCACTAGATGTTTGGTAGGCAGCCCATTACACTTTGAGAAATATTATGTGTCTCTCTCCTAAACTCTTCCTTTCCATTTTCTCTTCCTATATCCTGCCACCTTTCACAGTAGGTAGTATATTGTCTGAGAGAATGAGCGATAAATACCATCTAAACTCTTTCCTTCCTCTTTCCTTCCTTCTTCATAAACGGAGACGCTTTTACAAAGGCCCTTCGTGGTTACATTCCAGTTATACCTGCGCTCGCTGTCGCCTGGTCACAACTGATATTTGCAGACTGGTATTGTCACTCATTAAATTGATTAGCAAGCAGTGTAAACAAATGCAAATCTGCACTGACAGATAAGGACAAATAAGAGATGATTTGGTCAAAGGTTTAATAGACACAGGCGAATCGTCGTCATTTAGGAATGAGATCGTGTGGGTGTGTTTGAATTGAGATTGCGGTCTTTTAACGATTAATGGTGCAGCTCTAATATTAGTTACAGTTTAAGTTAACAATAACAACCCTGTTATACAAACAAAACTGACCTGACACACAAGGAGCTTGCTTACCAGGAACTTGCGTTTCTGTTTCCAGTGAGAGCCCTGTGCATTTGTGTGGCGGTGAGCTTCCGTCACCATGCGGATCAGTTCCCACTCTGAGCTGGTGGGTTCTGGCCGATTCTGTAGGGTCTTGACCATCTCCTCCTTCTTCCGCTTCTCACGGTTCTCCTCAATCAAGCGTCGTTTCGCAACCCGTTTGGAGTCGTCCAGAACCACTACACCAAAGAGAAAAATTGGTTAATTCTCCCACTCTCATGATGCATAAAACACTGTGCAATTAAGTTATGGTCCTCTAAATTTGTTTGGTCGAGTTGCTTTTCCAGTAAATCTTTCATTTTAAGGATGTTCAGTCACTTTTCCTGGAAAACAAAAGTAATGATTTTGCAGTGCAGAATGGCGGTGACAGAACGAGTAAGAGCATCAGGGAGGGATCAAAGTAGAAACAAGAAACATCCATAAAACATTATAGAGTAGAAAGAGAGAGGGAGTGACAGAGGAAGAAGAAGAAATGTGGTCTGGGCTGAACATGTGCTGTACATATGTGAGATGTATAGACATACGTAAGGGGAACCCCCCAGACTGAGCATTTCAGTTTGCATAGGATTAATGTACCTTCGCTGTCAGCATGCATATGTGTATGGAAGGAGTAGGGCTCCTAGATCCAATACAGTGTGGTCCAAATGTCTGATGCAGAAGTTCAAATGCTTCTGTTTTGAATTATTTTTCATTACAAATTCTATTAACTTAGAACAACTAAGAGATAGAAGAAAACTGCTGAGCATCAGTGAAAAGACTGTGTTCAGTGAGTGTTTGAAATCATAGTGATCCTGATGCAAAGCCATGTACAGACTCGTGTTTTTTATTTTATTTGTCTGTGTGTATCTTTTGCATGTTCGATGATTTTGTATGTTATTTGCATGAGTGTGTGAGGTCACTCACGATCCATGGCCATGCCCACGGCGATGCATTTCTTGAAGCGGCACAGCTGGCACTGGTTGCGGGTGATTTTGTCGATAATGCAGCAGCCATCGTATTTACAGGAGTAAGAGGGGTGGAGGTTCTTCTGGATGGTGCGCCTGAAGAATCCCTGGGAGTGAGTTGGATAAAGAGATTATTCAGAGGCAGGGAGTCAGACATTTGTGCGTTATCTGTCACATATGGAGCAGGTGGATACAAAGAGGCTTTTTGTTTCGTTTTGCTGAAAACAATATCTAAATATCCTTTTGAGAAACAAAAATGTGTATGAGAATAAAACATGTTTTCATAGAATATATGAATTTAATTGAAAAAATGAAAGAGAACATATGTATCTTGTTTTAAGAAGCCTAATGGTTGCGTAGGTGAATGCTTAAAATAAGCAAACAAAAACTATTTGCCAATCTTAACGATATCTTCTGCAATGTTGTCTTGTTTTCTGTAGGGTTGCCAAAAAGCAAAAATTTCTGTAGTCAATACAAATGAGTCTTAATACCAAATTTTATACAACAGAAAAAACGAATAAGCTCTTGAACACATTCCCTTATTTAGGGAAACCCTAACAAAAACCAAAAATAAATAAATAAATATAAAATTAAATAACTGCACAGAGCACGTGCAAGTTGCTGACATCCCTAATTTGATAGATGTTTAGCTAATGTCTTTTTTTGCAGTAAGGGGATATACAAGCTCTAAGAGCTCTTCAAATCAGACTGTTTAGACAGGAGTCACAAAGACTTGCACAGCACAGTTGTCACTCACTATTCTCTCCCTTCACATACAGAGAGACAGTAGTGGATAAGATGGTTGACAGGGTTTTTTTTAGGCTAGACAGGTTTGATAGTGATAGGAGTCTAAGTTTCACAAATGACAACAGGGTGTATTGTTGAAAAGATGGGACCAGCTCCACACCATGACTCTACGTGAAGTGACAGTCTAGTCTGTATAAATATATGTGGGGCTGAGGTGTCTGTTAACAGATGTCACTGTGCACAAGTGTTCGCAGAGAAGTCCTACCTTACAGCCCTCACAGGTGATGCAGCGGTAGTGGTAGCCTGTAGCTTTGTCTCCACACACCACGCATGGCTCATCCTTCTCCAGATAGCTGGGGATGTACCCTGCCATACAAAATAAAGAAATACATATATAAAAACAACTCTTAACTGCTAACTGATAGCAACTACCAACAAACAAGTACAAACACCAGCACATCAACACCACAAAGCCCATACTGAGAAACCAGAAGTCAGAAACATTTATCTCAATATATATATACACATACATACATTATACATACATACATAAATAGGTTATGACATGTTTGTATATTGCTTTAACTCATCAAAATAAGCTATTTTTGCCCTTTTGTATAAGTCATACAAGAAGCAACTAATTTTTAAGTCGATTTAAAGTAATTTAAGTTGAAACGACTTAAACATTCAAGGTGATTGTACTTAATTTAAGTAAGCAACTTTTTTTTACAGTGTAGTAATCTTAGTCCAACTAATGGTGTTAGTTTGGGGGTGGGAACTGGAAACTGTTAGGAAAATATTTCAAATTCAGATTTCGTTTGTAGCTGCGTTACTGCAGAAATGACACACTTCAGCCTTATCTGAGTATCTATTTAAGGCCTAGTCTAGTTAACATGATTGATGAAAGGCCTGAAGAGCCCTGAGTGTCACTTGACAGCAATAAAGATCCGCCAGTGTTTCTGGCAGGAAAACCAATCTCTTGCCTTATGCTTAGTCAACTGCCAGAGCCTCTCAGCAAATTTGTGAAGGCTTTCATGAATATGAAACAGGTTATTATTTGAGAAACATGCTATAGCTTACAGTAAAGGGGAAAAGTCAACTGGCCACTATTTCACGAAATACAAAGCTGAAAAATATACACTACCATTCAAAAGTTTGGGGTTGTTAAGATTTCTCTTTTGCTCACCAAGGCAGCATTTATTTGATCTAAAATACAGTAAAAAAGAACTGCTTTCTACTTTTGCTTTAGAAATCATTCCAAAATGCTGATTTGGTGTTGAAGTATCATTTCTTATTATTATCAATTTTGAAAACAGCTGTGTTGCGTAATATTTTTGTAGAAACCGTGATACTTTTTTCAGGATTCTTTGGGATTTTGATCAATTAAAAGCATCTTTGCTGAATAAAAGTATTGATAAAAAACAACTGACACCAAACTTCTGAACAGGAGTGTATAAACAGCTGAAAGAAGATGCAAAATAATAATAAAAATAACTATTATCACATGTATTATCAACACATTTTTCCAGGTTTTTACAAAGCTGAAGAGCTTTTTTCCCCAGATACACCATTCTTAAAACTAAAATAGGTGAACAGAGAACTTCTTTCATTTACATTTACAAACATCACCAGCAGGTGGTGCAAAGATGGGAGTAAATAAAAATGCAGACTCATGTAAAATATATGGCATATTTATTGGGATACGTTTTTTTTTTTAGACTTCTTTTTTAAAAATGTATTCTTTGCACAAAATAAAACACCAGAAAATTTTGGAATTGTAAATATGATCACACTGCCCTAGCGTCTTTCTTCCTAAGCACACGTGACAGCACCAGCATTAGAAAGCTACAAGGTTAGAGATTGAAGAGGATGTTGGGATAAATCTGGCTTGCTTTATTTGGCTACTGTGGGCATGAGGTGAATAGGGCAGGACCAACTTTATTGAACCTCCTTAACTGAACAGCTACTCCATACACAAACCAATACAAAGCCAATCCTTACACAGCCCATTAGCCTGGGATAAGGATTGCTTTAACATGAGTTATAATGTCCTGAAGGAGTATCACCAGAACATCACATAACAACAAGCCTATTGAGCTGAACTGATGCTGGAGTTGATGCAAGGAGGATCACGGGGCAACTGAAAACCCCTCTCTCCCTCAGGGTTTCTTGAGTGTTTTCTCAGAAATGTGGAGTCAGTGATGTATTCTGGAAGGAATGAGGAGGGGAAAAGATACTGCTGCAGCTCTAGGCAAGAGCATCAGTGTCTTATGTGAGACATCTTACCAGACATGCTCTTCACCGAACACTGGCTGTTCTTTCTCTTCCTTTTCGGGCCATCGAGCCACCTGGAAAAAAGAGAGAGAGAGAGAGGGTTGGTATTAGTACATGCCACAAAGTTGGCATATGGGAAGTCTTTGCTCTGATTTGATGGATGCAATTCCCTGTGGTACCACTTTATATTTTTAACTAGCACACTTTCAGCTCCAAGTGCTCCAACAACATGACAACCCTGTCATTTTGATTTGAGAGTGTGGATCAAAATAAAAGAAGACTGCAGATACAGGCAACCGTCAGAGCTATGGTGCACGTGTTCCTGACGACTATATGACGAGACCAAGCACACTCCCCTTCTCTCTTCCCAGAAATTTTCCTTTATGTGTAATTTAAACATATCTACTAAAAATGATAAAAGCCCAAAACACAAAATAATAATAAAAACAATACAGTAATGTAGCATACAACAACAAAGCAACCAGAAGCTGACGATTCACAATAAAATATATTTTTTAAATGTTCTTATATAAAGAGTTTTTTTTCCCTGCTACAGTATCCACGGCCCAAACTCTCGCTATAGGTTGAGCTGGAAAGAGATTGGCTGCTTGTATGAAGGATCTATACTCCCAGACTCCTTCTGATGTTACATCAGCCATGCAGTAAGTCCATATCTGACCTATTGACCATGTCTGGCCAAAGGGTCCTTAAAAGGTTTTATATTATATAAACTTATAGAATCCTTCTGATGTTAAATCAGACAGACAGTAGTCCATGTTTGACCCACTGAACACATTTCTGGCCAATTAGTCCTTTAACAGTAACTTAGTACATACTCATTGACTGCTTCTGATGTTATATCAGGCATACAGTAGTCCATATGAATTACTAAACATATTTCAGGCTAAAGAGGACTCGACCTTGAACTTTCTATACATATTGACTCCTTTTGATGTTAAATCAGCCATACAGAAGTCCATATTTGACCTACTGAATATATTTCTGGCCAAAGAGTCCCCAATATTGAACTTCCTATACATTCTCATTGAGTTCTGGTGAGAGTCCTCGATCATGAACTTTCTATAAATTCTCAATGACTCCTTCGTATGTTACATCAGCCAAGCAGTAGGCCATATCTGACTTATTGAACATATTTTTGGCCAAAGTGTCCTCTAACATTAACTTTCTATACATTGACTGATACATTTGTCTGAAGTTTAAAATCATTGGTTACCCATAAGCCAATCACATAACGTTTGGTTATGGCGTGTGTTATGCGCATGCTCAGCCGCATCTAACTTACACTGTAAACGCATGTATGATGCAAAAACTAAACCATCGAGCGAAATACCGGAGTGAACATGGCTGTGAACGACTTTTGCAGATTATGTGAAGTAAATCTACGCATCCACGGTACAATCAGCGTCTACGTCACGGCTCTCAGCCCGTCCTCTGTTCGTTGATTGGTCGGCCGTCTGAAGGCCGGTGGAAAACTGAAAGATAGGCTGCTATCTCAGACTGAGTACAGGAGCAAAATGAAATTAGCGGAAGTAGGAAGTCTGACGTAGTCAGGCTAATTGGCTTCCATAGTAGGGAAACAAAATACTATGAAAGTCAATGGCTACCGTCAACTGTCTAGTTACCAACATTCTTTAAAATGTCTTCCTATGTGTTCAACAGAACAAAGAAACTTATAAAAGTTTGGAACAACTTGAGGGCGAATAAGTGATGACAGAATTTTCATTTTTGAGTGAACTATACCTTTTATTTAAAAAAAATAACAATCTTACAATACTACCAATAATGAAACAAAACAAAACAAAACAAAAACTAAAACTAAAATTAAAACTAAAACTAAACGAGACCAGTTTTGCCACACCAACAAGAACATCAGGTGATCCAGCAGTAGGAACACCCATTACGACTAAAGAGGCATGTACACTGACAGCACTTAAATGACTGAACGTCATTAATTATCAATGAGAGCTGGCGATTTCCAGAGTCATGAGAGACTGAGACAGTCGCTGATGTAACAAAACAGAGCAGGGCAAATGAGCAGTGACGCAATGCGGCGACTACCAATGAGACTGCAGACAGTGATCTGCATGATACAGCTGGACATCATGGCTTAACAATAGCCGCTCCGCGACCTCCAGCGACATATAAGTGTAAACACCACAGTTTCCCGGTACATCGAGTCTGTCTATGATTAAAGGGATGGAGTGGCTCAGCTCTACGCTGGGAGAAAGAGAGCAGTTATGTAACCAAGTGCCCAAATAATGCAGGCAAATCTGTTAGAATTCGGTGCTAGTCTCTCAACACCCTTTCAACGCCTTTGCCTCTGCTAACGCTAATGCTAGCCTCTATAAATAAACATCAAAAAGAGTTTGATTTCTACAGGGAGAGTAGTTTTAAAACTCCACGATACTAATATGAGTTTATACGCACGATCACAAGCTTGATTTAGAGGGGGGAAAAGCACCTTGAATGCACAAATCCGTCAAAGGCATGACATACGAATTTAAACATTAAAAGCTGTAGGGGTTAAAATCTTCCCGTTACATAAAAGCTTACAAAAATACAGTGGTGGGACAGTATCAGATAATACAGTAATAATATAGAATTTTGATCTATAGCCTACTATACTAGTAAACGAGCAACATGTTCATGTACTATGGTATTTACGTGGTATTGTTTGTAAGGCAGGGGTTTTCACAGATTTTGGCACCACTGACCCCGAAATATGATCATACTGTGAGGGACCCATTTCCTAACTAATTACATAATAATAATAATAATAATAATATGTATATGTATATGTGTATGTGTATGTGTATGTGTATATACAGTAAAAAAAAAAATTAGGAATGTGTACAATATTATCTGGAAAATGTTTACATATCTGTATCCTTTTTTTACCCATCATTGTAAGATGTATAAACCTGAAGAAAAACTTTTAAAAAACAACAACTCAGTAACTCAATCTCATGATTACAGACCAGACTTTAGAAAACAGAAAACGTTAATGTTAAATTTTGTTTAATTGAATTATATTTATTTATAAATTAATATTATAATAATTTGTATTTATATGCATATTCAGTTGTTTTTTTTAAACGTTTTTCTCTGAACTTCTTCAGAGGTGGGGGTTCCCGAACCCCAGTTCTAAGGCACTTTAAGAATCCCATTGAAAGTTTGTGTTAGTGTCTCGAGTTTGCCCTTTTCTCATTTGATAGAATCTTCTAGCAATTACCAAGAGAACACAAAACAAGGTTCATGTGATGTGCTCCCTCAAGCCATCGTAATGTCACACACACAAACACAAAGAAGGCGATCTTTGTTCAAAGCCATGGGGGAAAGATTAAAAAGGGTTCAAAGTCTAATACTGGCTAGTGTGTTTTCCCCCCCGCCACACTGTTTTTGTCATTTGCTGTATTGATCCTGCAGCTGTGGAACGTCATTTATGAATGTCATTTAATATATCTGACTGAGGTTCTGTCAGGACACTGAAGCCTCTAGACTTTGTCTCTCTCGTTCTCTCGCTCGCTCTCAGGATGACAGAAATGTCACTATAAAGCCGCGTTGTCTTCATCACAATCGCTCTGATTTGCTGTCGTGGATGGTTTTACCAATTCAACTGTCAATCATCTGCTGTCCCCGTGGGAACCTGCTCTTCACAAAGAAGACACAAACTTGCAAACACAAGCATTGCAGATTTCACATTTCAGACAGTCTTTTTTGACACGCCTCAGGTAATCAATACTGAATATCAATTCCATCGTGGCAAATGCAATGTGCAAAGATCCAGTGAGAAGATAAACAGATGGGCAGACAGAGACATAGAGAAAGATGATGCAGGAAGGGCTTTTTCCATTTTGACACTCAATATAAAAAGAAACCTCAGAGGATGCTGCCGAGTCAGAAATGGATGGGAGGGGTAAATCAAATAAATAAAGAAATAAATAACAGCTAAGTTGGCACTTGCTCTCCGCAGAAACATCAATTATTCCGGATCCAAATGGAAGAGCTACACAACTTTCCCATTAAAGGGACAGATGGCAACCGCTGTAACATCTGAGAGGACAGGCAGCAGTTTGCACAGTAATATCATAATATCAACCAGGAATGAGTGACTATAGTTTTGCGCACAAAGTGACGAACAGCCGGCTCATAATCGGTCTGAACTGATGATACTAAAATGGTTTCTCGTTAAATATTCGGCTCCAGCGGCATACATGATTCAGAAGTATCAGAAATCGGCACGACGCATCACAGAAGACCCCCGAAAAGAAGTTAGAGCAACATTCTCCACACAGAAGAACCTGAGGGTCCTGAAGTAGATTCTCTAGATCAGGAACAGATCGTTAAGGGTTTCCAACACTTTCTACCAATGAATTATCATGTGTTTTTCACAAATTTTCCAGTCACTCATACTATATTAGTAATATTAATAATACTAAAATACTACTAGTCTATAATAATAATAATAATAATATTAAAAATAATACTAATAATACATTACTACTACTACTAAAGTACTACTAATAGTATAACCAGTATTGCTAATATTACCAATTTAACTAATATTCATATTATACACTATATAGTAATAATAATGATGATAAAATGATACTATTATTATTAGTCATAATACAAATAATAACAGTGTAACCAGTATAGCTAATAGGATTTAGAATGCATTTATTGAGATTGCACTTGTTGATGAAACATTTTAGATCTTAGCAATACTCGAAAAAAGCATTCAAAATAGAAATGTTATTAAATAAGATATACTTCATTTCCATAATTTTTCCAGATCTAGATATCACAGCTTTCTAAATTCCTTTTCCATGACCGTGGGAACCTTGTTAACACGTTACGAGAGCAGCACAGCTTGTGGAGCGATACAGGTAGGAGAAGAGTCTCACCTGATAACGCAGTGGGATTGGAGGATGTGCATGGTGAAGACGAAACGCTCCGCTGTTCTTCAGAATTATAACTCTTCACCACATCAACGGAGCGAGACGTATAAACACAACACAGTCTGACTGGATTCTTTTAGATGCCTCTCTTGCATAAGTGCACTCTCTCTCTCTCGCAGTCGTTTGGCAACCCTCCCTTTGCCTGCTGTCTCTCCAACACTGAATTTTCACTGACTGTTCTTTATGAATATTTCTAAGAATCCTTCGTGAGTGATTGTCTCTCCCACTCTTAATCCCTCCCGCGGTCTGTGATTGGGTGTTGTGATCCCTCTCGCGAGCGGTAATCCGGGGTTAGGAGCGAAAGACTGTGAGATTGGGCAAGCGACGTGATAAAGCAGGAGAGATGGAGCCTGAGATATGCCAGCGCCCATAAACATGCCAACTGGTTCTGTCACATCCAGTTATTTTCAACTTTATTTACTCTGAACATCTGTGGCGTATTTATATCCAGCGAGGTTTCATTCATCCTCTACGACAAGGCAAACACAGTGCAAGCAGTGACAGTGTCTTAATTCAGGAGAATAATATAAATAAATAAAATGACGGAAGGAGTCTGGGGGAAAATGAACCATCACACTACACTACCCAATACCCAGAAGTGAAATGTAAGTCTGAGCGCTCAAAACTCCACACTAAATTTAGAAGCACCGTGGTATACTACTTTTCAAAACTTTGGGGTCAGTAAGATAGAGAAATACTACTTAAAAGAAATCTCTTATGGTCATCTTGGCCGCATTTATTTGATCAAAAATACAGTAAAAAAAAAAAAAGTATTGTAAGACTGTGAAATATTAATACCAATTTAAAAGAACTGGTTTCTATTCCAATATATTTGAAACTGTAATTTATTCCTGTGATGGCAAAGCTGAATTTTCAGCGTCATTACTCGTGTCTTGAGTGTCACATGATCTTATTATTATCAATGTGAAACAGCTGTGGTGCTTAATTAATAAAAGAAATGTGGAAACTACTTGTTTTCAGGATTCTTTAATGAATAGAAAAAGTTGTACTGACCTCAAACTTTTGGTAGTGTACATGTGTTTGTAAAGACACTTCGAAGAAACATTTCAAAGCCATGTCAGATCAAATAAATCCAAATTATGTTCAATTGTGGAATTAATTATTCCCAGAGCTGAAGTGCTGAAATCGAGGCATTGCTTTTTAAGAATGGTTAGCGGCGTGCGGCGTGATTTGAGTGGCAGGAAGCTGAGAGTCTTAGGATCTGTCAGGCCGCTCTGTCTTATGCTAAGAGAAGTGTTGGAGTCACTCCACCTTGCATTTCCTTCCTTCTCATTGTGTGTTTGCTCTCTCTCTCTCTCTCTCTCTCTCTCTCTAGCTTTATGAGAGCTTATTTTAGACCCTGTCTAAACGTGATCTGGCAGCTCCCAGCTAATATCAGAACAAAAGCCACGTGCACTGTCGCAAAGAAGAAAAGAAGCTGAAGGGATACCGCTAAGTGTATGTAAATGTGCATTCACACTTTTTTTGTATTTGTCTGGGGGTAGTGAGTAGAAGAGATAAACAGTCCGCCAGCCTGAAGCTCATGTGACTCTAGCTGGAGGGATGGTGGCGCTGTTGTCTAAAGCGGTTCCTTCAATGTGTTCAGGTTAGCATTTGTATTTGTGCCACACTGCACTTGAATCTCTCAGTAGATGGGAACTACAGGGTTACTAATATGACGTTTAATAATAATAATTGTAATCAAAAATTTAAATAGGAGAAGACATCCACCTGTAGATGGTGATATGGCACAATGCAGGTTTATTCAATGATTGCTAAATATGCAAAATCCAATTAAATCTTCTTTGGCCCCAAACAGTTCCACTATTAAAGTATTACAGTTCCAGTTCAAGTGTTAAAGGATTAGTTCACTTCAGAATAAAAATTTCCTGAAATTTACTCCCCCCTACGCCATCCAAGATATTCATGTCTTCCTAAGTTGAAAAGAAATTAAGTTGTTTGAAGAAAACATTCCAGGATTTTTCTTTTAATTTTGTAAGTCCCCCTATAGTCAATAATTGTATCCCTTAAAACTCATCTTTGATCACCAAAATTGCATATTTAAATGTTTTTCCCTTTGAAAAAAAAAAATCTTCATGCCTTAAAATAGCTTGAATGTAACTCTACACCCTTGCTTCATTTAGTATATGAATATATACTATGAATATGCAAATTAGCCCCACTTGTTAATGTTACACAAACCATGTTCGCGATAGCCATCTCAGAGTCAGACAGCTGCCTTCTAACAATCAGCATCCTTAGAAACGCGTTGAACATCATCGCACGTCAGAAAAGCATATAGCTCATCATAACATCGTAATATACATTTACATAATTCACCCGCTATATTGCTAAATGCACATGATTTTTCATATCAACAGAAAAATATACCGGGATAACCAGCCCGTTCTCATCCCAAGGAGTCATATACTGACGCCTTTGACATTTCGTCTACATCGAACGCACATGGCACCCTTTAGCATCAATATGAGACGCAGATAGATATGGGCCAGAAGGCACTCAACTTGATTCTATCGAACGCTGGTGCGTTTGCTTGCATCTAACGTCATCGCAAACGTGCACGGCGCATGATAGAAAACAGAATGGCAGTCAATATATTGTGTTTTTTTATTAATTTGGTGCTATTATCCACAGCTGAGTGAACAACACATGTTTACTGTGTGTGTGTGTGTGTGTGTGTGACGCATAAGGTGGTTTTCTGCTGCGTGCAAACAAACTCTTTTGAGGAGACAGTGGATTTCCATTAATTTGTTGTCCTGATTCCACACGCTATGTGCGAATACACTGCAGGCTCACTTTCACTCGCATCCAAGGTAAATCATCAACACTATCATCCCTTACATGCGTTTTATTTAACTAAATACATAAGTTAATGTATTTACCTGGGCACCCGAGTCCGTGTTGCTTTCACATTAACGCGATCCGCGGCACAGTTCGAGTGCAACCGAACTCAGACCACCTCCTCCAGGTAGTCTCAGGTTCGGTACCCCAGTGCGCACCCGGGTCTGCATGACAGCGTTCACATTAGCGATTTTTCATGCGAACCGTGCCCTGTTCCGAACTAAACTGCCAGTGTGAAAGCACCCTTAGTTGTCAGTTTCTCTCACTCTGCCATCACAGCTGCAACTCATTCTAATTAGTGTTAGACACACCTGTCACCCATTTTGCATTGATTTTCTCCACTACTTATGCTTCTCTCTTTCTTTGCTTCTCTTTCAGTGTGTCTTGGTTACCGTCTGTTTCACTACTGTCCAAAAAACTCTTGTTCTAGTTGTGCCTAGCTTACACGCCTTGTCTGTTTCACGAGTTCAAACTTACATACAATAAGAGGGGGTAAAGTTTAATGCGCATTTGGCGTGCTGTCCAGGGGGAGGGCTCCGAGCTCGGAGTTCGGCCCGAACCCAGAGTACTGCTCTTCTTCTTTCATCTCCTCTTCTGCTCTTGTTTTGGACTATTGCATTGGCTCTACCCCCGGGGCTGTGGATCTGCCTCTGGTTTTGACCCCTGCCTGCCCCTTGGATTTCACCTCTGTCCCGCCCTTTGCTTGGTGGCTCGGCTGCCATTTATATTTGTGTTTTGTTTTGTTTTTCTTTACTTTTTGGACAATAAATTGAGTGATCTGCTAATCTCCTCTTGGGTCCCTTTTTATCCCAGCACCCATAACAAAAAAATGCCTTTGGCGCGTATATGAAATGGTGTCAATAACCAGTTGGCCGGTAACATCTTTATGAATTATAACAATGCAATGTTATGAGAACATGAACATTAACAAATGTGAACAACCGGGCCAGTGCTGCATCGTCATGAGAATTAAATCCTTGCCAATTTAAATATTCAAGCACAAAAAGATGTGAAAGGAAACTCAATTTGTTGCTTGCGCGCTGTGTGGGAACAGGGAAGTTTAAATATCCAAAGCACACACCCAGAAGGCCGAGCCTCAGACAGCATCCGAATACTAATTGAGCTATTTCATGTTGTCTTGTAGACTGGGTAAACCCAGCCCGATCTGCCGGCGATTTGATTTCGCCCTGCAGCTCAGGCTGAAAACCTGTAACCTGTGTAACCTGGAGAACCCTCTTCTATCCTGCTTCCGTTACAAATTTGCGGGGACCAATCACAAACTGGCTTACCCACCTGGCGCGCTATTGGCGGATTTAATCCAATCCAATTCCTTTTAACCTCTTGACGATGCTCAATGGCTTCTTTAGTTTAGCAAACAAATCGCTCGAAGTGGGTGTAAATACCACTCACTTTCAAGTTTTTTTTTTGCACAACCTGCAAAAATCGCTCGATGCCATCGCTGCTTCTGCAAACCCCTGATCAATGCTGCAAACCAACACGTTTGTTGACACGTTTCCTGCCTGGAGTTTTCGCTGTAAAGTACGTCACCCGGACCATTGGTCTGATTGGTTGAAGGACTATCCAATTGCGTACACTACAGAGTCATTTGAACTATGCCCGTTGATCACGCCTCTTGTGCAGTAGAAAATACAGAGCAGACTCCCCAGACTAATGTTCAATCTTAAAAGATTGAGCTTGGTCTGGTGATAGCCAGACTAGTTGTCTTGCACTCGAATGGACAAATTCCCACAAAATTATGTCAGAAAATGCCCATCTCAGCAAGTACCCTAGTCGACTTAGTCTTAAGTGAAGGTAAACAGTTGAAAAAGAAAATGCATGTGTATGGTATGTATCAGTATATTAGATCAGTGCATTATGACTTAAAGTTACAGCATCCTAATAATCCTACTGGTGTCTGCATTTTTAATGTTAATACAACAACAAAGGACAAAAAAAAATATATATATATTCACACTGCTCTTGACCGAATAACATTTGTAATTTTAATAAGGATTCATCTATGTTTAATTTGCACAGTGAACACTATGCAGTGTTCTTTTACATTTCATTTCTTTATTACATTTCTGTACCTGGAAACTATTGTTAGACCTTCTTGAAAAGCACCGTTTATTTCATTTGTATCTTTATTCTATTGTATTTATTTGTGCTATTGCTTGTAATTAGATTATTTGGTCGTATTTTATTTTGGATTGTTTACTTGTCTTTAATAATGCTTTTAATCCATATGGGTTAGGCTAGTAGTTTTAGCTGTGGTATCAAAATTGGAATAGAGAATTGTAATTTTTGGTTTCATGGCCGGTAAAAAATATTTATGGCTGGTAAATTTGCGTAAGTCACTGGCCATGGGCAGGTTTGGCAAAAAGTTAGATTTAGGCCCTAATACACAGGATCTAATACACAGACACGCATCTGATTTTCTCCCAAACTTTTACATTCACTAAAGACAAAACTGACTGTGTTTATGTAATTTGTTTGTATTTGAAAGCTAAAGATCAAAAGAGAACTTATTTTAGTAGTCACACGCTGTTTGACAGGATTTTAGTGTGCGTTCGTTTCGGTTGTACGCACTCAGAAAAGCTTTTGTCAGAACAGCTTGCAAATAAAAAGCTTAACTGGCAATTTGAAATGTTCTGGTGATTTCTCAATTTCTAAAAGCTAAGACTAAAATATATTTAAAAAAAAATATGCTCTTAAAATAAAAACAAAATTGATCCTAAAAAAAATTGTAAAACGATATAAAATACAAATTTGAAAACGCAAACCCATTATTAAATCTGCGTAAACAGGGTAAAGGCTTGAGCGCTCTTCACACTGCAGGCACCCTGTCTGTCTGATCAAGTTGGATTACATATTTTTTGTACGGCAAACAGCAGGAAAATTCTGTCAATTGAGTTTATGCAAATCTAGGAGCTTTTAAACGTAAACGATGAGGAAGAACAATGACATGATATCAGCCAGAATAGAGTAAAACAATATACAAGCATTCAGTTCTTCTGACCACAGTGGAACACTGACTGAAACAGGCATGTGGAATTTGTATAAACACAAAAGAGCAATGAGAACATGCCTGGTTCTTCTCCATACATCTCAAATTTAAAATCATCCCAGACGGCTGTGAAACGCCCTGATACACTTCATTTAACACAAACTAAGCAATATGGATGAAGATAGTTCAGAATAAAACTTGGCTATATAAGTGCCAACAAACATCAAATATAACCTAAATAAAGTGATTCTGTTTGGAACATACTCTAATTAGCAATATGAGTTTACATGATATCAAATTAAGACATTGACATTGGCTCAACCAATGGCGTGAGCTTGGGGAGGAGCTAGAGGAGTGTTTGAAGCCAGTTCTTACTCACTTTTTTGCGATTTGCTGCTAATGGTGCAGAAATGACACAATTGACATTTAAAATATAGAGTAAACAAGAAAAGAAACAGCTGAACCACTACGGACATAAGGTTTGGGAAGGTGATTGGGAGGCTGTTAGCAGAGGTGGCAAGGAAGCAGGAGAGCAAGTAATGAAAGTTGGAGAAATCAGCTCTATTAAGATGAACAGAGCCATGTGAATGCTGTGCTCCGTGATCAGCTAATCTACTTACAGATGGCCTCGGTGTGATTAAACTGAAGGGCCCTCGTTTAATCGCTTATTGAGTGAACATACTGGGAATCTGACCCCACATTCCTGGGGTCCTGCATATTATATGCGCACACACACACACACACACACACACACACACACACACACACACACACACACACACACACACACACACACACACACACACACGTAAACACAGCTAACGTCCTGTTGGAGTAATGATGTATGGCCTTGTAAAGAAGCTCCTGTGTTCCTGACGATGCTTCTGTGTAATTAAATGCGAGAACTAATGATTGCGTTGAAAACGCTTGAGGAGGCTGGATCTTTTTCACCTGCTCTCAAGCCTCATGGATTTAATGACGATTAATCTTGAATAACATTTATAGGCTAATTAGAGGATAATTCATTAAGCTGGATGTAAACGGATAAAAAGTCAACTTCAATTATCAATTTAGCTTTTAATAACACTAAAATTGAACAGTTACTGTTTTTTTTATGTTTTTGAAAGAAGCATCTTAAGCTAATCAAGCCTGCATTTATTTGATCAAAAATATAGAAAAACTGTAATATTGTAAAATATTATTACAATTTAAAATAATGGTTTTCTACTTTAATATACTTTAAAATATGATTTATTTCTGTGACGCAAAGCTGAATTTTCAACAGAAATGACTCCAGTCTTCAGTGTCAAATTATATATATATATATATATATATATATATATATATATATATACACATATATACACACACATATACATGAAATATTTATTCTGAACTATTAAAAAAAAGAAAAACACAAATTAAATAAACAAACGAGTAAAAATATTTTCATTTTTAGTTACAGTAATTTAGTTGTTTCTGTCTTTTTTTTTTTTTTTTTTTAAGTTTAGTACTTCAATGCAACATTTTTAAATTGCGTCTTAATTTTTTTCAATTTTAAGATTTAGATTTATATCTAACTCATATTAGTTTGGTGGTACTATAACAGAAAAAGCTGAAGCTACACAGATTAGTCAACCTCACTAATCATCGACCTCTCTAATTAGCCAATTAGTTGACCACTGTGACACAGTAACAACACACCTCTCCTCAACAAATCATTAGGTATCTGTGGTCAGCGAACTGGAAAAGCAACAAGAGATCTGCTAAATATAGAAATCGCCCAAGGACAGATTACACATTAGACATCCACACACACACTGAGAAGGAAGACTTGATGTGTTTTGCTAACTGGCAGAAACATTGCTGTTGGCTCTAAAGCTAACACTTTTTTAGAACGTGAGGGGGCAGTCTGTGCTGTCCTGCTGAACCAAAAGCCTACACGGCAGTGTGTGTGTGTGTGTGTGTGTGTGTGTGTGAGAATGTTTGCGTGTAAGGTTTGAGTGTGTGCTGACTTTGGACACTAACGGGCATTCTCTAAGGCTTTAGTTAACTTTCCTGCCGGCTCCAGGCCTTATATAAAATGTGTGTGCAGAGTAGATGTTGAGGTAAAGGCTATTCTCTTAGCGCCTGCCTTTAGACTCAGAAGCACGGCGTAGAGCCAGCACCACACTCACTGTGAGATGTACACACACAAATGGAGCCAGTTACCAGGAAAACTGAATTATGTAGGAGAGTGTGTGCATTGACCAGAACATTTTTGTTTCTCGAAGCGTCAATACGTGAAACAAAATTTGATAACCACACACAAGAGAAGCAAGGAGCATGGGTAACTTTACAGCCCAGACATACAGACTCGTATGCCGGGTTCAGTATGCCGATTTTGGCACAAATCTGTTTGACGCAGGGTGTCGTTGTGAATCGTAAACGACAATGGGCGTTGGGAAGCAAGAATCAATCGTCCCATCTTTCTAAAATTCTCCTTTCACTCAGTGTCTGTGAAGTGGAGCAGGACAACGTCCCACCAGTCCTTGTTTCAGACTCATCCACAGACGACTGGTTTTGGGTGCGGGGAGGAGCATTTTTACTGCGTGATAAATATAAGCAGCACGGCACAACGGTTAATATTCTCATTGTCTCCAAATTATGATCAGAAATGGATAAATATTAAAGGAGAACTCCGGTCAATTTTAACATTGAGCTCATTTTTTTGTACATTTGGAGTGCTGTCAATACAGAGAACAACGACAAAAAAGTTATCCTCTTTTTAAAATGTGCACCCTGTTGACTTCAATGGGGCAAGTTTTAAACCTGCTTTTAGCCTCTTAACATCCTTGATGTGTCATTACAAGTGCACAGGTCATGTGAGTGATTCCTTCGGAGTGAACACGGGTGAATCTGAACACGGGTGAACACTTTACATCCTGTTTTCGGTCGAAGTCCACAGTAATCGATTGTCGAGTTCACGCGCGTGATCATAGGTACTAAACCTATGCGCGTGAACTCGACAATCGATTACTGTGGACTTCGACCGAAAACAGGATGTAAATAGGTATGTGCGCTGGCTGAATAAACATCATTTTTTATATATTTCTTTCACATCTACTGCAGTCAGATTCACCCGTGTTCACTCCGAAGGAATCACTCACATGACCTGTGCACTTGTAATGACACATCAAGGATGTTAAGAGGCTAAAAGCAGGTTTAAAACTTGCCCCATTGAAGTCAACAGGGTGCAAATTTTAAAACGAGGATAACAAGTGTAGGCAGCACCGATTTTTGTCGTTGTTCTCTGTACTGACAGCACTCCAAATGTACAAAAAAATGAGCTCAATGTTAAAATTGACCGGAGTTCTCCTTTAAGTCTGTTGTTTAAAACAAATAAAGAACCAATGTAGGAGAATGGTTATTATGCGCAAACAATGGGAAACTCTGTGCAGTGTGCGCATGTCAAAAAATCTATTCCAATTTGAAGCTTGTGACATATAAACGTGCACATTAACCCAATCACATGTTTAGCGTTCATGTAAACACTAAGTTCGGATTCATCAGTCGGAATGAATTCAGTCTGATTGAAACAAAAGTTGTGCATGTGACTATCGTAACAGACAAAAATATTGTATAGTCTGAACCTGGCATTATGACTAACATCATAGCTTGATTAATGACTCTGCAATCTGTTATGAGATCAGTTCTTAAGAGGCTCACCGTTTCTCTTCTCCCTCTGATTGGTTTGGGTCTTGCTCCTTGGGCATGTGTTCCATTCACCTTATTTCCATCCAGCGGCCAATCATGTGAGACTGAGGCGGGCCCCACCCTCGAATGCACGCCTGTCATTCGCGGGTTGTGATGAGTCAGACAGTCATCGGACGGCTTTGGAGCGAAGCTCGCAAACCAAGCCCGCCTCACTCTCCAGCCCAGATGCCCAGTGATAATGCAGCAATATATAATGAGGTCTGCGAAAAAAAGACAGAATCAAAAGTTAGCATGTGCGCTAATCAATCCAGAGCACTCAATAACAAACTTAAGGAGATCTGTAAACAAGAATGGACAAATTCGATTTCAATGATTTTACGTTCCACAAAAAAAAAGAAAAGTGTTTGCTCGTAAAAGGTTTGCATTCCCCTGAGAAACTTTTGGTTTGCTCACAAAACGTTAGCATTTTATTGTGAGCGAAGGCAACATTTCTCAAGGTAAAGCGAGTGTTTTGTGAGCAAAATTTTTACAAGCAAACAGAAAGTTCTTTTGCAAAACTTTTGCGTGATAACGCAAAACCACTGAAAGCTTCTCTGGGGAACTCACTGGGAAAACACTAAAATATAATTGTTCCTGCTCATATTGTTTCCATCCCCATGTATCCTTAGGTGCTTTGTACAAACTAACATGTACAAGCAATTGTAAGGTTTTATTTGTGGTTTGTGATTATATTTTTTGTTACTATTGTATTATTTTATTGCTTCTTTTTAGTTTCAGATATGTGTGCATCCCTCTTCTTCTTTTAGTTGTCTGTCCCATGTGAAATGCTTACCATGAGCTTTCATGAGTATAACCGGCTCACTGGAGAAAAAACAAGCACTCTTTCCAGTAAACAACTTCGATTAGGTAAGCCTAAAGCCCAAAACCCAGGAGGTCACGTGCAACACTAGGCTGCTGCTCTTTCCCTTCTTTGGCAGACACAATGTGTCTCAAAACCTGTGTAAATCGCAAGGCCTCGACTAATCTGGATTAGGAGGAGGGATACTGAGAAAATGATCCACAGGCCACGAGATTGTGATGAGCTGGGTCCCTCTAGTGGTACGCAGAGGAATCACTGAATTTCGCACGTACGATCAAACCGGTGTGATCCGTCTTGGCTGGTCCCTGGAGCGTACGATCACACCGGTGTGAGTGGAACGGTCAGTGCATCACGTGATCAACTGCTAAATTCAAAATGTACTTTCGCAGTTGACTGCTGGCGCCGAGCCAGAGACGGATGCGCTTAGCGCTGTCATATATCACTATTCAGTGTTTTTAACCACATAATGTTTATTTTAGGTTTCAGACATTTAAATTCACATAAATCCAACAGATCCGATTCTCTGAACTGCGGCACAAACTAACATGGCGCCGCCCATTGCGCATATAGCTCAACTAATGAGATCGTTATAAAAGTGTTTAAACAACAAAACACTTCCACTTGCACATATTTGACAATCGGAATATCAGATATTTCATGCTATAGCTAACAAATTTGTGAATATTTTGAATAAAAAAAAAGGAAATAAAAGCAGATTATCAGTCATTCGGCGCTATTGTGGCTGTGGTGTGTCACGTGACAAGCAATGACGCATCACCATGGAAACAATAAAGTGATAAGTTCTAAATAACGATCGCCTTGAAAACCTCATGGGGGTCAGCCAGAATATTTTAAATGTACGTGTAAAAAGGTAAAATATGAATACACAGCCTGTGTTAATTTTTTATTTATTAATTACAATACTTTTTTAACTTAATATTTTAAGTACAGTACAGTTTTTATTTAAGTTTTAAGTACAATACATTTTCATAATATAATCTTTAAGTAGGCTACAGTTTTTATTTCACTTTTAGGTGCAATACATTTTTTATTTTTTATTCACCTATATGTAAGCAGCACAGTGCAGTGTTAATATTCAAACTGTGTTTTGACAATGTTTAAAGTGGCTGGCAATAATAAATATTCGTATTAGAAATAAAACTGCCTCATTTTTGAGCTGTGCATAACTGTAGCTGAATAGTTAGGCCTACTACGCTACTGTGTTTTTATATTGGTTATTATGGTGGTACTTGGAGAGCCACATATTTTCTAAGGTGGTACTTGGTGTAAAAAGTTTTAACTGATCAGTTCACCTAAAAAAAAAAAAGAAAAAGAAAAAAAAAGTCAAGTCAAGTCTTTAAAGTCTTGCTGTCTTTAACCTGTGTATTTAGGCTTAATTGTGTATGCAAACACTACTTTACTGAAATAGACACTCAAATCTAAACAACCGATTAGACAAAGGATGCCTATGTGTACGAGCAAATTAGGGATTTAGTCAGTACCCAAATTTAGTCTCTGTTTTGTTGTTGTCACAGGTCAATATGGTCACAGGTCAATATGGTCAGACTACAAGTCATAGCAGAAACACTGTCCAAAAAAGCCACTGATCCAGGTTGCTTCGAAAAGTAAAAAGTACTTCAAATCTAATTTACAATAGCACTATAAACAGCAATACCAAGAGTGTTAACCTTTGTTTGCTGCTGCAAACTCAGCAGCAAAGCCTTTGCAGCCCAAAAAGTGTTTTGCCCTTTAACAAAGCACTTTACAAGCTTAATTTACCCATTGTGTGCCTTATAAAAAGAAAACTGAACATTTAGCCCACTTTTTGAAAATACAGAGATAGACATCAGTCATCTGAAATCGCCATTCAGTCTAAAATGATTTTTTGCCCACATCGCCCAGCCCAAAAGTCTTTCTACAAGTAAAGTTGTCTGGCCTCCTCTACAAAGTCTTCAGTGAAAACTGATATATCGAGGCAAATTCACAAAGCGTTCTGCTGACAGATGTGCATGTGTAAGTGTATATCAATGTTTCTTTGGTATCTATTATGCTCACAGTTACTAAGCGAACTCCCCAAACACAAACCGACGTGGTACATGCCGTTCAGGCCCTCTGAATCGCTCTATGAATGGGTGGCTCTGGACCAGAGAGGGGAAATAGATCGTTTTCTTGTGTGTGAAAAGAAAAGGATCCGGTGGCTTAAGCTCAAAGCTTGAGAAAGCATGATCACAGAGCCGAGAGGTGCGGGAATCCATGATACTGATACGGTGTTGATACGCTTACATACCGCCGCATCTGACCAGCCTATATTCTGACTGCAGAAGTGCTTGGCGATTCAAGCGCATGGCTAGTATGTGATGCAACCCTTTGACAATGAAGCCAAGAGGACATTTGTTCTGCATTAGTTAATGCTCAGCTGGCCTATTATCTTTCATCGAGCTAGCCTGTTCGCATATTCGCCAGCCTAACACCGTGTCCTAACCAGACGCGATGCGATAAGATTCCAGCGACAAATAATTTGTCTGTCCACACTAGACGCGACGCGACTGCGAGATGAACCCACAGCCAATCAGAACAGAGTGTAGGCGGAGTCTCGCGGCATGTGCACAGCACCAGAGAGTAAACTTGACGGCACTCGCAAGAAAATGGATAAGTAGTCTAAATCA
This sequence comes from Rutilus rutilus, assembly GCF_951802725.1. Classification (NCBI taxonomy): domain Eukaryota; kingdom Metazoa; phylum Chordata; class Actinopteri; order Cypriniformes; family Leuciscidae; genus Rutilus; species Rutilus rutilus. The sequence continues at coordinate 22,187,898 of NC_140224.1, forward strand.
AATTCACAAATATTACACCATTTACACATTATTAAAAATACACGGGCTACTGAGTTACTAAAACAATCTTTGTCAAAGAATACACTTGTTTGTTCACAGTTTGAACGTTCTTGTTTCCATTTGTTTAATTTCAAGATCTGAGGTGAATTATCCATTGTTGCTTTTACAGCTACAAAGATGGGGGCACTAAATGATATTCAAAGACACATTGCATGCTTTTAACATTGAAAAAAGCACATAAACAGTACCTGAGATTATCATTGCCACACTTTGTGTTTGTTGTTTCAGCCACGACGTTGCAGAAAAATAGAAACCGTTTATAAAATAGAATCGTCGCGTGTCGCCGTCACGGCTGGTTAGGACAAAAACTCTGATTAACATGGAAAAGATACCTTTTATCGCGCATCGCGTCGCGTGTAGTTAGGACACGGTGTAACGGGCCTTTTCATCAGCCCGTCCAGATGATGTGTGTGTTCACCTCTATTGTGCATAGAGCTAAATGTGTGTGTAAATGTTTCTAAGCTGCTTATTACCAAAACAACGGTGACGCTCAGTGGGATTTCTGCAACTAATCACAAAAAATTTGTCTCCAATGGTTAACACAAAGGATTCAAGAGGATTATGAGTTATGAAAGAGAAGCTGCTCATACGGTACTTTTAATGATGACTCGTGATTGGTGGATGGCTCTTGAAGGGATTAGGTCAACCAAAATTAAAAAGTTCTTCTTCTTCTCCTTTTTTTTTACCCTCATTTCATTTCAAACCTATATTACTTTTTTTCATGTGTGGAGCAGACAATTAGATGTTTTGAAGAATGTTCAAGCTGCTCTCTTCTATACAATAAAAATGAATGGGGGCTCTGGCTGTCAAGCTCTAAAAAAGGCATAAAACCATTAAAGTAGTCCTTAATGCACTATTTTTTTCTAGTCTTCAAAACACATACAATCACTTTGTGTGAGGAACAAAGCAAAATGTAAGTTTTTATTCAACTTGCTTTGAATGGTGAGTTATTTGAGCAAAGTAAAAATAAAAACAAAACAAAAAAACAGTAATTTGTTTGGGAATTTTTATGCAGGTGGTGGGAGAAAAACATTCTGGATTTATACTGAAATAAAATCCCCAACTAGCCCCTGTAAATGTTGAAAATACCTTGCATGCCCATAAGAAACAATTATCATCCAAATATAGGGCTTTTGAAAAAGAGTAGCTTGGACATTTAGTTAATGTCCTTTTAGTCAAATGGTTATTCAAGATACACGAGTAAATGATATTTGAATCTTAGGTCAACTATATTGCCCTTCAAGTCCCACATTTCATCTTCATCACAAGGCTAAAACGTACACACAGACATTCTCGTCTCTGCTGTAGGAGGTCCACCTCTCCCTCCTGTTCAGTCAAGGTCAAAGTCATAAAGCCCCATACAATCAAACATACGGGATCTATAAATGTAGCTTTACAAGCCAGAGTTCCTGTTAAACATGCAACTAGCTGAGAACAGAGGCGGGAGGGACACCAGGATAAACAGAAAGAGAGGAAGAACACAGCAGATTAAGTTTAATTCAGCATAGGGCCATAAACAGGGGAAAAAGGAGAGGTGGTGTTTGTTAATGATGACTGTTTGTTTTAGTGTGTGCATGTGCGCGTGTGTGTGTGTGTGTGTGTGTGTGTGTGTGTGTGTGTGTGTGTGTGTGTGTGTGTGTCGTAAAAAGTGCAAAGGAAGCCAAAAATGCACAAAGGCCACATAAATTTTAAAGTGGAGCATTGCAGGTATATCTTTGACACTGCACCTGTGTACGTAAGACAAATGTGTGCAAGAGTGTATATGTTGTGTGTGTGAAGGAGCAATGCTTGACATATATGTTGACACAGTGCATACATTGGATATAAAAACTGCAGCAGGTGCAGCTGAGTAAGGTTTTCGGACTCATTTTTCTTGCTGTAAGTTTGTCGCTGTGTTCTGCATTCTCAAACGCAGCACTAAAACTTTTTAATTGGCAAGAAGAAAGTCGACTCCGTTTCTCCCTCTTCCTCTGTTTTCCTACTTTCTTCTTGCCCTTAATTGAATGCTTTAAAATGCTGGTTTCAAAGCAGCATGAAAAAGAATAATTAGTTAGTATGTTGCAGACTGAAACGATCTCTACTAATTAACCAATCTCTATCTCTTCTTACCCTGAAGAGGTCAAACATTTTTACAACATACAAATGCACAATTAAATTACACAATAAGTGGGAAAAAAAAGGTAGGCATTCTTATCTGTTGGGGTTTGACAGGTTGGTCAGTGTACTTATGAACAGCTAGTGACAGAGCACTGATGATCCAGGAGATAAAGATTGTGGACTGTGATCTGATATGATCTCAGTGAAGGCCATGGGTTGCAAATGCCATTACACTATTCAGAGTTCACCATAATGAATGTTTCACTAAGAAGACAACGCAAGAAGAGATCCTTATATACCAAATCAACTCACCGTCTTCGAAAAATAACATTTTCTGTCAGCCTAACTAAAAGATCTACTGCTCCGATCAACAGCACATTCCTGTGAAGATAAAAATGAGGCAACGCATGCATGTGACTGTCGCAAAGGCATTGAGACTGATAAAGATAAACTTACACTTTTATTTCACTGAGGTAAAAAAAAAAAAAAAACTCACCAAAGCCCCTTTTTGCTTTCATTTGGTGCTTGGCGAGTGTTAATTTTGGACCCTGCCTCACTCACCCTCCTTCCCAGCGTTTGCTGTATACATTAGGTGGAGTGGGCTGATAAAGTTTCCTGATGGATGGCTGGTTAAACTGCCTCCGTAAATCACCACACGCCTGATTACTGACTCTGGGTAGTTGACCTTTTTGTAGTTGTTACTGTTACGTGTCAGGTTTACAAAGAGCGGATGAGAAATGGTTTAGAAATGGACAAAAAGAGAGAGGATGAAAGAAAAAAGAAAAGTGGTCAACCAGTATTGATCTTTCAGTGGGCAAGGTGGATATATGAAATGAAACAGACGAAATTGAAATACACACCAAATTGCAAAAAAATTGCAATAAAATGTTTTAATATATATTATTGCTTTCTTAAGGATGATGTAACACTGAAAACTGGAGTAATAGCAGCAGAATATATATTTATATTTTTAGGATTGTACATTGTTTACATGTAATATGGGTGAATTTTAAGTGTATAAAAAAAAAATATATATATATAATTATGACATTACATTAATACTTAAAATTCACACAAAATATTTGAAATACACACATCAAATTTATTTTACTTGACAATAATCTCAATAAGTCAAATGGGATCATGCAGTCTAAATTGCTCATCCCAGCCTGTAGAATATGTCATGACGGACAGGGGGGAGCTTCTTTTGGCAGACGTAGCCCTTTCTATCCAACACTTTGCTTTTACAACATTAATCACCTCAGACTTTTATTGCATTTGAGTAATCACCATCTTATCTGAGGAGAAATTTAGCTTGTGTCTTGTCTCTCCATTTCAAGAATAAGGAAAATTAATGGGGTGGATCTGCTCAAATACAAGATTGAGAGTTCGTAGCGAGACTATGGTTATCTTAAGGCCAGTCTGCCCATGAAAAAGCAGGATTCAGAGTACAGACTGGTCTGACAAAGTCACTTCCCTAAGGCTCAAACGGATGTTTAGGGGGAAACAAAAAGGGGAAAGGAAGGGCATTGTGGGAAACTGAACACCCACCACCACCCCCCAACACACACAAACACTCCCCTTCAAAGAGCACATGGCCTCCTCCCTCATTCCACTCCACCAAGCCTTTGGCAAAGACAGGTCAAGATGCTGCCAAGAATGTGATTGTATTTGAAAAACAAATTAGAGGCTTTTCCCCTCTATCTCGCCATTTCTAAGGTGGATCAATCAAAAAACAAAACTTTGACATTCACAAAAGGTGGTTAAAAGGAAGATTCACCGAGTTGCGCTCTCTGTGGATTTGCCGGCTTTAGCGCATGGCTAAATCATGCTCTATTAATCTTTCACAAGGCCAGTCAGTCAGGCATAACAAAAACCTGAGATTTACTTTAAGACAGATGCTTCAGCATTTACTTTTCATTACAGCACACCAAAAGGAATTGCTTGAGTCTAGCAACTTATCAAGTGATCTCACTGCAGTCAGATGCATGCTCAATGTCAGGGAGGAGGCTGTGAACTTCCCCTCAGATCGTGGCAGATGGCGCACTGCTCTTTCTCTGACGCAACATAAAGCTCTGCATCTAATGACATACTTTTTTAGGGCTGTCAAAGTTAAACTCGTGCGATTAATTCAATGTTTAAAAACGTATTCAATTTGACACAATAACTGCTTCATTCTGTGTGATTTCTAAAACATTGGAACATTCAGAGATGATTACAAGTGATTGGAGCCACATCAAGTGTCTCACACATACAATGTCATTAGTGGATCAATTGTTGATCGGTAAATGGGAAAAAGATGTTTATCAAAAGTAAATCCATTTGCAGTTGTTATGGTGAAATTTAAAGAATTGTGATATAGGACATTATTTACTCAACCTCAAGTTTTTCCAAACCTGTATGTCATACACAAAAGGTGAATTTCTGAATTTCAAACACTCCGGCCACTTTTCTCAATATAATGAAATTGAATGAGGACTCAATTGAGGCCCCAAAATTACAACAAGAAAACCCACCATAAAAGTGTATTATTGCATACATTAGGGCCAGATTTACTACAGCTTGCGCCAGGGTAAACTCTATTTTGGTGTTAAAAAACTACTGTCAGGATTTACTAAAGACTGAAAAGGCGTTTCCCTTTCAGACGCAAAATTGATGGGAGGAGAGTATTTAAATGAATCACGCAGGTTTGCGTTAATCAATTTACTGGTATTTGCATCAGTATTAACCGCCCCAAAAAAGCATGCCTTAACCTATTTGACGCCTATTTTAATAGATCCCAACGCACCTGATTATCATCGGCTCTGCATGTTTGTGACCCTACACGAATGTGCGCTGCTCTTGATAGATTGCGCTGGTCATTATGGAAATGATCTGACTGCGTCTGTGTTCTTTAATGTGCACATTCTCAGTAAATTACCCGCAGAAATGCTCACTCCCATCTGTGCTTTTATGGGATTGCTGTCTCACACTTATTTGCCCAGCTTAGTAAATCCGGCCCTATGTCATTATTCATTGAAAATCTTGACAACTATCTTTGGCATGTTCAATATTAGTAATATCCAAAACATAAATTTGAATCATCCAGTGGAATTGGTTGATCCAGTTCACAAAACTGATCTGAATGATTCATTCACAAAATCAAGTTCTCAGGGAATCAATGATCTGGTCACAGCAGTTTGGGCATATTCCTTAAAAAAATCTCTAATGTATAACCTTAAAAAAACTTGGAATATAGCACACAAATCATTTGGATTATTCTATGGTGCTTTTATGCTTTAAATAGATAAATAAAATAATGACATGAAGGGGAGTAAATTTTTGGGTAAACTATCCCTTTAGATTAAATGAAGGGACTCAATCTTCATACATGCAAGTTCAATAACAAAGTGTTAGGTTTATTTCATTATGGAAATATTAAAGATTTGCCATTCCTTTTTATTTTTTCTGTGCATTTACTGTAGATAACAAAATGCTATAGTTTTGCGTAAGTGGGATGAGTGATGAGTGTCACACAAATTGCCTTATCTAATAATTACACATAGACCTGTTAGTTTTAGTGCATTACTATACAAAAATATGACATTGTGATATTTGACCCAACTGACAGCCCTACCATGTATACACATAATTAGCATGCCTTTAAGAGGGAGAAACACCTAGAGAGAGAAATGGATCACAGCCAGATATCAGAGAGGCGGGTGAGGTCAAAGGTCAGCACTGTGTTTGGACAGGAGCCCAGTTAAAGATCTACCTTTCCTCTACACAAACTTTACCTGTTTGTGTGTAGTGCGTGCACGTCACGATGGTCTGTGCCCAGGGCAGCGGTACAGAACTGAGATATCGCATGATAAAACTGCCGTCCGTAGAGCGCGATAAAACTAGCACACTTCCGAGCAAACACAGCAGGCGAGGCTTGGCACTCAATCAGGTAAACAGGTACAGTATTTTTATGAATGGAGAGGAAGTCAGGTCGAGTAGAAACAAAGGGAATTCCGATGCTTGTGTGTGTGTGTGTATTGGCAGAGGCTGGGACAACCCTGTGGCTCAGTGACACCCGGTAGGTTATGCTGGGAATTAAAGCAGATTGAGAGGTGTGGTATTTCGGCCCTGGGATCTGTACACTCTCTGCTAGTACATTCACCGCTCTCGGTCATCTCAGCTGCATGTATTGCCTTCACTCCTCCATCACCAGCACTCTTTCACACTCTATTTCTTTCCCTCACAGTTACTCAGAATCTGGACACATCCACAATAGCAGAGCAGGAAAAACCAGACTTGAAAGCAGGTCTTACTGACTTAAAACTCCTGAGGGCTGTTTTTGTAAAGGAACCATTCACCTCAAAGTTTTGTCAGCGCTCACTCATCCCCATGTTGTTTCAACCTCTTATTACTTTCTTTCCACCATAAAAAAAAAGAAAAAAAAAGACAATGTTTAATGTTTGAGGAGCTCTTTTCTGTAGAATGATGTACACTGCCCATCTGATACATAAAAGTAAATGTATCATAAAAGTTACTCATACAACTCATTTGGATTCAGAAGACCTGAAATGTGGTGCACAATTACTTTGTGTGAGGAAAATACTTTAAATCTTTCCCTCTGGTGTAGTTCGCGATTCTCACCTGAAGTTTTCTGTGACAGTTTTTTTGTTTCATTTAACAACATTTGAGAGCTACAGTAGAGGGGAAGATTTACACTGAATATCAAATATATTATGTAGCATACAAGTAAACAAAGTGTGGCTTAGTAGTATAAAGTAGCATCAAGTATGGATTAAATATAATCATTTTATGCATGTTTTTTTTTTTTTTTTGGCACTTGGCAATATAAATCATCCACTTTGTGGAAAAGAACAGTTTGGAGATTCTCCATAATGGAACAAAGAAAGTTGCTTTCTTTGGGAAAAAAACATATGGGTTTGTAACAACAGGGTTCCACACTTTTTAATCAATTAATTTCCATTAGTTTTCATGACCTTACCAGTCATTTAGGATTTCTGACAGAATTATGATTCACATTAGCTAATGAATTAGATTACATTCTGACCAATTTGTGCTCCAATTTGAGAAATTTATGGCAACAAACTTTTAGTTGTAATCAACATGAGCAATATCTAGACAATTACATATTTTAGAGCAGAGCAACTAAAAAAACAGCAACAAAAAAAAGTATCTTCCCTACAGAAATTTCATTACTTTTAAGCTTTTATTAAAAGCATAAATCACCCATGAATACAATTCTGTCATCCTTTACTCAACCTCATGTCTCTCCAACAGAAAAAAAGAGTGTCACTCAGGTTTGAAACAACATCAGGGAAATAAATTATGACAGAATTTTTATTTCTGAGTGAGCCCTTTAAAGTTCCCTGTCTTTAAAATTCCCTGATATTTCCAAGTTTTCCCATGACTCCACTTTCAATATGCACGTAAAAATGACAACACATACGGCAACATCAGACACACTTTCGAGTTGCATTAAGTTTTGCAAGATGTAACTGGGTTAAAGGGGATCTGAGGAATTCCTCGCCTGTCGCTTTGAAAGAAAACTGATGTGTTTATTGCCGGCAGCGGCATTTGTGTCCTGTAAGTTCTCATAAAATACAGAACAACATGTCCAGTTGTTTCTATGCACACACACACACACTCCGTAAAGCCAAGCATCAGCACAGCACAAATAAAACACACCAGCTGCCAGCCAAATGCATAAACACTAAGGCAAATAAAACCAGTGAAATAAATAAGGCCACAGTTAAGAAGCGAAAAAAATAGTACCATAAACGTTTGTACTGTAAAAAAAAACAACAACAAAAAACACACACACACACTGTAGATCAGGCTGCAGATTGTAGCGTGAGCGCCCTTGTAAATGCTTCATTCGGCCCCATCCAGTGGGTTGCAGGCGACCCGCCCCTTAAAGCAGCCACACGCTACTCTCCTCCTGCCTCACACCCCAAATCACCTCGTTCTCCCCACCTACACCAACCCACCTGTCACCTCCACCCATCACCTCCTCATCTCAGTCACCTCCGTAATGAGCTATAAATGTCGGGCGTTGTGGCATACGGAGGGCCGAGGGAGCTCGCACACACCCCTGAGACTAAAGGTGCTGGCGGCTGGGCCGGGTGGGTTAGCGGGGGCCCTATCCCGGATGTTGTGCAGCCTTGAAAGTCGAGAAGGTGGCGGCGCTCACCAGGATGATGGCGCCTGTGGGAGAGGGGTGATTTTTTTGGCCCGGTGCCGGGACCTATCCTCCCACGCCTGTGTGGTCCTGGATTTTATTAGCACCCCTAGTATACATACATATTGTAACTTCAAAATCCATAATACACATATGTAGGAGCTGTGTGGAAATTCCTGCAACGCTGCCTTAACCATGCACATGCTCAACGCATTCCACATCTCCAGGCAATAACCTCTCAGCCAAACAAAAATCAGGGCACAGTCACACATGTTGAAGTACAAGTTCACCATTTGAGTTCATCTTGTTTATGAAAAGAGAAAAAAGGTGGAAGAATTCAATGGATTAAACTTCTAAGAGGCTTAAATGTCAAAGATGCCGGAGTTAGACGGCAAGTATGCCTATGAAACACAAATTCACAATTCCTCAGAGCAAACTAGTCCCAGTCCGAAAAGGGCTAAAGAATGACGCAACAGGCTCAGGTATGTGAAGCAGATAATGCAGTGAAAGAAAGAGGCAAATACATGTAGGAGGGAGGCCAGGAGAAGGAGGGTTTGTGGCAAATTGCCCCAAGGTATAAAATGAAACAGTTACGTGATCTTTTTTTTCCTTCTTTCCTCACGTTTCCAGCATTCACTTCAAGTCCTTTCACAGAGCCAAGGACTTCATTCAGGAGAGAAGGAGTGAGATGAAAAACTAGGTGTCCAACAGCTTTTAGCAGTAAATTTATCATTTTTCCTGTCTATGTGCAGAGTGTCTGTATATGTCTGTGTATCTTAATCGGGTTGTTTGTGCATATATGTTTGCTTTTTGGAAATGTGTAGCTATGCGGCCTCTGTCTGTATTTAATAAATGTGCATGTATAAGTCTCTGAGGATCACTCTGTCTATTTATGTTTAGGTAAACACTGTGCTTCCTCTGCTTGTGGATTGTGGGTAATGGGGTTCTACCTCCTTCTTTCTCAGACTCAGGGCTTGCTGCATACATTATACATTGCATCCTTACCAAACCCACAGCGCTGTAGGTGTGGCCCCTGAGGGCCCCATTGAACACCACAACCTAAAGTACAAATGACCCCTTTTTTATACGATAATACTGCGTTTCTTACTCTTTTATGGTGCGGTGGCATAGAGAGGAAATGGACTTCAATTCCCAGAGCACTTGCGGTGAGACTGCTCGCACATGCTCCGTACATTTGGCAGCCTGGGCTTCGCGTGTAGTCGTAATGAGAAGCGCCGGCCCCCGGCACTTCATCAACAGGGCAGCAGTTCAACGTGGCCCACTAACAGAGCATGAGATGGGTCAATCCCTCCTTCACACTGATGCCTCGGGAGAGTCAGGAAACATTATGGGGCATAAACATTGATCATAACCGCACGCGGGGGAGGACCGGAGAAATGAGGGAGAGAGAAAACCAGAGGAAAAGGATGAAAGGAGGATGAGGCCTCCTCTTTAGTCCTTTCTTTCCTTAACAGCTGAATCGGTCGGCCCGTATCTTTGCAAACAACATGTGGCACCAAACTACTCTCTCCTGGTTCATTCAAAAGAACCGCTCAGAAGTTTGTTCTTAAACCAAACTCATTAAATGGGAAGAATATCAGTGAATAATCACTGTTTAAATCTGTTTCTCACACATAATACTGTATACAACACTTTTATGGTACTTTTGGTGCTTTATTATTAAGACCTTTTCACATTTCTGGGGATCTCAGAAGTGGAAATAGTCATAGTTGGGTAAAACTTCTATAGTGGTGAACAGTAGACAACAACAAATATCATTTTTGTATTCCCCGTTTGCTCCAGTATCAAAAGAAAAAATCCATGACAGCATTTCCATGACTTTCTCTCAAAAGAGGGAAAACATAATGAGAGATTGATTATAGCAGTCAGAAGAGAGAATGATGTGAAATTTGTCATCCCTCCCCTCTGCCGTTTTATTAGAAACACCCTGGCAGCAGTGTTCATTTGTGTTTTGTAATTTACTGGCAAGGTAATATAACACAAAGTATAGCGTTATAAAAGTATATTCATTAAAAAAAAGGAAATATTATAAACTTTACTAGATTTGCAATGCTGATAACTAAGGAAACTTGCCATCACTGTCTGAGAAAAGGGTCCATTGGTTCTGCCACTGGTAATAAGTGACATTACTAATCTACAGTAGTGATTCTCAACTCCAGACCAGGAGACCCACAGCATTCACATTCTGAAAGTCTCCATTGAACCACTGATCTACAGAGCAGGAGACTGAGTGATAGATGTGGTCTGTCCATGAACCTGATCAATACTGTCTGTGTGGCCACTGGCTGATCAGCGTGTGACAAAACAGGAACAGCCTCTCATTAGGAGCTACATTGTAGATGTCAGCTGACAACATCACACATCAGCCTTCACTAGTTAATTCTGAAGCCATTCTAAAACATGACAAAAGAATAAATATGACCTACCTCTTGGTTTTTGTTTGCTTTTTGTTGATCAACATTTTGAATGTCATGTCATGTACTTTTATGCTATGAACAATTTCATATTTTTTGCTGCTCATTTTCTAAAAAAAAAAAAATCTAGAAGTGGCTCATACGGTCTAGTTCTTTGTAAACTTTAAGGAGCTCTCCACTTCATGTCTTGTATGTTTTTTGTGTTGCCAGAGGGAGATGAGTGTCGGCATTTTATCAATGTTGTCTCTTCTGAACTTCTTGGGTGGACCCTCAAACCTGGAATCTTCCTCAGAAGGGGACAGTCCATAGTGTGCCATCAAAGGATGTTCCTTAGCCTTGGTGGGCTCATCTCGTCTGAAGGGAATGACCATTGACACCTTAGGATTGTGAGATGAGGATGCCACCGGAGGTCTCACTGGGCAGCTCTGGTGTCCACCACAGTGCTGAGGATCAATGACTGTTGACCCAAAGTCATGCCAATGTGTCTAATCTCCTTTAATTTTTTTACCGGATGGACCCTCACAAGCTGCATCATCCACGGTGCATTCAAGGGGCTTCATTACAGGACATTTCTTCCTAATTTCTTGTCAAAGCAAGATAACAAAAGCAATGTCCAACTATATGGAACATTTCTGACTGCAATGAGACTGAAATGAATAATCAATCAGTGGTGAACTGGTCAATATGAAAAAATGTAATAAAATCACAAACTTAAAAAAATTATTTTGCTTTTTAAATGAATGAAACAAATTCACTCAAATACATTTTGTTTGGTTGGGCGATATTTATGGACTAAAGTGATGACGATTATGATTTTTTTTTTTTTTTTTGTCTTTTTTGCTTTGAATGCCAAAACCACCAGATTTGAATTATATTAATAATCTAGTTTAGAAAAATGTATTTAAATTTCAACTTTATTTGACTGATGTCCTATTGGGTGGACAAGTGGCCCTTGGTGTCACAAGTGGTTCTTCATCAGAATGTGTCCACTCCATCATGGCCATATGGAATTTGAGAGTCTTTGAGAGAACAGAAAACCCTCTAGAAAAAAAAAAAAAATCTACTACACTAACAGCAGAGGTAGAATACACACACACACACAGACACACACACACACACACACACGCACGCACGCACACACACGCACGCGCACACACACGCACACACACGCACACACGCACACACACGCACACACACACACACACACACACACACACACGGCTGGCAGTTGCTGGCTGCTATAAGCACAAACTACACATGATCTTTACACTCAGGTATCCAGGCCGAACGCAGGTAGAGGAGAAACGACTGAAGTGAGGTACTGTATGAGTCTGGCAGATAATGACACAGAAGGTGATGATAACTAATGCAGATAGCGTTCAATTTCTCATCTCTTTCTCCCCTGTGAAACAGATATAATTGGATTTACTGTAGGAATCAGATTAAAGACCCAGGTATCCACATTCCGCTCCATCTCGCACACGGTTGAGCGTGCAAACCAGTGGACCATTCCAATCACTCAAATCACTCGCACATGCGCTGTTGTCCACGTGGACAGTATACTTTCACCTTAAAGGGGTCCAATTATTCATTTTTACATTTTCAACTTTCTTTAATGTGTAATGCTGCTGTTGTTTGAGCATGAAAAAGGTCTGTAAAGTTACAAAGCAGAAAGTCCTCTCCAAAGGTTATTCTCTAGTAAGCACTGTTTCTGAACTCCCTGAAACTAGTGTTAATTTAGTCAGCTATTTTTTATTTTAGTCTTAGTCCTGTGTCAAATGTACGTTTTAGTTTTTATCCTATTTAGTCAACCTTGTCCTGTTTTTGTTTAGTCAAGTTTTAGTCGACTAAACGTCTGGGCATTTTAGTCTAGCTTTAGTCAATGGAATCTTAGTCACATTTTCGCCATTCTGCATATTGGTTAAACAAAAATTATTTTGCTCCAAATCATAATAGCAACGATTGTAATTTTTTTGCACTTTCACCTATAAGCACTAGAGGTCTGCTAGCCGACCAGAGCCCGACGGGTCCCAAAAAAATGGGTTTGTAACTAAATATAACTAAATATATATGTTTATATGTAAATATGCATAGGTTTGTGTGCCCTCTGCAGTGTTGTGACCCAAAGAGTGTGCAAGGGTGAGATCACATGCACAAAACAGTTTTGAATATATAATATTATATTTATATATTTTGTATATATGTAATTTATTCAAAACTGCTTTGCGCATGTGCTCTTGCGCACTCTTTCTGCAACAACACTGCAGACGGCAAGCAAAACACGACATGGAAGATGAGTGGGATCTCTTGGTTTGGGGGAAAAACGACAGAATTTTCCCATTACTGTCATCACTGTGCAAATTTTGTTTTGAAGTTTGAGTTCCAGAGCAATTTATGTGAATGTTACACCTGTGCAAACAGCAAAGTTTCAGAATTGGTACGTACTTTATCTCTTTTGCTCTGGTGTGCTGACTGCTGAGGGGGCTGCTGTGTCTTGATGAAAAGTTTTTTCTTTACATGTATTAAATTTTGTTTACTGATCGTTGCATGCAATCCTAAAATACAGCATATTGCAAAAAGGTATTTTCTGTGAGAAACAGACTTCGGTTCGTTCAGGTCTGGGCTTAAAATGTAACTGTACCGGTCGGGTCAGGTCGGGTTAAATGATCTTGGGTATGGGCCGGGTTCGGGCTTCAGTTGCTTGGTTCACGTGTGTGTTCAAAAGTCTCTCTGTATATTCGTTTCTTCCCATTATATGTAACTTAGCTTGTTAAGTGTTTACATTGTAAGTTATGAGGCCTGGAAGAATACCTGCGTCCTTTCTTCCTCTAATTTGGTTGTATGATTTGTCGTGTATAATACTGTAAATTTATATATTCTATCTTTTTTTAATATTTTTTTTATCACTATTATCTCATTTACTTTTATTGCCTTTGCACTCAATGAATGTATCCGGTTTGTTGCACTACAGACATCTGGGTTGGTTGTTCTTTTTATCCGCACATTATTTGTATGTATTTCTTTTTGATGAGGGGGCGTAACATTTTTGGGGGCTCGTCCGGGATCCAAAATACCCATCCCAAGACGGCGCTATATACCCCATATACTCCATAATAAGTATATGTATATTTATACATATATGTATAAATAATTTGTGCTGGTGACAAAGGGACCTTGTTTCCATATAGTGGATTGTGCTGGTCCACATTTGGTGGGTCAAGATCCAAAAATGGGTTATGGGTCAATTCTGATGGGAAAAACAAAGCTAAATGCAAATTAAGCAATGCAACTTGTTACTGGAAACTCTTTCGCCGAGTTAGGGTAGTGTAAAAACAAACAAACAAATTTACACAATAAATTCACACACACATTCTAACATCCAACAAGGAATGCTGTAGAGATGTACTGCACTTGAGCAAATGGTTTTTAGTTTCCAGACATCAAATACATTCTCTTTTTTTCTTCTGTGGAGAGTGCTGCAGTGTGTTCCGGGCATGATTAAAACACCGCTGGCAAAAGTCGTGTCTAAAGATGATGAGCATGAAACCGACACTTTGGGTTGCGGGAGAAAGACGCCACTGTTCTGTGCATTAGAGGTGGAGAAAGTGAGAGAAAGAGAGCGAGAGGGAAACAGGTTACAGTGTTACACAGCAACAGTGGCACTCGTGCTCTGACATACATACTGATTCAATAACGCTCAGGTTTCCTCACAGAGCTGTCGTCTGTAATCTCCTGTAACGCTATACAGTAGATGATCTTTGAACGCGAGATTGTTTTACTGAATTCGGCTCAATGAACTTTATAAGCATCAACTTTAAACATAACTAACAAATTAACGAATGAAATTTTTTTTTAAATAATTTATTAGTTAGGATTCATTCATGCTACATCATGATTCAATTCCTTCCTTCAAACTCTATTAAATAAGTGCATTTACTTTTTCACACCTTACTGCTGCAGCTTACAGTCACAGCTCAGATGCCACAGGATTAGGAAAGTGGAAAAGAGTGGAACAAAGAAGGTTAGATATAAAGAAAGAGACTGGAAGGTATAGAGGAAAGAGGTGCTGGAAGATTGCATTACTTCAAGGGCTTTGTGCAACAAAAAAGCCTCAATTAACCAACATCGAAATAACCACCTGTGGCACCACACCTGCGAGTGAGAGCAGTGATGATATCTCACGCTTAAATGCTCTGTGGTGAGAGCAAACTTGACGTTCACACGGCAGAGGCAGTTGTGCGATACAATCTGTTAACACTGCAAAAAAGCCTTTAAAATATCTAAACAAGATCATTTTTTGAAAAGCAAAATTGCATAAGATAATAAGATTGGTTTAAATCTGGGGTAGGGAAATAAATTGTATACGAGTCAAAAAGGGGTAATTAAATGTAACAAATCATGTACAAATGTTTTATCTGTTATTGGAAAATTTTACATTTTATCAAACTTTGATAATTGCCTTATCTTTTAAAAGGAGTCATGAACTGCATAATTATAAAATATGCAGGAGACGTTCTGAATACTTTTTGCTTAGTTTATTATACTTACTTTATGGAATGCAGTTTATTTCTTGATAATAAAAAATAAAAAATAAACATTTTACTCAGAGTTTGACATTGTCTCTTATAAAAACAATCTTTTATTTAGAGTAGACCCATGAAAATGCAGATCCTGTTGTATATAATAGTGAAAAACACTTTTTAAAACTGTTGTTATATTATTACCCCTTGGCAGATTTTTACTCATAGTATTTAGATTATAGATTTTGTCTTAAAATAATAAGTAACTTTTTGCCACTGAGGTACAAAAATAAATTGACTAAATTTGATACTGTATACACTACCAATCAAACGTTGGGGTCAGTAAGATTTACAAAAAAAAAAAGAAAATCAATACTTTTATTTGCATTAAAGGTGCCCTTGCATGGATTATTTTATTATTTTAGAATGTTTCCTGGGGTGCCCTTATAATGTTAGTATGTTTTTGAGATAAAAATTTGTTATAATTTATAAATAAAAGGCATTTTTCCTAGCCTGATTTTAGCCTCTGATTTGAACACTCTGTTTGAAGGGGCGTGTCTGTGTGAGACTTCAGTGTAAACGCCCACTGCTGTGTTTGGCTGCTGTGAGACTTCAGTGTAAGCCATGATGTCTCTCGAAGAAAAATGATTCGGACGATGATTCGGCTGCGCAGTTCCGCCTGGCCTTGAACATGGGCTGGCATATGCAAATTTTTGGAGGCGTACATATTAATGATCCCGACTGTTGCGTCACAGTCGGTGTTATGTGGAGATTCGCCTATTTTTCAGGGGTGTTTTTCAAAAACGAGATTTAAATAAGAAGGAGAAAACAATGGTGTTTGAGACTCACTGTATGTCATGTCCATGTACTGAACTCTTGTTATTTAACTATGCCAAGATAAATTCAATTTCAAATTCTAGGGCACCTTTAAATTGATTAAAATGACAATTAAGACTTTTATAATGTTAAAAATATATATATATATATTTCAATACTTTCTATTCATCAAAGAAACCTTGAGAAAATGCATCACGAATTCCACAAAATACTGAGCAGCAAACCTTTTTCAACATAGATAATAAATGTTTCTTGAGCACCAAAATCAGCACATTAGAATGATTTCTGAAGGATCATGTGACACTGAATACTGGAGTAATGATGCTGAAAATTCAGTTTTGCCATCGCAGAAATAAATGTAAAATATATTAACAGAAAACAGTTTCTTCAAACTGTAATAATATTTCACAATATCAGCCTGTTTACTGTATTATTGATCAAATAAACAGTTTTGGAGAACTTAAAAGACTTTCAAAAACAAAGAAAATCGTACTAACCCTAAACGTTTGAATGCGAGTGTATATTCTCTGAAAACAGTCTGAATATCTCACATAACAATGCTTCTCCAGTAAATTTGACTGAAATGTGTGCAGGAAAACTGTATTTACTTTATTGTGTAAATATTCAAGGTTAAACCAAATCAGTTCCCAAAAAAAAAACATTGTCTTTTCAGGTCCAATATTACAGCTGAGAGGGAAAGAGAGAAAGAGAGAGGGAGTAAGTAGAGAAAGAGATTGAAATATTGGAAGAGAACCAAAAAAATGTTAAAGAATGGAGGGTAAAAGGAGGGCCTGTGCACCTGAGACACACGGCGAGGGACGCTGAGGGAGTCTGATTAAGTGGAGCGGCTGAATGGCTTCCATTCTTCCTCAGCACTCTCTATGACTCTGGTTTCACAGGAGGAATGCTGCTTATAGAGTCAGAAAGGTGCGCGCACACACACACACACACACACAGCAAAAAGGCAGTGGCTCTCTGTCAAGAGCGTATCATTCATGGGAGTTAGCCCTCTTGCAGACAAACAGTCACGGCTGGGAGATTCCGTGAGGCCTTTGGGCCTCGTTCCATCGTGCTTTAGTAAACGTCATGCTGCCATGCCGCCTTCTCTCAACACGCCATCATTTGAACAGATGAGGTAAATATTGTGCCTCCTCCACCTAAATCACTCCAGCAGCGACCGGCGGTCACCCCCAATCCCCACATGACCAGTGCAGTACCTCAGCCCCGCCTACAGGGGCCCAAACACAAGCAAACCACCTATACATTAAATCATTTCACTACGGGGAAGAGCAGCAGATTAAAGCTTGGTCAAAACATCAACGTCTCCCTTAAGCCCAATTTATACTTCTGCTTCGAACTCACGCCGTAGCTACGTCGTAGGCTGTGTGTAGTGCACGTACCCTTCGGAGTAGGGATGCAACGATACCATTTTTTCAGAACCGATCCGATCCGATCCCAAAAATTCTGAGTATCGGCCGATACCGATCCGTACCGATACCAGCGCAGTTTTTTTTTAATCAAGTAGAATTTCTATAACTCTGTGTTGAACTGATAATAAGAACTGAAAAAAATAAATACAACAACAAAAAATATATGATCATAATCTGACATAAATGCTATTATAAACTAGATTAGTGTATAATTCAGCAGTAAAATTTAGTCTAGAAAAATCACGAGTGCACAATAATTGTATAAAATCTGAACATTTTGTGAAAAAAAAAAAAAAAACGTTTAGTGGGGAACAAATTAAAGACAATAAGTGTAACACTAAATCTGGTAAAACTTTACACATTGCTCTTTGTATTGTTGTAAAATACATTCATGAAAAACAAGATAAAAATCAAAAATAGCAATTATTTTATATCCTACTATAAAATTGAGACATTTTTTTAATGTATAGCACAGCTGTTTAATGAGGTAGCAACATAATAGATAGGACAGAACAAGAACGGCTATTGATAATCTTTCATTGCGTCCCTGTATTATGATATGAAAGGCTCCAATACAGTGCGGCACACAGCGCTTATGCGCATCCCGAGCGCAGAATGATGCGCTTGAAGCAACATGAGTCACAGCGCGCAGCGCGTCGAGTCTGCATTGGAAAGTTTAAAGCACAAAGAAAATACATATTGATGCGTAGTGTATTATACAGTATCTATCTATGCAATAGTCTATTCAGCATTTTCTTTTAACAGTTTTAAATTTCAGTTACTGTGCGCGTGAAGAACAAATAGTGCTTTGACTTTACTGCAGTGTTGTGATCTAACAGACACCCGGTAGAAAGTAACATGATTAAGGTACAGCAATAAAGTCCAGCAAGATAAAGTTGTTTTATGCGAAACCATAGACCTTTATCTACAGATCAAGTGTAATAATAGTAACATTGAATCATCTTGGAGAGAGTTTCATCGTGTTAACTGTCGTAACCGAACGCGACGCGCTGTTTGAGTGCTGAATGAAGAATGATTGACAGCCGGAGCTGAGGTAAACGTTTACCTTGAATTTAACAACTTAAATATAAATTTATATCTCACATTATACTATATAATGGCTTCAGAACACTTATAATATTGTGCACGAAAATGTATGGTGCTTTATAATGTTTGTGTGCCTTTTGTGGGGCTTAACAATAACACTGAATATACGCACAATATCGGATTTGGATCGGCCTCATCTGACCGATACCCGATCCGGCAAAAATGGCAGTATCGGAGCCGATACCGATACTGAGTATCGGATCGGTGCATCCCTACTTCGGAGTACCCTGACGTGCACCTCTCCAAAAATGTAACAACGCATCAATTCTACGCGGACGCAAGCGCTGTGATTGGTCTGCTAGAACCCCTCCCTCGGGTTTCACATGCTCCCTCTGCATGTGTAATTGCGCAGCGACGCAGAAGTATAAATGAAAACCAATGCATAGTCTAGAGCGTAGAGGCTCCGGCGTAGGACCGACACAGAAGTATAAATCAGCCTTTAGACTACCTTCATGTCATGTCAGTACTTGGTCAAGCTAGGATCTGAAGAGATCATCTTGTTCAGGTACACTGTTACAGGGTGATCATGGGTGAGCAATAGAACAGATAAACAATATCTACATATTGCCACACTAAAAAAATTGCGCCACAATTTTGCCATCTGAGATAAATATAGAGGATTTCTTTTCTTTTTATAAGACAATAATTATGTGATACTTACTGAAACTTCAAAACCTTCTGACAAAACATGGATTTTTTTTTAATTAAAATGATTTATTCATAATTATTGACAAAATTATTGATTTGTCAGATAGCAATTTCAGGGATGCAAACTCATCAGGATTGAAAAAGGTCACAAAGACCCCAAAGAGGATCTCTGGAGAGAAAACTTTTTTTTATTTTAAAATGTGGTTTTACATACAGAATAGATTGTTTACTGATTATATCACTAAAATATTTTTATTTTATTTTATTAAATTATAAAAATTAAACTAACCAATAAAGACATTACTATAATAATTTTAATAATAATGTTGTACCGTAAAAATGTTTTAATAATAATAATTTACAGAATAACAGTAAACAAACTATTATTATTTTATTCAAAATGCCTATCCTTACAACAGACACTCCTAAATCCCCAGATTTCCTTAATGAGGGAAAACATTAGCATTTCTTGGAATTCAGCATTGTTAATGTTATAACAGGCTTATTTTGCAAGACTGCCACCATTCTTGGCTTTTACCCAATGTGGGTCATATCAAATAATCTGACTAACAACAATCGTAAAGGGGAGGTGGGGGGGTGTGGGGGGTAATGAAAGACGGATTAAAGGGAGAGTTTAACCAAAAATGAAAAATCTGTGGTTCACTCACACCCATTCTGATTTGTTTTTGTTAATCTTCAGTTGAAATGCTAGTTTCCTTTTCTGTGATGAGATGAGAGAGGTGAGGAGCTGACACAAGATGATCCACACAAAGGTCAAAGTCTTTCACACCGTCACGTTGATTAAAAAGAGAACATTTTCCATCTCTTTCTCTCTTCCTCAAACGTTCCTTCTCTCACCTCTGCTACACACCAGCTGTTTAGACTAATGAGCATTTCATCAATGAATGAATTATTGCTCATAACACAATTAATGGGCAATTTTATTTGAATTTAGAAATAAACCGCAGCTGTTCTCTTTTTACTCAGAAGCTCAGAACAGAGATGTTTATCTTTGAATATGAGAAGGAACAAAGAAAGTCAGAGACAAGGTTTAGAAGACAAATTTATAATGTGGAAGCAGACCGAACTGGGGCTTCTTGAGGAAATATTATTGCAAAAAAAGTGCAAACCGCATTTTCGATTTACACACTGAACGTGTATATTTATATTTCAGGGATGCAAGAAAGTAGAAAGATTAACAAAAACAATATTGAGCATTTAATTGTGTAAGCACAACCTCTTCCTTGGATCTTCTATTATTTCAAAAAAAAAAAAAAAAAAAAAAATCTTTATAATTATTTGTTTGCATAAAAGCTCAAGGATAAACCAAGAAGTCTTTTTACATCCATGTATGGTTATTCAGAAGAGAATATGAAGAAGTAGCAAAGACTTATGCATGTGCACACAGTCCTACACAGCTCATTGTAGGAAATAGTGACGTACAGTTTTTTTTACATCTAAAGGTAATCTGTGTATTTACCCATCACAGTCAGAACATTTCACTATGTTGTTTTCAACAGTGATTGATGTTAACCTGCAGAATGATCATCGGTGACCACTTTCTACGGTAACAGTCATTTACAGCATTAATTAACCAACGAATACTTAAAGTCCCTGTAAAGTCAAAATTAAGTATGTGTTCTGAGTTTGTCATACCACCGAAAAATGTGTTATTAGCCACCCAGCCCAATTTCAATGATTAAAAAAGCCGCCAAGTAAATAAAATAAGCTATCAAAATCTCGAAAAAATGAGCAGTAGTCTCAGCTCTCAAACGCTGGGGGCGTGTCCGCTGGCTGCGCTGAAACCACGCCCACTCGCTGGAAATATGACTCGCGCACAGCTCGTGCATGTCGGCGCGACGGGAGGATGAAGGCCGAAGCGGACAGCGGGAGATAGTCGGTTCGGCCCCATTCACCAGTAACAGCGGATTATCAGTGAATTCCAGTTGTCTCCAACGAAAGTAAACTATCCTGATCTCTACAGAGGCGGGTGTGATGGTGATCATCAGCTCTCCATCAAGGTAACGTTAGCTCTTCACAAGATAAATCCACCTCTTCTTGATATGATAATTTTTCGGAAATTTAAATAAGGACACCGATCTGTTTTCTAAGTGATTGCATCCAGGGAATACGCATTTACATGACGAAGGCATAGCCAGAGCCGTGGGCATAGTAGCTAGCAAACTGTAGGCTGTCTGATAGTAACTCGCGATTGAGCGATAGGCTTAGTGACTCCGTGCGTCATCAAGTAGGGGCCCAATCAAGCTCAGGGGGTCGCAGTGCGTCATCGAGCCCCCGTTTTAGCCCCGCCCAAAAAATCCGGCTCACAGCAAGGGTGAAAAACTGTTAAACGGTCTAACTCCACAATTTAGTACTTCACAGTTCTCAGTCTTTGTAACATGTTTTAGCAATACATTTCTAGCACTTATAATGTGTTTAGAATTGTTTTGTAGAATTGCCTTTACAGGGACTTTAAAGGGTTAGTTCACCCAAAAATGAAAATTCTGTCAGTAATTACTCACCCTCATGTTGTTCCAACCCCGTAAGACTTTCGTTCATCTTCGGAACACAAATTAAGATATTTTTGATTAAATCTGAGCGCTGTCTCACTCCTCCACAGGCTTATGGACACTATAACTTGCTGGCCCAGAAAATGTATTAAAGACATCGTTAATATAGTCCAAGTGACTCCAGTGGCTCAATCTTAAGTTTATAAAGCGACGAGAATACTTTTTGTGCGCAAAAACAAACAAAAATAACGACTTTATTCCACTATTCATTTCCTTCTCTCTGGGCCTCGAGTCTTTTCACGTAGTGTTTAAGTGTAGCGTGTCTGTGTTGTACGTCTCACGCATCACACACATGACAAGCGTCAGCCAATAGTGAGCCTACGTGGTGACGTGCAACACAGACGCGTTGCGCAAAAACACTACGTGAACTAACTCGAGGCCCAGAGAGAAGGAAATGAATAGTGGAATAAAGTCATTATTTTTTTTTTTTTTGCGCACAAAAAGTATTCTCGTCGCTTTATAAACTTAAGATTGAGCCACTGGAGTCACTTGGACTATATTAACGATGTCTTTAATACATTTTCTGGGCCAGCAAGTTATAGTGTCCATAAGCCTGTGGAGGAGTGAGCCAGCTCTCAGATTTCATCAAAATATCTTAATTTGTGTTCCGAAGATGAACGAAAGTCTTACGGGGTTGGAACAACATTAGGGTGAGTCATTACTGGCAGAATTTTCATTTCTGGGTGAACTAACCCTTTAAATCTTGACAAAATACACATCAAACATAAAAAAAAAAATATATATATATATATATATATATATATATATATATATATATATATGTTTCAACACATGACCACTGTTCTATCATTTATATATATTAGCGCCCGTAATCCGTCCTGGTCTGTCCCCCAAACTGAGGGTGCAGGTGAACATGTTAAAATCAGCCCATAAACAGGAACTGATGGCTTTGGACCGTCTCATGTCAAAGCAACTCTTCGCATGTTGTGTTTATAATGCGCCATTAGAATAGCCCATGAATGCTAATGGTGGTGACCTTGACATGACAACCAGATAAACAGGTTAAACAGGTGCTAATAAATTATGCATTAATGAACATACCTCAACAGAGCAAAGGCACACGTGCTATTTTACTCTCACAAAACTACACTGAGTTTTAATCAGTTTAGGGCCAGATTTACTAACAGCTTGCGCCTGCGCAAACCCTCTTTTGGCGTTAAAAAACTACAGTCAGGATTTACTAAAGACACGTAGTGAAAAATTAGCACTGAAAAGGTGTGGACAGGGTTATTTTTTTGCGGCTGACCTTGCAAATGCATTTGTAGGAGTTTCCCTTTCAGACGCAACATTTATGGGAGGAGAGTAAATGAATCACACAAGGTGATTTACTAAGGTTTGAGCTAGTAAATTTACTGGTATTTGCACCATACCCAAAAAAGCTTGACATAAACCAGGCGCTAATTTGTGCTGCTCTTGGTAGATTGCATTGGTCATTATGGAAATGATCCGGCTACGTCTGTGTTCTTTAATTTCCGTGTCGTCAGTAGATCACCCACAGAACTTTCCACTCCCATCGGGTAATTTGCCCTGTTTAGTAAATCTGACCCTACTTCTGTGTTCAGTATAACTTTAGCAAGTTTAATTCACTATTCATTTATTACTGAAATAAATATTATAATAATGTTTAAAGAAAATAAAAAAATTAAAACAATGTGATAGTTACGAAGATACAGATATGATTAAAACCTTACTTTGTGTATTGATTTTTTATTATACAGAAACACTCAAACATTAATTACATTTAGCTAATGTTTTTTTTTTTTATGAAATTGTAATACTGCCCATAACAAGATAAAAAAAAAAAAAAAAAACATTGCAAGTATTGATCAAAATCTTCATCAAAACAAAATAAAAAAATCAAAGAAAGAGCTCCCTTTGAAGTCAACATGAAATTTCCAAGTAAAAAAGGAAAGTTAAAGGTGAAAAAGATTATTAAATGACAAAAAAAGGTGCAAAGTTAAACTTTATGCATATAATTGCACTTTGAAAAAGTGATCATTAATAAAATACTATTCCATACATTAGGGAAATACATTTGAAAACATTTGATAAATCATTCAGAGTCAGACCAGGAACATGCATTAAGAAAGTAAGTTCATTCCATTTCATGTTGACTTTAAGTAAAAAAACATGCTACAAGAGGGAGTCGATACACAGACCTTGTGTGTGTATAAGTATGTGTTCATGGGGTCTGTACTGCTTCAGCGCAGCAATAAAAGGATCATACGCATTGAATAAAACATCTGAGCTCCACGGCGGGGCACTAAGTTCCCCGTGAGCAGCCTCGGCTTTGATGCCCCACGCTGCTACATGCATCTTACAATTTGTGGTGGTTACACTTGCCTTTTCATGTCTCACCACATCCTGCTTTTTATCTCAGCTCCTGCCTGCTCTAACAGGTATCTTCATGACGCTAAACGCTGACACATTACTGGGGAAATGTGATAAACTAGCAGTACAAAACTACAATGTCAGTGATTGTCAGAAAGTAACATCCATCAACAATGAGTCATCTATAATCCTGAAGTTTCATTCAGGGCTAGGCTACATCTGCAAACAAAACCCCACTCGTGTTCGCATTAAAATAAACTAACAAAGGATTTGATTGGTGATGGTCCCCTCAGTTGAAATCTCATTCCAGGGGTGATCCGCCAAGGACTCTACAAGACCCCTGAAGGTGTCCTGTGGCATCTGGCACAAAGACGTTTGCAGCAGATCCCTGTAGGTTACAAAATGTTCTAATTTTCAAAACTAAAAGTTGTGTTTGTTTGAATTATATTTGTATTACTAACCTTGACAAAGATCATTCCATGTTGTGAAAAATATATTGCTCACTGTTAGTAAATGTTAAATAATACAATTACTAATGTTAACCAATGAGACCTTATTGTAAAGTGTTACCGAAATCTCTTATGGTCACCAAGGCTACATTTATTTGATAGAAAACATAATAAAAACAGAAATATTACAAAATAATATTACAATTTAAAATATCTTTTTCACTTTTAATATCTTCTAAGATGTAATTTATTCCTGTGATGGCAAAGCTGAATTTTCTGCTTCATTACTCCAGTCTACATTGTCACATGATCCTTCACAAATCATTCTAACATGCTTATTTTGAAAAAACATTATTATCTATGTTGAAAACGGTTGTTCTGCTTAATAATTTTGTGGAAATCGCAATAAACTTTTTCAGGATTATTTGATGAATAAAAAAAATCCAAAGAACAGCATTTATTTGAAATAAAAATCTTTTGTAACAACGTAAAAGTCTTTATAGCAACTTTTGATACATTTAATGCATCATTTAATTGATGAATGAAAGTATTTATTTCTTTAAAAAAAAAAAAAAACATACTGACCCATTTTGGCTTGACTGCTCGGCCCAAACTAGCATTCAATTCCACATCCCTCCCACACATAGAGAACTGTTTCAGAAACGTGTTTACATCAATTAAACAAACTCAAATTCAGGTCCACAACAAAAGCATAGTGTAAAAAAAAGCATCACACTCTATGGTAACTCTGAAAACCTGCGCTCTGAAAGCTGGATTTAATTGCTTGTGTAAACAAAATAAATGACTATAATAAAACAATAAACTTGCCAACATAAAGATAAACACCACATAATTAGCACAGGCCTGAGAAATCCTGAATTTATTTACTATTGTATCTTGCCACAAAGCACACATTACTAGGCAATACACTGGGTAACTGCAATAAATAATAGCATCACTCAGAAGTAATTTTTTTTTTTTTTTTCATTAAGTAATCATTATGTATAATTGCTATATGGCACATTTCAGTACCCCACAGAGACTTATGAAAATGAAAAGTAATACAATTATTATCATCATCTCTCCCTGTGGTACAGAGATGGTAAAGATCTCCATCCAGAGAGACTGCATTAATGAACAGTGTTTTCTATACTATTCAGTTTTTCTTTAATTAGAACTGGATTTGAATTATATCACTATTTTAATTAGAACTGGATTTAGAACCTTTGCAGCTGGATATTGTTAACATGTTTGCTAGTTTCTTGATTAATCATAGAATCATTAAACATCTAATGTCATTGATTATTTTGTAAACAGAGTGTCTTCATTGTTAGGGATTAATTTCACAAACACGCACTGCGTAATAGTTCTGGGAAACTGCAGCTGTTCTTACTGTGAGCAATAATATAGTGTAGTTACAGAGACATTAAGAGAAAGAGTTCACAAAAAATCATGTCATACCAAACCCATGACTTTCTGTCTTTCATTGATCATAAAATATAAAGTGGGATAGTTCACCCAAAAATGAAAATCCAAATTTTTTTGTTTAGTCCATACATGTTTGGCAACCAACATTCTTCAAAATATCCTCTTTTGTGTTACAAAAAAAGAAAGGTTCAGAACGATGTGAGGGTGAGTAGTGTTATGACAGAATGTTCATTTTTAAACTCTTTTATTTAATATCTGTTAGTTAATCTACTGAAGGGCTGTGTTTAGAATCCACATAAGAAACAAGTCTAATCATGTCTGATATGGTGGTGGTGATGATGCAGCCAAATTTTTCAAGGCTTCCTTAAATTATTTGACCAGTCATTCTGACAACTGAAACTGTATAGTTTTACACATCCCTACATCCTAGATCTTTTATGGTCCTTTGGAGAGCTTTAGTTTACAGCCTTCGATCACTGTAAAACACAACAGCGTCAAACTTCTCATTTTGTGCCCCACAGAAGAAAGAGTTATATGGGTTGGTACAAATGAGGGTGAATGATTGATCACTTTTTTCACTTTTGGGTGAAGTTTGGTAAGATTCTCACCAAGGCTACAATTTAAAAAAAAAATGTATAAAAAAATATAGTATCACAGTATTATTACAATTTAAAATAACGGTTTTCTATTTTAATATATATTTTAAAATACCATTTATTCCTGGGAAAACAAAACTGATTTTTTTGGCAGCCATTACTCAGAGTCACATGATCATTTATTCTGTTTTGGAAATCAATTAATATTTCTTATTATTATCAATGTTGTAAACAGTTGTGATGTTTAACTCTTTCCTCGCCAGCATAAAAAAAAAGAAGAAAAAAAAGAAGTGCCAGCCACCAGCAGCATTTGTGATCATTTTCACACTATTTTCATTGCCCCCAGAATATTTTGTTGAGTGAATATCTGAATATGCAATATATCAAAAGAATAAACAGACCCTTATTGCTTATTGCATTCCTTTTATCAACACTTGTGGGTAAGTTTAATAAAAAAAAAGCAACATTTTGAGCAAAAAGCTGAGAAAATCGTTTTTGTCAAAGACTACGTCCGGATCGGATTCAGAACGATGATCAAAACATAGATGGAGTAGATCGAGTCCATCAACACCCCTAAAGCTTGCACAGCATAACTCTTCCTGGGTTGACATTTCATTCGGTTAGGCAGTTTTGATTTATATGCTGTTTAATGTTGATGACCGTGTTATTTTACATATGCCTCTGCTTATATCGCTTGTTTCTGCCTCTTCTTCACATGTGTTTTGATCAGAAGATTCAGTACTCTTTCAAAAGATGCCCAATAGCACCCCCTACCGTATAACAGTGAAAACACGGAAAGCCGGAAATTTCAGTCAATGGTGGAGAATCGTTGTCTCTTAAATGACACACATTTTAGTCAATGTTGGGGAAAGAGCTCATATGTTTGTGGAAAACACAATTTCTTTCAAAAGAAAATCAGACCCCAGCATTTTTTGTGGTAATGCATATTACTAGAAGAACCTGATAAAAATCTTGCGTTTGGCTCATTTGGCATGATTTTAGTGAATCAAATGATCTGTGCTGTCCTCTTAACCTTCAGTAACACAGAATACAATTCAGTCAACCTTATGCATACAAACTCCCTAAGCTTCTGTAATGGTGATTGAGGCAGTGAAACTCTATGTATGGAGAGCATTTTAACAGACATCAAACACACACATACACACGCACGCGCACACACACGCACGCACGCACACACGCACACACACAAACAAAACCACCTGTTTCAGCTGCATGAGGTCTCCACATATGACCCTGCTCCATGTCTCCATGCGAGGGCTAATCACATTGTGCCGTATATGTAATTATGTACCTCATTAAGCAAATCCCAAGAGTCATTAGGGATTAACTAATATCCATACGGTTACTATCCATACAGTTACACGCATATCTGCGTTATTAATTTAGCCCTCTACCCATCTCCACTCCAGGCATGGCCTCCCAGAGGTGAGGTCAGCGACCTTATGAGAGGAACGCAGAGGCATATTTTCACTTAATTGGGTATTGTGGATTTAATTAAATCGCATTGAGAGGGAAATTTCAAGGTGGCACTGAGCCTGCGGACTCAACCTGAACAGCCAGACAGGACGGCCGCTCACGCTTCGCGCTCTGCCAAGGATGTGCTTATCACTCTCCCTCTATCTATAGCTTCTTTATCTTCTTTATAGCCTTATACCATCCTTAAAGCACTCTCACTCGCCTTCTTTGTTTATCTTCGTCTCAGCCGCACACACACAATGCTGATGAGCTCACAGTATGTGTATATAAGAGTGCCTATATGATGAGACTAGATGGCAAAAACGACAGGTAAAATTAAAGCCAAGTTAACATACCACAGTCATGCCCTGTGCCTAAGCCCTACATACACATACACATGTACATGGAAGTGCAATTAGAAGAACTGCAAATCTAATCCATGATATATTGATTATTAAAAATAAATAAATCAAATATCAATGTGCTAAGAAAAGCCACCAAATGAAAATAATATAACCGTACTTTTTTGTGGCAGATCAGAGACTTGATTAGTTTTTCTAGAATTCTTTTTAATCGTTGCTCTGTGTACACATGTATATAAAATTACTTTTTAAAAAAAATAAAAATAAATGTTTTTATTTGCAAGTTATTTAATTATAATATTTAAAATGATATTAATTTAAAATTAACAAGATTTTTTTTATTGTAATTAAACATGCTTTCCTTTTTTATATAATTTAAATTATAAGTCATACATATATTTAGCAATAAATAATTTTTTTATGTTTTTGAAAGAAGTCTCCTGTACTCACCCAAGTTGCATTTATTTGATCAATGATAATAAGACAAATTTATTCATATTATTATTAATGTTGAAAAAGATTGTGCTGCTTAATATTTTAGTGGAAACCATGATAAATTTTTTTCAGAATTCTCTGATGAATAGAGTTTAAAAGAACAGCATTTATTTGAATCAGAAATCTTTTTTAATATTATACATGTTTGTGCAGTCAGTTTTAATCCATTTAATATACTTTTGCTTAAAGCTGCAGTCTGTAGTTTTTCCTCTTTGTCGCCATCTCTGTTCGAAATCTGCAATTGCAGTTATTCGCGGAATTATCAACTTTACGTGGGTTGTGCCTCGGCACGGCACAGCGCGGATGAATCCAATATTTTGAGGAGAATGTGCGTCTGTCAGTCACTGCGCGGTGTGGATGCTGTCATTCGGAATCACAGATTCTACTTTTTGGAAGTATGACCAACATAAGAATTTTCACCGGAAAATGTAATTTGAAAGAGTAAAGTAACATCCACTTTTGTTCTGAACAACTAAGAGAAAAAAAAAGCATTGCAATAAATCGCGCTGATTAAATCTAACCGTGCAAATTATACTTTGTTCTCAAATTGTAAATATTAACAACATCAGCATTGCGTGACTACATTTAATGCCCTTCCGATATTTATCCTTGTTTTCGCATGGGCCCGGTTGCATTATCTTTTTTTTCTGTAGCCACTCCGAAGTCTGAAGTCTTTTCCATTTTACAACGGGTGAATCTCCAGTTGTCACTGGTGATTGGTCGTTTGAACCTTTCTGGACCTGCCATCAAATTGATAAGTTTAAAGGGTTACTTCAGGATTTAGCATTAAGCTTTGTATTAGTAGAAAACCTGTAGTATTTTCGAATTACCATGCTTTCCACCCTCATATCCCCCTGAGACAAGAGATTTATGTATTTTTTGTCTGGAAAAAATCCTCCGATGACGCAAAAATCGTCATTTTGCGTCATCGGAGGATTTTCTGGACAGAGGCTAAAGACTACAGCCAGTAGATGGCATTGTTCCGCATGTTTTCAGCCCGCCCATACAGGGTGGGATCTCACTCAGTCAGAATGTACACAGTGTCAGCCGTCTTTCTTTGGAAGCTAAGCTAGCAGGCTCTTGTTCTGTGGAGAAAGCTGAATAGTAGGAGAAAGCTGAGTAAGTAACCATCCTCCTTTTCCCGGACTTGTCCGGCGGGCGAGATCGTTCAAAATGTCCGGGATTCAGCTTTTGCTTTCTGCGGTTGCCATTCATTATTTACATGCACACCTTTCAATCTAACTGAATTCATTCTGATTGGTGAATTTGAATGTAGTGTTTACATGAACGCTAAACAAGTGATCGGTTGATGTGCGTTTTACCTTTGCTAAGAATAATTCCCACTCCTCCGTGAGAGATGCGAGACCGGCGCGTCTCAGTAATCACGCCACCGGCCTCGCGCTGTTCTCCCGCGGCCGTCAGCCTCGTCCTGCTCACCACAGTAAAACATGATGAATGGCGACTGTAGAACGCAAAAGCCGAATCCCGGACATTTTGGACGATCTCTAAATCCCTCGCAAACTCATCATCACGTAGGCTAGCTTTGTTGTTTTCATCTGCGCACTCTTACCGGTAGGCGTGGCCTCCTAAGGCAGCGAAGCAAGTGCATTCTGGGAGTTGTTGTCTTTCATCCACATAAGCCAAAAATACTTTTTCTGGCTTTTCTCAGTCTAGAAAGCTCCAAATTCAAAAATTTCTTCACATTTCTTCTACTTAAATGACCTATTTTAAATACACATTCATCTTCCCAGAGGTGAAGTACCCCTTTAATTATATCAAGTTGAAGACAAAAGATTAACTGTTTAATGTTTTTTTTTTGTATTCTTTTTCTTTATTTTTATAATTTCATAATGTATTTTGTTAAGTCACAGTATGTTTGTACATGTGTGCTGATGAGAGATATGGGATGAGCTATATTTTGCTTAGAGGTATGTGTGCAATGCAACGTTCACTGAGCAGAGATATTCCACTAATGATGACACTTCAGTTGGTATGTTCTTTACAAGAAAAGGCATGTTTCAACTGATGCAAATGTACCACAAATGTATACACTGAGAAATAGTTTCTTAACATGGAAAGTGGATTGTACCATGTGTAAGCATGATGTATACGTTCCATTTTTAGACATAAACAACATTTTTTCTACCTTACAAGAAAGCTGTAAGTCCCAGAGTGGTGTATATAAGCTCAATCTTACTGTACCACCTCAGAGAAACATAAAGACATGATGGGGTGAAAGGAAGGAGAAACATAGAGGCATGATGTGGTGAGGAAATAGAGAAATGGGGAAAAGGGAAATCTGGAATGAAGACCTCCTCACCTATAGCCTTGTTATGCTATGCCTGTTTCTCTCTGTCTGACACATGTATAAAATAATAAATAGAAATCTCTTGGCAAAAGTAACTGGTGTAGCTTCCGTGATTCTACCATAACGGGGGAAAGCATGATTTTCAAATCTACAATTTGGCGTCACAAATAGGACTGCTATTCAGACAATTGTCTCAATCACTTCAGGTAAGACTTTTTTTCTTTCTAAAATAGTCTGCCTGGTGATTAGAGACATTGACTGAAACTGCGTAAAAGAACTGGTGTTACTTAAAGGTGCATTGCGCAAGTCTCTGAGGTTTTGCAGAACTATGCCCCCTTCTGGCGACACGCGAAACTGCAACCAGAGTTGTGCACGCGGTTACGTTGAGTTTGCGTTGGGGTTTGGGATGAACTAGAAGCCGGTCTCTTTGAATCCATCTTCTACTTTTGCAAAAGTCGCTTGAGTTGTCTTCGCTGATGCGGATAATGGCGGCGAATACACAAACCTGCCAGACATAGCCAGGTGAGCGTGAACGCGCATGACGTCACGCCCAGTCGATTCCGACCCGAATCCCTCTTATTTATTTTACTGTACAGGATTATAGAGGCAATCGCAGTGATCATAGAAGGGCTCATTCAGCCCATCAGGCAATTGTTTAAGCATGTATGGGTTCGAAAAACGGGTATTTTTAACATGAAATGTTGCGCAATGCACCTTTAAAGTACCAGTTATGTTACCAATGAATATATGTGTCAGACATAGTAAAAAAAACACAAAAAAAACATACAAAAATAAAAATAAGGGATACCTTTGTTTTTAACTTTGTTTTTTTCTTTCCCTCGAGTTCCTCGAGTGAGAAGGGAGAGTGAAGCAGCCCCTTCCTTTGGAATCTATACCTTCCTCTAGACACACACATAGACAGAGATATATATAAATAGAAAGCCTGTTGCTTCTCTAGTAAACACAGAGAGTGGTAAAATGACCGAAAGTAATTGTATAGCAAAACAATATCTTCGGGTATTTGAAGTCAGAGTATCTGACTAAGTCAGAGTAGTGAGTAGAATGAAATTATAAAAGTTATGAAAATGCAGAATTACTCTGAGGCATTCTGGACTTTCTCTCAGAGTCTTTCTCTCATTCAAAGTCAGTTAGATTCTGCTATTTGAGCCTAAGTAATAACAAGCTATTTACAGTAAAGCACAGTGTCTCAGTTGGAAATTATAGACACAGATTTTGAAAGAAATGATACATGCAATTGGGAGTTGCAATCAAGAAATATGAATATACCTTAAATGACAGAAGTGACCATTTTTATTTGTTTATCCCATGACCAGTAACTTCTTTGTCTCATCTTTGTCTTCACCATGTACAGGGCTGATGGTTCTGGTTATTGATGTAACAGAACATTACACTTAATGGACAGTTGTAATAACTAAATTCACTGAGTATTAGAGATGCGCGGATGGGCTATTATTTCATCCCCAACCGCATCACAAAAATCATCATCCGTCCGCCATCCAGCCGCACCAACGTTTTTGACCAATTTTCAAAACCGCACCCGCCCGCCATCCGTTGATTTGTGTATACATATATTTTTCATTTGATTGGTTCAACCGCCCGCCACCCGCCCGGAATTAATTAAAATATTATTTTTCGTCACGTCATCCGCCCAATCCGCGGTTTATCCGCGGAGTCCGCGGCTGTAACCGCCAACCGCGCATCTCTACTGAGTATAAATTCAGCATTGCTATGTTGATTTTTTAACAATGTCAAATGGATTTTGGTGATTAAATACCACTTTCATTAATTTGTCTCCATGTTTACACTATTAGGCATTCCAAATGGCTCTTGAATGCACTTTCCTGAACTCCAGAAAATACCTGTTAAAAATGTCCTAATGGGAAGGAGCGGTTACCAGTGTGCATGAGGTCATTTCTCAAAGACGGGTAAGATGCTCTTTTGGCCAAGTGGAGGGCAACCTAAGGGCGTTTTCACACCTGAAAGTCCGCACCAAGGTCCGAACCAAAGTTCATGTTTTGATATATTGTATACATTCGGTTAGTTTTGATTTGGTTTCACATTGCAATTATGCGAGCGCACTTAAGAACTTTACATGACGTACTTGCGTCCTGTCGTCATCATCTATGTGGGCTGCATCTTGACATTGATTGGTTTGTAAACGGACGAGCGTCTGACGTCAGCGTGTTGTCAATTCGGCGGGTAACTTTGTCAAGAATGACTGAACAGACGCATTTGTGACCGATCACGGAAAGTAGGGACACAAGTCGGTTCTGGGGCATTTTGAGTTATTCACAGATTCTGAAAGTGTAGTCTCCAAGCTTTCCAACGACGTGTAACACATGGTAATCTGATAATATTTGGAGAAGTTGTGACCATTTGAAGGTAGGCACTCAAAAAAGCTCAAAGGGGAGAAAACGGCCTCTAAAGATTGTGCAGTTCTCACCTCTCTCTCCTGCTGGGAGTGACAATAGGGCTCAATTACATCTCATTTAGATAAGCCATACCCCCTGTAAGGCTGTAAAGCACAGAGGGGAGCAAAAAGGTCAGGAAAATGTGCCAACAAAGAAAAAAAAAGAAGTTTGCAAACAGGCAATATATAAATAAATGTCTCTTAGCATCTACCGATAAAACTGTATAGGCAACTCTTACAATACACTGAATAAAAAATAAGATAAACTCTAGAGAATGTTCAAATCAAAAACAGGATGTGCTATGTGATATATATATACATACAGTATATGAGTATGAATCCATGTATGAATCAGAATCAGAATAGATTTTATTGCCATTGTCAATGAAAGGTTTCACAGACTAGGAATTTTCTTCGGTGTACTCGTGCAATGATGGCATTGTCTTCTGCATAGTTTTTCATGAAGTCCACAACTCTGTTGATATCCTCAGGGCTGATGAACCTGGCTGGTGGACATAATGCTTGGCCATCTAAACCTCCCTCATCCCACTAAAGATGAATAATCCACCTATTAACTTAAGTCTTGTTAGAAAACAAACAATAAAAAACTATTCTTGGAACTTTAAATGCGAATTACTTAAAAAAAAGAAGAAGATTTTATGGAATAGAAAGCTCCTGCAGCAGGTGCATTAGCACAACAGGTAGCCTCAAGCTACATGACACAATTTAATTTATTAATATTACACTTTTATTTAAAGCTCACTTTAAAACACCATCGTGTATTTGTATCACATTCCGGTCGCGATTTAAAATGGTTTCAAGTCATAAAAAGATTTTGAAATATGTTATATTTAGCATTTTATATGAAGCTATGGGCTATGCTTACCCTTACCTTTATTCTTTATTCATATAAAAATGCCCCAAATCGCACGAAAATAACACACAAAACACATATACTTCAATCGTGCATTTATTAGCTTCTTGTTTCGGTGAAGAAATGTCACTTTCGCTTTGTTATCACGGATGTCCAGAATGAGGAAGTGCACACAGGACGCGTCATGCAGAAGAGGTCACGTTGAACTACGTGAGATGATTGACAGCTGTACAGCAAATGATAGAGCTCTGAGGTCAAATCTGACGCAAATCAGGAAGAGGAGACACACATCTAGCTCCGTTCGCTGTTTGAGCTCTTCAGATTGCATAATTCAGTGGAAAATGAATAGGAATGTTATTCTGTATGACGAAATAGTTTACTAGCATGTGATAATTAATCATTATTTCTCCAAATATGCGTACCATTGGACACCATTGTATTTGAGCACAAATAAACCGGAGAAGACGAGAATGAATGTTGTGTGAGTGATGATTTCTATTCAAAATAACGAACGTTACAGATTAATTATTTTGCACTCCTGGCATAAATTAAGAAATTAATGTCACTGTAAACCAGTTTAATCATAAACAGTGGTCAAATATCGAAGCTGGAGTCTTAAACCTTTCTTATGATGCTGAGTTTGTCCAGATCAAGTAAGAGTGTGATGTTTTGATGAGTAATGAATGAATTTTGAACAACAGTGATCCCTGACGAGCAAGGGGATAATAAGTAGCCACGCTGTTCTCTTGGAGGGCGGGGGCAATAACAAAAGCCGGCTTATCCAGTATGGAAATACACACAGACAATGACACGCCCCTACTGCGTGCTAGAATCTCAGAAAAACAAGCCGATTTCAACCTCAAAATGTACGCTTTTAAATATACCAATACTGCTATCTCAAACATGGAGAGGCTTCTTCGTGATCTCAACTAACAGGTTCTGCAAAAAAAAGCGAAAATCACCAATTTTGAAAAAAAAAAAACGCTTCTCTCTCATTTTGCTCGAAAGTTGTGCTGCCGACTTGTGGGAGGGGGACACCACCACTGGGCACCTACCCTGAAGGGAGGTGTGTTTATGTGAGATGGGTATGGTTGAGCGGATGTTTGTTAGGCCAACAGCATCATTGAGGGTTACAGCAGTCTGCCCAAAAATGTGAGCAGACATTTTTCCATGCCTCCAGGCTCTCCATGCCTGTTCACCAGAAACCGCATTCCTTGGATGGCTTGTATTTCATTGTGACAAGTGTCATAACTTGATGTAACTATAACAGGGAACACCCTGAGGAAAGGAGATTATTCAGAGGAAAGGAGTATTCAAGAACTATCTGAGACCATGAGGGTGATTGTCATTAATTCTGTGGAGACCATAACAAAGCTTATTAATTTAATTTAGAAACATGATGTTGGTTGCCTTATGGACAAAATTGTCTAAAAGTTTTAGATCCTGAATCCGTGATGGCTGTGTGATATTGAATTAATATGTCTAGCATAGTTTTCACCTTTGCAGATCATTAGACATGGATAACAGGGGATAAATGAATTCACCATTTAAACTAAAGATAACTTTAGAAATGCTCCTTTGATGACAAATGGATAGAACCGAGAATGGGACATACAGAGTGAAATAGAAGATTTTATACACTACTTACAAAACAACCTCACAAACAATGAACAACCGCTTACTGATTTACAACCCCCAATTTGCATATATTTAAAAAAACTGAGTATTGTAAAATCTGAGTATTCGATAAAGCCAGGTTCAAAATTCTTTTTTCATTGTGTTCACATATTAGATGGGAAAAATCTACTTATCTACGATATTTACTTTTGTTATCCTGTAAATCAGAATATACTGTCAATAGCCTTAAAAAAATTATTTTCGCCATGTTTTTTGGAATAAAACGTTATATAAACCAGGCTAGGAATAATATATTTACAAATCCCTCTGTAAATGTCTTCAAAATACTACTAGGTACAAGACTGGAAAGTTTGGTGTATATAGGTGCTACTGAAGTGGAGATTTCGGACTTCAAAGTCATT
This sequence comes from Rutilus rutilus, assembly GCF_951802725.1. Lineage (NCBI taxonomy): Eukaryota > Metazoa > Chordata > Actinopteri > Cypriniformes > Leuciscidae > Rutilus > Rutilus rutilus. The sequence continues at coordinate 22,224,590 of NC_140224.1, forward strand.
TTGAGAAAACGGGCTTTTAAAGATTTATATCAGCCAATGAGATTGCGAATTTAGAGTTAAATCCCCCCTTTTACTTTCACGATTGGTTGCTGATAAAAAGGAAATGACCATATTTGGATCTGACGGCATTGTACAGGAGAGAGAGAGCTTTCTAACGGTGTATGTGATGACAGGGTGCAGGTAGCGATCGTGGAGCAGCGGGATGATTTAGAACTCCAACTTTTGTTGAATTTATGAGAAATCTACGGACGCAAACAGACAAATTGTAGAAATATAAAGAACTAAATGTGTATTTCAGACTTTTTTTCACCACAAGTCTGAAAGAAGAAATGTTATTGAAGACAAATATCCCAAAATCTCAAAATTGACTAGTAAAAAAAAAAAAAAAAGATTTTGCCTGCCGTGTCTCGCCTTAATATGGAAAGTGGATTGTACCATGTGTAAGCATGAGGTATACGTTCCATTTTTAAACATAAGCAACATGTTTTTCTACCTTACAAGGAAGTTGTAAGTCCCAGAGTGGTGTATATAAGCTCAATCTTACTGTACCACCTCAGAGAAACATAAAGGCATGACGGGGTGAGAGGAAGGAGAAACATAGAGACATGAGGGAATAGAGAAATGGGGAACAGAGAAATATGGAATGAAGACCTCCTCACCTATAGCCTTGTTATGCTATGCCTGTTTCTCTCTGTCTGACACATGTATAAAATAATAAATAGAAATCTCTTGGCAAAAGTAGCTGGTGTAGCTTCTGTGATTCAACCATAACTGGGGAAAGCATGACAAGTGCTGTGACAAAAGGCTATAAATCTCCACCTCCAACATCCTCAAACAAAACATAGCCTACTAGCCGAGACACCTTCTTTATGTGTACAGATGAGACATAATGATGCAAAGACATGCTCGAATTTCCCGCGGAAATCCACCAAAACCACTGGAATTAAAAACATTATTACAAGCTTACCGTTTTGAATCGATCTAAGGCAAGCAGATAGTTTTGAACACTGGCTGGTTATGTACTTGCTAAAAAAATATATTTTGGATCATTTTTACCCCAAAAAAGTTACGGAATGCAGCTTTAATAAAAGCATTAAATTATTATTAAAGCAGTAATAAAGCATTTAAAACTTAAAAAAAAATCTTACTCATGCTTTTAATATAATCTTAATTTATTATTAATACACAATTTAAATTAAATATACGTATATTAGTATAATGTTATAAAATATAAGCATGTTATAATTATAATATTTTCTTTGAACATTTATTTTAAAATATTTTATTTTAGAATTTAATTTAACTGTACAAAATTAACATGTTAAACTGACAGCCATTTGACACCAATATTAAAGAACAAGAAGAAACTCTCTCTACATCTCAAAGCGTGTCAATCGTTCATGTGGCTCTGCTCACATTTCGATGATTAACTAGCTGTTGTACTTTTTCTCCATTTCCTTCATAAAAAAAGAAAATAGCATTATGAAATCTAGTATAGATATCACCTTCTGAGCCACAGAGTCAACCCCATTAAATCAATTTCCCCTAATCTGAGTAAAGCTGGCCCGGAGCAGGAAATACTTACTACAGCACAGGCCCGGGAGAAAGAACCATTGTGCTGTGATGCAAAGCCTGCGCTGAAGAGGATCTGATTAGCAAAGTGCTGCTCCTTTGGGAGCTCCGCCAGCTTCGCTCTGCCGTGTTCTGCCCAGACAAACACCACTCCATCTGGCAGCAGACACACTGCTCGCGGGCCACACCGGGGGAAGAGACCAGGGCAGCAGCACCTTACTGCAAGACTGAGGAGCCAGAATATATAGCCACTCTCACTTACACAAGAAAACACACAGGTGTGCCAGTGAGAGTGCATGGGCAAAAAGTGAAAGACCACTGGTAAATAGTTAAATAGACCACTGGTAATAACACTTTACAATAGGGTTCCATTTGTTTACATACTGTAGGGTAACGGTATTAGTTAACATGAACTAACAATGAAAAATACTTCTAAAGCACCTAATAATCTTAGTTATTACACAGCTCTGTGGAATACTTGATTCTGATTGGTCAATTGAGCCACCCAGCGGTATGTTATTCCCCGATAACTACCGGTAAGAACTGATAACACAGGCTCGTCTGGATAACTAAAGTCGGCGCTTTACGCTTGCTAGGAAACCTTTTTCCTTGTAGAAGTTTTGCGTTTGGTGAGCTAATAAAATATTAAAACGCAAATCAATATATTTTGTTTGCAGTTATTTAATTATGTCATCCGATACCGCGCACTGGCTCTCTCGTTTCATACAAATGCAGCAGCTGCCATTTTGCGATGATTGTTTCGTACACTGTAATGGATTATAAGGTAACAAACAGGTATGATTTTAAAACAGCTTAATCTCAAATTAACCCCCTGGGGTCAGCGGTCGCACTGGCGCTACCAGCTCGCTTTTTTTCTTATCAGTGCAAAAGAGACTTAAAATACTCTGTTGATTTTGATCTTATATATAAGTGTTGTACATCATTCAATCCTGTTAAGTCTCTATTTTTTTTTGTGTATACTCACAATAAAAACAAAGTGTTGTGCTTTTCGCCAAATAAAGAAAAATAAACATGATGCGAGTTCTGCCTTCTCTCTGTCAGTGAAGTCCATTCTGAAACGTGTCCGAAAATGAACTGTAACTCAGCGAATACTCAGTCACACAGGCACGAGAGATATGTCTTTATAAAGGTTGAATTCTCTTCTTTTAAACGAAGTAATTTATATAAAAAAACAAATATTCTCTGTTTATGTAATCTGTATGAAAAGAGAGAGATGTCAGTCGTTCTCATTATTGTTCTCTCAGCTCATTATCTGCTAATGTGAACACGCCCACGGAGAGCGCGTGCTATTCAAACGCAAATGATCTGAGGCAATCCATGCAAACATGTCAATGCCCACGTCAGCTCGATAAAATACATCAAGTTTAATCGCGTGTCGGTGTGTGAATGAATGAACGGCACAGCTGTATTAAACAACAGCGCGCATCTGTGCCGTTCATTCACAATTGCACTTACATTAGTAAACATGTTATTTTTACATGAACACATCTACTAGTTTAGCTTTGACCAAACTATATTGCTATACTGAGATGAGTAAAAAGTCGACTGAAATATGCTGAAATAAAATGTCTTTGTATAAGCAATGTATTAAACTGCAAATGAACATGTATATGCTAATATATATCATAAAAACGATATGTTACAGATGAAATATGAATGTTTAGACAAGATTTCGTTGACTAGTTTTGGATAGATTATAAAGTTTTTACTGTAAAAAAGACTACGGCCACATCAAATAAGCTTTTGTTCACCAATTTCTGCTCATATGTTAAATATATAGTATGGGATGTTTTGTCAAAAATAAAGTAGGTATATTGAATTATCAACTAAGATGTTATTATAGTGTTTGTTGCAATATTCAAACTAATGAATCCTTAACTTTGAAATACGTATAAAATGTATTCTTTTTACAAAGAAAGATTACACTTGAAATATTGTTACAATTGTAATTGTTTTTGTAATTGTAACCTTTTTAATAAAATAGCAAAAAAAAAATATTTACAAGGTAAATCTAAACAAAACAAAATCTAAATTATTATGAGCCTTCTCATTAAATAATTTTATTGTTTTATTAGTGACAAATATGGGGAGAGGATACATATTAAAAAACTTTCTGAAAATACAGTATGAGAATTAACTGCTCAATTACTAGAAATGTTTACCTTGGATATTATACAATTTGCATGCATACAAAATTTGTGGAAAAAGACAACAAATTTTCAAGATGTTTCCAGCTCTAACTTTGAACCAATTCTGTTCAATTTTGAACCTTTGAACCAATTCTATAGAATAAATATGTAGAATATGTTTATAGAATATGTTTATAAGCAACTGAAAAAAGCACAAATGTCAGGGCATGTCAAAACATCTCAAGGACCCAAAAAACACCTTAGACCCCAGAGGGTTAATATCTCTTATCCCCATAATTATTTATGTGGTGAAATACCATGTAGTGGAATGACTGTAAAGTATACCTTAATGTCCATCTACTTTGAATGTGCTGCTTGCTAGCTTCTCCGCAGAAACTTTGTGTTTAGAGAGCTAATAAAATATTAAGTCTCAGATCAATATTTCATGTCTAATATTTAACTTATGTGGCAAGTAGCCGTGTAATAAGCGGGAGAACGTACATCCAGCCGGTTGTTATCGCAGAATAAAACCCGACAGGGTGATCAGGGTTTTTTCTACGATAACAATGTACATTATCCCTTACTTAATGTTAATCTCAGCATTTACTAATACATTATTAAAATCCAAAGATGGATCTGTTCACATTTAATGGACATGAGCTAACATGAACTAACAATGAACAAATGTATTTTTATTAATTAACATTAACAAAGATGAATAAATACTGTAATAAATATATTGTTCATTTTTAGTTCATGTTAGTTAATGCATAATGCATAAAGTTAGTTAATAGTTAATGAACCTTATTGTAAAGTGTTACCACTTAAATATATTTATGATATAAAATAAATATATATTTATTATACTGGAAAACAAGAAAAAGATACTGAAGAAAATGTTGTTTTGCAGTGTGAGCAAGACAACTGTAAAGGTGTGACAATAACCATTTTTTTTAAAAACAAGATGTCGCTCTCTTACACCCCTCAAAGTCAATGGAAGTTGATACGTAAGCAATAAAAAGGAGTTATCAGCATAGTATCCGTTACACACTGGTAATTGGAGCAGCACGCACCTTCTTGTTTCTAATTTCAGTGCACAGATACACATTTAATGCACTACTAGTTAAAAAAAAAAGCGTTCATTGAAAAAACTTGCACACCCCCTAAACACTCCCATTAAAACTTTCACATGTGCACAGAGGGGAAGTCCCCTATTTCCTGCGGCATAGTGGTTTCATATCCTGCTTTGTTGCCACAGCAACAGAAGGTTCACTTTTGGTTTAGCTTTTGATCTTTGACCGAGATAGCGTGTAGCACCAGAACATTTCTGAGAAACCCCAAAAGTCCAAAGGCAAGTACTGAGTCAGAGACCTTTTCCTCGTTCAAAAGAACATGGTCTCGGATACCTAGGACAGTTCAAAATGTCCCTTGTCTATTAACCCTGTAAAGCCAGACATATGAAATAACTGTTTCATAAAAATTGAGCAGCTTGTTGAAACTTAAGACAAAATATGAAAAAAAAAAATATATATATATATTATATGTATATGTATATGTACAGTACCAGTCAAAAGTTTGGAAACACTACTATTTTTAATGCTTTTGAAAGAAGTCTCTTATGCTCATCAAGCCTGCAGTTAAAAACAAAAAACAAAACAAACAAAAAAACAGTAATATTATGAAATATTATTACAATTTAAAATAATGGTTCTCTTTTTTTAATATACTTTAAAATGTAATTTATTTTTGTGATGCAAAGCTGAATTTTCATCAGCAAGTACTCCAGTCTTTGGTGTCTTATGATCCTTCAGAAATCATTCTAATATGCTGATTTATGATCAATGTTGGAAACAGTTGTGCTGCTTAATATTTTTTTATAACCTGAGATACTTTTTTCAGGATTATTTGATGAATAAAAAGTTAAAAAGAACTGTATTTATTTAGAATAGAAATCTTTTGTAACAATATACACTACCGTTCAAAAGTTTGGGAACAATAACTATTTTTTTTTAAAGAAATTAGTACTTTAATTCAACAAGAATGTGTTAAATTGATAAAAGGTGATGGTAACGATTTATATTGTTAGAAATGTTTTTATTTTGAATAAATGCTGTTTTTATGAATAAATGCTGTTAACGTTTTACTCATCAATGAATCCTGAAAAAAGTATTCCAAAAAAATATATTAAACAGCACAACTGTTTTCCATCATTGATAATAACTGAGTATCAAATCAGCATATTAGAATGATTTCTGAAGGATCATAAGACACCAAAGACTGGAGTACTTGCTGATGAAAATTCAGCTTTGCATCACAAAAATAAATTACATTTTAAAGTATATTAAAAAAGAGAACCATTATTTTAAATTGTAATAATATTTCATAATATTACTGTTTTTTTTGTTGTTTTTTTTGTTTTTAACTGCAGGCTTGATGAGCATAAGAGACTTCTTGCAAAAGCATTAAAAATAGTAGTGTTTCCAAACTTTTGACTGTATATGTATATGTATATGTATATGTATATGTATATGTATATGTATGTATGTATGTATGTATGTATATATATATATATATATATATATATATATATATTATTCATTTGTTCAATAGCCCAAACGGAGTAATTTATTCATGGCCAAAAAGATGAAATTCTGACAGCTGATATTCTGATATTATATTTAATTGCTTAGTTGTATGATCAAAGCTCAGTAGTTTTAACGGTGTGACATAATGCAATGCAATACAATGATGATTTGAGTGATGTACAAATAAACATTCCTCAAAAGCCTGATTTGATACTTGCATTTTAACATATTTTGTTAATTTACTTCAGTTCAATAAATGTTTATCTTGAAATATATCAATTTATTCATTAAAGGTACTCTAAGCGATGTTGGGTGAGGTCACTTCTTGTTGACGTTCAAAGTATTGTCAAACACAACGGAGGCCAGCTCGACCCTCAACTCCTCATCCCGCCCCGAACAGTCATGAACCATTTAGAAAAACCAAACTGGATTTACCCACCTGTCCAGCAAAAACAGAGCCACCTGAATTTCGGATTGGAAGCCCTTCTGCCTGCGGAGTTCTCAACAACTTTTGAACGCTTTTTCGAAGTAAATTCGGGACTTAGCGCGTTCCTTCTCCTTTTCCCTATTCTTTGGTTATTTTTCATCGGAACGTCGTCTCTTTGGTCGTGTGTCGGCCATATCAAAATTCTCAAGAATATACATTTTTAGTTTGTTTTTCTTGCCGTTTGTGGAGCCTGGGCTGTCTACAGAGACCACGTTTTTTTACAGTGTGTTCAGGGGACAGGCAGCTAGCGGATAGTGAGGAGATGTTTGCTGTATGTGAAAAAAAATGTTTTGGCCTAAAAAACGCGTGACATCGCTTAGAGCACCGCTAATTTAGTAAGCTTTTTTTTTTTTTTTTTTTTTTTTGCTTCAGTTTTCATTAAACTAGACTAAAATGCCAAGACATAGGCCTGGATTAGGCTTTAGTAAAATTAGGACATTTAAGTCGCTTTATATATATATATGAAAATATAAAAAATAATATATATATATATATTTTTTTTTTACTACATTTTAGTCTTGTCTTTTTTTTGTCAACGATATTCCATTGCTATAGGCTGAGTTATTAATTAATGACATTGGTGTCGTCTCGTCTTAGTCATGGAAAAAAAGTCGTCAACGAATATTTTTCATCATAGATTTCGTTAATGAAATGAACACTAACATGAACCACAACCTAAAGGTGGACAAATACATTAACACTGTCATATTTATTAACATACTAAAACTATTTTGAAAGTTGTCATGATTTAAAATACCTGCACAGACACTATATATACCTTATATAATATACAGTAAATAGACACTTATACGAGGCAGGATCGCACAGGTCTCATCAAGTCTTCTTCAACAAGCTCAAAACTATGTGACCTAAAAATTCTTGTCACTCCACTTGCATCACAACACCATCTATAAGGTCTAGACACTATTAAACAACCACTCATCTAGTTATACTATACGCCACACATTCCATGGTTAAATCCATTTATGTTTTGTTTAATTAAAGCAAGAAGATGATATTACCTTGGGATATGATCCAGCTTAGCAAACAGTAAGAATTAACATTTCAACTCAGGAAGGAACTTATAACTCAGGAAGGAATTCAGGCTCCATAGCTCCCGAGACCTGTCTGGTAACATGTTTGTGGGGTTGAACAACTCTTATGGCGATGTTTACGTTAAATAAGCATTTGCAAAACTAATAGCACATGAAGCAGAGTGAAATGAAAAGCATTTGTTGAGTGAGAATCTAGCCACCGCTGTTCTTAAGGCCATGTAAGGAAATGGAGGCAGGGTAAGACACCACTGACTGGCTTAATTGTCTTCCTGCTGTTGGTATTTCATCTGGGTTAAAGTTGAAAGCTATCATGAACTGGTTGGAATTTCAGCTTTGCTCTTATCCGACGACCCTAATCCCTCCCTACAGGAACTGCATCCGTATGGTTGGGGTGAGGTGGAAACACCTGTACAGGTGACACTGATAATGGTCATAATCAGCAAAAGGCATTTGAGAAAGAAATGGGAGAGAGTAGGACAGGGACCAATGGCCAAACAGTGGTGGAAAATGTCAAATGAGATAATACAGTTTATACTACATTAGATAGTGAGTAAAAAAAAGTAAACAATGAAAATATATTTACAAGGTGGCTAATCTAAACAAATTAGTGTATATTAGGGGTTGCACAGACTAGTCGACTTTAATGCTCTGCCATGACACTTTAAGCTTGACGCCGACTAGTCGCTGATCGCAGCCTATAGATGGCGCAACAGGATAAGAAATCTTTGAAGTCCACTTTTACGCTCTGTTTCCAACAGTTAAAATTACTAAATAAATGCATATTCCGAGAGCGATTGTACCATCTGGATGCTTAAAATTGATCAGGTGAATGCATGTTTCATGGGGTTAACAGGTTATATCTTTTGCTTTTAACTTTGTAAAATTTTATAATACGCATCATATTTATAATATTAGTTATGCGGTTACTATAAATTATATTTAAACTGATTTTTTTTTTTTTTTTTTTTAAATGTATTAGTTCAATATCTAGTGAAAACACATAATTCAATATCTCTACCATTAGCCTGAACATTTTGGTCATACTGCCTAGTACCCCTTGGGGATAGGTTGCTATCATGGAGTATCAGTGTGAGAGATTTATAATCAAACTAATTAGCTGAATAAACAACATAGTAATGTGTTTCAGAGAGGCAGGATGCGATGCATTGCATTTCAGAGGCTATGTGTGCTAATCCGCCTCCTTATTTTTCCTAACATCACCACTAACAGAGAGGATGTAGCAAAACAAACACACTTTCATTTTCCTTTTAAATAATGCAAATGTTTGTCTCACTACACATCTGGCACATTTAACAACACTTAACAACATTAAAAAATGTCAGTTCAATCCACCACATCCTCTTGAACTATAATGTATCAAAATGTAAATAGGCCGATTAGAATATTGTCACATGTAATTGTGATGTTATTCAACATTGCTGGCACTGTGCTACTACATGAATTTAACAAAAATATGGTAAAGCCTCTTGGATTATTTTTAACAGATGTCACAAACTACAAAATGAACCTCTCAGGGGGAAAAACAGTAAGTCATTCTGCTTCAAAACGTAGAACACGCCAAATTATTCCCATCTGTGGATTAATATCTTCTTATGTTCAGCCATTTGTATTAGTCTTCTTTATGCGTTTGGGTGGAAATACCCAAGTTGTGTTTGCGAGAGGTCGATATTTCTCCGAATTTTGAATAAGAGCTCAACATTTATGGTGACTACCTTTACCATGTCAGGCTTCATCAGTTATTTAGCTCTAAATAGAAGCGGAATATCTGGATATTTACAATGTGCATTTAAATGTGTCACTCTGGGAATATAAAAGGAAAAATGTCACAACATCATCATAGCTCAACAATAAAGATGACACAGGGATGGAATAAGAGTTTCGGCCAGTTGACAGATGTGTGGTGTTCAACAAATCTTACATTTGTTGACCTTATATACATGGTTTTATACCTTGCGTACTTAAAAATGTGCTTATCTGTGATGTACTGCAGTGCACATTATCAAAGTAACGTTGTTCGATGGCTGACATAGATTTGAAAGCAATGTGACTTCATCAGTAATGTTTTGCATCATATCTATAATTTTATATCTTCTATTTATATAAATCTACATTACAGCTATATAATTTCCAATTACAGACAAGCAAATGGGCCAATCCCGATACCTGTTGCTGATTGTTTTGTTTTTTCTTTTCTGCATTTTAATCATGATCCTGCTACACAAACACGTAAATGTAACACGAGTAGTTGTTTTTTATTTCAAGATTTAGAGCAAAAACAACATGGTCTGACATGAGCTTTGTGAAATTATGCTACATAAAACATACCTGCATGTAACAGCAGATAGACTGAATGAAAATGTAAATTCACTCTCTGTCAGTAGGTGGCACTTATAGGCGTATAGCCTTTTTTTTTTTGGTTTCAGCGGTACAGAAAGGAGCGCTGTGCTTATAAACACTACTTTAATAGGCAATATACAGAGGTAAGAGGAAAAGGAAATGCCATTGAAACATTTCTGAAAACAGTCAGTTCCCTTCAGAGATACATTCATATGAACCCCCGACCCCAATAAAGGGCTATAGACTAACATTTGAGAGCAGTAGCACCGGTGCCACTAAGTTCTGGTGGGAACCAGCATCTGATCTGGTAGCTAAGGGGTGGGAGGATTTTTAATCATAAATCATAAAATGACTATTTAGTTATTATTATATTCCTATTGTTTTGCATTAATACGTACAGTAACTAATAACACTAGGTTAAAATGATAAAATGAACTTATATTAACAACAACAACAAAAAATGTATAGGGAGAATTTTTTTTTTTTTTTTTGGTCATCATAAAAAAAAAAAGATTAAATCCATGTTGAATGTTGGTGATACAGTATGTGAACTTAAAAGCCTTCTCTATCTTGTTTGTTCATGGCACAATGCTTCTCCTGGTTTCCACGTCAGCTCAGATCTGATATCTATGGTTTATAATAGAGAATTCTGCGCTGAATTTGAATGCTTCTCACTAGATCTTGCAACAATGTTATTAATACTGCGGTGAATTCAAACACCTTCTCTCTGGATCTCCGAGCACTGTGTGGTAACAGTGTTACGCGTTTTACGGTGTTTGCCATTTTATGTTTTTCATATGCAATACAGTCTTTTACGGAGCAATGGAAATTAGCAGGTCTTACCAGTGCGACCGGCAAGAAAAAAAAGGTAGCAAAAAACGACCATTTGGTCACAGTCTGGAGACCTGCCATTGAATATTGAATATTTTTCTTCCAAAATGTTGAGTATAGCGAACAGTGAGCTTTCTGTGCCTGTATAGAGCTGATAAGTCCCGCCCCTTCCGCTAATCCCACTGGACCTCTAGGTTGAAAAATCGTCAATGCAGGTGAATGGGAGAAAATAATTATTTTCTGGTCCCGTTTGAATTGTGCCATGAATGTGAACATATGTTGTCTGTGAATTTTTTATATAATCTTTCGTGTGAAGAATGCTGAAATTTAGCGGGTAGAAGTTTGATACGGTTAGACTTTGTGTGAGAGCACTTTGTGGACTACAACTCTTCGCTGCTTTCGACGCGTTTGAAACGTCACCACCATTCGCACACGGACACTAGCTCACGGATCCCGCTAAACATGACTGTGTCTTTGGTGCACTTCACCGCCTTCTTTCAGGGAGAGGACAAAATCGTTGAGGTTGGCGAAAACCACGGGTAAGTCAACTTTATGGGGTGACGTCACATAGGCGACATGTAGTCTTTCTCGTCACATAGGCGACATGTAGTCTTTCTCGTTTTCCACAACTGCTAGCCGAAGAATCATACCATATACTGTCAAACTCGTAACATGAAAGATTATATAAAAAATTCACAGACAACATATGTTCACATTCATGGCACAATTCAAACGGGACCAGAAAATAATTATTTTCTCCCATTCACTTGCATTGACGATTTTTCAACCTAGAGGTCCAGCGGGGTTTTACGGAAGGGGCGGGACTTACCAGCTCTATAGTATTTTCTCTGCTGACACATCTGTGCTCTCCTCTTTTTGTCCATCTTCAGTGTGTCACGTCTCTGGTCTGTGTTAACGCCATGTTTACAGACTTCGTAATATTTGACATTTTAGGAAATTGTTGCAATGAAGTTTGTGCGGAACAGAGATAAAGCCTAAATAAAAAAATTTAAAAAAAAAAACAGCCAGTCGTGCGTTTGGAGCAAAAACCAGCCGATTACGATTTTTATATCCAGTCGACCGTGCATCTCTAATAAAAATACATTGCTAAAGCTATTTTATCTTTTTGTTTTTCTGCGGTAGGGCACCTGAAAATTAAAGAACTGAGCAAACGCTGACCTGTACAATTGAGCCCTGATTCCTGAAGAATTATATTGTTTTGCAGATTCATACTTCTACGTTGGAAATTCAAAGTGACCATAGAAATCCTTACAAATACAGAGCACCTAAAGCTGTTAAAAGAGCAGGTTTTTTGAATTTGTGGAAAACATAGGCAGCAACAGTTTAATTAACAAGATTCAGCAGATGAACACAAAAAACAGACTGTCGTGAACCTCCCTGTCTGTGTGCGTCCCATGCTGTGAGCTCCACAGGAAGTCTCCACATCCATGTCTAATCCACTTTTAAACTAAACAGAGAGGAAGTTCCTCTCTCTCTCACACACACACACACACACACACACACATACATAACACACAAACCTACAGGCTATGGAAATTCAAACACACTGTACATAAATGCAAACTTATTTACGGTTGGTTATGCACATATGAGTCACATTGTACACGGTCACCCAAAGGGCAAAAACCACACTTTCAACTGCTTTCATGTGTATGAAAAATAATGTATGTTCCCCTTGGAGGTGGACTAGTGACTTTCCTTTTCATAATGAAGCTTATTAGACACCTGGAGAGGGGCACAAGAGCTATTCACACTGAAACTACCCTGGGCGGTAACATTTGATCCTTTTAAATTAACCATATGACATTTAAAATATGGATCTGGGGATTTATAATGACAAGGCCAGTTAAAATTTAGAGCAAGCAATTCATATCAGCACAACAACGTGGGTAGCAAACCAGCGTGAAATCTCGGCTTTCCATGACACAAATAGCTCAGGGCTGACAGAGTTGCCATGATCATGAGCAAACAGGCAGACCTACGTTTTAGAAATCTGGTTTTACATTTGAAAACAAACTTGTGTCACCCATGGAAAGCCACACTCAACATTCAGCGACCATGTGGAGAGTACTTTCTAGATCTGGCAAGCTCTAATTTGATTGGCTGACTTTATGCAAGATCTGGAAGGGTTTTTTTTTCCACATGGAAACAAAATCATGTTTACAAGGAAGAGACTGATACAGCAAACTTTTTTTTCTTTTTTTCTTTTTTTTTTTATAATTATGGTAACACTTTAGTTTAGGTCCAATTCTCACTATTAAAAAGTAGCTTATTTGCATGCATATTACTAGGATATTGGCTGTTTATTAGTACTTATAAAGCACATATCAATGCCCTTAATCTGCATGACCACATTCTACATCCCTTAATCCTACCCAACACCTAAACTGAACAACTACCTTACTATCTATTAGTAATTAGGAGTTTACTGGGGCAAAAGTTGTAGCTAATAGTAAGTTAATAGTGAGAATTGGACCCAAATCTAAAGTGTGAACATAATTATTTTATTTCAAATAGCACAAATGTTAAATTTCAGTATATAATAACCATTAGTGACATCAAATCTTTGAAAGTTATGAGGTGCATGAGCAGAGCTGTATATTACACAGGATTACATCTGTCAAAATAATCTACTTTTTACTTTTGGACAGGCAGAAATCGGATTATATTTTCTAATATTTTCTCCAGTGTTTCCCGTTCAGATACTCTCACCCCTAAACATCACTTAAAACTAAACAAATTGTGGGTGGTCATTTTATATGTTACTCAGATGGTCACTTCTTGTCTGAGTTTTTTTTTTTTTTTTTTTTTTAGAATAAGTTGCAACGAGGATATACCTTTTGTTGTTTAGTCAAAGATGCGGCTACATGAGACTAGCCTTTCCTAAAACTCTCAAATAAACATTTGTTAATGCTACAATGTAGGAGGGAAGTGTAAAGCAACGGGACACTTACTTTCCCCCTTGCTCTATTTACCTAATGTCCCAAATTAACAGGCTGTAGGAAAACCTGAGCAGCTTTGCAGTGAAGGAAAGCAAAAGAAACCGAGGTATGGGGGTGAGATTCAGTCTATGTGTTCTGTACAGACGGTCTATGGATCATTTTTTTCTTCCAGGAAACCATTCATTGATGCAGGAGTGGCATATTGCAGAGGTTAGAAAAATCAATGATGTGTGTAGAAGGTCTGCGCATAGAAATCTGTGTCAAAAGCCAGAAACACTCTTGCACGTGTATGCTCTTGCACTGCTGCTTACTTTCGAGAAACGAGGGCCCCAGGACAGTACGTACTGTACTTTTCTTTCTGAACGCCTTGTATTTTTTTTACATTTTACCTACTGTATAGGGGGATGGTACAAAAGTTTGGCCTGCCACTACAGAGTAAGGGTTCTTGCAAGCCAGTGATCCAGGACGCATACAGGAATGGTTTAGGTATAGTGCATGAAAAACAAAATCCTGGTGGATTAGAAAATTCTGCGTAAAGAGGACGACGATAAAAGCATAACCACGCTTTAGACTGTAGTTTCAACAAAGCAACCAGTCTATCAGTAGTGGTACTATTTTTTATGAGTGTAAATATTGGTTCTAACAGAGAGTTGACGTAATTAAGATTCTTTTCTAAATTATGCAATTAATTATAATTTGATAATCTGATAACTGGTCAAAATTCAGTTACTACATTTGATTATTTTGGAAGAATTCACAATTATTTTCATACTTCTTAATTATTATTAAAAATATATATTACTAAGCTCAAGACAAAAAAACTAATTTGGTGGATTATATGTACATACATACATACACACACATATATACATATATATATATATATATATATATATATATATATATAAATAAAGGCTTTGGTGGACACACAGAACTTACTGATTTACTGACACTCCGCTTTGTTTTCTCTGTGTACAAACTAGGCAATTTGTGAGATCTATATCCAATCTTAAGACCACTCTCATTTTGAAAGGAGGCAACTCAAGGAAAGAGATGGGGAGTCAAGGAAAAGCAATATCCCACACAGATCTCACTGCTTACTTCACTTCCCCTCAGTGTGCTTGAAGTTCATCAGGCCTCGGTGGCGTCGCAGCAGGTGCAATTTATGAGGTGTTAAGAACGTTAGACTGTAACTGAAAAAATAATAATAATACTGTAAACTCTAGCTCCCCCAATTCCCCTCTAACCCCAAAGCGTGAAGCCCTATAACACAGGTACAGGGCCTCTTACTCATTGAGAGTCCGCCAAAGAAAATGCATATCACATTTGGCTCTGGTTTCTTTTCTGCAACACCAATTTCAGAATTTCAAACAAAATAGAAAGAGAACACCACCATAGCGGTTCAGAAACATGTGTCATGTTTTGGATACTGATGCCCCAAAAAGACTTTTCTAACTAGTTTAACCAGCAAGTTCCCTGATCAACCAGTGTCACCACTTCTGGGAAAGAGTTAGGGTTAGCCCACCTGCCAGACTATTAATACCAAAACAGCATAAACCAACAAGGTAAATCATTCTGGCCTAAGCTAGTGTTTTATGTAGGGAAAGTTCTGGAAACTTCACGGCTACCCATTAATTTTACATCTGTATGCTACCCTGCTTTTCTAAATGTGTGCCTTGTTTTCGACAGTGATTTTTCAATTTAACCAAAACAGTTCACTTGGTTTTACCCTAAAAACTGGGGCATGTAGCATGAACCAGCGTATGTGAGCAGTCAACAAACCCATTAGTGTAGACTGGTTTGTTAGTAGCCTGTAAACTCAAACTTAGTATACAGTATATGATTTATATATGCCTAACTTGCATACACACAAATAAATACATATGCACTACGAATCAAAAGTTTGGGGTCAGTAATATTTTTTATGTTTTTGAAAGACATTTCTTATGTTCACCAAGGCTGTTCACCAAGTAAAATTGTACTAGTGTAATATATATATATATATATATATATATATATATATATATATATATATATATATATATATATATATATATATATATATATATATATATATATATATTACAATTTAAAATAACTATTTTATAGAGATGCATTATATCAGCCACCATATCGGTATCGGCCGATATTTGTTCATATTTAATGTTATCGTTATCGGCCCGATAAGAAAATTTTGCTGATATATTAAAGCAGATAAATAATGGATTATTTCCTTCAGCTGAGACCCTTCAGAAGCACACTGTTCACCATGAATGGTTTTGAATTGTTTGAAATATGATTGGAATCACTTTTGAAAAAAGAAAATTCCATGTGCAACATGTGCTGCGCAAGTCTGTCATAGGCTACATAAAATTATAATGAGAACATTATAATTATGTGCTTGGGACATGGCTTTTAATGGTGTGAATTATTTTTGTAATTTTTTTTTGCAATCAAGCTCTCAAAAATTATAAAAAAAATTTTGATTTAGATTTATCAGCCAATATACCGATTATCGGCTTTCAAATATAAAGAATTATCGGTTATCAGTATCAGACAAAATGTTCATATCGGTGCATCCCTAAGATTTTAAAATGTAATGGCAAAGCTTACTGCAGTCTTCAGTTTCATATACTTCAGAAATCATTCTAATATGCTGATTCGGTGCTCAAGAAACATTTATTATTATTATCAATGTTGAAAATAGTTGTGCTGCTTAACAATTTTGTGGAAACCGATTTCCTCTCTCCAACATCTGTGCAACAGCAAACAGCTGGTATTATCTAGTCGACTTTCTTTTTTTCTAAAGCCCTGGGACTAGTGCCAGGATTACACTGCAATTATACTTCATCTACAGCAGTTGCCTGTGGGACAGTAGAGAGAGAGCAAGAAAGAGGAGTTCTGTTTTCATTTGTGACATAGCTAAGCTTCAGTAGAGGACGATCTAGCTGCAAACAGGTGTAGAAAACACCTCCTATTCTAAATGATACCGTAATTGTTTTTCAACATGAGAACCCAGCACAGGACATCTGTCATTACTGGGATAACCTGCTGAAAAATGCATATCACATACTCTACATGAATACAAATCAAAGTTGGCAAGTGGGCTCAAAGGGTGTTGAATTCAATTTGGAGGTATTATAAACTCTTGTTGCTGGGAAGGGGCACATTTTTCAGCCAGATGTACAGTAGGCTGGAATTCAGAGAATGTGCGTCTCCTATTTCCTTCTTAAGAATGGCTAGACTAGATGCCATTTATACCAAGGCATTTTGAACACCAAGCCTCCACTCCCACAACTGTCATTAAAAAAAATTATCACAAGAATACATTTTTCCCGAAGCCATCGTATTGACCCTATTTGGTAGCCAAGTTGAGCCAAGGAAGTCTCACAGAAGTAGACTATATGTTACTCAGGGACACGATCTGCATGAAACATTTTGTGTCATTCTGAATCAGAAGCACATTTCGAGATTAATGTGTGATTTATGTTTCCTGTAATGGCACTGATTTTCATCAGCCATTACCCATTGATCCTTCAGAAATCATTTTATTATACGGATTTAGTGATAATTTTGCTTAATGCTGCTTAATTTTTTCTTGATGAATATTTTGTAGTTTTTTGTAGACTTTGCACTATTTTGATGAATAGAAAAGTTAAAAAGGCTTTTACATTATAAATGTCTTTACTGTCACGTATGTACAACTTAATGTATCCTTGCTGAATTAAGGTATTACTTTCCTTCAAAAAAACTGACCCCAAACTTTTGAAAGGTAGTGTACATTAAAAATACTAAGACATAAAAAACTGTTTAGGTAATAAAATATAACCTATTTATAATATTGTGCATGTATTTTACAATATATATGTGAACAATATAACTTTCACACGAGTTTTAGCAAAGTAACAGATATGAAGGTAAATGGAATGAATTTTGTTTTATCAAAAACAACAAAACCCAAAGCAATCAAAAGTGGCCCATAGCAACTCATGTCTCTTTTTGATGGAGCGTGTCACATAGTGCATATTCAGCTACTGAACAAGAGGGAAGGCCACAGAACCTACCAGTGTCCTGTTGTGCTTTGTTTCTGGTTAATAATTTCCCCAAGCCTGGGACCACTGGAACTGTAGGCTGTCGTCCTGCAAGAAATCAAAAGAGGTTTGTTGAGAGGGGTTCAAATGCAGTATATGGAAAACAAACAGGAAAGGCCACACAGCAGAAAGCCTAACAAAGAAAAGCAACCGCCCTAGGCTTCTCTTCTTCTTCCCCACTACTTCGTCTTGATGGAAAGCTAATCTCCCTCATCCCTATACCATCCCCACAGCGAATAGGCCGTTTACAGGAAAAACGCAGAAAACTGTTAGCTAAGCACTGCTGCACCCATTTCTAAAAATGGGTTGGTACATCTTCTTCTACTATCATCTTGTTGAATTCCAGTGGCTGCAACAGGTATTAACATGTACATTCCTGAAATGTCTCAAATCAGCGGAGCATTGTCATCACAAAATTATAAGGCAATGGTAAGAACCTGAAGTTAAAAAATTGCTCTCAAAAACACACATTCCTTTTTTCTTTTCTTTTTCTTTTTGTTTGTTTTGTGACTAGCACTGCTAGGCGGCAGGTCTAAACCTCTGGGGTTAATCTTGTTATCTAATCTGATTTCAACAAGACCGTTTTGAGGGGAGGGGGTGATGTCGTAATGTTTCAATTTAAAAGAGGATGGATGAACTCGGATGTCACGCGGACTAAAGACAAAAAGGGAAAATCTGGGCTTGGGGAGTATGTAAATAGCAGGACTTGAAGACAGGTTTTTGACATGCCAAATTTGTGCCTGATTAGCTCAGGTCAGAGATCAGACCATCTGTTTGCTCAAAGGAGTTACTGCAAACTCCCACACTTGAAGAGCAAGTGCAGTATGACTGAAAACACTTTACAACTAATACAGTAATATTTTTACTTTACTAAATACATACTTTAAAAGCAGCTTTGCAGATAGCAGAAGTAGGCTACTGAAAAGCTCCAGGCCTAGTTATTACAAACTTGCACTTATTACACACAGCACTTAGCTCAATAAACAAACAAACAAACAAACAAACACATGCGCACATACAGTACATATATACATACACACACATTTGTATTTTTAGATGTTACAATAAATTTACCATAATGGTTCAGCTATTTTTTTTTGCAGTTTCTTTACAATTCTTCACATTCTTCATGCAAGTTCTTCACCTTCTTTGTACCTGTTATTAAAATAAATAAATAATAACGGTGTTTGATCTATTTAAATAGAATATATAATCTAAATGTACATAAACACTGTACTTAAGTGCATATTAATAGTAATAAATATACTTTTGAACAGAACACTAACTAAGCAATAAAGGTTTAAGCTAAATAGCATTTATAATATAGTAAATATATTTAATACATTCTTATTATTGTAGCATTATGATTTCTAGCTAACTAACAGATATGGACACCGAATTACTTCCTTTAGGTAATGTAATGAACTGAACTGAACTTGCATAACATTATTTGAAAGCCTAGAATAAAACTGAAACCAGTCAAAAATTAAGTGTTTGTCCAAAATAAAAATTTGTTTCCTCCGAAAGAGGCCCATTGTAACTTAGGACTCATTTTATATGATTATAAGCATTGCCTATAAAATATAAATGTAAATAAATCATATAAATTACATATTAATAGTAATAAATATACTAACTCTTAAATATACAAATTATTACAACATAGTGTACATTTCCATTTTTTAGGTTTATATGACATCATGGCCAATCCACTGCATTGCCCAGTCCCAATAAGTCTTACAATTATTAAAATGTAGCTATATTAAGAGAAGAGAAGAGAAGTGAGAAAAGTGTGGTACTTTGTCTATTCAGCAGTGTAGTCTAAATGCCAGATTCAGAGAAAGTTTAGCTTCCTTTGGGAAGACTAGGAGGGAAAACGCAGGGGCTCTTTCTTTAAAAAGCTTCGTCTCAAATTGCCAATAGAGACCTTGTTTTAATTACAACCCTGGCATGGATGCTCACTAGATATAGATAACAGATCTAAAGCCACCAAGTTGAAAGCCAACAGTATGAGCTCTCTGATCGCTGAAATAAATCCTCATGCTGTCTCCATCAGGGAGTAGGGTGTATATCTATCTGACATCCAAATTCATCCTATCCTGCCATGTCCAGGTACGAGATATGAGACAGTCCACTGTGCCTTCATGTTTCTTTGTTTTTTGTAGTTTTATGTGGGCAGTTCACATTGAAGGAAGGAAGGAAGGAAGGAAGGAAGGAAGGAAGGAAGGAAGGAAGGAAGGAAGGAAGGAAGGAAGGAAGGAAGGAAGGAAGGAAGGAAGGAAGGAAGGAAGGAAGGAAGGAAGGAAGGAAGGAAGGAAGGAAGGAAGGAAGGAAGGATGGATTATGGAAAATTCAGTCAATGGCTGGGAAAAAGTGAATTGAGAGACTACATGGAAAATATTGAAATGTTCTAAATTCATGTCATGCTACTGAACGATTTATGTGAACTGCTAAAAAAAACTAGAAGGCAATTAAAAATAAATTTAGGGACAAAGTGGCTAAGAGAAATTGCAAAAATGGCTCAAAAACATTATAAATATAAAACAATATATATTTCCAATGAAAAATATAATTTGTGACCATTCCATAATGTGTCTATATATATTTCAAAATTTTTGCTGAAAATAAAACACCAATGGAAAATGTCATAATGTCCATGTCTACTGTAAATGTGCATGTTTAAAGATTTCTCACACTGTGTTTAATTACATAGGCAGGCTGTTCTAATTTGGGCCTGTTGTTCTCTACATGTCCTGCCTTGCTTTCTGCCTGTACATGTTTTCTTCAGAACTTACAAGAATCCAAAAGTCTGATTTCTTTCATTTTGGGGACAATGAACAGCTATAAATAATATCAACACAAAGCGATGTTACAGATTTGCATGAAGCAGTTCTAAATTTGAATCACACACACAAAACAAAAGCAGGACAACTACAATGAGTAGACACTATCTGATGTTCTCTGCAGTTGATTATATGAACCATACTAACCTCACACACAACGAATGTGCTGAGCTTCATAATGAATGTGCACAGCAACATCAAACGCTTCCTAAATCCTGGCTGCAGATCCTCTACCACACTCAGCAGCTTTCACATAAACACACTGAGACAAGCAGCAAACATTCCCAACTGGCAGCCAATCAGAGGCTTGTGTTTGAATGAAGCCTGCTTTTACAGTGAGGAGTTGTAAAGTGCTCTATATAAAACACAGTCTGTCTGTCCCTCTCAAAGTGATTTAGTTGCTTTTTATTTTGATTTGCGCTTGTGATTACACACCTCCACGTGTAACAAGCCTTGCGCACACGCCCCTATGAACTTTATCACACATATGCCACATAAAAAATAAATAAAAAAAACATGAAAGCACACATGGTGTAATTATTTGTGTAATTATTTACATCTAATCAGAGGCAGGTTCTGGGTTTGCTCAAATCAGACACCAAATCTCTTTCCCAGAAAGCTTAAAGTGGTCAAAGAAGATAAAATGACTTTTAATATGACTTTTGGTCATTGTACTATAAAAGCATCCTTTAAGTTTTCCTTTAATTTCTTGTTAGTCCAAAAACTGCTTTTATTGAAACCGAGCTGCCAAAATGACTCGTTTCAAATTTTGTCTCAGTACGACAGTGTGTGACAAAAGACCGCCTCTGCAGAAGGCCGTTAGAATAAAATCAATGTTTACAATTTATTATGTCAGGTAAATGTATCAGGTCAATTTCATAATCAGTTCAAAGATGATAGATACAAAACATCAAATGATCTGGAATAAAGAGTGAAGATTCAAACCCTTGACATTCTATACATGACGCGAAGTGTTTTGCTTACACTTCGCATCACGCGCTGATCTGGGTTACAGAATCGTCCTGATCCTCTAGTTGCATTTCATCATATAGACAGAAACTATAGACAGATGGAAACATCTGTTAACAATGGGAATTTACATTCAGAGGTGACACCTTTTGGGAGTAGGAGACCATTTGCCTAGAGACCCACCTTCCTCTGTGTGCCAGTTATCTATAAACTCTTAAAAACCTTATTACCTTTTGTTTTACGTCTTTGGGAATTAGACCTTTGTACCAGTCGCACTGAGGCATTTCAAATGATACCAAACATGTGTAATACTGTATGATAATTATTCACATTAAACCATAAAGATTCTTGGGTGAATTTTGGTGATCTCAGAATGAGGGATGGGGGAAGAGGGGAAGAAATGAAGATTAGGATTGCTTAGGTGAGACTTGCGTCTCGAATGATGGTGCTAGTTTCACAAGAGATGTTTCACAAATGTTAATTTCCAGAAAGGTCCCTGTCCTCTTAGGGAGTGGTCGTTCCTCAACCAGTTCTTCCAGTTTCTCCAGCTTACACTGGCGCTGAGCCAAAGACGGACACGCTTTTAGGTTTCAGACATTTAAATACACATAATTTATAGATTTGTACATTATACATTTATAGTTTGTAAAATACACAATGGTGTCTATGGAAGCAGCAATAACAATCCATTCAAATATATTTGCTGACGTGTTTTATTCATATCAGATACACAGTGTAAGTAACTATAAAGTTTACGCTATTTTTCTCCCAGTTCACCAGCCACTTACTTTCATGTATTTCGGGAGAAACTGATGAATTCACGTGTTGTAATAAATCCAACAGACAGGAATCTCTGAACTGCGGCCCAAACAAACATGGCGGCGCCCATTTCACGTTACAGATCGAGATCATTTATAAAGGTTTTTAAACGACAAAAACTCACTTACACGTATTTGAGAATCGGAATAGAAGATAGTTGATGACATGGTGAACAATTTGCTAATATTTAGAAATAAAAGTGCTATATCTGTCATACAGCGCTATTTTGGCTGTGGTGAATCATGTGCCAAGCATTTTTATGATTGGATTCAGCAATTCCGTCTGCGTTTTCTGCATGGCCCTACAGACGGAAGACCATTGGACATCGTCTCCTCTCTCATGAACCACAAGTCTGTGGGAACAAGAGTTCAAGCATGAGTTTAACCTTTAGAACATAGTGTTCAGTCATCTGTCAGTAAGCTGTGAGAACGAAGGCATGTCAGAAATGATGACATGAAGAGTAGAGAAAACCGAACCCTGAGATGGGGGGGGAAGAGACTTTGAAAGCTTGTTTTGGTCCTACAAGTGACTGTTTGAAGCTCTCATGTTCATTTCATCATAAGAAACTAAAAATCACATACAAAATAAGACAGAACAAAGCAAAGAGTGTTAGTCTGTTCTCTAATGAGCTGATCTTGTGCATGTATTGCACAAGTATTGTTTGATTAATAATGCGCTTTGAGGATCATCCCAGAGTTTTGATCTAAACTGTGTGGGCTGCTTCTCTGCGGGAGACGCGTCAGAACCCGATCCAACTGGAACATAACGAATGTGCTACCTCCAGTGAGAGGTGTAAGATAAAGAGCGAAAAAGCAAAAGCAAGAGAGATAGAGAGCAACAAGCTTCTCTTGTTCTGGTTCAGGACCTTGTACTTTCCTCTTTGGGTCGATCCCAAACTCTCACAGCCAGGGGCCTTAAGCTCTTCAGATCATTCAAACACAAACAAGGACGCTCCTCAGGGACACCAGCACACAGCACACATCCTTTAGATGGCTCTTTTAAATATCTGTGGTTTGTTTGGTCTGGAGGATGGATGCGAAAGAGTGCATGATGGGAGCGAAAGAAGGGCCTGAGCATGTTGGCAAAAGAGAAGCTGTAAGGGAGCTGTACTTTTATGAGGTCATTTTGAATAGAATTTGTCAAACTGCGTATGCGTTCATAGCATTACACTGAGGACAGTTTAATGATTAATACTGCTAGTATAAGAGGTTGTTATCTGGAGGGTTTACAGCGGTCTGAAGTCATGGCATTACCAGGGGAAAGGGAAGGACACGTATGGGTCCATCTCCCCTGCTGTATTTTGCCCTGTGATATTTCCATCCGCCCACTCCCCTCTCCGCCTATGGTACATTCCACATCATAATGACCTTCCACCCTGACACCAGCAGCCACTAAGCCCTCCATGCTGCCTCTGTCTAAAGGACAAATATACACACATGCAAATAAACACCCAAATAACACCTTCGTAATCCACTACACAAACAGTCACAAATGCAGGGTCCAAAGTAATGCGACATCTCTAGAAAGCGATGTGCATGTGTAGATATACACACACTAGGGATTGTCGTGATACCAACATGTAGTTGATCATGAAAATTAACAATTATAAAGTAAAATACAGTTAAAATTAGGGCTGTAGTCAACCAAAGAAATGCTTAGTCGACCAAAGTCCTGTCCTGCACAACGATTAGTCGACTAAAAAAAATAAAAATAAAAAATAAAAATAAAAAAAAGACGCGATGTTTTGCATTTTGATTGAACATTTATTAAACAATTGTCAGAGCATTTATAAAACAACAACGAAAAAACGTTTTTGTTTTATTGACACCTGGGATCCCCCGCGAAACGGTTCTCATTCGCGCTTGAATAAGGCCGGCGACACACTGGCTGCTGGCGTGAGAGTCTCAGCTGCGTTGGGTGTCTGTTTTTATTTCGGTTCCCATGTTAAAAGGTTGGAGTTTGCACACTGCCTGCGTGAGACACGCGTCTCAGGCGCGGCTCGAGCCACGCGGAAAACGCGTGCATGCTAGAAATAGAACCGACGCCTGAGTGTTCCTGCAACAAGAGTGTTCTCTGGCTAGAGCGCAGAACAGCGGAGTTTGTATGAACCGAAGTGCATGCCTGAGCTTGTATTGCTGCTGTTGCTTTGACATTGTGGAAAATAGAATAAACAAAATGTATTAGACTTTTTACCCGTTATTATCAATCTAAATTAATCTCGTTTTTAATTTAGGCAAACTTAATTTCGTTTTTCTTTATTTAAATTCCGTTTTTTCTTTATTTAAATTTCGTTTTTCTTTATTTAAATTTAGTTTTTTCTTTATTTAAATTTCGTTTTTCTTTATTTAAATTCCGTTTTTCTTTATTTAAATTTCATTTTTTTCTGTATTTAAATTTCGTTTTTTTCTTTATTTAAATTTCGTTTTTTCTTTATTTAAATTTCGTTTTTCTTTAGGCCTATTTAAATTTCGTTTTTCTTTATTTAAATTTCGTTTTTCTTTATTTAAATTTCATTTTTTTCTGTATTTAAATTTCGTTTTTTTCTTTATTTAAATTTCGTTTTTCTTTATTTAAATTTCGTTTTTCTTTATTTAAATCTACCCTTTAATGTGTCAGTAATTTGTTAGTCAGAAAAATATTAGACTACCTTAAAAGTATTGCTTAATTAACAGACTATGTGCGTTTTATATCACTAGTGCAGTGTCCGTTCTCGGAGAATATAGCCGCCCTGCTCGCGTGAGGTGCGCCGCTTCCCGCTCGCGCTGTTCTGTAGTTTACTATTAATTCTGAACGTGTCGCGTCTCGCGTGTCTGTCTATATTGCACCAAATGCGACACTGCACTCCCTTGTGAAGTCGATTGGATGAACGGTTCTCGAAATAATCAAAATGCAAACGGACAGACAGACACATAGAGATTACTACCTATATTCCTTACTGAGCGCGAAGCAGCAGTGCAGCCAGCCACAGGTGCGGTTCCCGAGTGTTCTACGTGGTGCGCTAAACTGTGGCGCTGTTACAAAATAGCCTAAATTAAAGCATTTAAAGTTGTGGATAAAACATAGGCTAATTATATTTAGAATACAGTAATATATAACTGCTTATAAAGGAATAAATATCAAGGAGTAAATCAATGAAAATTTCTTTATTGGTGAAAAAAAAAAAAAAAAATTATGCGACTGGTCGACCAATGAGAATGTCAGTCGACCAAGACGGCATCGACCGATTAGTCGACTAAACGACTAAAGTTGACAGCCCTAGTTAAAATCCAAAAATATTTTATACTAACAAATGATGCAATATTTAAATACACAACAAAAACTTTTAATATTAACAAATTAAATAATTTAAATATAAATATTAACAAATGACAATATTAATAAGTTAAAGTAAAAAAATGCTATTAATACACCAGCAAAACAGTTATTAATATATAAACAATCTAAATAAATAAAAATGTACATATTACTATATCAACTAATTAAATTAAACAATATATAGTTTAATACCACAGTAAAAATGCTAAATATTAATATAAATACTGTATTAATTATTTAAATTATTCAAAAAGAAATATTAACAAATATATTTTAAAAATCATTAAATATATACATGTGTGTGTGTGCGCGAGTGTTTATTTTTCACTGCATGTCTATTAGATACAATGCATTCGACCAAATCAACAAACATATTGACCAAATTAAAGTGCATTTGACATCCCTAATGCACAAACATGAAATAACAGATGAATCATGAGCTATTTATCCCATAGAAGCTCAAGTTTAGTCATTGTAAAGTCCCTTTGTGTGGCTTGCATATGCAGTTTCATGTGTGTATAAAAACTCGGTCATGGTGTCATTACAAGGGCATGGCTCAGGCCCAAGTCAAAGAGCTGATTCAGCCGAGGAACAAATGCATAATGAGCAGCAATCAAAGAGGAGGCAAGAGAATGGGCAGAGTATGAGCAAAACAGCATAACAGACAGAGATAGTGTGCATGTTTGTGTGAAGGAAGAGACAAGGCCATGTTGAGTAGCAAGCCACAGCTGGGCAGCTCTAGGCCGCGCGTAGGTTAGCTCAGAGTTAGGGGCAAGGCGGGGGGGGGGGGGGGGGGGGGAGGGGGGGGAGGACAATGCAGCCAGGCTTGTCAAAAGTCAAATTTATGGCCGGTCGTCCAGCGAGCAGCAATGTGGCTTACAGTTCTCTCGCACGGGGGATGGGAGAGAGACTGAGACCGACAGGCCGTTTGTGTGTAAATGTGTCGATTGTGCTCATAACGGAGAGAAGAGAGAGTGAAAGACTCTCAGAGAGGAAGAGAGAATTTGGGGGTTGTGTGGTTGGACCAGTTTTGAGTGTCTCTGCTGTGCTGGCACGAGATAAAACTACTTGTAAGTAACTACAGCTAGATTTTTTTTTTTTTTTTTTTTTTTTTAAATACACAAAGCAGTGAAAAGCATAAATAAAATCTCACCCGCTGTTTGGAAGTACCCTTCCCCCAGCCCTTCATCAAGGTCATTACTAAAGAGTTATTGACAGGAAAACTGACTGGCTGATTGGAATAGTAAATCCCTGTTTAGCTTTTCCCAATGAATGTACAAGAAACAGACAAAGCTGCTAATTAATCCAGTTACAATCCAGTCTGCTTTAAATACACCTTTGTGTGTAGAGATGAAGTGTGCTTAAATCTGAGCTGTGGTCAAAAATAAGACTAGTCTTGCTGCGATAGTCGGTGTCCAGCCGCACACCTGTTACATCACTTGCCCACTGAGACACCCCAATCGAGTTACGAGAACAGACAGTACGATAGTGACTGAAAGAACAAGATTGTGAGTACATGTGGCTGAAATGGCTCATGACCATAGGTGATTGGTAAACTGACTGTTTTTCATTACAATATGCTAATTTTAAGCTCCACTGAAATCAACTACAAGTTTTTGTGGCACATGGGGTTGTTGCCAATACACATGCTCAGGTTTCATGTCAGTTTGGATGCTGTGGGACGCGGCAGCAGATTCTAGGAAATGAGGCAGCTAGTGGTCGACCGATATTGGTTTTTTGATGGCCGATGCCGATATCTTAGAGAGCAGGGTGGCTGATGGCCGATATAAAGCCGATATATTTTTATATATATTTATTGTAATCAACATTTAATAAATTATAAATAAATTAGAAAACAAATCTTTTACAAAACATGCTTTTATACTTTAGATGGCAACTTCTTGAATCTGCAATCCTATTACAGTATTTTTCACAAAGTAATTGTTTAGAAATACATGAATATGTGAATAAAAAGAAGGTAAACACTGTAACAGGGCACTCAGTAATCTGGTCATTTCGTGCTGGTAATCATATTTTTTCAAATAAAGACAAGGCAACGCTAATTTTACATACAGCACAGTGAAAACGATATGAATATGACACAGTTGGCAACTGGATATATCACAGATATGAACATGACACAGTTGGCAACTGGTTATATACCAGCATATTTTAAAATGAAGGATTTAAAGTTTTTCGATCGCGTCTCCTGTGAAGCTGATCTTCTGTTCGCATTCACTCACTTCACACGGACCGACCGTCACTCGCAGACAGTAATGCACACTTCACAGCTGGATTCGATTAAATCTGCAAGGTCTGTGAAATAAATGTTTATTAGATATTCAGAGATTTGTTTAAATGACAGATGCGCATTTGCTGAATGTTGACGGCAAATGAGAAAGTATTTTAGCCTGATTGTTTGCCTATAAGAGCATCTGCCCTCTACACCAGCATCGTAACTGAAACAGAGCCTCATAAGTGTCCAATTTGGAAAGTTCTTCATAGTCTCAACTCAAATAGCACTTTTCACTACTTACACAGAGCTTATCATTCTGCAATTGCCTTCCTTGGGAAGGATACATACAATGCGATGGGAAGGATACATACAGACACAATTTTATGTAAACAAGTCTCTTTGAAAGCGGCAGAATTAAAGTACCAAACTTTTGGAACAACCTTTGCTTTGGGAGTGCACCTATGTCTCCAGAGGTTTTGGATCAGACCTTTATTCTCTTAGCTCTTTCTACTAGGGCCACTTTCCTGCAGAGTTTAGCACAAAGACACCAGCCAAGAAGTCTCTAGCATCCTCAAGACCTTGATTAGCTGGTTCATGTGTGTTTAATTAGGGTTGG
The DNA here is from genome assembly GCF_951802725.1 of Rutilus rutilus. Taxonomy (NCBI): domain Eukaryota; kingdom Metazoa; phylum Chordata; class Actinopteri; order Cypriniformes; family Leuciscidae; genus Rutilus; species Rutilus rutilus. Next base: position 22,253,480 of record NC_140224.1, read on the forward strand.
AGCTAAACTCGGTTTCACGAGTAGGATTAGACACCCCGGTTACACATTGTATGATTTTGGGCTGTACCCGACGAAAGATGACCAATCTTGGCGATTGGTTGTGGCTCCTAAACAGTGGTCCTAAGTCATACAGTGAGAGAGGTTCAAAGATGGCCTTTGTCACAGTCTTGTGACCAAAGATAGCCTGCAGTTATTATCTGACTGTGTCAGAAATTTAGCATGATCATCTCAGTTTGCTTGTGCTAAAAAATATATCTATTGACTAGCCAATAAAAAAGCAACATAAATGGTGTATTGATCAACTTGACATGGCACTAAAACTACCTGCAAAAATTGGCATGCCAAGTTGGCCTCTTTTCCCTGGCCATGACAGCACATTCTCCTCTTTCGCTTCAACTTTTTTCAGCGCACATAAAAACCACAAAGTGCGATGTACATACATGTCGTACCCAAGTTTGTTAGATTCATGTCGTACAGTGTGATTTGTAATGATCTTATAGGATTGCCGAAATCGCACAGCTGTAGCAGGCATTACTTGGTCAAAAGAAAGGAACACAGGGACAGAAAGTTTTGATGACTGATAGCTGCATTATCTACTCTGGTTGCCATGCTATTTTTTTTTAATGAGGCTAGTCACTACCAGGGGATGCTTTAAGTCTGTCCTCCCTGTCCAAACATTTTAACCTATGTCAACAGGGACGCCTGCAGTCCCTCAAGCGACCAGTCTTCCTCGCACCCCTCACTCAAGCCGCTGCGTCAAGCCCAATCATCTTCCTACCACAGTGATGAGGACAAGCAATGCTGCAAACAACCCAACTCACATCAGAGAACGTGAGAACACCAGCGATTTCCTCAGTAGATGTCCCTGGCCCTGTGTCATCTCCTTGATAGCTGTTCCAGCCTGCCTTGTGTCGAAAGAAAATGAAAAAAACACTCACATCCATCGCTGTCACCCTGAGTGCATTAGCTCTGCTTCACTAGGCCACCCTATTAGATGGTACACTTTCATGACTCGCCTCTGGGAAGCATTCACAGCACCCAATAAAAATCCATGCTCATTCACACATCCATACCAACTAACAAGGTCAATCAAGGTCATGTGACCATCACCATATGAACTGGAACTTCAAAATCCGCTATCCAGTACACACATAAGGAAGAAAAGGAAAAGATGATCGACAAAGGAAGGAAGGTGAGTTGGGAGGGACAGACAAACCGAACTCTATAGAGGGATTACTTTGACGGGACCAAGGCAGTCGATGAAAAGGGCCAGCAGAGTGAGCACAAAAAAATGGAGAAGATAAGCCTAGTATAGAATTAACAGCGCCAATTCCAGCTTCTTGGGGGCATGAAGTTACTGACATGATTCTGACTTTTTTTTTACATTGGTTTAACTTCATACAGGATTCAAGTTGATAAGTAGTGGTATTAGAAAACTAAAAGCCACAAAAGACACTGTAAACATTGATTTCATAGTCAATCCTTAGGGTTCAAGAAAACAAACGAACACTCTTTTGCACATGTGCACAAGTTGTGACTACTTGGGCGTTCAATAGAACTCCCCTTGGATCGACAGAGTATCAATTGACTGTTCCATGGAAAAGAAAGACACATATACGCACAGCACTATAGCATAGGCTACTTGTTTCTGTGAGTGCAAGTGTATAGGTTCAGCCATGGGGACATGGTTTAGTGCTGACGCCGGGCATTCAGATCCCATGGCTTGTATTCCAGGGTTGGAGTGTGATAGCCAAAAAAAAAAGGTTTAAAGGGTTCACAGAAAATTTTAATTCTATCATTATTCACTCACTCTCATGGCAAACTTAAACCTTAAAACATTTTGATAAAAAAATACAGTAAAAACAGTAATATTGTGAAATATTATTACAATTATATTTCAAATATAAATATTTCTATTGTAATATATTGTTAAATGTAGGGATGAACCGTAAGTGCATCCGGAAATGGCATTTCCGTTTTTTGGCCGAAAGAGAAAAATGAGAAAATACTTGGCGAAAATATATGCTGCCTGCCCCCCAGTGTTCGGCGCTCAGGTATCACTCTCGCACTAGCCGTTATCACTGCGTCGTGTATGTGACGCTCCGCTCAATATTTTGTTCAAATAATATAAAATAGCCCTACTGTGCTGCATCATGGTGTGAAATAGCCATGCTGGGCAACACTGGAAAAATGACGTAACCCTCTCGCGTTCACTGATCCGCTTCCCCGCTACGCTCTGATAATAATAGATAAAAAAATGAATCTGTTAAATCTGATTCTGTTGCATAGACCTGGATAAAGAATAATATATTTGTGGCGAGCAGGACGAGGTTGAGGGCCGTGGGAGAGCGGCGCGAGGCCAGTGGCGTGATTACTGATGAGCGACACATGCGCGACGCACCAGTCTCGTATCTCTCACGGAGGAGCGGAAGCAGGAGAAGCGACGACAGTGGAGATCGAGAGAGGCCAGGCCTGGACTATTTTATTTAATGTTTTGTTTTATTATGTGTGGCGGCAGTCGACCGTGAGGGACTACCCTCTTTACTTTCGTTTTTGTATTTGTTTATTTATGTTATTATAATATGTTTCCTGGTTCCCACCTCCATCCCATTACATCTCTTGTTACAATATTGATAATCAATATTGATATATTTTCTGTAAAATTTTTGGCCAAGTGCATCCAGAATTTCAGCCCAGAATTTTCATTTTGGTAATTTATTCATGTGAAGGCAAAACTGAATTTTCAGTAGCCAATACAGAGTCTTCAATGTCACATGATGCTCCAGAAATCATTGTAATATGCTGATTTGGTGCTCAAAAAAAAAAAAAAAAAATCGTATTCTTATTGTTAAAAACTGGAATACATATTTTTCAAGAATCTTTGATGAATAGAAAATTCTAAAGAACATTTATTTGAAATCAAATTGCATGATGTGACTGACACTGATACATTTATGCATCCATTTTTAAATAAAAGTATTATTTTTCCCCCAAAAAACTAACTTTTGATTGTTTTCAAGTTTTTTTATTTTATCTTTTTATTGTGCATTTCCACTATTTACACATATACAGTACATTACTTTTGCCACTATTTAACATTTAAGGTTCAAAGTTAATCTTTAAAAACACTAATAATTTAAAAACAGTTAAATGTAATCTTTAGCTAATCTCTAACTGAATATCCATTATTCATAGCCTACTGTGCATCATAATGTTGTGATGCATCACTGGTAGCTTTTAAAACGACTTTAGTTTTTTTTTTTTTACTAAATAGGGTATCATTTTAATATAGACCATAGGAAAGATTTTAAATATTAATGCATCCCTTCTTAATTTTCTGTCGTTTCATCACACAAAGCTATCATTTCACTTCAGAAAACTCGGAATATAGTGCACAAGTCATCTTGGACTACTCTTATGAGGCTTCTTTTTTTGCCTCTGTGGGGTTTGACATGGTCAGAATAATATGTTGGTGGGAAACAGATGCTTGAAGATTCTCCAATAAACAGAATTTTGAATTCTGAGTAAAATATATTCCTTTAAGACACTTTACTGGCCTTTAGACAGATCACACTGAACTTCTGAATGAAGACCATTAATCCATCCAGTTTGACATTTTAGATGCTTCTTTATTTAACTCTTGTTCTTGGGATGTGTTCAGTGATGTGGCACAAATCCTCCATTTGCAATGTTTATTGGAGCTGAACTGCTGACAGCATCCTTGTTGGCATGTAAGATGTTCTCCTCTTTACAAAAAATGTGTTACTATCTTGCAACGTGTCTGCGAAATTTTTTCGTTTAGACTCATATGAAACCAGGTGGCACCAGATTTTCTTCCATGCCAAAGTTCTCGCCTAAATACCTGGCAGAATGCGTTCCATTCTATATGCAGACAGAAACACAACAAAGTGAGCAGAAAGAGAAGATGACCAATAAGGACTGAGAGAAAAAGCACATTTATTCCCGTCACACCATACTCCTTTCAAAACATGCAGTCCAAACCAAACCCATAACATAAGCCCGTCATGACACCCAACTGGCTAAACTGTGGCCCACCAAGAGCTTTTTTTAAACACACTGACAATACATCCTGACTGTACTGACAGGCTCCTTGCACCTACATAAATGTATCTGTAAGAGTGTGTACGTCTATGTGAGTGTGACAGTACATCACACTACACTTGTCTATGTGCCTGTTCTCTGCAGCTCCATGTGACAGTCTGTCACGTGCCGTAAAGCAGCACACAGTGAGAATGTGCGAAAGACACCTAAAGCGTGAGTGACAGAGAAAGAGGGTGACAAAAATAAGAGAAGCGTATACACTCTCCAAGCTGTGAAACCAAAACCAAATAAAAAATAAAAATAAAAAACAGCTCTGTTCTCACCTCATTAACATTCGCTGACAAGAATGCAGAAGGTCCTTCAGGTCTCGCTCAGCCTATAGAAAGAAACGCTGTGTTCTGCAAAGCTGTCACTTTCAAAGATGCATTTTCTCTCTGTGTGTTCTACAAAGGCTCAGTTCCACAAATGGCCGATTTGCAACATGATAAATGTCCCCATTAAGATGGCACATTATAATAGCACGTATCCTTCCTAAGGCACGAGTTGAGGAGCATTAGTTTTACAATATTACTCAAGTACTATACTAACAAAATAAATAGTTATGGATACACAAATATATTAATATTCTAGCCGATTACAATAAGCTTTTAAGTATTCTCATGTTATGGCTCAGTAAAATGGCCAATATTGCAGTTCTATTGTATGTTGTCTAAAGGAATACTTAAGAAATTACAAAAAAAATTAATGAAGAGAATGTAGGCATTAGATCATTATAATGTACATTTTGACAAAAAATGGATATTCACTTTGAGATTGTCTAAAGACAGGCATGTGATCAGCTAAAGACAAAAAAGAAGGAAAACCTTATTTTATTTTATTTTATTGTATTTTATTTTACTGGACAAAAGTAAAATTACAATACTAACATGTATTATTGTCTTAATTACTTTGCTTTAAAACGTTAAACCATTGTTAAACCACAGGGAGACCTTAACGCTTCTTTTTTGTAACCAACAGATTTATAAACAATTCTCATTACAAATTTGGGAAGATGTTGCTTTCACAATTGCAAATTATAAGCAACTCAAACACACACACACACACAGCACTTGCAGAGTAGCATTTTCAAATTAATCTAAACAGCTGTGCTTTACTCAGACTATATATTTATATAACTACATCACAACTGTTCCGATTTGATGATAACACTAAGAAATCTCACATTCTCACAACCATGCATTGTCAAAATTCATTAACACCGATTTTTACGCACATTTTGCCATTGCGCGATTTCAGTCATCAGACAATAACCAATCATACTTCTAACACATTACCTCCAAGACTGATCCGTCCCCTAGAACAGTATGGAAAGAGTGAGTGTGTGAATGACACAAAAAACAGAGATAAGGATGTTGATCACATTGACACACCCACATGTGTGTGTACACAGATCTGGCTTTAGTTATGTGTGTACACTGTGTACTATATGTTCAAGTAAAGACGTTGTGATGCCAGGCTCTGCCTGCATCGCCCAAGCTGTTTGCTGCCCCAGTAACACCGAGTGGCGGTCTGTGTGCCATCACACATCAGTGAGGAGCCTTTGTCCAGAGCAGAATCAACACCAGCGAGTGTACAAGAAAAAAAACAAAAAAACAGTGAGGGTCTGTACGGAACTCAGTCACAAAACAGTCTTTGTTTTTAAGCAAGAGGTTAAAGCCACTTCAGTGAGATGTGTGATTAAAAAAAAGAGGGTGAGGGAGCAAAGAAAAGCTAACATATGAGTTATGAGGGCCATAAGACTGTAAAAGTGTTGCTTTACAGATCCCCTGAGCCAATAACTAGCTGGATCTCTCTGAACTCACCAGGGGGAACGGAGCAAGTCCTAAATGTTGACCATGTTGGACTTCACACATTGTATTTTTGGGTGCAATGACATGACATGACATGACATGCAAAGTGCCATTTTATGCTATTACGCTATTTTAAAGGGTCCTACTTTTGTTTTGAAGGTCTCCTATAATAGGTTTACATGCATCCAAAGGTTAAAAAAAAAAACAATAAAATGTTCTCATTGCACATCACCTCATTTTTCAAAGAGTCTGAAAATGGTTTGTTCGATCATCAAGTCGCTTTATACCCCTCTTTTCGCGGGCATATACTCTACTCTGATTGGTCAGATGGCCAGTCTGTTGTGATTGGTCTACCACTTACAGCAAGCCGGAAATTAAATCTGAATTTCAGCTACAGAGGATTTTCAGAGCTTGATACACAGTGATACGAACGATGGCGTTGTTTTTTCTGAATCAATTCCAGCCCGAGTCCTCATCCTTTTAAAGTGAGAGAGGGTCAAAGCAGACGTCGTTCACAGCCAGTAAAGAGCGTAAGCTGGAATTATACAAATGTGTTAAATAGGTTTGTAACAGGAAGTGAGACTGGAATTGTTGACAACTCGTTTCAGCAGTTTAGAATCGATAATTTCGTTTAGGAGACAATAACTTTATTTGTTGTGCACTTTGAAATTTAGATAAATATATTATAATATTTAAATATATTAATCATTAATGGTTTGAGCTTATCTGTGTAATCAACCTGAACTTAGAAGTTGCAAGCAATCAGGCTGTTATTATTTAAGATTATTATTTGTAAGAACCTTAACAGTTAAGAGATCGTATGAAAAAGTCTCTTTTATTTACAGGAAAAATAAATGACAGGAACGTCTTACAATATTCAGAAGACTGAATGTGTGAGCTAATTCTTTATTATATATAATTTAGTGATTTTAACCTGTCATTCTGCTTTTTTATTATGTCAGAGTTTTGTGTATAACATTTATGTTTTAAACCTTTTTGGCACACAATGTAGATACAATCATACATTATAGTATTTTATAAATAAAATAATTTTTTTGAAAGTACAATACAATATATATTTCTACACAAAAATTCTCATTAAAAGAACATTTTTATCTATTTGTTACTGTCTTAGAAATAAAAATGTATAAACATTTCTCCCCCCAAAAAATGTAAGAGTTGTCCAAAAACCCTATCAAATCAGCATGAATATAAAGAGTACTTTTCTAAGAACCTGGTACATGTTTTTGAAACTATATATATCGTGCAATAGGGTCGGTGTTCAAGATTCCCCCTCTTGCCCTAGCCGTTAACCTCAACAGAAGGTGGAAATCTCCTTACTGGGGCAGGTAGGGCCACGATAACCCAGCAGGGACTCTGTGCACCTTTTCACTTCCCCTCTTTATTAACCTCAACCTAGAGGCCTACCAGCCCAGTCTGACCGACTTAAACTGAACTCCCTTGGGTCCAGCATACACTGTGAGAGAGAAAAAAAAAGAGGTGGAGACAGGAATTGAGGGCTAAAAAAAAGGTGAAAGAGAGAGATCAAAAGTTCAGAACATGGCAAAGGATTTTGGTAATGACATGGGATAGCATCAGTGAGAATTACCTGACCCGTCCCTGACTGAACCAGACCGGTCGCCATCTTGAGCAAAAGATACCTCCTATAGAATGGTGTCTAAATGTCACAAACAAAAGCCAGCTTGTCTGGCAGTAAAGCAAGACAGAATGAGTACAGTAAAAGGCTTTCAACTTAATAAAAGAGTCTTATCAAATCACAGACAACCGAGACTAAATGTGCCGTGTGCACATTTAACAGTTGCTCGCCAGTTGGCTGTTACCATGATAAGGAACTTCAACATAATAAATGGGCTGAATAGAAAGAAAGGAAGTCTGACCACCCTTTCGCAAGTGTAATGCTGTCCCAGGTGACCTACCAAGCAAGTTTACCACACCAGAAAAGCCATATGGAGCTGGTTGTGTAATGCCAACGTCAAAATGTATTAGTTTACAAATCATCAACAATAGTAAAAGTGATTGAGGTCATTACATAGCATTGTGCAAGGAACCACGCGAAAATGTATCTTTATTAATCGCTAATGTAATATGTTTGAAAAGGAATAAAGCTGTTGGTGATTTACTGCAACTAATGTTCTTTTTCTTTTTTTTCAGCAAGAATCTGCAGTGAATTGTATGTATAGGTAAAAATTTAGGGGTAAAAAAAATGTAGATAAAGGCAAGTTTTCCCAATGAGCCTACGTTGATATTAACATGATGTGACACCAATCATGCACATCAATATGACAAGGTATTACCTAAACAAACTTTGAGGCCTGCAAAGTCAAGATCACGTCCAAAGCAAGAAATACTATAATAATCAGAGAAAGCCTTTGTTGTTTGAAGCGCTATCAGTCATAAGTTCTGCCATGTGGAGTCTCATTGCTGTATACATCACATCTCATTAAAGGCCTCCCTCAGGCTCTCTACTGTGTGGTCACTATTAAGCTCTGTATCGCCCAGGCACCGTGACTGCATCTGTCAATTCTTTGTTATGAACTGAGTAGTTACAGCTATGTAGGACTGCATTGTTCTTCTGGCCCTGAAATCTGTTGTACAAGCACATTACCAAGCCCCTTCAAGGTCTGCTTTTATGTCTCCAGTGTCGCTTTTGGCTTTTCAGTGTTCACGAAACAGCTATTGAGATTCAGTAGCAGTTGCTTAGAATCAAATCTTTCCACTGTATATCTTAGCATTTGGTCAATGCAAATGAGCTCACCAACTGGCATTCATCCTTTTGACTCTCTTAGTTTGTATATCGAATGGGATTTGTTTTTAATTTTGAGTGTTAAATTAAATCGTAGTATTCATAGCAAGTAACATCAGCAACCTGATTTTATTTGACCATTAAATTTACCAGTCAATGGGAAGAGACATTAAAGAGGCACTTAAGGATACCAGAGCTCAAGTGTTCTTCAAAAGGAGAAAAAAAATACATTACCGAATGCCATTTAAAAGTCTGAAATAAAAATGTGCACGACGCACGGAGCCCCTGTAGGATGGGCTATCGAATGACCCACATACAACCTACCAAGCATAAAAAGTGTGCTGGTAAGTAAAAAATAGCAGTGACCAATTTATGGTGATAGTAATTCATCACATCAAAGCAATTCCATCTGAAATGCATTTGGGCTGGAGGGGGAAACTGATGCAATGGTTCACGGGGTGCTGAGAGAGCAGAAAGCCAGGTCAAAATATAAAAACAGCTCTGTCTGAAATCACTGTGATTTACAATAAAGTGCATAAATACAAAGTCCTAAAATTTACACTGGGTCACCGACCAAACTGCAATGAGAAGTTCATGTCACAAAGCACTCAAACATATCACCAGAGGAAAATGATCAAATCTGTCGAATTCATGTGTCGCGTTCCTGTTAGACTAAAGTATCTGCATAATGCATAGCATAATGCTATGAATGCTTATGCATTGGTAAAATTGGTGCTTATGTGTCTTGTCTGATTGATGCCCAGTCTTCAATGGAGTCTGGAGACCTTCTTTCTACCCTCAATATGTACACGCAAATCCAATCTGGCCCTTGGGCAAAGGTTCAATCAAATACTTCTTAAACGTACGTGGAGAATTTACTTGAGGCCATAAAAGCCATATGCAACTCACAGACTACATGTTTCCCTGTGGGTATAGCACATGTGAGCCTCCCTCTCTGCCTACTTTTCTTGCAATGTTGCTTGATCATTTCTACATTTCTGCCATTTTTAGCCAGAAGAAAACTTTTATATTAAAAATTGAACTTAGCTAACACTTGGTCCCTGCTGTATGCTGCACTAGGCTATTCTCCGATTTGACCATTTCAAGCTAAACAAGTTGAGGAAAAGCTACATAGCCTGTATGACTATGGGAATTCTCCACTCTCAGCCTTGTACTAAAATTAACCAAAAAAAAAAGACAGCTTACTTGGATTAAGGCGCATTGCCTTGATGGCCAGAAGATACGTCACATCGGTTTACTCCTTTAATACGGAGACGCCGTTAAGCGCTGCATATTTCAAAGAGTGCCTGAATAAACAAAGCAATTCAATACATTCAAACCAAAATAGTCTGTGCCATTAGTCCAAGCAGCCGCACAAAGGCTAGTGCTGAAGGACAGAGCGAGAGAAAAAGATGAGAAAGAGGCAGATAATCAGATGGGGGGAAAAGGTCATGGAGAGGTAGAGGATTAAAAGTGAAGAAGAGGCCACAGGGAAGAGGAGGAAAAGCTGGATCCAGAAAAGCAGCCCTCCACACATGACATCTGTATAACAAATTTTTCCACTTGGGTTTGCCTTTTCTCCATCCGCTCTTCTATGCTTGAAGGTAGAGAGACAGTAAATGTGTGTTTGTGTCTGGATGTGGGAGGAAAGGACATATGAAGCCCAGAAGCGAGAGTAACCCCGCACCTTGGGTCTGCGCCAAATAGCCTCTGTCATATTCCTTTCATATATCTTTCATATATTGTGACCGGTTGAGGACAATGTACCTCATGTGGAGGTACAATAAGAAAAAAATATTGCATAAATGTAAGTTGCTAAAGACTTGCAACTACCAGAGAGAGCAGAGATTTTGGGCTTAATGGTTTGAACAACTGTTATAGTCTTTATTAATTGACTTGTTAGCAACTTACTTTACAGTATGCAAAAAAATTAAAAACACTTTAAATTTATGAAATAAACACTCTAATTTGCAGATTCACTGTAATTGATGTTCCATAACAAAATGTAAAATTTAAGCTTGCAAGATAGTTTGCAAAATAAATATTAATTTAAGTGTTTTGCTCTGCACTGTAAAAAATTATCAGAATTTGGTAAAAGATGGTAAAAATGCTATGGTACAAACCTGTTAATTGGTTAACAGTAAGTTCCCTTACTATATACGGTGAAAAACTGTAATAAATATAATGGGACATTTTTTGGGACAAGTCCTCTTTACAGTGAAAAAAAAAATAACATACATTGACCTCCCCAGGATGCCATGAGTGACACTTCACATTTGATGGGTTTCACTATGTAAATTAGGGTTTTATTTTACATCTTATGTTGTTAAATTAATGTTTATCGCATTATATAAGCATCATGTTAGTTATTATGTTAGCGTTTTGTATTTGTGTGTAAGACACTGTATTAGCATTCACTTCAGCTTCTACATATGGTTTTCTCATTACAACATTTTTTTAAAACAATGTGGTGTTTGTCAGTATATTATAAAGGAACAAAACAGATTATAATACTTCAGTAGGTTGGTATACTAACATTATATCATTTAATGAAATATACTGTACATTTTTGCTGTCAAAAAGTTTGTACCATACTTTGTACAGTAAAGTTCCGGTAACCACTGTTGCAATTTCTTTTTACCATAAATGTCACCTTTTTTATAGGGTATGATTTAGTGAAGTTGCTCATGAGTTTTGGAGGTCGCTGATCCGCACTATCCTGGCTCTCCACCTTACAGACGGGGTCTACGTCCACATGTGGGGTGACGGCCTGAAAGCAGTGGGGCCCAGGGAACAAAGACAAGCTGATTTAACATTTTTGAGTTTAAGCCAACATTCCTACGGGGAGAGAGAGAGTAATGAGAAGAAAAAAAAAAAAAGAGAAAAAAAAACTAGACAGAAGAAAAGAGATAAAAGAAAAAGAGGGAGGAATAAGACAGCGTATGCATGTAAGCATGTATGAATATATGTATCAAAGATAGACAAAAGGTGGGTCTGGATTTAATGTAGAGCAACACTGATGCTGGAAATCTGAGTAAAGTATGTAAAAAGAGTCACAATCTCTCGCAGAGTAAGAACGACTAAAAGAAAGTATTAAAACAAGACTAACTGGATTACAAAGCAGTTAAATGCATCTTAGAATAAGAAGAATGTGTTGTAGAGAAGAATGTCAGGGTTGTTCAAACAAACAATTAGTTAATAAATTGTATTTCTTATTGTTCTGTGTTGAGAATGGTTGTGCTGCTTAATATTTTTGTGGAAACCGTCACTGCTACTTTTGTTTAATTTAATGCGTTCATTTAATGACAACTGGAGCATCTCTATTTTACGCTGTACAGTTTTGTATAAAGATTCGACCGCAAGTGATTCATAAAGAGGTTCTTGAAGTTGCTCTCATTCAAAAAGAATTAAGGATAATATGCTACTGAGAACATGCTCAGAAAACCATTTACGTCTTTCTCTCTTTGCATGGGTAGGTCGTACCATTGGATCTGCTTCAGCAGCCCTGTATCAGGCTCTTACAAGAGCTTAGAAGAAACTGAATACTAGTCTAACAAGAACGTAATAGTTCCCATGCTCTGAGTAGCTCTCTTGGCTGACAGTTTGACATGAGTTTGCATATTCAGCATGGCGGGGAACACTCCACAATCCTAACCTTGCAGAAATGTTCTGGGCCTGTAAACCTGACATTCGAGTATAGAAATAACCTACTCTGTGAGGTGCACACTGCACAAGGCCTCAGCCTTCTCTTCCCAACATATGCATTGCGTTGAACTGCATTAGCGACACAGACCGAATACGCTTCATGCAAGTCTGATCAGACCCACCCTTCAACGCCAGCGGCTTATTAAAATGTATGTCTTAAATTTACATGCGGACCATATATTTACATACATACATTTGTGCACACACACATGACCCAGAAGAGGCTTGAAGGATATAAGACGGATGTATTTGTTTTAAAAGGCTATTACATTGGAGACAGGGATAGCTGCAGGTTGTAATGGGTGTGCCGAAAGGTACACAATGATGCAACAAAAAAATTGTTCAAAAAAAATGTCAAACCCCTAACCCTACCCAACACTCTAACAGGCAGCTTTCGTGACAGATTGTCCGTTAACATGCTAACATACAATGTTCACAAAAAAGACCTTTCGGCAAGCCCATTACTCCGACCTGCAGATACCCACACTTGTAACATTGTGACCATGCGGTTAGAGATTATCAGACTTTGCATGCAGGGTATATCTCAGTATATTTATTGGTAAAACCTTTTAAAAAATCTTCTCATGAACTGCTGCAGTAATTTGCATGACATTTTGCATGCATAGAACTCTAACATTTAAAAACTGCATGTGTTTTTCCACATTTTCATTGTTCGTCTGGGACCCTGTTCTATAGGAAAACAATAAAAACTGTGATATTGTGAAATATTATTACAACTTAAAATAACTGTTTTATATTTTAAAATAATTGAAAAAGTAATTTAGTTCTGTGATGGCAAAGCTTTAAATAATTGGATGCATTAGTGAAATTTCAATCAATACATTTCAATCTAGAAACTCAAACTGAACAATCCCAACCCTCTACGGACACACTGAAGCTCGAATCGCCTTTGGCTACAAAAGTTTTGTTTTACTCGCCAGACTTTTTACATGGAATGAAAGAACAATGCAAATGAAAAAAAAAAATCTATATAAATATAGTATAAAATATACATTTCAAAGTTAAAGACAAGTAAATGGTCTGAAATAAAGTAAGAACAAATAATCAAATTAAAATAGCAAATAAACACATTAGAACAAAGAGACAAATTAAATAAACTGTGCTTTTCAGGTTTTTCAGGTAGATCTAATAGTAGTTAGATAAGATAGCTTAGGTAGATTAGGTATAGAGATTGAATAAAGTAACACTGCATAAATTAAATATAGATGAATTCTAAGTTATTCAGTCAAGAGCATTGAGTGTTTTTTTGCGAGTGTGAGAGAAAGCGAGAGGGCGCTCTCAGCCAAGCGTCGGACAGTGTGTAAAGCTCAGCAGGCCATGAAATTATATCTGCGCTAAACGTATTTTTGCCTCTAACTCAATCACAGGTGAGTGAAATCGTACAATTTACTAGCAATTGGCGGTAACACTCTCCAATAAGGTTTAAAATTGGGTTGCATATTTACCGCATTGTAGAGGGTTGAATTCATTTCTTTATAAACTGAACAGTTTGTTTGTTCTAAATATATGGCATTATGGATATTTTCAACGCTATCTCATGACCAATTCGTACCAATTCGTACAAGTGAGTAAAATGTGGCTGATTCGTACGAATTCATATGACCTCACTCGTATGAATTCGTACGATTTGTCTAAACCCCAGTAACTAGAGATGCGCGGTTGGCGGTTACAGCCGCGGACTCCGCGGATGAACCGCGGATCGGGCGGATGACGTGACGAAAAATAATATTTGAATTAAATTCGGGCGGGTGGCGGGCGGTTGAACCAAACAAATGAAAAATATTATGTATACACCAATCAGCGGATGGCGGGCGGGTGCGGTTTTGAAAATTGGTCAAAAACGTTGGTGCGGATGGATGGCGGACGGATGTTGAGTTTTGTGATGCGGTTGCGGATTAAATAATAGCCCATCCGCGCATCTCTACCAGTAACGCTAAGGTTAAGGGGCGGAGTCAGAGGTAGGTCATTCGTACGAATTCATACGAACTGGGCAACGCGTAAAACATGTACGATTCAGCAAAAATTTGACAAATTAGTACGAGTGAGGTCATATGAATTTGTACGAATTAGCCACCTCGTAAAATTCGTTGGATATTTTACATATAGTTTTTTTTTTATATATAAATATTTTATCTGTAAACAGTTATCCACTGCTTGCTTGCATTCTTCTGACATTGTGAATATGATTCCAGTTGATCAAATTACAATATTAATCTTTAATGACAGTTAAAACTCTTTGGCAATGCTTTTGGTAGAACTCTTGTGAGATGAGGCTTTGTGGAGATGAGCTGGTGTGTGTGTAATTGTACTACTTGATTACAAAGTCAGTGAAAATAAATGTATTTATAGGACCCAAGGTTTATTGAAAAAGAGTACGGAGAGTAGAAAGAGGATAGTATAGCATGATGATAAAAGCAAAAGATAAGAGAACATGAGATGAGAGAACAGGTGTCAGAGGTGAGGGGATGTGGTCATGATGAATTACAGAGGGATGAAAGGAAGTGGGGCAGAGCCCTTAAATCAGCAGAAATGTACATAAGTCCCTGCTGTAGATTTGCATGTGTAAGTGGCACACTTCACATTATTAGAACAAACACAAGTCATTATTGTCACTTCTTGGTTATTTAGTGACAGTACTGGTATTCTAGTAACATTTGAAAGCGAAAAAAGCAGAATTGAAAATAACAAGGGAGGACAGAAAAGAAGATAAAGATGACATCCTTAGATGTACACTACAGTATAGAGTTATTAAACAAATGTCCCCAGGTTTAATAAGCTCAATCGACAGCTTTTGTAGCAAAATGTCCAATAGAAAATAAAATAATTTCAATTCATTCCTCAGTTTTAAAAAAAGGTTTCAGTAATAAACAATAAATACTCCTTTAGAGCAAGAGTTCAGGCAAGAGTAAATAAATGTATGCGTCTGTCTGCTCTTCTTCCTCCTTAGCCCTTTTTCTTTATTATTAAAAAAACACGTCTTTCATAACAATGGAGGAAAGGAGTTAATCGCATTCTAATCGCCTTTGAGACAGCAAAATCAACACTATAAGCGCATGATGAATGAGTTAGGTCAAAGTCTTTACGTTCACTATGTGTGGCTACACCAAAATATACATCCAGAGCTCAGACTTCACACATATGGTGGGGGAACGCCAAAATATTCCTGATTTAAGTCAGTGAAGTGCATTTAAGGAAAACAGACTATACATTGTGACTGGTAGGGCTGTTTGGCCAAGAAAAGTAATTGTAGAGTTAATCTCTTTCTTCATTTTGACAAATTCATGGAAACTGTTTTTAAATCAAGCAAAAGGACATATTCATGGAAGAGTTATTAGTCTGTGTGCCTAATGGCTAGATATACAGATCAAATGTTTTGTCTGTAAATGAGAGAAAAACCGCAGTCTCAGATAAAACAATGATTGGCCATTTATTATAAATGTGTGTGTGTGTATATATATATATATATATATATATATATATATATTAGGGCTGGGTAAAAAAATATAGATTTCTCGATTTTAATCGATTCTCATTTTTACGAACCGATATCAATTCTTAAATCCCAAGAATCGATTAGGCTAGTCATCCTGTTTTCAGTTGATGAATGAATGTAACATTGTAGCGCGCATCCCATCCAATAAATCGCAATAATCTTTGTGCTTTGTTACTATTGCTATGAAACAATGTCTCAGATTTCAAATTACGTCCATTTTCTAACAAAATTCAAAAACATAAATATCGCTCTGGCTCGGCTCAGCTCAAGAGAAGCAGCAGCACAGAGCGCACAGGATCTTCTCTTCCGCCTTAATAATAGCAGTTACCGCGCAAAATAAACATGAATGACTATCTGAAAGTATGTTAAAAGGTAGAGTACAACTTATCGAAATCCGTATCATGTGACATGGAATCATGGTGTTTCAACCGTGGAAAGACGTCAGTAAATCAGCTTGTAAACAATGTCATGTAACGTCACATTTACCTCAGAAAAATCCGGTGACCATAAACTCGTTAGTCAGCTAGAAAAATTAACTCTAGAGAGGGGCATTTTGCTAAATATATGCACCATATTACATATTCATTATAATTTTTAATGTTCTTCACTTTTTAATGCATGTTTGAATAAATCTGGCAGGTTTTTATGACAGCCACCATTTAAATGTTTATATTTCATATAACTTTATTATTCTAAAAATAAATAAAAGTGTAATTTAAGTGTTTGTATACAAATCAGTTAATTTGTAACTTCAATATTATAGTAGGCTAATGAAGCCTAGTAGGCTACAACTGACTCCCATAGTTTACGGCATAATGCTGGGTACACACCAAAAGATAATCGGGCTGATTTGGGGCCGATTTCCCCCCTCCAACAATCCTAGCTATGTCCCGATTATCTTGATGGTTCAACAGATTATCTTATCAGATTTTCTCTTGTGTGAGGTGTGTTAAGAGCATATTTATTTAAATGCATATTTAAATATAAGTACATGGTTAAATATTTGACCACTTGCTTGAGCTACTTAATATAAGTAGAAGTAATGCATAAATAATAGGCCTATGTTGTTTTAAATTGTGTTTATACGTGCATACGTCCATTAAAGAGTGTAGCCAATATGTGTACATTACAAAGAGAATCGCAATGCTGACAAAACTTTTTTTTAATAAACGTTGCTGTATAACTTCTGGATTTCAAATAAAAATAGTAAGTCGTTTTTTTGTGGTACAGCCGCGTATCAGTTAAGCACTGCAAACGCAGCATATGTGAAAGCACTATAGCGCGTGCTGCTCCTGCACCGCATACGCACTGCACACGGAGTATGTGTGAAACGGGCGTAAAGAGACTATAAATCCAATAAAGAATAAATAAAGACAATAAAGAATGAATATATTTCTGTATAAAAGGTTATGGTGGGTACAATGGGTTTTTTCACGTGAATTTTCTGTGAAAATCATTCCAAACACTATCATCGCAATTTCTTCCTGCATATCACCCACCATGCTTAATCTGAAGTCTCGCGAGATTTTGCGAGATTTCCTGTGTTCACAGTCGAGACTCTGGTTGAAAATCTGTTTGTGTGTGGTGTGCTGTCTTTGTCACATCATGGCACACCACACACTATAGGAGCAAAACGCTTAAATCTAGGATTTTTTGTCCTCATGTTTGTGGTCTATCACATTTTGAAAATCTTATAAGATGTAAAAAATCTTTTGGTGTTTACCCAGCATTAGTTAAGAGATTTGTTTTCCTTGAGAAAATTTGCCATGTATTGTACCTGATATCCAAAATAATCAATATTGAATCGAAATCGAATCGAATTGCAAGCTTGTGAATCGAAATCGAATCAAATTGTGACATTTGTGTCAATACCCAGCCCTAATATATCTCTATATATCTCTATATATATATCTCTATGTCTATATGTGTGTGTGTGTGTGTGTGTGTGTGTGTGTGTGTGTGTATGGTATGAAGCCAAATCTGGGGAAATACTCTGAGCAAATGCCTAAACCATGAGGTCAAAAAGAGGATTTAAATTTCAATCTCACATTCCCTAGCTGACATACCACCAAAAAAAAAAAAAAAAAAAAGGTACTTCGCAATCAAGTGGGATACTACTTAAATGGTTACTAACCTGTTAAAATGAAATTATAAAGCACATTAAAAGTAAAAACTGTGTGGA
The DNA here is from genome assembly GCF_951802725.1 of Rutilus rutilus. Classification (NCBI taxonomy): domain Eukaryota; kingdom Metazoa; phylum Chordata; class Actinopteri; order Cypriniformes; family Leuciscidae; genus Rutilus; species Rutilus rutilus. Next base: position 22,271,557 of record NC_140224.1, read on the forward strand.
AAAAAATAAATAAAATGTTTGTTCATGTTAGTTCAGTGCATTCACTAATGTTTACAGATACAACTTTTGATCTTAAAAATGTACTAATAAATACTGAGATCAACATTATCTAAGGTTAATAAATGTTGTAATTTTCATTGTTAGTTCATGTTAGCTAATGTAGTTAACTAATGTTAACTAATGAAAGTGTTAGCAAATATAAATATATATAAAAGTTTGAGTCTTTTGTTCACCAAGAATGCATTTTTTGCTTAATAATAAAGCAAAAACAATTCTAGCAAAATAGTTTTACAGGTTAAAATAACTGTTTTTTATAGTAATATTTTTATTCCCGATGACAATGCTGGATTTTTAAGCAGCCATTTTTCATGATGCTTCAGAAATCATTTTAATATGCTTGTTTGGTGCTCAAAAACATTCTTATTATTATCAATTATTAACATGTTTCTGTAAACCGGGAAACATTTTTTTTCAGAACTCTTTGATGAAAGCTCAAAAGAACAGCATTTATTTGAAACAGAAATATTTTGTAGCATTATCAATGTCTTTACATTATTAATTTGCTTGCTAAATAAAAGTATTAAAGTCCCCCTGCAGTCAATAATTTAACACCCTTAAAACTCATCTTTTATTTACATATTTAAATGGTTTTTCCTGCGAAAATAATTGTTTCATTTGGTTTATTTAGTATACGCGTAACCATGAATATGCAAATTAGACCCCCACCTCCACTCAATCACAACGAACCCGGACTAACTGATTCACTTTATAAATATATATAGTATTTAGCGCATATAGTTACCTGTGTTAAAAAACACACAGAGCATAATAGGAATGATAGGACAATCCCCGCACATTGACAGGATTAATTACACATCTGTGACAGTAGGAACTAGGAAGTAGGGGCGGTTTCAAACCTTTTTTTTGGTACACTGCCATTTTAAGGGGAAAATACTCAGCAATGGTATTGTTGACTGACAAATTTGCACATGGTTTGTCTTAAAGTTTATTTAAAACACAACATAGACATCTAAACAACATTAAAAACTCGATTTTCACTACAGGGGGGTCTTCAAAAAAAAAAACTTTTGAACGGTAGTATGTATAATGAGATATCATTTCAATACTTCAACCTTGATATATTCAAATTTCAAACTGCTGACTGGTAGAGTAAACACCTGAAAAAGATCTGTTGAATAATAACAGGTTGTTCTTGATCAATGTCTGGCAGTGTTCCAGTATGGTGTAGATTTCACCACTGTATCAAACTGCACAACAAACACACACCTCTATGCACACTCAATCCACCGCTGTCATTACCGCTCAAGAAATGGCAAAGCTCCGTCCCTTTTCCTCATATGCACACTGAGTCCAAAAGCAACTGTCCTATGGTCTTTCTAAATAGCAAATTATACAGAAGATCATTTACAGCTACTAAAACAGAACATAAACAGCGCTGGGGTGTATCGATATAAAAGTAGTGAAGCTACTTTTTATTTTCAAAAATATATTTAAAAAGTAGCTTCAACATAGTTTTAAACTGCTACAACAAACTACTTTTCCAAAAAAATTGTTTGACTGTAGTTGAAATGCATTAAAATGATGAGTAGCCTGACAAGCAACAGCTTCCCCAACAATGAACATGATGCTTTGAATGCGGCTGGCAAAAAAGCTAGAGAGGGAGAAAGCATTGTCTCACTCTTTCTTAAATCAAATTTCTACTCAGCAAGTCTGCCTGCGGTGGTGTTTTATTGAATTCTGTTGAATCAAAATCAAGAGAGCAATGCGATGAGATGAATGCAGAGATATGGCTTATTGAATGTGCACAATTTCATCAGGAAAGTTATAACAGAAACAATTGTTTAAAAGTTCCTATGGCTACACATATCAGAGTCGTATCATAGCCTAATGGGTAAGCTCCAATGCTGGAAGCTGTCTTTTTCTTCCATTCTGCCCATCTCCATTAACCCAGTGTAATGCACACATCCAGTCTTTCAGCTGCAGTCTGGCAATATTGGACAGATAGAAATTAATATGATTTTCAAAATGTCACATTGTACTCATTATAGAAATTACCGGTTGATGAGAAATAAATAATTTAAATAGATTATGGAGCTGTTCTTATGCTGCCTGAATTCTATGGAAGTAAAATAATGTCAAATGTTTTTGAAATAAAAATGCCTGTTGAATTGCACTACTTGAAAAAAATTAGCACTGTATTAACCATGCTTGCATTTTATTGCATTGTATTTTTAGGGCTTGCATTTTTATGGGCTGAAATTCAATATGGTTGAATATTTAAGCGGTGAATATTTCAATTAAAAACATTTCAAACACATTTTCATTATTACAAATCAGGCATGTGATCGGCTAAGGACAAAAAAGCAGGAAAATATACTGACTTGTTGTCCTCCTATTGTTAGTTTAACTGTAAATCGATTTGGATAAAAGCGTCTGCTAAATGGCTAAATGTAAAATTGGCTTGACATTGGACATTGGCACATTTAGGGACCGTCTCTAAAGTTGCATAAAACAACAACAAAAATCCAAAGGGTGCGCATTATGCCTGACACTACATGAACACTTTACAGTTGGTTTTATGACTGTAAGTCGTTCTATTCAAATGCTATCGAAGTTAGAAACGTGTATACCAAAGTCGTATACACTTTAGAGACGGTCCCTAAATGTGCAAATGTCCAACGCCAAGCCAACTTTATGCCAGTCTATCACTGGTAAACGCTCAGCATTAAGCTTTGCGCGTTATTCTGAGTCCATCTGCTGGCCTGCGAGTTTGGTCTTTTAGATCACTGTAATTAGTCCATTAAGCTACGTTAAGCGTTTTATATGTCCAGCAGGGGAATCCTTAAGTATTGAGGGAAACCTAATAGCCTACATGCAGCACATCGCCACAATATAAAGTTAAGGCAACTAAACAACCAAGAGAAATATATGTTAACCTCAAAAATGTAACATTGGATCTGTACATCCCCATCGGGGAATAACATTATAATCTCGTTCACGGTAGAGAAAGATGCATGTAGGCTACACAGGAAAAGTAACCGTGAAGACACTGAATTTAACATAAAACAGCCGTCATAATAATCACAAATACACTTACATTGCCGTAAATGAAAAATCGTAAAATCCGTAAAATCGTCAACAACACGCGCTTTTGCACCACCTGCTGGTGAGGTTGACTAACAGCAGATGGAGAGTATGCTCGGCAATCTACTGCTTTTCCTGCAGTTCCTGGATGTCAATGTTGAATTTACTGTCGAATTTGAACCACTGAATTTGTGGAAGCGAATTTGCAAAGCGAAATAAAATGGACCGAAAATTGCAACGCATTCTCATCCTAGGGCGTCATATACTGACGCTTTTGACATTTCGTCTACATCCAACGCACATGGCACCCTTTAGCGTCAATAGGTTTAGGTCTGGGGTAGGGTTAGGGTTAGACTGCTAGGAGGCGCCTTCTGGCCCATATCTATCTGCGTCTCATATTGACGCTAAAGGGTGCCATGTGCGTTGGATGTAGACGAAATGTCAAAAGCGTCAGTATATGACGCCTTGGGATGAGATCGGGCTGAAAATTGCCTGTTGAATATTATATGTTGTATTTTTAAACAGTTTGAATATTTTGGAAGTGAAATATGAAAGGAGAATATGGATTATTGAATTTTTAATAGTGAAAATGTGTTTGAAATGTTTTTAATTGAAATATTCACAGCTTAAATATTCAACCATGTTGAATTTCAGCCCATAAAAATGCAAGCCCTAAAAATACAATGCATTAAAATGCAAGTATGGTGAATACAATGCCTATTTTTTTCAAGTAGTACTTTTTTATTTCAAAAACATTTGACATTATTTTACTTCCATAGAATTCAGTCTTTCATTCATTCTAATTCTCATTATTGGACATAACGCAGTCACACTGGAAGAACCCTGTAAGGAGTTAAATGTAATTCATAGAGAATGCAAGCCCATTTAACCTGCTAATGGATGCTCATTCTGTTCTGCAAGGACAAGCCTTTTTAATCAATATTGCATCCTGGTAGGGGTGGGCGATATACCGGGAGACGCTTAACCGGTAGAAATTTGTAGAGATTTTGGACTATTGTCTCTATCACAGTTACTCGATCACATGTTGTGCTGCACTGTCATAAGTTACTCATAACAGCTTATTTCATATCACAAAACAAGTGATTTTAAACCGTTGAAGCACAATAAGCAGCAAAATAAACTCATTCCAGTAAATGTGCACGCTCTCTGAGAGATAGTTTAATACTCAGACAGCGCACAGAAACAGAGTTCTTTTTGCCGTATTATTGGGCTTGAATGGTCAAATGCACACACTTATGTGTCAAAATGCCCGTCTTTGCAAGTATCCACAGTCATTTATGTCTTAAGTGAACAGAGTACAGGGCTCGACATTAAGCCTTTAAATTTAAGCCTAAGTAAATCTGTCATTCACTTGTCCGAGTAAAAAAGTTGCTTGTCCGGAATTTTTGTGTGTGTGCGCTATAAATATAATTTATTCTGAAGAAATATTCTCATCTGTGTCCAATCAGCTCTGATATATTTAAATCTGCATATTGTCATATCTGCACCTTTAAAGGGCATTTCCCCCCTTAATCTTATTAAATGTATGCTTCATCTTTAGTTTGAATTTTTTTAATTTGATCAGTAAATTAAATTAGAATAGCCTAATAAGATACTATAGGGCTGTTGCTACCCAAGGTAGAGCTGATCAAATTAAATCATTTACACTGAAAATGTACAACTGCATTAAATAATGTTATGAGATTGTTTTAAATATTTTTGAATATACAAATAAGAAACGTTGGAAAGAATGATACTTTTAAACATGAAAGGAAACCGTCTTAATGAGCGAGTCATTGAGTCATTCATTCAAATGATTCGTTCAAACAACTGATTCATTCAAGAATGAGACAGGTGTTTATGAATGGGTCATTGAATCTTTGACTCAGCCAATTCGTTCAAAACGCTGAATCATTCAGTAATGAAACACGGTTAAGTGTTGCTGTGAAATGCGTTACGGTTCTGCTGTGATCTTTGTTTGGAACTATTTTCGCGGCTGAAACAGAACAAAAACAGTCAATATTGTGTCTAAAATGTAAGCGACTTAATTTGAACTGTTTATTGAACTGTTGTATGAATGCAATGTCACATTTTCAGTCGTGATGGTATTCAGGAAAACGGCACTCGTCGTGTAAGGTTGCTAAACTGTATCATATGCTAAAAATATTAAAACTCCACATTTAGAATTTTATTGGCAGTATGTTGAAAACTGAGTTTCTTTGTGTGTGCTGCGCTCATTTGTTTAGATTTAATTGAATTTTTTTTTTATAAATTAAACTTGTTTTTATAAAAACATTAATTTTATTACTATAAATATTTTTACAATGTAAATAAATATGTAAATATTATTGTATTTTTATATAATAATGTAAATAGAAAAAAAAGAGGGAAAAAAATTGAAGAAAAAAAACAGAGAGATTCCCTACATGAATTGCTCTAAATTCCATAGCCAGACTTCACACTACCAGGATCACCAAGAACCAGACCGCTTAGGCAAATATCATGCTGTAAGTGAACCACACCACCCAATAGACTGCACCAGTGCTGTCCAACCACAGGCAAATGAGTGCTTGAGTATATCCTGTCAGCAGTGCCCACCACGCTCGCTGGTGTCAAATATCTTTGCAGCATCTGATATCTGTGCTTTGTTGGCACAAATGTGTGACAACGTGTATGATCTGAGATTGAAGCTATATTCCAAGCAAATCAAATGGTTAAATATCTTTCATGACATATAGAACAACAATAATCACTGCTGCGTGGCAGTAAACAAATTTAAGATCATTATCTAGACAACTGATAGACCCAACGGGCCAAATGAGGAGGAACTTAATTACTCATTGTGCATTATCATCATACGATAATGGAACATGAGAGGATTAACCGAGAATTTCAATTAAAGTCATTTTCTCTTACCAACAACTGGTCTTTCTGTGCCTTTCCGTGCAGCCTGAAGCAAAGCTCAGGATGCTCCCGGAGGTGTCACAGTGTATATTTCCTTTTCACATGAAAAAAACAAAACAAAAAAACATCCCCAGCGGAACAGAACAGAATGCCAGGAGGACTCCACGGGAGCTCCTGCCATGACAACATCATCACCACGGCAGCTGCTCTGCTCCACATCCAACCCTTCCAGAGCAAGACAGCAAAGAAGGAATGTTTACACACAGCGGAATGAAACTAAAGATATACTCAACGGGGTGTTGGTTGCACTCTAGAAAATTTTCACTGATTCTAAGACACACAAGACACACAATATTGATAGTGAACGATCTTTTGAACTGCAAATAATAGTAATAATAATAATAATAATCATCATCATCCTCCTCATAAAATGTCATAATCATTGTCCAAGCAATCACACTCAAATGTCACTGTCTGAAAAACAAATGTTTAATTTTGTACAACGGAGTCAACAACAGTGCTGAACAGCGATAATGAAACTTACAGTACTGCTGAAAGTTCTTACAGTTACTGCTTTTAATTACTCACTCCCTAACTTCTCACAAACAGAGTCATGGACTTTTTACACTGTCATAATCGTCTTTTTCAAAAAAAAAAAAAAAGGTGTTCATGAAACCGAATGAAAATATCAAAAACTTCAGTACATTGTAGAGCTGCAAAATTCTGGATAAATTTGAATCACATTTTATTGTTTCTTTTATCACGATTCTGAACGAACAAAGTTAATAAAATAACATGTAAATTAGTAGAGGATCTGACCAAATATTAATTGCTGCAGTCTATTTAGAAATATGTAATTAATTAGAATTAATTGGTGTCAATGACTCACTCATAAATACTTCACTAGTTTCATTACTGGATGAATCAGTGTTTTTGAACGAATCTCTTGAATGAATGATTCAATGACAAATACATTTTTTAACAGTCGCTTGTCGCCAACAGGTGGCGTAACAATGTAATCAATACAATCGTTATTTGATCGCAACCGAAGACATCAGTGTTCATTTCCGAACTATATACTTTTATCCCAGTACTTCTGTAATCATTTGAATTATTGCAAGACAGAAATAACAATACTGGGTGGTTGAAAAGACTATTTGTGAAGCCGTTTCGTACCTATACATGACGACTGCTCTCTCTGGCTCAGATTTGAATGTTCCGATGTGATTTGGTCAAAGGTTTAACAGACACAGGCGAATCAGTCATTTAGGAATGAGATCGCGTGGGTGTTTGAATCGAGATCGCCGTCTTTTAACAATTAACCTGCAGATCTAGTACATAGTGCATCAAAAAACATCATATGAAACCACTTCTTTTTTTTTTTCATATATATTTTAAACAGCACAATCACTATGGTTAAGCAGCAAGTCTGCTAAGGTCTAAAATACAGATATGAAAACAGATCAAGAGCCACACCACCATCATGATTCACCACACCTCAGTTCCTCTCTCAGTTAACCAAACCGTGTTAATTCCTATGCTGACACATTAAACCACAATGAAAAATAAATGTTGAGAATGAACCATGGAGCATGACGTATTCTTGGTTTGCTGTCCAATAATAACCCATTGCTATTGCAGGTATTATAGCAGTTCCTCAATAATTACCTAATGCATTTCAAGAAACCACAGAACAGGGTGATACGCAGCCAGGATAAATGACTGATTCAACTCAGCCTACAAACATGTTCAAATTAGAGACATGTCAATTACAGGCACTTTCTCTTATTTCCATCTACTGCCATTAAATAGTGACATCAAATTATCTTGAATATGACTGTCATTTCCTAATTAAACTGACTGATGCCTTCTTGTCCTGGCCCACCTCCCCTTTGTCCCACAGTGCGAATGTTCCCGCTCCAGGCCTCCTCACATGGCTACTAATGAGCCCTCTAAATCAGCAAATGGACTCTCAGAAAGGAGCTCTCATTAAAATCTGAAAGAAAAAAATTAAATGAAAGTGGCGCAAAATGCTACGCATATGTGAGGCTTTCAACATTTAATTGATGACATTTTAAATGTCAGAAAGTTCTACGCTTGGCCTTTGTGCTGATATGAAACAGTTTTAAAGTGAGTACTTAAATGCCCATTATGTAAAATTAAGTTCTCACATTGTGTCAAGAATTCAAGTGATGCTGAATGGTGGAAATATGAAGGTGCTTCACAGCGGACAGAAACGCAGCCAAGATCCCACTGTTCCAGGACAGAGCAGTTGATCACAATCCATGAAAGTATTGTGTAGTGTTTGGCAACTCCACTGCTGACTTAAGCGATTCAAAGAACACACGTTTCTGCTCAGCTTCCCAAGTTCTGATAAACGAGCTAATTTTAAGAAATAAAACAGCTGTGGAGATTAAGGCTGGGCCTGGGCGATATAGCTAATGAAATTATATATCAATATTTTTCAGCCAACATTCAGTATACACTACCATTTTCAAGGCTTAGGGGATCAAAATTAACAGGAAAGACGAAAAAATATTAAGCAGCACATCTGTTTTTAACACTGATAATAATAATAAGACGACGAAATTATCTTGAGCATCAAATCAGCATATCAGAATGATTTCTAATATGATCATGTGATACTGATGACTGGAGTAATGATTCTGAAATTTCAACTTTGCCACAGAAATCACTTATTGTATTTGTGAACTGTAATAATATTTCACAATATTACAATTATTACTGTATTTTTGATCAGATAAATGCACCCTTGTTTAAGCATAAGAGAAAATCTGACCAAAAATCTTAATATCAACCCTGAACTTTTGCATGGTAGTATATTGACATTTATATCTTTGATATAATTGTTTATTATTATTTAACCAAACAGCAAATATCTAGTTAAAATACAGTTAAAATCTAGTCAAAATTATCAAGTAGGTTTCCAGTTTTTACTAAAGGAAAAGGAGAAATAATATTAAATCATTTTTATTTATATGCACCAATATTAATGCATATCAATACACAGCTATTTTACCTTATATATTTTACTAAAACATTCAATAAAACACATTTTGAACACTTCCGAGTAATAACGCAAACAATCTAATCAAAGCACTGAAACTTTCAGTTTGAACCAATTAACGGAAATGAGACTAATCTACAAACCCGAATGTCCTTTTTACTGCAAATAAACTGTCAATTAAATGCATCTTAACTCATAGAGAGAGAGTAACTCATATTCACAATATCATTATATCAGAGCAAAACCATGGCTAATTTTTGAAATATCATCCACCCCTGGTGTTTACATTCATAAATTACACTTATCCTTTACAAAACCTCCTGGGGATTTGTGCAAATTCTTTATGTGGCAATCCCTATGCTTATTCCACAGTTTGAGAGGGCACAGCCCACTGTCCTTAGCAAGCCCAGACTGAAGAGATGGCCAGAGGGAGCTTGTGTGAGCTCAGGCTGTGATGTTCCTGAGGACAGCTGCAGGGCTTCTGTCTGATGTTGGACAGAGAACAATCTGTACTAAGTGAAAGCGACTCCTCACTTGGTTGAGTACTAACTGAAATAAGATTTGGTGCACTATCAAGCCCCCACCTAGACTAAACCTCTGTGGGAAATGAAGTGACATGGCCATTTGGATACCTAAGGAACATTAACAGCAGGAAAGGAGACTTGTGGACATTCATTACATGAAGGACATTTGTGTTTAAAAATACATATGCTACTGATATCACGGCTATATATGCTGAATTTTATTTTATTTTTTTTGTGCAAGCTACAACTTGAAAACAATTAAACCGATAAGGTGGCGTCCCATTAGCTGACCCAAAACAACTCAAATTTGTACCTAAGCTTCTCAATATTTTGGAACTTTTTCAATCTCTCACACTTAAAGAACGGAAGAGAGGTGACAGACTCAACGACTGTCAGACATTTCTCTACAATTCCCTGTTAGGAATTGACTGAATTAGGACACAATTAATGTGTGTATTTCTCCCTTCAGGACTTATGTATGCACTGCTTCAGTGGAAAATTCAATCAACAAATACCATTCTGCCTCTGCTTGCTTATTTTATTAGTAATTTAAGATAACGTGGCTTTGAGTTAGCTCAGCTAAATTTCGTACTAGGCGAAATCCCATCATTTAAGTAAGGAATCTGCACGTTTGGAAGTTTTGCGTTAGGGCAGAAAAGTTCCCCATGCAAATTCCGCTCGTGTTCAAGTTGGCGGCGCTGTGCTTTATGCATCTCTACTACACTACTGTCAATGGACTTTCTTTCTTTCTTTCTTTTTTTGCTGAAATATTCCAATTACTAACCTTAAGAATCATCTTGTGGGACACCATAATTCAAAAGAAAAAAATACACCTACATTACCTCAAGTAAAATCAAACCAACATTTTTACGCTTACTAAAGAATCCCACAGAAAACTGAAACAGAACATTCTGAGGTGTTGTTTCATCTCATCAATAATATCAGAATCACAGCAATGCTATCATTCTCCATCTGAGCTCCATTAGATGGGATCAAGATCATAGACCCCTATAAGAAGTGCTCTCCCAAGTTTCTTACCTTTGCCTGAAAGTTCCTGTCTTCCAGAGATTCAAAATCCCAGACAGACATCTACACCAGAATGAAGAAGACGCATCTTGACAGCTTAAGCTAGTCTGATTTCAAAAGAGGCAGAATGAATCATACACATCCGATGGGAGAATTGGTTCTCGCAACAGGGAAAAGAGATAGCCTAGTACTGCAAATTAGCACTCAGAGGGCTATGTTCACAAGACTGTGAGGCAAGTCATCGAGTCAAAGTTGACCAATCACAGGCTTCATGTGATCAGCTTATACCTCTAAAAAGATTAAGGACATAATCTGGCTAAGTGAGGTTACACCTAAAGCCATGCCTAGTCAAAAGAGCTGCAGTAAATAAAGAAAAGACAGGGCCATGTTCAAATCATGTCTGCACTTATGAATGCCCAATATTACAACTGCAATTCGATATGAAAGGCTGAATTATTTTATATATATATTTGCCCACAAAATTTCACCATATTTCGCTAATGTGCATCTTAACTTGACGGCAAAGGTGAAAATGAGCATGGACACTGACATGTCTATTAATATTCACCTTCCCCTTCTTTGAGAAGGACATGAAAAAAATGAATGGAGAGGCATTTTGCACTATGCTTAAGAGGTTTTATTACCATTTTGACACCACTGTAAAACGTTCAGATCAGAACGACGGGAGGTTTGACTTATGTTTGAATTGCATTTACAGTTAATGGTGCATACACTGGGCCAGTCAGGTACAAATGAGCTCAGATTTACCACAAAATCTACAAATGCATCTGTGTATTCAGATTATTTTTCATTTCTGAAAACAGGCCACACGTTATTCACTTAAAAAAAAAAAAAAATACAGCAAAAGGAAAAAATGTGTATAAGCCTATACACATATTCTGAGCCACAGAAATGTGGTAAAAAGGTCCCAATGAAATCAGTTCTATTTTTTCCCAAATTTCGTGTTTTATGTTTACATTTTTCTAGATTCGTTTTTAACGGTAAGTGCAGTCACAACTACTGTTATACTCTAAGTCGGACAACAGGAGTAATAAATAGGGGCTGTCGCACCTGAGGAACCTTTTCATAGTTCCTAGAAGTAAAGGTGTAAGTACTCGCTTTTTGGGTTCGCACCGCAGGAACTGGGAACGATTTTAGTTCTAGGAACACCTTTTGGGGGAACTAAATTAGCTCCTACTTCAGATCAGGGTCTAACCCAGCACAATAGGAACTACCAGTGACGTAAGAGTACACTGATTGGCCGAACGCACACAGAATACCAGCACCTGCCAATTTTTTAAAAAGCCGTGTACACAGTCACACAGATTATAGCCTACATATTTACTCCACAAACTAACTCTACGAACATGGAAAACAGTGATAGAACCTTTATGCTAACGCAACTTTGAGGGGACCAATTGAAACATGATGTATTCCTGCTTTGCTAGCAATATTGGACATAAACCACATGGCAAACTCTAATACTTTTTCATCTACTGTCTATTTTCTTTGTACAACATTTCTATCTAATAACGCATTAGATAGGACTGGTAAACAGGTCGTAAATTAATGAAGATGGAGAATGGAAGCGATGTGTGCCGCACTCAGCACCGCCAAAATAAATGTCCGCTACGGCGTCAAAATAAAAGTAACAAAAAGAAGTGCGGCTTACGTCACTTCAGAGTTCCTGCTGGCGGTGCGAATGCAACCAGGAAAATGGCCCTAGGGGAACTTTTAGTTCTCGGGCAAACACCTTGGCTAGTTCCTAGAACTAAGTTCCTAGAACTACCTGGTGTGAAATCCCCTAATGTTATCACCTATACTTCAAAATAAATGTGGGTTTAAAGGCCTGAATGAAACCAAAAAAAAAAAAATGGTTTAAAATGAATGCATCTTCCTGTGAGCCAGTGCATTTTTGACATGCGTTTCCCTGCGAAATTTATGGGAATACAAATTGTCCCTTGTACATTTCCAGCAGATTTCATCAGTTCCCATTAAGAAAGGTTACAATTTCAGAAGACCAAATCTGATGGCATTTAAACCTGCTGATGTTCTTGTCTGGCAAGGCAGAAAAGGTCATCCCTGGCGACCGATTAAGACAGAGGCTGGATGACAGACGCCACATGCACGGATGAGAGACGAATAACATTAAGCAAGACCACCCGTACGACAAAGAGCGACGCTGAAACAGAAGATCCGAGCTGAAACGATATCTTGTGAACTTTCACTTTTTGATCTTGTCACTGAATATCAAGTGTTACTGTATATCTCTGAGAGCACATACTGTGACGTGGTGTCAATGTACAATGAATCGATAAAGGTGTATAGAGAATGACGGTAAAGATCTGCAGCTTGTTAAGAAAGGTCATTTGCATCTCAATGGTCCTATAGCAGACAGTCTGAAAGAACGACGGGAGCACGGGGGGACGAAGCGCATCTTTGCATTTAGTTCTTAGTTACCTACTGTATGTGGCAAGGTGAAGGGGGGAGCTCTCAATTACTATCAGTTGAGAAGGGACGGCTGTGTATCAAGTTAAACTATGTAGGTCACTTGAATGCGTCCTGGATCCCCCCACACTGACACAAGACACCTTTATTGGAACCCCATCTATGTGTTTTTTTTTTTTCTTTACCGCAAAGCGTTACAGTGAAGTTTCCATTAAAAAAGCAAAAGGCTCTAACACATTAGTCAGTTGACGTCTGGCACAAGTTCTCCTACACCCTATCCAATAACCTTAGCATATGAATAATGAAGTTCCTTCTGCGTTGAAACCACATAAGCTATATGGATGAGAGTTTTACTGAAGACAGCAGCAATTGTACAATCCAAAATCTGATTTTCTGATTTGAAGGGGTTCAGTCGACTCTGAAGGAAATCAAGGAGTTGAGGAGATCCTAAAGGATAATATATATTTCAATAATTAGGATCAGCAAGCAAAACAACTACTAATTTATGAAATTGCTACTGCATAACAAGTCTTCTGCTTTAACCTCAGAGTCCTCCCCTAGGTAGTAGATCAGTTTTGCCACAACGTCTGCTACAAATCATGAAAGACGCACAGGGTTAGAGTTAGGTAATGACACAGATTTTCCAAGTTGATTCAATTCAATTCAGTTTTAATGTTTATTTTTCTTAAACATTACATTAAAGACAATTATACAGGACAAACTGGTATCTCGACTATTTGAAGTATTCATTAAAAGAACTGGTTCATAAGAGTCAGCCGTTTCAGGAATATGGCTACGCTGGTCTCCCAGCATGCTTTTGATTCACTAAAAAGAACCGCTTCATAGTAATCATTTGTGCAATAATCGGACTACACTTTGTCAAATTGTATGTTTTCTTTTTCTCAAAGAACTCAAGAAAGATTTTTGTTGTAAACAAGCTTTTATAATAATTTTATTATGTCTTTAATCATTTTATTTTGTAGTTTATATTAGTTTGGGAAGGTGGTTCAATTTCTATTTAGCTTCTTTTTTTTTTCTTCAGTTTTAGTTTTAGTCATTTTAGTACTTAAACTTAGTTGCAATTTGCAAATGCAACATTTCTAAAGTTTTTAATTTGAGTTTTTTTAAACCAAAAAATGATTTTTAATAGTTTTAGTTAACAATATTAACTCACATGAACAAATTTTTTTATAATTTCTGCTGTGATTCAGAATTATGATTTAGCCGTGGCGGCACAGACACAGCGGTGAAGAAAACAGTGAAAGCACTAAACAATTCAGACTGTGTAGCACGTCACACATCCACTGAAACAGTGTCTTACTCGCCTGCCCACATTGCCCCGGCCACTGGTGTATGGACATTCATCCGATTCCCATGTTAATCCCAACTAAGCCTTCTTCACTGTGTCCAGCGAGGGATAAATAAAATGCATCAGATATTGCCCAAAAAAAAAGAAAAAAAAGAAGAAGAAAAAAAAGAAAAACCAGGCTTAACTGTGGAAATAAAGCCATCCGAGCCATTTCTCTAACCTGAGCCCTGACTCACACAGCCGCCTCCAGAGGAACGGCTTAAAGCCAATGCTGCATTATATGATGAGGCAACAGGTGAGGGTTTACATACAGCCTATTCTCTGTGTGATACTGTGTGGTCTTAAGAGTAAGGAATAGCCAGTGAAAGCAGAATACCCTGTCTATGGAAAAATCAGCTTTCCTGAAGAGAATTTTTGCCTTTATTGAGAGCAAAGCACCAGTAATTTGCTAGCAAGGCAGTAAAACTTCTACTTTCCCTCTACCAGAACAAAAGAGAGCAAAAGAGTGAAAAACTGTTTTAGAGTGCTGAAGACCACTCTCTTTAATGCTGTTGCAGTGACAGAACAGACATTTGGAGACCTGTGAATGAAAAACAGCAGTGATGTGATAAAGCTCTTTTTTCTACAGTATTTCTGCAGAAACACACTGGTTAGCCCCACTTACTCTGAAATCTCAATAAATAAATAAAAATCCTGCTTCGCATAATTGAATATTAAACATCTACACAATATATAAAAACATTTGGTTGGTACAGTGTAATTATACATTTAATTAATGAATAATAATAATTAACTAAATGTATTTACTATAGGGTTATGGTTAGGGTTAGAGCTGCACGATTCTGGATAAATTGAGAAATCACGTTTTTTTGTTGTTTTTGTTTTAAATGGAGATCATGATTTTCCCACGATTCTGAAAAAACAAGTCCTAATAAAATAACATGTAAATTACAAGAAGTTCTGACAAAAAATGTATTGCTGCAGTCTAAAACGTTTAGAAAGAAAGAAAGAAAGAAAGAAAGAAAGAAAGAAAGAAAGAAAGAAAGAAAGAAAGAAAGAAAGAAAGAAAGAAAGAAAGAAAGAAAGAAAGAAAGAAAGAAAGAAAGAAAGAAAGAACCAATTTTGTCAATTCCCAAACTGACAACATCTACATTTTTTCTTGTTCGAGAAGCCGTTTCACTAGGATATATCGCAACTTCAGTTTCATGTCAACTTTAAAGAAAAACTTACTGAAATTCCTGCACCCAAATGTTCATTTAAAATTCAAATGAACAAGCAAGAGATGAGACTACAGACAGACTCTCAATACATTTTGATGTCAAATAAAAGCTGAAATAAAAGAATTGTAATAGCAGTGAAAACGGCTTTATAACTACCCGATGATAAAAAGAAGCTCTCTTTCCCTCTGACAGATTTACACAGACTGTCAATAATATGCAGAATCACTAGCTGCACACAAATGTGCATAAATATGTGCTCTATTTGGAAGCTGACACAAATGGACATCCTGTAATGTATTATTGACAAATGAGCACAAAAACTGGCAGCCGCTTTATGACTGTTGTGGAAAATGTGTCTGCTGGACTGGAGCACCACATGTAAAATCCCACGGCTAACTATAACTGGTGGGTTCCAACACAAATATAGGTCACACAGAGAAAAAACAATGCAAAAGCATTTAATAAAAAGCAACTGGCCATATAACAGTGCATAGTTAGGACAGAAAAATAAATAAATGTTTCACATATTTTGTTGTTGAAGTCAAAGGTCAATCAAACAACTCAAATTTATCTGCCGTTTGGTAGAAGCTAGCCAAATTAGCCAGACAACACAAAAAAAGTACAAAGAAAAAATTGGATGTGCTGTGTTTGACAGAAACCTGGCTAAAACCAGACAATTATATTACTTTAAATGAGTCCACCCCGCAAGATTACTGTTATAAACATGAACCTCGTCTGAAAGGCAAAGGGGGAGGTGTTGCTGTAATTTATAGAAATATCTTCAGAATTACTGAGAAGTCATGTCTTAAATATAATTATTTTGAAGTGTTGTTGCTAAATGTAACACTATCTAGTGTAAATGATAAATCACGTTTAACATTTGTGCTGGCTACTGTATACAGGCCACCAGGGCACCATAAACACTTTATCAAAGAATTTGCTGATTTTCTATCAGAGTTAGTATTGGCTGCAGATAAAGTACTAATTGTTGGTGATTTTAATATACATGTAGATTACGAAAAAGATGCATTGGGATTGGCATTTAAAGATATTCTGAACTCTATTGGAGTTAGACAACACGTGTCAAGACCTACTCATTGTCGTAATCACACTCTAGATCTAATATTATCACATGGAATCAATGTTGATGCCGTTGAAATTCTGCAGCAGAGCGATGACATCTCAGATCATTATCTAGTCTCGTGTAAACTTCATTTAGCCAAGGCTGCAAAGTCGACTCCGTGCTACAAATATGTTAGACCGATCACTTCTGCCACTAAAGATTGCTTTATTAATGATCTTCCAGATCAGTTTCATCATCTCAGCATCCCAGATAGCTTAGAAGAACTAGATATTGCGACAGAAACTTTTAACTCTCTCTTTTCCAGCACTTTAGACACAGTTGGTCCTTTGTGCTTAAAGAAGATTAAAGAAAATAGTCCAACGCCGTGGTACAACGAGCACACTCGGGCCCTTAAGAGAGCAGCCAGAAAAATGGAGCGCAATTGGAAGAAAACAAAACTAGAGGTATTTCGCATTTCATGGAAAGAGAGCTCGATTGCATACAGAGAGGCCTTAAAAGCTGCTAGATCTGCTTATTTTTCAAACCTATTAGAAGAAAATAAACAAAATTTGAAATAGTGGCTAAACTAATGAAAAATAAACCTTCAACCCCAGACGTTTCCAAGCAGCACAGCAGTAATGACTTTATGAACTTCTTTACTAACAAGACTGATAATATCAGAGAGAAAATTATAACTATGCAACCGTCTACGACAGTATCGCATCAGGCAGTGCATTGTAGTCTCCTTGAAGAAAATTTTTATTCATTCATTGCTATAGGAGAGGAAGAATTTACTAAACTCGTTAAAACATCTAAATTGACAACATGTATGTTAGACCCTATACCGACTAAGCTACTGAAAGAGTTGCTTCCAGAGGTCACAGATCCTCTTCTAAATATCATTAATTCATCTTTGTCATTAGGATATGTACCGAAAACTTTTAAGCTGGCTATGATTAAACCGCTTGTTAAAAAAACGCAACTTGATCCTACAGAATTAGTCAATTACAGGCCGATCTCGAATCTACCTTTTCTGTCAAAGATACTAGAAAAGGCGGTATCCTCACAACTGTGTTCCTTTTTAGAAAGAAATGATATCTGCGAGGATTTCCAGTCAGGATTTAGACCGTACCATAGTACTGAGACTGCTCTCATTAGAGTCACAAATGATTTGCTCTTATCATCCGATCGTGGTTGTATCTCGCTATTAGTGTTACTCGATCTCAATGCTGCATTTGACACCATTGACCACAACATTCTTTTAAATAGACTCGAAAATTATGTTGGCATTAGTGGAATTGCATTAGCATGGTTTAAATTATACTTATCTGACCGTTATCAGTTTGTAGCAGTAAATGAAGAGATGTCCTATCGATCACAAGTTCAGTATGGCGTACCACAAGGCTCAGTACTAGGACCATTGCTGTTCACTCTGTACATGCTACCCTTGGGAGATATCATTAGGAAGCATGGCATTAGTTTTCACTGTTATGCTGATGATACTCAGCTCTATATTTCTTCACGCCCGGACGAAACTTACCAATTCACAAAATTAACGGAATGCATAGCTGATATAAAAAACTGGATGACTAGTAATTTCCTCCAACTTAATTCTGAAAAAACAGAGATTCGAATTATTGGACAAAAAACGTCCTCGCGTAATAACCTAGAATACTGTCTAACACTTGATGGCTGCTCTGTTAAGTCTTTGCCGTCGGTTAGGAACCCAGTGTGCTCTTTAATACCAATCTTTCATTTGAAAGTCACGTGTCTAGTATCTGTAAAACCGCATTTTTCCATCTTAAAAATATATCTAAATTACGTCATATGCTCTCATTGACAAATGCGGAACAATTAGTTCATGCGTTCATGACATCAAGGCTAGATTATTGTAATGCTCTACCTGCACGCTTAATAAACAAATTACAGCTACAGTCCAAAACGCAGCAGCTCGAGTTCTTACCAGAACCAGGAAGTATGACCATATTAGCCCGGTTCTGTCAAAACTGCATTGGCTCCCTATTAAACATCGTATAAATAAAAAAATATTGCTGATTACACTGTAAAAAAAGAAGAGTTGACTTAACTTAAAATTATAAGGCAACTTGCTGCACAGATTTTTTGAGTTGACTCAACTAATAGAGTTTACTCAACTAGAGATGTTATAGTTGAGTCAACTCAACTATAGAGATGTTTTAGTTGAGTCAACTCAAAAAATCTGTGCAGCAAGTTGCCTTATAATTTTAAGTTAAGTCAACTTTTCTTTTTTTACAGTGTACTTACAAAGCACTAAATGGTTTAGCTCCGCAGTACTTGAGCGAGCTCTTAACGCATTATAGTCCTTCACGTCTATTGCGATCTCAAAATTCCGGCCAGTTGATAATACCTAGAATATCAAAATCGACTGCTGGCAGTAGATCCTTCTCCTATTTAGCACCAAAACTTTGGAACAGTCTTCCTAACATTGTCCGGGAAGCAGACACACTCTGTCAGTTCAAAGCTAGACTAAAAACACATCTCTTTGACCTAGCATACACATAACACATTATAGACTTCTATAATTCCATATTAGGCTGCATAGATTAGGTCAGCCGGAACCGGGAACACTTCCCATAAATCCTGATGTACTTGTTACATCATAAGAAGAATGGCGTCTACGCTAATATTAGTCTCTCTGTTTATACCGAGGTTTACCGCAGTCCGCCGGATCCAGCCCGTATCCAGATCTGATGAAGGACCAGCGCCTGGACGCGACGACAACGCAGTCCTGAAGTGTCAACTAGTCTCTCCTCTTCCGCCGGATCCAGGCTGTATCCAGATCCGATGAAGGACCTGCGCCTGGACGCGACGACAACGCAGTACTGAAGTGTCAACCAGTCTCTCCATTTCCTGAAGTGAGGTGGCCCCCGGCCGTATCCAGATCAGATGGTGGATCTGCACCTGAACCGAAACCATGCGCAGCACGCATCCTGAAGTGCCAGCCTCATCAGCCCTGTGAAGGCCTCATCGACACGACCAATCTGACTTCTGACCTGTAATGCTGCCTGGATCATAATCATACACTGTTCGCTGGTTGGCCAGAGGAGAATTGGCCCCCGACTGAGCCTGGGTTCTCCCAAGGTTTTTTTCTCCATTCTGTCACCTGATGGAGTTTTGGTTCCTTGCCACTGTTGCCTTGGCTTTTGGCTTGCTTAGTTGGGGATTTAATATTCAACAATATTATTGATCTGCCAATATTATGGGTGGACGATGATGCAATTTTCTTCTAGAAACAAACTTTGTTGTATTATTTTCATGTTATCAATGTGAAGCTGCTTTGATACAATCTGTATTGTAAAAAGCGCTATATAAATAAAGGTGACTTGACTTGACTTGACTTGACTATTTAACATGTAACAGTTAACAGTTCGGACGTATGCGCTGGGGACAGCACGGACGCGGACTACTTGTATTTATACTACTGAAAGTGTATGCTGGGATCGGCGGATGTGTTCCACGTGAAGATTGGCGTGTACAGTTCCACACATGTGCAGAAGATTGGCGTGTACAGTCCCACACATGTGCAGTAGATCGGCGTGTACAGTCCCACACATGTGCAGAAGATCAGCGTGTACAGTCCCACACATGTGCAGTAGATCGGCGTGTACAGTCCCACACATGCGCAGAAGAAGATCGGCGTGTACAGTCCCACACATGCGCAGATTGGCGTGTACAGTCCCACACATGCACAGAAGATTGGCGTGTACAGTCCCACACATGCGCAGAAGATCGGCGTGTACAGTCCCACACACGTGCAGAAGATCGGCGTGTACAGTCCCACACACGCGCAGTAGATCGGCGTGTACAGTCCCACACACGCGCAGAAGATCGGCGTGTACAGTCCCACACATGCACAGAAGATCGGCGTGTACAGTCCCACACATGCGCAGAAGATTGGCGTGTACAGTCCCACACATGCACAGAAGATCGGCGTGTACAGTCCCACAAATGCGCAGAAGATTGGCGTGTACAGTCCCACACATGCACAGAAGATCGGCGTGTACAGTCCCACATATGCACAGAAGATTGGCGTGTACAGTCCCACACATGCGCAGATTGGCGTGTACAGTCCCACACATGCGCAGATTGGCGTGTACAGTCCCACACATGCGCAGAAGATTGGCGTGTACAGTACCACACATGCGCAGAAGAAGATTGGCGTGTACAGTCCCACACATGCGCAGAAGATCGCCGTGTACAGTCCCACACATGCGCAGAAGATCGCCGTGTACAGTCCCACACATGCGCAGAAGATCGCCGTGTACAGTCCCACACATGCGCAGAAGATCGCCGTGTACAGTCCCACACATGCGCAGAAGATCGCCGAATAGAGTCCCACACACGCGCAGTAGATCGGCGTGTACACTTTCACACATGCAATTTCCCTCCGCGAAATATTGCACATGTGGCTGTCTTCATATTGTTTTAACAACAGATTGTAGAGATGCGGGTAGCAACGGACTTCTTCACACAGCCTCTCTTCAAATTCGACGTCCATGTTGTTTTTCCAGCGCATGCGCAGTTCATGCTTTTGTAGCATAGTGATCGCGTGTACTTGTCTGCGTGGGCACAAAATATGGGAGGCACACGGCCCGCACATTTGCCCGCACATTTGCCCGCAAATAGCCTCCGCGTACACCCTGATGACGATTTTTACGCCACGCGGACCCTAGCACACATGGAAAGTATAACACGGCATTAAGAATTAGTGCACCTAAGATGAAGATCATGTGCATTGGCTACTCTCGACCAAAAGTTAATATCCATCAGCCAACAATGCATTGACAAAGTTGAACGATTTACTTATTTGGGCAGTATGATCACGAGTGAAGGAGATGCTGAATACAATGTCACTTGCCGGATCGGGAAGGCTCTCTCGGTCTACCAGCGCCTTTTGTCCATCTGGCGGTCAAATACCAGCAGTCTACGAGCCAAGATTTGCCTTTTAAATGCCATCGTCATCCCGACAGTCATATACGCCTCTGAGATTGCTGCAAAGAAAGATGGCTGCAAATTCTGCAAATATCGTACAGAGATCGCATAACCAACGAAGAAGTATACCGCCGCACCTTGAGTCGAGCGCTAAGTGGACCTGATTGCCGAACGACGGTTCCAATTTGCCGGGCATCTGCTCCGTCTCCCACAAACCTGAATTCCAAAAGCGGCGATGATGTGGACGCCTGGACAAGAAAAGAATAGGATGCCAAAACAGAAGCCTGGCCGTCCGAAAAAGACTTGGCGCGTTCATCAAAGACCTGGGGCCTCATTTATAAAACTTTGCATAGGATTTGCGTCAGAAGTGGCGTACGGATGAAACATAGGACTGCGTACGCACAAAAATATTGGGATTTATAAAACCGTGCGCACGCACATCCTACGCAGTTTTCCCTTAATAAATCACAATCAATTCTAAATGTAGCACAGCTTTTGCGGCTTCATGTCACGCCCATAGTTGCCCATAAATAGTCTGTGAAACGCCCACAAGTTAATATTCATCGATTGCGAAATCATGGCAAACACAGAGAGGAAAACCAAGAAACGTAACTTCACTCACGCGAAAGCGTGAAGCGCAAGATCAGCCATTGTGTGTCATTACTAGGGTGGTCCTTATCAAGTCCAATTTTTTTTTTTTTTGCAAAATGTTAGTGTCTTAACCTCTTAAACTGTTCCTTTTAACTTCAAAATGAGAAATATGCAAAGATGTTGACAAAAAAAAAAAGATATTTAGAGGTAGCTCAATCTTGTGGAAGACTGCCTATGTTAAGCTGTGCGGCGTTATTGTGATATGCAAGTAATATTAAAAGTTGCTGCAAATGAACTACATTTTATTGAAATCAGAGCAACACTGACATGACAACAATCTCAAAAAAGCACAAAGTTTTCAACAATCCCTCATTTCTGATGCTCAGCAGCCAGTGTTGACTTTTTGCAGTCTGGATAGATCCGTCGGTGATCTTCCACCACATGAAGGCGAAACTGCAATTGTTCTTCAGAGTGTGTGAGATAGCCATTGTATTCTTGAATCAGAGCCACTCCTCTCTCGACTACTTTCATTGCATGTATGGTTGCCTGTGCCTCCTGATAATCTGCTTGATTCGGCCAAAGTTCCGGGTCAATTTCAAGCAACGTAATGTAATTTTTTTAACCAAAAAATGTGCTCTAAACCCAAACAATAACCAAGGTGATCATCAATAGAAATATGTATTGATTCCACCAGGAAAGGTAAATCTGCTAAAACGGGTCATGGATGGATTAATTTGGATTTAGTTTCTACAATAAGTAAACTGAGATATGTATCTAAAATACATATTTAGGAATATATGGTGCATTAGATGTTTTTATGGAGATTCTTTTGGAATTTTACTAGCCAGGTACAATACCAATTCAAATGATCTGTTTTTACGAAAATCATCAAAATCTCAGAAAGTTTAAAGCTATTGAGCTACCAGTAATTATTATGTTACTGCCATACAAATTGGCATGCTGTATTTTCTTATATAAAGGAACAATTTGAAGGGTTAAGAGCATGACAATTGGAGACTTTAAAAATAAGGACCACCCTAGTCATTACGCATTGTGATGGCATCATGGCATTTTATTACCATCCATTTGATTGCATCTGACAAGCTACAGATGTGTTATGAGGATGAATTGCATAACATGCCAATATTATTGCAGAACATATTTCACTTTTCTTTTTGCAAATATGTGTTAATTTGCATTTCTGTTGTAATCTTCGTTTGATTTTGTTTGTTTTACACTGCAGATCGATCAAACGGGTGTTCGTGTAGGCTGTTAATTGTAAGACTTCATGTTATTTATGAGAGGCAGTATTGCCATTTCTTTTACACAATGGTCTACAGTTCTACACACTTTCATGTGCTTCTTCCATCTGCCGACGGTGTCGCCATTTCTCATTTCACCCATTTTTGTGCGTAGGCCTGGGTCAGAGTTTGCGTGAAGGACCGCACATTTTCCCGTCAAGTTTGCTTTTCATAAATACCAATTATTGCGTAGAGAACGGCGTACGTCTTCTTTTGTGCGTACGCAAACGCAACATTTATAAACGAGGCCCCTGGACACTGGGAATATCATTGGACAAAGCCGAAGTCGTCACGCTTACGCTGGTGGTCGCTTGTTGCCCAATGGAGGAACTAAATCTAAATCAACCAGACCTTCTAATTACAACACAACTCCTTTTCTCTTAGTAATGTTCACCTTTTTGTTAAATTTATATTCAGTTTATTTCTGATTGATTGACCAGCCTCAAGACAAAATAAAAAAGCAATAGAAAAAGCTTTCACGCACACAGAGAAAAAAAAAATGTGGAGATTGATCTGCTAGGGTGAAAGCCAAAATGGGGCCCAGTTTGCATGCCAAGTCAAACAGCTCTCCCATCTCTACTCGGTACAGCAGCCAGAGAGCGAGGCAGCTAACATTTGACACCTTTTTCATTTTCAGATAAAGTATTGCTTCTCAAAGGCATGACCTATTTTTCCCCTTTGCTTTTACCACTAGTTTAAGTCAGATGAGCAAGGCTCTGGCTTTCAGGCAGACATACCAAGCTGCAGATGTTTGCTCTAGAAACGTGTAAGGAAATTATGACAGCTATAAATGGATGGCTCTTACCTTCTATGCTATCAGGTCATTATGGGATGACTATATGCTGCTTTTTACATTATTATTATTTTTTTGTAGCCTGATTTCATCTGATGTGATACTGCAGCCACAATTTTGGCTTACGGTGTCTTTTGATGTCAACTTCTGAAATCGTTCATGGTCTGATGGTCACAAGGAGGCAATGACCTAAAGCTCCGGGCCGTTATTAAAGACATGCCTTGCATCAACAACATTCATGATATACTCCACGGCTCCACTTATGTTATTAAACACAGGTTTGAGATTAAACCGGGTCAAGGATGGCCGATCTGCAGGTGACGTTACACCACATACCTCAGCCAGATGGACACGGCCACCTACTGCACATTTAGAAACACATACCTAATGCACATACTTTTTTTAGAAACACACTAAGATATAATTTAAGACCATAACCCACCATGAGATCGTGTGGACAGACATCAATCAAATCAAATAATATTCTTGGTTAGTATTTAGACTGTACTTAGTACCAAGATGGGCACTTTATAAACAAAACTGGACAATCTTTGCAACACGTACAGCTAACTAGAATACATAAACAAGCACAATACAGACACTTTAACATTAAGGTTCAAAATGATTTATTGGCACAGTAAAAAAACTACATTGCCAAAGCATACAGTATTGTAAGCAATATTTGCTCAAATAAATAACTAATAAGGTTATATAATGGTTGCATAATTTGACTGTGTAGATAATATTGCACAAGTGCACCATTTGAACTGCACCACTTGAACAAAGATGGCCAAACGTAACGCCATTCAAACCTAAAAGTACAATGTAAAACGAGACCTATTAGGGAAGAGAGAAGCGTGGAATTATACTCAGTCAAGCTAAGCAACAGATTCAAGTGTGGAAACAGCTTGAATAAAACTGTTTATGACGGTGGTGTCTAACGGGTGGGTCAGCTCACAGAACTACTTGGCTGCTCTCTACACAGCTGCTTCAGGTTTCACTGGTTCAGGGTCATTCAGCGAGGGGTCTCCACGCCATGCCATCTCCCTCCTCTACTTCCCATGAATCACAGCCTACTGTAACACAACCATTGGCCTTGTCCAAATCCATGCCATAACAGTGTTCAGGCTTCTTTAACTCAATCTCTAAATACTCACCACTCTCTATTTACTCTAAAACAATCTTGCTTGAATAACTTTACTAAAAAGAATTTAGAATGATCACATAATAAATATTGAATCAAGCACTAAATATTAAATATAGACTTTATCATGAACAATAGAGACTTCATATTTTTTTATATACACAGGGTTTTGGGTCAGTAAGATTTTTTAAACACTTTTATTCATACTTTTATTCAGCAAGGATGCATTAAAAACTTTCCCCCTCCTTAAAAGCCCAAACTTAACATCAATGCAAAATGCAGTCTACTGCGGGATGTGCTTAATATTCAATATTGACTTGATATTAAAAATAGTAATGAAATGAGCAGCTTTGGTGAAGACAAGATATTTCTTTAAAAATATAAAAAAACTCTTTTGAATGTTAAATGTAGCATATTGTTGTAGTATAGCACAGGCAGTTGCTAACATATTTGGTTATTTGGATGCAAAATACACACCTGAACTAGCCAGTCCCGTTGAAGATGACTAAAGTTAGAAAATGAAGACTGCATGACATTAACTCCACACAAGAGTGGTGGTGATGACAGCTCACTTTGTCCCACAAAACAGTGGGCAGGGAACTCTCCTTAACGAAATCCTGATCCAGAAAAACTAGTTCCTTACAGTATCTGTTGAAGTTAATGTGGCTTGACCATCGGCAGCTTTCCAGAGATGAAACATAAAGGCCTACTGAAGTTGCAAAGTGAGGTTATAACCTACAGCATCATTATTACACCCCGCAACATCCCAGTACACCTTTCTATAGAATTCATACCAAGAGCCAGCACAAGAGATGCACACAAAATGGTCTCTATATTTTTAGCAAAAAAAAAAAAAAAATTCGAAAAAACACAGACAGACAGAGGATTAGTCAGAAATGACAGACAGAAAGACAGACAGACAAACCAGAAAAGGCAGACAGACAGAAAAGAAAGAAATACTAGTCAGAAAAGACAGACAGACTAGTCAAAACAGGCAGATAGACAGACAGGTGAACAGAAGAGTTGAGGTTTTCACGAATATTCAATCTGCAATAATTATTCAAAAAATAAAAATATTACTCACAGTTATAACTAGCCTAAATGCATTGGGTTGCGCTGTGGAGTGTGTAAACAAGATTGTATTTAATCACAGAATGTCATCTTCTGCTTCTAGGAGCTGCAAAGTTTGGAATTGGCGTTTGAGAGTGCTTCGCAGGAGACACTTTGGTTGCTATCAGAAATATTAACATCTCCATTTTTGTTCAAGTAGGATGGTTGGTCGGTGTAGTATTTGTCCCACCCCTCCTCCACTATAATTGGACGGCTGGGTAAAAAGTCCCGGTGACAAGCACCCATACAAACTTCTATTCGAAGCACAAGAAGTCGCCTGGGGTGTCTATTTGAAGCTGCTTTCTCAAGCCTCTCATCTCCACTGCGGACAGCAAGCCAAATACGTTTAACCGAAGTAGTTTAAAATCTGGGTAAGCAAACTCGTGAAATATTATTATGGTACAGTGTTATCAGTTTGGCTAAAAGAACACAAAATATATAATGTAAGCTTGTTGTTAGGGCTGAACGATTAATCGCACTTTCCACGTAATCGCACTTAAATCGAGATGCTTATCGCGATTTAAAAAAAATCGCAAAGGCTGCGATTATTTTTTATGTGCAGTTTGTCATTGATGTACGGCTCTGTAAACGCTGCTCCATCTGAAAGCACTGTGAGTTTGAGCCACTTATAACGTGCATTTGAAAAAACAACACGCGTCAAACATCTTTCCAAAACATGAGAAGCATTTATGAACCTCTTGTCCAACAACAGACAACATCTAATAACATGCATTTACTCCAAACTCACTTCATAACGACAGTTGAGCATCCTTCTGTGAGATGATGTGCCTTTTTACACAGAATAAGGCAGTCGTGTTTTTATGTCATGTTTAATCAAAGCGTTTCAATCTTCAGTTTATTCAGCTGCAGCGATAGGGATTTCCTGGAATGATGCATTATTGTACTTCTGTGGCAGGGCATATTTAGCGTGTTTGCGTGAGAGCGCCCTCTGGCGTTCAAATGGGGCAGTATTTGCTACCAATCAGCCGCACTCCACTGACACGCTGCGCATTAAATAATCGCATCTTTTGCCAAATCGCGTGCGGTTTTATTGCGATTAATCGTTCAGCCCTACTTGTTGTGTATTTTGCCTAATTACAACCTTGTTCAGAAATAGTGACAAAAACGTCATGATTAAAAAGGCTCCATGAATCCTCTGTCGTTGTATGTAATCTGAAGATGTGATCTCCTTCTCTACCAGTCTTCATTATGAAATGAAATCTCACCTCAGTTCTCAACCCTTGTTCCTTTTCTCACAGAATATCACACATATTCTGCAGGTGCAGTAAGCTGCCAAGATCAATCCTCAGCCCGCTGCTGGAGGCTGCAGCCAGTTAATCTAACATCAAGCCTGGCTAGAATAAGTTGCTCCAAACCGTAGAAAAAGTATACTGCAACATAGGAGTGTGCGATATCATCTACGATAATATCGTGATTGTTTTAATGATGTGAAATCGAGTATGTCCCTCACTTTGCAAACAACAAACAAAAACTCGGCAAGAGCGTTAACCCTTTTCGGTTTAGGTTAGACTACTGAGCGTGCGCATTTAGAGTGCACGCTCTCAACTGCGTGATTTAGGCTACTCTATTTAAATGCAGCAACAAACACACCTGTATTAATTGTCTGTTAGGCTATATATCATATGATATAGAAAAGCAATCACACAAAGGCCCGGTTTCACAGACAGGGCTTAGACTAAGCCAGGATTAGACCATAGATCAATTAGGACATTTAAGCAATTTTTATAAACATGCTTAGAAAAAAAACATTACCGATGTGCATCTTAAAACTAAAAAGGCACTGATATATTTTTAAGATCAGTCAGTGCAAGTTTATTTCAGTGGAAACAGCTCAGACTTACATTTTAGTCTAGGACTAGTCTTCAGCCCTGTCTGTGAAACCAGGGGATAGAGTGCCATTTTCTCCTCAAAATATCAGCACAAATAAAATTAATAGTTTTTAATAGTTTAATAAACAAGAAGTTAATATTAAGTGACTTACATTTTAGACATAATATTGCCATTTCTCAAAACAAATATTTAATAATCTGCAGGGGGGAAAAAAGGTCATTATAGATTTGAAACAACATGGTGAATGAAAAATTTACATTTTGGGGTGAACTATTTCTTAAAGGAAAAGTCATTCTGAGATTAATTGCAAGAGATATTCCACTGGAAAACACCACTTTTTCACCACCATTATATGACACATCTATCTTTGAAAACTCATTCACATTTCACAAACCTCTCTTGAGATAAAAAACTTTTCTTCGAAGGGGTCATTGACTGGATTATTTTATAATGTTTCCTGGGGTGCCCTTATAATGTTAGTATGATTTTAACATCAAAAATTGTCATATATAAATAAAAGGCATTTTCCCATGCCTGATTTTAGCCTCTGTTTTAACCTGTTAAGCTGCAACCCCACTTTTGAAAAATCCCCAGAAATGACATACCCAAACTGAAACAGATACAGTTCATGAACCCTTTGCACTAAAAGCACAAGTATGATCTCATTTGAAAGCTGACACCTGGCAGTTTATTGTAAATGTAGAATTAATTATTGTCATAATGACAAAAATTGTTATAAATAGCTTCAAAGTTTTGTAAAGTTATTAGAAATTAATTTTTATGAAACATCCTCATGAAAATAAAATTGAAGTTGGCACTGTAGCAATCTAGAAATGCACTACAGCTAAAGCCATATGTCTAAACATTCTATGTTTAAAATCTGAAGATAATAAGTCCAAAACGCTGTATTTAGTTAAATGTTTTTCAAGACCATGTCAAATGACTTTATTTTGATTTGACGCTAAAATGCTACTGATGTTTATTGTCATCTTCTAACCATCTATCCAGTATTATTGTCTCTATTGTTTTGTGGTGCAGACGATCCCCATTCAGTCTCAGTCTCCCCCTGCACACATTCACACCTCTCCAGCCTGGTTATGGCTCTGAATATGCATTTCTTTTGTCTGCATTATAGCTACTAACGACTGGCTATTCATAGGGTTTCAGTCCCTAATTTCTTTTCTCAAAGTTTACCTCACATTTTAAACTGTATCAAATGCATTTCTTGAATAAAGACACATTTCAGGTAGCATTCAAAAAATAATAAAAGTATAACTTTTAGCTAGCAGGTGCACCTAGGGCTAGCTAGCATGTTAGCTTAGCACACCATCAATACACGACAATTTATGAGATTAAAACCATGTTTGTGCTCTAAACTTACTTTTTAACGCACGTTGAGTATTTTAAATAATCTTCTGTGATCTAATTTGGCTTCAGATAAAAAAAATCAGACAGAAAATATACTATTGGATAGTGTTCTGCACAATGATAGTCTATATAGATTAGCATTACATTATAAATATAATCTATTATTATGAAAATACCTGGCATGGCTTGAAAAACACAGGTAACTCAAATATCAGTGCAATCATCTTTATTGTCTTCAAAACGTCTGTATCTGCATGTTACAGCGCGATCTCTTGTTAGCTTTGTGTGTATCAGTGACGTCCTGGAATGTCACATGATCATGGCTCTTCTTCATGTTCCATATATGGACTATTATTGTGCATGTAGCGCCCTCAGGCTGCTGGTATGAATTGAAAACACAGTATCAGAATACCAAACGCTCATAAAGATTACATCGACGCATTTGGGTATAAATTCAATAAATATTATTCTTGTCTATAGAAATATGATGTAAATCTATGAGAATCTATCAATATTTCTCCAAATCTGCACA
This sequence comes from Rutilus rutilus, assembly GCF_951802725.1. Classification (NCBI taxonomy): domain Eukaryota; kingdom Metazoa; phylum Chordata; class Actinopteri; order Cypriniformes; family Leuciscidae; genus Rutilus; species Rutilus rutilus. Next base: position 22,301,845 of record NC_140224.1, read on the forward strand.
TTTTTGAGCTAAAGCCCTGAGGGACGTTGTTTTGTGTATCGCTGTCATGACGACAGCACGGAGTTTTTTATGAATGAAAGCGGCTGACGCGCATAATTCATATTAAAGGTATCGACTCATTTTTTCATTTCATAACTCCTGACACAAATTAAGACATAACTGTCACTATGAGTTTCTCAGAATACAATAGTGGTCAAATACTGAAACTTGAGTATTATATCTTTTTAATTATGTATAGTTTGTCAAGGTATAACATTAAATCTGATAGTAATTTTGAATTAAATAAATAAATAACGCTTCAGTGCGCGGGCGCACTGGCAACGGTTAACAGGTTAAGGGGCGTGTCTGCAGACTTCAGTGTAAACGCCCACTGCTGTGATTGGCTGACATGTTTGCACATAAAATAGCTAGTATTACATGTGGAACTCTCTCTAAAACTTTTACTATGTTTTTACTATTTCAGCTATCGAGATTTAGGAATCGTGAAAAGTATTTTGATCATAATGATCTTTTCCCATCACATGAAAGGTTGCAGTGATGAGCATTGAGCAGATGACAGACAGTCTGTTGATCGCGTATGAAAAGATCATATCACTGCAACGCAATTTCGGCACTCTCACGAATGCTTTAAGTTTCACCAGAGGTGTAAAGTCCAGGGGTCAGAAAGTAAAAGTCCTGCCATGTTTATTCCACCCATGAACTCAGCCAGCTGATTTGATTTCACTAATTAGTTCTATCTCCTGGCTGAAAAACGGTGCTAATTAGCAAATCCAGGTGATTGGAACAATAGCTACTGAAGAGGACTTTTACTTTCTGAACCTGGACTTTACACCTCTGGCTTTCACCAAATAACAATGCAAACACGATGTAAATACAGTAAGAGCTTCGTTGTACTGTACATTGTAACAGCGTCATGATTTTGTGATGGTTGATTTCAACGAGTTTTGGCAAGTGTCCAGATAAACTCGCGCTGTTAGATTGACAGCTTTGGCAATTGGAAAATGGGAGCGTTCTTTGATCGCTTTCTTTATATAGGCTAATTTAATCACAGTTTAAATACGATTTTTTCATTCTACTAAGTGAAACGACGTGAAGTTGATTGTTTAGTCACTGGCTTGATTTACTGATGCATAAACAGTATTGAATGATATTTTGAGAGATAATCTGTCTGAACTTGAATAATTACATCAGAAATCACTGATCACAGATCAGGCATTAGAATAAACATGACTACTTACATTTTTGTGGCGTTGCTGGCAGATCCATATCGTAAAAGTCTGTTTGCAAAGCCTACGCCGAAATTTACCAAATAATCCACAGTGAAATACACCGAATACAAACAAATTATGCACTGCTGAGACATTCACATTGTTGTGAAAAAAACTCCACTATCCTAGCATTAGGATTGTTTGGAAGGTAATAGTATTATTGATCCTCCTGTATCGATCTTTTCTCGTTCTCATGTCACTGTTCACTAGCGCTCTTGTGGGTGGGGCCAAAGCTGAAGTGTGATGTCACAAGTCTCCACTTTTTAGATCCTGTCGTTTGCCGGCCTTGGTTTCAATAAAATCAGTTTTTGGAATAACATGAAAGTTTTGAGTTTTGAAACTTACAGGGTATTTTTAATAGTAGGCCTATAACGAACTCTTAACTGTCAAAGGATCAAGGAACATTTGAATTCTCAGTCTATGACCACTTTGAGAGATGTCAGAAATGTGACCATAAACAAGAGTTGCATCCAACTGTGACAATGTGCTGTAAATTAAAGGAAGACATATTGGCTTGCAGCAAGAGAGCTGTCAGTTTTCATACAGCTGAACCACACACACACACACACACAATAGCCTAATAAAAAATAAAAATAAACTACAATCACCATTCATATTTTTCTGTAAACACTTACAAGCTATACAAGCAGCAAACAGCATGGGCTGACATGCAAGTTCACAATAGCCCCAAAAAAGATCACAGGCCGGTTTTTCAGGATTAAAATAAATGACAACAGCTACTTTCTGGGTTTTTATATGGAGGCATTTAGTGGTACAAATAGGCATTTGTTGTAACTGATGGCCTAAATATCAAAGGCATAATAAAAGGTAAATGATCATGAGGTGTGGCACAACATCGCTGCCAAACCCTCAGCTCCTGGAAACGGTTCAGATGACTTTCTCAAGCATGAATGTTTATATAAGAAAAGACCTCCTAAAAAGTAGAATTCCTTCCTCACAGTAACAGTTTCATAGTAAAATCAGATTCAAGATCATTTCAATGACCCAGACCTCTCAGACAAAATGATGCCAAGGTCATCTGCAAAAATGCCTCACTTTTATAATACATTACAATACAAAATAATATAATAGAAGCACAAAAAGATGCAGATCTGCAATTCACGCAGTGCAAACAAAACATTACCTAACTTTACTTTCAATATTGAGGACTGTGGCACTCCCATAACTCCCAGGCTTTTGATTTTCTGCCAACTCACTTGTCATCCATTTTAGTCTATCTATAGAAGTTATACATTACCTAAGATGACTCAAAATGGAAGTGGTGATGAATGCATTTTTCTGCTGTTGAATCATGCCTTTTATCAATACATCTGACTTGCGTTTTTCAGAAGAATTCTCTTTTGTCCACAAATCTGACTCGTTGTGCACCTCCCATTGACAGAATAGTTCAACAAATATCTCATACCATTCCAAGACTACAACTGAGCAGATCTGCAGGAATGAGGAATGACTTACAGTTCCATCGTGCTGAAGTCAATGGGTTTTCTGAAATAAGGTCTGTGGTTACACAAGCTCAATATATTTTCACGTTTTATTCGATGACATAAAATACATCAGTACTCCCCCACTTGTGATTTTTAAGCTTTTACGTGTCTTGAAAAAGGTGGTTGCTAACAAATGGCTAAATGAGACTACAGAGGTTGTCAGGGACATTAAATGTCATCACATCAAACTGGAAAACTCATCTACTCACCAGTCTACTTTTATAGTCATGTTGTGTTTATACTCACTCTCTTGCAAACTTTTCTAAATCAAACTTTTCAACTTGAAAATGGAGAGAAGCCATGCGACCTCGGTGAAGTATATTTATATCCTACTTTTATCCGTTTACTTCAGCCGATTGCATTTAGGCTTCAAAATGCAAATACTAACTATATGAACAAAATTTGTACAAAAAATCATAAACCTTTCTTGATCACAGAGCTTATTTTCTGCAATAATCCAAAACTCAATGGAAATATCCTGTTGGCTTTTTGTCGCGGGAACCAGGGTGATGCCAATTTATAAGTTGGCCTACAAAATTACATCAATCCTGCAGCACTCTATAAGACATAATAATGATACAATAAATCGTTTTACTTTTTATGCTACAGAAGAGCACAGAAATGTTTGTTGTTCTCACACCTAACATACTAAATCAAACACCATGTTATCTACACACAGTGGGAGGAATTAGGCTAGTGGTAACCCTTTTTTTCTGTACTGTGGACTGGAGGTACAATCTATTAACACATTCAGCTCTCGACAGCTACAAAACGTGTAGCACCTGTTACACACTTAGTTGTTAACAAACAGATAAAATATTCATAGATACATGCTATCTACAATTCCCAACATCCAATGTTATTCTATATAGTTTAAATCCATGCTGGGCTGAGAGTACCTCCAGTCAGTGAATTGAACGTATTCTTTGCACCATTTACAACGCAAAAAATAAACCAGCACATTTCTGAGCCAAAAGAGCAACAGGGAGGAAGCCACTAAGACCAGATTAAAAGGCTGTGTGAGATTTAGGGCTGTTAATTAGTGTGAAGTGTGGCTTAAAAAAAAAAAAAAAAACGCCTCTCGAGACTCTGTTCTTATAAAGGCTAGTATATACTTTCGTCTTGCTCGCATGCCGCCCTTTGCGGTCGTGTATGTGTGAGACGAGGGGACGATTTTTGTAATAAGGCCAGATCTCAGCTGAAGTCTCTCACTGACATGGAAACCACATGAACAAACCAATAACAGAAACTAAAGACAAAAAAGATCAAATACAGTGGGGAGTTGGCCTGAAAGAAAAGGACAGTGAAAGACAGAGATAGCTTTTTGTGTATAACAAACTGACGGAGTGTGTGCGGCGTGTATCTGTGTGCATGCAGGTCCATGATGATTGTGTGGGCAACGTTATCTCAAAGGGGCCAGAACAGCGGTGGGTGACGTTCACGGGTGATTATACAGAGTGGCGATAAATTCATGTTTCATAGGACAGTGGTTGTGCTTATCAGAACTGAAGCCGAACTGCCCTCCGCAAACGTTTTAGACCAAAGTCAAAGTTCAGTTTTGGCATTTGCCACCATGCATCTGCTGAGAACACAGTCAAAGAAAGAGGTTAGCACGGTTAGCGCAGCCATGAATTATGTAACAGCTGACACACAGCAAAGCCGAGGCTATGTTACAGCTAAAAACATGTAATTATCTTTAAAAAGAAAAAGCAGGAAGTTGTACAGGACCCCTTTTAATGCTCCAACACATAAAAGGAATGCTGTGCTAAACATAATCGAGCTCATTTGAGATGCTTTCTCTGAGTGTGGAAACCCCATTTATACAGATCAGGCATGTGATCAGCTAAAGAGAAAAAAATAAGGATTATCATTATGAATTTGTTAAATTGAGTATTTGATCATAATAATATATTATATTATAATAAAATGTTATAATAACAGTATTAATTTGTAATAAAAGCAATCATTTATAATAAAAGTATTAATTAAAAGCGTTAATTTGTATTTGTTCTTATTATAAATTATTATTAATAACAATAATAATAATAAAGAAATATCTTTATTATTATTTTACAGAAAAACAGTAAAATTGCAATACTAATATTTACGGTTGTCCTCATTTCTTTGCTTTCAAACGTTAAACCACTGAGCTTTCATTTTGGTGGAAAACTGCAGGGAGACGCTTCACTTTGTTGTCAACAACAGATCTATAAACAATTTTCATTACAAATTTGGGAAGATGCTTGGTGCACGTTGCGTTCCCAAATGCAAAGTGACTCAAACACAGCGCTTGCAGACTAGTATTTACTGTGAATTGAAACTGTAAATGAAACTTTACTCTGTACCATGCAGAGCGTTATACGTATATATATGATCGCACTAAGCCATCTCACAACGACGCATTGTCAAAATTCATTAAAAAAAAAAAGTTACCGAACGCGGTTTCAGCGCATATTCTTACTCGAATTTGGCACTTTGAACCCAACATGCTATGGGTGACCCGTAGATGGCGCTGTCAGGAGCAATCAGTGCATGACAAATGTATTAGAAAACATAACATTTAGTAATTGTTTAAGGCCATTTTGCAATTCTGAATATGGAAAAATCACATCCCTGATGAGGCATATGAGTCTCTTTTTGAATATTTAGATTTAAACGCAAGCTTTAGGGTATGTTTACTAGGGTATGGTTAAAAACGTAGGCTATGCGTTTTGCCCGTTCATTTACACAAAAATGGCGTTTTGGGGGCCTGAAAATGGGATTCAAGGTGCAAGGTTTTGAAAACTATGCTTTTATCGTCTCCATGTAAACAACAAAAACGTGAATTTGTGAAACCGGCGATGACATGCATGTTTTTACATGTTCACACATGCGTATTACGTGTTCGCTGTTTCAGCGGTCTCGGCCCGCTTGTTTGGCCTGCACCAGGGTTCAGATGGCAACGTTCACACTTATTCAAATGAACCGCACTAACAGAGCAATCGCACCAGGGTTTGCTTTAATCGACCCAAACATGCCAACACACCTTTATAATGTAGTGCATGAATCGTCTTTTACATACATTTTTGAAGCTTGAATGTCCAAGTCCTGACTCAATTTTATTAAATTGAAAAGAGAGGCAAGGAAAAATAATGTCATGGGTTTAGAATAAAATAAGGGTGAATAAACACAGAATTTTCATTTTCATCCTTTAAAGTGATAAAAGAACATCATATTTTGAGGTTATACCATGTTACCACACTATATTATAATTTAAATGATTCTATATATAAAGAGGCAGGGTATTGTCTTTAAAAGCAGATGTCATTTACAGTAAACTGCTGCAATCTAAGGTACAACATTTTGCATCTTTTACAAAAATAATAAAATCCTGAGCGATAACGTTGGTTGATGTTTTACAAAATGGACTTATCGGCTTTCTAGTGTGTGTGTTTTAGATAAAAATGCATGACACATACAGCACGCTGTGATAAACTATAGGTCACTGCCTTAACACGTGCATTCTGTTACTCACACTAGAAATTATTTTACACCAGAGTGAACAAACACAAATGACGGTGCTATGGTTTTCAGCTTTGTATACTTCAATGCGCTTACGTAATCAAATCAAAGCCAACTGAAAAAAACTGTGAAAATCAGCCAACTGAGGTGTAAAACTGAATGAGGTTGGGTGTGATGTGGCAGCAATAAACAAATCAAATAATCGGGACATCTGAAATATGACACAAAGGATTGAAAACCCTTCAAGAATTTCCAAGTGCCTGGTGGGTTTATAGAAGTGGCCACAACCTAACCATTCTCATACTTCAAACCCATCATTGTTAGACTGTCAAACCTCAAAACCATTTTAAGTACCCAGCATGCTTTTTGAGTGTATGCTTTAGCATCATATTGACTGGGATTTCAACTTCAGCTGCAAAGCCTTAACTCAATGTCACTGCTCAATGTTGACCTATATAGCAAGGGGCCATGGGATGGCGGGCTGCTAGGAGAGGGGCCAGGGGAGTTCACTTCCTCCCCATTAAAAACTCATCAGGGCCCGACACAACAAGCCAAGCTACCGTTAGACAATGATTGCAACTCATCCTTGACTGGCTTTATAGCTCAAATCTAGCAAGATGTGCTCACATATATCACACATACATATTTTTCTACAATATCCATCAGGTAATTCAGCATTTAGATTAACTTCTCCTTAGAAACATTACAGAATATCAAAACAGGTGGTTGCTCACTCACACATGCTTAAAAGTCCTTAAAAGTCCACTTGAAAATAAATTGCATGTTCCCTGACACAATTCAAGAAGCAATTAGGCTAATTAGCTATTAAAAACAGGTCACATTGGTATGAATCACTTTGAACGTAATTAAATTTCACTTTAAAGAATGTGCTTAAGTTAATTGCAATTTTCACTTGTAAAATAACTATCCAAGCTCATTCTATTTAAATGAAGAAATAATTAAGGTAGCCTACTGTTGAAGCTGCATATTGCATAATCAGTTTACTCTGTAAACAGTTCACACAAACTTTTCAAACAGTGAGCAGACTAATGAAATGTTCATCTCTTTACCAATTTACCTGTTGGTACTGTACCTTCTGGCCACGTTATCCGGTGAATAGATAGAAAAGAGCACCTGAAGTGAACCCATCAGCCCAACACATGCAAGCTTCAGAATGTGTGTGTGTGTAGCAGGCACATACTGTACTGTACCAGTAGAAACGGGGCTACAATATGTCTATTAGTACAGTATGTGCCTGAAACTAGGCCCTACATACAGCAAGACACTCTCCTCGCCGGCAACCTGTGCAATGTCAGCCGTTTGCAAGCAAAAGACCGCGTGCACTAAAGCCTGTGGTGTCTTACAGTGAGGAGCCATGGGAATGAATCATTTAGCTTTAGGACCGCTGACCTGTCAAACCATGCAGCTAGCGTACACTGGAATTAGCTTGCTAGGGCAGAGGAACGCGAAGGAATGTTACATAGGCGCGAGAGCAGTAAATAAACACGCACAGCGCGCGACTCACCGTGTGAATGTTTGGCGGGTTTCAGGGAGATCGCGGGGTTCCTGCGAGTCGGCGTCGCAGATAAGTGAAAACGTCCTGCTTCGTGTATCCAGTGCAAGTGTGGAGATACTAGTGCACACAGTGAACCGACACCACCGCAGCGTGCCTTCAAACTAATGTGTCCTCTTCCTAAAGTCCTCGGTTTGCTCTTTAGGACGTGCACTAAGCTCTTGGTGGTGGGTTTTCCCCTTAGTTTGAAGGGGGGAGAAAAGTCCTCTGCCTTGCCCGTGCTGCCACGACAGGGATTTGAAATGAAGAGAAATACTACGATCGCTCCTCCCTCCTCCCCAGTCCCACTCATGTACAGTACCACAGGGAGCGTATAAAACAATTTAATAAAACGATCTACCGCTCTCTACAGGACTAACACTGTAAAATACTGATGACTGCACTCTTTCAAACTGTTGTCATGCGAGGCGAATGACAGCGCGGGAGGCATCCGTCACCATCCCGCCGCATCATTGAAGATCCTCACCGCTGCCCTTCTGACTTAAAGGTGCACGCAGACTTTTTGCTAATTAAAAGGTTTTAAACATAGAGAAATGAACAGCAGTTTTGAGAAATTTTAAGTAATGTAGGATACATTCACATGAGAGTTTACACTCATCAGTCTTCTAGAAAAAGCTGTTTTATTTTATATGCAGTGGCAGCCAGTCACCCCCTCAGGACATCACATGATCATAAGCATTATCTGTAAAGCCGCAGTTTCCTCCTGATCTCTAACCGTTTCTCCTCCTAATCTCTTCCATATCGCTTTAAAATATAGCATTCTGCTATACGTTTTCTGACTGGCTCTGTGCCTTCGTGTTTCTGGGCCGGAGCATAGGCTATAAGTGAGAGAAGTGTACATTTTGAATGCTTATATCTTCTAAATGTGAATTTTGTCATTGTTTTGGAGCACACTACCTTAAATGCTACTAAAAGCTAAAAAACTTACATTTTGATTTCATGGGGACTTTAATAATATGTTTACTTTATATAGCACTTAGTCAATGCTTTAAGTCACCATGAAATCAAAAATGGACTATTCTTTTTTTTTTTTGCTTTTTTTTTTTTTTAAGGAAAACTGCAGTTTATTTTAAAAAATCTATCCCTGCACGTCACTATTTTTTAAATATTTTTTTTAAAATCATGAAGCCTAGTATAGTCCAGGATAAAGGTATAGATCAGTGGGTGTGCAATTCACTGGTCCAAACTAGTGTTTAATTTTAAGATAATAAATTAAAATAACATAATAACAAATACAGTTTGCAACGTCAAGCATAATGGACTGTTTTGTACAGTTCAAATAACTGGAAGCGGCTGACACAGTTTAAAAGTAAAAAATTACCTTTAGATTAAAAATAATCTGTAAGGTGGATAAAATATCAAAATGAAACATCCAAAGAAGCAGTTCCTGATGGCTTAATGAAACAAACAAGCCGCAATAATGTGCAGGTCTTGACACAGACTGAAGGAAAATGTTATGGCATCAACTGCCAAGTACGAACACACGTTTCGATATAATGCAGTTAGTGAACAAACTTCATGCATCCAAGGTGACAGGTGTCATTATAGAGTGTAAAACTTCTGGTGCTAATGTGATGAATAAGACTAATCTAACCTTCAAATGGATTGTTTACCCAAAAATGAAAATTGTCATCATCTAACCCTCATGTCGTTCCTTAAATCCCACAGTGAGTTGTGACAAGATACGTGCTCGATACCTTTTCAAATATGTACATGCTGGCTATGGATAAATATGCTGAATTCCTTTAATTGAATTGCATATAGTTACAGTATATGACTGATTAAATCTAAAACAGAATGAGTCATAAGTGAAGGACAACTGGACTAATTAAACATATTCATAAGCTGGAATAACCTCTGAATCAAACAAACCCTGCACATCTTCAGGAATGCAACAGCCATTAATCTAGAAAACAGAGAATTATTGACATATGAATTAAAGACTCATCTTTGCCCAGTGAGGCTGCATAAATAACAAAGGAACTTGTCATTTTAAATTTGGATGTTGATATTTTATTGAACAGTTAAAAAAAAAAGGTATATTTTGCCCTAAAAAGATCAAGGGAACAGGGGAAAGGGGCCAGCACATTCAGTCAAAAGGAGATGACTCAAAAGACAATCTGCTAACAACAATCTCAAGTATCATCACTTACCTGTTTATGCATTGTTTTCCAACCATATCTGCAAATAAACCTGTTTGAGTTACCTCAGTTCTGGTCATTGAGTCCAAGCCTGAGTGAGACAGAAGGTCAGACCAACAAGATGAGCACAGCAGGATTTTCCAATCATTCCCCCAAAGATCTTTTCCTCCCCCTTTCACGAGATGACCGTCCCCTGGAATACTACGTGGAGGAGTTCCTCGAGCTCTGCCACCTGATGTCCTGGAGCGACGGCACTTGTCCATCTGTTTTTACTACTGTCAGTGGGAGCTACCACCTGCACGGTACTCCTCCCTCGTCTTTCCTCGCTCCTCATGCCCGCCACAAACCCAGAGCCAGTGCCAATGCCCACCAAGGACCACAAGCCAGAGTCCACCACAACCCAGAGCCTGCCGAGTCTGTCCAGGTGTATGATCTGGCCTTAATGTCCATCCTGGTGCTCGAGCCAGAACCAGTGTTCGTCCCGGAGCCCGAACCTGCTCTCGCAACGAGCATGAACTGCAAGCTGGAGCCCACCGCAGACCCAGAGCCAAAGCCATGGCAGGTGTGCTAGGTAAACAAAAGCCATGGTCTGAAGTGGAGTATGCCTCTTTCAGGGCCTGTTTTGTGCGTACGTAACGGTTATAAATGAGGCTCCAGGTGTGGCCTGTATTGAAGTTCATCCCTGAGGGAGTGCTGGTGGAGTCTGACATCGTCGAGCAGAGTTCCACTCTTCCTCATGTCCCTGAAGTTTGTACCTCATGCGAACTCCTTGATAACCTGATCTCCTCTTACATTCAAGCCTTGTCACCACCACTGCTGGTCCCGTCCAGTCCCAAGTTGTCTTATCCACCTTGGGCTACCCAGTCATCAGCTCCGCCTTGGTGTGTGGATCTTCTCCAAACCCAAACTCCACCTTGGCCTTCCAACCCATTAGCTTCACCTTGGCTCAACACTCCCTCAGCTGCACGTGGTCCGTCATCCCTCAGGCTCCGTAAGGCTCCCTCGTCCCTCTGGATCCAATTTGGTCACGAGCTATTGTGCTATTGTATTGTGTGTTTTTTTTTTTTTTTTTTTTTACATTTTCAACTTTCTTTTTTGTGTAATGTTGCTGTTTGAGCATGAAAAACGTCTGCAAAGTTACAAAGCATACACTCCAAAAGGAGTCATTCTCTATAAGTAAGCATGAACTCCCTGAAACACCTCAATTGTAGTCTTGAGTTTTCTTCAGGAAATGTACAGTACACGTCTCAATATCCCTCATTTAAATAATTTCTGTCCAAGGCATACGAATACGGGTGATTCTATAATTGCAGGTATATTTGGTGTCAAGTAAAAAAAAATTCTGCTTTTTTCAAATGGTTATATTTTTTATTATTTTAATTATTAAATTGTTACTTTTATGTTAATACAATATGTTACAGGACATAACAATATAATATTTTCTGTGTCTTATATAGCTGAAAATGATGATTTCTTCTTGTCCGAATTATTAATATTGGTAATATTGTATTAATAAAAGCCCTAAATAGTAATTTTCCTAATTCTACAACATTAAATTGTTTAAAAATAACTTATCTTATAAAAATGTGTGTCCATAAATACTGCATCAATTTTGTTACCGTACTTTGACTTTAAATTGGTAGAATTATCTCCCACAAATATGTAGGATACAGGAAATGATGTCACTTTTCCTCACTGATAAGATCTGAAGCACTGAAAGGTAAGGTGTGAAGGTGAAGGTGTGCTCTCTCTGAGAAAATATTTTAATCTAAAAAGTTATTACACCAAGTTATTTTGTAAAACGTCAAAACTGTTACCACAATATCAAAAGGAAAACAGATTGTATTACTGATCACACAGTGGATTGTTTAAAAGTCTTTTAATCATGATTTCATAAGTGCCATGTGCTCTTAGCATTTATGCTAGGAAGTGCAGTTTTTGGCTAAAAGGTTTAAAATGGTCAATTCTGTTACCGTCAATGTTACTCTGTTACATTGCCTAATTTGTCTGTAACAAAGCTGGCAAACAATACTAAAAAGAAATCTTTTTTTTTATTTTTTTTTTATGTATCAATCATAAAAAAAAAAATAAAAAAAAATTGAGTTGCGCTAATAGTGTGTTGAAACTCGTGGTTATGGTAAGGTGCGTGATATTTCTGACCCAAGCTTGAAGTGGTTTACCAATCAGACCATACTGGTCCAGCCGACCAATCAGAGCACATTACGATTTTCGAAGGAGAGGCATCATAGAGACTGGAACTAAACCGAGTGTCACTGACAGACAAAGAGAAGTGTTGCAACAATGTAAAATATGTTAAAAAATAATGTTTTTTGAACATTCAAGCATGAAAACATATTCTAGTAGACCTCAAAAACATAAGCAAGACTTTGAAAAAGGGCATAATATGGCCTCTTCAAAGTTCGTGAGGATTTAAACAAAGTTCTCTTAGATATCCAAGTTAAGAGTGCTAGAAATCCCAGTGTATCAAATAAATATATACATTTGTGCTTGAGATGTTATTGAAACTGGGCCTACCACATCTAATGATTCAAGCAGATTAGAACATCTCATCCAAAATGCTGTTCTTCCACACACCTGTGAGGAAAACATATACGAAATCCCTCTGATCTCAGTGGGGTGCTAAAACATATAACATATAAAGTTACCAATGATAGGAAGTTGAGTGTCAACATATGATGAAGGATTGTCAATGCATATTTTGTGCTGTGTTCTTGAAGACCCACCGCAAACGCAAAGCGTCATGCACAGTGTTATGTTTCTGTCATCAGATCGTCATCACAATTGATGTTCAAAATATTTTGAACACACTGCTGGAATAGTGTCCAGAACAGATCTTTAATAAGTCTAATGAGTGCCGAGTTTTTCTGTGATGTGTATGAACCTTCAGGCTGAATCCTTTTAAAGTCTGGCTCTCTAATAGACTACAATTTTGCCTTGAGGCAAGTATGAAAAATGCATCAGTTTTTTGTTTTTATTTAGTTTGTTTTTACTGAATAGTTTGTCATTTAGATTTAAAATCAGTTGAAAAAAAAGGAAAAATATCAATGCATAAAATAGTTTGGGTTGAGGTGGTGAAAGAATGCAATGATTGCAGTGTAATTTATAAAATTATACTAATTTAGGGAAATTCATGCTGGTCTAAACTTTCTTTTTAGGGTACAGGCAACTTGAAACTGCCCCAGAGGGTCAAATAAAGGTATGATGGAATCAATGCTGCAAAGAACTCTTTCTTTCTCATCAAATCCCGGTCTCCCACAGTATGATCCTGCATAAAACTCTTTAATGGCGCATGTTAATACTTAACACAAATGCCTACATCTTGTAAAGTACAATCCAATTACTGCCTCAAAACCAACTCGGAGACTAGTAAAACTGCTTTCAAATGGATTAGAAACCAAAAACGGTAAACTTAAAAATCCAGGCTCTTTTGGTTAAGGGGGAAAACTTTAAGATTCTACGATACCTTCTTGTTGGATTTGAAAGCCAATTATGATATGTAAACAGCAGTAAGATTTTAAATAAAGAGATTTAAATGTGACTGAATTTACATCATTTCTGCAGGGTTCATTTTTTGTTTAATAAATTTCAGTGTCAAACTTTTGTGAAAAGTGGCTGTCAATGGGAAGGAATACCAGTTTTGCATGGGCACAATTCTTTCAGCCATTAAGAATCTAGATCATTTTTTGCGCAGCGAGAGTTCCTCAGGGTTCGTACTTTGAATCCTGGGTGGAGTAAGAAAGGAAGTTGATTTAGTACAACAGTTCAGAATGTTCTTATGTTCCTGTCTTTCTTTAAGCCATCAAGCCAGGAACAAGCCTTGTGCTTGTACATGATCCCAATGTTTACAGCACACAGGCTAATTTGTGAGTAACATATTCCCAAAGCTTTTTTTGTTTATTAATTAAAAGATGTCCCATGGACTGACAAAGCCACCGTTGTCATAGTGCTGGCACTAATATAATGCCTACAGAGCGACTGAAGATGGAATCAAAGAAGGTAAACGGATGCTTTGATAGGTTGTTTATGTCACTAAAGTACATCCCTGCACAAAACATAAGCAAAAAGTAGCTTGCCTCCTGTGTTTATGGTGCTACAGCTAATTATACACCTCGTGTTCCTGTAACCTGTCCACTTTGCATTCATTCAGAAGTAAATAAATAAATAAGAGTTAATCTAGCAAATGGAGAAAGGAAAGCCCAGGAAGCATGCATTATGGCAGAAATCTGATAAAACCCTAGTGCTTTGGCTAGTTGCTCTTGAATAATTGCAGGACTTCACTGAAGCTGGATCCATTTATGCCATTAATATGTAAATCTGCTATTGAGAGGAATCTTTTTAGATATAGAAAGACGTGTTCTCCTCATAATCATTCTTTCAACAGTGACCCTCAAATCTATATCTCTCTAAAGCAAAAAGATCATTTTAAATTGATTGAAATGCCTCATTCTGCCACTGTGAGTGGAGGGGTAAATAATCTATTCCAGACTGAATGATAATACAATATTTGCAGGAACAGTCGTCATGGAAAACCTGGGTTAAGGTCAAGTTGAAGGCCACTTAACCCTTGACTGACTAAGGTTTTAAGCTCAGTACCTTTCCTCTGTTGTTGTAAGCATCCAGAACTTTAGCCTACAACTAGTTTAAGTACATACAACTTTCTCACTCACTTGGCCCATATCTGTCTTCTGCTTATGATGTACACTACTGTTCAAAAGTTTCAATAATGTCAGTAAGATTTTTTTTTTAACCCTTAAATGCATGAAGGTTTCACCAATCATTATTACATATTCGGGTCTTTAGCGACACGGATCTATATCTAACTCGGATGGATCTACCTGTTGCGATAATAAAAAAAACTCTCCTGACATTAGAGTAGCAATTACAGAAGAATAAAATAAAGCATATTTTGTTACCTTTTGGAGTTTCTAAGGGTTCACTTTGAGAATATGTTTTATACCATCATCACTAGCTTATATTTCCCAGTACATTCAGCATCTGGCTCATATTCACGATCTCAAACATATTCTCAAAACTGTCCTTTTTACTGATTTACTGATCGCTGACAGCTTCGTTACTAGATCCATCATCAAATTACACTAATATTTGATTGTGTTTAGTACTTGAGTAAATAGTTGAGACATTTCAAGTTTTACTGATGATTCTTTTGTTTTATGCCTGCGGTAATTATGAGTGAAACATCACTTGTGTATCAGACATTGCCACTTTATGGAATAAAGGTGAATTGCACTTATTACTATTCACTTTATACAAAAAATTAATGGGGAAACAGCCCTTCTTTTATAATTTTATTATTTCTTTATTGTTATATTGTTTATAATGAATTGATTGAGGAATACTAAGAAGGTTGATGTCTAACTTAAAAAAATTAATGAGGAGGAGGGTAGTGAATGACGTACCGGGTCACTAAAGACCCGAGGTATGTGTTTGATATAATACTTTTATTCAGCAAAGATGCATTAAATGGATCAAAGTGACAGTAAAGACATTCACAATGTTACATTTCTAATAAATTCTGTTCTTTTGAACTATTCATCAAAGAATCATGGGAAAATGTTTTCAAATGTTTTACATTGATAACGATAATAAATGTTTCTTGAGCATCAAATCTAAATCAGCCTATTAGAATGATTTTTGAAGAATCATGTGACACTGAAGGACACTGTGACACTGTGGATTAATGGCTGCTAAAAATTCAGATTTGCTAGTATAGGAATAAATTACATTTTAAAATATATTAAAAGACAAAACATTTGTTGAAGTTAAATTGTAATATTCTTCCACAATATTACTGATTTTACTGTATATTTTTTAACAAATAAATGCAGCCTTGGTAAGTATAAGAGAACAACCCCAAAGTTTTGAACAGTAGTGTACATTAAAAGCAGAATTTGAAAAATTTTAAGATGTGCTGCATTGTACTGATTGTACTTTATTTATTTATTTATTTATAATGTTTCATTTTGTTCATTTCAATAAATGTTTTTTATTAAACTTTGTTTTTTTTCCCTGATTTTAAATTTTTTACGCGTCTCCTAAAACACTCTAAATGAGATAAATATAATATTATATATGAGATAAATATAATATATAGTTATAGATACAAGTGAATGTAAATAAACTTGCTTTGCCTTGCCTGATAAGTGGCTAATATAACCTAATTTTCTGGTGGACTGGTGTGCCCCTCAACTCTGAGAGTTCAATTGTAACTGGCAAATTTGATCCAGCTCTTGCCAAGACTGACCTTTGACCTGAGTGTTTTTGTCACCATGAACAAACCATGTGATAGGAAATGCTCCATGAACACCAATTATAATGGTTTAAACCACAAACACTCACTAATCTCTTTGCCCTCACTTATCCTATGTGGAGATAAAAGAGGGGGTGAGCATGTATATAATAAAAGGATATTATGCAAAAATGAAGATTCAGTCACTCCAATAAAGAGACGTTGAGGCAGGATCTATACACAGCAGTCACTTTATATATATAAACAGGAGCACAGGAGAATACTGCAACAGAAGAATAACAACCAACTAAAAATAAATTAGAAAGGAAAAATGACAATTTAAACTTTAAACTATATATACGCATACAGAGAGAAACCAACAGCTAAACAAGGAAAAGGTGAATCAAATAAATCAAGCAATGAGTATCCATGACAACAAACGAAAACATGCTGAGAAAACATAGAAACAAAAAAGGAAACACAGGAAACTATAAGGGCCTGTTTACACCTGGTCATTAGTCTCACTACTTTTAATGAAGATGACAGTGTTGAGCATCTGTGACTTACTTTCGATTTCATTTGTGGCTGATGACAGATTTTTCCTTTTTTTTTGTAACAAATCATTTAAGGCATGTGCCATGAGGCAGCAGCACAAGATGGTGACACTGTCAGATTACATTACCAAGGTTTAAATTGATACCATTGACTCCCTTCAGTAAATAGACTCATCTGCTCATCTGATTTCAATCTCTCCTCAGCTGTATTGTTAGCGATCTTGCATTCCTGGACACTGTCCCAAATACACATCTCATTCAACTCTCCATTTCCACTAATGGGATAACAGCCTGTGAGCGTCAAATTCATTTTTATCTATGCTAATTTTATGACTCTAAAAGTTCCACAGGTTTGGCCAGAAACATGTGATTCACAGTCCGGAGGCTGATTTTATTAGATCTATGAACTCATCAGACAAGATGAACCTTAATTATGTCTAAAATTGCTCAAATTCAAAAATAGCGGGTCAGCTGATACGACCAGAGGGTGTTTTATGTAGTCATAAGACTTGACAAAATTATGAGCATGACATTCCAGCAGAGCTTGTTGCCCTCTTCTGGAGCTTGTTGAATAATATGCAAGCAATTTGAATAATTTTTTGGCAAACAAATGACACAACTGTCAATCTGTAATATTTTTAAATGAGATATGAATAAGGACACTGGCTTTAATCCAAGATTCAATCCTGCCCTAGTCTCTTTAAGGACACAGGGCTTTGCTTGAATTTCGAAAGAATCTGTCCATTCAAACAAAACCACGAGGACAGTTAAATGCATCATATATTGTTTTAAGTGAGTGAATGATGCATTCCAGCATGAAAATCATGTGGTCCATTGGGCAGTTGCATCTCCTGCAAGCAAACTTGCTTTGATTTGTCATACAGCATGTGTGAATGTTTCAGTAGTTTAGTAGTCCTCAGCTGGCCTACATGGAATCTGCATATTCAGAATCGCAACATTCATCAATCAAAAATCTGTACTCATCATCTGCCCTTTTCATGTTCAGCTCCATTTAGCACATTTCACCATGTCTAAAGGCAGTCCTCAGAATTCCATAGATTTCCCCCAAAAAATTAACATCGAAAATGTGATAAAAATCTAGTCTTCAGTCACATTTCCGAGCAGGCAAAATGACAAAAGTGAAGAGAACAGTTAGTGCAATTGTCAGGGCTGGTTTAGCATTGTGAGTTTTTATCCTGCAATGTTTTTTTTTTTTTAATGTTATTAATTGTATCAATTTAATTTAATTTAGCAATATTACATTTAATTTTGCAATTGCGACTTTTTGCCTCGTAATTACGATTTTGAAAGTACAATTGTCTCATAATTTGTACTTTATATTTCACAATGTAACTGTATCTTATACATACAACTTTCTTTCTCATAATTTTAATTTCAACTGATTTATATCTCACAGATGTGACATTACATATCACAATGTGACTGTTATGGTTTGTGTTTGTTTTTGATCTGAGGTGCGTTTCCCAAAAGCATCTTTAGCCAATGCTCGCAAGTTCCGTCGTTACCAGCATAGTTCAACGAGTCGGTGTTTCCCGAAACCATCTTTCTAACGAACATTCGCAAACAGTATCGCAAAGTTGTGAAGCTAGAACAACAGCTCTCAACCTGTGGTTAGAAGCATAGTTTCTAGTTTGCATGACATGTGGACTTAATAAATCCTTATCTTGAGCAAAATAAGCAAGCTGACATTCAGTACAACCTGAGTCTTTTATTTAGAATACATAAAAATGTCATTTACGTCTTTTAGTTTGTCAAGAGATTTAAAGCACCATTTTTGAAGAGTGCGCATGTGCCAACCCCTGTGTGAACGCACCCCTGTTCTATTCATGTCTGTTTCTAGGTTGGTTTTCAGTCTGTTAATTGGTTCAGTTCTCTCCCTGTTTGTCACTATGGTTTCTAATTGATTATTAGTTCTGTTCAGGTGTGTCTTGTTAATTAGCTCCTCAGCTGCTGTCTATTTAAGCCCTGTATTTCTATCAATTCCTTGTCAGTTCTTTGTTGTGTCAAGTTTGTTGTTCTGTTTATGTTCCTGAGATTCTGTTTTGTGAAGTTGTGTGGGCTACTGCTGCAACCACCTTTGTGACTGTGACATTACATATTACAATGTGACTTTGTTTTCCAGAATAAGGTTATACATTGTCAAAATTATGAGTCTTATTTAGAAGATGTTACAATATGCCTTTATCTTGTAAATATGAATTTCCCATCATTTTTACTTTATATCTCACGTTTTAAATCTTGTCAAAATAATGCTAAAATTGCATTTACTATATCTCATAATGTGACTCATCTCAATCGCGGTCACGCTCACGTGACATTATAGTTCTTTGTCTTTGTGAAAGTGTATTATCTGCATATACGTTATATCAGTCTAAACTTCTGATATATGGTTTTCTGAAGTGCACACACAGAAAGCTGTCTGTCAGACGGCACGTCCCGTGAGTATTAAACTAAGTTCTTTCACATTTTATTTCGCTTAAACTGTCAAATACTCAAGGTTATGTCAAAAACAAAAAGTTCACATAAACACAGTCGGTTATGTCATAGGCCGTAAACAGCAAGTAAAGAAATCACATATGTATATTATACCTGTATATTAAAGTGAAATGTACAGTACCTACTGCTATATATGCTGTTAAAAGGGCAACACGATTCATCGCAATTAACATGGAAATCACTTTGGATTATTGCAATTATGAAATCGCAAAGGCTGTGATTATTTGTTATGTGCAGCTTGTCAGTGACGGAGGGCTCTCTGATCAGTAGTGAATGCTGCCCCATCTGAAAGCACTGCGAGTTTGAGTTGCTTATAACGTGCATTTGAAAAAGTTACACACATCAAACATCTTCCCAAACATGAGAAGCATTTATGAACCTCTTGTCCAACAAAAGACAACATATAATAAATCAATCAAAGCATAACAATCTTATGATTATTCAGCTACAGCAATAGTATGATGCCCATAGGGATTTCCTGCATGTTGTTGTCTACTTCTGTGGTGGGGCATATTTGGCGTGTCTGCGTGAGATTGCCCTCTGGTGTTCAGATGAAGCAGCATTTACTACCGATCAGCTGTGCTGCACTGACAAGCTGCGCATACAATAAATGCAGCCTTTGCCAAATTCCATGCTATTTCATTTCGATTAATCATACAGCCCAAGCTGTTAATATGAATCAAACTACAAAAGAAAACCAGAAAATCGCTCACTGCTCTTGATTGAATAACTTTAGCTTTAATAAAAATATATTTCCTATTTGAATGCTGCTGTTAAATGCTTTGGCAAGGAAATAAACATGATGGACTGTGTATGGCTCGCTCAGGGCGGGTCTATGCCAATAGAGCAGAGGCAGTCAGCAGCTGTGGGCGGGGCCTGAGCATTTGTGACATCACAAAAGCTACAATCTGCAAATGGCTTGTTCTGATAAACTGTTTATGATTTATGGGGATTAAAAAAAGAAGAGCGGGTGGATTTTTAAAGGGGTGGTATAATGCCCTTTTCACAAGATGTAAAATAAATATGTGTGTATGTGAAGTTTTAGCTCAAAATATTTTTAAATAGCATGTTAATGTTGTCACTTTTTGAGGGGGAGCAAAAACGTCTCGTTTTGTGTCTGTCCCTTTAAATGCAAATGAGTTGCTGCTCCCAGCACAGGGGGCGGAGCTTCAAGAGCTCTTGTACTTAGCGGCTTCGATTACCTCACACAGACATGCACTGAAAATTTCTACAACTTTTAGCCTTTTGTGTTAAAAAGATGGAGAGACTCAAGAAGTAACAACATGTAGACAACATTTCTGAATTGTTAGTTGATGAATTTATGTAGCTTATGTGTAGTTATCTTCTAGTCACTGATTAGCATATTCTTTCTTGATAATCTATAAATCGTGTTCAGGGGGCGGGGCTTATGTAAATTTTAGGGTTAGTGATGTCACTAACCAGGGAGGAATGTTGTGTAGTCCCTACCAGCCGTTTGTTGTAGTCCTTAAGCTATTTCTTTAAAAGAAAATTTTGCTTTGAACTTTGAGCATCATAACTCTTCAGATGTTTATGCTCAAACAGCAACATTACACACTAACTAAAGTTCAAAAAGTGAAATCATAATCAACAACCCCTTTAACATTTTAGGGTGGTACACACTGCCGACATACTTTTATGTTCAAACACCATGTTCAAGTTTTGCATAATAGGTCCCCTTTAAGCTTGACGCTGAGTAGTTGCTGATAGTGGCTTATAGATGGCACAATAGGATAAGAAATCTTTGAAGTCCACTTTTAAGCTCCCTTTCCAACAGTTAAAATGACAAATAAATGCATACTCCGAGGGCGCTCCACAAGATATGTTTTATTATACCATCTCTGGATGCTTAAAATTGATTGGGTGAAAGTTTGTTTTGAACAGCTTATTGTACATGCAAGTTAATCGCTGTTCTTAATAGTGTGCTGCTGCAATGCACACACACACACACACACACACACAGACAGTAGCTCACACATCACGTACAGATCGCGCGCACACAGAAACATTCAGAATGTATTGTCAACACTGTTCTGTGATTATCAATAAAATAGCTTAGAAACTGAAAAGCTTTAGCATATATTTCTTAGTAACTAAAACCCACGGTAGAGAGACGCTGCCAGGTAGAGTTAATTCACACGCAATTGCTCTCTCACTAATGCATTCGTATAAATGTAATCTTTACTGTGCTACTTTATCTGTATCTGATTTTAGAACGAGCAGAAATCTGTGAGAAATATAACGACCCAAAGACAAAAGAACTGATAAAAAATAAGCTGTTATGTAGGAGCAATAGCCTTGTGGGCAGCGCTGTATCATATTCCATAGCTGTGGACAAGGCAACCCGCATTTGAGTCTCAGCTCGAGGTTCAGGCTTATTTGTTCATTAATGACGTCATCAGCGACTTATGGAAGCTTGTTTCCGCCACAACATAAAACATTTGAAAAGATAATTGCGACTTTTTATCTCACAGTTTTACATCTCGCAATTCTGACTTTATTTCTCAGAATTGCCAGATATAAAGTCGCAACTGAGTGTTATAAAGTCAGAATTTTGTGATATAAAGTCGCAATTGAGTGTTCTAAAGTCAGAATTGCGAGATATAAACGCGCAATTGTTTATATCTGGCAATTCTGACTTTTTTCTCGCATTTGCAAGTTTATATAATTGTGAGATATAAACTCGCAATTGTTCGTTATGAAGTCAAATTCTGAGGAAAACAGAATTTATATATATTCCATAAGTTTATATCTCACAATTCTGACTTTATAACACACAATTGCTACTTTATATCACGCAATTCTGAGATAAAAGGTCAGAATTGTGAGATGTAAACTCAGTTGTGAGGAAAAAAGTCAGAATTGTGAGCTAAAAACTCGCTATCACCTTTTTTCATTTTTATTCTGTGACGTAAACAAGCTTCCATACCGATTAGTCGACGTTGTCTCGACTTTAATCACGTAAATGTCGACTGAAGTCTGAAAAACCTAAAAGGGGCATTCCACCCATTTGAACATTGTTTTTTATTTAAAGTGGGTCATATATGTAGTCGAAATGTAAAATAAATTTTGAATTTGGTGCCTTCGTGACCGAGGAAAGACAAAAAATAACTTCAGGACGCATTTGTATGAAAGACAACAACTCCCACAATGCACCACATTGCACAGCTCCGCAAGCCACTCCCACTAATCCAGAAAGCGCATATCTGCCTATAAGAGAAATCACTCTTCCGTCTACAAGGCTAGCTACCACCAGAGCTTGAAATTCATTTCACATTCACACAAAATGTCTAGTTAGTTGGCGAACTCATTAGTGCATTACTCCTCGTTTGTATTTCTTTCGAAAAGGTGGAATTATTGCATGGTAGCTGGATGTTCAGTCAGAACATATGCGGTGCGAAACTAGGATAGTTCTCAACACAAACGTCCGTGTCCTCGTCTGATTCAGAGATTTCGTCCAGGAGAAATTGTCATCGTTGAAATTCTTTGCCGCAGACGGACTCTACCTCTGTGTTCGTAGTTGCATCTTACAGTCTATGAGTTGCATAGTGAGATCACCGGCGCCACCAGTCCGCCCTAACTCGAGCCAGTCCGGGCTCCTCGTCCGTGGCAGGCAGGTCTTCTGCCTCGGCGGCTCTTCGCTATAATGCGGCTTGTAAAGGTAGCCACAAACACCTGATTCAAGCATCAGACTTCCGAAATCCTCTTCTTCTATATCATATTGAGCACTCTCCTCCACTATTGTCATAACTTTACATCTGTCTCCACAGCGCCTGTTAGCTTAGCTTCAAACAAGATGGAGGATATTGCTTTCAGTTTCAGAGAGTAAAGTCCCACCCACTGATCTGTAATAGGTCTGTAGCGTGAGCGGGTCCCGCCCCCTGGGAAAGATGAGGAACTAGTGCTTGTAGTCTCAACAGAAATCCCCCCCTCTTACACTTCCTCCTACAATGACGCAAAATGACGATTTTTGCGTCATTGTAGGAGGAAGATTAAAAGGTAAATAACGGATTTCTCCCGTCTCAGGGGAAAATAAGAGAGTGTTGCACGACCATTCAATAGTATGACTGGGTTTCTAACAATGCAAAGCTTAATGCAAATGGGTGAAGTGTCCCTTTAAGGTGTTTAACCCCTACTCACAATATGAATATATATCACAAATATGACTTTGTTTCTGCCAATTGTTACTATGTTTCGTAATGTGGCTTTATTTCTTATTGTAAAAAAATTGTTTTAGGTGGAAATTGGCTTTCATAGGAAACGTGGGTACTGACAAGAGAAAACTATCATCAGCCAAGCTCCTAATCCAGGCTGGTCGTTTCTTCAAGTGCACCCCGTCATTCTTCTGTATGCAGCTAAAAATACACACTTTCATCCCATTCCAGATTTGGGCTTGCTCTCAGTCTATCTATTCTCAGTGCCAATTTGTGGGCATCCATATGTCACGTCGGTGGGAACCCTGAGTCGTTATGTGGTTAGTGTTGGTCTTGTGGGCAAATGGCACTCTATGTGCCAGGTCTGAGGCTGGGCTGGGTTTTACTTTTCACAGTTTTACTTTTTCAGTGAGAGAATGTGAGAAACAGCATGAGCCCAGAGCAAAAACAAGGTCATCTAACATCATCTTTTTGCATTCGCAAGAAAACATTACTGTTTAGAGCCAGATAAGTGCCAAGGCATCCATCTTTAAGGTTGATTCATACAGTTGCAGCCCATGGTTTTGCTAACTGGCTTTATCTATGTATGTTATCAGCATGTTCATGTTCTCGTTCTTATCTGGGCATGACCCTGCATCTGTGTGCATTTATCAGGGTGCACGTTTGCACATACAGGCAGGAAAAGTTCAGAAAAAGGTTTTAAAGTTCAGATGTGTTGTAGCTCTACATGTCACTGTCAAATATCCCACAGTCCTCAGACACCCTTATTAATTTACTAGCATTCCTTCCAAGAATAATTTACTCTGTGTGCACAAACTGTCACATAACATTGGCTAGACATGAGCTAAGTTCAGTGCTGCTGGAGTTGCAGCTAGAAAACCACATTAAAATGTAACAAGCAAGTACGCCTCAAAGAGGATTTGGATATACTCAACACTGCTGCGAAGGGTACTAAATATACCTCTATGTGACACAAGGGCCATAAATACTCCTGAGGAATAGTTATAGCACCAGCCCAGGAAAGATTGAAAAAGGTCCATGAGAGGACATGTTGCTGTTAGCTCTTGCATAGCCTTGTAAAACATTTAAATGTCCTTACTGGGCAGCTCTCCAAATTGTATAAAGGCCAAGACTGATTTACTTTTAGTCTTTCCAAGCCAATTGATCAATGAAACAAGTGACTGAAGAGAGCAGAGGGCAATGGGAGAAAGGAGAGAAAACAATAGGTCTCCCTGCAAAAAAAAAAAAAAAAAAAAAGAACACTAGAAACATTAAAATAATGCCTTAGAAAAAAGGATGGGGATATATGACATGTTGTAGAATGTTGTTGTGTGTGTATTTAAGCAATATAACATGAGCAAGAGTGACAGTGTAGATGATTGAAAATGTGAAACTGTTTTTATTGAGTATAGCTTCCATTTTACAAATATTGTCACTTTGTCTATTGTTGTTCCGCCAACGGAAATAGTTTCAGACAGAACCATGGCAAAATGATTTATTGCACATCCCTGACCAATACTCAATATTCCTGAATGAATCCGTGTTTTTGAATGAATCAGTTAAACCAATGAATTGATGAATCTCTTATGAAGACAGTTCCTTGTCACCTGCATATATGTACTGTATGTATGTATATGTATGTATATGTATGTTAATTTTTCATGTTATATTTCTTTTTCATCATTAAGGCCAACAGAAGATGGTTTATCCTTGTAAAGCCTGCACATACACTCACCTAAAGGATTATTAGGAACACCAGTTCAATTTCTCATTAATGCAATTATCTAATCAACCAATCACATGGCAGTTGCTTCAATGCATTTAGGGGTGTGGTCCTGGTCAAGACAATCTCCTGAACTCCAAACTGAATGTCAGAATGGGAAAGAAAGGTGATTTAAGCAATTTTGAGCGTGGCATGGTTGTTGGTGCCAGACGGGCCGGTCTGAGTATTTCACAATCTGCTCAGTTACTGGGATTTTCACGCACAACCATTTCTAGGGTTTACAAATAATGGTGTGAAAAGGGAAAAACATCCAGTATGCGGCAGTCCTGTGGGCGAAAATGCCTTGTTGATGCTAGAGGTCAGAGGAGAATGGGCCGACTGATTCAAGCTGATAGAAGAGCAACTTTGACTGAAATAACCACTCGTTACAACCGAGGTATGCAGCAAAGCATTTGTGAAGCCACAACACGCACAACCTTGAGGCGGATAGGCTACAACAGCAGAAGAGCCCACCGGGTACCACTCATCTCCACTACAAATAGGAAAAAGAGGCTACAATTTGCACGAGCTCACCAAAATTGGACAGTTGAAGACTGGAAAAATGTTGTCTGGTCTGATGAGTCTCGATTTCTGTTGAGACATTCAGATGGTAGAGTCAGAATTTGGCGTAAACAGAATGAGAACATGGATCCATCATGCCTTGTTACCACTGTGCAGGCTGGTGGTGGTGGTGGTGTAATGGTGTGGGGGATGTTTTCTTGGCACACTTTAGGCCCCTTAGTGCCAATTGGGCATCGTTTAAATGTCACGGCCTACCTGAGCATTGTTTCTGACCATGTCCATCCCTTTATGACCACCATGTACCCATCCTCTGATGGCTACTTCCAGCAGGATAATGCACCATGTCACAAAGCTTGAATCATTTCAAATTGGTTTCTTGAACATGACAATGAGTTCACTGTACTAAAATGGCCCCCACAGTCACCAGATCTCAACCCAATAGAGCATCTTTGGGATGTGGTGGAACGGGAGCTTCGTGCCCTGGATGTGCATCCCACAAATCTCCATCAACTGCAAGATGCTATCCTATCAATATGGGCCAACATTTCTAAAGAATGCTTTCAGCACCTTGTTGAATCAATGCCACGTAGAATTAAGGCAGTTCTGAAGGCGAAAGGGGGTCAAACACAGTATTAGTATGGTGTTCCTAATAATCCTTTAGGTGAGTGTCTGAAATAATACAGTGGGCAAAATAATAATTATGATCAATAAATTATAACAACAAATGTTTTTACATTGCTTTAACTCATCAAAATAAGTTAAGCAATTTTCAACTTTTCTATATTAAAGTTATAAAAGATTCAAGTATTTTTTTAGTCAGTTTAATGTAATTTTAAATTTAAATGACTTATATAGCCATGGTCATTGTATTTAAAAAATTAAGGCAGCAACTTTTTTTCTTTTTTTTTTTAACAGTGTAGGCTGATTTGTATTTTTTTATTTTATGGAATATGGATTCCACACTTACCAGATGAAATTCTTTTAGCTTGTAATGTCAATTAGTGAGATCTTTATAACAGTATAGCGGACTATTTATGTAAAATGCATATAAATATAAGTTGTCACAGTATATCTCCCAATAATGTCTTAGTAAGATTATATTTAAATGCTTAGTTTTGTGATCAAAGCTGTGTAGTTCTTTGTGGGGGCAAAATGTGGTGCAATACAATAATGATTGACAGAAGTAATAAAACGTTCCTCAAAAGCCTGATTTTTCTCAAAATGATCTATGGATAATCAAGTAAACCTTGAAAAAGTTTATTCAGTCCACTTAATGTTTATATTGAAATATGATGAAAAATAAAACATTTATTCTTGCATTTATTTGATAAAAATCTGAACCTGAAGGTGGACATTTTTACAATTGTACTAAAAGGCCTTTTACATGCTAAAATAGTAAACTGTCAATCAGACGACAGAAGGCATGCAGAAGATAGTGTGCAACAGCTTTATCAGCAAAGTTTTGATCACATTGATAATTCAGAGTCTTAGTCTTAGAAAGTTGTGTATCAAATATAGCCTAATACGGTAGGCTTTATAGGGTTAAAATGTAAACTTATTGATGAGCCATGATTTCTGTGTGAAAACACTCACAGGTTTAACTCACAAATGCATTTACACACTGTTAGTGAATGAGAACCATTATGTTGATCCTCTATAAGGAACTTCCTGTACTGTAAGTGCTGTGAGGTCTTGGCAGAAAAGCCAGGCGCCTACAGATGTCCTTAATATGCACTGAGAAACTGGAGCCAGACCTGTGTTTGGAGATGCTCTTACCAGGAGGTAATGGCTTTAAGTAAGACTATACTTTAGGATAATAAGGTTTTTCTCAGTTCTTAAGAAGGACACGTTTCCTGAAAGCTATACACATTATAGCACAATTATAAATGAAATATAAAAAATTCGAATTTAATACAAACCTAAATATTTTAAGACAAAATCAAACACTATTCAAAACAAGGTTTTCTGGACTGTTTTTCAAACTTTCAAAAATGTTCACGGTCTACCTGTGGTATCTTGTTGATCATTTTTATTTAAACAGCCCTTAGTTCTCTCTTTGTCTCCCAAGACTACTTCTTACTACAGTATATTGAACTTGACTGCGGTTCGTACAATAAAAAGCATTGGTTAATGGCTAGTTGCCATGCCATACTCCATTTATCTGATTTCTGACTTGTGATGTACAGTAGCCTGAATCATAATCATACCGCTTGGAGACACTTAATATTCAACAATATTAACGATTTGACTGCACTGACACTATTGGATGAGAACTGAACTGAGCTGGACGATGACATCACTGTTTCCTGCAGAACAGCTTTATGAAATTGACTAATTTAATCATTGATGATCTTTACAAAGGAACTGAATCAACACTGAACTGACTTCAGCTGAACAATGACACTATTTTCTTTTAGAGCTGCTGCACAGCAGAATATAGTTACTTGTTATTTTTATTTTGTAAATAAAAAGTAATACTTTTTTCATTTTGACCAAAAAGAAGGACATACAGTATTCAGATACTTCTTTGGTGAAATGTTTTACTTGAAAAGTGTGTTTGTGTTTTTCTTTCATATAAATGGAACTTTACATATTTATATATATTTCAAGAATATTCATTAAGTGTTCAAATATGTTTAGAAAGTGACGTCTCTGCCAGGTTTCTACAATAAATGAATTTCTTTTTTTGTAGCTTTTGTAGCTCAGTAGTAGCCCACTGTCCTTCACTGCAATTGTCTTTCTGAACTTCTCTTTAAAAACAAATCGTGAGGACCAGAGGAAAAATGCATTACCATAATGCATCAATAGCACTTTCCTCAAAGGCTCATTTATTTCTCGTCTCATTATACGCTTTGGGCTTCTCTGAAAATCGTAACTGAGCCATGCTTTTCTTACAGTAGGTTGTCATTTGGAGGTTATCCCAGTCATCCCTCCGACACCCATTGAGCCCTGGGACAGAATGGGCAGTGTGATGCCAGGCGGTCGTGGGGCGTCTGAGGGGTAACGGCCCTGCAGTGACACCTGAGACGTCAGTCCTCAGCCGCACACACTGGCTCTCCTCCAGCTGGATGTCCCTCCATTCTCCTAAAACAAATCAATCCACGGGCCCGCTGCAGATAGCAGAGCGCTCCATTACGCACACTTTACAGCTCATAGATCAGGGTTTGAATTACTGCTCTAAAAACGGCACATATGCTTCAGAGTTGGTACTTTTTCTGTTATGACACTGAATTCTATTGGCTTTTTAAGTGTCTCAGTATTGCAGGAGAAATATTCATTTTTTTCAATTACACAACTCTCTGAAATGGTCAAATGTGTAGTTGTGAGATTATTTCTATAATGATTGTTAAAATGTATGTTTTGCCTATGTTTTTTCTTCTCACATTAGATTTTTTTTTTTATTAATATTTAATATCCTTTTTTTTAGCATTAAGTGCACGCTTGTGAAAAAGAAACACACTTTAAAAAGTGTACTTATTGAAAATACTTTAAATTAATATACTTGAATGTAATTTATATATGAAATGTATACAGTATATACATTTTAATGTGTTTTTAATGTTTTAATTATTAATATGACAAAAGATTATTAAAGCATAATGATTTAAAATGTGCTTTTAATTTGACATTAAAGTGCACTTTAGAAAAGTCTACTTAAGTGTGCTAAGAAACATAGGCTGCATCCGAAATTGCATACTCTCATTAGTAGGTACTTATTTTGAATAAGTACTTTGTTTTTTCTCTATAAGTTTTTTCTCTATAATAAGAATGTGTGCAGTAGTATGAATGTAATCTGGACGTACTACATTGATAATATAGTCATTGTCATGAGCTACCAGCGTCAGTTATGTTGCTTCACTGCCATTCAAAAATCCTCTCTCTTGGCCTCATGGGATAGTAAAGTGTCCATCATATGCACTTCAGAATGTGCATGAAGAGGTAGGTCATCCTTGTACTGTTTGCCTACTCTTTTATGAGTACTGTAATATTTTTGTCACATACTGTTTTTCACTTACTATAGTATAGTAGGGAATGCAATTTCAGATGTAGCCTTTGTCATGAAAGTGTACACTTAAGTGGCCTTTTATTTCATCAATATTATACAGACCCTTTCCAAAAAATTAGAATATCATGGAAAAGTTTATTTATTTCCATAATTCCATTCAAAACATTAAACTTCCATAGATTATAGATGCAGGGCCCACAACTTAAACGATTTCAAGTATTTAGTTGTTTATTTGTACATAATTTGGGCTTCCAGCTCATAAAACCCACGAAAACAGGATTTCAAAAAATGTGAATATTACATGAAATCACACAGTAATTACACAGTAATACCATGGTCATTGAACCAGGTTTTGGTTCTTTTGGCAGTGTGGGCAGGTGCAAATCCTGCTGGAAAATGAAGGAAGCATGAAGTGCTCTGAAAATGTCCTGGTAGACGGCTGCATTGACTCTGGATTTAATAAAGCACAGTGGACCAAAGTCCTCTTTTCTGATGAGAGCAAATTTTGCATCTCATTTGGAAACCAAGGTCCCAGAGTCTGGAGGAAGAATGGAGAGGCACACAATCCAAGATGCTTGAAGTCCAGTGTGAAGTTTCCACAGTCTGTGTTGGTTTGGGGAGCCATGTCATCGGCTGGTGTTGGTCCACTGTGCTGTCCACTCAACGCAGCCGTCTACCAGGACATTTTCAGAGCACTTCATGCTTCCTTCAGCAGACGAGCTTTATGGAGATGCTGACTTCATTTTCCAGCAGGATTCAGGATCGGCTTTAGCCTTGGTGCGCGCCCCCACTTGGAGAAGAGTCTCACGGGCTCTAGTCCAAGTGCGGTGACACCTCTGGACGAAGGCGTGAGCGGAGGGAACCGCGACTTCAGATTCCAGACTGGGAAAAATTGGTGGCTGGTATCCTACGCTACACTCAAACGGAGATAGGCCCGTGGATGATACTGGTAACGTGTTGTGGGCGTACTCCACCATAGATAATTGTTGGCTCCACGAGGAAGGATTCTTGGAAACAAAACATCGCAACGTTCTCTCCAAATCTTGGTTGGCTCTCTCAGTTTGGCCATTGCTCTGGGGGTGAAACCCTGAGGACAGACTGACTGTCGCTCCCAATAACTTACAGAATTCTCGCCAAAATTTTGACACAAATTGGGGTCCTCTGTCCGAAACCACGTCCGTCGGGAGGTCATGTAAGCGAAAGACGTGGTTAACGACGGTCAACGCTGTCTCCTTGGTAATTTGGGCAAGGGAATGAAATGAGCTGCCTTCAAGAACCGGTCCACCACGGTCAAAACTACCGTGTAACCCTGAGAGGGTGGGAGGGTGGTAACAAAATCTAGCGCTATGTGGAACCAGGGTCTCGAAGGGACAGGCAGCGGTTGAAGTAACCCATCTGGGGAACGATTAGACATCTTACCAGTGGCACAAACTGAGCAAGCCAAAACAAAACTGTGAACATCACGAGCCATAAGTGGCCACCAGAATCGTTGCTAAACTAAAAACTTAGTACGATTGACTCCTGGATGACAAGCCACATTGGAACAATGACCCCACTGAATGACGTCAGACTGTAATTCCTCCGGCACAAATAAACGTATCGTTGATATTTCTCTCCTGGGAATCCAATCGGCTGATGCTGCTACTGACAAAGGCTTCCAGTGATGTTGACGGATTACCCACTGCTTCCATTGGTGCGTCAGATCGTTCTGTCATGACAGAAACACGGAAGCAATGTTGCAAGTAACTCAGAATATATTTATTAATGGGTGAAGAAGAAAGTCAGAATATTTCCCGGAGAAACAGGATTGTGATGCAGGGACTTTGATGGTCAGATGTTCAGATGAGTGCAGAGATGAGGTGCGCTGGTGAAGGTGAAGACAAACTCTTGACACGAACCAATCCATAGGAACACCGAACAGGAACACCAAACAGGAACACGGAACAGGTTAGCTGTTTGGATATGAATTTTTGCTTGAATAGATTATTTAATTTGTAAATATTCTAAGAAGTGTTTGCTCTCAATGCCAAATTAGAGAATGAAGCCAGATTTTTGTCTTGAATGATGTGGTGGAGTTGAGTGATGCCCTTGCCTATCCATGTGCGAAAGTTAAGTGTTTTTTTTGCTGGCAGTGACGTCAGGGTTATTCTAAATCGGGGTGCGAATTGATGGTGCTACAGGTGAACCAGTGATATAGTAGAATTTCCACCAGGCTGTCAGACTGGATGATATTGTTGGTGCTTTGAAGGATGGATGTTTTTTGACTGACTGACTGCAGAAAGGGAGGTCTGAGATCTGAATATCCTTGCAGATGGTTTGTTCTAAGTCTAGCCAGGTGTTGTCCGAGGGGGTGGGATGTAACCATTTGTAGATGTGTTTAAGCTGGTTGGCCAGGGCATAGTGCTGGAAGTGTGGAGCCTCTAGTCCTCCCAGAACTTTAGATTTTTGTAGAGTGGTCAGTTTGATTCTTGGTGTCTTATTTTTCCAGTAGAATTTAGTAATTGATGAGTCGAGTGATTTAAACCAGAGTGGGGTGGGCTGAGTCGGAATCATTGAGAATAAATAATTTATTTTTGGTAATATTGTCATTTTGACGACTGATATCCTGCCCATGATGGATAGAGGGAGGTTCATCCAGCGCTGTAAGTCATCATCTATTGAATTGAGCAGTGGGGAAAAATTTAGACTGAATAAGTCTGACAGCCTGGTAGAGACCTTTATCTCTAAATATATGATATAGTTAGTGCAGAGTGGGATAGGTGAAGAGTGGGCTGACACATCCCAGTTATTCGAATGTAAAGGGAGAATTGCAGACTTATTCCAATTGATTGAGTATTCTGAAATATTAGAGAATGTGTCAATGAGTTTAATGGTTTCTTGCACTGATGCTGTGTGGTCTTGAAGAAAGAGAAGGATGTCGTCGGCATAGAGGCTGATTTTATGATCCATAGTTAGAGTCTGAACTCCCTTGATGCGGGCTTTCTGACGGATGGCGGCTGCTAGGGGTTCAATGAAGATGGTAAATAGAAAGGGGGAGAGTGGGCATCCCTGTCTAGTTCCCCGGTGTAGAATGAAACTTTGTGATGTTAGTCCATTGGTGATTACTGTGGCTGAAGGTGAAGTGTAAAGAAGTTTAACCCAATTAATGAATGATTCCCCGAAACCAAACCGCCCTAAAGTGGAGAACAGGAAACTCCAGTTGACCCTATCAAAAGCTTTTTCTGCGTCAAGAGTTTCTATAATGGTGTTTTCTTGAAGAGTTGAGGAGTGGTACATGACATTAAACAGTCTGCGGGTGTTGGAGGATGAGAGTCTACCTTTAATGAAGCCAGTTTGGTCTGGGTGGATAATGGATGGAGAGACTTCTTCTAGTCTGCATGCTAATGTTTTGGCGATTATTTTGTTGTCAACATTAAGAAGAGAGATTGACCGGTAGCTGGATGGCATTGTTGGGTCCTTATTGGGCTTAAGGAGGAGTGTAATTGACGCTGTGGTGGAACTAGCTGGAAGTCTTCCTTTTTGTTTCGATTCATTAATCATCCTGATGAAAAGTGGAGCGAAGATGGACCAGAATTGTTTGTAGAACTCAGCAGGGAAGCCATCCGGACCTGGTGCCTTATTATTAGGCATATGTTTAAGAGCAGCATACAGTTCTTGTTGAGTTATGGGTGACTCTAAGATATTTGTTTGATTTTCAATGAGCTGTGGTAATTTGATGCTGTTTAGAAATGAGTCAGTGGATTCCTGATTGGGGTTCATTTCTGAGGAATATAGTTTATTGTAAAACTTGAAAAAAAAAAATGAGTTATTTCTTCGGGTGAGCTGGTTGGCTTCCCTGCTGAGTTCATTATGACTGGGATTGTTGCTTTTTCTTTGTTACGTCGAATTTGATTTGCTAGGTATTTACCTGATTTATTGCTATGTTGGAAGTATTCTTGCCTTAAACGATGGATCATAAATTGAGTGCGTTTATTGAGTATTTCATTGAGTTTGGATTTATATTTTCTTAGTTCCGACTGTGTTTCTTCTATTGGGTTGCTTGCATTGATTTCTTCCAATTTTTTAATTTTGATGTTTAGTTCTACTTCCTGTTCTTTTTCTTTCTTTTTATTATATACAGAGTATGAAATAATTCTTCCTCTAATCACTGCTTTTCCTGTCTCCCACAGAAGGGATGGGGATGATCCAGGGGAATCGTTCATTTCTAGAAAGAGTATCCACTCTCTCCTAATAAAACTGATACATTTTGGGTCTTGCAAGAGAGATGTATTAAAACGCCATCTGCTACTGGGTTTCTGTAGGTTGGTTTTGTTCCATTTGTAACCGGAGCATGGTCACTAATAACTATGGGATGTATTGTTGAATTAGTGATATTTGGCATGATAGAGTTGCTGGTTAGAAAATAATCAATACGGGAATAAGAGTGGTGGACTGGAGAGAAAAAAGAGTAGTCTTTGGAGTCTGGGTGCTGAAGCCGCCAACTATCGACAAGGCCAAAATCGCTCATGAACTGTTTTATTATTTTTGTGGATTGCCAGATTAGTTTGTTTTTTGAGTGATCAGATCTGTCTATTGTGGGGTCTAAAACTGTATTGAAGTCGCCTGCGATTATGATGGGACAATCAGATAGAGTTGAGATGGAGGAAAAGAGGTTTTGAAAAAAAACTGGATCATCTGTATTAGGACCATAAACACTAGCAATAGTAACAGGGGTGCTGTTAATTGAGATGTTTATGATGATAAAACGTCCTTCTGGGTCTGTGATGGTGGTGTTATGAGTAAATGAGATATTTTTTCTAATCAAAATACAAACTCCCCTTTGTTTTGTGTTGTAATGTGCTGAAAATAGGTGACTGAATTGTGTTGGTTTGATGCGGGTGTAGTCCGATTCTGAGAGGTGAGTTTCTTGTAAGAGGCATATGTCAGCTTTTAAATTATCCAAATGATTAAAGACTTTGATCCTCTTTGCCTGAGATCCACCGCCACGAATGTTCCAAGTCAGAAACGTAAGTGGTGCCATGTTGTGATCGTGCAGTTATGAAAATGTATGATGACAAGATGGGCAAGTGTGTGTGTGAGGGTGTGTGCAGGGAGGGGGAGAGATGTAACATGGTATGTGTATAAGTGTATAGGATAGGGGGTGGGGTAGATACAATGAATGAAATGGTAAAAAATCTGGCTCTGGAGCGGCGTCAGCATAATAATTTCCTGTTTAGCATTGAAAACATGAGGATCACAATTTGAGTTCAGCCTACAAACGTAAAGCACAACATTTATGGACAAAACACAATGAATATTAAGCATTAGGAGAAAAAAAGAGAAACATAGGAAAAGAGAGGGGAGTTGTCGATTTCGAAGCATCAGGGCCCGTACAGCAAGTTAGAGAGAGGGTAAGGCAAGGCAAGGCAAGTTTATTTATATAGCACATTTCATACACAATGGCAATTCAAAGTGCTTTACATAGAAGAAATTAAAATAATAAAAAGAAATAAGAATAATTAAAACAGTTTAGAAAAATAAAAAATAAAATACAGTACAGTACAAACAGTCGGACGAACAGCGGCACAGTGCTCATTCATTAAATGCATAGCTAAACAGATGTGTTTTGAGTCTGGATTTGAAAGTGACTACTGTAGGAGCACGTCTGATCAAAGGGTAGGGTGACAAAATTACAATCGAGATGAATATTGGCGTGGGGTATGAATTGCTATAACCAGGTGGTGATATTGGGGTTACGGTATAGTGTTCCATTGACATATAGTTTATCGACTGACAGTGTGGCTCGATTGCTTCATTATGGACAAGAGGGCTCTTCTTCTTTCCTGTATTTCTTGAGGGAATTGGTCGTTTAGTCCGAATGATGTACCTTTCAGTTCTTTTCCTTTGCTTTTAGTGAGTTCTTTATGTTTGTAGTGTTCGAATTTGGCGATTATCGGAGGTGGCTTTTTGTTGTTTTTAGAAGTGAGACGGTGTACTCGGTGGAAGGTAATCCTGTTAACTGTCTCTAGCGGAATTTTCAGGGATGATTGCATGAATTCTTTAACTGCTTTCTCCGGGTCGTCAGGTGTAGATGGTAGAGGAATTCCTGAAAAAATGAGGTTATCGCGAATGCTGCGGGATTGGAGGTCTAGTATTTTATCTTTCATGATTCGATTTTCGCTGGTGAGATGATTAACCTGGTTGGACAAGTTTGCGACAGTTCCTTTTAGCTCGCAGTTTTCTAATGCGAGTGTGTCGATCTGTGATTGAGAAAATTTGAGGCTGGCTTTTAAGTCCTTAATGTCTGCATGAAGATGTTCCAGTATAGCAAGTTTGCTGTTTATGGATTGTAGTAAACTAACCTCGATAGATGTGACTGTAGAAGTAGCGAAGGCGGGAGGTGTTTCTGGTTCAGTATCAGTTGAGCCATCGCGGGTTCGTTTCTTGCTGGGTTCGGATGACATAGTGTCCAGAATGAAAAGGTGGCCGTCGGAAAAAGAGGTAAAACAAATATTGTCCGGTTCTTGTTGAGAGTTGTTGTCCAGAGTTGTTGTCTGGTTCTTGTTAAGAGTTGTTATATTCCTGTTTACAAACTGTATTCAGAGCGCCGCCATGTTGGATCTCACCCAAAAGTCTCGCGATAGTCTCGCGATAGCCTCAGTGCATCCGGCATTATTAGAACGGCATTATTAACAGCTATGTCTTGGGGTCCTATTTGCAATAATACTGGTTGACTGTAAGTATCCTCTTTTATATTCATCCATCTATGGACGCTGAAATCATTCTAGACAGGTTGTGTGAAAATATGTCTTCAAATACCCTCTCAGAATCACTTCAGTAAATAAAGCTATTTCATTTGCATTTCAAAAGCAAGACCTACCCATGAAATTCAGTACACAACATTTTTACTTTCCAAAATATCTCTGTATCAGAACAAACATGAGCTTCAGTACTGCTGTCTACCTAAAAGGCATTCCGGTCAAGCCATCATTACTATAAATAATCACTATCGCTGTTTAATCATGTTCCTTCCTCAAACTCTTATCATATCTTCATTCACACAGCTGCCATATCCATATGGAAAAACACAAAAAAACACTGCTTTGATCTGAAATGTATGTGTTGGGCACTACACACGTGTGGATATGTTTCAGAACGAGGCCATCGTTTGGTTTCAAGCACAATGACTCAATCCCTCATTTCCTCCCATGAGCGATGTTTCACAGCTTCACTTCTGACCCATTTTTCTATGGCAAGCCGGTTTAACTTTTATTCATTTCCAGGATATGAATTGTTGATATCAAGAATTACATTTTTTGATATCAACAATTACATTTTTGATATCAACAATTTACTTTCTTGATATCAACAACTGAATTGTTGATATCAAAAATGTAATTGTTGATATCAAAAATTTAATTGTTGCTATCAACAATTGAATTGTTGATATCTGTAATTATATTTTCACTAGTGAAATGTCACCATAGGCTGCCATTCAAAATCAATTGTTGATATCAAGAATTGATTTCTTACTAGTAGAAATATAATTTTTGATATCAATAATTACATTGTTACCAGTAAAAATGCGAATTACTGATAGCAATAATTAAATTGTCACTAGCTGAAATGTCTATTCTTGATAGCAACAATTGAATTGCTACTAGTAAAAATTTTCATTTTTGATATCTGAAAATGTATTTCTGATATCAATATAATTTCAGATATCTAAAATGGCTTTCTTAATAGTAACAATCACATTCATGATATCAGAAATTAACATTGTCACTAGTGAAAAATGAATTATTGATATAAAAAATGAACATTGTTACTAGTAGCAATTCAATTGTTGATATCAAGAATAGACAATTCAGCTAGTGACAATTTAATTCTTGATATCAAAAATAAAGGTTTTTACTAGTAAGAATTGTATTTCTGATATGTGAAATTGGAATTTCAACAAGAAATCAATTCTTGATATCAACAATGGATTTTGAATGGCAGCCTATGGTGACCTTTCACTAGTGAAAATACAATTACAGATATCAAGAATTATAGTTTTTACTAGTTGAAATTCAATTGTTGATATCAAGAATTATCATTTTAACTAGAGAAAATGTAATTGTGGATATCAAGAAGTAGCATAGTTACTAGTGGAAATGTAATTTCTGATATCAAAAATAGCCATTATTACTAGTAGAAATCTAATTCCTGATATTAATAACTATCGTTTTAACAAGTGAAAATTGAAATGTTGATATCAAGGATTCATATCCCGGAAATGAATAAAAGTTAAACCGGCTTGCCATAATTTTTCAACCTATTTCACAACAACTCTGTTTGTCATTCATTGCTCTCTCTTCCTCCTCCTCCTCCTCTGTTTCTATATCAGAATTCAATAAACAACCCGATGCTCTTGAAAGCTCATTCACGAAAGACGTGACTTTCAAAACTTCTTGCTGTCTGTCTTCAAATCATTCACTCCTTTCATATTGTGTTCTTGAGGTAGATAACTTGTGGTCATCTTCATGAGGGATTTGCATTTCAGTCCTATTTTTCTGATCTATTTTTCTCCTTCAAAGGCACGGTACTTTGATGTAGCTCAAATCTCATTACCACAGGATCACTCGACTGCAGACGGGTGATTTCCAGTGCTCTGCGGTACGTTATGCGAGGTGATAAAGTGTGAAATCCCTGGTGAGCTTGTGCTGAATGAATAGAGAAGAGAAGACAAGAAGAGAGAGATAGAGAGAAGCGAAGGGTTTAGGCTTAGTGCCACGCTGTGACGCATCCTCTGTCCAGGGTGTTGGGTTTACAGTGTTTAGCGGTAATTAGCATGCCGCAGCATGGCATGGCATTACCTCCTGCCATCCCCTAGCTAGCTAAGCCCTTAACAAACAGAACCTTGTACGATAAACAAAGTATCTTGTCTAGCCATGTGTGAAGATGGCAACACACAACTACTGACAAACATCTTTGGCTAAGAGCTGGACTGAGACGACACTGTGGGAACGCTTCAGGGAGCAAGCTAATGTAATTAAGGAACACCGGAGGCCATCTGAAGCCTGTCACTAGAGCTTCCACAAATGGATAAACTCTGGCTTCCTTGCCAGAGAAAGTCCATGGGTTTAATACAGGCCGTTGGCGAATGGAGTTCCTAATCCAGAGCGGTCACATAAGAGAAATGTCGCTGTAGCGACTTTTTAAATGTTTATTTGGTGACATTCTCACCGTAGTTCTGTCAAACCCTCAGGAGTCTTTGGATATTATCATGTGTTTGAATAACACAAAGCTTTTTTTTTTTTATTCTAGTAGGCCTATATACATTACCACATCTCTGAGCCACTAACCACATTAATATAAAACCCGTAGAAAAGAGATAAATGTACAACCAATCTTTGCAAGACGTACATTATTTTGCAAACAGTATTTACTCCTGTTATTTATGGATGCAGGAATTGAATCCTTTGAAATCCTTTTTTTAAGAGTATTTTACTTTAAAAGTTTAGCCATTGGGAAAGTAGTGGAGTATGCAGTGCCAGAGTAACATTTTGTAATGCAGGATAAAAATCAACAGTGACGTTTTCTTTAAAAGTCCGTTCCCTTAACACAGAGCTTCTTATTGGGTATTAATCACAGAGAAAAAATTCCTTAGTGTGTGTGCATATGATTTGTGTTAAAAGAAGCCCAATACATCCACACAATCCCTCTTTGAGCTGACCTGCAATCCTGGAAATAAAGCAAAACTTACATAGTCCTTCAAGTAAAGATAACAACATCTTAAGTATGGAGGGTCTCTGTGCAGTGTTCATGGAGTATGTGTTTGTATTAAAGCATGTGACAGTACGGTTTGTAAATGCATCACTTTAAGTAAAAGCCTCTCCCTCCATTCTCATGTTTATGTCTGTGTGTGCGATGAAAGATGTATGCTTCTATACGAGTGTGTTGTGCAGATCTCAGGACGTTTGAGAAGCTCCTCATTGGCAGTACAAAATGGAAAAGGCTTCACCTCTCATTTCAGACTTTCTCTGACACATTTACCTTGTTCTCTAACCCATACTTAAAGAAAACAAACGTTTACTCTATACCACATTATCCTCACTAAGAGTGTTGGGCTTTTAACAGCCTATCGAGACGTAAAATAAGGTGAGGGTCATCTGCTCGCTTTTCCAGATGACTATCTCAACATCTTCACTTGGTACGTACAGCAGTACTAATGGGTGGAAATATCCTTCCCTCTCGCTCTATGCCTCAAGCTGTTAGATATTGTTAGATATGCTCTGTGTCTAAACTTTTGTACTCTCATCCATCTTTACTTTTCCAATGTTTTTGGGAACATTAACAATTTCTTCTCCTGGTAACTAAGTAAAACGTTTTTGAGACTCCATACATTGGTCACAATAAACTGTTAAAAAAAAAATCACTTCAATAAATCAATCATTTTTATTCAGTTTTGTAGGCTAAGAATAAATTTGAGAAGCACATATTTAACTATGTTGAAATATTATTATTATTATTGCCTCATTTTATAAAAAACAACATTTTTTTTGTTTAATAATGTATATATATTTTAAATAAATTATTATTATTCGTGTACAGTACATGCATCCTAGAAACATAGCTGACTGATGTCTGACTAAGTCTCATTGCCGACACATGTTTGGACTTCGCACTGGTTTACTGAGGAACAAAAAATAAAAAATAAATCACTTTATTATTTACTGTAGTAAAATTAGCTAAATAAGTTTGCTTGTCACCATTATGTTCAGTTTGTTTAGTTATCATGGACTTTTAGTTTGCATTCACTAGTTTCTGCCTCCCTTTGTTCATTTTCCCGCCACTCCTTTGAGTCATTATGAGATCATGTGTTTCAGCGGTAAATTGTTAATAACCTTGTTTGTGTTCACTACTTAAGTTTCTCTTTCACCGTCATTTGGTGTCTGGTCAAGGTTATAACTATTTGTGTGCATTTCTGCTACCCATTTGGATTATAAGTAAACTTTGTGTGGAAACCTTAATCTTCTGTGTCTTTGTCTGTCTGCCTGCCTGCACACACCTGTAACATTGCTTACCCTTGGACAACACATTATATACACTGCACATAAAAAAACAATATCATATCACTGAATCAATGTACAATCAATTAAATGTACAATTACAGAATTAGAAATGGCGTTACACAAGGAATAAGAATTCCTACATTATTATTGACAACAAAACTCTGATTTGTTGATGGTATGAGATTATTGAGAGTATTAGATTATTTATTTCCTGTATTGAGGTTGTCTGTCCATAAAATACTGAGCTGCAGCTCAATGACATCATAGAGGTCTGGAATTCTGACACACTAAAACTGCTTTGCAGGATAAATTAGAATTGTGGTGTGAAGAAAGTAGTAAATGTGGTGGGTGTTTTGAATGGTTCTCTCAGCTTTCAGTGTTAACATCTTTAATTCTTTGAAATCATCATCATCATCATCATCATCATCTTCTTCTTCCGTTCATCCGGGGCCGGGTCGCGGGGGCAGCAGTCTAAGCAGAGATGCCCAGACTTCTCTCTCCCCAGACACTTCCTCCAGCTCTTCCTGGGGGACACCAAGGCGTTCCCAGGCCAGCCGGGAGACATAATCCCTCCAGCGTGTCCTAGGTCTTCCTCGGGGTCTCCTCCCGGTGAGACATGCCTGGAACACCTTCCCTGGAAGGTGTCCAGGAGGCATCCGGAACAGATGCCCGAGCCACCTCAGCTGGCCCCTCTCGATGTGGAGGAGCAGCGGCTCTAATCTGAGCTCCTCCCGAGCGACTTGTCCTTTCAGTCATGACCCACAGCTCATGACCATAGGTGAGAGTAGGAACGTAGATTGACCGGTAAATTGAGAGCTTCGCCTTGCAGCTCAGCTCTTTCTTCACCACGACAGACCGGTACATCGACCGCATTACTGCAGAAGCTGCACCGATCCGTCTGTCAATCTCCCGTTCCTCACTCGTGAACAAGACCCCCAGATACTTGAACTCCTCCACTTGAGGCAGGAACTCTCCACCAACCTGAAGTGGGCAAGCCACCCTTTTCCGACCTTTATTCTTCAAAATATGGCTCATAAAATAGTCGATCTCCGAATGCAGCGTAACAGGGAGGAGAGTAAAGATGGAAAGCTCCTAAAGCTTAGTTCCATATAAATTCACGTATAATTTGTTGTTTTGTCGTTAGTAAAAATCAATATTGACCTTGTATTTGAAAAAGGATCCTCATATAAGAAACAATACTAAAATTCAGAGTCAGTTCATTCGCATTCAGAGATCGACTATTTTTGACTGTCAAAATGCCCGGCGGACACAGCTACAGTGAGTTGTTCAAACTCTTTCTTTTTAGTAAACTCAGTGTACACAAACAATGTTCTCAATGCTCGAGTTCATGTGTAGAGCCCCTGGTGATACTTCGAGCAAAGTTTCATGTTGTGTCGACTCGAGCCTTCTTAGTGTTTTAAAAATAGCGATTTTTGATGCTATCATAGTCGTGCCCCAAGCACTCCCATTCAAAAGGCAGTTTGACCGAAAACGAAAATACGTTTCCATTCTAATTATGCTTTTAAACGAAAGTTTGCCTCGGGTAGATTAACAAAAAGACCCTAGGTTGCATTTTGGCGAGAGTTATCCTTTAAGAATGATGCTCCATAAACGGCAGAATCTCACAATGAGTCCTATGAGTTCTCTCAAAGAGCTTCACTGTGCCAGAGCCTTTCAGTGGACACCCAACATTTCTTCAAGCTTGGGATGAATGGCCCTAGACGGAGTATCCTTGAAAGACCATCCTCATCTCACAATCGTAAGGTAGGTTTGATTTTCCTGTATTTGGATGAGCAGTAGTTGGGTGGTTCACCAATGTGTTACATCCATGTCATCATGGATTAATTCTCTATACATCTAGTATTAACTTAATTACAATTGGTCGAAGGCATCCAGTGGTCTGTTTTAAGGAATCATTAGCTAATGATTTGCAACAATATCATTATGTTATGACTTTACATGTCGAGACACAAAACTTAACTCATTAAGTTAAATGTTATTATGGTTATGAGTTTTGACATCCACACTAACGTTTGAGGTCTGTGGGCCAGTTGCATTGTGAATGTAATGTCAGAGAATGTGTTTAGAGGATGGATAAATTGGGCTGCAAACAGATATCAGTGCACCAGAACATGAACTGCTGACAGCTGTTACACTGTCTACATCAGAAGCGGCCATTGTCACGTCAGGAAGCAACAGCTGTCTAGGCTGTTGCAAATCCATTTGTCCTTCATAACAGAAGTAGCTCAAGCACTATGTCAGGGACTGCCGTGGATTTGTCGTTTCGTGTCACGCCGCACTGCATCCAGTGTAAAAAGCATAACTGATTATAATGGTTCTACTGTTTTTTGTTGTTGTTGTTGCATTAGGTGAAGACAGTTTTTTGAGTCACTGTTTAACTTACTGGATAGTTAGATGTCAGAGAAATCTAATAAGACCAGTACAGTGTTAGATCCATGTTCAGATTCTGGTTGACTGATATTTGTGTTAAAACCGATGAGTGGAACCATAAATACACGGCTTTAAAGTAACACTAAGTAACTTTTCAACCTTCATAATATATTTCCAAAACGCTTGTGATGGTACATCGACTTAAAATAGGTTGAATGACGCGTCTGCCATAGCCTGATGGGGTTTGTATAGTTTTTAATCGTACTTTTAAACTTCGGGGTTCGGGTAGTAACACCCGCGCACAAAAAGAACTACAAAATTCGACTGCTTTACGGCATAGGCTACCTCACTTCCCCCAACACGTCCTCGCATGCTGTTGGACTTGTAAGTATATTGCTTATACTGTATATCACTCGGACAAGCTTTTTACTCGTTGGTGTGAGCTAAAAAAGCACCTGGCGTTCTTGTTGATGGATTAGTAAACATCTTCGGAGGCTAGCTGTGCTTGTTCGATGTCCGACGATTTGTAACGCGTTGTGTTTATTTCCCAATCGAACTCGTGTAACTGTCTGTCACACGTTTTACCGTCCACAGCATTACTTGATAGACAAAAATAGGACAAGAATGAGCATCAAACAGAAGCAATCCGCTTACGGTGTGTTCGAGGCGCACATACAATACAGTCAGTCAGTTAAACAGGGCGCGCGCAGCTCTTAAAGGGGACACACCTTATTGCCACTCGTTACAGCTTCTATCCGACTAAACAGGGACCGGTATACAGGGGCATCAGGCTCAGGATCAGTGAGTGAAGAGACTGCTGCGTGAGTGGTATTTACGACAGTAACGTTAAATACAAGTAGTCCACAGCGACTCTAGGGGTCGTTG
Source organism: Rutilus rutilus (assembly GCF_951802725.1). Classification (NCBI taxonomy): domain Eukaryota; kingdom Metazoa; phylum Chordata; class Actinopteri; order Cypriniformes; family Leuciscidae; genus Rutilus; species Rutilus rutilus. The sequence continues at coordinate 22,345,946 of NC_140224.1, forward strand.
TTTGACCAAAACGGAAATCCTACATAATGGGGCTTTAACACATTTTGGTATAACACCTTATTTTACACACTATTAATTAAAGGGCACCTATTATGCAAAATTCACTTTTACATGATGTTTGAACATAAATGTGTGTTGGGAGTGTGTGTACACAACCACCCTATAATGATAAAAATCCACCAAGTGCTTTTTTTAAAAATCCCCATAAATCATAAGCACTGTTTTAGAATGAGCTGTTCTCAAATTTGGCGCAATGTGATGTCACTTTGCACAGGCCCCTCCCACGACTGTTGATTAACACTGCAGTTTGAGCATAGACGCACCCTGAGTGAGCTGGACACAGTCCGCCATTGTTTCCACGCTGGAGCAACTGTAGACAAGAATGTCTCCTAAGCGATTGAGGTGTTTTGTTGTTGGATGTAAGAATGAACTTAGTCTTCATTTACTCTCGTTGTTACTCGAGGATGGATCTGGGGTCTCATTTATAAAACTGTGCATAGGATCCTTACTAAAAGTGTACGTGCGCCCGAAAGCCAAGAATGGCGTACGCCAAAAAATATTCAGACTTATAAAACCGTTCGTACGCCAGAACCTGCGCAGAATTCACTTTATAAATCCCAGTCATCGGAAGATTTTGCGCACATGCGTCTCCACCTCGAAATAACCATATATGGAGCTTACAACGCCTAGTTTTACTATGCAGATCCTCATCTGCATATCATTTGCATATGATTATTCATCCACGTGATAACGTTTAACGTTACAAGACACATTACATTAATAAAAATCATGTAGTTGCCTATCCTTGCCTTGTTTTTGAATACATAAATCAAATAGTGTAAAATACATTTCAGAGAAAGTTTTTCTCAATCTTTTCCACTGTTCCAATTGTATTTTTAATTGATTTATATTTTTAATGGAAACAGATAGCCCTTGGGCATTATTTGCACGAAACTATTTTCTCAGACAATCTGGTATTATCATGATAAGCAATCATCTCTGTGGTTAAAACATTCAAACACAGCACGCAGCAGGAAAAGGTAAAAAACATCGCAAATCTTTCTATTGATGAATGTTGTAACTTCTCAGTAATGATTTCATGTTTAAGTGTTTAACTCCATTAATTTGAATGGCATATTTAATCTAAATGTTTATATCAGAAGTAAAACATATAGTTTAAATCATTATTTTATTTATTTAAACTGTTATTTGCGTCAGTTTCACTAAACGGCTGGCGCGGACATTTAAGAAGGGATCGATATTTGCTTCAAGTTATAGGCTTGGTGAGTGAAATTATATTTGTATTATCTTTCTGTAGCCTATATGTTTAATTTCTGTCTAAAAGTGACCAAAAAGACATTTAACTCCAGCTCACCATCGGTGTCGCCAAACTGCTCCATCTCCAAAACGTTCGTACGCATGGGTCAGAGTTTGCGTGCAGGTGCGCAAATTTTCCCGTCAAGTTTGTTTTTATAAATCACAACTTATGCGTCAGAAGTGGCGTACGCCTCTTTCAGGGCCTGTTTTGTGCGTATGCAACGGTTATAAATGAGGCCCCTGTACTGTTCGTGATTCAGCTTACAGTCTCCGGAGCGACAGGCCTAACGTTACTGATCACAGCAAAAATGAAAGTGAGAGCGCGCACTTTATGACAGCTCATCCAGTCGTGGATATAGTTTACCAGTTGATTAAGCACCCACTGAAAAGGTGTGTATGTATTTGTTTACTGCTAGTTATAAGGAGTGTTTTGTGTATTTCACTGTGTATGTTCCATGATAATGAAAGGGAGAGAGAGAGAGTTTATGGATAATACTTTAATGCGCACTTATACTGTGTTTACAGTGATTTTCTGGAGTAAAACTAAGGCTTCATCTTTTGTGTGAGGTACAATAAACTTAATTGAACTCTTAAGTATATTTTCTGGGGTCTGCTACAGCAGGCTTGTATTAATAGTGGATAAAAGCAGATGACAAATAACCGTAATTAAACTAAACTATTCCTGTTCTATCTCCATACAGCATATATTCTCTGGCTCTGTGGGCATTACTGTGCAACTCCGAGTCGAAATGAACATCACTACTGAGAGTTTCTGTTTTGATATTATCAGATGAGATCATCCTGGCTCTTAGCACGAGCTCGTGAGGCTCCGCCCCCTGGGCCGGCAGCAGCAGTTAATTTGCATTTAAAGGGATACAAAAAATGACAATTGAAACATGCTGTAAAAAATTATCTGTTGGGTATTTTGAGCTAAAACTTAACATACACACTCTGGGGACATCAGAGACTTATTTTACATCTTGTGAAAAGGGGCATAATAGGTGCCCTTCAATACTAAATGTTGATAGGGAATTATTCCACGATGACACTTTTAATTGATAGCAACATGACTAATCTACTATTCAGGGGTGTGTTTCCCGAAAGCATCGTTAGCCAACTATGGTCACCAGTTGCGTCGTTATCAGCATAGTTCAACGAGTCTGTGTTTCCAAAAACCATTGTCCCAGTGAACATTTGCAAACAGCATCGCAAAGTTGTGGGGTTGGAGCGACAGCTCTCGAGCTGTGATTAGAAGCATAGTTTCTTGTTTTATGACGTGGACTTAATAAATCCTTATCTTGAGCAGAATAAGCTGACATCCAGTACAATCTATATCTTTTATTTAGAATTTGTACAAATGTCTGTCATGATAGTCCACTGAGGCGAGTTGTAATTGAGAACCCATGCGCAGTTTATTTAAAGATCCCCAAAGTGACAAAAACAATCCAAAACAGGCTTGAATAGATATTAGTGATGTTACGTATGACACTGAAGCTTCGATGTGCGTATCACATATGCGACACAATTTCTAGCGAAGCCCCGTATCGGGGAGTGTATTGGTTTATTAGAGTCACGTGATCGACGACAAATGAAGCCTCACTTTCTGTCCAATCACGTGCGCGGTTCGCTTTGGGTGTCAGAAGGCTCGAAGCCCAGATCTTATTTAACGAGTCATTGTTGGCTCAGTCTGGTTGATGTGTTTGTGAGGAGAGCAAATTTATTTATTTAATGAACAAATCAAACACAAACATGTAAGGCTTTTATTTGTACACATTACATTGAAACTATGGAGTGTGTTGTGGTTGCTTCATCTGCCAGAGCTTCTAACACAGGCTTCTGGGTGCTTTATTTTAAATAAACACCAGATGGCGCTGTTCTCGACACTCTCAAAGCTTTGAATCTTTTCCCGGAACAGTCAGGGGAAAGACTCAGTGATTTATGAGGCTTCATTTCCCCATCCCTACTAGATATAAATGTGACAAGACTTGGCATGGCATGAACATAAATACACTCACCAACAGTAGGTTACAACCACAAAGCTAGACAAGAGACAATGGTAACATGAGGGCTATTTATACACAAAGATTAATCACATAGCAAGGAACACCTGGAAGCAATCAAATAATGAGCCAATGACAAACAGAGCAGAGTGTCACATGACAAGAAAATAGGTGTGTTCGACATCGGCTGCAGCTGGATGTAACCGATCGGCATCAATGAAGTGGTGTCCAAGTTTTTTTAATCAGTTTTATTTTGATAAACATCACACAATATAACACTGCAACTACATGAAAAGAGGTTTTACAGTTATAAAAAACGTACTCGGTTACTAGCGTAACCTCGGTTCTTTCTAGAAGAGGGAATGAGTATTGCGTAAGTTGCTTACAGTGTTGTAGTCGAGACCAGCTCACTCGAGTCCGAGTCGAGACCGAGACCAGAGAGGGTCGAGTCCGAGTCAAGACCGAGTCAAGACCGAGACCAAAGAGAGTCGAGTCCGAGTCGAGACCGAGACCAGAGAGAGTTGAGTCCGAGTCGAGTCGAGACCGAGACCAGATCGGTTGGATAACCTAAGGTTGGGTCTAAAAACCAGACCTAAAGATATCTTCAAGAATATGTAAAATATTTGGTGGTAACAATAAAATTGGCACCATACTCAAACAGTAAATCAAATATACCATGAAATCATGTAGCCTACACTGTAATGGTAAAAAAGGCTCCTGCTGCATTTGCGTGGCGCGAACAGTCTCAAGTCATACGTAGTTGCGCACAAGAAAGTCAGCAATCATTGGACGTTTCAATCAAACAACAATTTAAAGAAATATTAACATACAGTAACAATCATGAAATATTTTGAATGGGACTCGAGTGGACTCGGGAATAAGTCCGAGTCCTAATATGTTCGAGTACGAGTCAATTCCGAGTCAAAATGCACACGAGTCCATGACAAGACCGAGACCATTAAAATATGGTCTCGAGACCGAGTCCGAGACCGAGTCCGAGTCTCGAGTACACAACACTGGTTGCTTACGCTACGGGTAAAGTCATCTTTTCTCGAGATATTGAAGCCAAAAATTATCCTTAATTTTGTATATATTGTCAACGCATTGCAGCAGCTAGCAGACCTAGAGCGAGCTTACTAGCGTGCTCATTGGCTGCTCTGTGGCAACTGCAGCAGCCTACCGCTGAGCCCCGCGTGACGTCACGTCCAATGAGCGCGAAGCGCCCTCACGTGGCAGAGCCCGCCAGAATGGGTGTGGCTTATAAGGATGGGCTCGGGGGCTGCTTACCTGGTTTTCATCGACTGAAGCGATACAAGCTCGAGGCGGGCACGGCAGGTTACGCAATACTCGTTCCCTCTTCTAGACCTCTTACGAGAGGTTCTCTCGTATTGCGTAAGTTGCTTACGCTACGGGAACCCCTTGTCAACGCCGTGCGTGCCTGCATCAACCACGTATAGTCCCAAGGGCACAGCCGGGGGACACAGATCAGTGGGAATAAGACGGCCAACCCGAGTGGGCCAGCACATGTACATAAGCACACAACATCATGTGGCCAAAAAATACAGAACGGCACAGCCGGTCCATACTGACACTTGGATAACTATCCTCACAGTGTAGTTCAGCCAGGGGAGCTAAGATTAGCGTGAGAGTAGCCTGCACATGAACGGGTCTGAGCAGAACATACTCGCAACTAGACTGACAGAAGTCTAGCCTGCAGGGCTCTAACAGGGCAGAGGAGGTTAACATCGACTTCGCTACCGCAGCCCTGCAGGGCCGATAGCGTAATAACCTGCGCTTTATCGTAATAATCCATGTAAGCAGAGACCAGCGCTCTGGATGAGGATGCCAAATCGAACCGCCGGCTTGAGAGAGGAGATCCCTTCTCACCGGAATCGGCCATGGGGCTAGATCTGTCAGCTGCATCAGCTCTGGGAACCAGGCTTGGTTCTCCCATCGCGGGGCCACGAGGAGCACCGAATGAGCCGCCTCCCTGATTCTCCTGATTACCTGTGGTAACAGGGAGATCGGGGGAAAAGCTTACAGCGGGCAACTGGGCCACGCTTGGGCCAGCGCGTCCTCGTTCTTTGAAAAGAACCGTGGGCAACGAGCGTCGTCTCTCGATGCAAACAGGTCGACTTTCGCTTTGCCGAAACAGTGCCACAGCAGCTGGACCATCTGAGGATGCAGGGACCATTCTCCCGGGGGAACATTGTCCCTGGACAGTCTGTCTGGACCGTCGTTTAGGCGTCCGGGCACATGCGCGGCTCTCAGCGAGAGCAGGGAATGCTGAGCCCAAACGAGAAGGCGTTCCGCCAGAGCACTGAGATATCTGGATCTGACACCGCCCTGGCGGTTCACGTAGGCTACCACTGATATATTGTCCGTGCGGACCAGCACGTGGTGGCCCCGTAGGTGTGGGAGGAAGTGCCTCAGCGCGTTCTCGACCGCTATCATCTCCAGACAGTTTATGTGAAGGCACTTTTCCCGGTCTGACCACTGGCCAAATACCGGTCTGCCCTCGGAAAGGGCGCCCCAACCTAGGTTGGATGCATCTGTCGAGACAATCTTCCGGTGTGAGATAGCTCCCATCATCACCCCCGACTGGTACCACTCGGCCACTATCCAGGGTTCCAGAGCTGAGACGCAGCTCTGGGTCACTCTGAAACGCAGACCGCCGAAAGCCCAAGCTCGGTGTGGTACTCGTGCATTCAGCCAGCGCTGTAGCAGGCGCATACGTAGCAAACCTGCTGAAGCACCGCTGCGGCTGAGGCCATGCAGCCTAGCATTCTCTGAAAAGTTTTCAGGGGAACAAGGCTGCCTGTCCGGAAAGAATCAGCCAATCGTCCAAGTAATTCAATATTCGCATGCCCTGACTTCTGAGGGGAGCGAGAGCTGCGTCCATGCACTTCGTAAATGTACGGGGTGCTAGGTACAGGCCAAATGGGAGGACGGCGTATTGATATACCTGACCGTCGAAGGCGAATCTCAAGAATGGCCTGTGACGGGGTATTACTGTATCTGGATCTGAAAATATGCGTCTTTCAGATCGAGAGATATAAACCAGTCCCTCGGGCGAATTTGCGCGAGGATTTGTCTGGTCGTAATCATTTTGAACGGTCGCCTCATGAGGGCTTTGTTCAGGCGTCTCAGATCTAAGATGGGTCTGAAAGCCCCATCCTTCTTTGGAACGAGGAAATAGCGGCTGTAGAAGCCTGACTCGCTCTGAGAAGGTGGTACTGGTCCTTTGCATAGCAGCTTTGCTATTTCTGCGCGAAGTAGGTGTGCTACTTCTTGATTCACTTTCGTCTCGGTCCGGGCTCGAAAGTGCGGAGGGCGGCGAGCGGATTGCAGCGAATAGCCCTGCTTCACTGTATTTAGCATTCACTCTGACACTCCCGGAATAGCTTCCCACGCTTCTGCGTGCATAGCTAGGGGAAGAATGGACTCTCGGTCCCGATCGCCGCGCAGTGTCGGCTCGTGAACCTGAGTCTGAGGTATTGGTGCTGTGAGCGCGCTCTCGGTGCTTGTATACAGCGGCGTGCTGAGAACGGCGGCTGGCCGGTTTACATGTAACGTCCCGGTCAGCTTGGACGGGGAACGCTTCACGGGAAAAAGCCCGGGGCGCGTGTGTAGCGCTGGGCGTGGTGTGTTTATCAATAAGCGTGAGTGCTCGCGGGTAACCACAGGTCTTATGACATAGCCGGTGTGTGTCGGCTTTATATTTTTTGTTCCCTGGGATAGAGGTGTAACAGAGCGGGCAGTGAGTAGGTGTGGGCACTGTTCTGTGGGCACATTTCCTACATTTACCACTCGAGCGGCATATGCCAGCTTCATGAGAGTGGGCTCTGCATGAGTGAAAGACAACTGGGGAACCGTGCTTATGTGTAAGGGTGAACACTGGGAAGCGGGCACATTTTCTACACTTAAAACACCTGGTCTTCTGTACCTCGGAGAAGCGGTCCACAATCCCACTCACGGCTGGGCCAAAGAGGCCGGTCGGAGAGAGTGGGGCATTCAGAAACACAGCCCGCTCAGCTTCCCTCATGTCCGTGAGCGTTAGCCAGAGGTGCCTCTCTGTGACAGTTAGCGAGGCCATGCATCGTCCGATAGCCTGGGCTGCGGATTTTGTGGCGCGAAGAGAAAAGTCCGTCACGCTCCTTAAATCCGTCACGATGGACTGATCCGCGCCTTTCTCATCCCACTCGTGGAGGAGATCGGCCTGAAGGATCTGGAGCACGGCCATCGAGTGCAGGGCGGAGGCAGCTTGTCCCGCGGCGGTGAAGGCGCGGCCAATGAAAGCTGAAGTTGCCCGGAAGGCTTTGGACGGGAGAGCAGCCTTAGCGCGCCATCCATCGGAGGGTGGACTGAGGACTCCTGGAGCGAAGGGGCGGGGTCTGGGTTGGAGCCAGACCAATCCTCGCTTCCTGAAGCCAAGAGGGAGCAGCTGTCATTAATGGCGTCCTCGTCCGCTTCATCTCCTGAGGCGTCGACAGTGCGGGCAGCAGCCGGCATCTGTTCATCCGGGAGGGAGCGCGGAGAAGGGGAAGGTGAGGCTCGTGGGGAAGGTTCCGACGAGCGCTTGCAGGTCATATCAGGCTCCGGTAGCCTCTGGGAGTGACGCTTCTTGCAGCGCGGCCCGGCGGAGGTGGTTGGAGGTGCAGCTTCAGCTTCAAACATCTCAAGACGAGCCCGCAGGGTCGACATGGTCAGTTCCTCGCAGTGGACGCAGCCGCCCACGGAAAGGAAGGATCGTCCGGCTTCTTCAGGCGCTGTCCTGGGCGTGCTTTTTCGCTTGAGTCGACGGCGTCGGCTTCTCTCAGGAGATCCAGCGATGCGGAGAGCTTCGCTGAAGAGATGAAAATCAGGTAAGCAGCCCCGAGCCCGTCCTTATATACGCTAAGCCACACCCATTCTGGCGGACTATGCCACGTGAGGGCGTGAAGGACGTGACGTCATGCGGGGCTCAGCGGTAGGCTGCTGCAGTTGCCGCAGAGCAGCCAATGAGCACGCTAGTAAGCTCGTTCTAGGTCTGCTAGCTGCTGCAATGCGTTGACAATATATACAAAATTAAGGATAATTTTTGGCTTCAATATCTCGAGAAAAGATGACTTTACCCGTAGCGTAAGCAACTTACGCAATACTCGGGTTGGCCGTCTTATTCCCACTGATCTGTGTCCCCCGGCTGTGCCCTTGGGACTATACGTGGTTGATGCAGGCACGCACGGCGTTGACAAGGGGTTCCCGTAGCGTAAGCAACTTACGCAATACGAGAGAACCTCTCGTAAGAGGTCTAGAAGAGGGAACGAGTATTGCGTAACCTGCCGTGCCCGCCTCGAGCTTGTATCGCTTCAGTCGATGAAAACCAGGTAAGCAGCCCCCGAGCCCGTCCTTATAAGCCACACCCATTCTGGCGGGCTCTGCCACGTGAGGGCCCTTTGCGCTCATTGGACGTGACGTCACGCGGGGCTCAGCGGTAGGCTGCTGCAGTTGCCGCAGAGCAGCCAATGAGCTGTTTTTGAATAGTAAGCTCGCTCTAGGTCTGCTAGCTGCTGCAATGCGTTGACAATATATACAAAATTAAGGATAATTTTTGGCTTTAATATCTCGAGAAAAGATGACTTTACCCGTAGCATAAGCAATTTAAGCAATACAAGAGAACCTCTCGTAAGAGAACAGATTTGTGAGCATTAGTGGACCTGAAGGTGCGAGAATAAACACAAAACACACGTGATCGTTGTCAGAGCTCGTGCAGCCGCTCTGGAGAAGCTACGCAGAATGAACCAGCCAGCTGCTCTTTATGGCATACGTCAGTCACGTGACGTTGGAGCGGTCTAAAGTCGGACAAAATTTCTAACCGGCATGCACTGCTTCAAGTCAGGGCAGTTGGCGCAGCGCAAGTCGAACAAGCCTTATAACACAACACATGAAACAAGGAAAGCACATGACAAGATCACATGAGGGCAAGGAAGTCATATGACAAGAACCAGGAACAAAACTTCAAAATAAAAGACATGAAACATGAACATGACCATAAACCATGATAAAGGCCTTCTGAAGTGAAGCATTGCGTTCGTGTAAGAAAAAATATTCATATTTAAAACTTTATTGACTAAAATTGTAATGGTCTTGTCTCCAGAGCGCTATTTTCATCCTGGCCAGTAGAGATCGCTTTCCTTGAGCTCTCCATGTCATGCTTCCTCCAGAACTGTGGATGGCGCTTGTATCATGAATTCTTGTCTGGAGAAGAGGGGTGGAAGAGAAATTTCAATAAAAAAATTTTATCCACAAATGAAAAAAGGGTAACAATTTATTTTACAGTGACCTTGTTACACGTTACATGTAGTACTAACTAAACATTAAGCATAATTACATGCAACTAACCCTAAACCAATCCCCAATCCTAACCCTAACCTCATAGTAAGTACATGAAGTTAATTATTATTACACAGTTCTTAAATGCCTAATAACACTGTAACACAGGCACCTTTAAATAAAGTGTAACCGGAAAAGAAATATGTACCGCATATAATCAGTGTTAGATCCAGGAGATCAATGTCATAAAAGTGCATTAAAAATCATTTTATTTCTTCTTACATCGAGTAGTAGTTGCTCACCCCACATTTCTAAATGGCATCCTAACGCTGCTCACTCTCACCCAAATGAACAGAGAGAAGGAAAAGAGTAAAAAGAATAAGAGAAATTAAGGAAACTTGAATGAAAAAGAAAAGAGAAGAAAAAGGACAGAGCTGAGAAAGGGAATGAGAAATGAAGACTGAAACAAGGACTAGGGAATTATAGAGGGAATAAAGCAAGTTGGAGAGGGGAAAAAATAGATCTAGAGGAAGAAGGAAAAAGAGAATCAGAAATTAAGAAATAGAAAGTGGGTGTAAGGGGAAAAGGAAAGAAAAAGTCAAACTTGAGAAGAAGAAACAGAAAGGGAGGGAGGTAGAGAGAGTAAAAGGAAGAGGGCACGTGTCGATGTTGCTCATGTCTGCAGATGAGCACAGACACCCGAGGGAGGCTAGAGATTCAAGGAAATGTCACACATGAAAAAGAGAGGTAGAGCGAGAGAGGAGCGCGTGGGAGATTAATCCTGCCTCCTGTTGAGCGTCCTGTCTTGCTAATGTCAAAATAACCACTGTATTCACAAAACAGCAATTACTGTAATAATAATAATGCAACAGCTATGGTGATATGCTGACAGCTGACAAACAGCTGTATACAAAAAGCATGGATGGAAAAAGAAACATAAATACTTGCAGGCCTTGCTCCACTTGCAGGCCTTGCCTTGCTCCACGAAATTCGCCTTGTGTGATGAGATGTTTGTGGAAGACACTAAAGAGCATGTTTTCATGCTTTCCATCATCAGAAGCTGAAAGAGGCTGTGGTTGTCAACCTAAAGCGAAATATGCATTTACTGTATTAAGAATGAGACATTTTTATTATACTGTATATTTGAGTCAAATGTACACCTGAGCAACAGACAGTGAAACATTACTTGCAAATGTATCAATCCAAAGAACATATTGAGGCTTGATAATTACAGATGCGTTCAGTGCATTGGCATGGTATTTTAATTAAATATATACACACACCCACACACACACACACACACACAGAGGACCTAAGGGTACATGCAGGAACAAGTAGGAAGATCAATAGGGAAGGAGTGATAATGAGGTCTTAGTCAGAGTATATTACAGGGGATGGACTGAGCTATAGAAAAACACACTGTCTTAATTATGTATTTCAAAGAAGCCTTTGTAATGTGAATTTACAAGCAAGTCTCCTTTAGGCAATGTGGTGCAAGGGAAAAAATAAAGGAAATCCACAAACAAGCACACTCTGACTCTATACTTTAAATTACAGTTAGCTACATTTATACTTTTCACAGACACTTTTATACAAAGCAAATTGCACTGCGTTCAAGGTCCACAACCAGTTCATGCATTCCCTGTAATGAAAATGAATAGGAACAGCTCCCATATCTCAACTCAAATCTGTATAGTGTAAAGAATAAATACAATAATTAAAATAATCGGTAGCACTTGACAATAAGGTTCCATTTGTTAACATTGGTTAAGTACATTGGTTAACATTACAGTAACTGACAATGAAATATAATAAATCTTAGTTAATGTTAATTTCAACATTTATTAATATATTATTAAAATCATATAAATGTATAATTTAATGGACGAGAGCCACCATGAACTAACAATGGACAGTTGTAATTTTATAAATATCAAAGATGAATAGAGTAACAAATTTATTTTTTATTGTTAGTTAATTCTAGTTAATGTATTTACTAACATTAACCAATGGAACCTTATTGTAAAGTGTCAAATAATAAATATAATTAAGTAAATGTAAGTGTCAGGTATGCTCTTCATCGGCCCATCTTCACCAGTTCAGTCATATAGTCAGGAACTTCCCAGCATCCCTCCTGTCCTCACTCAGCCATCACCCACACCTGTTCCCCATCAATCAGAACTCCAAGGCTGCATCCGAAATCGCACACTTCTCTACTATATAGTAGGGGAAAAACAGTATGTAACAAAAGAAGTATGTCCGAATTCACAGTACTCATAAAAGAGTAGGCAAAACGTACCTGGAAAGGGTTGCCAACTTATGGAAAGGAAAATAAGGGACAATCGTGGTTCTTTATAGGAAAATAAGGGACAGAATAAGGGACACTCAAAATATTTGTACTGTACCACACAGTGCATATCATTCAGCATCTGCAGTTAAAGGGTTAGTTCACCCAAAAATTCTGTATTTACATCCTGTTTTCGGTCGAAGCCCATAGTAATCGATTGTCGAGTTCACACGCATAGGTTTAGTTACCTATGATCACGCGCGTGAACTCGACAATCGATTACTATGGACTTCGACCGAAAACAGGATGTAAATACAGGTATGTGCGCTGGCTGAAATAACATCATATTTATTAATATCTTTCACGTCTACTGCAGTCAGATTCACCCGTGATCACTCTGAAGGAATCACTCACATGACCTGTGCACTTGTAATGACACATCAAGGATGTTAAAGGTAAGAATGAAACGGTCTCTTCTTCACTCAAATTGTCGCGTTTTCTGTCAGCCTTTGACATTTTTCCTCTCAAACACTGAATTTACTGTTTGTATACAATGTGCAGTGTTTCCTGTAAAAACTGTGACTGTACAAAGCACGCAAATATGTACGCGATTGGTTGTCTGTTGCTAAGCATCTAGCTGCCTTTAACATTGTAACAACGCTTCGTTTCACACTGTACAAGTTTGGCACAATGCAGGGTTAACACTGGAACTAACCCCGCTTCTAAATTACAAGTGTGTGAAAAGCCCTATTATAATTAAATCTATATTATGTGAAGTATACTAGTATATAAGAACACTTAAAGGAGAACTCCGGTCAATTTTAACATTGAGTTCATTTTTTTGTAAATTTGGAGTGCTGTCAGTACAGAGAACAACGACAAAAATCGGTGTTGCCTACACCATGTTATCCTCTTTTTAAAATTTGTACCCTGTTGACTTCAATGGGGCAAGTTTTAAACCTGCTTTTAGCCTCTTAAGTGTCCAAACTCGATAGTACAGTCTGCAATTCTAGAGCTTTTATGTAAACAGGTCGCGTTCATCCAATCATCAATGCCACTGACCAAATATGCAAATAAGAATGTTAACCCAGGAATGTACACATGATGTGAAACGTCAGTTTATGGATACCCCGGATTAATTGTTAACCCCGGGTAAATTATGTGAAATGTGAAGGAAGATAACCCATAATTCAGTTTAACTGGGGTTTAGAATGACCCAGGCTTAACTATTTCAAGTGTGAAAAGCCCTAATGTAGCAAAGTGTAGGTTGTTTATGGTCACCAAGCAATGTTTTAACTCTCTGAACATATTAGTTTCCAATAGGAAACTAGAGTTGCAAGGATCTATTTGTTTTATGTACTGTATGTATAACTTTTTCAATGGGGGTGATGAAAGGAGTGAGGACTCAGGTGCAGAAAACAATGGGCTTTTTATTAATAATAAAAATCAAACAAAACCTAGCCAGAGGGAGAAAACAAGACCGACTTGACTAACACACAACTTCAGCTTATAACATTTAAAATAGCAAAACATTTGCATAAAATAAGTCTTATGATTGTTATATGATGTACTCGTCTTGTAATAAGGGCTCACAAACTGGTCTTTTGGTGAGACATAAAAGGCGCTGATGTCACATGGAAAGCAAGATGAAAGTCAAGAAAGATATGAAACTTTTTCACAAAATCGGAGTTCTCACGATTTAAACTTTGATACAGATATCAAAGAGTTTAAAAGACTCCATGTGTCTCTTCACAGGCACACTGGGTACTGTGTGGGCTTGCATCATTCTCTGCATGGCTGTAACCGTACAGCCATCACTAACCACAATGTGATAAGATGGGCTAGTGATTGCTTCTGTTCTGCTGTTCTCAGCAGACAGAGAGAGTTTATGGCCGATACAGAGAATGCTTGATGATTCCTGGAACGGCTGTTGTGTGGTGGAAATTAAGATTAAATCATGTTATGACAGTTCTTCATTGTTGCTTTAGATAATGGGGACCGTCCTTCACTTTCAGTTCTAGCTGGCTTTGATTCTTTGCTCAAACAAAGAATCAATTTGTGTTGTGAGAGCTGTGATTGCTTTTGGAATAAACAGGTGTGAGTGAATCAATATCATCATAGGACCTTGTGAGAGTCCATTTCTTCTGAAATTAGCAATCTTTCATCTGAATGAACTCGGTGAAAGGATTATGAGCAGACATAGAAAGAACAATCTTTTCCAAACTATTTTCAAGACTACTGTGCATGTATGAGACTGTATGCTTCACTCTTTTACATGGAAGTTGCACACACAGAAAACTGCCATGTTAATGCAGTTTGTATGTGATGAACTTCTTGTACATGTCAATCACATCAGATATTAATCTGCAGCATTCTGCTCCTACCTAGAGATATCTCTTTGCTGCCAACGCTGCTTCGAATGAAACGCATAAAACAGTTCAGCACACAAGAACCCATAGTGCAGCATGCATGGCAATGTTAGAATACAGTAACAAGACATCCTCCTAAACAATTTATTGAGAGGAGAGGAGAGGAGAGGAGAGGAGAGGAGAGGAGAGGAGAGGAGACGAGAGGAGAGGAGAGGAGAGGAGAGGAGAGGAGAGGAGAGGAGAGGAGAGGAGAGGAGAGGAGAGGAGAGGAGAGGAGACGAGACGAGAGGAGAGGAGAGGAGAGGAGAGGAGAGGAGAGGAGAGGAGAGGAGAGGAGAGACAGAACTGAAGTGAAACAAAACAAAAGCTGAGAAGAGTTGATCATGAGAGGATACAGAAAGCAGAAGAAGAGGCAGGAGCAGATGAGATATTACATGAAACTATAAACAACAAAAACAAAGGGAAAGAAGCATGAGAGATAACATGAGACAACAAGAGATAGAGGAGAGGAGATGAGGAAAGATGGGGAAACAAAAGAAGACAACAAAACAAGAAGAGAGACAAGATGGCACAAAATAAGGAGAAATGGGAAATGAGCTGAGAAAAGACACGAGATGAGATGAGATGAGAAGAGATAAACAAGAGATATGAGTTGCGATGAGAGGATACAGAAAGCTGAGAAAAAGGCATAAGCAGATGAGAAGAGACAAAACAAAACAAAAAATGACAAAAAAGAGATGAGAGCAGTGTTATTTTAATATTATTTTTATACTATTATATTTTTATATATTTTCATTTAGCTATTGTTTTGAATTTTCCATTTTGAATTTTAGTCAGCTAGTTGAAAGCAGCATTAACTAGTATTTAATTCCATGGTAATAAAACAGTTTTATTATAACAATATATTGTTAAAAGTATAGCCTATTTAAAAAAAAGAAAAGAATATATATTATATACTGTGTGTATATAAATATACACTGTAAAAAGTGGTCAGTTGAATTACATTTTAAAAAGTGAGGAACACTTTTTTATGTGAACAACTTAATTTAATAAAAAAAATTACAGTCTATGAGTTGACAGCATTGTTAATTCCATGGTAATAAAACTTGTTTTAATAAAACTTGTATTGTTAAAAGTATAGTATATTTTACAAAAATGTTATATAGGCTATATATATATATATATATATATATATATATATATATATATATATATATATATGTGCCAACGCTACTATACTATATATATATACAGTGCAATGCATAAGTTAATACACCCATGCTAAAGTTGACTAAAAAGAGGAATAAAAAATCATATTTTGGAAATTGAACTTAATTAAAAAAATTAGGAAAAATCCAACCTTTAAGGACACCAATTTTCTTTGTGAATGAATAATGTATCGTAAATAAATAAATGTTCATCCTTAAAATACATGGTGCATAAGTTAGTACACCCCTATGTTAAATTCCCATAGAGGCAGGCAGATTTTTATTTTTAAAGGCCAGTTACTTCATGGATCCAGGATACTATGCATCCTGATAAAGTTCCCTTGGCCTTTGGAATTAAAATAGCCCCACATCATCACATAGCATCCACCATACCTAGAGATTGGCATGGTTTTATTTCAGTTAGCCTAAAAGCTAGTTTGATTTGCATTGCTCTCAATTTAACTTATGCACCATGTATTTTAAGGAAGAACATTTATTTATTTACGATACATTATTCATTCACAAAGAAAATTGGTGTCCTTAAAGGTTGGATTTTTCCTAATTTTTTTAATTAAGGCATTAAGTTCAATTTCCAAAATATGATTTTTTATTCCTCTTTTTAGTCAACTTTAGCATGGGTGTATTAACTTATGCATTGCACTGTATATATATACTATGCCAACTAGTTCCCGAGTCCATTACTCAGTCCGTTCCATTGTATGTCTGGGCCACACACTCATCCACTCTCGAGGTCGCGCCTTCCAAAAGAGGGGAGTACTGTCAGGATCACCATTCACCAGCCACCATACCTCTTTCCTTTACACACTACATTTCCCATAATTCTTCCTCGACATCACCTGCACACCCTTCTTAATCATCACATCTTAATCAGTCTGCCATCATGCTTACCAACTCTCCATAAAAGCCAGCACTACACACAGGGGGTGTCTGGTCTCGTCCTTGCTAATTTGGACTGCTTGTATTGCTAATTGCTACTTGTCTGCATCTACTTACCTATATCGTCTTCCTGTGCTCCATTCATCTGTGTTCCTGCTTCCCTGGATAACCGTTTCCTCCATTATCGTCTGTTTAGCTCCTGAGTCTGTATTCTGTGACTATATATATTAACTCTGGAAATGCGTCTTCAAATTCTGTACATATGGTCCATATAGGACCTTGAGACAAGTAGAGAAAAGAGATGAGATGAGACGTAGTCTTGTAGAAACAGAGTTCCAGGAAGAGGATGATTCAGGATTGCTGTACATTCTTTAAGTCGTGTGTATATGTATGGTGCAGATTTATGATACCCACACTGATGTGAATATTGTTCTAGAAGAAACAATCACCAATGCAAACACATTGAGGAAAATTGTCAAATTTGTGGACAAAATCCCACCATTGCTGAGAATTCACACACGTTCACAGAATGAGAGAGTGTGTCTCCGCACAGTGAGCCTCATGTGCCTCGCAAAAGGCCAGTATCACCCACACAAGCGTTTCCTCTGAGAATAAACACACCACACATTCTGAGTCCTATGCTTGCCTCCTTCTGAAACGAGGTCATCCACGTGGCATCTCTTCAGCTCAACAGATCAAAGACCTTCTGCTTTATCTTTGGAACTTCCTTTCTCTTTTTTTGTCATGTGTTTCTTTTCTCCCCTTTTCTCCTCTCACCTGCAATTCAAAGGTCTAAGTAATTTAAACGTATAAAGAACATCAAAAAGCAGTGACATTCATTGGTCCATTTGTGGGCAAACATGCTTATCTGAAATGATTGTGCAAATTAAATGTCATTATCTGCCAAGTGCTCTTTCCACCTCGTTATTTTCTATCTTCAGTGACTCAAAAAGCTACCATGAATAAAACACACAGTCACAGTAAAAAAAAGAAAAAGAAAAAAAGGGGACAGTTTATTGAAAATCTCACCGAACTAAGGAAGAAATTATACAAAAGCTCAGTGTAAATATCCCTGTGAGTACAACAGTGTATCACTTCTGTCCTCAGATTTTGCCAGATATGTTCACTGTTACTAGAGATTGAATGTTAGTGATGCAACAGGCTATTGCTCTGCTACTACTTAAGTGTTAATTAAATGCAACTGGAAAAATGAATTAATCCCAATACTGAAACCTCTAAACATGAATCAATATATCAAAGAACATGGAGACAGTCAGGGGTGTTTTTTTCCTGATTTAGTTCATCATCTTTATATAGTTCAGCAACATTGTTTTTTTAGTTTTTTTTTAAGAAATTTGTTTTGTCAACTGCTAACACACTATTCATGAACAATTCACCATTATCTCAACTATCAAACAATCTCGTAACCACACCAGATTTGGTCTCAGATGACACACAAAACCTAACAAATACAAACACTACCTTCTTGTGAACACAAGTTTTCAGGAATTATAATTCAGGAATTATTATGCAGCTCAATGTCTATTACAGGATAGGCCTACAACATAAATGAAAGAGTGCAGATACAGTAAAATACAACAATGAGCTTTAAGAAATGTTTTATTTTAATTACACTACTGTAAATTGATCTTAGATGAAAAGCATTAGAAAAGTTAAAATACTAAAGAACTGAATATTAACTTTCTATGCAACACAATACAGTATACTGTATATTACAGTACAGTAAAAAAAAAAAAATTGGTCAAATTGCATTACAGTAGACAGTCCTATAGCAGTTTCTTGGTCTTCTGACAAGACTTTCTCTACCTCACTTAGGAAGTCATTTCTCAGTTCTTCAAATATGCAGTACTTGTAAAAAAAAATAATAATAATTGTTTACTCATGGATAAATGTATGCTATTTGAGCTCACATTGTGATGCTTGAGTGAATCAAATCATGTGTTTATGTTTTACGAATGAAACCATGGCTAAACCTGTGTAAAATGAGGGCATATTGTGTAGAGTTTTGCAAAAATCATTGTGGCAAGCAGGACGGGTAATGAGCATCACCTGCGCTCCACTCCGGCCTCCAGTGTCTCACAGAGGAGCTCCGGATTGATAAAAGGAGGAGCGGCGACAGTGAAGGACGAGAGAGAACCGGGCCTGGACTATTTACCATGTGTTTTATTTATGTGTGTGCGGCATTCGTTCCCGAGAGGGTGCCGCTTTACCTTCTTTTTGTGTTTTATTAATTTTATATGATTCATTTGCGTATATCACGTTCTCCACAAAAATATTAAGCAGCAGCACAATTGTTTTCAAATGATTTCTGAAGGATCACGTGACACTGAAGACTAAAGTAATGATGCTGAAAATTCAGCTTTGCCATCACAGGAATAAATTTAAATATTTTAAAATAGAAAACAGTTTTGTATTAATATTTCACAATTTGTAAATGCAGCCGTATTCTCTTAGCTGCCAGAAGACACTTCTTACCCACCCCCAACTTTTGAACACTAGATGAATATGACAAAAGAATGGAAAAAGTGAAGCTTTAATGAGAAAAACTCAATGGAACACGTTAACTGTGACATGATGTGCATTCATTTTGGTCTTACAAGTTTTTTTTACACAGAAGTATTAATGCAACACAATGCAGAGCAAAGGATACACAAGAGGTTTGTAAATGATGTTTTATCGTTTTAGTGATGCCGTCATAGCATTCTAGCTGGGTCATAGTTAGATCATCTGTTTATTATTGGCAAGCTTTTACAAATGCTTTTACATACTTAGTTAAGGATATATTTGGGAAATGTGCTGTTGAGATTAATTACAATTTAGTAACATTCTACTTCGTATTTTGAGGAAACCCAGCCCTTATGATTAACAGAGCCAGGGCCGCGGGAAGAGATTTTAGGTTGGGGGTGCTGATTTTTTTTTTTTTTTTTTGTGTGTGGTGGGGGGGGGTGTCACCACTTTTGAATAAGAAACAATATCAAGACTATAAAACTCGCATATCAGTCGAGTCGCATATCAGTCAAAAAATGCGCCATGAGGAAGAAAAAAACATATATAGCCTAAGTCGCACTGGACTAAGTCGCTTTTTAAAAAAATATATATTTCACAAAAAAAACAAAAAAATGTTACAGACAGTTCTCCATTACAGACGTGAGCGCTCTAAAGCTCTAAATAAATAAGAAGTAAATATAGGCTATTAGAAAATAGATAATCAGGACACAGAGGCGCTGGCGAACCTGGAGCTCATCTCATAAATGAACCGAAACTCAGCGTAGGCCTATAAGGTAGCCTATTGCCTCACAGACCTGAGACATATAGATAGCTTGAAATGTCTACTTTTAAGCAGAACAATTCAAAACGAAAGAAAACAGACTGCGCTGCTTATGTAATTCGTATGAAATGTGCATTTCTCTCTGTCGCTGCGAAGATCGCGAGTCGTCAACTTCATCTGTCTAGCCGACACTGACATAAAAAATAACTGTTTTATTAGTAAACAATTAAAATGTCTCCTGCTATATTTTAATTATTTGCCTGTTCCTTACAAAACACTGACAGTGGGGTTTTTTTTTTTTTTTTTTTTTTGAGCAGCTGCAGACAAATTCTTTCGACACACACACACACACACACACACACAATATTACGTAACACTCTGCGCTTATGTTTTAAAAAGATAATTTAACATATAAATAAAAAAAATTAAATAGCCCACTTAAAGTGTTTATTACAAATAAATGTCTAGCCTTTTTAATGTCTAAATTAAAAGCTTTCCTGTAGCTCAGTGGTAAGAGCATTGTGTTAACAACGCAAGGTTGTGGGTTTGATCCCAGGGAATTGCACATACCTATGTATAGGATAATGCAATGTAAGTTGCTTTGGATAAAAGCGTCTGCCAAATGCATAAATGTAAATAAATGACTAAAAATGAATACATTTTAATGAACAAACGTGCGTTGCATTTACAATTCTGTGAAAACAGGGGGTGCTGCAGCATCCCCAGCACCCCCACTTCCCGCGGCCCTGAACAGAGCTTCAAAAAACAACCAGAAGTTTAATCTGTACACTATTAATATTAACAGTTAACCTAGAATCAGAACAATTGAATGGTGCTTCAATGTGTATAACTGGACCCTCAGCAACTGCCTTTATTACATCCACAGGCCAAGACAAAGCTCCAACCTCACAGCTCAGTCTCTGGCTTCAGCCGGCCTGCTAAATGTATGTTATTATATGCCGTCCTGAAAAAACAGAGCTGCAGAGGAAAGGAGGAAAACACTGCTATCAGAGGTATGTGAAGCAGACGTGAGAGCTAATTTCTCATGTACAGTGCCAAACAAAATGTCTTTGTGTTTGAAAACCTTTCCTCTTAGCTCCTGCCGAGTCTGCTCCTTTTTAGTTTACACTGACCAAAGCCGAACCTCGCAACACCTTCATGCAGACATGACAGAAGATCTTTTGAAGATGATACCATAGCTGTCTATGTAAATCATTGCTGGATTTTTGCCCGTATGGATGTTCATGGAGTTTTAAATTATTAATAACAAATGGAGGTGTGTTTGTGTCTGCACATGGCAGTATGCCATCAGAAGTTGAGAGAGAGAGAGGGCAGGCGGGTGGATGTCTGTGCCAGGGATGTGCTGGTTATCATGTTGGGCAGAGAATGGATTTCTGTCCTTAATCAAGATCTAAAGTAGTTAGTGTGATTTTGAAGAGGGTGATTTAAGAAGTATAGAGTGTTTTCAAGTCATTTCACACACACACACTTTGATTGGATTGCATGTAGATTATAGATTTTTTTCTTTCCATCTCTATTACTTGCTGTAGGTTAGATATGTTAGAAAAAGATTTAAATAAGAAATAAAATCACATTGTGAGATATAAAGTTGCAAATAAGACATAAAAAGTCACAATTACAAGAAATAAAGACCCAATTGCAAAATAATAAGTAATGTCAGACATACAGTGTAAAAGTTTGGGGTCAGCATTTATATATATATATATATATATATATATATATATTATAATATTTAATTTTCTATTTTGTGGTTCTTTTGAACGTTATATTCAAAGAATCCTGAAGGAAAAGAATCATGGTTTCCACAAAAATACGAATCAGCACCTTTTCTACACTGATAATTGTCAAGTTTTAGTCAAAAGATTCAAAATTGAAGCGTAGTTTATTAAACAAAGAAAACTCAGATAATCCAACACGAGTAACTTCAACGAAAATTGCGTGCTTAGCACAAACAATACCGGACAAAAAACTGAAGGAAATGAGGAACTTAAATACACATTGATAATGAACCAAACTACAAGCAGGTAATTAATCAATAACCATAGAATCAAACAAATGAAACAAAGGAAAGAGAAAAACAATGATGAGCATTCCTTGAAAATGAAACCAAAACACATAAGAATAACTGTGACAATAATAATGATAACTGTTTCTTGAGCACCAAATATTAGAATGATTTCTACAGGATCATGTGACAATGAAGACTGGAGTAATAATGCTGAAAATTCAGATTTGCCACCACAGGGGAAACTTCAAAATATTAAAACAGAAAACAGCTACTTTCACAATATTACTGATTTTACTGTTGTTGTTGTTGTTGTTGTTTTGTTTTAATCAAAAAACGGTATAGCCTCGCTGAGCATAAGAGATTTTAACATTATCATTTAACATTAAATCAAAAAAAAAAAATCTTGCCTGTCACACTTTTTGCAGCTTAGTTTCAATAAAAGGTGTTTTTGGACTTGAAGGAAGGCTGGCGTTCTAGTTATAGTATGTTTTCATAGTACATCAAGAGCAAGAAAAAAAATGTATTCCTCAACAACAATAATGCAATAATTATGTTTAATAATAATTGGTCAGGACGAGGAAGCTGAATGAGCTAATGTGGTATATAATCAGGAAAGATCTGAGTGTCTATCACCCTATACTCAAACTGAAAAGTAGGAGATTGAAGAGAAGATTGTTTCAAGATGGTGCAAATCCTTTTGCCATTTCTGCACTATTCCCTCCTGCTCTTCACTAAGCCTCTTTTCCACTGTTACTCAAAGCCATCCTCCATAATTAAAGACATCCGACTTCAAGACAATCCCCCTGACATTTCATATCATCATAGTTTCACAGAAGAATGTCAGAAAGTTGCTGTTTCTTCTAACAGCTTCACTATGCACTTCAGCATTCAATATTATTGCCAAGAGTTAGGAGATATACTGAGATATACAAACCTGCAAACAACAGGTTTACGGGATAGTTCACCCAAAAAAGAAAAATTCTGTCATTATTTACTCACCCTCAAGTTGTTCCAACCCTGTATGAATGTCTTTCTTCTGCAAAACTCAAAAGAAGATATTTTGAAGAATGTCAGTAACCAAACAGTTGATCTGTTTGGCAAATTAGATATTGACTTCTATAGTGTTTTTTTCCCTATACTTTGGAAGTCAGTGGGACCCTGGGCCTGTTTGGTTACTAGAGGTCTAACGGTTCTCTGTAAAAAATCGAACTGTACCATTCTCCACCCACGGTTCGGCATGCACTTGCACCGAGGTTCATCTTAAATTTGATGACGCATCTATGGTTTGTTGAAAATAACAATGCGTAAAACAGACAGACAGATTTTGGCTAATGTATGTTTATGTAGATTGGATGCACTTTCAGGCTTTCCAAATAGGTTACAACAGCGATTATGAAAAAAGCATGAACAAAACAGTCACTATTTTTGTTGATAGCGTGCGAGCACAGGTGAGACCTGAACAGCACACATCGCTATCTGTGTTTAAACTAAACTTATTTAAGTTTAATATTTCGCTTGAATGGACACATTCACACAAAAATGATGTCAACATCCCAGTGTATGCCGAGTATCCTAGCAAACATACCCCCGGTTTCACAGACAAGGCTCAAAAGCATGTTTGAGCTGTTTTAACTGAGAGCAGCAACCATTGTTTTGTCTCAAGATGCCCACCAGTAGTGTTTATTTCTAAGGCACATTTATAAAAGCCACTTAAATGCCTTAATTGAACTAAGGCCTAATCCTGGCTTGATCTTAACCCTGTCTGTGAAACCAGGCCATAGTCGGTTGCATCTTAAGTGAATGTAAACAGTTGAGAAAGACAACACATATGTATCAGTATCAGTGTACTGAATCCGTGCATTATTTCTTAAAGTGACAGCAGCCTAATATTCTATGTTTTTAATGTTAATTAAACAACAAAAGACAAGGATATCACTCACTGCTCTAGATCAAATAGCTTTTGTAACTTTAATAATGATTCATTTTTAATCTTTAAAGGGGGGGTGAAACACTCAGTTTCAGTCAATCTCATGTTAATCTTGAGTACCTATAGAGTAGTATTGCATCCTTCATATCTCCAAAAAGTCTTTAGTTTTATTATATTTATAAAAGAAAGATAGGCTGTACCGAGTCTTTCCGGAAAAAAACGAGCGGCTGGAGGCGTGCCGTGTGGGCGGAGCTTACGCGCCGATAGCTAACAACACACAGACATTTGAAGCAGTTTTACTCACCGCCTGCGGTTCCAACGCACAACCGTGAACCTTTATCGTTGGGACTGCTCCATCCTTAAGCATTAGATGATCTGCAAATCCGGCGTCGAACTGGGCCTTGTTTATAAAACAATCATCGTCGAAATGCAGGGAACAAACAAAGTCCTGTGACTGCAGCGAGCACAGCGCTTTGATGGGCGTACTGCTTTCGCTCTCTCGCTCTGGTCTACGGGTGCGCGCGCGCCCTTCCGGGAGAAGTGCCCTTACGACCCGTATAAGGAAATTCCGCCCTCGAAAAAAACTTTCCGAAACTTGTGACAAACCGGAAGGCGTATTTTTGGCACAGAAATACTCCATCAAATGTACAACTTAATTTTTTAAACTTTGTCCATGTTTAGCATGGGAATCCAACTCTTTAACAGTGTAAAAAACTCAGTATGCATGAAATAGCATTTCACCCCCCTTTAATTCAAATATGCAATGTTATTTCACATTTGATACCTTATTCAATTTATGTACCTGGAAACTAATGTTAGACCTACCTGAAAAAACTGAAAAGCACGGCTTATTTTATTTGAATCTTTGCTCTACTGTATTTATTTGTGCTTTTGCATGTAGTTAGAGTATTTGTTCTTATCTTCTTTATTTTTATTTGACAGTAGTCCTTTTTTTCCTGAACATGGCACATACCGAATCGTACCAAAACCGTGACCCTAAAACCATGATACAAACCGAACCGTGAGTAATTTGAACCATTACACACTTATTGGTTACCTATATTCTTTAAAATATCTTCCTTTGTGTTCAGCAGAAGAAAGAAATTCATACAGATTTGGAACAACTTAAAGGTGAGTAAATGGTGACAGAATGTTTTATTTTTGGGTGACCTATCCCTTTAGGACTTTAATGAAGATTTAAAGATACCAGGGCCGCGGGAAGAGATTTTAGGTTGGGGGTGTTTTTTTTTTTTTTTTTTTTGTGTGTGTGGGGGGGGGGGGGGGGGGGGGCGTCACCACTTTTGAATAAGAAACAATATCAAGACTATAAAACTCGCATATCAGTCGAGTCGCATATCAGTCAAAAAATGCACCATGAGGAAGAAAAAAACATATATAGCGATTATAGCCTAAGTCGCACTGGACTAAGTCGCATTTTAAAAAAATATATATTTCACAAAAAAATGTTACAGACAGTTCTCCATTACAGACGTGAGCGCTCTAAAGCGGCACTAAAACTTTCACAGAGACCTCAAACTGAAAGCACAAAGCCTGTCTTTAAATTTAATTTCGTTTTGTATTAATTGTATCTTAATTTTAATCGATGTTTCATCAACCAATTGTCTGGATTTAATAAATAAGAAGTAAATATAGGCTATTAGAAAATAGATAATCAGGACACGGAGGCGCTGGCGAACCTGGAGCTCATCTCATAAATGAACCGAAACTCAGCGTAGGCCTATAAGGTAGCCTATTGCCTCACAGACCTGAGACATATAGATAGCTTGAAATGTCTACTTTTAAGCAGAACAATTCAAAACGAAAGAAAACAGACTGCGCTGCTTATGTAATTCGTATGAAATGAGCATTTCTCTCTGTCGCTGCGAAGATCGCGAGTCGTCAACTTCATCTGTCTAGCCGACACTGACATAAAAAAGAACTGTTTTATTAGTAAACAATTAAAATGTCTCCTGCTATATTTTAATTATTTGCCTGTTCCTTACAAAACACTGACAGTGGGGTTTTTTACTTTTTTTTTTTTTGAGCAGCTGCAGACAAATTCTTTCGACACACACACACACACACAATATTACGTAACACTCTGCGCTTATGTTTTAAAAAGATAATTTAACATATAAATAAAAAAAATTAAATAGCCCACTTAAAGTGTTTATTACAAATAAATGTCTAGCCTTTTTAATGTCTATATTAAAAGCTTTCCTGTAGCTCAGTGGTAAGAGCATTGCGTTAACAACGCAAGGTTGTGGGTTTGATCCCAGGGGATTGCACATACCTATGTATAAAATGTATAGGATAATGCAATGTAAGTCGCTTTGGATAAAAGCGTCTGCCAAATGCATAAATGTAAATAAATGACTAAATGCTAAAAATGAATACATTTTAATGAACAAACGTGCGTTGCATTTACAATTCTGTGAAAACAGGAGGTGCTGCTGCATCCCCAGCACCCCCACTTCCCGCGGCCCTGAAAGATACTGCTTACCACATTGTTGATGAGAAAAAATAAAGAGAAACTTGTTACAGTTAAAATTACAGGACTAACCTGCAAGAAAGCCAGATAAAATATATATGTGTTTGTGCATGTGAAGTGAGCATATTAAATATTCATTCGGTTTAATGAGAGAGCAGTGAGAGAAAAGTCACAAGAAATAAAGACAGAACAAATCAGTGTCAGACATGTCTCCAAATAGCATGAATCAAACACAATGCTTGTGATGATTAACTAACTGGTACAGAGGAACAGATAAGAGAGCTAAGTACCATATTTATCCATATTTATAAAAATTTCTAAAAACAAAAATAATATATCCAAGATGGTAGTGTTATGAAGTGTGGAGGAGACGAACCCATATGCAGACTTTATGCAATTGAACAACGTTTATTGTAGACAAAAAGGGAAAACAAAACCCACGAGGGGGCAAGACAGGACAAAGAATGACTAAACTAGACTATGACTTGACAGATGACTAGACGATAAACAAACAGCAAATACAGAATCAGAACTTTCTCTAGACAGGATACTCACAGGGAAGATTACAAACACAAGGTTTCACTATGTATGATAATGAACTGGCACAAGACAGCAAACACAAGAGGATTAAATAGGGAGAAACTGATCATGACAGCAGGTGACACAGATGAAACAATAATGACTAACGATGAGAACAAGGGTGCGGGGTTAAGTAAGGAGACAACACAAGCACATGCCCAAACAAAAGGCCATGTGCTTGCACACAAAACATGGGTCTGTCATGATCCTGCCTCAAGACTAGAGAAAATCAAGGACAAGAAGGCAGAATCATGACAGGTGGAAGAAGTGAGAGAAATTCTGATTATTAGTATACATATAATTATTTCCATTTGGAAAAGTATTGATAAAACTAGTCTAAAATCATATTAATCAATCAAAGAAAGAAATATCCTAAACAAAACACACTGGCTGTTCTTTGCCTGCTCAAAATTCTGGATTAAGACGCAATACAGCATAAAAGCCAGACTAAATTATGCCTGCTCTGACCCACCTCTGCCCCTAGTAAAACAATATGCAGTTAAAATTGTTGTGTAAATGCATTTATGCCACCACTGAGCAGCATTAGACAGTCTGTGTAGACACCTTGCCACTTCAGAGGCGCTTCAGTGCCACTTTTGCAGTGTAAATTTGCCATATTTTACCTAAATAATTATTTACAAAAAACCTATTGCATTAATTACAATCATTTATTTACTATTGAGCTATGTGTTTTGCACTGTGTA
Organism: Rutilus rutilus; assembly: GCF_951802725.1. Classification (NCBI taxonomy): domain Eukaryota; kingdom Metazoa; phylum Chordata; class Actinopteri; order Cypriniformes; family Leuciscidae; genus Rutilus; species Rutilus rutilus. Next base: position 22,373,355 of record NC_140224.1, read on the forward strand.
AATGATTTACAGACAACGTTACCTCATCAAAACACTTCCAATTGCCCGTTAAATGGCATGTTTGCATCTCCACCTGATTGACACCTGCACCCTCCACCCAGAAATATGTGCCAAAAACATGGCAACCAGACATGAAGAAAATGTCACTGAGGTGTCTTCTGCCTGCCATCAGGGATCATTTCGACCACCTTTCAGAATGGCTCAAACGGCAAAATCTATGACTTGGGGATGTTTTGCTTCAGACTGAACAAAGAACTGAGTTAAGCTGTTTTGAGCTGCATCCATCATCTTTCTTTTTATTTCATTTCAACTGTGTGAGCCGACAGCATAAACTGACATTTTTGTGTTGATTGTAATTTTCAACATGTTAAATTGAACAAGTTCATGACTGCTGCACAAAAATGAACATCTTGCGTGTCTAAACCAATTAAGACAGGAACCTTGCTCATTTTGCAGCACTGATTATGTTTGGGAAAAGTTCCATGCGTGTCAGATCATGACATATACAGAGGAATGTGAACAAGTTACCATATGGAGAAAAGAGAGTAAAGGCAAGACCTACGCCAGCTCTCACAGTCCAAACTATTACAAAACATTCATTCAAATAGAGTCATTTCAAAACTTTAAATAAAATAGAGGATTTTTTTCCCCCCAGACTGGCACTGCACAAATGGTTGCTTGCAACAAAGACTCTTTTGTATCTATTGGTTTGTTTAACTGTCTATCTATCTATACAAAGAAAATGATGCAAACTTTTTAAATGAGGATTAATGTGTTACTTTCTTTAGTAATTCTGGAAATACTTCAGATAAATACTACAGATATCAAATTAACAACCCTTGTGTAACAGTACACTTTATAAAGATTACAGTACTTAATTCCAAAATATTATACTTCAAAAGAAAAGTGATATAGAATAAATGTCAAGTGAATTTGGGCAATTAATTGCATGTTAATCACAATTAAATGAAAATGTATTATTTTAATTTATATTAAATGCAATTAACTGAACTTTAGAGTGTCTTTTTGACTAACTTAAGTCTTTATATGTAATTTCATAATTACGTCTATGGTTAAAGTGTACTGCTGAATGTACTGTCAAGCATTTATGGTATACTAAAATATACTTTCATGTAATTTCTGTAAAAACTTATAGGATTTATAAAGACTATATAAAGACTATATAAAGACTTAAGTCTGTAATAATGTTGCAATTGGGTACGTTTAAAATATATTAACTTTAAATAATAAATAATATTGAATAATCAAAAGTGTACTTCTTTAAAGCATGGCAAAAAATGATTAAATAATGATTTAAAATGTACTTTAAAGAAAAACATTTCATTTTCCAGTAAACAAAATTATGTTCAAAGCATGCTTTGCTTACATTCCCAATAAGTTATGATTTTTTTTTTTTTTTTTTTTTTCTTGGTTATTCGATCATTCCATCTTTTCATTTTTCAAACACTCCGGGAATGTTACTTGTGAATGTTCTCTGAACTTTCTGAGACAAGTAGTAACATTTATAAAACATTAGGCAAACATCCAGCTAAACATTTCAGGTAAAAACCTTCCATGAACGATGTATAAATAACGTTTTGTGCTAACATTTTGAGAACATTATTAAAGACCAGATGACTTTAAACAAACATTCTGGAAGAACGTTGAGAGAACCTTCCCAGACAGCAACATAGTGTCGGCCCAGATCCGGCCAACATGTAGAAATCCACACGTACCAGATGTGGGCCGGATCTGGGCCGACACTATGTTGCTGTCTGGGTTAGCCAAAGTTCTGAGAATGTTCCATTAACTGGGTTAGCATTATTACAAAGTGCACCTTTAAAAAAAAAAAGTGTACTTAAATCTGCAAGTACAGTGTTTAGATTTGAAGTACACTACAAGTACACATTCATTATACCAAGTGCTCTAAGAAGCACTTTTTTCTTTTTTTTTCTGTCTTTCATGGTTGTTGTTGTGACCACAGTGAGAAAGAAAAGGCAGACTGTGCGTCACCAACTTAATTGTATGCCAGATTGTTTTGATATACATCTCAAGACTTGGTCACAATTAACACAGTTGACTGGCCGGTCATTCATGTCACGTTGTAAGATTCCCATTGACATGTCAAATTGAAATAGTACGTGCAAACCCAGAGGCTAAAAGTCAGAGGTTAAGATTCTCCGTGAAGGTAAAATCACATCACAGTGTACACCCAACTATTCCATTCAGTCCACTAGAGAGGAGATAAACAACAGGACGTCATGTTCCTCCTGTAGGGGATTTCAGAGCGCTGCCTTATCAAGTGACAGCAGGTAACCCAATTTTGCAGTGCACGTTGTGTGTAACTCGACACATGCTTTTGGCCGGGCACAGTGCCCACAGTCACAGGGCATAATCTCATTACAGCAGCACACGTGTGACAACAATATTCTAATTTAAGGGCCAAGTGTACATAAACAAATGATCATTGACTCTTTCACGGTTTCTTAATAGGAGGCCGACAACTTCAACATGGACAAAGAAGGAAACTGATCATTTGGAATGCAATTATGGTCTCTGTCATGACTTAATTAAAAGTGATTAACAGCTGTTCTTTTTGATTTGCTGCATATTTTGTGTATTTCTTCCTTAGTCTTTCTTATTGGTTTTAATGAAGAACAGATGTTGTTGTGGAACAACATTTCAATAGTTTAGTAATTCCTCAAACCCGATTCAATAAGAAAATTTGGCATCTCTAATATCCAGTAATCAAGAAATCTGATTCCACAGTTTAAAAAAGATTATTCAAGTAAATTGAGTGATTAGAAAAAAGAAGGAACAAATCCCACTTTCACATTGGTGAGATTAGGGAAATGAAATATGATTATTGCTTGAATATCTTCTGCAATACTATATCAACAGAACGTGTTGAAAACAATGTGAACAAATGAGCATTTAAACAAAAACAAATAAAGGAATACAGAAAATAATACCAGAAAGATTCCTCAAGATTAGGCTGGTTTTTCCCATGCTTGTGTGACACCCCTGGCTCTTTGAGTCAAGCTTCATACACATTAATTCAATGTCAACTCATTAGTAATCCTAAGAATTCAAATGTTAGTGATTCTAGCATTTCAACATGTTTGCATAGACACGGAAATGTACATTACTAACATACTGACAGCGCCAAAAACATAAGCATTTTAAGAGCACACAACTTTAGAGATGTACAAATGTTTGTGAATACAGAATAGACTGTTTCTATTGAGTGTGTTCAGATACCGGGTTCATTCATTCTGTTATGTGATTTAGCAGATATTATACAACCGTTCAAATGTATAGGGTCAATAATATTTGCTAAAGTTTTTGAAAGAAGTCTCTTATGTTCACCAAGGCAGCATTTATCTGATCAAAAATACAGTAAAAAAAAAAAAGGTGATATTACGATTTAAATTCTGTTTTAATATATTTCAAAATGCAATTTATTCATGTGATCAAAGCTGAATTTTCAGCATCATCACTCCAGTCTTCAGTGTCACATGATCCTTCAGAAATCATTCTAATATGCTGATTTGGTGCTCAAGAAACATTTCTTATCAATGTTGAAAACATTTTTGTTGCTTTGTGGAAACCATGAAACATTTTTTATAGGATACTTTGATGAATAGAAAGTTGAAAAGAACAGCATTTATTTGAAATATAATTTTTTTGTAACAATGTAAAGATCTTTACTGTCACTTTTGATCAATGTAATGCATACTTTCTGAATAAAAGTATGTTTGTTTCTTAAAAACAAGATGTAATGAGCCAAATCTATATAGTAAAAAAAAGGATATGTTTTTTTTTTTTTTTAAGACATGTACAGGTATGTTTAAAGACATTCACATTTCTGTTCATATAGTACAGTATATCACATACAAAAAGATGGTATAAAAAAAGGACAGCTTTTGAGGCTAATAATTGGGCTAATAAAAAGTCCAACTGGGTGAAACTTTATATAACCACACTGTGTATGAACGCAACCATATGTAGCCATAAACAAACTAAAAACCATATTTGTTCTTCTGTGTGAGTGTAGCCATAGAATGTCCAGAACTGTACCTGGAAAGTGTATAGTGCACATTCTCTGCTGCAGGACTATTTTAGGTCACAACAGCAATGAAGTTGGACAGATTCCCCAAAATATTATATATGTAGTGATCAAGCGGTGACTGAATGCATTCGGGGGAGTCTGCAGACCAGACTTTATCAGAGACTATCATTTGCAGCGCATTTGCTAAGTCTAACGAATGGTGTTTTGGTACAAGTTTAAGCTGATAAAATGAAATTTGTGTGTTTTTCCTGGAATGAGCTGCGTGTCGGAGGCAAGAGGTCAGTTTGGGGTTGCATTAATGGATGTGCTTGTGTGTTCAGTACCATCTCCATTTTTTCATCAGCAGTGCAGAACTTTACATAAACCAGCACCTTAATTGTATTACACCAAATCTAGACTGACGTCAAAGTCACATTTTCTTCATCAGAACACTTACTGGTAAAACAAATGTTTTCTATTCGTAATTTTATAGGTTCTGGTGTATTGAAACTTGTATGTCATGTATTTAAATATATTTGTACACATTTGTAATGATGAAGTTGTAATTATAACCTTTAAATCAATGAATAACACACTACAGTTCAAATGTGGTTTAGTCTACCCATCAAAATAAGTGTACAAAAAAGCGTGACAAAACTAAACAGTAGAACATTTAAAAGTCATTAACAAGTGTCCTCTCTTCAAGTACACTTAAGTAGCCTTTTATTTCATCAATTCATGGAGTTGAGTAAAAGTGCTTAGACCCTTCTCACGAAACAAATTTGACTGCAACGAATCAATAAGACATATAGCTGGAGTCTGCAAGGAGGCAATTGGAGATAAAGAGGTCTGCGGTCAGGCCAAACCCTCAACGGACCAGGGCAATGAAAGCACCCCGATACTGCTACTGAAGAACGGAGGAAGAAAAAAAAGCAAAAAGAAGTGATGGGGGGTTGGAGGTATATTTACTGAAACCTTGGCTCCAGCTTCATAATAATTCAACTCAACAAAGATGAATGCAAAACAATATCCAACAGAAGAAAATGGCTGCCAAGAGAAAAGGAGCCTTAAGACCAAATATATGCACTAGAGAAAGACAAAGGGACTCAATAAATAAGCTGGATGAAAATATAAAAGACAGATAGAGAAAGAGAGATTATTTGTTTATCTTTTGGCAAAGAAGTCGTGCAGATAGATGTGGGATTCCAGAGGGACTCGTCTAGGCCGAGATGAGAATTCGTGGTTAAACACTTCGTGGAGATGTTCTGTTTGTTATCAAAACCAGAACAAACATGCTGTTGAAACCTAATATGTGATAGTTTGAGGTCTTTCTGGTTGTCATGTCAGATTTGAGTTTGGATGTGTTTCAAGTCCAAGACCAGACCCAAAATTTCCCTTAGTTACTCAACGCCATCATCGATCACAACCTGTACAAAAACTGTACCATAAACGCATGCCACTGACACTCCACATAACGGTAATCCAGCACCGTCCTAAATGTTGCTTGAATTGTCTCCAGGATCAAGGCTGTGATATCCCCGAGCTTAAAGCGCATTCGCTCAAATCAAAGACAGCCAGTGTTCGGTGCTTTGTTTTGCCCTTTTTCATTCTCTCTCCCTCTCGCTCATCCCGTTAAATGAAGAACATATGTACCCCCCACCCCATCCCTCCTGGAATAAAACTCTCTCTACTTGCATTCATTACTTCCTCTTTTTCATCTGTCTCTCAGTCCATTCCCTCCCCATGCTTTCTGGTCTGTTCAATTCATTTTCGTTTCATTCAGCTTTGATGCTACAGTAAAATCCAGAAAGAGGTAAAGAGAGAAGGGGGGAAAAAAAGAGAAACTTATGATCATGACAACACATTAATTCTGCATCTTTAGTTTCTCTAAGTTACTTATTCAATTAACATAATTTATTCCATTTTTAATTGCTACTTTTACAGTTTACTCTATTACTTTATTTGACTTAGCACTACTGATGTCATGTCATTACTGATATTGTCATGTTAATTTTGATTGTTTCATTGCTTTATTGTGATTTTACACAGCTATTTTACATTATACACAGCTATGCCTTTGTCAGTTTAAATGGATGGTTTTGGCATGCCAATAATTCACACTAAATTGAAATAGAAATTGAAAGAGAGAATGAGAGGTAGAGATCAGATAGCAGTGTTTTCATTAGCTGCTCTGGAACAGTAACACTTTGGCTGAATAACAGTACATCAGATGTCAAACACTCAACCCTATAAAGAGATGAGCTGCACCATTAGCCAGAATACAACTAGCTTAGTATTCCTGGAACTGAAATAAAATACAACGCATTACATTTATTATATGTAGCTTCAACAATAACTCCAATTATTGTTGTTGTTTTTTTTTTTTTTTTTACATACATGAATTCTTCAATTGGAGGGACTTTTGTCTTGAAATCTTGAAAAACACTAATCAATCTTGAAATAACATTAATTTCCCTTAAACAGTAAAATGATGCACTTCTTTCAGGATTGTACATCCTTTCTATCTTATTTATGTGTACATTTCTTAATTTCCCCATCTTTTAGTTAAGCAAATACGCAATCTTTTGAAACTATACAGAAATAATAAAACAAAAATATTTGAACTGAAACAAAAAAAAAAGACGAGAATTAATCATGTGGGCCGGATTGCTGCCATCTGGTAAGAAATAAGAAATAACATGACTTCATGTCATGTCAAAAATAATTTCCTCTGGCTCATTAAATTTGCAAAAAGCAAGGCGTAACTTTTTTTATGACCACTTAGATGCATTAAATGAAATCCTTTTTTTTTGGACGAGAGAAAAACTTTAAAAGGGTTAAATGCAAAACAGAGAAAAACCTTGTTAAAATATTTATATTAATATTTATAATATGTACATATAAACATTCTCTTTATTCTCCATTAAAATCCTTATAGGGGACAGAAAAGTTTTCATAATTGAAGATTCAACCATATTAAAGGTTATTTCTGACTTTCTGTACAACTATATGTTGGAATAATAATACATTTAATATGCCAGAAATATGTAAGCAAAAAAAAAAAAAAAAAACACTCTTCTGACACCATTCTTTCAAATTGTTGTGGCAGTGATCACCCCCTGCACAGTTACTAAATGGAGAAAGCATGATGCTTCACTGTTCTCATAGCAACCTGTGCACAATAAAGAAAGCTGGGGTAAGGTCAAAGCATGTGTCAGGCTGTCAGCTCTTCATCTTTCCTCTTCCCCTCAGGTCACACTGTGACACCTCTGATCCGACGGCAGAAAAACACTCAGAGGTGTATATAAAGCAAGTCTCTGTGGGTTTCTCTTAGAAAAGCACCTGGATATGTTTGCTTTAAAGCTTATTAGTTCAGGAACTAGCAGTGGTCCTGGATGGCCAGGGGCCATTTCAGAGCTACAATATATAAAATACTGGGAAGTTGACCAGATAACACAATACACTCATTTGTAAAGTTTAATCAAATTATTGCTGTACACCACATTTATCAGTAAAATAACATATTTCTGAATCAAAATAAAATAAAATAACATTTAAAAAAGTTTCATTACGCACACTCACACTGACACAGCTGCTGTGGCCTGTAGCGGCTGGACCAATCAGACACACAATTATTCATTATATTTACTTACTGATCCAGCTACCTCTACCAACAAACTGTGTTTGAGTTCTGTGAACTACCTCCAAACTGCAACTAACACCCAGACAGAACAGGCCTCTGGTCATGGTCACCATAGCAGAAAAGCCATTTACGACCAAAAGGAATGTGGAAAGAGTTAATTCGTACTCTATGTCCATATTGAAACACACATAATGCCCATAAAAAAAGGACTCTTTCCATTAATTCATAGGCAAACCTTCTATGAATGACATGCATATCTCCAGGAAATTATGTGTATGATTATCGGCCCGATACTGAGCTCATGTAGGCTACTTGTACTCGTACTTGTACTTGTACTCTATCCTACGTGTCCTCAGAGTGAGCCCATACATGTGTGTGTAAATTTTGGTGAAAATATCTCAATTCACTTCGGAGTTGAAAAAACACGTAAAAAATTACTGACACCTGACTTTGATTGGATTTTACTACCCCTCACTATCAATATTTTGTCATTTGCGCATTAGCGTATAGCCAACAACCTATGTTTCCAAACTTCTGACGGTGGTTTTGTCTCGATCGGTCTAACGGTTTTGAAGATATTGGCAAATGTTTTTCAAGCACTAAATCACAACGCTACACAAACCGTACGGCATGCGCATGTTTGGTAGTCTACGGAGATGACTCTCGTGAAAATCAGTCAACCACACCCGAGTTATAGGCAATTGAAAATTTAATTTTACCACTAGGTGGCTGGTTCGAAACTTCTCAGGGTCCTTCAGGGCATCGTAATGATGACCCATACCAAATTCCGTAACAATACGATCATAAAATACAGCATTTTGTTACAAAATTAAAAATGGCCGACGCCTAAAATGGTCGATATGGAAAAAATGGGATATTAGTTCGACTCGGCATGATGCCCTGAATCTAACGAGACCACTTTTATGATTTTTGGACAAACCGTTCAGAAGTTATAGGCAAAAATAGCCATTTTATATTTTTAAATATAGCCACGCAGCATGTAGCCTCAGGTCATGCTTGTGATAACATGTACCAAGTTTGGTCTAAATACAATAAAGCGTTGCGGAGATACAGCCTTACGTCTGTTTTTGCAAGCGCTATGCAAAATTAGTTAGCGTGGTATAAAATAGTATTTCACGAATTTACATGAATTCCATATCTTTTTGTCGGCATGGTCTGGAGATGATCTGGTAAAATTTTCGTGAAAATCGGAGCAACGGCCTAGGAGGAGTTAGAAAAAGTAGGTTTTTCGGATAATTCAAAATGGCGGACAATTTATCATGACGGAAAATGACGTCATAGGGTGCAATCGAATCGTCATGAGCTCAGGAATCAGAGGAAAAATTCGGTTGATAGGCCTTACAGTTCATAAGTTATTAGCATAAATATGAGTGAAATCCATAAAAATGCTCCGATACTAGGCAGCGTGTGTACAGTGTTACGGCTGTCTGTGAAGTAAATGTATCTAATTTGTGGAATATTAAACAAAATGGCTTAAATATCTGTGGTGAGAGCTGATAAGAGAAAAGCACACAGTGGATTGAGCGCGCAGCGGCACAGACGAGCGAGCTGGTCGAGTGCATTCCTTTTTCACAGACGTCAGTGGAAAGTTTGTAGTTCAGTCGGATGTCAATGGCAAAGAAAGTAAAACGAGGCATGTAGCTTATTAACGTTAACTGACGAGAGAGAGAGAGAGAGAGAGAGAGAGAGAGAGAGCACTTCTGTTGAACACTCTTGATTGCTGACTGTTCAGCACACGTGTCATTTGGATTAAAACTTAATCGTGTATGTAAGTAAAACATGAACTGTTACCTGATTTATGTATAACGAATGCTTCCCTACATTATTACAGGATGTTTGCAGATCAAGAATTTCCATGAACGAAACATCCTAAACGCGCGCCCCGAAAATCAGCGTCTCAGACAGCGTGAATAGGCTACTGAATTTAACGTCTTGTGCTTGTATGGACGAATTCACACAAAATTATGTAAAAACGTCCATCTTGGCGAGTGTCCTATAAACAAAGTCAGATATATCTCAAGTGAACTTAGACAGTATATCAAAATGGGATCCATGCATTCAGTCTTAAAGGGGCAGCAGTCTAATAAACATGCTGCTGTTTTAGGGCCCTGTTTTAATAATCTAAGCACATGGTCTAAAGCGCAGGGCGCAAGGGCACTTAGGGCGTGTCCGAATCCACTTTTGCTAGTTTAACGACGGGAAAAATGGTCGGAAAGGGTTGTCCCTATTCTCCTAATGAGTAATGGGTGTGTTTTGGGATTTATGTGTGTTAAACCAATCAAAGTCTCATCTCCCATTCCCTTTAAATGCAAGTTGCGCTCGCACCATGGCAGATTCGCTATTTACATGACGGAATTTGATAGTGGAAAGACCGAAGCCGTCTCCAGAGCGCAAACAGAACTGCTCGTGTGCAAGGTAAAAGTGCGCAAGCAGACCATCTAAGGGACCAGCCGGATTCCACCATATCTTTATGTACACAATAATAATCTTTTACATTGTAATCCTTTTATTTTAAATATTTGGCATGTTTGTGTGCTGCTGTGCGTCCATGTGTGTTTAATAAGCAGACTGTATGCGCGTGCGTTGTGGACCTGCCTATAGGCGCACATTACTAACGCGTTCACTTCTTTAAATAACAAAAAAAATATTGCGCCATTGACTTTAGACCAGGTTTCAGTTGGTCAATGGCGCAGTCTATTTCTGTTGCCTCAAAATAGCAACGTGCCAACAATGCGCCTGAATACACCTCGTTTTCAGACCAGCACGCCCATGGCTGCAAAAATGGGCGCAAATGCATTTGCTATTTAAACAACGTAGCGCAGGACGTGAAATTGATGACTGCGTCGGACTAAAACTAGCAAAAAACACTTGCATCACGCTTGGCGCTGCATTGTGCCGGGTATAGGGCCCTTAATGTTAATCAAACAAATTAACATTAAATCTGTGATTTAGTTAAAACTTTTGTGCACATTTCACACAAGTTTTGATTCTGGTCCCTGCTTGTAAATCAATGTCCCTTTAACAATGCGATTGCTAAGAATGCTAATGCTAAGAAAGAGTTATTTTTCTGTGGCCACGAAAAATATCCTTTCTAAGAAATGATAGACGATCAGTACTGTGTGATTACCAGACGAACAGATTAATTGATTGATTTATTCAGCTACATCAAGGTAATTCTATTAACTGATCCCAATATTTGTATAATTATTAGTTAGGATTAATTATTCATAATTCCCTTTCGAGCTAATTTGCTACAGGCAAACTAACTATAGTGGGTATAACTAACTTGTACCCACATTCACTACACTCTGGTTCACACGGTTTTTGCTGTTAAAAACGTGAGATGCGATCTGGAAGGAAAAACAAAAACTTGAGTGCCGTGTTTTTAGAATGCCATGTCATGCACAAGACGCTGCAAAAGACATGAGCGCAATGGTTAAAGATGACCGTCTAGCGAGTGTGTACATTGAAAAACAATGGAAAAGTAGTGGAAAGGAATAGCGTTCTGTGTGAATGGCTCCTAAAAAAATAAAGGTTCCAAAAGCGGAGATTCGCAACAATGCCATAGAAGAACCATTTTTGGTTCCCCAAAGAACCTTTCAGTAATATTTTTTTTCTTAGTGTGAAGAACATTTTAATAATCTAAAGACACTTTTTCCACTATAAGGAAGTGTTTGTGCAATGGAAAGGTTCTGTGGATGTTAATGATTCTTCATGAAACCCTTGATGCCAATAAAGTACCTTTAGTGTATAGTGAATGCCACTATATGTGCACTATGTAGGGAATAGGATGCAATTCTGGACACAGGTCATATTGATCACTTCCATTATAATCAACAGAGCTCATGCAGCCAACTAAGCCACTTTATTTTGCCCATCCGACATAATAAAAAAAATAATAATAATAATTAAAAAATTAAATTGCATCACAAAATGGAGGACAGACAACAGGATAACAGAATCCGATACCGTTTTCAACAGGTGAATTCAAACACAAAGGTAAGTAGATGTCCGATGCAGACACAAATCAGTACTTATCTCAAATGTAGCATTTTTTCTCTTTGCAAATGAACCAGTAGTGCAGACTGAGGATTCTGAGGCACAGGGTAGGAATACAATGAAGGCAGATGAGGATAATATTAGTTGATATGGGCTGTGTGGTAAGGAGTCAGGTAAGTCCATGCACAGGGTAGTGAATGATGAGACCAGACAGTGAAATTAATGAAAGGGTGAGTATTTATCAAAGTCCGTAATGAGTGTGGCCATCAGACCAATGATGCACTACAGTTTTTCATCCTAATGCTTGCAAAGATAGGAGAATGTTAGGCCAAGAGCACAACCTTGAGCTGCAAGACTCACTTTTGCAGTTTACCTGAGGTTACCTAAGTGCATTCTGGTCTATGTGTGACATTCAGAAGAACACACAACATTCAATCAAATGAGAAACAGTAGGAGTGGGGTTGGGGAGGGTCTTCGTCCCATCAGTGGCTTGCCACCCCGAGTTCATTTCATTAATGAACACAGGCAGAGACCAAAAAGAGCACATTCAAGACTTTGATGGAAGGATTAATGTTTGGAGATGAAGGGAGAAAGAGAGAGAAAAAAAGATAGAAGGAGCAAGGGAGGGAGGGAGAGAGAGAGAGAGAGAGAGAGAGAGAGAGAGAGAGAGAGAGAGAGAGAGAGAGAGAGAGAGAGAGAGAGAGAGAGAGAGAGAGAGAGAGAGAGAGAGAGAGAGAGAGAGAGAGAGAGAGAGAGAGAGAGAGAGAGAGAGAGAGAGAGAGAGAGAGAGAGAGAGAGATAGCACAGTGCCAGCAGCAAATTCGGGCAGATTACTGAGGTATATGCGGCTCACACAAATTCATAAAGCTAATATCAAAGCAACAGCTGCAGGAGATGGCTCAGGCTAAGGGGAGAGAACATGTCAGGACAGAAGCTAAAAGCAAAAAGATAAATGAAATCGTCTTAATGGCAACTGGAAGAGAATATCAACGTACGTGTGTGTGTGTGTGTGTGTGTGTGTGTGTGTGTGTGTGTGTGTGTGGTCTGGAAAGGTTGGTGTGATATACACATCTGCCATTTCCACCTCACTCACATTTTAAAATAACAATTTCCAGAGAAGCTCTTGGTGCTGTCTTCAGGGGCTAATATTTTATACAGTAGCTATCTAAAAACTCCAAATGAGTTCTGGGCCTCCCCTTTAGATTACTTTTGAAAAACATGTTAAAAAATGCAAAAGCCTTCAAAGAACCACATGAAGTGAGCACCAAAGTGACTTCTTCCCTTTCAATCTAATTTGAAAATCACTGTGATGATGGAGCAAAAGCTCAGGATAATTCAAACTAAACCAAAACTAAAACTAAAAAATACAACAAAAAAACTCCATTTCCTGTTATTTCGGAACATCCCATATGACTCTGCATTCATTTTAAATATTTTAAATATATAATTGCATTATGGCAAGCCGTTTTAACATTTAATCCTTAAAACCTACTAGTATCTATTTTCATGCTACTAGTACTTATTTTTTAGATACTAGTATCTATTCCAATAAGTACTAGTGCTTATTCTTTAGATACTAGTACCTTTTTACAAGATATTAGTAGTTATTCATTAGATATAGTTCTTATTTTTTAGAGACTGGTACTCATTCATTAGATACTAGTACCTATTAAATAGACACTAGTACTTATTAATTAGATTCTAGTGCCTATTAAATTGGTAGTAGTACTTATTTAACCCTTTCATGCATGAAATATGATAACCTCAGTCAAGATTTTTTTCCTTTGTGTTTTTTATTGCTTTATTGCTCTTAGGGCATGAACATTTTTTTTTTTTTTTTATCTTCTGAAAGAGATTTTCAGATGTCCACTTGAGTGGACAGCATGCGGTTTATGGTTTAAACTGAAGAGATACTGTATTAAATATAATATAATAATCAAACAGATATAGTCTGTGTATTTAACAAACCAATCAATACAATTATATCAAATCATGTGAAAACTATAAAATATATACAAAAAATATAAATGCGAAATATTGCAAAGGCAATTGAACCTCATACAAGTTGAAATTGGCGTATCTTTGATATCAGAACATGAGGACGTGATTCCATCAGATATTTCTACAGCCTGTCAAGGTACAACTGTGGAAACCACTCAGATGCTCCCTCCAGTGTACCAGAGTATGTCGGTTTACCCTTATTAGCTGATAATTCTGATTATGTTCAAGATGGACACATTTCTAGCATAGCCCTCCTCTGAGAAAACCCAGAGATCAGGTGTTTTCAATCTGAAATCTGAAATGAGCAGTGTTGGGGGTAACGCATTACAAGTAACATACATAACGCAATCAGATTACTTTTTTGATGTTACGAGTAAGTAATGCGTTACAAGTAACGTGCATTACGTAATCATATTTTTTTTAAATGTTACGAGTAAAGTTTTACAAGTAACATGCGTTACATAATCAGATTACTTTTTGATCTAACAAGTAAAGTAATTAATTACAAGTAATGTGCATTTCGTAATCAGATTACTTTGTGATGTTACGAGTAAAGAAACGCATTACAAGTAACGTGCATTACGAAATCAGATTACTTTTTGATCTAACAAGTAAAGTAATGCATTACAAGCAACATGCATTACATAATCAGATTACTTTTTGATCTAACAAGTAAAGTAATTAATTACAAGTAATGTGCATTACGTAATCAGATTACTTTTTGATGTTACAAGTAAAGAAACGCATTACAAGTAACGTGCATTACGAAATCAGATTACTTTTTGATCTAACAAGTAATGCATTACAAGTCACATACATTTCACATTACTTTTTTGATGTAAATGAAAATTACATTCTAATAATACAAATACATTTATTTAGAGTCAAAAGTTACTGCAGATTAAGTATTTTCAAAAACAACATTCACAGTATAAATATGAATTGTAACTGAAATATAACAATTGATGCATGAGGTCCACTATAGTGGACAGATGATTAATCAGAATTTTCTCCCAATTTAAACTCAAAACTTGGAAAATGTAACTGTGATATGACTCATTAGATATTGCTTGATGCTGCAATTTTTTTTTTACCTACAAGAGTCTCATAGGATAGAAGGAATGGGTGGATATTCCGGAGCAACTTGGCATTTCTGACTGACCATTGGACATCTTGGTTAGGAGGGGGAAAAAAATCGACACACAACGGCTTGCCACTTGGTGGTAATGTATAGGATGATGCACAAGAGTCCACTGTAGAGGTTGATGTGCAACTTTGCCAAAAAAATCCATGCATTTGCAAAAAAATGCTTTTTGAATAGCTGTCCACTGTAGTGACCACTATGCGTGAAAGGGTTAATAGATACAAGTACTTATTCATTAGTTACAAGTCCTTATTATTAGATACTAGTACTTATTCATTAGATACTAGTACCTATTAAATAGATACTAGTTCTTATTCATTAGATACTACTTATTTCGATAGTGACTAATAACTATTCTTTTGTTACTAGTAACACATTTTAAATTTTTGCCATTGACTTCTATGGGGATCTGTCATTCAGATATCAACTATTCAGTTCTGACTAGTATGTATTCCAATTGTGACTAGTACATATTTATTAGATACTAGTAGTTATTAATTAGGTACTAGTACTTGTTCAATAGATACTAGTACTTCGTCATTAGATATTAGTACCTATTAAATAGATACTAGTTCCTATTAAATATATACTAGTACTTATTCAATAGATACTAGTACCTATTTATTAGATACTAGTATTTATTCCAAATGTTACTAGTAAGATTTTTTATTTTACTAGTAAGATTTTTAACTGAACTCTACAGTGGTCGTTCTGACTAGTCATAACATAAGACGAATAATAAAACAGTTGTGACTAGCAAGATAAGAAATGTTACTAGTTACAATTAAAAAAGATATAGTGTCTAATACATAAGTATTTGTACCTAACGAATAACTACTAGTATCTATTAAATAGGTACTAGTATCGAATGAAAAGTAATTGTATACAATAAATAAGTACTAGCATCTAATGAATACTTAGTAATATTTAAAAAGATACTAGTCAATATTGGAATAATTACTAGTCATAAATTATTAGATGATATCAAAACAGAATAGCTACTAGTATCTATTAATTTGCAGATATATTCAACCAGGAACTAGTAAGAAAATATGAAGAGATATCTTCTTTTAACAGATCATTACATAAACATGAGTATACTCTCAACCATCCAATCAGAGTTCATATGGTAATGCAGGCTAAACTAAGGCTATAGAAGATTGATTTTTCATAAGTAACTGGCTTTGTTGGTTTATCTAGCTTATCTACCAATCAGAAATTCAGAATATTAATCTGCGTCTGAGAATGAGAGTCATGTCAAAATAAGAGTATATATGCACAATATTACATATGCCTATTCATTGTACTTTTTTTTACTCTAATACCATTATTATATTGTTATTATATTGTTATGGCTATTATTATATTGTTATTATAAAAACGGCCTTCTGCAATTCAGTCCGTTTCCTGTGTCATCTCTCTTTGATATGTTGTTGGTTCATTAATATTCAACATATTATTTGCATACTGATTATTTAAATAGTTACTAGTATCTATTAAGGTAAGGATATATTGGATCTAAAATGTCACTAGTAACAAAAAAATAAGCATTAGTTCTATTTTTTCTTAACAAGTTAGGTATAATTAAATACTAGACACTATTGGAATAAGTACTAGTATCTAATAAATAAGAACTAGTATCTAAAGAATAAGCATTAGTATCTAACGAATAGGCACTAGTACCTAAAAAAGAAGCACTAGTAGCTACTAAGTACTAGTACTTAATGGAATGGATACTAGTATCTAAAAAATAAGTACTAGTAGCATGAAAATAGATGCTAGTAGGTTTTAAGGGTTAAATGTTAAAACGGCTTGCCATAGTGCATTGCAAAACTTGTTTGAGATTTGAACATTTAAAGGTATAGTTCACCCAAAATGTTTCATTATGTCATCATTTACGCCCCCTAATGAAACATTTTGAAGTCAATGTTCACCAAAACTTTGGTTACCAACATTCTTCAGAATATCTTATTTTAGGTTACAGAAGAAAGTCATACAGGTTTGGAACACCATGAGTAAATGCTGACAAAATTGGGAGAAATATGCCTAAAAGTTCAAGTCTGCATGAAACAGAAGTTGCGATAGCATTCTGTTCCCTATTGTGACGTATTTCTGAGTAAAAATGGCTTCTCAAAAAAAAAAAATTTAGGGCAGGACTTGATTTTGCCCATTAGGAATCAATTGGATCGTTGGATCGTTGTGATTTGTTATTGCTGTGATGTCATGTGAGTGACAGGTTGTCCCGCCCTCGTGCCAGTAAACACGTCATCAGAGAAGTTGTTATTTTGACTGAAGATCACTAGGGCACATTAATTAAAAAAAAAAACCCGATGTGCACAGATAAATAATTTATAATAAATACTGCAATATTCCATAAAAAAATAGGAAATGGCAGTTTTGATTTCATGGTGACTCCGTATCTTTCTATACCTAATGCTAATATCATCCACTAAAAGATGCTATGAAAACAACACTTAAACTTTCAAAACTTTCATGATTTTTTTTTTTTTTTTAAGTATGGCATGGTGTAAGCATGGTATATCTCCTTTAAACCATAAATCTCTCATTAGATAGTTCAGAGCTCATTTTTCAATAAGCTTCCTGAGCATGCCCAGTAACTTCTGCCCATCAGTATCATTACATGTCACTGTCAGATATAGAGGACTGAGGGAGGAAAAGAGGGAGTGGGGTAGCCATAATTTAAAGCATTAAATATGAATCATGGGTGATATTATGGGGACCAGTGTGGCTCTTGGCCAGACCCTCCCTCCTCCACCTAAAAGGACATGACACTAAAAGGTGCCGTGTCCTCAGGATGTAAGACGATAAATAAAAAAATTAAAAAGAGAGTGATATAAGAAAACCGAGAAAGGGGTGGAGAAGAGGTCGTATTGAATACAGTATATATCTGTAATATTTCATCCAATGCATATTTGATGAGAACATGATATGTACATGTTATATATAATATGCACAGTAGGAACTACACATTTCCATGCATTCAAAAACACACTCATATGTACTTCTTACAATCATAACATTGCTAGAGAGGTAATGGTCTGAAGACAGCGTAACAGTCTAGGCTCCTCCGCTCCCCTAATCTACACAGCCTTTGAGGTCGCTACACTGCTGATAACCCTTCTGAAAATGCAATGGAACATCAGACATCACCAGAATTGCAAATTAAATAGCTGATTTTCATACTGCAGATTAAGTTGCCTGTTGCTGTGGGCTAAGATAGATCTTTGATAAAAATGACTGCATTCATGAGATACGTTGACACACCATGCTTGTAAGGTTCTGGAAGAGGGGTACTTAACAACGGCCCGTGTGAGATGAAATCAGATAAAATACTAATGAACAAAATCAAAATGTAAATTATGTTTGTTTTGTTTTTCTTTAATGTATAGAGACTATAATTAAGCTATTAATAGGGTAAGTTCCCTTAAATGCTGTGACCCTTTGCTGCTTTCAGAACATTGCTATTTGTTTGAGTGGCCTGAATTTAGGGTGGGACTGTCACGGAGCCACCAGATCAGCATGCTCCGCCCACTCGTTCACTCTCCCCGGAATTGTAATTCACCGCACCTGCACTTCATCATCAACACACACTATAAAGAGACACTTCTCCTTCACTTCCCTGTATGGTCTTGTCCTTATGGGAACATACAGACTCTACTTGCATACTTACCGATTCCTTCCTTCCTACCTTGAAGAGTCTGCACCTGAACTTTGTCTCTGATCATCTGTTTCCTGTCTGCCGTCTTCTGTCATCTGTCTCCTGCCATCAGCCCACCGAATCCTCTACCATCACCTGCAAACAAGATATCAAGATTATCGTTCAGCTAAGTTCCTCATCCAGTTCTGATTCTCCAATACTTACTCGTCTCCTCTGCTGTTCCACTCTGTGCCTCTGTTCAATAAAACTTTGAACATTTACCTGTCTGCTTCTCTCTGTATCGTGACAGGGACTACCTGTTTGTACAGTTTACAGTAATTACATGTGTAACCATTAAATGACTTGGTCATGACTTAATCATGTATTTACTATGTCAAATGTTTAGATTAACCTGAAGCTAAAAAAACAGGCAAACGGAGGCTATAAATGGATTTCAAGGTGCTCTCTTCAGACATGTGGCTGTAAGTATGATTTTAACTTTTTTTTTTTTTTTGGCCTGCATGTCATCTCTGTGATTTCTACTGCAATCATCTTAACTGATGACTATGCTTAGAGCCTTGAGGTGAACTGAAAACCATCCATGAAACGCATCCAAGTGTCACCTGTCAATCCCACCTCTCATTCACATACCTTTCTCAGAGCCTGGATGAGACAGACAGCATGGAGTACCTTTGAATTTGTCTAAAAGTGTATAACACACCCTAAAACATCATTCCCCATTGACTTAAGGATCCTTTAACATCAAGAATGAAACCTATTATGGTAAATATAACAATTTCTGGTGTCCATGACCGAATGATAACATTTTGTTTATTATAAGCTTGCACTGCAGAATCGTTGTGAAAACTAACAATATAGTGTTGATTTCATTGTGGTGTGGACTTCGCTATTCACATAGAATTAGGATGATTATTATAACTTCATGGTTATTTGATCAGTTCATGCATTCTCTGAAAGTTGAACTCTTGAACTTGGTGTTGGCTCTATGCTCAACTGCTGCTGATGATTTTTGCCTCCTAACGACTTACACTGAAAGAAGGACTCAACTATGGATCAGAATACGAAGTTGGTCATGGACAAAAGTAACAAATTATCAACCACAGAGCAACATACTAAAAGCCACTCAAAACAACTTAGCTACCACATAACACCAACATAGAAGTGACTTTTGCAAATACCACTGATACTTTCTTTGGAAAGTGTAAAAATGTTGTTTTCTGTTCAGCAAAAGACACTTTATACTGGACACTGGATACATAAGAAATGCCTGAATTTTTTTCCTTACCAGTGACAGTAATCAGAACTGAAACTCAGAATTTGCTAAACATACTATGAATTGCCAAGAGAGTAATCACACAAATTTTCAAGCCATTGAAAGGATCTTTCCAAATCCAGTGTGAATATTGAGGTCACTGAAGACTAATAAAGCCCGGAGACCTCTTGTGAGAATCTTTCATCATTTTGATTAATCATTCATGTTAAGTGTTTAGAGAGAATCTCTTTCTTTGTGCTGTGGCTCTCCGTAATGCTGCCTTATGTCCCCAAGGCCCATACAACACCCTTCATAATACCAAAACACACACTAACCCTCACACATATCACTTACCCCGAGTGCAGACCTCACTTCCTCATGAATACTGCTCTTAGACTCAGCATTCTTTTCAATAATGAACTGTTCATCAATAATACTCTTAGTCTAGTCATAGTGTAACATGCTCAGTTGGGATAGCAATGAAAAAATGATCAAGGTTTTCAAAAAGCACAAAAACTTGTGTGATATTTATGTAGCTGTTTACTGATGAAGGATGTATGAACCCGTACGTGTCCAATGATTGGACTCGGAGCATAAGTGGGCACTTCCAATTCATTCTCTTTGGGATCATGCTTGGGGGTTTGAGATATTGGCAGTGGTGCAGGGCAAGAGAGTGTAAAAATAAATGGCAGAACTTTTTGCAAATGAGAGGCGAGAATGCCAAACAACAGTCAATCACTGTGAGGAAGGCAAGCCAAGTTTGTGACGTCTGTCAGCATTTCAAAATCTGGTGCTGATAGTGCTGGAGTTTCTGGTGGATCGAAATCTAATCAAAACCTAAACTGAAACGAAACAGTTTAAGGATTTAAAAAAATGTAAAAGTAACATTGAAATGTAAAATGAATCAGAAATGTAAGATTCTTCAATATTTGATGTAATTTATTAAAGGTTTGATCAAATGGAAATAGTGACAGATCTTTTCTTCTTTATTGTGACGTTCAAAACGAAAAAACCATGTAGGTAGTGGACTTGGTTCTATCAGTCAGGCGATTGAATGGAGGCAGATCTGAATGTGAGTTTGCAAAGGGCAGGGTTTAAGCAGACTACTTGATTGGCCATTGCATACGTCTGTATTCACCCCTCAAAAAAGGTGGCTCCAGACGCTCTAGCCGTCATGGCCGCCGTGCCAGTGTCAAGTTCAAGTCGTGGCCATTTTGCCACAGTCTCCAGCCGCCATGGCGCCACACCAGAGCCAAGTAACGTCCTGGCCGCCACATCAGAGTCAGGGGGTCACGTTTGGTTTTGGGTTTTGTTATCACTTTCATGTTGCATGTCTTTTATTTTGTAACTTGGCTGAGTCTAGGTTCCTGGTTTTGTCATGTGATTCCCTTACCCTCATGTGATCATGTCATGTGCTTTCCTTGTTTCATGTGTTATGTTCTCATTGGTTCTTTGTTTGATTATTCACAGGTGTTCATTGTTAGTCATTAGTCTCTGAGTGTATATATAGCCCTCATGTTTCCATTGTCTCTTGTCTAGTTTTGTTCGTCTAACCCACTGTTTGGTGAGTTTGTTAAGTCATACTCATACTCATGCTCATACTCATGCTCATGCTCATGCTCGTCAAGTTAAGTCTGTTCATGTTTGTATTTAATAGGGATGGGGAAATGAAGCCTCATGAATCACTGAGGCTTTCCCCTGACTATTCCAGGAAAAGATTCAAAGCTTCGAGAGTGTCGAGAACAGCGTCATCTGGTGCTTATTTAAAATAAGCAGCCAGAAGCCTGTGTTAGAAGCTCTGGCATGATGAAGCAACCACAACACACTCCATAGTTTCAATGTTATGTGTACAAATAAAAGCCTTACATGTTCGTGTTTGATTTGTTCATTAATTAAATTCATTTTCTCTCCTCACAAACCAATCAACTAGACTGAGCCAACAATGACTCGTTAAATAAGATCTGGGGTTCGAGCCTTCTGACACCCACAGCGAAACACGCACGTGATTGGACAGAAAGTGAGGCTTCATTTGTCATCGATCACGTGACTCTAGTAAACCAATACACACCCCAATACGGGGCTTCACTAGAAATTGTGTCGCATGTGCGATACGCACATCAAAGCTTCAGTGTCATATGTAACATCACTAGTATTTAAATAAAACTGCATTTGGGTTCACCTGCAACTCGCTTTCAGTGGACTCACGTTACATTTACGGTGCGATTGCCTTGATAAAGGTGCAGGAGATGAACAGCTGGGTTCATTTTTGGGGTTGTGTATTCTGTAACATCCAGTCCAGTGAAAGCGAGTTTGACGAACCCATGTGCAGCTATAGTCAAGAAAATCCAAGGTGAACAAAAAACAAAACAATGACTGAAGTAAACTTGACCGAAAACAGATGCGATTATAAACGTGAACTAGACTTGACCTGACTTGACAACACTGGACTCATTGACAGCGGGTTACAATATCAATAATATACGATAAGGTAACTAGGCTTTCAATGCTGCATTCCAGTCCACTTTTAGACACGCACTTGCAAACTTCCCTAAGCACTTCCCCTTGGGGGAATCCCTGCCGCCATTTTGAAGTGCGTTCCACTTCGTGAAGTGGATGAGGGAAGTTTACAGACCCTCGTTCCCTCGATTTGACCGAGGGAGCGAGTCTACTTCAAATGTACACTTCAGACACCTATATGTCCCACAATGCAGTACGATTGTGACGTCACCACAGATCTCGTCTAATCACCACCACAACAGACAACTCTATGATATATTAATTTTTTTTATTTTTATTTAAAACAACCCAAACACACCTATAAACATTTGGATGCTGCATTAAACAAATTCTTAAAGGGAAAAAAATTTAAATAATAAATAAACTCCACAGCTGATTCCAAGTGATCAAGGGCTTAGGACGTTCCAATTCACCCCGCCGCAGTTTCCACCAGTAGTGGGCACTCGTGCAACGTAAACAATGACGTACATCCGAGTGAACGAGACGGAGGGAAGTTAGCGAGTGAAGGGCATGACAATTTTGGACTGGAACGCAGCCCAAGATGGCTCAAATACATAAGGACTGAGTAAACAAGACACACCTGAAAGCAATCAAGACAATGAACCAATGAGAAAACAGAACTGAGAAACAAATGACCAAAACAACCAATCAGAAATTGACATATGAGACTAGGGAAGCACATGACAGGATCACATGAGGGGATAAGGGAATCACATAACAAATGAGAACCATGACAATGGCTGCGTTCCAGTCCACTTTTAGACACGCACTTGTGAACTTCCCTAAGCACTTCCTCTTGGGGGAATCCCTGCCGCCATTTTGAAGTGCGTTCGTGAAGTGGACGAGGGAAGTTTAAATGGACAGACCCTCGCTCCCTCGATTTTTACAGAGTCTACTTCATATGTACACTTCAGGCAGCTACATATACCACAATGCAACATGATTGTGACGTCAATGCATATTGCGTTTAATTTACCCCACCACAAACAAATCTATGGTATATATTTTTTTTTTATTCAACTCAAACACACCTATATACATATAGAATGCTGCATTAAACAATTTCATAAAATTTATAAAAAAAATAATAAATCAACCCCATAGTGGATTCTATGTGATCAAGGGCTTAGCACGTTCCAATTCAGCCTATTGCAAAGGTTCCGCCAGTAGTGGGCACTCATGCAACGTAAGCAATGAAGTACAGCCGAGTGAACGAGAAGGAGGGAAGTTAGAGAGTGAAGGGCATGATAATTTTGGACTGTAACGCAACCAATATCTCATGCGATTCTTGAATGTATCAAGTACAAACAAGAAAGGAACAATATGATCGAAGAAAATGGTCAAATGAAATAAATAGTAAAGCTTTCTTAGATTTTATTAGGGAGACAGTGCTGATAAATAGAATATAAAACTCTGTTCCACACTCTGGAGCAGAAGGTGGCGGTAATGCACCTATTACACTGGTTGCAAGCTACTGTTAAAAAAAAGAAAAAGAAAAAAGAACCATGACTATTAAAACTACAAAATAAAAGACATGAAAACAAATGTAAACCAAAACCAAACGTGACAGCGTCACCAGAGAGTCTGTTATTTCCAACATAGGCACATTGACACTACCTACATTTTTGCAAGACTCCAAAGTTTATTCAATTGATACGTTTAATAAACTTTTTTCTCACTCGGTTCCTTGCACAAAACTATGATATAACCTCAAACAACTCCTAAAATCATAGTAACCATACATAGATTGTAAACTAGTAAGAACATCTCAAAGACTTGTAGAAGCAAACTAAAATGACATTTTTGCTTCAGCATTGTTGCCGTTTCTATGTTAAAATGTTGTTAACAATATCTAGGTTGGTATGTAATTTTAAAAAGTGATGGAGCATTAGCATCATACATTGTCAATTCATTTCTGAAATCAGTATACACTGCCACGATAAGTACAACAACAAAATAATAAAACGTTGCCAGATTCACACATTCATCAGTTTTGGATAAAATTGAAAACACTTTTAGTGCCACTTGCTGGACATTTCACTTCGAAAGTGTCGCAAAATGAGCAAGAAGCAACATGATATCATTTTGCAGAAATACAGCCACAGGCGCATTTTTCCAATGAGCCTGGGTTGATAGTTTGTTGAGTGATTGATTATACTGGTCAACATGACAATCAGGTTCATAAAAATAAATAAAAAGATTTGGGAGCTTCTGTTTCACTAACAAATTGACGTCAAATTAATGGTTTAACCTAACAATGCCAAGCCCAGCATTACGTTTCAATCTCTCTCTCTCTCTGAAAAACTGGTTCGCTTAGTACCACCAATTTGTCGATTTACCTTGAGTGTACAACATTACGATCTGACAGCACCCTTTAAAAAATGCTCACAAGCTTTTAAAATCCAAAACCTAAGTCTGCCAGCCATCCCATTTAAATACAAGGGCACTGCCATGTCAGTGTGGACTCCTCCATGCAAATGGCACCACTTAAATGAGGAGAGGGCAGTTAATGAGTCTGGAGATGAGGAACAATTTTGCTTGAACAGCTAATCGATGCAAGCCTTTGTGAGCATTACTTTTTAGCACTAACTGAAAAGCACTTCTCTCTTGAGGTAGGTGCCCTCCGAAGAAAATGAGGAAAGAGCCCCCTAAGGTCTGACACACACATACGCACCTCCCGTCCACAGCCCTTAATATGAGCTATCTATCCTCCTCTGTACCCTATGAAATATGCCTGCAAATGACCACTAATGGGACCGCAAATGCAAGCTCGGCTCTGACTGTCAGGGTGATGCATGCAGGAAGAACAGACGGACGACCCCTCCTGTGACTGTGGCTGGTGCTTTGTGCTGGTGGAGTTTTGTTGCAGGTATTAGATACCTTTGTGCGAAGTCCTTAGCCAAGCTCCAGTAATAGCACATATATCATACAGTTTCCCTGCCACCATATTTGTGGAAGCTACGTTACAACTTTGAAGCTTAAAGCTTTATAAAGTTGTTAAACGACACTTAGAAAAAAATAGACAAATACTCTTATGTTATTTAGGAAGGAAATATCTTTTTTAATATATAAGAATATCAGAAGATGCAATATTGACTCTACTGTACAAAAGTCTGGGGTCAGTAAGATTTGTTTTTGAAAGAAAATAATACTTTTATTCAGCAAGGACTCATTCGATTGATCAAAAGTGAGAAGAACTTTTACATTAAAAATATATTGTTGCAAATAAATGCTGTTCTTTTGAACTGTGCATTCATGATCAAACAGTCCTCAAAAAAAATGAATCTAGTTTTACTTATTTTTCTATTAAAAAAATATAAATATTAAGCAGCACAACTGTTTTCAACTTAAATAATAAGAGGAAACGTTTCTTAAGCACCAGATCAGCATATTAGACTGATTTCTGTAGGATCATGTGAAACTGAAGATGGCTGCTTAAAATTCAGTTTGCCATCAGGAATGAATTACACTTTAAAATATATTAAAATCGAAAATAGTTATTTAAAAGTGTCATAATATTTCTCAAAAGTACTGTTTTAATAGGTGGAGCAGCTTTCATTGGCCAAGGACCACCCAGAGGTTGTCTGACTGACATGTAAAGCAACCAATCCCAGTTAGTTTTGTTCAGCATCATGTTTAGGGGTGTGAAAATGTAACGTTCAATAATAGACCAGTGTGTAAAACTCTTGGACGTATTTTTAAAAGTCTTTGTCCACAAACCATATAAGCTTATATTCCATATAAGCGCTCATTATCACAGTTGTAAACACAGCGGCTTTCGTCTTCCATGAGAGGGTTTGTTACCAGGCGGACCGTTAAAGAATTTGATGCACGTCTCCCGGAAATCCTGTAGAATTCAACCAGATGACGACTTCGAAACTCCTGAAATGTTTCCTATTTTGCACGCCATATGCATCAGACACTCAGGAAAAGGTCCATGGGTGTGACGTCTGAGGCTGAGACTAGTAATAAACAGGATCATTTAAATAAATATTTGCTACAAAATAAGATGCGAATGCCGCATATGGATGGTGAATTGTTCTTTACCATTATCATTTGAGCAAATCCATTCACCCAAATTGGACTACGAGGTGCTGCATATGAACTCTGAATCAATCCATTCATTTCAAATAGCAATTCACTGATTGTTTTTTAAACTGAACAAACTGACTTACATGAGAGTTCAATAAGAGTGTGCCTTATTGGAAAAGTAGCTTGTTATTGGAAAAACATATTTTGATGATAGCTAAACTGAAGCTACTGTTTAAATTACCTGAAAGCTTTAAACTGCCTATCGCTTTGCAATAGCACAAATGGAGCGATAATTCAAGGACTAGGAAGTTGTGACGTGAACTCATTCTGTGTTGTAAACTATAATCAACCGTTGTAGTGCATCATTAGGTCTTCTACGATTTTGTAACAGCAACAATTTGACAACAAATTGTACAAATTGAGAGCCTTGTTGCACTGAAACATATGGTCACCTACAGTACAAGCGGAGACAGTGTATTTCTCCAGCTTAATGAAATGTGACGGACAGCCTATCTGTTCAATTATTGCACATACAGACACATAATGGATTGCACTGCCATCAGCTGATCTGAGGAGGTTAAGTTCTTATCAGAGAGGGGGAAGGTTCATGTAACAGAGCATGCTCTGCATGTATGTATGATCTGCCAGTCCAGAGCAAACACTGTCACTGTCCCTTAGCTCTGTATACAGGGAGCCATCTGGAACTGTTTTTGGAGCAACTGTCACGTGATTCTAACATGCCAATCCTCACATTGGCAGACACCATAACTGAGCTGAGAGTAAAGGTGAGCTTGAGGTCTCGCCTTTAGTCGAAACATAGGATTTACATAGTTGGTATGGAGTTCTCTTGAATTGAAGGCTTAGTGGCTTTAAAATAGATCTTCACCAAATAACTGCAAAAAGCAGGAAAGACTGTAAAACAAGATAAAAACAAGAGTGGAGTTGTAGTGACAGCTCACTCCGTTGGCTTAGAGTCATCAGAGGCTACTGGGTAATTCTGGTTAAGCATGAAATCAGACATGCAGTGGTGCAAAAGAAATTGAGTAAAAACACATTGTATAATTGTGCCGCACAAAGCATGATGTGCTCTTTCCCTTGAGATGGCCCATATAACATCTCTATAATAGATTAATTCATCCTGTGTGTCTCCGCGTCCCACATAACCCTTTTTGTATGCCACCCTGGAAATGAAATAATGAAATTCTCTAATGTGCAGATGTAAAGGCATGAAGGGCATTAGAAGAATGTTGTTAACCCCAATAAAAAGCCCTGTGACCACCAGGTTTCCACTTGGCAGAGACAGCTTCATGTTCTCCCAGAATTTTACAAATCACCTCTTGATTTTAATGTGCAACTCGCCAAAGTCCCACAGGCCACATTCACCTTTACCTCAGTGTTGCAAAGACAGTTTAAAAGCCCAATACAATTCAAACATCAATATAAATATACTCAAAGATAAATGCAAAAATGTATAAAATTGGATTAGGATCAGGATGAGTCAAGATTAATTTGCATCCTTTGTTTTTTTAAGGTGCAAGTACTTTATAACTAATTAGCAATGTTTCCACAAGAAGTAAAATATTTTATATTAGTGTTTCTCAACTTCAGTCCTAGGGACCAACCTACCAGAATGTTTAGTTCTGTCATGACGACTCTCTGAGGCCACATTTACACATAGCCTGGTATTTAGAGAAACGAATATTTCTCCCCCTTCGTTTTCAAAAATAACATCGTGCACACAACATCGTTTTCAAAAAAATTGTTGTTTACATCAACCCGCATAAATACGCCGTCGAGCAACATCATAATTATGCCAAACCTATGGGCGGCAGTGTAGGGAGAAGGATAAAGCCATGCAAGCCAATGAGAATGAGAATGAGAACCTCAAAATCGACAACAACGAATAGCATGAGCGACTTCCAGTTCCTTTCAAAACAACAGACATGGCGCGAGATTCGTTTGTGCGGACAGACAGCGAAGCAAATGCAAACAGGCCAAAACCGTTTGCACAAAAGTAAAAATGAGTACCACCTTAACAGCATCCATGATCAAATAGTAGCCAAACAAACTCTAAACATAGGGCGCTCACATGACGTAAGCATTTTCTGGCGCATATTGTGACGTTTGAGAACCTAAAACCCCGTTTCTCCCAGTTGACACGGCAACACATAACCGGCGTTTTCAGAAATCTCCACTTTGGCCGGAGTTTTTAGAAATAATCGGTTTCTTGGATAAAAACGGCGTTTTCATGTAAATGACAGGCCAAAACGCAGGGAAATATCTGCGTTTTCCCATCGTGTAAACGGGGCCTGAGTGTTTGGTGCATTGTAATGGATATGACAATGTTGATATGTTTGGTCTTGGCGGAATAGATCTGTTACGCTGCTGCTGCTGCTGCTGCTGCTGCTGTTGGTTATTAGGGGTTCAAGCACGAAGTGCTGAAACCCTATTGTAATTGTACTGATTTTTATTATTATTATTATTAGGGGTTCAAGCATGAAATGCTGAAACCCTATTGTAATTGTGCTGATTTTTATTATTATTATTATTATTCTGCCGTAAAACGCATCGTGCAGCCTAAACCGTAAGTGCTAGAGACTTGAAACTTGGCCAGAAGGTAGTACAAAAATCGAGGAGAGGTTCAGAGAATATGAGCTAGATTGGCCAATAGGTGGCGCTACAGTGCAAAAAACAAAAAAATTGCATATTTTTGCTTAAATCTCATCAACCCTTTGTCACAGACTCAAGTGTCTTATATCTTTGGAATCCTTGGGTCAAGCCGAACAAAAAAGGCCTCAAGGATTTCATTTCCGGTATGCAAATTTTCCCGCCATTTTGGATTTTGTCCAAAACCTACTTTTGCGAACTAGTCCCTGGTTTTTCGCCCGATCGGAACCAAACCAGTGCAGAAATATTCACAGGAGTCTGAATATCAATAATTATCGAAAAAAATGTAAAATTTCGATCCACGGTTGCTAAAGGGTATCAAAACGTTCGCAGGAGGCGGAGCTAATTATACAAAAATGGCTATAACTCGTGAACGAAATGAGATATTTTCACCAAACTCGGTACACATATGTAAGAGCTCAAGTTGAGGTCACAGTAAAAAAATCGCGGTGATTGGCCTCATGGTGGCGCTATAATATGAAAAAAACATAAAACAGGCTGTAACCACCTGACCGTTAGTCCGATTGACTTGAAAATTGGTATGCAGTGTCTTGGTCCAAGGTGCCATGTATGTCTATGAGGACATTGGTGTATCTCAAAAAACATGGCCGCTATCGGCCAATGAAGTTTGAGCACCTATTAGACAAGGTTAACGGAGGCCGATCAGAACGAAACTCAGTGGGCCTGTTCGGCTCAAGCCCCTAGAGGTCTGTAAGAACTTTGAAAGAAATCGGCCACTAGTTGGCGCTAACGAGTTTTATGGCTCTGTAATCACGTGGTGTTACACTTATCGTCACAAAATGCATATCATATGATAGATCTGCTCATGCTGAACGACTTTGCCTCTAGAACCATTGCTGTCAATCAAACAGTTCATTAAATATTCATGAATATGTTAAAAACCTACTTTTGCGAACTAGTCCCTGGTTTTTCGCCCGATCGGAACCAGACCAGTCTAGGACAATTCTCTGGACTCTCTAGATAAATAATTATCGAAAAAAAGTTGAACTTTTGCATTTGCCTGGCTGTAACAGGGTAATTTACAAAAGGGGCTTGGCAAAATACACTAAAATGCCTATAAATCATAAATGAAAACTCAGAACTTCACAAAAATTGGTGAGCATATGTGACATAACATCATTAACAAGCATGCCAAATTTTATGGAGATCGGACCAAAGGTGGCGCTATAACTGTTAAAAAGCTTTAAAACCATATATTTCCCATGGTAAACTGCCTGTATTGGCTGTAAATGGTCTTTTCCGTCTATTATGTCAATTGTTAAATGCCTGCTAAATAAAACTTAATGTCTTTTGATGCTTGTGTGCTTAAAGGCCTTAACTGCTTGAACCCCGATAAATGCTGCTTGCAGCTTTAATTATTATTATTATTATTATTATTATTATTTTTCTTCTGCCGTAAAACTCATCGTGCAGCCCAAACCGTAAGAGCTGGAGCTTTGAAACTTTGCCAGATGGTAGTACAAAAATCGAGGAGAGGTTCAGAGAATATGACCCCAATTGGCCCATAGGTGGCGCTATAGCAACCAAAAGCGCGAAACTGCTCATAACTCCTAGACCGTATGACGTAGACTCAAGTGTCTTATATCACTGGAAAGCTGGAAACCTGAAGGTCAAAACGTATATCTCCGATTTCATTTCCTGTATGCAAATTGTCCGCCATTTTGAATTTAGTTAAAAACCTACTTTTGCGAACTAGTCCTAGGTTTTTTGTCCAATTGGATTCAAACCAGTGCAGAAATGTTCTCTGGAGTCTGAATATCAATAATTATCGAAAAAAAGTCGAAATTTCGATTCCTGATCGCCAGGGGGTGATAAATTAATGTTGTGGGAGGAGCCTATTTTACTAAAATGGCTATAACTCGAGAATGAAATTAGATATCTTCACCAAACTTGGTGCACATGTGTATGAGTTCAATCTGGGGTCACAGTAAAAAAATCGCGACGATTGATCACTAGGTGGCGCTATAACATGAAAAAAACATGAAAACAGCTATGACCACGTGACCGTTAGTCCGATTGACTTGAAAATTGGTATGCAGTGTCTTGGTCCAAGGTGCCATGTATGTCTATGAGGACATTGGCGTATCTCGAAAAACATGGCCGCCATCAACCAATGAAATTTGAGCACCTATTAGACAAGGTTAACGGAGGCCGATCGGAACGAAACTCGATGGGCATGTTCGACTCATGGCCCTAGAGGTCTGTAAGAGTTTTGAAAGAAATCGGCCACTAGTTGGCGCTAACGAGTTTTATGGCTCTGTAATCACGTGGTGTTACACTTATCGTCACAAAAGGCATATCATCTGATAGATCTGCTCATGCTGAACAACTTTGCCTCAAGAACTAATGCTGTCAATTAAACCGTTTATTAAATATTTGTAATTATGTTAAAAACCTACTTTTGCAAACTAGTCCTAGGTTTTTCGCCCGATCGAAACCAGACCAGTCTAGGACAATTCTCTGGACACTCTAGATCAATAATTATCAAAAAAAAGTTGAACTTTTGCATGTAGATGGCTGTAATAGGGTCATTTATAAAAGGGGCGTGGCAAAAAACACTAAAAAGCCTATAAATCCTAAATGAAAACTCAGAACTTCACAAAAATTGGTGAGCATATGTGACATAACATCATTAACAAGCATGCCAATTTTTATGGAGATCGGACGATAGGTGGCGCTATAACTGCTAAAAAGCTTTAAAACCATATATTTCCTATGGTATTTCCTGTAAATGGTCTTTTCCATCTATTATGTCAGTAGTTACATGCTTGCTAAATAAAACGTAATCACTTTTGATGCTTTTGTGCTTAAAGGCCTTAACTGCTTGAACCCCGATAAATGCTGCTTGCAGCTTTAATTATTATTATTTTCCCCTAAAACGCATCGTGCAGCCCAAACCGTAAATGCTGGAGACTTGAAACTCAGCCAAATGGTAGTCCTCAATTTGGGGAGAACCTATCAAAGTATGACCCCGATTGGCCAATAGGTGGCGCTATAGCAAGCAAAAGTATGAAATCAGCCATAACTCCTAGACGGTTTGTCATAGAATCAAGTGTCTTATATCACTGTAATCCTTGGCTCAAGACGGTCAAAACGTATATCTCCGATTTCATTTCCGCCTGGGAAAATTTTCCGCCATTTTGAATTTTGTCAAAAACCTACTTTTGCGAACTAGTCCTAGGTTTTTCGTCCGATTGGAACCAAACAAGTACAGAAATGTTCTTTGGAGCCTGAATATCAATAATTATCGAAAAAAAGTTGAAATTTCAATTCACGGTCGCTAGGGGGCGCCAAAACGTACGTTGTGGGAGGAGCCTATTTTACTAAAACGGCTATAACTCGAGAAATAAATGAGGTATCTTCACCAAACTCGGTACACATGTGTAATAGTTCAATCTGGGGTCACAGTAAAAAAATCGCGACGATTGAACACTGGGTGGCGCTATAACATGAAAAAATCATAAAACAGGCTATAACCACCTGACCGTTTGTCCAATTGACTTGAAAATTGGTATGCAGTGTCTTGGTCCAAGGTGCCATGTATGTCTATGAGGACATTGGTGTATCTCGAAAAACATGGCCGCCATCGGCCAATGAAGTTTGAGCACCTATTAGACAAGGTTAACGAAGTCCGATCAGAACGAAACTCGGTGGGCATGTTTGGCTCAAGCCCCTAGAGGTCTGTAAGAATTTTGAAAGAAATCGGCCACTAGTTGGCGCTAACGAGATTTAAGGCTCTGTAATCACGTGGTGTAACAAATTTCGTCACAAAATGCATTATCATTTGATAGACCTCCTCATCCTGAACAACTTTGCCTCAAGAACCATTGCTGTCAATCAAACAGTTCATTAAATATTCATGAATATGTTAAAAACCTACTTTTGCGAACTAGTCCCTGGTTTTTCGCCCGATCGGAACCAGACCAGTCTAGGACAATTCTCTGGACTCTCTAAATCAATAATTATCAAAAAAAAGTTGAACTTTTGCATTTGGATGGCTGTAATAGGGTCATTTATAAAATGGGCAGGGCAAAATAAATAAAAAAGCCTATAAATCATAAATAAAAACTCAGAACTTCACAAAAATTGGAGAACATATGTGAAATAACATCATTAACAAGCATGCCAAATTTTATGGAGATCGGACCAAAGGTGGCGCTATAACTGTTAAAAAGCTTTAAAACCATATATTTCCTATGGTAAATGGTCTTTTTCATCTATTATGTCAGTAGTTACATGCTTGCTAAATAAATCTTAATAACTTTTGATGCTTTTATGCTTAAAGGCCTTAAAGGCCTTAATTGCTTGAACCCCGATAAATGCTGCTTGCAGCTTTAATTAGGGGTTCAAGCACGAAGTGCTGAAACCCTATTGTAATTGTACTGATTTTTAGGGGTTCAAGCACGAAGTGCTGAAACCCTATTGTAATTGTACTGATTTTTATTAGGGGTTCAAGCACGAAGTGCTGAAACCCTATTGTAATTGTGCTGATTTTTATTATTATTATTATTATTAGGGGTTCAAGCACGAAGTGCTGAAACCCTATTGTAATTGTACTGATTTTTATTATTATTATTATTATTATTATTATTATTATTATTATTATTTTTCTTCTGCCGTAAAACTCATCGTGCAGCCCAAACCGTAAGAGCTGGAGCTTTGAAACTTTGCCAGATGGTAGTACAAAAATCGAGGAGAGGTTCAGAGAATATGACCCCAATTGGCCCATAGGTGGCGCTATAGCAACCAAAAGCGCGAAACTGCTCATAACTCCTAGACCGTATGACGTAGACTCAAGTGTCTTATATCACTGGAAAGCTGGACACCTGAAGGTCAAAACGTATATCTCCGATTTCATTTCCGGTATGTAAATTGTCCGCCATTTTGAATTTAGTTAAAAACCTACTTTTGCGAACTAGTCCTAGGTTTTTTGTCCAATCGGATCCAAAACAGTGCAGAAATGTTCTCTGGAGTCTGAATATCAATAATTATCGAAAAAAAGTCGAAATTTCGATTCCTGATCGCCAGGGGGTGATAAATTAATGTTGTAGGAGGAGCCTATTTTACTAAAATGGCTATAACTCGAGAATGAAATTAGATATCTTCACCAAACTTGGTGCACATGTGTATGAGTTCAATCTGGGGTCACAGTAAAAAAATCGCGACGATTGATCACTAGGTGGCGCTATAACATGAAAAAAACATGAAAACGGCTATGACCACGTGACCGTTAGTCCGATTGACTTGAAAATTGGTATGCAGTGTCTTGGTCCAAGGTGCCATGTATGTCTATGAGGACATTGGCGTATCTCGAAAAACATGGCCGCCATCGACCAATGAAATTTGAGCACCTATTAGACAAGGTTAACGGAGGCCGATCGGAACGAAACTCGATGGGCATGTTCGACTCATGGCCCTAGAGGTCTGTAAGAGTTTTGAAAGAAATCGGCCACTAGTTGGCGCTAACGAGTTTTATGGCTCTGTAATCACGTGGTGTTATACTTATCGTCACAAAATGCATATCAACTGATAGATCTGCTCATGCTGAACAACTTTGCCTCAAGAACTAATGCTGTCAATTAAACCGTTTATTAAATATTCGTAATTATGTTAAAAACCTACTTTTGCAAACTAGTCCTAGGTTTTTCGCCCGATCGAAACCAGACCAGTCTAGGACAATTCTCTGGACACTCTAGATCAATAATTATCAAAAAAAAGTTGAACTTTTGCATGTAGATGGCTGTAATAGGGTCATTTAGAAAAGGGGCGTGGCAAAAAAACACTAAAAAGCCTATAAATCCTAAATGAAAACTCAGAACTTCACAAAAATTGGTGAGCATATGTGACATAACATCTTTAACAAGCATGCCAATTTTTATGGAGATCGGACCATAGGTGGCGCTATAACTGCTAAAAAGCTTTAAAACCATATATTTCCTATGGTATTTCCTGTAAATGGTCTTTTCCATCTATTATGTCAGTAGTTACATGCTTGCTAAATAAAACTTAATCACTTTTGATGCTTTTGTGCTTAAAGGCCTTAACTGCTTGAACCCCGATAAATGCTGCTTGCAGCTTTAATTATTATTATTATTCCGCCGTAAAACGCATCGTGCAGCCCAAACCGTAAGAGCTGGAACTTTGAAACTTTGACAGATGGTAGTACAAAAATCGAGGAAAGGTTCAGAGATTATGACCCCGATTGGCCCATAGGTGGCGCTATAACAACCAAAAGCGCGAAACTGCTCATAACTCCTAGACCGTATGTCGTAGACTCAAGTGTCTTATATCATTGGAAAGCTAGACGCCTGACGAACAAAACGTATATCTCCGATTTCATTTCCGCCATGATAGATTTTCCGCCATTTTGAATTTTGTCAAAAACCTACTTTTGCGAACTAGTCCCTGGTTTTTTGCCCGATTGGAACCAAACTAGTGCAGAAATGTTCTCTGGAGACTGAATATTAATAATTATCGAAAAAAAGTGGAAATTTCGATTCACGGTCGCTAAGGGGCGCCAAAACGTACGTTGTGGGAGGGGCCTATTTTACTAAAATGGCTATAACTCCCGATGTAAATGAGGTATCTTCACCAAACTTGGTACACATGTGTATGAGTTTAATCTGGGGTCACAGTAAAAAAATCGCGACGATTGGCCTCATGGTGGCGCTATAAATTGAAAAAAACATAAAACAGGCTATAACCACCTGACCGTTAGTCCGATTGACTTGAAAATTGGTATGCAGTGTCTTGGTCCAAGGTGCCATGTATGTGTATGAGGACATTGGCGTATCTCAAAAAACATGGCCGCCATCGGCCAATGAAGTTTGAGCACCTATTAGACAAGGTTAACGGAGGCCGATCGGAACGAAACTCGATGAGCATGTTCGACTCATGGCCCTAAAGGTCTGTAAGAATTTTGAAAGAAATCGGCCACTAGTTGGCGCTAACGAGTTTTATGGCTCTGTAATCACGTGGTGTTACACTTATCGTCACAAAATGCATATCATTTGATAGATCTGCTCATCCTGAACAACTTTGCCTCTAGAACCATTGCTGTCAATCAAACCGTTCATTAAATATTCATGAATATGTTAAAAACCTACTTTTGCGAACTAGTCCCTGGTTTTTCGCCCGATCGGAACCACACCAGTCTAGGACAATTCTCTGGACTCTCTAGATCAATAATTATCAAAAAAAAGTTTAACTTTTGCATGAGTATGGCTGTAATAGGGTCATTTAGAAAAGGGGCGTGGTAAAATGCACTCAAAAGCCTATAAATCCTAAACGAAAACTCAGAACTTCACAAAAATTGATGAGCATATGTGTCATAAGAAATTTTATGGAGATCGGACCATAGTTGGCGCTATAACTGTTAAAACGCTTTAAAACCATATATTTCCTATGGTAAATTGCCTGTATTTGCTGTAAATGGTGTCTTCTATCATCATATAATGTTCATATCATAATGTTCAAAACCAGTGCAGCACAATTCTCTGAACTCTCTAGATCAATAATTATCAGAAAAAAAGTTTAACTTCTTCAAAAGGTGATTTTATATGAATATAATGACATATTAAGCCAATAAGTGGTATTTTACTGCCCCCTGCTGTCATTTCATCATACTACTCCCTAATATTGTTATAAAATTCATATTTAGACTTTATAAAATCATTATTTTAACATTTACAATCACATTTTGTCAAAACTCATCTATTGAGTATTACTATTGACAATTGTGTTACACTGAGATATGGAAATGGACGAAAGTAAATGAATGAAATGAAACGAAAGTATAACGGCATTTAAGCCACGCCCCCGAATACAAATTCATTCATAACTCGAAAACGGAAAGTCGTTGCGCGCTCAAATTTTGATGGTGAGGACATCTCCGGGCTCTTGATCGAAACGTGTCGTCGCGGGCCTCGGGAGCGCGCCCCCCGCGCATCGCCAGTCCGCGGGACCCCCGATTTTGAACGACCATTACTCCCGACCCAGACCACCCCGAACATTGTGTGAGAGCTCGTTGGAAAGGTCCCGTCTTTGGCTAGCTTCGATTCAAATGTGGTGTTATTTGCCCTGGGCATTCCAGATATAATAGCCCGAACAGATATGCCTTATAACAGCCATAACTCCCAGCCCCAATCGCCCAAAAACACCTTGATGGTCTCATTCAACAGGGCTCCTCAAGCACTATCTATGCTCTGAGTTTCAGAATTTTTCGCCTTTTGGTTCCTGAGATATAAGTAAAAAAACAAATTCCCATTCATTCATTCAAACACTTCAACTGTAAAATGTAAGCTATGATACCACTGTTGTCCACTAGAGGGAGCAGCAGGATTACGCATGATCTTTTAATTCGCTTTCAGTATTGGGAAATAAACAAATGCTTTAAGAAGCAATCTTTTTTATTATGATTTTTTTTTTTTTATGATATTTGTATATATTTTATTTTTTTATTATGATTATGAACGGTTTGATTGACATTAGTGATTCTTGAGGCAAAGTTGTTCAAGATGAGGAGATGAAGATATTTTCACAATATCACATCCTAAAAACATTGAAAACATATTTGTCTTTGTGTGTGTGTGTGTGTGTGTGTGTGTGTGTGTGTGTGTGTGTGTGTGTGTGTGTGTGTGTGTGTGTGTGTGTGTGTGTGTGTGTGTGTATGTGTTTGTGTGTGTGTCTGTGTGTAAGCATGCTTAATGGAAAGAACATGGAGAAACTGCTTTGTTTTACTGGTGGATAAAAAAAGTCTTTCAAATGAAAGTGAGTCAATTAGTGGTCTTCTACTATGGAAGCAGGACATTCTACTTAATAAAATATTTTCATCTGTGCTTTTGCATAAGTTTTTGGACTATATAAAATTATTGCATGAAAATCACCTATTATAACACAGTCATGTTTTGTCAAAGTTTATCACTTCATTTTTACTGAGCTCTCAGTTTGAACAATTCTGCCTCTCAGTGATTAATTTGAAATCTGAAAATGGTGTTATACAGAGGAGATTTGCAATTATCATTTTGTTACCTATCTTTTATTTTAAATATCTACATCTACAACAAAATGTGTGTGCATGTGTGTGTTCAAGCATGGTTAGTGTATTAAGTATTATTGTTTAAGTATGATTGTTTTCATTTACATTTTAACCACCAGAAGAAGAACACTCATTGGTTCATTCTGCTCACTAAAATATTATTTTTCATTTTTTTTCCATTTGAAATATTGTTTAAACTTAATAAAATCATTAAAATAACATTTCAAATCATATTTTGTCTGTTTATAAATCCCACAGACTCACATTGGCTGCAATACTAATGTTTTTGTAAAACACAGACCTGATAGTCTAATCTGTGTGTATTGTGCATATATTATTGATATTATTACTATTGCAAATCATGTTATTATAACTCATATCTTAATAGAATATTATTTGTAATTTTAATTCTTTATTTCTTAATTGTTTTTTTATGATTACTACAGATATTATCACCAAAGATATCAACTACACCTTCACTTTTAGTATTGACATGCTGCACACACAGCACAATCACACACTCACTAATGCATTCAAATAAATGTAATCTTACTGTGCTACTTTATTTGTACATGATTAGAATGAACAGAAATCTAAGACTATTTTTCTTCTTTTGTTAAAGCCATTTCAGACTCCAAGTAAGCATTATATTACTAATCATCTATTTTAAAGGTGCCATACAATTGAAAACTGTATTTATCTTGGCATAGTTGAATGATAAGAGTTCTGGACATGGAACTGACATACCTTGAGCCTCAAACACCATTGTTTCCTCCTTCATGTGTAAATCTCCTGTTTGCAAAAGACCGCTGAAAAATGAGTGAATCCCACCATAACACCGACTGTGACGTTGGAGTCAGGATCATTAATATTTATACCCCCCAAATTTGCATTTCCCAGTCCATTTTCTAGGCCAGGCAGTGTTAATGTGGACCTGCACAGCCAAATCATCAGAAGATCTGCAGGTATTGTGAAGAAGCAAGCAAGGACAATAGTGAAAATGGCAGATCATGGATATAAATGTTATGTCTGAGGCTGTGCTGCGGATTTGAGAACTTTTCATTCCCTTCCCACAAAAGAGAACTGTCAACAGGCATGGTTGATGTTTACAACAGGATACCTCACCATTTTAATTCAAAGCTGTTAGTTTGCTCTTAACGGAGGCCGATCAGAACGAAACTCGGTGGGCATGTTCGACTCGTGGCCCTAGAGGTCTGTAAGAATTTTGAAAAATCAGCCACTAGTTGATGCTAACAGGTTTTACGGCTATGTAATCACGTGATGCATATCATTTGATAGATCTCCTCATACTGAACAACTTTGCCTCAAGAACTACTGCTGTCAATCAATTTGTTCATTAAATACTTGCGATTATGTTAAAAACCTACTTTTGCGAACTAGTCCTAGGTTTTTCGCCCGATCAGAAATATACCAGTGCAGTACAATTCTCTGGAAGCTCTAGATTATTAATTATATAAAAAACTTTAACTTTACCCATTGGGTAGCCATAACAGGATCATTTAGAAAATGGGTATGGCAAAAAACACTCAAAAGCCTGTAAATCCTAAACAAAAACTCACTAAACTGCCTTATGTGCTTAAAGACCCTAAATGCTTGAACCCCGCTAAATGCTGCTTGCAGCTTTAATTGTTTCTGCTGCTGCTGCAGATCAAGTACGGATACAGCAGGAACCAATCAGCTGCGCCCTATAGAGAATGATGTGATTGCAAGAAGGTTGAGTTAAGGACCTATTAGCCTGCGCCATCTAGTTTCATGACAGAACTTACTAATTAAAACACCTGATTCAACTCATCAGTTTCTTAGTGTGTTGAACATCTAAAACATTCTGGGGTTGTCAAGACTGGCATTGAGAAACACTGCTTTATATCACACAACTGTATACAGACAAATGACAAAAGTGATTTATCTAAAGTGTTAGTGAAACCCTAAAGGCTTTTCTGTACCTGATTGAGTAAAACAAAACGGGAATCAATTAGACCTACTGGCAGAGGTGAAACACACAAGACATGCCGCAGTATTGGAAAACTTGTGTATGTCATTGTGCTTGTCTCCTTCCTACACTAAAAACACTGAAAATAAATCTGATTGCAAGGGTAGCTAATGTGATCTCTTAAGGAGAGTTCTAGAGCCTTCCCTGAGAGTGATTATCAAGAGAGCATTGAATCAACATGTGTTTTAATTGCCTGTCTACACATGTGTGAATGAGGAGACTGAGTTCACTAGGTCTACATTTTTCAAAAGACAGAGATCAAGCAGTGGAAATTACCTTGTGAATCAATATGACAAAACGATCTCTCTTAATTATCTGCCTTTGGCCCAAGATGCTGGAATAGGCTCCAGCATCCCTGCAACCATGACAAATAGATTGTAGAATGGATTAATCACTCTTAATGCTCTGCCTAATGTTGAAATACATGTTTACTGCTTGAAAATTGTACAGGTAAAGGGAAAACATGCATGTGATAATAGATATTAAATGTAAAACTTAAATGTACTTACTGTGTAAAAAACATACTGTGAACTTAAACACAACAGAACTTCACCAATGAGAAAGAGAGGCATTAAAGAGGCAGTACCAATCTTAGTACTTAATCTTAGAAGACTGAACCACTCAAAAACAAGTGAGGGACACAACGCTGTCGTATTCCATATTCCTTTCCAATAAAAAAATAAAAAAATAAAAAAATCGAGAATAGAAATATTAATTACACTAATGTATAGCATTGTAATATACAGTGGGTACGGAAAATATTCAGACCCCCTTAAATTTTGCACTCTTTGTTATATTGCAGCCATTTGCTAAAATCATTTAAGTTCATTTTTTTTCCTCATTATTGTACACACAGCACCCCATATTGACAGAAAAACACAGAATTGTTGACATTTTTGCACATTTATTAAAAAAGAAAAACTGAAATATCACATGGTCCGTATTCAGACCCTTTGCTGTGACACTCATATATTTAACTCAGGTGCTGTCCATTTCTTCTGATCATCCTTGAGATGGTTCTACACCTTCATTTGAGTCCAGCTGTGTTTGATTATACTGATTGGACTTGATAGGAAAGCCACACACCTGTCTATATAAGACCTTACAGCTCACAGTGCATGTCAGAGCAAATGAGAATCATCAGGTCAAAGGAACTGCCTGAAGAGCTCAGAGAGAGAATTGTGGCAAGGCACAGATCTGGCCAAGGTTACAAAAAAAATGTCTGCTGCACTTAAGGTTCCTAAGAGCACAGTGGCCTCCATAATCCTTAAATGGAAGACGTTTGGGACGACCAGAACCCTTCCTAGAGCTGGCCGTCCGGCCAAACTGAGCTATCGGGGGAGAAGAGCCTTGGTGAGAGAGGTAAAGAAGAACCCAAAGATCACTGTGGCTGAGCTCCAGAGATGCAGTCGGGAGATGGGAGAAAGTTGTAGTAAGTCAACCATCACTGCAGCCATCCACCAGTCGGGGCTTTATGGCAGAGTGGCCCGACGGAAGCCTCTCCTCAGTGCAAGACACATGAAAGCACACCTGAAGGACTCCAAGATGGTGATAAATAAGATTCTCTGGTCTGATGAGACCAAGATAGAACTTTTTGGCCTTAATTCTAAGCGGTATGTGTGGAGAAAACCAGGCACTGCTCATCACCTACATCCAATACAGTCTCAACAGTGAAGCATGGTGGTGGCAGCATCATGCTGTGGGGGTGTTTTTCAGCTGCAGGGACAGGACGACTGGTTGCAATCGAGGGAAAGATGAATGCGGCCAAGTACAGGGATATCCTGGACGAAAACCTTCTCCAGAGTGCTCTGGACCTCAGACTGGGCCGAAGGTTCACCTTCCAACAAGACAATGACCCTAAGCACACAGCTAAAATAACGAAGGAGTGGCTTCACAACAACTCTGTGACTGTTCTTGAATGGCCCAGCCAGAGCCCTGACTTAAACCCAATTGAGCATCTCTGGAGAGACCTAAAAATGGCTGTCCACCAACGTTTACCATCCAACCTGACAGAACTGGAGAGGATCTGCAAGGAGGAATGGCAGAGGATACCCAAATCCAGGTGTCAAAAACTTGTTGCATCTTTCCCAAAAAGACTCATTGCTGTATTAGATCAAAAGGGTGCTTCTACTAAATACTGAGCAAAGGGTCTGAATACTTAGGACCATGTGATATTTCAGTTTTTCTTTTTTAATAAATGTGCAAAAATGTCAACAATTCTGTGTTTTTCTGTCAATATGGGGTGCTGTGTGTACAATAATGAGGGGAAAAAATGAACTTAAATGATTTTAGCAAATGGCTGCAATATAACAAAGAGTGAAAAATGTAAGGGGGTCTGAATACTTTCCGTACCCACTGTAATATAAAAATAATATACACAATTAGTTATTTTAATATAAATTGATAACATATTAAAAATCATTATTTTATATTTAATACTCATATACAGTATAAGGAGCACCGTTTTCAACTAAAAACAGAAAAAAATATTATGCATTTTGGCCGTACGTTTACACGACAACAGCGTTTTGGGGCCCTGAATAACGGGTTTCAAAGTTTTTGAAAACAATATTGTCTCGGTGATGTCACTCGCATGCGTAGTTCAGTCTATAGGCGCGTAGTGTTTCGTAGTGGCATCGCCAACTACTGGCCTGGCAGAGTAATACAGAGTTTTTTAGTTGTTTTCGCAGATGTGAACGGGATCGTTTTGACAACGTTGTCGTCTGAGCGCGAAAAACCGCAAAGAAAAGCCTTTCCATTTTTTGTACATCATTGTTTTGTAAACATACCCTCAATGAATAAATTACCAAAAATAAATGTAATGCATTCACACCACGGCTGCTACATAGACAAACATACACAGTGTGTGTGTGCTGGCGATCTGTAGTGGAAGTGTACATAATCTGCTCTAATGGGCAGTGACATTATTCATGACAAAGTGATTTTAAGAAGCCTGATGATAAGTGTATGATTAACCGTTTGAGATGCTAATCCCTTATGCTTAGAACGCTAATTGGTTCCTAATGTGTACTTAATCGGAGCTCTAGTAATTGACTTATTTTTGCAGGGACATAAGCTGTAATCCTGCAATCGTTTTTGTGAAAGCACATCTTGGTTTCAAAAGAGATTCACTATTACATCATTTTTGAATGTTCATACATGACATGATTAATGTCTCATAATATAAAGTTATTAAAAGTAACCTCAAAGTTTGTACCAGTGACCATGTAATATCCCTCAGATATTAAACAAATTCATCTTTGTCATGTGTTTTTTTATTTTTTTTACCTGACAGCTTTCACTGTGGTTAGCCTGAGGTAAAATGTGGTCAGTTCAGAGCTGCAAATGAAAGTGTAATTTGTGTGAAAACAGGTGTGCTTACACACAGTTAAAGAAGTTATGATGACAACAGTGTTAGGTGAAAACAAGCTATATGAGAATGAAAGCAATAAAATGTTGTACAAAGCTGTGAAAATTCATTTACAAGCTATATATGTCATGGATATCGAAAGATTTACCGCTCGGCTTCACGCAGTAGCGGAATACAGTTGTCTTGTCAGTGCTAAATACGGTTATAGGCTACACACCCAATTCAGTTATTTTCTATAGTAACAGCTTCATTTTGTAACAGAACTGATGCCATTACTGCATTTTTTCGATAAACTGTGCTGTGTGAATGGAATCATACTAGATCACTAGGTTACGTAATATAATGTCACTCTGTACTCATGTG
This sequence comes from Rutilus rutilus, assembly GCF_951802725.1. Classification (NCBI taxonomy): domain Eukaryota; kingdom Metazoa; phylum Chordata; class Actinopteri; order Cypriniformes; family Leuciscidae; genus Rutilus; species Rutilus rutilus. The sequence continues at coordinate 22,417,163 of NC_140224.1, forward strand.
TGTCGCGTGTTTTCAGCTCGATGGTGTTTTAAGCCCCCCAATGGCTCCTTAGAGGCAGCTAACCCTACCCTCAACCTTAAACCTACCCATCCCCTCGCTGCCTGGAAGGCGCCGTTGGGGGCTTAAAACACCAAACACCGTGTTTTCATGTGGGGTTTCGGTAACTCACATAGACGGAGATATAAACTGCGGTTTATTTAAAGGTTTTAGATTTAGATTTAATGATCGCTGTACAGACCCAGCTAACATGGCTAACATTCTGGCAAGGTTCTCTCAAAGTTTCTCTCAAACCTTCTTCCAGTAATAATAATCAAATATTCGTTCTAAGTTATGTGGTATTTATCAAAACAATAAAAAAAAAAACCTTTTTAAAAAGTTTTTAAAACCTTACAACTTACTTGTTTCAGATGGTTTAGAGATTTCACTAACATTCACATAACTAAGAAAGAAAAACATTTTAAAACTGGACGTTTTGAACATTATGAGAACATTCAGAAATACGTTGTCATAACTTTATGGGTACGTTAGCAAACCGTACTTAGAAACATATTTTTGTTAGCTGCGGAGCAGTTCCCATCAGACCAGAGGCGCAAACCTACGACGGTGCTAAGGTGGTCACATTAGCACAATATTGTCAATAGCATAACAATGTATTTAGCACAGCACAAACAGAAGTCACTTGCAAAATAAGCATCTTATTATCAGTCGACAGTGAATTCAGGTGATCAATGACCGTGAGCAAATTTGCATGGGTAACTTTATCGTTCTCACACGAAACTCCCCATAACACTGTTTAATAGATTTCGTCCGGAAATTTCCCTAGGCAATTATAAATGTGACCACACCTTTATGGACGCCGTCATCATTAATATTTAGCCTACTTTATGCACACTTATAGCTGATAAGTTACAGGTTACAGCTGATATTCACATCTATGTCAAAATTAGGAAAGATACTTGACACGTTAGTGAAACTTAGACAAAATTTAGCAGGCAAAAAGCTATGTTGTCAACAGCGTAGCGATGTATAAAGCACAGCTCACCAAAGACTTTATATAGAAAGACAGTGCACTCGTACAGTATATACTATGAACGGGAGAAAGTGCTATGCGCAAAATGGCGGAATAAGTCCCGCCTTCTAAATAAAAGAGCCAATCGCCGATTGGTAAAGTCATCGCGTCACTGCAGCTGCCGTTAGAAGCTCCGGTTGCTATAGAAAGAGCCACTGTTCTGACATGCGCTTAGGAATGTACACACTTTATTAAAGCGTTTTGAACATAAGAAACTACATTTATGATACAGTTGTTGTCAAATTTCATTTCTGATTTCAAATATGAAATTTAATCGAAAGCGTAAACCGTAAATGACATCAATTGCGGACAGTCTTTCTTGCAGCATGGTGGACCGCAGATATGATTTTTATCAGCTGCTGGCGCGAGACATGAATAGCCTAAAAATGAAATGGAAAAAATTAAATAAAAATAAAACTGCCAGTAGGTGGCGGCAAATCATTGTCATAATGAGTGAGTCAATCATTCAGTCAAACAACCTGTTCAAAACGGCTAATTCATTTAAGGACAATTGACTGCAAGTACCTGTGTCTGAAAGCTTGTTGCCTTGTTGCCCTATCAGGATATGACTTTGCAGGCAGCGTTTGAGCATTAAGGTTCCTTACGAAATACAAAATAGAGCGAGCTTTGGAGATAACTAAGAGAATATTTCATTGCTAAAGTAGTCATTTTTTTTGTCATAAACAGTAGAAAAAATGTATCAAAAACTTACATTTACACAACTTTCAGATGCGTTGTTTAAAATCATCCCGTTTGCAATAGTGCTGATGTTCGGGAAAACATAGGCTATCCTGAGTTATAAACATATAAATATAGGCTATTTTAAAAACAAGAACTCATAGGGACACATTTTCTGCCCTATATATCTTGCATTTTGGGAGTGTTTTATTCATTTCGGTGCCATTTTTGCCCCAAGCCATGAGTTTTCGACCCTGGTGAGTGTGCAAGGCTAACTTGAACATGAAATCAGTTATTCATTTACACAGTTGTGGGTCGAATACCATATGTAAACTGTAAACAGGACAGTCTGAAGGTGTAGTCACATTTCTGATTGTTTGGCAAATTTGAGCAAAATCCAGACATTTCAATAGAAATTCAATGGGTTAACCAACAAAAAGCTCCTTAGTTTGAAAGTGTGTTAGCTGTGCTTCATTTCAATGGACCCTTTTGCCCGCAAACTTTTGCTAATGTGATAGCACCTTGAGAGACACCTGTTATTAATTACGGTTGTCAATGCCAAACAATGTGACACATAGCCACTAAGTTTACTTCCCATTCATACAGTATATGCTTTCCTACTTTAAAATCATGTTTTTAGGCCTCTATCCAAAGCAGTGGTTGTCCTCTCCATCATAGAGATCCTGGAGGGATCAATTCTTCATGTTTATTGCACCTAATCAGGGGCAACTCTATTTATATCCATAATTCAGTGCAACCTCCCCTTTAGTAGTTCTATTTTTTGGATAGTGGGACATGACTGTAGTGTCCGAGTCTCCTGCATGCCCTTACACACGGGAGGGACACAATCCTCACATAGTACTCATTTGTTGGGTTATTTAAAAATGTGTAATCCGCTTACCCATATTTCAGTTTCGGGGAGGGGGGGAAGCACTTGTACACAAGCATAAACAGCTATAAGACACCACAGGGCATCTATATTTCACATCCTGAGCTTTGAAAGCTGATTTTTTAATAAACATGTGCTTCCTTTCAAAGTGAGCTCCTTTAAATCACAGAGATCACGTTTCTGTCAGAAGAGGAGCAACTTCAAATGCCAACGCATTGCAGAGGAAAGTGAGGAATATTTTAAAACCCATGGGGTTCCCTGTGTTCCCAGTGCACAGATTTAAGCCATGTTCCCATCCAGCTGACTGAACTGATGGGTAGAACCTGACACAGAGAGAGAGAGAGAGAGAGAGAGAGAGAGAGAGAGAGAGAGAGAGAGAGAGAGAGAGAGAGAGAGAGAGAGAGAGAGAGAGAGAGAGAGAGAGAGAAATGAAAAAGTCAAGGGCATGAGGATTTGAGGACATAAAGAAAGACAGAATGAGAGCTGTGGGTGGCAAAAGATAAAGCAGCCTTTGTGTATTTTCAAATGAAGGATCACAGAGTCTTGCATTATCCTTGATACTGATTCAAATGCAAAATAGTAAAATAGTAAATAGTAAACCAACCAAGGTGACAAAATATCCCTGTAAACAGCAATTAATTTTACTCTCTAAAATAAAACATTACATCTGTTAAATATCTAGGCTAAAATGTAATGAATATAAAGAGCCTTTATCCTCTAGGCAAATCCTATTTTTAGGTGGCAAATGCCACTTTGGATTAGCGTCAATTTGTAGTATATACTGCCCCCTACTGAATGAAACAGACACTACATACTACAAAGCAGAAGTGTAATCAAGAAGAACAGGAGTCTTCAAATATTAGCCCAAGGACCCCTTGGTGAAGATGGAGAAGGGACCCCTGTTACATATTGTAGGCTATAGAACTCAGTGCTGCATTTTATAGTTTAGCCTATTATAACATACTTACAGTACTATAGGCCTATACATTTATTGACATCCTTTTACTAGGTTTGTAATTTACATAGGCCTACATACATTGATGTCCATTAAAGGGATAGTTCACTTTGAAATTAAATTTTGGTATGTTTTAGCTTACCTCAAGGGCATCCAAGATGTAGGTGTCTTTTTTTTTCCGCAGTAGTTTCAATTTTGATATTTTTAGGTCAAACCGTTCTTGTCTGTCAGTCATATAATGCAGGTCTATGGTCACTGTCTCAAAGAGCACGCACAGAGTCCAAATTAAAACAATTCCCCGTCGTCCAAATTAAACAATTCCCCATCGTAAGTACACATTGATGGCCTAAGACACGAAACGAGTGGTTTGTGTGAGAAAACAAACAGTATTTATATAGTTTTTACCTCTTATACACAGCCACGTCCAAGTGATCTGATCTGACGTGTACGCAGACTGGTGCAGAGATATATACACTAGACGTCGCCTTGTCTACGGCAGTTCATTGGAACGAATGTCTTTAAGGCGACATCTAGTGTATATATCTATGCACCAGTCTGCATACACGTCACACACCAGGATGCGCGCGCGCCCTCAGATCACTTGGACGTGGCTGTGTATAAGAGGTAAAAACTATATAAATACTGTTCGTTTTCTCACACAAACCGCTCGTTTCGTGTCTTAGGCCATCAGTGTGTACTTACGATGGGGAATTGTTTAATTTGGACGACGGGGAATTGTTTTAATTTGGACTCTGTGCGTGCTCTTTGAGACAGTGACCATAGACCTGCATTAAATGACTGACAGACAAGAACGGTTTGACCTAAAAATATCAAAATTGAAACTACTGCGGAAAAAAAGACACCTACATCTTGGATGCCCTTGAGGTAAGCTAAAACATACCAAAATTTTATTTCAAAGTGAACTATCCCTTTAAGGAAATTTTTTTTTTTTTTTTTTTTTTTTTTTTTTTAAGGAAAGCCATACCGTAGGCATTAACATTTTTAAATTTGGGACAGAAGATTAAAAAAAACACATAATAATTGGCAGACTGCCTTTTGAAGAACACTATGCATGGAATTTGACAGTGGCCTTCAAAGTCACATTATCAAAGACAGCACAGGATAAGATGATTATATTATCAATGAGACTACATTCAAGGACTTATTATTTGTGAAAGCTGCCAAGAGAACAATATCCAGTTGTGTTTCCTAACAATCGTAGTCAGATCCAGAAAAACGGAAGGCCATTAACAATCTTAAATAATTAATTATTTAGTCGGCAAGGCCACATTATCTGCACTAAAAGTCTTTTTATTGCAGGAGCTGCACTGACACCTAGTGGTCAACTCAGGTACTCGTTTGCAGCTTAATCTTTCAGATGTTTGCACATCACGTTCGCATGATAAAAGGGAGAACAAATGACATTTCCTTTCAAATTCAAATTTATTTTTAATGACATTACACAAACGGATAATTAAAAGCATTTCAGTTGGACAGCTCGTATTTTAACATCTAGCTACCACACAAAGAAATGTTTGTAAAAATAGTGTCCAATGTACTGAACGTTTCACCCATATTTAGATTATTTTTGGTAGCATAATTTCGTCTAACTTTGCAACTACAAGTCATGTCAACTAACTCTCATTGGAGTATTAGTAGATTGTCTGCTTAATATCTGCTAACTCTTCTGATGCTCCTCCAACAGACATTCTATTATAACTTTCCAACTTCTAGTAAACTTATTCTACAAACCCAAATCCTAACACCAACCTAACAGTCTGCTACAGTCTACTAAGACTCTAAAGAGAGTTAGTTGACATGTAGTTACTAGTTAGATTGTATAAAGTGTAACCGTTTTCTTACAGTGCCGAACAAATCAAACCCTTAGTTTAATATGTAAAGACCATGACTTGATCCAACATAAAATCAACAACTGCTCCATACTCTCACTACCGTTCAGTTTTGATAGTATCCTTAAAAAATGATGAGTGAAAATATGCAGGTAAAACAGTAAATGTGAGTGAAGAAGGAAAGAAACACCTCACATTTGGAATGGATCTGCTCACTGAGGGGAGAGACATGTTGACAGGCTGGAGCTAGTAATGGAGAACTGACACTGACACATGAGGCCTCACTCTCGCCCATTCAGGACTCTCACCCAGTCAAAGTTTCAAAAGTTGCTGGCTTTCGGTAACAGCCCAAAGAGCACGGCCCTGGCTCACGTTGCACGCTGAAATACTGCCGCGTTGCTTTCTTTAGTGTCGCTGTCTTCAATTAATTATTTTATTATTTGTTAAACTAGACTAAACCACCTTAGAAATTTCAGTTTTCTAATTTAATCTAGGGTAAAGGGACAATTCACCCATTTACTTTCCACACCTGTTCTGTAGAACACAAAAGAAGATATTTTTTCATACAATGAAAGCCAATGGGGTCCAATGTTGTTGGAACCTCATCGACTTTCATTGTATGGGCAAAAAAAGTTGCAATCATCTTCAAAATATCTTCTTTTGTTCTGCATAAGAAAGAACCTCAGCTTTGGAATGACATGAGGGTGAATAAATGATGAAATAATTTCTATTTTTGCGTGATCTATCCATTTAAATGTCTGTTTTATTCATCTGACACATTGTAAAATGTCAGGTAGAGTTCACTAACTGATGAATAGACTTTATCAGTCACAATATACGATTTTTTTCTGCTGTTAAACCTGGCACAGCATCGCGTTGTGCAGTTACTGTAGTAAAATGCTATGGGAGTTGCTTTGCAATCACAATCACTGTGTGACCGTATACAGGAGAAACTGGTGGGATGGCAAAACTGCACAAAAACGGACTATTTGTCAGAGAGGCTCCTGAAAAAAAAAGCATTGTACTTCACTATACAGGAAAGAAAGGCTCTGATATCACTCAGCATGAACCCTGACATTAGCATCCGGCCAGCTAACCACAGTATACGCAACACCTCAGATTGCCATGCCACAACAGACCAACTTCACAAAGGTTCCTGTTGTTACAGTTCCCAAATCATTAAGATTCATAGCTTGCGATATTTACTCTAACAATCATAAAGGTAAAATAGCTGTGTAAATGTACTAATGCAGTATGTGATGAAATCACATATCAGGGAACATCCCTTTAGCAAACCATCTGCAAATAATGAGAACTGAAGCCCAGGTGATGAACAAATGAACTCTAATCATCCATCACAATGTTAATCTGCAATTGTATTAAGCAAATAAACAAGAATGCAAAAGGTACAGTCAACAAATCAAGTATGAAGTAATCAACTCTACAGTAAGGCTGATTGCAAATGACTTTACGTTAATGTGAGAGGGCAAATAATACAGTTTCTATCATTGTAATAATAGTAAGTATTATTGCAAATACTGATCATGTCAACATTAAGCAAGCATCTGTCATGAAATGTGTAAGGAATATGACTTACAAACAAAAGCAAACTGATAAGAACAAATATGGGTTTCAAGGTCAACTGATTTGCTAGATAAGGTGTTGCTCCACGTATGCAGGATCACTGTTAACACAATTGAACATCAACATAACATCGAAGAGAGGCAGCAATAAAACAAAAACCACAGAGAGCATGACTGAGACACCATTACAACAAATTGCTACTTAACATGACAAATTATGAAATGCTGTATGAGACTATAAAGGCAAGCAATGTCATTTTCAAAGCAACCTTTTCAGAATCTTGCTCAGTAAGTACCAGGAACACGTCTGTGAGGTTAGTCACAGACCACACATCATTCCAATTTAACATTTTGTAAAATAAAAAAAAAGACAATTATGAATTATTAGAAATGATGTCATGCAAAATGCATATCAAAGGGCCTCGGTCATCGGTCGTCCGGTCCATACTTTTGTTCGCAAAATGCAGCATGTAGTTTCTCAAATTTGAAATCTGGTCTTTTAAACCATTATCTGTATTGTGACAGATGGGTTTGCTTAACCCTCAATTGGTCCTTGGGGTCTATATGACCCCAAGCGACTTTTCTTTAATAAAAAAAAATGGTTCCCTTCATCTCAGTGGAATAAAATTTGGTGACTTTTCCTACATTATCTATCTATACACACAGAAAAAAACTGGGCTTGATTCGGTCGTTCTAAAGGTATGTAAAAAAAAAAGTCACAAATCTGTTCCTTGGGGTCAATATGACCCCACATTGAAATGAATGGGAAAATCGAAGAAAAAATGTTTTTTATTTTTCATTTGTCAAAAAAAATATATAAATCCAGAATAAATCTGAAAATTTCAATACCACAATGAAGTCCTGGTACTAGAGCACAAATGAAATGTGGAACAAACATGACCACTTGCACACACACATGTTCGCGCACACAAACACACACAAAGGTCTGACTCCAAAAGAAAGCATTTTTATAGAAATTGACAAATAAAATCAATAATTCCAGCATAAATCTGAAAATTCTCACACATAAATGAAGGCCTGGTACTAGAGCACTAATGTAATGTGGAATGAACATTATCACAGACACATATGCGCTCACACAGACACAGACACAAATACACACATAGACAGAGAAAGGGTGTGACTGCAATAGAGAGCATTTTTACTGAAATTGTGAAATAAAATCAATAATTTCAGCATAAACCTAAAAAATTTCACACATAAATGAAGGTATGGTATGAGAGCACAAATGCAACGTGGAAAGAACATGACTACACACAGATCAAATACACACAGAGAGACAAACAATAAAGATATTATTGCAAATTTATATAGCATTATTGCAATAATAAGACACTTCAAAAGACCTCAAACAACAAAAAAAAAAATTCTAAACTTTTTAAAATACATTAAATCAGTATTTTGTCAATGTTTAAATATGTAATTCATAAAAAAAGCTATTATAAGAGCATTAAGTCACATCCAGAAAAATGAATGGATCTCTATGGGGCCTCTGCTGGAAGTATATGGTAATTACACTTTGTGGCTAAAACTATATTAGCTACAAAAAAACATCTAACCAGCAGATGGCAGAATTATGCATCTAACACCTAGATCAATATCCAGAAACAACTCATAGTTAAATTTGATCATCATTAATGTGTTTTTTTCATAAAAAAACTATATTTCATATGTATGCTAATGGTGTAGTTGAGGAATTTTGCAGTAAATAGGTAAAAAAGTACTTCAAATCCCCCAAAACACAGCATTAATGAATAGATGAGAAGTAAACAAAAAAAAACATATATTATTTGTATAATTAAAAATGTATATTTTTTGTCCAATTTCTCTATCAATTGTTGGGGTCATATTGACCCCAAAGACCAGATTTGTAAACCGGAAACGAAGACCTTATGAGCAAGCAATGTCATTTTCAAAGCAACCTTTTCAGAATCTTGCTCAGTAAGTACCAGGAACACGTCTGTGAGGTTAGTCACAGACCACACATCATTCCAATTTAACATTTTGTAAAATAAAAAAAAAGACAATTATGAATTATTAGAAATGATGTCATGCAAAATGCATATCAAAGGGCCTCGGTCATCGGTCGTCCGGTCCATACTTTTGTTCGCAAAATGCAGCATGTAGTTTCTCAAATTTGAAATCTGGTCTTTTAAACCATTATCTGTATTGTGACAGATGGGTTTGCTTAAATTGTTAATCAATATGCAATAAAAAAGCTAATTTGCTGTTTCAGTGTAGCCACTGCATTTTGCCTTTGTGAAACAGCATAATGATAACATGGTAAAAGAGAACGTGGTTGGCCATAAACAATGATAAGCACTTAAACATCTTATTCACATTTTTTGTTGATGCTTCACAGAAATATTCTGTATTTTAGTAAACTGCATTAACATTTAAGTAATCCTGACTCACTGTACATAAGAGTCCAACAAGACAGATTATGATCCAAAGGTCAACTGCAGTTTCTCTCTTGGCGAAAAAAGGATCCAATCCAATATTCCCTGTACCGGTGCTCCCCATCCAGAGCTCTTAGAGGTTTTTAATTCCCATGCATCCAGCTAACTCATTTTATTACTCAATATTAAGTGCATGTTATAAAAGAGTGAAAGGTTTTAGGGCTCTGGTTACACACTAGATATATCACTGCAACCAACATCTGTTTAAAACATGTTAATCATACTGTATTTAAAATTCAACTAGTTTTGTTTTAAATCTAAAAACATGTTTTAAGGTTTGAAATAAAGGGCTGGCAGAAGTTTTCACAGGACAGGGTGACAATGTCCAACTATGAGATTGAAGCCAGTCTTTTTGCACTTGGGCTAAAAATAGCCTTGTACTCTTTCTTCAGAAACAGAGTACCTTTCTTCTCTTTCCCCAGTGCTAAACATTGGGACATGCTGACTCAGGCCTCCAAAACAGTTAAGACGACATGATGAATCAGATTATTTTGACCCATCAGATTCATTGCATCAACGCAGCATTTCTGCCAAAGTGACAAAGCTAACATGTGGCTCCACATGACGTACATAATGCTGTTAAGCAACACTGTCCGTTTCTCCAAACATCTCCAGAGACCCTCATCTGCTGAATTCTGCTGGTGGTTCTACAAATGTGTTTGTATCTAACAAATCTTATAGAAAAAACGTCAATAAAAGTGATGCCGTAGCAGATTATTCGGCCAGTTTGACCGCAAAGCAGCAGAGCATCCGAAGAAGCCCTAAATTTCTCCCTTTTTTTTTTTTTATTTCCACAGAGTAAGTCATGAAGCGCCCTGTGCGTCAACACATCCTCTTGTGTTGAAGATCAAAACCTCATCAGTACTTATTAATTCCGAAGAGACGGACCCCGTGGAACTGAGGAAGTTTGGGGACAAGCACGGTGAGCAGGGAAACGGTGTTGATGATGAAGTGGACCCTGTCATACTTTGTATAGAAACTGGTCAGGAAATACCTGTAGAGGGGAAGGACAAGGACAAGATCAAGTCAGATGTCAGACGGCAACATGAGATGCACAGATGCAGAGGTTATAGAAGTTGCTCAAGCAAGCACAGCACAACACTGCATCTAATGGGAAGACAGGATGTGGTTTCTTCATGCTTTAACAATGTTACAAAAAGACATATTTACCTTATTAATGAGTAGTAGTATTCTAAACAATAGTGCACGTTACTCTAAGATAAAAATAGTTTGTCTATAATATAATATAATAAGAGTTGTCAAAACGCATTAAAACAAGTCAAAACGCGTCTTAATAACGCAGCCTAATAAACCTGCTGCTGTCTGTCATTAATGTTAATCAAAGAACAACAAACACTAAGTGCCCTTGAATGAATCACTTTTGTAGCTTTAATTAGTATTAATCTTTATTCAATGTATAATGTATGCAGTGAAGACTGCACAGTGTTTGATTTGACCTGTTAGACACAGTTTTCAAGGTTACTTGGGTCAAAAACAATGAAAACAATAACTTTTTTTTGTGCATTTTAGCAGGGCAGGTAAAAATCTGAACTGGCCCGACGGGACCAGTAGATAAAAACCGTAGCTTTAAGACAAGGCTAAATGTGACATCTATTACAATGGGTTAATGTGAAGATTTTTTTAAGTTCACGTACATTTAAAATTGTCATATTTTTTAAAGCCTATTAATGTTCAATTTGATAGCTTTCAATGATGCTGTTATGTTGAAGGGCTATAATTAATAGCTAAAATTGAGGGGAAAAAAATCAATTTAACAGAGACATCAGTATCAGTGATACTGGCCTTCATTCATAGTGCTTGGTAAAAAGATGCCATTAAACAAATGTTTAAAGTATATAATTTTTATGTTGTTTCTAGATTATTTTGGAGATTCAATGTGAAAGTATTACAAAATAAAAATATATTAAAAACTTTAATGTTGGGTGTGATTAATCAAATTTTAATTACAGAAAAGTGTGTGATTAATTTAAAAAAAATACCTTGATTAACAGCACTAAATTAATAATATAATATAATAACTGAAATAAGCTGAAGTTAATAAAACTAAAATTCTAATAAATTGAGGCTAAATAGAAATATTTAAAAAGCTACTATTAATTTGAAACCTGAAAAAAAAAAAATTAAAAGCCAATTAAAAATATCAATAAATACTCTAATAATATATAAAAATACTAAAATAACTTTTCTCCATTCAATTCCCACGGGGTATAATCGAAACTGCTGAAAACAATATCTTAAAGCTAGTTTGCTGATCTTAGCTGCTCTCTCAGACTGGTGAAGCTGGACTGTTGAGTACTTTTCTGCTGGTCAGTCAGGGAGACTAACCTAAACAGCTAAGCCAGGCTAACAACAACCTTATCCCTCACTGTATAGCCGACAGATACACCCTTGCAACAGGAGAGGAGAAGACACGAGAGAGAAGAAAACAGTAGAGCAAATGACCTGACTGACTAAATATTTCTAAATCCGGCTCTCCTTGCCAGCAGACACCACAGGAAGTCAGCATCGCTGCCTCTTGCTCATGGCAGTGCAGTGCAAGCTGTGAAAGCCTTCACAGTGCATGTGCAGAACAAATTGGCGTGACGAACAGAATGAAGCTCCTAACAGCACTGAGTGAAAGCAAACACTCTTACAGTATAATAGGGGTGATGGTGAGAAACTTTCGAGAGGCGGTGAACTGGACCCCGTAGTCCATCTGTTCCCAGTGGGTCAGTAGCCGGGCCTTGCCTTGGTCCGGAGTCTCAAACGGCGTTCCTTTAACCGTGTGTAGGAAGATATACATGCACTACAACAGAAAGACAGTCACAGAACATCATGACCTTTAGTACAATTCTTCAAAGCTCTATTAGCAGATGTTGTGCAACTCTTAGGACAACAGCAAGAGCTGATCTGGTTTGGGAGCAGGATGACTAAGAAAGGCGATACAGGATGGCTCTGTAAGTCCGCCATTGGCTGAAATTACAGAACCTGGAGTCAGCAACTTAACGGGCCAAAATAAAATGTTGGCATTTCAGAGATCCTGCAGCTGGGGACTGTCACAAAACTAATGATTATTTCAAACCTCTGCTTCTTAAGAAAGCAGCTGTGCTACATTTACACTATGAAACTAATGCAATGGTTCTCAATTGCTGGATTGTTACGCAAAATGTTTTGCAGGTCAGTTATGGGTCACAGAGAGCAGCAAATTACAATACTACTAACTATAGAAGTGTAGCTAAGCCCGGTTCGCACCAAGAACGATAAGAATAAAGATAACTGTAGCAACAACAAAATTGACGCCCACATCAACACATGATAAGGTTCTATTTATGATTTAGTTAGGTCATCTGCCACTTTAAATGCTTGAGCTCTTTAAAGTTGGATCGATTCTAAGTGGCTGTCAATGATTATTCAGGAAATCATTAGGCTATTGTTATAGCTGTGGTGTGGATTTCCCTATTCTCATAGAATTGGAGCTATTATTAAACTTTATAGTTGTGGGCGGCGAACAGTATAAACGGGCCTTTAGGATAGCACAACAGAATGTGAAATCAGTTTGTAAATAGGAGGGGGGAAATGCTTTCACTTGTCAATGTCGGCGTCTGTAATTTGACAGGTTGCATCCTTAAGACAACGTAGACTATATTAAATACAAAATAAAAGTATGTCAAAATAGTATATAAAACTATATCAAATAGGTTCACTTGCAGTGAGGATAAACACAGTGTGTGCTAAAAGCATGAATCTATGAAAATGTTCTCTTCAGTCAATATGTCATGTGAATAATTCTGCATATTGTTGAGCCTATGAAGTTGCCTATTCATGCATGGTAGGGTATATTAAAGACATTTCAGTATTATTTAGTCAATTTTGGTACTGTGTTGGATCACCACTTGACTTAGCAAATCAATCACTGACCTAAAATCTTATTGCGGTTCTCTTCGTAACACCAGCAGATGAACTTTCTAACATGAGACTGTGCACATGTCATTCTTACCATGTTGTGGATGAGGTTGGTGAGGGTCCAGACCACAGGCACGCTGACGAAGGGTATGCTGAGCAATATGATGTGTAGAAGGCCGATGCCAAGCACATATGAAAGCCATATACCCCTGCTGTTCATCACTCGCGTGTTTGGATTCACCTCACTGTGCGCCGTGCCCACATTCATCCTCGCGCAGAAGAGGGACACTCACAACTATTGCGCACTTACTGTCACAGACAAGAAGCAAATGTAAATGCACGTGTGTGTTTAGAATTACATTTAGTTCACTGACATTTAGATGCATAAACTACAAGAAGTCATAAAACAAAATGTAAAAATCACCATCAATATGCAGAGTGTGGAAAAGCAACTTCTGATACTGTTCAATATTGTTGTTATTTAAAATAAAAGTAGGACAAAGCACTGTTCACTTACAGTAGAATATTGCGCAAGAGCCTTCACGAATCACGAACTTCACAATAAGTCCTTACGAAAATAATAAACAGCGCTATTATCCTCGTTTCGTAAACGTTATCAGGATATCTTCCTTTCTGGAGCCTTTGTGCAATGTAGCCTTGCTGTTTCGCGCACACGAAACTTGACACGTCTGTTTATTTCATTATGTTTGCTTTGAAGCACTTTGTTCCTGTGCAAACAGATGGTGACAACACAGCAAGACTTCATCGTTTCACGTCATAATTTTACTGAATTTACCTTTAGAAAGATGGAAATGTATTCATCGTTATAGCCGCCGATTGGATTGTTGTGCGTCACGTGGAGGATGTTGCCCAATAGGCATTGGATGCGTTGATAATTTGCTGAAAAGGCGCACGCCCCCTAACGTCATAGAAAGTGCTAGTGAAGAGAGATTAGACGATTATGCAAAAATACAGAGATTTATGGGTATAGTAGTTTATTTAAACGAAATATTATACATAATGTAGTAGTCACAAATGTCTGTTTTGTAATAACAAGTTCAAATGTGACAGGATTTAGCAATGGATAGGCTACTTTGTATCCCGTTATGAAAGTTTCAATGCTTTCATTGTTTTAAAGGGGAAGTTCACCCTAAAGTGAAAAACTGTGCAATAATTTACTCTCCCTCGTGTTGTTGTCAAAACTGTATCACTTATTTTTATTCTTGTGGAACAAAAAAAAACAGTGCAAAACAGTCACCAATTACTTTTAATGTTTTTAAATGCAGTGAGAGAGAAAGGAGACAAATGTGTCTAATTCTTCCTAACTTTTCTTTCTGTGTTCAGCAGAACAAAGAATAACAAATTGGATTGGATTAACTTAAAGATGATTAAATGGTGACAGGATTTTCATTTTGCTGAACTATATGGCAAGCCATTTTAGCTTTTAATGTTCCCAGCATTACTCGTCTTAATTGCATTTTTACTATTTCAATTAGAGAATAATAATAAATGAAGGACTGCAAATGTCAGGATATATGCATAAACAACAAGACAAGATGACTGTCTTTCCTTTTAAAAGAGCTAAACTTTTCTCCTGAATAGACTTGTCATGCCTGCATTTCTATATGTAGAAATTCATAGAAACTTAATTTTAAAATATGAACAATAAATTCATCCCTCAGTTTTCTAGTTTTGTCTGCCTACTCTCATGTGGTTTCTCGCCCTCACGCTTATCTCTCCTGTCACCAGACCCTTAGAAAATGAAAAATGCACAAAATTAATGACATTCATAGTCATAGTCATAGTCATGCAGAATCATCAGTGTTGGGCATTTTACTTAAAAAATTTTTAATTAGTTATAGTCACTACGTACTTCTCACAAATAGTAACTGAGTTTGTAACTGAGTTACATCATTATACAAGTAACTAATTACCATGGAAAGTAACTATTGTGTTACTTAAATAAAAAATAAAAAAAGTAAATACTGTATGTCAAATAACTTGGATGCCCCCAATATTAAATATATTAAATGAATGAAATGGACACTAAATAGAATAAATTATTATTATTAAACATTGTACACTAATCTACACTATTTTAATGTTGCTGTGGGACAATGTGAGAGACGTTCCCTGCAGGTTATTTTTAGATTTAATTTTTATTTCCATGTAAACTAATTAAACATGCTACCATGATGATACCAATAGGATACAGAGATTATTCTAATGCTGTGTAATTTATTTATAAACAAACTATATAATGCTCGGACACACTCTCTCTCACGCACTGTCGCTCGCGGACATACTCGGGGGCCCTATCATACACCCGGCGCAATGCAGCGGCAGGCGCGATGCAAGTGTTTTTTGCTAGTTTCAGCCCGACGCAGTTAGCATTTTCACATCCTGCGCTACGTTGTTTAAATAGCAAATGCATGGTCTGAAAATGAGGTGTGTTCAGGCGCATTGTTGACGCGTTGCTATTTTGAGGCAGCTGAAACAGACTGTGCCATTTACCAACTGAAACCTGGTTTAAAGTCAATGGTGCAATTCTTTTTGTTATTTAAAGAGCTCGTTAGTAATGCGCGCCTATAGGCGAGTCCACAACGCACGTACACTCTGCTTATTACACACACAGGGACGCGCAGCAACACACAAACTAGACAAAAAACAAAACCAAAAATAAACGATTACAATGTAAAATATTAATATTGTGTACATAAAGATATGGTGGAATTCGGCTTGTCCCGTAGATGGTCTGCTTGCACGCTTTAAACCTTGCGCACGAGCAGATCTGTTTCCTCTCTGGACACGCGTTCAGTCTTTCCGCTTGCAAATTCCGCCCTTGTAAATAGTGAATCCGCCATGGCGCGAGCGCAACTGGCTTTTAAAGGTAATGGGAAATTACACTGTATTTTTGCTCATTATGCCCAAAACACACCCATTACTCATTAAGAGAATAGGGACAACCCTTTTGCACCATGCGCCGCACGTGTCGACCATTTCTCCCGTCGTTACTAGCAAACTACCATCAACTAGCAAATCCACAACTAGCAAAAGTGGATTCCGACACGCCCTAAGTGCACTTTTACTGAAGCTAGCTAGCTTGTTAGCTTGAGAATACTTAGCCTCAAAGCTGAAGATATAACTCGAAACATCCAAATTTAGGCCCTTCTCCTTATTATTAGAAGGTGTGACAGATGTCAACCCCATAATTCGATTGACAGTTCACCATAATATGTGGAAGATCTTGCAAGCAGCGTGTAAAAACCATGCTAACGGCACTCAATGAAACGGTAGGCCCTGAAACGGCTCTGAGCCTAAGAGCTGAGACTAAATGCAGAAGCGAACATGCATAGAGTCCATTGCTGCTAGTAAAAATGCAATTGCAGAGCTCTACAAATGAATTAGAGAGCTCTCTAATCATAATTGTTACCAGTAAAAATGCCATTACGATGAGTAACACTAGAACATTAAAAGCTAAAACGGCTTGCCATAAAACTATCCCTTAAGTACATCATCCTGTGTTCTTGAACTATTTCAGATTAAAACATATGTGAGAAAAGTTATGGGATATCTAAAACGTCTCGTTTACATTCAGAGATAAGCTTGCTATGTCTTTTTTCACTGTGTGTACTAAAACATTTAATATCATGGGTGTTTCCTAATCTTCTAGCACATGATGTATTTATTTAAACTAATAGATTTGTTCTTCTGAACTCTTTCCTTTTTGTTATATTAAGTTCACATTGGTAAAGGACTGGTTTATGGTCAAGCTAGTGCACTACTTTAAAGACAATGTTTTCCTAAAGCTTTACCATACCTCAACCCAATATCAGTCACCTAAAACAAGAGAGAGATGAAATGTTTTCACTTTGAAAAACAGAGGATGTTTTACAGTCAAACTAAAACCTACTTTATTGACTTAAATTGCTATATTGGAAGAATTACTTCCAGGTATAGTCATGTAGTCAGCTCATTATTGCTATAGTCCTGCACATCTCAGTATGTCCTTTCCATCCTACACATTGCATAATGTGAAGCTAATGCTCCAAAATAAACGCTATAAGGCCACTAATAGGTTTTAAGACTACTAATAGGCTTCTAAGCTAGATTATTCAGTCTCTGGGCTAAAGATGTTCCTTTACTGTGAAATGTAGCTCTACACAAACTCTGTCATTTTGCCCTGTAGGAAATGAAACGTGAGCCATGTGTCTGAATGACGTGGGAACGTCTTCACTGATGATTAAACCGTAACAAACGCACACAACTTCAAAGCGCTGTGGTCTTCCCGCTCTTGCTCTTACTCTTGCAATGCTCTTGGCGGGGAGCTACTACATTTTAAAAGCTGTTAAATTATATCTTGGAGCACAGAACAAGCTACTCTGATATTCTTTAACAATGCAACCCTTAGGCCCGAAGATTTATGTTTCCCAACGTGATGTGATTCCTTCAGCTGTTGGAAGCAGGCTACCTTTCAAGACAAGATTACGTTTAGTCTCCTAGAATTGCAGCAGCATTGTGTCTTTCTGTCCCCTGAGGGCCAAAACTTGTGACATTAATTAACCTTTAAATGATGACTTTATGCAGAGTAATTCACTGGCTGCAGATGAGATCAAATTGCCATTATAACAGAGACTAAACTGTGGCCTTATTAAATGACAATTTTTTTTACTTATTCTTTTAACAGATGTTACATTGAGGTTTTTGATGAGTCTATGAGCATGAAAATCATAAAATGTTATAGAGGCATGAAGTTCTTTCATTTTAAGAGCTTCCATAATTACTACTGTTCGTCTTACAGAGGACAACAGCTAATGGAATTCATACTAGATTATACAAGATGAAAGTTTTGCTGACGGTTCATGCATGTTCTTACAAACGTACGCATATTTGCCCCAGAGGTTTTTAACTAGAATTTGGAACATTCTCCAGCAGCATGCCTCAAATATTTCAAGCCAATCCCAACCGATTCCAGCTTTAAAAATACATGTTAGCATACGGATTCCACTTTTCCATAAATAAATAAGATTTGATGGGTTTAAGGAGCACAGCAGTCTCAAATTATTGTAATGTAATTCTGACACCACCAAAGCTAAATAAACCTCTAATGCTAATAAAATCATACAAGTTGGTTAATTTGTCTCCAGTCTGAACATAAGAATGTGAACAGTTAAAGCTAAAAGTGTGACAGTACCGAGAGTAACCAGAAGATGTCAGTAACACATTGTTGATCGTTTTGAATTGCTTGAAAAAATATTGTATAATCGCAATTTATAATCTTTTTATTTTTATTTTTTACCCACCTTTACAGAGCCATGTGACCAGAACCTTGCCTCTGTCACATTTACTTAGCTCAATGACAATTAATATTCAGAAAATATTGTCAATCTAACTATAATGACACTATCGGACGAGAAACAAAAACTGAATTGAGCTGAATAATGACACTGTCTTCTGTAGAGCTGCTTTATTGCTGTAATTGAAGTAGTTTTATAATTGATGAACCATGCAACAATGTTTTTTTTTTTTTTTTTTTTTTTTACTGTGAAGCTATTTTGAAATAATATGTATTATAAAGTGCTATATAAAAAAGACGTCTTCGCACTAATACTTTTCTCAGTTACTAACAAATATATGAACCTTGTATATTTTGTATTGATTAAGTGTTAAACCTTTTTTGGAGTTGGTCTGTTGAAAAAAGATTAATCTGTAGTTAATGACTGTCATCATGGACTTTGACTTTGAAATTCTGTCACAATTTACTCACCCTAATGTCGTTTGAAACGCGTTTCCTCTATAAACGAACAAGAGGAGATGAAAACTTTCTGACTTTCTCTCAGAACTATTGTATGGCTTCAGAAGAAGGAATATAGCACACAAATCATATGGACTTTTTGGTGCTTTTTGGTATATGAGGGTGAGTAAATGATGACGAAATCTTAATAACTGTTACGTGAAATAGCTTCTGTCATCTGAGTGTTAAAGGGATAGTTCACCCAAAAATTCTGTCTATTTACTCACTCTGATGTCGTTCCAAACCTATAAGACTTTTGTTCATCTTCAAAACACACATAGGCCTACATTTTTTTATGTAAAGTAATTGTTGTCCCTCTATTGAAAGTCCATTCCACCAAAACCTTGATGCTTCAAAAAGTCATTTAAGACATGCAAGTAATCCATATGAATTGAGCAGTTTAGCAGTCTTCTGAAGAGACACAATTGTTATACGATGAACAGATTTAATTCACACACACAAAAAAATGATCAGCGCACATACACAGACCACACTGACTATGGTAAACACGGAAGTCAGCTCTACTTGCTTGACATGTGAGAACAAACCTTAGAATTTTCATTTTCAACCCAAGAATCTTTCCATTCTGCGTTTCATTTGAATCCTGTGAAAACTTGACATTACTTTTTAGACTGACACAGACAAACCTTCTATCCCCAAATGTCAAATTTAACACATATAGTATGTGACATTATTTCCACAACCCTTTAAAAAAAATCCATTCATTCAAACCTCCAATATCTTAGTCTGGGGCCTGGGGTTAGGACTGTTGCACTCTTAAAATAAATATGGTCTATGCTTCTCAAGTCTGATTTGATATTTGCTTTAGAATGTGTGCCAGACAACGTTCTTTGCAAGGATAACAACAGTACCCGTTATTATTTCGTATGCAATATGCCCTGGTAATGTATTCATTTTCGAGCTTCAGTAACTCCAAGTCAAAAATAATTTCAAGCCTGAGATAGGAGGAAGAGAGGGCTTGTGACCCAAGCCGGTCTAATGATAGCCACACTGGAAAAAGCTAAAGTACTGACACTCCATTATTGTCCTATAGAGGAAGCTGAGGATTAGAACACCAAAGAATTTCAATAAAAGAGGTGTCTGTTGTGGGGCCGAGGCTCCTGGGGGGCTGCGGAGCTTTAGGCATTGTCCTGGAGGGTGATTGAGAGCGAGAGGAGGGGAGCGGAGAAGCATTGTGCAGGGACGGAGCCTTTCTAAAGGTGGTTATTAGGAGAGAAATGGCGTGGGGGTGGCTGTTGACTCTTCATCTTGTGTGAACAAAGTATCTGGCATATAGCTCTCTCTCGCGCGGCTTTCGCTTTACGACGGCCATGAATACTCTCTGCGGGCTCGCCCAGACCTGCACGAAGCCTTTTGTCCGGCTTAAGTGCGGTTTAATTAAGCGAGCTCTGTGTCCTGAGAGAAGAGAGGCGCTTTAAAGCGCTCGGGTCCTGCAGAGATGCTGGGGATGATGTGTAGTATCAGGGCTATTGAAGGAGAAAGTGTTTGCTGCTCTAATGAAAAAGGTTTGTTTGTGGGGGGGGGGGGGGATGAGCGGGGAGGGGTGGAGGAGTGTCTGGGCTTTGTCCCCAGCTTACAAAGTAGGGACAAAAGCAGTGATATTATACAAATGCACTCATTTCCAGGACATGATGCAGGGACGGGGGCCCGGAGACGGGTCGGACTGCTCCATCTCAGCCCCGTTGGCACCTTACAAAATGATTTTTTCCCCCTACCACAAAGATACGCATTCTAGTTAAATCCCGAGAGCAGGGGCTTCTGGGTACCGCAAATTTGGGGGTTGCGGGCTTAAGCGGATTTTCTCTGCAACTGTAAGAACAAGCTAATTCCTCAGACCTCCTTTATCTCTAACATGGTAATAACAAACAATGAAATTCTGAAGAGAAAGGGGCAAAGGAAGAGGAGGGAGGAGAGACGCAGACACAAAAGAAGGAGAGATGGAGGGAATGAAAGAGAGGAGAGACGTGTGTGAGGAGAGGGTGGGCTTGGGCGTGTTAAGAAACTTTCTCGCTCTAGTGTTATGTGTGAACACTCCGCTAATCCAGGTTTTATTGCTTGCCTGTGTCCGGCCACACTGTCCGGATTGAGTGTGTGTGTGTGTGCGAGGGATAGTGGGGGTCTGCACATGTCCCTCTTTGAGGAAAGCCTGAGAAAGAGCCGGACCTGGTTACGGCCGTTTTCGGGTCGCCTTAGAAACCTGCACCACAGGGATCCTCTGTGTATGTCTCTGCATTCCCTGCGAATGCAGCAAGCAAACACATATGGATTAATGCTAATGTTAAAGGTGCTGTCACATTAGCGAATTTTCTGTGATATTTCGTGGGCAAAAAAAGGTCTGTTGTCTACTGTAGTGATGTACGAAGCAGAACTCACGGCGAACTCACTTTCAAACCGAGCATCTTTCTGCTGGTCAACGCAGCGATTCCATGTGACCAACTTGAACCAGTTGCAAAATTTGTGCAGGGAGATATTTCGCTCTTAAGTGAAATTCCCAAATTGCATAGATTCCTACTGAAATGTCTGGATTCCACCTGCGAAAATTCCCGCACCTTAATGGTGTAACGTACATGTTGCTCCTGTTTTAACTCACTGGCTTATGTCATTTGCAATAGCTTTAATCTTCTGTCCACTCACAGGAAGCCAAAAGGGTGTCTTTCCCAGATTATAAGGGCTACTTTGTGGGTGTGTAGGGTGATGTATTATCCTGGCCCTAATAAAAAGCAGGAGTGTCCACAAACATGACTTAATGAGGGAGGATGAGAGACTCCTGACCTAGAGGTCAAAGCTCCGGGCGAGTCTCTTTATTCCCATTGATCTGCTAGTGCATTTCATTTCCATGCTCTAGGGCCCACTTCAGTAAATTCATTAAGTGCGATTGATACGAGAATCAAGACTTCCTCTGAAACACAATGGCCATGCTTGGAGGGAACGGCCTTGTTTGTGCTGAAGCTATGTCAAGCATCTCTGGCTTTTGTCCTGGTTTTGCACCATCACGGTGCACTCTGGGGTTTGAGTCCTTGAGATTCTAATCGTAAGTTCATTTCCAGCCAGTCCGTTGTGTCGTGGCCTTGCGGCCTTGACCTGAGAAACGTGGTTTCAGTGTTGTTGAGATGCCGACCGCAGACCGTTCCTCGCCTCCGCTCGTAA
This sequence comes from Rutilus rutilus, assembly GCF_951802725.1. Taxonomy (NCBI): domain Eukaryota; kingdom Metazoa; phylum Chordata; class Actinopteri; order Cypriniformes; family Leuciscidae; genus Rutilus; species Rutilus rutilus. The sequence goes on from NC_140224.1 coordinate 22,439,532, forward strand.
ATTACGATCCTGGCAAGCAGGTCCACGTCTGTCACTCTTCAAGAATGCAGAATCAAACCGCTGATCTAGGCACAATGCAGCTGATGGAAAGCAGATCTTTATTCCCGATGTCAGGAACACAGAACATGCTAAACGCCTATGGAACCTGCAATCTAACCAACAGGTTCGTATCAGATCAGATCAAGGATGCATCATGTTAGAAACACTGAAAAATAGTTTGTGATGAACATTTAAGGTATCAGAATAACCTGTCATGCCTCGAAATGTAGTTGCAGTGCAGCTCTGACCCTTTTGATGTGGGAGAATAAAGGCAAAGAACAGGGGCAATGGAAATATGACCTCCAGACCTCGGTCAGAGATGTCAGTGTCTCTCTTCGGCTCCTGCGGTGGATGCACACGGTCCATGTCCCTGCTGTGAGTGAGACAGATAGATGATAAGCAGAGAGACAGGCTTCAGTCCTTGATCGCCGGATTGGAGGAGAGAGTTTTATCTTACAACATCCAAGCAAGAGAATACTGGGCAATAACACAAGTTAGACATTCCTGGAAAAGAGGTGGGCACTTATGTGAAAAACGTTTTTATTTTGAATTGGAATTTGAAGTGAATTGGCCAGAACCTACAGGAAATTGACCTGGAATTCGATTTGGAATGAAAGGATGAGGAATTTGCTGAATTGTGAATCAAAGAAGTTAAACATGGTCTTCTTCCACCAAAAGTTAATCAATGAATGAATCAATGAATGATTCAATGAATGATTCTATCTATCTATCTATCTATCTATCTATCTATCTATCTATCTATCTATCTATCTATCTATCTATCTATCTATCTAGCACTGTAAGGCTTATAAACCTTCAAACCTCAAAGCTTTTTTGAACTTTTTTCAAAACTTCCAAGGAATCAATTTTCAAGCCAACAATCAGTTTGCCTTTTCTATTCTTTTCTAGTTTCTTTGATTTTCAATCAAATTATTCTTTAATTATTCTTCCTTAAATTCAAATTCTGGTATTCAAATTGTGTCACTCTATTCAAACTGTTGGTCTGACAAAAAAACAAACAAAAAAAAGATGAAAGAAGAAAAATACTCAATGCATTTTAGTTCAACAAGGCTGTTTTAAATGGAAAACCGCAAATGCTTACTGACACAAAACTCATTTATATGATTTTTTTCCCCAAGGTCTCCAGTATTTATACCTGAAACCATTGTCAGTTCACCTCTGTCCTGGCATTTTAGGTCAATCTGAGACAGAGGCTATATTAGAATGCATTGTCATCTTTTAGTGCTGTGTCTCATTCTCAGCGTCGTCTGCCCTCAGCCCATTCCGAATGACAATAGTGTTTATGTAAAATGTGCTGCCTTTGGGCCACTGGGGCACAGAACACTGCATGCCTGGCCCTGCCACACCACCTTTTACGGCTTTTTATTGTGTTCCTTTTGTGTCCCATCATCACAAGGGGAGGACGCGGCCATCAAAATTCTCCAAGACAAAATTCTTCTCTACGTGTGTGAATGTATGTGCTCACACACACATTCGGAACAATTAGTTCGGGGTACGGCGTGCTTAAATACAGAGACGATGTTCCCTAAAGCAGTCACCGGGCGAGCGGCAGGCCCGAGTCTGGCACAGCTAGGTTTCCTTGATGTTAATACAGACAATATAGATCTTAATAAGACAAATCTACCTCTCCGAAACTCAGTCCTGACACCCTTTCATTCTTATTCCCTCCCTGTCTCCTTTCTCTCTCTCTTTCTCCCTCTGTTTCTTTCTTTCTTTGCTACATTACCAGGGGGTGGTGCATGATTGACAGATGGGCAGGAATAATAATTTTTTTTTTTTTTGCATAACCTAAGGCCATGCTCTGTGATTGGCTTGCCAGCTGACATCTCCAAACCTCTCGTCGTTTTTTTCCTCTCTCTCTCTCTCTCTCTCTCTCTCTCTCTCTAATATTGGCCCTGATGATCCTAAGGGGGAAAAAAGTGGGGAGAGAAAAAGATATGTACCTTAGGGAAGAACCTCAGTGAGAGGGAGGGAATCAGAGGACGAGTAGGAGCGTGTGTACGAGTGTGTGAAAGAGACACTTACTCTCCTAACTACTACTGGGAGACACACACTTTCCTCACCCAACTCAAAGAAGCAGCAAACCCTGGAGAATTTTTTTTTGAAACCCCAAAATTTCTAATTAATCTCTCAAGCATCCATCTTTTCCTTAAGACTTGCCTGCTGGGACTTTTCCGCCCCTCTCTAGGAATTCTATGTACTGATCAATAGACAATTTCCATCCACACAAGACATACCTCATGGATTTGTACCTGGTTGGATATCTCATGTGCATGTGGTTGTCCAGCTCTCGGGTGCTTGGAGGCTATCCCATCTGGTGGTGAGTAGCAACGATCCCCACTTTCTGCATCACTTTCTCCAGTAGCACTGAGGGAGAATGCTGGTCAGTGATCATTTTTCAGAGGGCAGTAAATACAGAACACTTTCAGTTGACTGCGTGGAAAAAAGCTTCTCGGCTCAGTCCAAAGAATCTTAACCTCAGCCACTGGAGGGACGGAAATGCTAGCCTGTCTTTTTCCTCACTGCCGTGTTTCGCTCGGCTCCATTTGCGTTGAATGTTGAAAATAGGCTGTTTTTGAAGCTCGGAGTGTTGTGAAATAGATGCAGCGTGTTTGTCAGAGATAAGGTTAGGTTAAGGTGTCAGCCAGCAGGCTTCTGGATGGGGATATTGTTGTCTTCGCTAATAGCCTCAGCACTCCAGCCGTGTTAGGAGTGTTAATTGGGGAATTAGTGTGGATGTCCCTTGGCTTGGGTCTCAATAAATTCATTGGGGTTTAACCCTAAGTATCATTACACTATAAACATGAAGCGGCTTTGAACATTTATTTTTCTCTAAAATCAACTTGCCGTGTATTATAATCATATTTGTGATTTAAAATACGACGATTGTCTATTAACCTGTTCAAAGAAATTCTCCAAATAAACTTTCCATTAAAAACCTTATTTTCCAGCATAATCCATAGCAAAATGAAGCATACTGAAATAAAAGATATACGGTTGCTTTTCAGTTTATTCATTTGAAATCAAATTGCATTAAAAATTTAGATTAAAGTGAAATCCTATCCTATTATAACCAAAATTCTTCATTCATTTTTCTTGATATGTTGAGTTCAGTCGATTCAGAACAAATTAAATAATTAACTTTAATCCTGCAGAATGTTATAAAAGATATATAAAATATTTGAACATATGACTCATATAATTTTATATATTTTCGTAATGTATGTATTTCCATTCGTTCAAATGATATTATTCCAACTTGACATTATGCTAGTACTGTTAAAGTACTTATGTTCAGTACATTTCGCTACATTCAGCAGGGATCATATTTACCTCCGAATGGTGCTGATATGTCATAGTTCCACTAATTACCCCATCCTCAAAATGCCACTGACCTCACAGGGTTCTCTTGTAACATGAGTCTTTTTGCAAAAATATTTGTGTAGGCGTACGACAAAAGCCCCCCTGGCTTATGATACAATACTTGTCAGAACTAATGTGCTTTAGTAGTCCCAGTTAGCATGTGGTCCCCGCTGCACTCTCGTTCCAAACCACCAGCATCTTCTGGTTTCGTTTATGGAGCGAGGGTTGCCAAACATGCAGTCGCACTCATATGCTTACACACACAAAGGCCACAAGGCTGAAGCATTATTATTTGCGTGGCTTTACTCGTATACTGGTATTTAGTGCCACCAGACGAAACTGACAAAGAGCAAAGGAGTCTCGAGTCAGTGACCCGCAGCTGTTTCTTCTAACCGACGGTGTAATATTCACCCACTGACAATGCATAACCTCTTTGATTTAGGTAAAATTAAAGTGGAGGGGAGAGAAAGTGAGAGCGTGAGAAAGAAAGTGATGCATGGCTGCAGGTAAATGGGTAGATGCGTCATCTTTTCTTGTCTTCTACCTGAAGGAGTCTGAATGGCATCAGCGAACCTGTGGTCCTAAAAAAAAAGCACAGAAATGGATTAACAGAAAATATATATGTAGCAGGTGAAATATCAATACCAAGAGATTAAATAAACTAAAATCTACGCATACTTTCAAAACAAGTGATTTAATATGCCCATTTAACCAATGTTTTGTGATAAAGTGTCTATAATCTGTGTTTTGGTCACATGTGATTTTATATGACGCAGCCATACATTTGTATAACAGTTTAGTTTGACTTCGTTTCATTCAAAAATAATAATTCATATGATAATCAATTAAATAATTATTAGTATAGCAATGTAAATAAATAATCGAATATTTTAAAGACTATCATAGAAAAATAAATATGATAGTGTGTTTTCGTTTGTTTTAAAGGAGTCAATCAAACGTATTTGTGTCTTATAGTGAGAATTTATTCCATCCTGGTAGATCCTCTCCTTTTAATCCCTTCACATTTGAATGGACTTTAAATCTATGATGAACAGTGTTGCAATAATCAGGCCAGTTTCTAGCCTAATCTGTTTCAGCAGCTTACCAGGCCGCTAATATCTGACTTTATCCTCTCAAGATGAACTAATTAAGCTCAGTCTTAAGCAGGGAGAGCTATTGAAAGCGATCAGCCTGTCTAGCTTTGTTCAATTTCACATGCATTACAGATGATGAGCAAGCTGAGACACAATCAGCAGTCACTCCAAATACCAGACAGAAAGGAACAAGGTATTTGTGGCTTCTTCCCACAACAGCACCGCAAAAAGCCACCATCCGTTCAGATCCAGCTGGCTGTTTGCACCGTCGCTCATCTGTTATCAATCAAAACTTCAGCTTGGTTACAGAAGAGGCCTGACCTCAGATGATCAAGTCACGGTTTGACCCGGAAACACTTTTCAGTAGCTCTTATTATCTGAAGTACCTGTCAAAACAGCGGAAGTGAACAGTGCAAAACCATAATATTAGAGATGTTAGTCATTTAGAAATTTCTTCAAATTAATAACATTCATTAATGAAATTATAAATCAATACTTCCTTAGAAATCAGTATAACATGGCATTCTGTGCACAATCCAACTTGTTACTATAAAAAAATAGATCTACTTATAAAGTTGCAAAATAGCTGAGCAAAACTACATATAATATGGTTTTAAGCTGCTCTTTTTGTTATTGCAACAAAGCCTATATGCGGATTTTAGGACATAGGCTTTCGTTCTTAGTTCTCAAAAAGAAAGAGCCCTTTCAGTCGGAAACATACACAAACACTTGACATAAAACTCTAATTCTGAATTAATTAAAATTCGGAAAACTATTTTTTTTGAGAGAATAGGCATGAAGGAGACAGCATCGGGAGGCCAGTAAGCATTCTGACCTGCTCCGGTCTCCTGCTGGCTTCAATGGGACTTGACTCATCTCTGCGAGAGAGGAATGTCATTATACACCCTTCATACCAAACCCCCCACCACCCCTGCATGTCAGCCGGTGTCACTGCTTTAATGATACCGCAGGAAAATCCACCAGCTGCAATTCAGTGTGAAAAGATAATAGGGGCCACTTAGGAAAAGGAAGGTGAAACAGATAGCCCAGTATTACTTTTCAAATGTATTTGGTTCAATATCAGTAGCAAATCCAATAGCAATAGTATTGTGCCACAGCAATCTAGTATACAATCTTTGAAGAAAAGGTTCTATAACTTAAAGGCTTGTGTCAGGTGCTTCTTATATAGAACAATGGGGTTCCTATTAAGGGATCATTTTTTGGAATTCATTTTAATTAGTTAATTTTGTTTTAATTCATTTGTTATTTTGATTAATTTTATGAATTAAACATACTTTATCAATTATTAAGTAAATAAACCATGTGTAATTGAAAAAAATAAGTTATGTGAATACATAACTTAATTTTTTCAATTACGCATGGTTTATTTACTTAATAATTTTAAGGCAACGGGTTTACTCATTTTTTTAAGTTAAGTCAACTGATCACTTTTTACAGTGTAGGGGGAAAAAAGAAATAAGCTTTTAAACATGAAAGGATTATGCAATCATTTGGTATAATGGGTTCTTTAAGCCATAGGGTTCTACATTGAACCCCACTAATAATTTTTTCTAGAAGTGGAAGTTCATTTTTTAGGCATATTGAAAAAAAAAATCTAAAATAATGACAAAAATGACACATTTGATTAAATTAGAAATTTTGAAGTAGAAAGACTGAAGTTTCTATATTGTAGAAAAGTGACAAACACAAATAAATTGAAACACATAATAAAAGCCATGTAAATTCCATTTAAATCACAGCTTTTGTCCCATCTATTGTGAAATCTCATTGGTCCAAAATTCTGCCCCACCAAGCAGTTTTTGATTACTTTTTCATTACCTGATATTTCGTCATGTTGCAGTTTCGACAATTTGCAATTTGCTTGTTAGGGCACAGAGAGAGGTTTAATATGACTGACAGCCATGCACAGAGGTGCCTTATTATCTGGATTAAGAAGAGAAACGCACAGTTACTCTCATTCAGGGTTCGATGATGAATGGGTACGGACTACACCTGTGTTCTCTAGATCATCCAGACCACCTGAGGTTATCTCTGGAGTCATCCTATCACAGACACACACACACACACACACACACACACACACATTTTAAATCGTGACAGTGGACGAGACAGATAAAGATTGGCTGGTGTGTGTGTGTGTGTGTGTGTGTGTGTGAGAGAGAGAGAAAAAAAAGAGTTTTTTTTAAAGGTATAGTTCACCAAAAAAAAAAAAAATCTGTCATCATTTACTCACCCTCATGTAGTTCCAAATGACTTTCTTCCATGGAACAGAAAAGGAGAATTTCTGAAGTCTGAATCATTCAGGCTAGTCTTGTTAACTGGATCAACAGATTCACTGAAAAGATCCAATTGAAGAATGATTCGTTCACTAAGCGAGATTGCAATTATCTCATAATTCTGTATAGTTTTAGAAGAAAATATGGTTAATTTTTATTTTTTTTTAACAATAAAAGTGCATTAGACATACTATCTGCCCAGTCTGTAGCCACCACATTTTGACATTTGGCTAATGTTTGGTCAGGCTTCCGAATGGAATTGGAAAAACCATCTTGGCTCTGGTGAAAACCAAACTTCTACGTTCATCTCAGTTCACTCAGAAGGGCTTTAGGGAGTTGTGTAATGCATCACAACTTTAATCAAAAGTGTCAGCTCGCTTACGTAGGGAGTGCTGGTGGAGTCAGAGTTGTTAGCGCTTTCTAGCTCCCTGACAGCTCCGCTAGTTGAACAGTGACAGGCGGCAGCTCCCGGAGACAGAGCCCCGAAGCCATACGTCACAGTAGTTTCCGCAGCACAAGGCCAGCAGTCTCAGAACTGAGGTTTAGGGCAGAGTTAATGACAACAGAAGTATCGCACTGTCCTTCACTTCGAGCACTGCACCAATAGTGGTACAAAAAATGTCAACTGGTAGTATTTTGCTATGTGGTAACTAGTTCAGTCTGGTCATTAACAACAAACCAGCTTAAAGCAGATGTAACCAGCTTCAGGAAGTCTAGCTGGTTTTTGGGTGCCTGTTGAGTAGCCAATGACCAGCTTGGACAAGTTAGAAACCAACTATGTTTCATAACAGGAGCTTAAGATGGATTTCAGGGGTATTTACAGCATGATATATGTTTTATTAAACGCCTAAACCGGTCCTCTTAAAACTGTACTTTGGCAGCAAAGTGAAAAATGGAAAACTGTTCAGCAATCTAGTCCTAAATAACCAAGGCTAAACTAATAAATTGATGTAATTAGTAAACAGCGTTGGGGAAAGTTACTTTTAAAAGTAATGCGTCATAATATTGCGTTACTCCCTAAAAAAGTGACTAATTGGAAAATAATGAGTTTAGTTACTTTTGCGTTACTTTTTCTCACCATGAGTGGGGCTTGCTTGTTTGTTTTTATAATAAAATAAATAAATAAAAAGTTATATTTCTGGCAAATGTAAAGGCCCTTTCACACCAAAGGTGAAATGAATAAGCCCCAGGCTGAAGAAAATGCTAATTCACGCTTGTACAGTAGAGGGCGCAACTCAAACAAACCTTTCAGCTGTGCTGCCATTCTAGATTGAAGAAGAATAGGACACAGGAGAAGAAAGTTAAACACTTACTTACGCAATAAAATTTATTATGGTTGAATTGGATAATACAAGGTCAGCAGCAAAGAAATTGGTTAATAAAGTCAGATTAAATACATAAAGTATATTTGTGTTATTTAACATATTTAATTATTGCAGGTTTGCTTAATATTTCTGAGTTTGCCTTTCACAGTTTTTATTCTTTTTGATGGATACTGAATCTGTTTTTGTGCAAGTGAGATGAGTAAATGCATGCTCACATTTAGGGCCCTGTTTTAATGATCTAAGCACATGGTCTAAAGTGCACGGCGCAAGTCCGAATGCACTTTTGCTAGTTTAACGACGGGAAAAATGGTCAGCGCACCCGACGTATTGGTCTGAAAGGGTTGTCCCTATTCTCTAAATGAGTAATTGGTGTGTTTTGGGCATAACGTGCAATAAACCAATTAGACTCTCATCTCCCATTCCCTTTAAAAGCCAGTTGCGCTCGCACCATGGCGGATTCTGAAAAACTGAACGCTTCTCTAGCGAGGAAATTAATGGACCATCTACGGGACAAAGTGTACGAACGTTGTGGACCCGCCTATAGGCACATATTACTAATGAGCTCTAAAAACATATTGCGCCATATTGCCTATTTTACTAAAACAAGTGAACGAATTAGTAAATCATGGGCACGATTTACTAAAACAAGACAACGAATTCTTAATTCAGTTGCCTCAAAATAGCAACGCGCCAACAATGCGCCTGAACAGACCTCGTTTTCAGACCAGAAGCCCATGGGCGCACAAATGGGCGCAAATGCATTTGCTATTGAAATGAAAATGATAACTGCGTTGGGCTGAAACTAGCAAAAATCACTTGCATCGCGCCTGGCGCTGCATTGCACCATATGAATGATAGGGCCCTTAGTCTAGAACTACAATGACCATCATGTTTACACAGCGCACACAACACCTCTGCACTTACTTTCTCTCAACATGCAGAGGCGTCAGTCAATAAAAGGGAAAACAAAGTAACTTGCATTACTTATTTGAAAAAGTAACTCCGATATTTTATGCATTACTTCACTGTTACTTGAAAAAAGTAATCTGATTACATGACTCGTGTTTGTAATGCGTTACACCCAAGACTGATAGTAAAATATTGTACCGTGTACATGTGCAGTACATATATACTGTACAACTCTCAAAACAACATTTTTCATGTAAATCAGAGTTTTAGTTCTGACCAGTCTTTGAGTTGGGAAGCCATGTCCCAGTGATATCACACTGGTCCAAATCTATTCTGTTAGTTATACATTAAACATAAAATATTTTCTGATTGGCTATGATTGTATCACAGTTTTTCATTCCGTATAGACAGGAGAATTGTTTGCCAAACTTTGCATTAAGCTTGGTTAAGGGGCAAGACAAGCAAACACTGAATTAGACCACCCTGATCCCTTTAATCACACTTCTTCTCTCCTACACCTTGCCCACCAAAGACATGTCAATCAAACCCAATGTCAGCAAACCTCAGCAAAAAAAAAAAAATTCCCTATTTCGGTATACTGTATTTTAACAATAATATGTCAAATCCAAATAAGCTTTACATATCTTTAATGGAAAAGGTTTAAATAATGTTTTTCATGCTTGTTCAATGAACCACAAACAATTAAATGTATGGCAGGCAATTTCGGCCAGGCTAGTAATAGCGAGCTAGCTTTGAAAGCATAAGATCCCACCCTCCCTTTAAAGCGTCTCCAAAGCAATGCCTCCTTCAAAACACATGAACGCACACAGCAGATTCTGCAAAGCGTCAGGAGGGGAGAGACAACATTAAATTACCTCATGTCTCAAAGCACATAACATTACAATAATAATGAACAAACAACTTACAGGGCTCTAGTTGTACCACCTAACTGCTGCAGATTCATTTCAGCGTTGATAGCGTTGACATGGCAACGCATAAATCCGAGTCTGAGGACATGAACAGCTCCGGGTATAACATCATGGGTTGCCATCTCGTAATTAAGTTACTTACGACTAACGTTAACGCAGCATAAGCTCGATGTTTTGGTTCAGGAGGAACCATTGTCTACAACACTGCGTAGCCTTATTGAACACAATGATGAAGTGTGATGTCAGCACGAACAGGGTGTACGGAGGTATGGAAATACATATTGCATGCAATATGCAATGATTGGACGAACTGATATGTACATGTTTTAAGACTCAAACCACTTCCATTATTGATCGCTATCGGGATGTGAAGAGAGTTTCAACCAGTATAACAAAGTGTTTATAAAATAAATTGCCTACCCTACCTTTAATGCACATGCACCTATGGAACAGTCCTTAAGACACTAACAGTTTACAGGCGGTAGACAATTAAAGTCACAGTTCCAATAACTTCGGACATTATAGAGACCTTTCTACTGACTCTGGCCCAGGGTCCCTGCTGATCTGTGTGAACATGCCATAGACCTGCTGCAGGGAGGCATGAGTACTGCAAATGTGGCCACAGTAATAAACTACAATGTCCGTAATGTAAGACACTTAAGACAGAGCTACAGTGAGACCAGAAGAACAGCTGATCCTCCTTGCAGTGCTAAACCATGTCTAACCACATGTGTCCCCCCCCAAGATGTGTTTGAGAACTTGCTAGTACCTTGATAGAAGAGTGGAGTAACATCTCACAGCAAGAACTGGAAAATCTGATAAGATGCACTGTAGTACTTAAAGCAGCTGGTGGACACATCAGACACTGACTGCTACTTTTGATACTGACTCAGTTCAGGGACTCATTATTTCATTTCTGCTCGTCAAATGTCTGAAATTTGTTTAGTTTATGTCTTAGTTGTTTAATATTTTTATGTTCATACAAAATTTGATGGAAAAAAAGGCATTTGAAAGTCAGGAGGACGTTTACAAGTATACAAGGCAAAGAACGTTCTCTGGTTGCCCAAGTTTCCTGATTGGTTAAAAACGTGTAGGCCACTCTCATGACAACTTATCCTACAAGTAATAGCCTATTCAATAGGCTACAAGATGACAAGCATTATAAGCTTCAATAACATTAATGAAAAACATATCTAAGCAGTTAGCAAGTAAAGTCTTAGCCAAAGAGAATTTAAACATATCTTTCAACCTCAGTAGAGACTGTTGTGAAGCTGCTGTGACTTATGTGTCCACAATCCTACAGGTGGATATCATGGTTTTTATTTTTGAATGTTGTTCACATGCTTGTAACTTCTACCCAGGGGCGGAGCCAGACGATGTAAACATTCGGGGCTTAGCCCAAACCTAGGGGGGTCCAGGGGCATACTCCCCCGGGGAGATTTTTTTTCCCATTTACGTCAGCTAAATGCACTGGTTTTCAGGCTGTTTGAGATAATAGAATGCCTAAAAATCTATACACTATCTGGGAAAATGATGATAGTTACTCAGTAAAAAAAAAAAAAATCACCCTGTAGAGCCTACAACCTATTTTGTATTTAATTGTTCTCCAGCTGTAGTGAATCCAAAACACCAAAAATGTTAAGGATGACTCATTTTCACCCCTGGCAACTAAAAAGTGGCAACCATTATCTGACTATTTTTAAGTTAGCCTACATAGGTAAAATTGGAATTTGGTGTAAACATCATTACTAATCTTAAGAGTTCAGTTCTGTTTAGTTTGTGCTTAGCTGACTAATTTGCTACATCAGAATCCATGCCATAATAATTTAGGCTGCTCTACTAGCAAACAGCAAATGCTGCAGTGCCAAGTAAATGTGCTCTTTAATACTCTGAATCGAATATCAGGCCAACAGAAGAACATTTACTAAAATTATATTTCTTTGGGAAATAGCACAGTATGATAAACAACAATATTATTATGTTACGGTACTTTATTTGTTTGACTACTGCTTCTGAATCTCTCTCCGGCTGGTGAGGTTTACTGTTAGTGTTCCGTATAAAAAACTTTGTTATGTCCATATTAACTTCAGCCGGTTAGCCAGTAAGCTCGCTACGACTGATTGGTGCGCGATGCATTACCGTCCGCCACCACGCACGGTAATAGAGCTTTTGTTTCATTTTTTGCCACTCCAGTCAGAAAGACTGAGAGGAAATGAAACAAAGTTGAAGTTATTTTAAAAAACCTAAAAGATTCTGGGCTTTTGACAAAACATTCGGGGCTTAAGCCCAATTAGCCACCGCCCCCGCTCCGCCCCTGCTTCTACCTGTTGTCCTCTCAGTATACTTCTCAAGTTAGCTAGCTAGCATTTGCAGCTTTCAGTTGATTTTGCTCACAAAGTGTGCTGAAAAACATTTCTCCAAATTCACTGAAATAAACAACATAAAATAACATCTGTTATTTCGATTGTTAGTATTAGGCAATGGTGCAGGCACTTCCTACGAAAGATTCACAGAAACAGGCACCCAACAATGCATTAATCAATGACACATTTGCAGCAGTGCGTTGTTGTGCTTTAGTGCAACGCCGCTCACTAGCAAGGATACATGGGGTGTCATTAAGAACAGAACAGAAAAGAGATTGAAAACAGGTTTGAACATTTTTCAAGGGTAATATTTTTTTAATCTGAAAAGCCCAGAACAGTTGAAATGCCAATCAAAATTGTGGCGGGAAAAAACCCAAACTGTTGTGTTGATGGAGCTTGTGTTCCTGTTCTGACAGAATGAATGAGGAAAAGCCCCATCCTCAGGCTAACTCTCTCTCTCTCTCTCTCTCTCTCTCTCTCTCCCTCTCTCTCTCTCTCTAGGCTTTTTTAAGTTAGTGGAAAATGATATCAGGTCATAATAAGGCAACTGACCAAAATTAAAGCAGCATATAATTAAACTGAAATAGATACAACTAGGAATATTTGATAAAATTCCAAATATGATTCTGAAAATTAAAGTGATACTTTCCATAAATACTAAGTAATGTTCCACAAGTCACTGAAATGGAGAATATACTGTATGGCCCACTGTAATGCCCAATGGGAAATTGTAAATTTATCAATTGTGGACTATATTACTGACAGTTAAATTGGAGGCGTTTGTAAAATTACACAAATATTCCATCATTCAAAAGAGGAATTGATTATGACAGGGTGATTCTCTCTCTAATCCTTCTCCTCCCCATTTCTCTCTCTCCGAGCCTCTCTTCGGTCATCCAGCCTAAGGCACACATGCTTTCCATACATTTGACACAAAAAGGTATGTGTTATTTTCCAAAAATCTCTTATCTTCCTGTCTTAAAATGTCAAGTATGAGTTGAGGAAGGGCAGAGATTCATACATAATAATACAGAGGATCTTTAAACATGCTGTTGATCTAGACCGACGTTTGGGATTTAACTAAGCCATGACTTTAATCTCCTGTTGAGAAGTCAAAGTAGTGATAGAGCTCATGCTGCTCTGACAGGCAGTGATGCTTTATGGGAGTGATCACTAAAGTGATATACATCTAAGGTGTGATGAGACATGAGAGTGTCCTAACTTAATTGTTAAAGCTTTATATTTGAATGAGCAGCCTAAATGGGAAGATCTCTCATTTAAACACACCTCAGTGTATCTCCAAGCAGCTCTCAAAAGGAGCAGAAGCTGGCCAGGAATGTGTGGTGAATGTTCCCTGACCTGTCTGAGGCCTGAGGTAGCAGGCCAAAGCTGTGGCCTTGTAATGAACTCAAACACAGCTTTAACAAGGCATCAACCTCAAGAGCTCAAGGGGTCGGATGTCACAAACTCACAAGTTCAAAGAGTTTCTTATTTCTTCTGCCTCTGGACAAAAACAGAACACTCAGCAGTGTGGTCATAGACAGGTGCCTCATCTCCCACTTTTTTGGAGAAGCCGGTGAAGAGCTGAAAAACATTTGGAGAATGACATGAAAATATGTTTTGTCTAGTACGGAGCCCTGCATATGACGTGGAGAAAAAAACATGTATATTCGTTCCCACGACTTACTAATATGTCAGCAAATTTGACTAATTCATTACCTCGTTTTAAGTCAATTGTGCGCAGGATATAATAATTTGTTCCTTCGTTTTACTAAATTGTGACCACTTTGCAATAATTTGTTTTTGCATTGTTTAAGTCATGGGAACAAATTCTTAATTCGTGGCCACAATTTTACTAAAACAAGTGAACGAATTAGTAAATCATGGGCACGATTTACTAAAACAAGAGAACGAATTCTTAATTTGTGGCCACGATATCTATAATTTTTTCCTGCATGTCACGTGGAGGGCTTCATAGGATAGTTTATCTAAAAAAAATAAAAAATTCTTTTCTGAAAATGCATCATTTACTCACCCTTATAATGATTCAAACCTGCATGACTTACTTTCTTCTGTGGAACAGAAAAGGGATTTATTTTTTATTTTTATTTTTTTTTATGTGCTGGTCACTCTTTTCCATGCAACTACAATGGATGAGAACTGAAGTTTCAAAAGGACACAACTGCACAATGAAAAAAATATATAAAAGTTGCTCATATAATTCATGTACTATTTAATTCTTTAGAAAACTTAGCACATGAATCATATTAGTAAGAAACACATTCCCAAGAATCAAATCAGCCACAAACTATTCATTCAGACCAATTTTAGAAACTTGATCAACTGATTCAATCCAAAAGAAAGGTTTATTCATTAATCAGTGGCTGGTTGCATAATAGTCTTAAAAGTTAGTCATCTATTTTTTTTTTTTCTTTGAGAGTGCTCATAACTTTTTTAAAGTCACCATGAAATCAAAACTGACACTTCCTTTTTTTATGGAATATTGCAGTATTTATTATAAATAATTTATCCATGCACATCATTATTTTTATAATTTTTTTTAAATTCATATGCCCTCAATTTATATGCCCTCATAATCTTTAAATCAAGATAACTTCCTCTCCCTCTTACAAAGACATCTCTTCTCTGATGATGTGTTTGCTGGCATGAAAACAGGACAAGCTGTAACTCACATGAGATCACATCAATAGCAAACCACAACTATCCAATCAGTTCCTGATGGACAAAATCAAGTCCCACCCTGGATTCTTTTCTTGTTCGAGAAGCCGTTTCACTCGCATATACGTCACAATAGGGAAGAAAAGACTATCACAACTTTTTCATGCTGACTTTAAGTCAGTTACATAAAAAAGAAGACTGCCATTATTTGAATCTAAAAAAAATGATTGATGACTGATTATCCCTTGACTAACTGCTAGTTGGTCAGACTAGTTTTTAAGAGACAATATAGTGGCTTTGTTTTGCACCTGGCCACGGGTATCACTACTTCACTCAAAAAACAATGCCAGTGAAAGCAAGGGCGAAAGATTTTCAGTAATTAATGACATCAATTTCAGTTTGTTCCTCACACAAAACTGTTGTATGGCTTCTAAAGACTTCACTGTAAAAATGATATGAGCAATAAGTTATGACAACATATGTTTTTACATTGCTTTAATTCATCAAAATAAGGTAAGCCATTTTCAACTTTTTTTATAAGCTGTACAAGATTTTTTAAAAGTCATTTTAATATAACTTAAGTTGAAATGACAAACATCCAAGTTGATTGTACTTGGCTTTTATTGTGTTTTTTTGGTCATTTTGGAACTTGACAACTCACATCCTCATTCACTTTTTTTTATATTGAACAGAGATTTAAAGGGATAAAGACTTAAAGGGATAGTTCACCCAAAATTAAAAATGCTGTCATAATTTATTCACGCTCAAGTCATTCCAAACCTGAACAAATTCTGTCCCTCTATTGAAAGTCCATTCCACCAAAACGTTGATGCTTTAAAACGTTTAAGTAATCATAAAAGAAATACATTTGAATTGAGAGGTTTAATCCAAGTCCAAGGAGATATGGTAGCTTTTTACAGTATGATGAACAGATTTAATTTTATTCTCATATAAACTCTGGTCAACTCATATGCGTAGAGCACATCAAATATGGTACCCGGAAGCTCAAATGGCTTGATGTGTGAGAACCATAGACAGTATATGGTGAGAACCAGTAAGATACGTTCTCGCATGTCATACAAGTACATTTGTGCTTCCATTTACCTGATGTTCTCTATGTATGTGCACTGGTCAATGCATTGTAGAAAAAACCCAGTAGAAAAACATAAACAGTACTGGTAATTTTCTGCTGGACATTATCCGTAAGTTTCTGGATATTTCCTTCAACTCTAAAACACAACACAGACATTTCCTTTAACTCTAAAATACAACACAATGCAATGCATAATTCAAAATATGGGAAAAACACTTTAATACATATTCATATTAAAGGATTAGTTCACTACAGAATTAGAATTTCCTGATAATTTACTCACCTCCACGTCATCCAAGATGTTCATGTCTTTCTTTCTTCAGTCGAAAAGAAATGAAGGTTTTAGAGGAAAACATTCTAGGATTTTTCTCCATATAGTGGACTTCAAATGGATACAACAAGGATACAACAGTTTGAAGGTCCAAATTGCAGTTTCAAAGGGCTCTACGCGATCCCAGCCGAGGAATAAGGGTGTTATCTAGCAAAACGATCTGTCATTTTCCACAAAAAAAAAAATTATATACTTAATACTAAATAATATTATGTACTTTTTAACCACAAATACTCGTCTTGCACTAGCTGTGATGAGCCACACAAATCACGTTGAAAGGTCACGCGTGACGTAGGCAGAAGTACCGACCTAGTGTTTACAAAGCGAACATGCAAAGACTAAGTCAAATGGCATTTACAAAAAAAAAAATACATAAATATAAGGTAAAACAAAGATGTCTGACGATTTTGAAGTTTTTCGCCCTACGCTATCTTTTTTAACCAGAACATGCATGACCTTTCAACGTGATTACGTAATGCGTGGCTAGTGCAAGACGAGCATTTGTGGTTAAAAAGTGTCTTTTTAGAAAATGGCCGATAGTTTCGCTAGTTAAGACCCTTATTCCTCGGCTGGGATCGCGTAGAGCCCTTTGAAGCTGCAATTTGGACCTTCAAACCGTTGTATCTTTGCTGTAACGTTACCCCATTGAAGTCCACTATATGGAGAAAAATCCTGGAATGTTTTCCTCAAAAGCCTTAATTTCTTTTCGACTGAAGAAAGAAAGACATGAACATCTTGGATGACATGGGGGTACATTTTTATTCTGAAGTGAACTGATCCTTTAACGAAGTACAATGGGTCTTACTTTTATGCTTTTTTGTCTTTATATGTGAATAAAAGCCTAAATTAAAATGATCATGACAACCCCAGTCTTAATTAAATATGACTTTCATAACACTGACTTAATGTTTGGGTGGGTATCCCTTTAATCTTTAGCCAACGACAGCCAATGACAAAAGAACATTTCTCTGTTTTGTGTAAAAGAGGAATTCCCTCACTTCATAATCCTTGTAGCTGTGATTTGCAATGGCTCATTAATGCTCGCGTCATTATTTTCATCTTGCGCTGCAGTCACCACCCACCCAGCAGCACGGAAAGTGAGCGAGAACACCTGAAGGCTAGAGGAGGCCCTAAACCTGCTCAGACAAGCACCTGCTAGACTCTAAAGCTTCACTGTGTCTCCTTGCAGTAGCAGATTCCAGCAGACAAATTAGCAACTCATATCAACCCAATGTTTGTATTCCCCACTCGGTTGTGCCGCCGCACCCTTCTTTCCTCAAAACGGTTTTGGTGTGTATTTAAGCATTTGCAATCCCTCCACACTGACGCGTTCCTCTTCTCATCCACTTCAGAGTCAATGGTGCACATCCCAAACAAACAAACCACAGATCACTAAGGACGTGAAGCATGCAATGTAAGCACGCTCAGGTCTGTATCAAAGCATGCGGTTTAGTAATTAACTAAACCAAACACATCCACATCTAATTAGGAGTCTACCTGATACACTGTAGACGGCCGAGAAAGACTGATCCCCCATTCAGCACAACACGCACACACACACACCAACACACTAATCATCCACATGGGTGAGAGATTAATGGACAGTTACACTGCAAGCAAATGTGTAATTATGCCACTTACTCACTCAGCAAACATAGCAGAAAACAGGCTCTGCTTCCAGTAAGTTCCTACTGTATGTAAGGGGTTGGGGTTTCTGTCAGACACTTACAAAATAATAATCTAAACCGATAGGAATAATACATGGTGGAGTAAATGAATGACATACTATAAAAATGCCATACTGTAACCATAGCTTCTTGGATGGAAAACAGTGGAACTTACAAACACAGTATAAATACAGGCAAAGAAAAATGTACTAGATTCACTGCTCTTCCTTTTAGTGAAAGTTCACCTACAAAACGAAAATCATTCCAATCCAGTATGACTATCTTTCTTAAATGAAACAAATGATTTTTTTTGACAAATGAGACAAATGATGTCTCGTTGTTGTTTTTGTCCATTCAATGAAAGTCATTGGGGTCCAAATGTTGTTTTGGACCCTTTTGACTTTCATTGTGTGGACAAAAACATATTTTGTGTCCCAGTAAAGAGTTTAAGGTTTAGAATAACATGAGGGTGAGTAAATGATGAAAGCTTTCTTTTTGGGGTAAATTATCCCTTTAAGACAGTGGTTCTCAGCTAGGGATTCATCATCATTTGATTATGGATAAAAATTATTTAATTACATCAAAAATCAATCAGATTAAACTCCTAAAAATGCACGAAATATAGAAGAATTGTATTTAATATATATTAAATATATTTAAAAAAAAAAAAAGTCAGGTCAGGTCTTTTTTCCCCCTCAATAACTATTGTATTTACTGACTCTATGTTTATACTGAATTTGAATTATTCTTGAATCTTTTTTAATTCATTTAATATATCAACATTCCCAGTTTATGGCGTTGCAAGCAGTGCTGTCATAACTACAGCAGAAATACTGGTTGAAATATCTTAGACTATGTGGGGCCTTTGATTATTGAGTTGGACAATGGACAAAAAAAGGCAGAGAACCACTGCTTTAAGGGATGTGTTTGACAATTTTACCATAGATTACGGTAGTATTGAATATTATATAACAGAGAGACATGTAATGTTTACCTGTGCAGCAGTTTAAACACTTCCACTTTCACCTACGGACACAAACATCAGCGTTATGACGTCAACTCCATGACAAGGTTGACAGTGCAGTGACGCACCCATGTGATGCATCAAAGGCAGCGAGACAACGCAAGTTATCTTAACATAAGACTCTCGGCACCTCTGATACAAAGACTCACCTCTCACACCTTCTCTGATTCCTGGCAGCCCGTTAACATCTCCCAGCTCTGTGTTCACGGTTTCACACAACATCAAACAAGAGGGAATGTACGACCGGAGCGAGGGAGGAGAGCAAAAGAGAAGCCGAGAAGCCTCTGAGGGGGATTTTTCTCTTCTGACTTCAATGCTGGGGCTTTTGTGTGTGAGGGGTGCAGCAGTACACTCATCTGTCAGAGAGATTGGTGCTGTGATAGGGTTGCACCCCGCGGGGGGCCTGAGGTCATCGTGAGCGGCTGATCTCTAATAGGTGTGATCCTCCACTGGCCTGAAGGGGGAACCAGGTAAACCTTTGGCCCACAAGACAGCATCTATGCCAGCTCTCAGGCAGCATATCTCATCATAATAGCATTGAGTACTGCCTTTGCGCACTCAAGGCAGCTGCTTATATTCACAGGGTCTGAAAAAAATTACAGAAATAATATTTGGCAGTGAAGAGTTCTTTTATTGGGACCCTTTTTGAACAATACACATCATACAAATTCATAACATAGTAATGTTTTCCTGTGAGATCAGGTTGAATTCACCCTGTTTTTAAATCCATGTTATTATCTCATAATGAAAAATTATTCTGTGCATATTTATTTATTCACTTATTTTACCTCACAATTCTTAATCGAAATGTCAAACCCGACCTTCCAGTGAAACAGACTTCTTCAATCATTTTGACTACATAAACCTGCCCGTTTCTTACAATCAACTGCAAATTCAGACCTGCTTCCATCCAACCAAAGAGCAATGCATAGAACCCTTTATTTTTTATTTTTCGTTTATCTGTGTCACTTAGATGTACGTCACAATATGAACAAAAAAGATAGCGACTTTAATCATGAGGGGCCTCAAACGGCATGCTGTTTTATACATCGGTGGCCACAGCATTATGATAATGATGTCTGTTCAAATTTTGACTTACTAACAATCAGATTAAACCATTCTTCTGCATAGTAATATAGTTCATTATCCAAACTGTAGACTTATTACAGTTGGCAGGTACTTGGCGCATTAAAGAATGGCATTGGCTCATCCGATCAGAATTTATAGTCTGAACTTTTGTATTATACATTTTTAAATGATCTTTACAGAATGTGACATTAACAGATACGGAGTCATTGGGTTCAGAGGTTCATGCAGATATGTTTTATAGCATTGTCTGTGAGAAAATGAGGATTGAACTGCTAATAGATTCCTCTGCTGTACAACTGAATCTTTTCCAGGCACTGGCAGGATTTACAACACTGAATATTTGACTTATTACAGCTCCAGTCAGAGCGTGTGTGTTCTGCATATGTTATGGAACAGACAGATCACACACACACACAAAATGTAAAAATATGTGATAATCAGCAACAGTGCTAAAGGAGAGTAAGGGTTACACCTATTATTAAAGTTGCGGTTTCACTCTATTTTGATGGTCCTTCTAACACATTCTGTTGACTAAAAGTAATTTTTAACCTTCATGTCTATAATGAGAGTTAGTTGACATGTAGTTGCAAAGTTCTCATCAAAATAACGTTTTACCAAGTATGCTTGTCAAAACAGGGAGGTAATCACAATTGTGTGGTTTCATTCTTATTTTAGACAGAGAAAGACGGCAATAAAATACATTTTCAATGTGAAAGTACAGTTGTATCTGGAATAACTAATAGATTGAGGCTGTTTCTATGAAGTGTTCGTGCAACCGTTGAGCTACTCACTGTTTGGAGCAGAAGGAAATCTCGAAGGAATCTGCTGTCAGCTCAGCTACTGCACACAACCACACACATGAATACACTAACAACAGCCAAATATCAAATGACACAGACACACACACACACAAAAAGGATTTGGGTTAAAAAACTGGATCGGCAAAGACATAAATATTCTAAGCTTTCACTATTTTCCACAAACAGAAAAAAATCCACCTCTTGCAGTGGATATAACTGATCATCTATGAGATGGTATAATAACTGGCTAGATCACGACTTTCCAACACTAACATTCAATCTACATATAATACTAAACTAACACGCAAACTATACAAACCATAATAACGGTGACAAAAAAATACACATTAAGTAAAAGATTTGATTACGCAATCGCTCTGAACAACTTTCCTCCAGTGTGTCCAGATGTGGGTCTAATCTTCACACTTGCGTTTCAGGTCCCTGGCCCTTGGGCAGCAGTACTCATCCATAGGATCACAACCCATCCTGTGTGGCTCCATACCTGGCTTGGTGCCAAAACAGCTGCGCTTCTGCCGCAATTACATTGAGATCATGCCCAGTGTAGCGGAGGGAGTCAAACTGGGAATCCAGGAATGTCAGCACCAGTTCCGTGGCCGCAGGTGGAACTGCACCACTATCAAGGACAATCTAGCCATATTTGGACCAGTACTTGATAAAGGTATGGGTTAACAGCACACATCAGTCTAGTTAATATTTAAATTGCCATAATACAATTTTCTACATTCCACAACTGCTTTTAGTCTAGGTGTATTTGCTTTGAGGTCAACCATATGCTAGAAGTTGCAACAGGCTAGTAGTAAATCATGGTTTAGTGGCAAGTGAACTATTTAAAAATGATGATGATAATTGTCTAGATAAAAGTCTATTTTAATTAAAAAAATATTGTTAATACTGCAAGACATTATTGGGCTTAATTATTATTTTTTTAAATAATGTCATCGTAAATCAAGGTCACACTTTAGTTTAGGGTCTAATTCTCACTATTAACTAACTATCAAGTATGACTTTTTCTTATTACTGCTTATTAATAGTTAGTAATAGTTGTTCAGTTCAGGTATTAGGTAGGATCAAGGGATGTAGAATATGATCGTGCAGAATAAGGCATTAATATGTGCTTTATAAGTACTAATAAACAGCCAATATTCTAGTAATATACATGCTAATAAGCAACTAGTTAATAGTGAGAATTGGACCCTAAACTAAAGTGTTACCATCCGATTTTTAGTTGAAAGAGCTGAACGTTGTAAACTGAATCGCTTTAGCGGGTTAATTAATTGCTCAACTGTAAAATTTCAAACTACAGACAATAAAACAAAATCATAGAGGAACATGCTAGTAGTCAGAATATGTAAAAAACAGTTTTCATAACACGCTTCATATAAGTCAATGTCCTAAAATAGTCTCCAAGACGCGTAAATTAAATGACGAAAAAATCTGTAGCTTAGCTAATTATTGCTACTGGTTTCACTGATTATTTTTCCCTTATATTTTTTGAGATGATCAAATGAATAAATGTTTATGCATTTTTCTATATGTTTAGTACCAAATATAAAGTTTAGTCTGTCGTGTAATTAAATAAATGTAATTTTCGTCAACCAAATTTATTTGCCACTTCAGTGGAAATATAACGGACGAACATGAATAATAAATTTTTTTTTTTAAATGTATACGTTTTGGACGTTCATTTACACCGTAAATGGTATTTTGGGTGCCTGAAAACGCAAACTTTTGTAAACGGGTTTTCAAAGTGCAAGTTTGTCTCCGTGTAAACAACAAAAACGCGAATCTCTGAAGACGATGACATCATGCACATGCGTATTACGTGTTCAGTCTAGAGCGTTTCATCACCCATCTATGGCCTGGCAGCAGAATACAGTGTTTTTAGTCATTCTCGCGGATCCGTGTGAATGGGGATCGTTTTGAAAATGGTGTCGTCTGTACGCGGAAAACTCAAAAGAAAAACTTCTCCGTTTTGAGCATATCGTTGTCGTGTAAACGTACCCTTCAAAAAAACTAAACATAAACCTGCATAAAAATGAACACTTCCTTCAATATGTTCCACCCAAACTTGCTGTTTCAATAGAAAAATGTCTGTTCTTGAGAAAAACTGCTCAAGCGATTTCACAGCTCTTTAAGATAAAAGTCCATGTAGAATGTGCAATATTTTCAATTTCCATGCACATCTTGCTATAAACATTTAATTGACATTACATATGTGGGGTTTTCCTAGAATATTTCTGATGCTCTAGATGTGAATGTTTCTGAAAAATTGAGGTGAAGGGGACACGAGTAACTTAAATCATTTCCTAAATGAGAAAATAGATTCCCAGTCGTGATGGCTAAATGGATCTCTCCCACTCAAAATCACATACATTCTGGACGGTTAAGATGCTAAAGCAGTTATCCGAAGTGCAGGACCTGAGCAGGAACAGGCAGTATGTGAAGGAGAGACAGAGAGAGAGAAAAAGAGAAGGGAGGCCAAATGAGATTACAAGCAATAGAAAAGGGCTAGAGGGTTCACTTCGACCCCTACTGTGCATGAAGGCCAGTATGAGCCATCCCTGTGTGCCTCTTACCGCCCGGCTCCCACGGACGCCCCATTCACACGCCCTTTTGACTGTGTCATGAAAGCAGGCTGAAAGGGAATCTCCCATCCTTCCCCATCATGGAGGAAGAGAGAGGTGGAAGGCAGGGGGAACTCAAGAGGGGGATCAGGATAGGATGAAGGAGATGGACAGTATGAGGTGAAGATAAGGAAGTAGGGTCTCTGTCTGCATCCGGATTGGCCCGATGGGTCCAAACTGGATTTTTTAAATGCTTTGGAATATTTTGGCATAGTGGCTGGTATGAGATGTATGTGTGTTTTGTGTATGTGTGTCACAGGAGGTGGGGGGGGGGTCGCTCCTTTTTGGGAATGCCAGCCCCTGCTCTGGGCAGCGCTGAACTGGGCTATGGGGTGCGGGGTGCTGGGCCCTTTTGTGTGGGTAATACGGTGTGACAACACAGAGACAAAGGCGGATTCATGGACCCAGCAGGTAGCGGGAGCTGCGCTCTTCTTGGCCCTTGGCCAGGGCTCCTGGGGCCCAGAGCTCACAGTTCTCTGTTGTGGTGAACCCAGCTGGGCCTGCCAGAACCAACTGGGCCTCCTTCTGGCAGCAAACCCAGAGAGGTGCGCGCCCAAACACAACCTTTATTAAAAAGGACTGTTTGTCTATGTGTGCGGACATGAACTTCCTGCAAGAATAAAACAAGAATACCAGGGGTGAGATGAGTCTGCAAATTCATGAGAAACAGCTAGACATCAACGGACATCCATAATGTCTTAAAGACCCTGTGAAATTGCTTGATGAACGCAGTTTTCTGTCCTGTGTTCATGCATTTCCTGTAGGAACAGGAAGTTTGCGTGGGACAAATTCAAAGGGATTGGCCTCAATAGCCTACGGCTTTAGTTACGTCACAGTCATGAACCATAATATGCTACTTGCTAATCAGGGACATTCTCATTCTAGAGGGAGAGATCTGATTGGACAAAAATCTGTGTAGAGCAGGATGAGTTATCAATATTTTTCTGGAAGAGAAAGACTATACATTTGAAATGTGTATATCTGCTAAACACTGATTTTGTTCATTTTCAGAAGCATACTAGCATATACAGTACAGTAGTGTTGTGTCCGATATCACATACTGAGCAAGAGGAACGAACTTTGAAACTGTTTAAAAAAAAAAAATTCTATATTCACATCTCCTTTCCTGTGGCCTCATGGGATAGTAAAGTGTCCATTGGACGTGCACTTCAGAATCTCAGAAGTAGTAGGGTATCTGGGTACTTTTCTCAAACTGTTTTATGAATACTTTTTCAGCTACTATATAGTATACGAATATTCTATAATATACTTGGCTATACGATATCAAAGCTAGCAAACACTGACAAGAAATCAGAAAACTAAGCTGCCGCACTACTGTCTACATAGGCGACTTCCTTCTAAGCGTCCTAACCATCATAGAACGTAATAAGTGATTAAAATGAAACTCTATATCACTACAACTTGCATCGCAATCATGCATTTATCATTTCTCTGAGCTCATGGCAGTGTATTATGGATTTAAAGGAATAGGTCACTCAAAAATGTACATTCTGTCATCATCAACTCACCCTCAAGTCATTCGAAACCTGTATTACTTTTTTTCTACTGTGAAACAAGGTATATTGAAAAAAGACCACACAATTACAGTCAGTGGTGTTCAATCTTGTTTTAAGCCTCACTGACTTCTACAAACAGTTGAAAGCACAAAATACATCCAAGATTGTCCTCAGTATGACTGCTGGACAGACTTACAGAATTAATGTACTAAAACGATAACACGCATTACCATGACAACTATCATCTAAACATAACATAGTGAGCAGGCACTCTGTTTTGGTCACAAATTCACATTATCCACATTACAGCATATTCCATGTGTGTGGGCGCTCCTTTAGATAATCTTACACCATTATAGGCCTTACTGATCCCTGACAAACTTGGTCTGAGAACCACTGTTATTAGAGGCACTTAAATGTTTGGGGTGATGAAGTTGTATTGGGTTTGGTTGAGTTGCAGTTTTTCCTGTGGAGACCAAGAGAACTGGTGAGCCACAGCAAGTGTGCTGCGATTGTGAAACGATGGTTTCTGGTTACATAATAAGCTGTTACATTCAAAGGGGGCGTAACTCCATCTCTCAGCACATGCCTTCAGAAACCAAACACGGAGACTTATTGCTGGCTTTCACACACGTGGCCGCGGGGCTCGGACTGGTGGGAGATTGGGGGGGGGGGGCGGGGGGCTCCTGAAACATTATCCAGAGAGAAACCAGCACACCTTTGAGATGACACAACGTCAGCGCAACCTCGGGCTGCATTAGCCACAAGTGACATGATCAACAATCGTCCCGGTGCTGTCAGAGACGTTTACAGCGCACCACTCAAACACCTCGTCAATATATTCCAGAGCTCATCACAGAAAATGATCCATGCCCTGAAGACACAGCACAGATAGATGAGAGACTTTTGGGAGGGCACCAGTTAAAGAAGCAGGGATCTCCTTCAAACCTTTTACAAGAGCCTCAGGATAGACTATAGCTCAGTTCCAAAAGGGAGTGAGCTGTCTCGCTGTCTTACTACACGACTTCTAGGGCAGCATCCAGTCATAAATGACTGATTTGGAATGCTCTTGATATGCAGCAACTCCATGTGCCATCAGAATTTCTACTTTATTGTCCTTGAAAGACAATTTGTCCCGTAGAGAGCAGTATCCATTGATGATCATGAGTACTCGAGTTCTCGAACGTGACAGCGACGATAAATCATGAAATCGATGATCGGCTTGACTTTAAAAAAAAAAAATTCTGATTGGTTGTTGCGGCATTTTGGGCGGTACCTCCGGTCTGATTGATTAGTGTTAGGACAGCATGCCGTCCAGAGTCCAGACCGTATAGAACTAAAGTGAAACTATGGCGTTGAAAGCGCGCAATGATAAAAATACAGTAAAGTGCAAGATGTGCAGCGCCAATCAGAACACTATTGTAATAGAATACTGTAAATTCTTTGTGCTCTAGTTGCCCGTTTCAGTAATAACCTCTCTCAAAATATCATCTCTATGGTCCACAGAATAAAGAAAGTCAAAGCTTTGGAATAACATCAGGGAAAATAAACAATGACAGAATTAAAAATTTTGGTGAACTATCCCTTTAAAAGGCAACATAATTAAAGGAGCCGTATGTAAGATTGTGGCCAAAACTGGTACTGCAATCACTTTCAAATTACTGTAGAGCGGTGTATCCCCTCCCCCTCCCCCCTGACTCGAGGTTGCCAGATTGGCTGCAGGATCCAGCAGGAACGTAGGCTGCTATGTAGCTGTGGTAATTAGAGCAGAGCTGGCAACCCCGATGCCGAAACACTACTGACTTCGTGATTGGTAGATAGGTGGCGGGTGGGGCATCAGGGCAAAACACAACATGACAACATCAACATCAGTTGAGGGCTGCAACTTCACTTTTAAATGACAATATCCTGGCCGGACTACTGTTGTCAGTGATATAAGTATTTGAAATGAACATGATTTCTTAATGTCTAGTGACATATCAGGGCTATTTTATGATTAATTGAAATGCATTTCTTACATACAGCTCCTTTAAGTTGCCTACCTTTCAGAACATTCTTTGCAGGAGTAGGCAGCTCACTAGGTTTTAGACCAGGACATATATGTCTGTCAGAAGAACCTGGAAAACTTATAACAGTCATAGGAACATAAAGAAATGTTTACACAAATGTCATCAAAGAAAATCACTTTCTTCTCTTTCTTCTTTCTTCTCTCAAGCCACAAGAGAATCTGCATTTGTTCATGCGATTGCCTCAGCTGGAGTGGCGTTTGCAGTGACCCGTTCGTGCGCAGAGGGGACCTCCACAATGTGCGGCTGTGACTCCCATCATAAAGGCCCGCCGGGAGAGGGATGGAAGTGGGGTGGTTGCAGTGAAGATGCTGAGTTTGGGGTTCTGGTGTCTCGAGAGTTTGCCGACGCTCGAGAGAACCGACCAGACGCCCGGAGTGCCATGAACAGG
This sequence comes from Rutilus rutilus, assembly GCF_951802725.1. Classification (NCBI taxonomy): domain Eukaryota; kingdom Metazoa; phylum Chordata; class Actinopteri; order Cypriniformes; family Leuciscidae; genus Rutilus; species Rutilus rutilus. The sequence continues at coordinate 22,467,174 of NC_140224.1, forward strand.
CACAACAATGAGGCAGGACGGATGGTAAGAGACACATGATCTTTCTAATTCGTTTAAAAAAATAATGTTGATTTTATATGAATAATTCCATATGTAGGCCTACACTATATTGTTAATTTAAAAAAAAATATATTATTACATTTAATCAGCAACAATGCATTAAACTGATCAAATGTTACATTGAAGACATATCTGTTACAAAATGCTGGGCTTGTTTTCATAAAAAAACTGGAAAGAAATGTATTAAATGTATACATTTACCTGTTTTCCACATTGATAATAATAAGAGATGTTTCTTGAGCACTAAATCTGCATATTAGAATGATTTCTGAAGGATCATGTTACACTGAAGACTGGAATAATGATGCTGGAAATTCCGCTCTGCCATATCAAGAATAAATTACACTTGAAAATATATTAAAAATTAGTGCTGTCAATCAACTAAAAAATAAATAATCACATTTTTCTGTATTTAAACATGATAAATCATACCTAACATACGATTTTGTAATACAGTTTTAGAGTTTAATAATTTCACAATGAATCTCTAAATTACTGTAGAAGAAACATACATATGATGAATTATATTGTGGTTAATGGCATCTTTTTACTAAGTACTATATGAATGAATCATTGATATCAATACTGCTACTGGTGTCATTATTCAATGGATTTTCCCCCTGCATTTTAGCCATTAATTACAGCCATTCATCATTAAAGTATAATTGAAAGCCATAATTTTTAATATTGAATAGACTTAAAAAAATTGAAAAAATCTTCACATAAACCCATTATAATAAATGTCACTTTTAGCTGTGCATTTGATATAGCAGGGCTCAACGCTAAGGATTTTTCTACTGGCCCAGCCAGGCTGGTTCAGATTTCCTGATGCCGCTTTCTGTGTTGCACGTGTTGTTTGCGTCTTGCACTTGAATAAATGAGAGCATGATCATATACTGTAAAAATAGCTGCTGTGTTAAGTGAAAATAATAAATAGTAAATGCAGCCTTGGTGAGTATAGAGACTTCTTTCAATAACATTAAAAACTGACCCCAAACTTTTGAACAGTGGTGTACCTTGTAGTCAGGATTGCAAGCGTCATGGATGTCATGTTGAAAACAGCATTGAGAAATACATCACATGACCAAAAGTATGTTGTCTTCAAATTAATGACTTTGACCCCAATTTATTCCAAGATGACGTTCAGGTGTCCACATACTTATAGCCATATTGTGTATTTCTTTACTTAGGTAATCTTATATCTCCCTCTGCTTAGTACCACTGGATATCATCATTACCCTTTTGAAATTCAATATTGTGTCTGCTGTTAATATGCCGAAGGGTGACATATGTAATGTGAAAAGAGATAAGCTGAGAATACACACCATATTTGTGAAATCACTTCAGGTGAAGTGTGTAATTTGTGCGCCACTCCAAACAGAAATGCAGAAATACTCTATTTGTCACTGCTTGGACAAACAGGTAGTTCCGCCCCCAAACTCACATGATTGGCTGAGCAAAATGTTGTTTTTGTGTCAGTCAGGCCATTGAAACCGATTGTGATTCCGGTAGTACGTACCACAGAAATTACACACTTCACCTCTAAGCCATCAGGTTCATGATAACCAAACAAAGAACAAAGCTGTACTTGTGCCACTCCTGGGTGGGTCTTACCCCGCGGTTCACAAAGGTGTTAATGCACTGCTGATCTGTCAAATATCTTCTGATCCCTTTTCCAAGAGACTTTCAACTTTAAAACTGGTATTTTCTTGAGAAATTACCGGGTAATTACCTCTTTTATCCTTTCATGCCTCTCATAACTTGCATCTGTACTGAATCCGTGACAGAGGTGTAAACTCAGTTGGTGGTTTGAAGAAGGCAGGGAGGGAAGAATAACACTGGGATTCAGGGTTTAGCCCGTCACTGCTGCTGTCATGACTCAGAATTGGAGTCTTTCGCGTTAAAGGTGCTTAAGGGGCAGTCGGAGACCACACTGCAACAGGCCGGCGCTTTGATCAGCGAGGGACCACAGGAGCAGGCACTGAGACAGTCAGCCCTGTCAGGACCCTCGCATACTCCATTGTTTCCACGCAGCCTGAGGGACCCGCTCAGGGCCCAAAGAGTTCGGGACATGATGTCAGCGGCCCCAACTAGACCCCCAGGGACCTGCAAACACCTGCCTTCCGCCGCAGCTGGGGAATTCTGCAGCTAAATATAGCGAGCAAATTAAGGCAAACAAACCAAAACAAAGACGCATAGTGCCGATGGCATACTCCATTAAGCGGGACTTCAGAAGAGAATTAGACGAGAACTGCAAGGACCTGTCTGCACGCTCCGCACCTGAACAACACCTGTGGCCTGAGAGCATCCAGAAGAACTTGCAGTCCAGGTTGTTGGTGACTTATGTGGATTCTGATCTAAAAATCTGCTTTAGAACGGGCAGGGTGATTTAATACGGGCAATAATCAAACAATATCGCATGATGAAGATTGCTGTTCAACTGTAGTCCAGAAGTTAATTACAGATCAGAGTGATGACATTTAGTTTGATATGCACTATGACTGCAATTGTGATACTGCTTTTATACAACAATTCTTAAACAAGAAGCAACGTTTCAGAACCCTTGTTGCTGCAGTGAGTGAACTTTCCAATAACATGTTTTAAACATGATTGGTAAATGGCTAAAGAAAGGCATCTGTCAGAAAAGGGAAGAAAAGCAATTGGCAAATGCATTTAAAATTGATTTATTCACTTTTTGTTTTATTGGTAACACTTTACAATAAATTTCATTTGTTAACATCAGTTAATCTATTAATTACATGAACTAATAATGAGCAATAGGCCAACATTTGTTACTGTATTGTTAACGTTAGATATTAAAATACAGCTGTTCATTGTTTAATCATGTTACTTCACAGTGCATTAAGTAATGTTAACAAATTATTATATTTATTGTGATTATTATATACCGCTTCAGATTTGGTTTCTGTGCCGCTTTTTCTGTGTAAAGATGCCTAAATACATTTGATTTTAATAATGTATTAGTAAATGTTGAAATTAACGTTAACAAAGATTAATAAATGCTGTAGAAGTGCAGTTAATTATTAGTTCATATTAACTAATGTAGTTAACTAATGTTTAATGAACTAATGTTTTATTTAACTGCAATTTAACATGTAACATGTTTAAGTAGGTCAAACTGTTTTATAAATAATTGAATGGTATTTAACTATAAAATATTTTATTAAAGTTTATTAAATTGTCTATTAATTATTTTATTTGTTTATAATAAAGTGATTTTTTTACATTTGTGTTATTAAATGAATCATTTAATATTCCTACATTTTATTTTTAAATGGCACAATGGTCCTTGATAGATAACTAACACCAAATTTCCAATGTTTTCTCTTTTCCAGACCATCCTGGAAAACATGCACCTCCGCTGTAAGTGCCATGGACTGTCAGGCAGCTGTGAAGTGAAGACCTGCTGGTGGGCGCAGCCTGACTTCCGGCTGTTGGGGGACTACCTGAAAGACAAGTACGACAGTGCCTCCGAGATGGTGGTGGAGAAACACCGGGAGTCCAGAGGCTGGGTGGAAACACTACGCGCCAAATACGCCTTCTTCAAACACCCCACCGAGCGAGACCTGGTGTACTACGAGGGATCTCCCAACTTCTGCGAGCCAAACCCAGAGACGGGTTCGTTTGGTACCCGTGACCGCGTCTGCAACGTGTCGTCGCACGGCATTGAGGGCTGCGACTTGCTGTGCTGCGGCCGTGGCCATAACACACGGACAGAAAAGCGCAAGGAGAAATGCCACTGCATCTTCCACTGGTGCTGCTACGTCAGCTGCCAGGAGTGTGTGAGGGTCTACGATGTGCACACGTGTAAATAAGAGCAGCAGGTGGAGGAAGAAAGGGACTAGTGGACATTAAAGGACGGAAAGCAAGAGAAGGAGAGGGAGAGACTGAGAACACACACACGATAGTGGCACTTCTGTGGTAGAACTCTTTACTAATGTGCCCTTTTTGATCTACACACCCCAAAAGATGCCCAACGTGAGCATCATGGTTACTACTGCCATTCCTCTCACTCTTTTTTTTTTTTTTTGTGGCACGCATTACTTCTGCAAAAGAACAAAATGCCTTGTTATCATTCAGTCTTCTTTATCTGTAACACCATCTCTCTGATCATCGCGCCCTACTGCCCAGGGGCTGAAACGGGATATGTTCACCTACAACCAATGACACTAGGAACGCATGAAAGAACAAGAGGATGAGAGGGAGGGAGGGAGGACGACGAGAAACTACTGAACGCTGGGTCTCGAAATGCGCCCTGCTATACTACTGAATCCAATGCATCGCTCATGTTTTCCCTCATGGTCTCTAAGGTTTCCTCATCCAAGGACATATTGAACACTACCACCACATTCCCTATAATTCTATATGTTCAAAACGTGGAACATATTGCTGTTTGCTACATAAAAACCTCCTGTTAATTTGCTTTATACAGCAGTTTGGAGGGATGCAATCGATAAATTAGCGTAGAATGCTGTGGGCGGTGCAAATGGGAAAAGGCATTGTGGGTCCCTTTCAAATTTCAGTAGGATATTTTGCAGAACATGTACATGCAAAGCCATCGGTAACTCTTCTGGATGAGTGCATGACAGCTGGTGAAATGCATGACAGCAGAATGCGACGACACGCACTGGGCTCACGTGCACCCGACCAGTAAAATTTGCACTTACAAAACTACTAATGAGTATACTAATTCTAGAGATTATGACGATTATTTTTAACATATTCTTTTTGATAAAGCTCCTCGTATATGACTGTGAAGGCACCGTTTCAATGCTTCCCTGATGAGAAGTTTGCTTAGAGGAAGGAGAACAAGTGAACAGGAGGAGGACAGTTAAGGAAAGAAATAAGAGGGTGAATAAAGGAGGGAAGTGGCAACCCTATCTCATGAGATTTTACGATTTGGCGCTTTCGTATGAATTCGTACAATGTGAATTTGATAAAAATTGTGGAAAAAAGCAAGCATGAAGGTCCATCCCTAAACCCAACCGGGGCGCAAGAGGATCCTACGAAAATGTACGAAGATCGTACAAGTTCATACGAAATAGCCACCAATTGGCCAAAACATAAAATAGCTGTGAATCGCCATGAGAGCGTGTTGGAAGTGGAGGACTGCTGTGTGCGGGTTAAATGGAGGAAAGACTGGCTTCACAAAGCTGAAACAGACTTCAGGAGGTTTCCATACGACATGTTCTGACAGTCCCATACGCTTCCTGTTAATTAAGTTCAACTACGCAATGCTACTTCACATCCACACCAATCCTTGAGGAGCCCTCTCTCACCGGTCACATCTACGCTCCCTTTTCCATTTCTCCTTCCGCTATATCCAAAGTTTTGTACAAAGCCTTTAAAAGTTCATAATTCCCTTTTTATTTTATAATCTGAAAATGTTATGTTTTTATAAATATTATTTATTACACAATGTATATATCTGTATGACTGAACTAAGATTATATATTTGAAGAACAAAACAGTCTCATGATTTTGCTTTTTAATACAAGATTGGCTCTAGCACAATTGATATATTGTGCTATACGTAGCCTCCTTTAATATGCAATGCGGATAACGACACAACCAATGATTTTCTCCATAGTGGCATAAAAATAAAATACTGTGCAACACTGGCACGCAGCTAAATAAAGGGTTCAATCTACCAGATCACAATCATCTGACCTCCATGTCTGCATCTACTCTGTCATTCCAGCGCTGACATCATCCTGTAGGTTTGCAGGCGGACCTCTGGTGTCTCCACTCCAGTAGCTAAACAAAGTGACAAGTAAAGCATGAAACAATGCACAAGACAAATATTGACTGAAATAAAACATATTTTACCTGTTCATGATTATTATTCGGTAGGCTCCTGATGTTGTATGCACAGAAAAATGTGAGATTCACATTGTGAGGTTATTAACCTGGCCTCTGGTGCTGTTCGGTCTTTTTTTTTTTTTTTTTATCATAACGGTACGAAACTTGGTAAAAGTTTGGCACTTGCAATGTGAACACACAAAAAAAAAAATCATGGACATGATTCAAAAGGGGTCAAAGGTCCAAAAAAATAAAATAACAATAGTCATACTTGTACTGTTCGCACTCAAAAACGACTTTGGAAACGAATTTCTTCTAGTGGAAATGTTTTGGTACTGCGCCCAACCAACCTCAAAATTAGAACACAACTTGTTTAGATTTATGGCTTTGATTTTCTCGCAGTTTTAGAGTAAAAAATGTTAGAGTAAAACGTAAAAATATATATATTTAATATAAAATGTTAAATAGTATTTTTATGCATTTTTCTTAATAATAAACTTAAGTTTGGTCTCTTTTTAAAGAAGACACTTGGCAGATTATTGTTGAAGTGAAAAGTCCAAAGCATTCAAGATTTACGACAGTTTAAATCGTTTTTTTTTTTTTTTTAGCTCAAAAAGTGATTAACAGGTAAAAAATTGATCATAATAACTATTTCATTAATATAATTTAGTACCATAAAATCCCCTAAAAATACAAAATATAAAATAAAAAAGATGATTGAACTAAAATATAGTACATTATATTTATATACACACACATATATATACACATATATATATATATATATATATAATTTTTTTGTTTGTTTTTTTGTTTTGTTTTTTTTCAGTCATTTGTGACAGCACCAGCGAGTTAAAAACAGTTATAAATGCCAAACACTGACTGTGAGAAGGTAGCAAATGTGATACTTTTCTTCAAAAAAAAAAAGCTAATTACAAAACACCAATAATGGGAGTCATTTATTGCAATCTTAAAACCACATTTTAATTAGAGAATCATTGAAGAACTTATTCATATTTATATTTTCTAGGAAAAAACATGTTGTATTATTTAGTTCCTTAAAGAGACATGCCATGAAAACATAATATAGCATGTTAAACTCCAAATGTTCGGCAATAAGGATATCTACTACAAGTACTAGTGTGTAGACATGCAGTCCAAGATCAAAAGTGTACAAAACTCATTTAAATTTAAAGAGCAAGTCCTTTTGGTGTGGTTCAATTATTACTTTCACAGATCAACAGTAAAATCATAATGGGGTCATAATGTTCTTCTTAATTGCTCTGAGAGAGAGAAAGTATGTGTGTAAAAAGAGGAGAATTCAAGGCCAATGTGAAGTATCTCGGCACTGTTGGCAGACTGGCAGACGGGAGGTAGGTCACAGGTTACCGTCCTGTACACAATTTTTAAGGCTGAAACGAGGGGTATTTCATCTCTGAGATTACGACTTTTCCTATGTTCCTGACATGGAATGTCCAGAGTGACTTAAGAAGGACGAATAGTTCCCTTTCTTAAAAAAACAACTGCTCTTCTTGTCCGAAAACAATAAAAGCAATAAACAAACTACAACAATATACTGGCATGCAAAGGCACAGGAGTGAGAATTTCAATATAGTTATTGGAAGGCACTGACTGTTTCTAAGATAATGAGTCCATCCATGACAAAGGGAAAAGTGAGCAGAGGTTTGGTCAGAGAATTGCTAAATTTACACGTCAGAGTATGGACAATTTTAGGAGTAAGGCATCAATACGCATACCATAAATACGATACATTTTATATATATATACATAAAAACCCTATGGGTCTTCATATACATGCATGTGCTATTTCAGAATTCCTGCACAAATATGAGACCCTATGAACTATGGAATCGAGGAGCTAGTGTCGAACAGGGGGCAGTGCCGTGTAGTACACTATACTTAAGGAAAGTGAGGGATAGAGAGATATGGTGCTCTCTCTCTCCATCTCTCAAGTGCACCCAGTGTTTCCCTGACTCCTTTAACTGCTTCTGAAAGACATGGTACAAAAACACAAAAAGGAAATCTTATGAAAAAGTGCACATATATTATTAATGGATAAAAGCAAAAACAAAGACAATATGACAATATGTCTCATTCTGGATGATTCATCAATGTATATTATTTTATTTATCATAAAAAAAAATAAAAAAATTATTCGCACTGATAATAAAACATACAATGCCATTCACAAGTTTGGCGTCGGTTCTTTTTTTTTTAAAGAAGTCTCTTATGCTCTTATGCTTATTAATAAAAAATACAGTAATACTGTGAAATATTGTATTAATTTAAAAAAATTGTTTGCTATTTTAATATATTTTAAAATGTAATTTATTCCTGTGATCAAAGCTGAATTTTCAGCATCATTACTCCAGTCTTCAGTGTCACAAGATCCTTCAGAAATCATTCTGATATGCTGATTTGGTGCTCAAAAACATTTCTTATCATTATCAATGTTGAAAACAGTTGTGCTGCTTAATATTTGTTTGTGGAAATTTAGATTTTTTTTTTTTTTTTTGGATACTTTGATGAACAAAGTTCAAAAGAACAACATTTACTTGAAATGTAACTCGTTTGTTACTTTATAAATGTTATTTTTACCAAAAAGAGAACCTTACTGACCCCAAACTTTTGAACAGTAGTTTAAAAATAAAATAATAATAATCATTTTTAACCACTTTTGGTGCAGACAGGGAAAATGTAATTTAACCAATGGGTCACTTTTTACAAACCAAAGTCCAAAAGAAAAAGAAAAAAACAAGTTCCGCTGATTTTTTTATATTCTGTTTCACTTGCAATATCATATTACAGATGTCAATTGCATAACTATTGCGGTTTTTGATAATTTCTTGAAGTTTTTGAATATTTAAGCATCTCCAAATTTTGCACTGAAACACTGACAGAGAAAAGTAAAGCTTGGTGTGTTACTCCTACCAAAATAGCCTTGGGGATGTCTTCTGCACTCTGAGGCTATATTGCCCCAGATTTAGAAGAGCCCAACCTGGAGAACAACATGAACAACATGTTAATGAAAAAAAAATCAGCATGATAAAGGAGGAAAAATCCATTTGAAGCAAACTGAGAAATGGACTTACGATCCTTCTTCTATTAGTAGTGCCAAGAACTTCTTAACTCTGTATTCCGGAGGCATCTAAAAAATAAAACAGAAAAATACCCATGGGAAGTGAAAAATAGAGATTAAAAGTGAAATCACAACTGAAAAAGATTCTTCTTTTTTTTTTTTTTTTTTACACCACTGTATGTCCCACGTCCCAAGTTGTGAGCTGTTTAAAAGACAAAAACCTTGTCAGCTATGTAAAGCCTGGAGGGTTCGGAGGGACCCTGAATTCGTCAGTGGGGAGTCGTGAAGGGGCGGCAGTAAATGGATGTCGGGAAGGGGAAGTAACAAGACTAGTGATAAATCTAGCAGGTTGGCGTACCTGTTCAACCAGGACAGTGAGACAACCTAGTGCTGATGCCCTCGCATGCTTATTTTGTTTGGTGATGTTTAGTGATATTTATTAACAAGATGGAACATAAAGATATATGAATAATAAGTTGCTAAAATAAAATATCCCAGATAAATTTAATTGTACTGTATTAAATTCCTTACGCTCAAGAGATGAATACAAAATGAATTAAGGAGCTGCATTCTCTGACATGTTTATGAATTCAATCGCACTGTTAACTTTCCTTTATAGACTAGAATGTGATTTAAGGACAAAGGAAAGCTCTGAGGAGGGAGAAGGCACCGAGGAGGAAAATTAATGAAGGTGTATGCAATAACTTAGCTTTTCAATTGCCTGGGGCTGTTGAAGAAGTGAAAATTACTGAAAGAATAGAGGGAATGGGAGGAAAATGCAGTGCGGCTGTTTGCAGCATGTCCCGGCAGACTCTGTCTCATTCCTCTCTGAGGGGAAGCACTCACGCTGCCACATTACTGCATACCACACCAATTACACAGCATCCAGCCCAAACACCACTGCAACTTCAATTACGCCACGACAAAAACAATACAAAACTAACAAAAACTCGAATTAAACAAGACTAGCACTAATCTAGAACTAATGGTCTAAATGTACCCAAAAATGTTGTTTTTTTAGAGCCAACATTGGCATAATAGAGCTCAACAGTGACTGGACAGTTTTTCAGTGGCCTTGGTTCCAGAAGTTTTTCTCCCATTATTTTCTCCACAGGGATTTGAAAAATGTCTTCAATAAAGAGTTCTAACCAACCTGGTCTGAGATGAATCACAACATCGCAAACAGTGAAGTAAAACAAAAGTGAAATATTATTACAATTTACAACTGTTTTCTACTTTATATTTATATACTAATATATTTTAAAATGTAATTTATTCATGTGATGGCAAAGCTGAATTTTCAGCATCATTACTCCAGTCTTCAGTGTCACATTATGTCTCATTCTAATACTGATTTAGTGCTCAAGTAACATTTTTGATTATTATCAATGTAGAAAACAGTTGTTTAAAGGGGTGGTAAAGCCCTTTTCACAAGATGTAAAATAAATCTCTGTTGTCCCCAGAGTGTGTATGTGAGGTTTTAGCTCAAAATACCCCACAGATATTTTTATATAGCATGTTAAAATTGTCACATTTTGAGGGTGAGCAAAAACGCACCGTTTTTGTGTCTGTCGCTTTAAATGTAAATAAGCTGCTGCCTCAACACAGGGGGCGGAGCTACAATAGTTTGTGTCCTTTCACCTCACACAGACTTGCACTGAAAATTTCAATGTTTATGTTCAAACCGGAGTCAGACAATAATGGAGAGACTCCAGAAGAAGTGACAACATGTAGAATGCAACAGGACATTTCTGAATGGTTAGTTGATGAATTTATGTAGCTTATGTGTAGATATCTTCTAGTCATTGATTAGCATATTCTGTTTCTGTAGCATATAAATCGCGTTCCCGGGGGCGGGGTTTATGTACATTTTAGGGTTGTGATGTCACTAACCCGGGAGGAATGTTGTGTAGTCCTTACCAGCCATTTGTTGTAGTCCTTTAAAAGCAAATATCTCCCTTTGCTTTGAACTTTGAGCTTCGCAACTTTACAGATGTTGTTTATGCTTAAACAGCAACATTACACACTAACTAAAGTTAGAAAAGTGAAATCATAATCAACCACCCCTTTAATATTTTTTGTGGATCTTTTTTTTTTTCAGGATTCTTTGATGAAAAAAAGTTCAGAAGAACAGTATTTATTTGTAATTGAAATCTTTTGATCAATTTAATGCATTCTTGCTGAATAATTCAGTACAGTATTAAAAATTAAAAATTCTTACTGACCCCAAACTGGTAATATAACATTTTATTTTATATATATATTTTAAACTAGTGACTTATATTGATCAGTAATAAGTATGTATTTATGTATAAATAATGTATTTTGAAAAGTAGTTCTTCACTGTGAACTTTTAAATGAATATTTAAATGTTAATATTTGATGTATTTTAGATATTTTTTATTAGTAGATTTTTAATGTGATACCATTAAGCAGCTAACATTATTGCACAATTTTTGCGAGCAGCCTGTTTTGGCAGGGAAAGTGAAACTATTCAATCAACTCCAGAAGCACTGCAGGCCACATACACCAAATTACATGCAGATGAGGAATATGGAGTTCTGTTTACTTGTGTGTGTCAAGAAGGAAGGCGCATCTGGAGGGGCTTGTTTTCATTATGATGCCATAAAGTAATTGAATTTGACAGTGACTCAAACCGCAGATGATTTCACAGGAAAGCTGTGACTCAGGGAGTCGTCTAGACAACCCGCAGGGTGAAAAGGTCTTTCTGTGTCTCACCTGCAGTGACATCTCTATAAGCATCTGCAGCTTCTTAATGCCCAGCCACATCATTTGTCCTTTCACCTGTTTTGCAATAGTTGCTCGCTCTTCTTCCTGGAAGCCCCCAAGAAGCTGAACGACAGAGGGGAAAAAAGTCAGTTAAGGATCCAGAGAGAATCAATCAAAAAACTATGGTCATATTCTAATGTACATGAGAACACAAGAAGTGGTATTGTTGTTGGCCATACAATAAAAATCAATGGGGTCCAAAACAACATTGAACCCACACTGACTTTCACTGTATTGGCAAAAATGTATTATTTTGTGTTCCACAGAAGAAAGAAAGTCATACAGGTTTTGAACAACATGAGAGGAGGTAAATTATGACAGAACTGTCATTTTTGGGTGAACTATCCTTTTCAGATGGTCTGCTTTATGATAAATGTTAACGAGCCCCCAGAAACCCTTTCTACTATGTAGATTGTTTTCTTCAAGAACTTTTTTTTTTTTTTTTTGCCCCTCAAACTTGTTTATAGTGTTAGTTTCCTATTTGATACATCAGGGTTTTATGGCCCATATAGTATGATATAGTGAGAAAATGACGCTCACACTTGAAGAAAAAAACCCAATCAATTTTACTCAAACTGAGCCAAAATATACAATTTGGTGCAGTTGCTGTTACTTATATGGCTAAAAAGGTGGACGTTTTTAGAATTATACTAAAAGGCCTTTTACGTTACTAACTACCAATCAATAAGACAACAGAAGGCATGAAGGAGGTTGTGTAGAGCAGGTTTTTCAGCAACATTTTGATCATGTTGATCATTTAGAGACCTTAATTCACATATGAAATATGATATAGTAGGCTATATAGGGTACTTTTGGGCCATTGTACATCTCTTATCTCTTTTAGTCTCTGAAAGCCTCACCTCCAGGGCCTCCATGAGATGTTCACCTCTAGATATATTAGGGATGTGGATTGTAGTGCTGAAAGAGTCCAACATGCCCATCTCCTGCAGAACATCCTTTCTGCTAGTTGTGCCAAGAATCAGCAACTTCCGACCCTGCAGTATAAACACAAGCAATGAGTTTTATGGTACTTTTTAAAACACTTAAGGTCAGAAGAGCATTTTGCGACGTGCTAGTACAATTATGCTATGGTGCCTATGTACGTGGAGTAAAGAGGTGGGCCATTCCCAGAGGCCCCAGCGAGCAGAGGGGATTATGGGTCGCTCCCCTGTGGTGCCCAGTATATGCTAGTGCATGCAGATGAGGTGCCACACAGGCAGCGGGCCTGCCAGGTCCCGGCTCTCTCACAAACCCTTTCTATCGACTCACCCAAGACTCGACTCCCTGCTGAGTGCTGCTCTATGCAGTCCTGATCTGGAGGAAAAGACCCTCAGCTATTCACAACACCTTACAAACACAGCACAACACCTATTCCTGCCTGACATACACACTCACTGCCACCAGGCAGGCCAACACAACAGTAGCTTGTTAGGGGAGGCCCACTATGAAAAACACTGCAGCAGCAAAAAAATACATTTGGATAAATATTTCAAATGTAGCTAAATTATAAAAACACGATTTATAGTTACTGGTTCAAAAAAAATAAAAAAATAAACACTGCTCAGAGAAGTGCGGGACAAGTTACGCAAGAAAAGTTTTACTAGTGGTTCTTTTCAGTAAAATAAAAATTGGGGGAAGCACAGACTCAAAAAGTGGAGGACACTCAAATATTGTACACCTTAGTTTATACTATATACACTACGGTAAAAATGTTTGGGGTTCTTAAGATTATTGAATGCTTTTGATTGAAGTCTCTTCTGCTCAAGCTGCATTTATTTGATACAAAATACAGTATAAACAGTAATATTGCAAAATATTTCAATTTAAAATAACTTTTCTATTTTAATATTTTAAAATGCAATTTATTCCTGTGATGGCAAAGCAGAATGTTCAACAGTCATTATTCCAGGTTTCAGTGTCACATGATCCTTCAGAAATCATTATAATTACGCTTAGTAGGATCACAGTTGAAAACGGTTGTGCTGCTTAATATTTTTGTAGAAACTGATTTTTTTTTTTTTTTCACAAATCTTTTATGAATAGAAAGTTCAAAAGAACAGCATTTATTTGAAATAGATTTTTTTTCCAAACAATATAAATGTCTTTATTGATCACTTTAATGTACCTTGCTAAATAAAAGTATTAATTCCTTTCAAAAACATTTTTTAAATAGCTTACTAATCCCAATTTTTTTAACACTGGTGTGTTATAAATAGTTTTGACATTTCTATGATTTTTGACATGCTGTATTGTTTTTATTATGTATTTATTATAAATAAATGAACTGGCCTTCTGCTTTTAGCAAATTAACCTAAAAGATTTGACTGTGCATTACCTAAAATGCTGAGTCAAACATATAATTTCAAATATTTTGTAAAATGAGACAATAGAAACACTTTACCACATATTAATTCATTGTTATGAGTTGACTACAGAGTCAATAATTTGATTTTGGTAACTGTCAATAATTTTATTTATGTAGAACCACTTGGAATCCTTCACGGACCACAGTCTGAGAACCATTGGTTTAGGATTATACTTGGGTTAGAGGTTTTAAAGGCCTCTAACATTATGGGTGAAATAATACATTTTAGCGGACTAAAATAACTGATATGTTTATGCATAAACGACCAATGTAGTGAGTGGCACCAGAGCGATCAGAGGAGCTCTTTTCTTGTGAAAAGGAGGTGCTGCCCCCTATCTGTGGCTGTCAGTATTATGGGCGACATTCTCACCCGAGGAGGAGGTTTCTTCAATAATACCAGCAGAGCCTGCAGCACGAGGTTAGAGAACCGTGGCCCAATGGGAACAAAATCTGTGGAGGGTATAAACATGACGAGAAGATAGTATTGGGTAAGTTTGGTATGTAGAACCAACCATTACATTGTACATTGAGATCATTTCAACTTATTATCAGTTTTGACAGGAAGTGCATCATCCACGGTGTGATGGACTCACCCAGCAGTCGTTCTATATCGTCCACAACCACACAGCTCAGCTGGGACTTGTAAGCGTCCTCGAATATCTAGAGAGATGAAAACCATAAACCCACTATTAAAAGGGCGATGGCTGCAAAATCACATCCATAACATCACCAATGACAACTGCTTTCAACACGCACAGATCTCTTCCCGTCTTAACCGAGCGACGAGGTTGTTACCTTCTTGATGGCCTGACATTTGGCGATCTCTGAAAAGCCGATCATTTTGTCTGGAGAGCAGATCTTGATGAAGGGGAACTGGGAGTCCTCTGCAATCTTGGCTGCCAGTGCGGTCTTACCACTGTGAGGAGGCCCTGCAGGAGCGGAGAGCATTCACACTGTCAGTCATATCAGATTGCAGCATTATGGTGCATGTTTTGCTTGTGTGAACCAGAGAACAAGAGCATGGAGGAATGCTATCCTCTCAGCGTTTCTGTACATGTGTGCAGTGTACGTGTGCAACTGTAAGCTGTCAAGCTACAAGTTTCTTATAATGTAAGGTCACCTGCAGTCAGATACCCCGTTGAACAGGTAGCTACACTAAAAGCTCCTAATAAAAAGTAGCTAATTACATTTAAGCTATGGGGTTCATTTTAAATATACCTATTAGATGACATTGACATTAAAATGGTTTTAATTCTGCCATCATCTACACACTCTCTCTTAGGGCGATATTGCGATATGGATTAGTGTGATTTTCAAACCACAAAGACTGCTCATGCTAATTGATCTGGGGTTTTCAGGTTCACAGTAAATGCTGCTTCACACAAACTCCATCTATTTTTTATTTATTCATAAAAATAAAATAATTATTATGATTATTTTATAATTACATTAAAATATCACACATTGTGCAGCCCTAAAAAAGCACATCAAACCTGGAGCTGTTAAAAAATATATATAATTTAAATCATGCAACCCTACTCTCCTCCAAAAACAAAGTCATCTCAGAAAAAAGGTGTCAACAAACCAAAACAAGCAACGTGACTGACACGGCACGTGCAGTACAAAACATTATGATATTAATTCTGAGTGAATATTTGAATTGACTGACAGCCATAATTGTTTTATTAAAAATAATATTTTGTGTACTTCTACAAGAAAACATTTTTAAGGGAGCGAGAATTGACTTTTTTTACACACCAAAAAAAGGAAATGCAACATTCTGTCACTCTACTAAACAAAATGAGTTCAGTTAGTAAAGTCACTATTTTAATTAGTTGACCCCTAACATTGTATTTGTGTATGTCTATGTATGTGCATGTGAGATTTGTGTGTAAGACTTGCCCTCTAAGAGCACAGTTACTAGCGGTGTGCGTTCACTGTTCTTGGTCTGTTGCACCAGTAGCTCTCCATCTCCCAATATGTCAGACACATCATTGCTCCATTTCACAATACCATTCATGACGTAACTGGCGTAATCCTCCTGATTAGAGCCAAATGCCTTTACAGAAAAAAAAAACAGAGAGAAATGCATTAAATATTAAAGCAATGATAAGTTACTTAATTCACTGCTGAAATGATCTGATACTGTATGAACAATAATGTGGAGTGGACTTACAGGCTTGATGTCATTATTCAGAGAAGCCCAGAAGTCACTCCTGCTGACCTGCAGAGTGAGAGCCTTTTCTGTGTCCACCTCTACCTGAGTAGTGGCCTACAGGAGCAAAAACACACAGATTGAACCTCAAACTCATCCACTTAATCAAAACGAAAGGTCTTGAAGCAAGAGAAAGAGAGACCTATTACACCTATGTAAGCTTCATCAAATATGGGAGAATTGTGTCAACACCATCAAATATGGGAGTGTGTGAGCTGTGCTGCTACACACACACACACTTTGTCTAGCTTTATAAAGATATCCATAGACTTCTCAACTGCTTCTAAAATTGTAATCTTGTTCGAGAAGCCGTTTCACTCAGATATACGTCACAATAGTGAAGAAAAGACTATTGCAACTTCCGTTTCATATCGACTTTAAGAATTGAGTTAGTTTAAATCAGCCATAATTAGTTGTAGGGGTCAATGAGATGATGAGATCAGACCTTGATGTGACGGTTCATGGCAGTCGACTGGGCAGCCCGAACAAGCCCTTCCAGCTCAGCTCCGCTATAGTTCTTGGTCTCGAAAGCCAGCTCTTTTACGTCAACGTCTTTGGCAAGCATGTTTGACTGCCTCATCTTTGCTGTGTGGATATGCAGGATCTGAACACGGCCCGTCTCGTCAGGCAGGCCTGGAGAAGGACTATAAGTCAACTAGTTGTTCATTCAACCTTGAATATGTGATCCATGATGGCTACTGTAGTTCTCACCAATCTCCATTTTGACCTCCAGTCTTCCCGGCCTCAAGAGGGCTTCATCAATCAGGTCAGGCCTGTTGGTCATCCCTTAAATAAAGTATGATTTAATGATGAACAAAAAGCCAAATCAATAAACACATATTAATATGTAACAATATGTCTTTATGCTGGTCGATCTCGAAGGAAGTTCTCACCAATAACCAAGAGGTTGTTGAGCTGCTCTACACCATCAATCTTGGACAGTAGCTGGTTGACTACAGTGTCATGGACCCCAGTGCTGCCTGCCATGCTGCCACGTTGTTTACAGATGGCATCAATTTCATCAAATATGATGATGTGCAGGCCACTGTTGGCCCCCAACTTCAAAAGCCAAGCAAAACAAGAGACAGAAATATGATATAATATAATAAATATAATATGACATAATATAATATAAAAAATGTTTGAATAGCCTCAAAATTCCATTTCTTTTTAATGTGGTCTTAAAAAATACTGTGTACAGTTCTCTTAAGCTCTCTGATTAAATGCCAAGCTGGTGAATGGCCTGTGACTGTATAAACTTCATGACAATGGACTACAATTAAGATTTATCTCCTTCATCTCAGAGGCTGTCAGAGGCTAGGCCGTAACATTTAGCACAGATGGGAGGCCAGTATGAGTGTGCGTGGCCTCCCGTGAGTCGGGGTGAGGGGTTAGAGATAGCCGAATGCTCTCATTAAGAGGTGACGAGTGAGCTCTTCAATGTCATGTAGTCACACAGTCTACCAGCACAACATCACACTCAACAACGGCCAGAACCAGCAGTTCTCTGCCAACACTTCATGACACATCACCCTTGGAAAAAAAAAACTATGATAATGTTTCTAAGCAAACACAAGGCCATTTACAGTAATTCAGTAAGTATATTTCAGCAATTTGGAGTTATTTGTAGAGCTGCTGGATGGCCCAAAACTGGGAACAGCATCCACTGAGCAAACCCGTGTTTGCCTGCCATGATTTTTTTGACTGTTGACAGAGCACCCTTTCTTTAAAGTGTCAAATATCAGTGGGTTCCATCAGAGAGCCAGATGAATGTAAGGTTGTGCAAAACTGTCTGTATGGCCTTTCTAAGCAAACAGTGATTTGTGAAGTGCGTGAAAGAACAAAGGTTTTTCCTAAGTGTGTAATTTTTAATAATTAGCATGAAATGCCATGCATTGGTTTTAACTTCAATCTTTTTTGACTAACAATTCTATTCATGAAAAATTTAAATCTGTTTTTAAAGCTTGCCATAGTACTGAATTGGCTCTCCTAAGAGTTTTGAATGACATCATGCTAGCTACTGACTCGGGGCAATCGATGGTTCCGCTCAGATTTAACTAAAAGGAGATACGCGGTCCACCTTGGACATTGGACTCCTCTGAAATTCATTTAAAATCTGGTGTTCCTCAGGGCTCAATTCTCAGTCCTGTATTATTTTCTCTTTATATGGTTCCACTGGGATCTATTTTAAACAGGTATGAAGTGTTCTTTCATCTTTATGCTGACGACACCCAAACTTATCTGACTTTAAAGCGTGAGAAGAAGCATGCCCTAAAGCCTATTTTAGACTGGGTGAATTAAAATTTTGGCTTATGAGTAATTTTTTTATTCTTAATGAGAGTAAGACTGAAATTATCCTGTTTGGCTAGAATGAACACAATCAAGATCAAAGTCATGTACTCTGTGTACATGACTTTGATCTTGATTCCCTGCCATCATACAGTACCACATCTGTTAGGAATCTGGGTGTATTGTTTAACAACAACCTTAAATTTGTTAAGCAGATAAGTGCTATGGTCAAATCTTGTTTTTATCATCTTCGTCTTTTAACTAAGGTCAGTTATGTAGTTATGTAGTTATGCATGTGTTTGTAACGTCTCGGTTGGATTATTGCAACTCATTTACCATCGGTGTCCCCCAGTCATCCATCTTACGTTTACAGTTAGCTCATGGTGAAATGGCTTCTCAAGGGGAGCATTAAATGCGAACATATTAATCTTGATTTCATTTCATTGGCTACCTGTTAAATATGGAATTGATTTTAAAGTTTTATTATTTGTATTTAAATCCATTCAGAACCAGGCACCACAGTACCTATCTGACTGCACCCATACACACTTCTTTTTTTTTTATACTCTGTGCAGCATTTTGGTCAACCTCAGTTGTTTTTAAATGTGCTATATAAATAAACTCTGTGTTGTATTGTATTGTATTTTCTCTTCCTGGTTTCTTACTCTCTTCTGTTCCTCCTCGGCATCAGCAAACAGTTTTCTGATGTTGGCCTCTGACTCGCCCACATATTTGTTCAGAATCTCTGGCCCGTTGACCACCTTCGGCTCTCTAGCATTCAGCATCTTTCCAATCTGACGTGCCATCAGGGTTTTACCACAGCCGGGCGGCCCAAACAACAAGATTCCCTTCACGTGCTTGCAGCCTGTGGAAAGAGAAAGGGGTTGTGGGATGTAAAGTCAATATATATAAAGCTCAACACAACAAATGTTTCAAGTGGTTTCCAAAAATTCTACTGAAAATGCAGCTTTTAATGACTTCTGCAGTCTCAAAATTATTCAACCCCTTCATAGCAAGCATCTTTAATACTTAGTAGAACACCTTTTTGCAGTTATGACCTGCTGCAAACAAGATGTATAACCAGACACCAGCTTCTGAATCTTGAATCTTAACCCATTCCTCATGAGCAATGGCCTCCAGTTCAGTAATATTCTTGGGTTTGTGTGCTGCAACCGCCTTCTTCAAATCCCACCAGAGAATTTCTATGGGGATTTTCCAAGTCAGGTGACTGTGATGGCCACTGTAGACTGTAGAATCTTCCAGGACTTCTTCTGCAACCAAGCCTTGGTGGAATTTCAGGTATGCTTGGGATCATTGTCCTGTTGGAAGGTCCAATGACGCTTCAGCTTCCTCACTGACAGCATGATATTTTCTCCTGATATACTTCAATGAATCCATTTTGCCTTACACACGCTACAGGTTTCCAGTGCCAGAGGATGCAAAGCAGCCCCAGAGCACCACTGAGCCCCACCATCAGTGGCGGCTTGTCAATAGAGGGCGCTGGGGCGCCGCCCCCATCAAAATTCCAGAAATATACATGTACAAAAATGATATAAAAATACAAAAATAAAATAGTTTACTTATACGATGTGCCGGCTGGTAGTAAGAAGAGCCTCAGCATTTAATAAAAACTGGCTTTAATTGGTTAACTATTTTCTCTGTTTTTCAATATGTTTCATGGGGTTTCAAGAGCGAGGGACGCCGGACAAATGGATGTCTATCTGAGTCCTTAAATTTTCGGGTAGCATGTGACCTGAAGCTGGTCTCTAATTGGTTTCTTCAAGATTCTCCTCCGGACGCAGGTTGTTGCGTCCCTGGCGAATCAGAATTGGATACATGTTATTTTATCCAATCTGATTGGTTCTCGTCACCTGTCATTCAACTTTACGCTCTTGGCCACTACTGCGAGTGCGCGGGCGACACCGTCACTCCGACTCCGTCAAAACCTTGCTAGGCTGACCACTTTGGTAGAAATAATGGCAGCAGTTAATCCAAATTCTGTAATTTATTTACAAAAAAAACTTTCACAAGGCTTTCGCTGAAAAAAAAAGAAAAAAAAAAAAGATAAAGGATCTCGAACCGGACCATCCAGATTTACAAATCCAGTAGCAGGCCAGTGACAGAGGACGAAGCTAACGCTACACCCGGAGCTTCACCCGCGCTTGTTATGAGAAATGGAGGTGGCTGGCTGGATGTGATGTTAGCAGTGCCCTGTTTTGTTTTGTCACTGAAGTTTTGTGGACAACAATGGGGGTAAGAGACCTCAAACATCTATCTGAAATATATACCTATTCCAGCTGTTTATGGAGAATAATCTCGAAGAAGTCTTTTCCGAAACTGTGACTCTCCTAAAAGTTCTCATTACCACACCCATGACCACGGCTGAAGCTGAGAGGTGCTTTTCAACCTTGAAAAGGAGAAAAACTTTTCTCAGAAACACCATGACCCAGGAGAGGCTGAATGCACTGGCATTGCTATCCATGGAAAAGAGACTTGTTACTGAGATGACTGACTTTAATCAGAGAATCAGTGAGAAATTTGCTGTCCAGAAAGAAAGGAGAGCAAAATTTATGTTCAAGTAGGAAACATGCTTTTTGGTACTGCTTTGTATTTATTTTTTATTTTTTTTAAAACCGCCCCCCCCAAAAAATAATTATAACCAGCCGCCACTGCCCACCATGCTTGACTAGGCAGAGTGTTCTTTTCAGCATATGCTTCATTCTTCTTCCTCCAGACATACCGCTGATCCATAGATCAAAATCCCAAAACTACTGTGGCATATTTATATGATTTTAAGCAAATTGGAGCCAACTTTTCTTGTGCTTTTGGGTCAGAACAGAAGTGCTGTGCTCTTGGAGTTCTAGCATGCGTTTAGTACGTGCCTTACTGTGCAAGCTGAAACCTCAGTGCCAGTTTTGTCAATGTGGCCACTTTATGAGATACACCTTGCTAGTCCCGGGTTGGACCACCTTTTGCCTTCAGAACTTCCATAATTCTTCGTGGCAATGATTCAACAAGGTGCTGGAAACATTCCTCAGAGATTCTGGTCCATATTGTCATGATAGCTTCACTTAGTTGCAGCAGATTTGTTGGCTGCTTATCCAAGATGTGAATCTCCTGTTCCACCACTTTCTAAAGGTGCTCTACTAGATTGAAATCTGGTGAATGTGGAAGCCATTTTAATAGTGTCAAATCATTTTCATGTTTAGGAAACCAGTTAGAGATGATCTGAGCTTTGAGACATGGTGCGTTATTATGCTGGAAGTAACCATCAAAGGAATGGACATGGTCATCAACAATACTCAGATAGGCTGTGGCGTAATTGGTACTAATGGGCCCAAAGTGTGCCAAGAAAATATCCCCCACACCATTACACCACTAGTAGCAGCCTGAACCGTTGATACAAGGAAGGACGTGCTTTCCATGCTTTCATGTTGTTTATGCCAGATTCTGACCCTGCCATCTTCTACAGCAGAAATCCAGCCTTATCAGACCAGGCAACAATTGTAACCTAAGTTTTCTGTTCTTAGCTGACAGGAGCGGCACCCAGTGTGATCTTCTGCTGCTGTAGCCCATCTGCTTCAATGTTCAACGGTTATTCAAGTTATTGTCGCCTTTCTATCAGCTCAAACCAGTCTATATTATATGGTTATAAGATTATGCCATAAAGCTCACACAAGAAGTATGGCCGAGTGTCCAATACAACGGTTTTCAGAGTAGTACAAGGGTCTTTTTGATGAGCAATGGCATTTCTGAGACAACAGCCCTGTTTTTGGTTAACAACATCTGTTGGCTGCCATTTGAAAAGAGCGGGAATTCTGGAGATAACCAGCAGGCCTGAGATGGGAATCAGTATGGCCATTTACACCTGTTGACAGACTCAGGTTGAGGGAGGGCAGACATCCAGACTTTCCACAGAGGAGAAGAACGAGGCCACGGCTGGGCAGATTGAAATGACCTTTAAGTGGTGGGAGTTTTGGGAGAAACTGGGTGTACTGGTGTAAACTCCCACCCAAGCGCTATAAGACAATAACATACTCAGACACACACCCGCACCTTCCTTCAGCACCTGGGCTCCAAAACGAAGCCCAATTAAGTGCTCACCTTTGCGCTATCAAGACCCGCCATCTCATTAGAGCAGCCAGCTGCCCGAGCCAGAGGCCAACTCCTGCAGCCATCACACCACAAAGGTCATCTCTCGCTCTCTCTCGCACACACACACTGAACTCTGTGTGTCTGCATACATGATCAAGTCATCTGACAGCTTACAGGAATATGCTCTTCATAACTGTTCATTTTCGCAGTTTGGCAAGTGAAGAATAGAATAAAGTTATTAACAAAACCGTGTTAACATTTATGGACAAATTAAGTGACACGACATGTACGCACAAAAACACAGACTCCAGGTGGCCTTGGAAAACATGGACATACAAAGTATGACAATGATAATCTCAAATACTGATTATGTGCTTTATTTAATGTTAAAATAATTGAATGTGAGTTTAAATATCATTTGCGTGACATTTATGGCCATACTGATGGATAGTTCACCTCAGATCTTGAAAATAAATGAAAGGAAACAAACAAGAATGTTCAAACTGTGAAGTCAGTGTGAACAAACAACTGTGTTCTATGACAAAGATCGTTTCAGTCACTCAGCATGTTTTTAATAATGTTAAATTGGTGTAATATTTATGAATTCGATTATTTACTTATATCCATTTTGTTGTGAATGCAGTGTGCTTGCAGAGACTACACACACACACACGCTCTTCTTAATAGCTGTGATTTTGGATTGATTTTGTCGCGGCTCGTAGTCACGTCGCTTCTGCTGTGGACAGACAAATTGCTTGGCACTGGAATCTTATCGCATCAAGTCTGGTTAGGACACGAATTTTAGAATCAAGCTAATTTTTTACTATGGACATGCGCTTTCTTATTCAGGATTCATCAACATGAGCACCTGTTGAAAATCAGTCTGAAATTCTGTGTGAGAACATTTCTTTGCACACCAATAAGAACACTTAGCAAAAGAGTCCCAGTGTCTAAAAGCTGAGAACGGAACGCAGACAGCAGCTTCAACTGCAAATGATTATAATACTTTCGCTGCAGGAATCAATCTGATGGGAATTTGTCTGCTGGATAGCATCTTTAACAATTGTTGATCTGTTTAGAGGGTGAATATAAATCATTAAAATACAATCAGATTGCAGTCTGGCAATATAATTCAAACTAGGCTTTTGACTGCTAGCCAACAGCAAAAGAGAAGACAACATAACGATGTTCTTTCAGGGTTGAATGTAACTGAGCAATTCTCTCATTTATGGTCAGGATGAGGTGCTGGGAGGGTCTGAGAGCAGTCGGTCAAATCTTTTAGCCACTCTCTTATTTAGTTTGGCTTGGTCATCTCTCTCTCTCTCTCTCTCGAACTTGAGTCGCAACATTCCGTGATTCATGTCGCCTACAACATGCTGTGCCTCTACTGGCCACTTAAACAGAGAGCAATGTGGTTGAAGAAGGAAAAAAAAGATATATGTCCTTCCAAGACAAAGACAGGGGCGTCATGCACTAGTGTAGCTTCGCAGTTTTTTGTTTCAAAGCAAAAGAGAGAGAAAATCTAAGACTCACCCATCTGCTCCACTATGTCTGGAGGAAAGACTCGCGAGGCGAAGGCCCGACGGAAGATGTCCGAGAACTCCCTGTCCAGGCCTCCAATCCCCATGCGCTCAAAGTTCCAGTCGGGGTTGATGATGGACTGCCGAGACCCTCTGGCCTTTGATTTCCCTGGGGAAGAATGATCAAAATCAGGTTGCTAAAGGAGCACTAAAGAAACTAAGGAAGACATAATATTTATATTTAATCTACCAAGGTCATACCCCATGTAAAATTAACTGATGTATAAAACATTTGAGTAGAGGTGACAAAGTGAGGAAGCTGAGGTGAAACCACATGTGTTCTGACTGCCATCTAGTGGTACGGTTTAGTTGTTACATTATTTGAAATCTTATTGAGTCATTGGAAAACACAGGCTACAGAACTGAAATAAAAGTTATTTAAGTTAATTATTTTTAATTAATCTGTTCAGTAATGTTTAGGTTCAATTTCAAATTTTTCCCTTGCTTATAACTCAGTCTAGCTCAAAACGTGAGATAAAAAAAGTGTGCGGAGTAAATATGGAGTGCTGTCTGCTTGTGTATGTTAGAGCCACAATGGTGGTGCGTGTTTGCAGGTTAAACACTAACCAGTCAAATTGAGAGATGAGCTCTCGGCTTTCTCAAAAATCACCTGACTGTTGCCGTGCAACAGACCAATCTCAATCTGAAAAAGAAACATGGAGATAAACAATATTTCATTTGCCATAACTCTCTTAACACATGATTAGATATGACTTGAAAGCAAGCAGTAAAAAGGTACCTTCTGTTTTTTGCTAGAGCTTTGCTCGCCCCTGAGGATGCTGGGATCCATTGCCTCGATATCTTTTATGACCAGTCCGAAGAGCCTGTCACAAAAGCTGAAGGCAAACTGCCAGGAAGACGATACAGGCTTTATGTGACAGTACATCCACACTACACAAAAGTTCTCAGACTTCATTGAGTGTGGGTCTGACATTCATTTCATTAGCTCTTTAACTGTCTCACCTGCTGGCCGATGCTAAAGGCCTGTGCGTTGAAAAACTGGATAAATTCAATGGCCATTTTATCTGAG
This sequence comes from Rutilus rutilus, assembly GCF_951802725.1. Lineage (NCBI taxonomy): Eukaryota > Metazoa > Chordata > Actinopteri > Cypriniformes > Leuciscidae > Rutilus > Rutilus rutilus. The sequence goes on from NC_140224.1 coordinate 22,492,521, forward strand.
TCGTAAGGGTTGCTGTCAACGGTCTTCTTCTGGAGGAAGTCAATCTCTAGCGTCATGGTTCCCACATACTGTCTTGACGGGTCAAAGTTGTAGATACTCGCTGCAACAGAGAGAAGTCACAGTTTTTTTACTATGTTTACATGCACCCTCATAATGCAATTACAATGGCAACATTGCAATTAAACTCTGACTCATAAACAATTGCTGTCAAATCAATTAATCACATCTCACACCTCTGAGTTGGCCAATTATGTGACACTGAAGACTAGTGTAATGGCTGTAGAAAATTCTGTTTTGCCATCACAGGAATAAATTACATTTTGAAAAGTATTAAAATAGAACACTGCCATTTTAATTTGTAATAATATTTCACAATATTACTGTTTTTAGAGAGGTTTTTTTTAGATATCTTTCAAAAACATAAAATCTTACTTCTGAACAGTATTGTACTGTACAGACATTTTTTGAGAAACTTACATTTGCATATTTCTAGGAGTAATTAACATATTAATTTAGAGTGGGCAAATTAAGCAAAACTGCTTGACAATGACACAATATTTTATAATATAATATAAAACAATATTTTTTTAATTAAATTCTTGATTACCTGGACTAAATATTTCTTAAAATAAGTAATTATTCTTCACTATCTATCGGTAACACTTTACCTAAAGCCTTTATATATATATATATAGAGAGAGAGAGAGAGAGAGAGAGAGAGAGAGAGAGAGCTTTGTATGATCTCATGAATAATTGTAACCACAGTTATATTACATTATATTGATAGATCATATATATATATATATATATATATATATATATATACACACATATACATATATATATATATATATATATATATATATATATATATATATATATATTCACCGTTACACCTTTAAAAAGTATAATGTATTAAAACACTTGGCAAACAAACCAATTTCAGATGTAACAAGGAATCTGCAAATATTTTAATGCCTTTTAACTTTGGTTACAATTATTTATAAAAAGATATAATTCCTTATAATGGGTTATAAGTTAACTGAGTTGTTGCATTATTAGTGAGGAGAATCAAATTCAGTGTTGTTTGTAAAGGACTTCTTCTTTTTTTTGTCAGAAGATTATAAAGAAGTAGAAGTGGTATAAAACTGTACACGTACCTTCCACATCCTGGTTTAGAGAGAGTCCAGCCCATTTTCTCTATGACACAGAGAGCATATAGATGAGTTTCTATTATGTTGCATTTAGCCTACATGTATAATTCATCAGTTTTAGCATATTACAAGCCATACAATTATTATTGGTATCATAAAGAATTTCCTACTAAAAAGCTACACAAACGCATTTGTACAACTTTCTCTTGATAGACGTGCCTACTCTATAGCGCATTTTTAATTTAACGTGTAGTTTAAGTAGAATAAAGTTTCTCTAGTTTTGTTTCTTTTCTTGGTCTCTTGTTCATTAAACATCACATAAAATAAGACCACTGTGAGAAAGATACTGTAGTACCTGAGAAGTCCTGCTGCTGTCAAGTTAACACACGAAGGAGAAGCAGGCAAAAACAATGCAAGATATTAAGAAATAAGCATGCTGACAATAACAGTACACTGCTGTACATCTGCATACTAATGCATTTCACAAAGATGCATAACGCATATCAGCTTTTGTTCTACATGTCTACAAGAGCAGTAAAGACACATAAAGGCATAGAGAAGCCTATGGGGAATGATGACACAAACGTGTACCTGGGGTAGACTGAAGGCAATGGTTCCCGGGACCACGCTCGGGTGAGTTCGAACCGTGAACACAAATTTCTGAGTGGGTGTGGTTTTAACGGTCAAATGCCTAGAAAGATTTAGAACAGCTGATCTGACACACACGTTCTGATAGCATAAGTTTAAATATATGATCACATCTTCCATTTCTGATTCATTACACATCAAATACTCACTGCCCAGATTTGAAGTCCTTCTCACTTGCAACCACACAGTTGGTGAGAGACAGTTCATCTGTCGGGCATCTCGCTGCTTGCATTTGCTGTACAGGAAAGAAGAAAAAAACAAAAGAAAAGGAGTAATTGACATTTCAGCCTCCATATACACCACCAGTCAGAAACTCAAGCATACTTCCTGATCGTTTATAATATAATTCTATCCAGAAGCCACCTTTGCCTAGATCAGGGGCCTTTAACATTTTTCAGGCCTATGCAGAGATGGACCTGTGTTATATTTTGTTGCATTTAAATTCTGGACTATAAAACAATACTTTAAGTATCATGTTAATGTATTGACATACTAAAATACTTGTGCATTACAATTTTAATTTACTAATGTGCTTGCTAATTTTAATGGCAGACTAGGCCTAAATGTTTTAGATAAACTTTTGCTTTAGTTGAAGTTAACTTATTGTATTTTAGTCATATTTAAGTTAAAAATAATAACAATCACCAACTGTAAGATGTTTTTAAATTTTTTAAAAGAAGTCTCTTCTGCTTCTGCATTTATTTAATCCAAAACACAGTAAAAATGTATTTGAATACATTTTTAAATGTCATTTATTCATGTGATGGCAAAGCTGTATTTTCAGCATTATTACTCCAGTCTTGTGTGTCACATGATCCTTCAGAAATCATTGTAAATGATTGTAAATGAAAAGTGTAAATTTTTTCAGGATTCTTTGAAAGAACAGCATTTATCTGATATAGAAAGCTTTTGTAACATTATACACTACCATTCAAACATTTGGAGTCAGTAAGAATTGTTTTTTTTAAAGAAATGAATACTTTTGTTCAGCAAGGATGCATTAAATTGATTAAAACTGACAATACAGACATTTATAACGTTACAAAAGCTTTCTATTTCAGATAAATGCTGTTCTTTTGAAATATATTCAAATTTAAATTGTAATAATATTTCACAATATTACTGTTTTTACTCTATTTTGGATCAAATAAATGCAGCCTTGGAGAGTAGGCTATAAGAACATTTACATTTAAAAAAATCTTTACAATCTTAAAACTTTTAAACAGTAATATATATGCGCATTTAATATTTATATATGATCATGTGACACTGAAGACAGGAGTAATACAGGAATTAATATAGTAAATACTATACTATAAATAAATACTATAGGAAATACAGTAATACAGGAATTAATATTCCTCAATATTACTGTTTTTACTGTATTTTTGATCAAATAAATGCATGGTCGGCATAAGACAAAAAAAATTATAATAATTTACTGATCCTAAACTGTGTGTAGGCCTATATGTGTGTGTGTGTGTGTGTGTGTGTGTGTGTGTGTGTGTGTTTATATATATATATATATATATATATACATATACATATATACACACACATACACTCAAACAATTATATTCTTTTTTCTTTAAAATTAATTTTAAGAATGTAAGCAAGAACTTTTGATAAAAAGAGAACAAAGAAACTTTGACATTTACTTCCAGTACCAGGTTTAGTGAAAAAGCTCACTGATATCCTTGAAGTGAGCCAGAAATAACCTTCAACATTCTCCAGACCTGCACTGTCAGACAATTGTTGTGTGACTTAAGTATAACGCTAAATACTAGTAATAGAATCATTACTAGTACTAATCCTGGTTCAAAAAAAAGAAGCAAAATGGAGATAATTTGATGAAAGCTAACTGAAAACCAAGCATTACTATTTCTAAACTGTGTTACAGACCATTAAATTAGCCAAAGCAAAAAGTGTCCCTTATCCCTTTCAATGTAGGCTAAATATACAGCCTAGATGTCGACACTCACCAGTTGTCTGCTAAAAATCCTCATTTTCATCATGACAGACACTCACTGAATAAGGAGTCACTACCCCCGTTACCTTTTCTGGACCCTGATATTCGATTATTATAACATTTATGAATATCCATCTTTAACCAGCTGTAGCTCGCTCTAAAGAAATAACATACAGTAATGCTGTGTGATCTTATAGGATTACCCAAGGGCTTCATTAAACCCTAGTGTGGTATTACCAATAGCATGAGATGAATTCCAGACCTTCTGAATCCCACATAATCTGCTCAAATATACAGCCTGTAAGCATAACCCTGGGTAATGCATAATGCACTGTGACTCAGTGTTTGGGTCTGTTTTTACTATTTCTATGGTACGTTAGCAACTGACACAAGCAACACATTCAGTGGAGTCCAAAGGGCTGAGACCACATTGAAAAGATGGGGGTTTTATTTTCATTTAAACCAGGAAATTTGTGGAAATCAAATCTAATTTGTATGTTTTAATATTCAAATCTAATTTGAGAATATCTTTTTCAAACTATATATATATATATGTACATATATATATATATATATATATATATATATGTACATACATATATATATATATATATATATATATATATATATATATATATATATATATAACAAAAATGATTCAAGTGGAATAAAAAAAAGATTATGTCCAAAATTATATAAATATTAACACATATTATAGCAAACACTATCTATATGTATAATACAATTTTTGTGATATTTGAAAATTTTATTAAATACTTTGAATTTAAGCTTTTATTTTTAGTTTACGTTTAGTTTACATTTTTGTTATGTTCTGTTTTCGGTTTTTTTGTTTTTTTTTTTAGAAAATTATATTCAGTCTATTATTTTTATTTTTCAATTGTAGTTTATTTCATTTTCAGGTTTAGTCATTTTAGTAATTATTTTATTTCAGTTGGTTAAGGTAACATTTCAGTTTTTCATCTATCATTTCTATTTTACTTTTATATTTCATTTCAATTAACCAAAACGATAATAACACTGCAGACCTCTGTACGTTCAAGGCTATACATTTATACAAAATGTGTCAAACTAAAACCTATATAATGTTTTATTTATTCTATATATTTTATTGATTTAGGTAGTTGAATAATCATGAATCAATATCCTTGCTGTCTGTCAAAAACAGCATTTATTTATCATGATATTAACTCTCATTCACCCTTTGTTTCAATCATCTGTAATGACAGCAGCCACAGTTAAATCAACACACACTTCGCCATAGTCACTCTTCAAACTGGTTTAAAGAAAGCACAGATGTCGTGAGAAACTTTAAATGCCCCGTAAATGTCGTGTTCAAAACATTGCATGAAGTTTTGTTTCACTGAGAAGTCATGAGATGTGGAACTCGTCTTCCGGTACTGCATGAGTGTGAATGACGTGTGCAAATGCAACACGTATGAATGGAGCTCAGCTTTGTGTCTGCTGCTGAGGACGCTCACGAAATTATGGGTTATTTATGTGCGACTCCAAATCAACTTAAATCATAAAGAAATACTCACCCGGCCAGCCATTTTTGCGTTTATCAGGTAATCAGGAGAAATTCCGCAAGAGAAACACAACTAGACGCTGCCCCCAGCGACCGCTCTCAGCAATGCCACGAACGTCAAACCGGAAGCGAAAACCCACCAAAATAAAAGCACGAATTTTTATCATGATATTAGACATTCTCTGATGATATATTGTAATTAGAATAGCATTTAATTACAACAAACTTTATATAAACAATTATAGATAATTTTTAATTAATTTGGTGATCATTATAACCAAATTGTATTTGTTATAAGTACATTTGTATGAACACTAGCCCTCTCATGTTTGCTGTGGCATTGGTCTTTGTACAGAATAAACTAACAGAGCATCTTCTTACAGGATTAATCTGAGAGAGAAATAAAAGTGTTCGTCGCATTAAAATACTCAAATTATAGCACTTAAAATTGCAATTATCAATGCACATTGTCCATTAGATGGCGCCAGAGGAATATTGATCCTAACCATGAATTTCTAGGGCCTCTAAATTATCAACAAGATCAGAAATATTCTTCCTCATGCCTTTGACAGATCATACAAATAAAAACTCCACCTTCAGAGGGCGTGGTACACGAGTCTATTTGCTGTGACATCTTTAACAATATAACTTATTTTGTCATTAATATTTCAAGATGATCATTTACTGGACTGAAGAAACTTCAGTTTACTTTATTTTCCATTTTTAGAAAAATCATGTTAAAATGTAAATGATACAACAGTCTTTTGAGGAACATTTATTTGTAAATCTCTCTATCATCATTGTATTGCATTGCATTATATATATTTATTTTAGATTTTGTTTATATAATTTGTCTAATGGATAAAAATATTTATATATAATTCCATATACCAGGCTATGCATGGTTAAAAATAGATATCTTTTGTTGTTCTCCAAAGTTGAACTTGGGGGTTAAACAGACCCCCGCCTACTCACAATAAAAACTATATCACATATGTTTTACATCAAAAACAAGTTTAATGTTTATTTACACCAACTCCCACATACAGAGTCACACAAAACAAGAGGTGTGGCACTTGAGTATGTTTTTAGTACAATACAAATATACTTTAATGCATTTTTAATACATTTAACAGTACGTCTTTATCACCTGGGGGACCATCCCACATTCAGAGTGTGAATACACAGCGGAACAGTTTTTCCGAGAAGTCAGCAAATTATTAGCATTACTTAAAACAATGTTTAATATCTGCAGCAGATAATGACACTCTTAAAAAGATTGTTCACCCAAAGATTACATTTCTGTCATCATTTAATCACCGATATGTTGGTGAATTGTACACAATTAATGTTTCCATTAAAACTAAAAACTAGCCATTCAGGACTCATCTTGTTCAAAGCGTGTGATATTTTGTACTGACCTACCAATCAGATCATGTGACATTTTATCATGTGATACCAACCCACCTGCTCTGCTCAACTGGAATTTCAGTAGTTCAACATTCTTGAAAGAAGTGCTAAATATTACAAGCACGCATAAACTCACACACACACTTATTTATGAAACTCATTCCATGTTACGATCCAAAACAACTGAACATTTGAACAAAATAGACACATACTGTAAATGAGATTTAGTTAAACAAGTGCCAAAGCGGCTTTTGTGTTGTACAAAGTCAAGCCATACGGCACTGATTTAGCCATGTTCTTTGTTTAAAATTCCAATAGAATATTTCTGATCATAAAAAGGTTGTTTGAGGGAGACCAAAACACTTCAGCACAAAGGTCTATAGTTTAAAAGACTATTTACAATCTGCAGTTCTTTTAGGTTATGACATAGTCCGAGTCTTGGAGACAACGCCAGCAGCCTGGATAACACGGTAGCGTTCTCGGAGGTTGCGCCGTCGAACATGCTCATTGGTGATTTCCAGTACGTTTGCTACAGGAAACCAGCCTTTCTGTCCATCAGATAAACGGATCCCCTCATACCATCCTATGGAAGGCAAGAAGAGACAAGATGAATAAACAAAAAACAAAGTTGGAACATATTTAAGCATGTCAGATGCGCTTCTAATGAATGGAAGGTACAGTAGGACCAGGCCTACATTAAGAACACATAGGGCTAAAGCAAACCCAAGGGCCCCCTTCATAGCAGCCTATCTTGGTGCCACAATGTTTTCTACTGCAGAAATAATTAGTATTTTTTGTTAAAAATCATATCTTTAACATACACACACAGAGATACAATGTATTGTATCTCTATATAAAATAAAATAAATATTTCAGGCTACAACACATTAAGAGCATAAATGCATTAAAGGGATAGTTCACCCAAAAATTTAAATTAGCCCATGATTTACTCACCCTCAAGTCATTCTAGGTGTATATGACATTCTTCTTTCAGACGAACACAATCAGAGTTATATCAAAAAAATGTCCTGACTCTTCCAAACTTTATAATGGCAGTGAATGGCCGTTTCTGTTTTGAAGTCCATAAAAGTTCATCTATCCATCATAAAAGTGCTGCACAAGGCTCCTGGGGGTTAATAAAGGCCTTCTGAAGCGAAGCGATGCGTTTGAGTAAGAAAATATTCATATTTAACAAAGTACAAAGTAAACTTCTGGTTTCCGGCCAAACGGCCATACGCAGCCTATTTACGCCTACAGCGCAACTTACACAACTTGTGACGTCGGAGGTAGCGTAGTGCGTAATGGTGTACGTGTCATGGTGTAGCGTAAATATCAATTTTTTCATATTAAACTATGTTATTCCCTTAACTAAGACGAGTTGATACATACCTCTCTCGTCTCAGTGCGTGCACTCAATCGCTCTGGCGCGCGGCGACACTTTGATAGCACTTAGCTTAGCTCTGCGCAGTAAAAAGTCACGCCTGAAAAATCCTCTCCCCCTCTCCCTCTCACTTCTGTCATTAGAACCAACGTGACTTTTTACTGCGCCGAGTCGAAGTGCTCCCAAGTGCTATTCCGCCATACATTATAGTTATCCTTTTTACCCGCTTAGAAAAGCGCCACGTTTTATTTTGTGTCACCATACTTGGTCGTGTAACTACTCGTGTAACTGTATTTAAATAGGGAAAACGTGGAGGTGTTTGGTCGCTTCTAACTTCATCTCTGTTTGGTCCCTAATGAATGAGCTGGGCTAAGCTAAGCGCTATCAAAGTGTCGCCGCTCGCCAGAGAGATTGAGTGCACGCACTGAGACGAGAGAGATATGTATCAACTCGTCTTAGTTTAATATGAAAAAACGGTGGAGTGTTCCTTTAAGTGGAATGCGTATGTTCATTTGGCCGGTTTTAAAGTTTTAAATATGGATATTTTTCTTACACAAAGTCATCGCTTCGCTTCAGAAGGCTTTTATTAACCCCCCCGGAGCCGTGTGGAGTTCGTTTATGATGGATAGATGCACTTTATGGACTTCAAAACAAAAAAACAGCAATTCACTGCCATTATAAAGCTTGGAAGAGCCTGGACATTTTTTTATATAACTCCGACTGTATTCGTCTGAAAGAAGAATGTCATATATTCCTAGGATAACATAAGGGTGAGTAAATCATGGATTAATTTTAATTTTGGGGTAAACTGTCCTTTTAACACCAGAAATGGTCAAAGCAAACAGGTTTCAAACAGAAACAACTTTTACACATATGTTTGCCTTAAGGTTTTTACTTTAAATAGTTTCAAGGTCTTCTTTCTGTCCTTAGAAGAAGAGAATCATCAGGGCTGGAATGGGGCTATAATTCAGCCCATTCAGACATTTGTTTCCCCATTAATGTTTTGCTGGGGTAAGGGCCTTTAAATTGGAATAAATAATTAAATGAATGAATAAATAAATAAATAAATAAAGTACAGAAACAAATAATAGATATTTTTGAATATACTGCATAATTAATATACTATAATAATATACTGCCTAGCCCTATTGTTAATCCGGCCCTGAGTGTGACACACCTTCGTTGGTTTTGCGCACAACGTTGATGATCTCTGTGGGCTCCAGATTTAATTCATCAGCTTGGTTTGCCACATACTGCTGCACACACTGCACCTGAGGGCAATCTGACACACAAAAACAGCCATGTGATTAGAAAGAAACTAATCTGAAGAGAGAAGTAAACATGATTACCAGGAAAATCAAAGGCAAGCACTAACATGTCACGTCGCTCACATGAGTATAATCCTGAGCTGAAATAAGCACCCACTCTTACCCCAGTCTTCATATATGACTTCTTCTTGATCATTGATGGTGCCATCAGGATTTGGGAATGCTGCCAACCACCTGTGCAGGTCAGATCTGATTGAAGAGAAAAAAAGAAATGACCTATACAGCTTTAAAATCAGCATGCATCCTTATATAACCCTGGAAACAATCTGAAATATTGCTACTATATTATATATCCGCTATATGAAGTATATTGGGGCACCTGACCATTACACTGTAATGACGTCGCATTCTAAATACAAAGACATTCCCCCCTTTACAGCTGTAACAGTTTCCAATCTTCTGGGAAGGCTTTCCATAAGATTTCAGAGTGTTTCTGTGAGAATTTTTGCCCGTTTATCCAGTACAGCATTTGTGAGGTCAGGCACTGATGTTGGATGAGAAGGCCTGGCTCGCAACCTCCGTTCCAGTTCATCCCAGATGTGTTCGATGGGGTCGAGGTCAGGGCTCTGTGTGGGTCCGTCAATTTCTTCCACACCAGACTCATCCGACCATGTCTTTACAGATCTTCCTTTGTGCACTAGGACACAGTCACACTGGAATAGAAAAGGGACTTCCCCAAACTGTTCCCACAAAGTTGGAAGCATAGCATTGTCCAAAATGTCTTGGTAAGCTGAAGCATGAAGATTTCCTTTCACTAATAGTAAGAAGACTAGTCCAACTCCTGAAAAACAGCCCCACACCATTATCCCTCCTCCACTAAACTCTAAACAGTTGGCCCACTGCAGTCAGTAAGGTTCTCCTGGCATCCGCCAAACCCAGACTCGCCCAACACAGAACAGGTTTCCACTGCTCCAGACTCCAGTGGCACCGTGCTTTACACCACTGCATATGAGGCTTGGCATTGTACTTGGTAATGAGAGGTTTGCATGCTGCTGCCCAGCTATGGAAACCCATTCCATGAAGCTCCCGCTGATATTAATGGCAGTGGAAGTTTTGAAACTCTTCAGCTATGGAATCAGCAGTTGATTGTTGAATATCTAGCAGGGATTACATTTCTGACTTATTGCAAAGGTGGCATCCTATCACCAATACCATGCTTGGATTTACTGAGCTCTTCAGAATGACAATTTTTTCCACAAATGTTTGTAAATGCAGACTGCATGGATAGGTGCTTGATTATACACCTGTGGCAATGGGTCTAATTGAAACATTGAATAATTGAATAACTGTTATAACTTAATTTAATAATTAAGAGGTGTGGTGATAATACTATTGCCCATATAGTGTATATATAGTGAGAGAAAAAAATTCATATTGAATGGATGGTATTTTATGCCTTCTTGATACGCACATTTTATAAATTACTTATAAGATGCTTATTTTTTTGTAAGAAATGAATACCTTAATTCACCAAGAACATTAAATTGAGCAAAAGTGACAGTAAAGACATTTTTAATTTTACAAACGATTTCTATTCTAAAAGAAAAGGTTCTATTCATCAAAGAATTCTGACATTTTTTAAACAGCACAGCTGTTTTTAACATTGATTATAATAATAAAAAAATGTTGCTTGAGCAACAAATCAGCATATTAGAATGATTTCTGAAGGATCATGTGATACTGAAGAATGGAGTAATGAGGCTGAAAATTCAGCTTTGAACATATTCAAAAGTTATTTTATATTACTGTTTTACTGTCTTTTTGATCAAATAAATGTAGCATTGGTAAGCATGTGTTCACTACCCCAACAGTAGTGTACTGTGCAAAATACCAACAGAAAATGACTTCTCTTAAAAATGAGCATATGGATTCAAAACATAACAGAGCAATGACCATAAATCACGGATGAGTAAAATGAATAGCATATGGCTTATTTATAATTTCACGCACTGTGTGGGAGCTTTCATAACTCTCTCCATCAGGCGTCCCTGGTGATTCTCCAGCAGGGTCAGACAGAAGCAGTGCTCCAGGCTGGGGACAGCTGTGTCCTCCCCAAAAGGCTGCACCTGGACAAGGGAGCGATGCGCATGATCAAGGACCACATACCGCTCAGAACTGCAGCACAGAGAAAGAGAGGTAGAAATAAATGAGTTAAGTATGATTCAGAAAGTATGATTTAATTATACATCCATAGTAAATGCAAACAGGTGTGTTACTTTTTGTAAAGGATAATGGATCAATGATTAATGGAATGTAATTATCTTGCAGTGTTTTGTAATCCTCAAAAAAACAACAGACAGGTTTTTCAGCTTTCTACCTTTTCTTGCTTGCAATGACAAGCAGGTCGTTGAAGAGAAAGAGGTAGACCAGGCTGAATTTTGGGCGGAGGTTCAAGAAAGTTCCTCCTCTGTTTATTTCCTGCACCTCTCCTCGTTTCTCCAAGTAACGTGTTTGAGATATAATTGGCACTGCCTGAATAAATGATTCAAAGATAACAATATTTAAACATAAATATATAGACGAATAAAAATTCTATATAGAAAATATTTGGCTTGATTAAAAAAAGGCACTATTTGACGACACTATCGAAAAGTAATTAGTGTGAGACTGATCATGTGACATTCTCAAATCGTGCTGGATTACATCAGGCCTTGCAATTCAAACATTTGTGTTAATTCAACTTTTCACTCAATTTGTTAAGATGAGAATATCATTTGTAATAAAGGCATTTTCACTAGTGGTCTCATAATTTCATAACTGCAATTGTTATCATTAATATATAACATTAATCAATATACCTCACCTTTAATTTGTCAAACTCCAGAATACCATTAATCTGAATTAATTCCTCCATCTGCCTCATTTTTCCAACTTGAGTATTACATTCTTCAATGATCTGTGAAGATGTGCGTGACAAGTTATTGAAGATAACATCTGACAACATAAAAAAAAAAAAAAGCTACAACAAAACATTCTTTCCATGCAGACGAAGGAATCATTACAGACATATTAAACATGACCTATTTTGGTTATTTCATGAAAATGGAAGAAAATAAACGAGAGACTCGATGTTCTTTATTTCTCTAATGCTAGAAAATGCTAGAAAATCCAGCTTGTTAGTTATCTTTGACTCCATAAAAAATATGGCAGGCTTATATAATCTGAAACATCATTTCTAGTGACCCGACCCGCATTTAACCTTGTGTTCCACTCTCTCCCCCTCTTTCCCCTCATTCTCGCTCTCTTTTCCTTTTTATCTTCCTCTCTAATAGGCTATATTGAGAACAATGAGGTCTAGTTTGATCATGGAACAATGTGCTAAAGTGACTCTATAATGGAAAAGGAAAAAACAGGGTCCATCATTTACTGAGATCATGGGATGTTTACCTTAGACACAGAGTCATGAGCTTTTGATGCAGTTTGTTCCTTATCCGCCCCAACGGCCGTTCTCCTCAGGATGTTCTGATGAAAAAAAGGCATTTTGAAAAATCTAGATTGCGTTCATTTTACCTCAATCACTTTAAGATAATTCTGCTTGATTATAATGATTGCCTTGCAACCCACATGGAGAAACAAAAAAACACCCCAAAATAAACAGAAATTGGTTCAGTAAAGAAGAATTCCAATAGAAGTTTGGGGTCAATCATATGTTTCTTTGTTTTAAAAGAAGTCTCTAATGCTCATCAATGCTCTATTTGATCAAAAACATGGTTAAAAAATTGGAAATATTATTGCAATTTAAAATAATTATTTTCTATTTTAATATATTTGAAATGTAATTTATTCCTTTGATGGCAAAGCTGAATTTTCAGCATCATTACACCAGTCTTCAGTCAATATGCTGATTTGCTGCTCAAGAAACATTTATTTTTACTGTCTAATCTGTGTTGAAAATGCTTAGTGCTGCTTAATATTTTTGTGTAAACTGTAATAAAAAAAATTCTGGATTATTTGATGAATAGAAAGTTCAAAATAAACAGCATTCATTTGAAACAGCTGATTTGAGTCTTTTGTAACATTAAAAAAGCCTCTACTTTGTTGAAGAAGAATTCCAACATTTCTTATGGCCCTGTTTACACCTGGTATTAAGATGAGTTTTGGTGGATCGGATCACATGTAGACGGGGGAGACATACTCGTTTACACCTGGTGTTTTAATCCGTCTCTTTTGTCCACTTTCAACCACTTCCGTCCTGATTTTTTTTAGGGGAGGATCTATAGGCAGGTAAATGTATGGGTTTTTTTTCAGATCTTTTGATCTAATGGACAAAATAAGCTCGCGCAATTTACATATGAACGTGCACAGAGACGACGGAAAAACATATAGAGATCATCAGCTTTCGTTTCTGCTCCGAGAGCCGCACAACCAGCCAAACGCTGTGAGTGCGTGTTAGAAATCAGGGATGGTGAGAGAACATTGTGCTTGGTACATTTTTCGTCTTCAAACCAAACTTTAAAGTTTAAATCCCGTCTGGCTAGCACGCTTCCCATTCTTCTTGCGGCTGTTCGAATGCATTGGACACAACGAATCCGGGTGAAAACATTTTAACGGCATTTAAATTTGACGGAAGCAAAGGGACCCGTCCATAGACCCTCCCCTCGAAGTAGGGGACAAAAGTGGACAAACGAGATGGATTAAAATGCCAGGTGTAAACGTGTCTCCCTCGTCCACTTGTGATTCGATCATCCAAAACGCATCTTAATACCAGGTGGAAATAGGGCCTTCGACTACCACTGGACGAGGCCGAAAGTGGACAAGCTCAAAACCTTTTAGACCCTGTTGACACCTGTATTTAGCGTCGTTCACTTGTGATCCGATCGACCAAATTGCATCTTAATACCAGATGTAAAAAGGGCCTATGTGAATTATTCACCCACCTCGATGAGCATTTTAATGCGTGTGATTCGCTGGAAGGGCAGCAAGAGGAAGGACATGAAGGGCAGTCGTTGACACTTGGGCGACTCCTGCAGTCGGGTGATAACGGTCGCAAACTGAGTGTTAGTTTGCCTGTGATAGATATTAGGCAAAAGAATAAGTGAGTGATTTAAACATTTAAATGGATATGAACAAATGAAACAGTTTGAAATGCCCTTGCTTATGTGTGTTGACGTATGAGTTTCTTACATTAGATTACTGTAGGTCTTTTCCTGATAAATCTGATTTCGAACATAGTCAATATATGCAGGGAAATGATGCTGGGAATGATAGTGGATGATATCACAGATGTCAGAAATGATAATGCTCTCATCTAGACGTTCCTCCAGGTCCTTCAGAAACCTGCACAAAAAAAAAAATGTCAATTGACAATTGGTATTTCCGAATGGATGTTTGTGACTGCTGTATAGTATCTTGTTTTACAGGCTACACTGCATTACTGGAGCATTAAACTATTAATTGATGCATTTATCCTGAGAGTTCATATTTAATCTTTTTTTACTTGGATTCATTTAATTAATATCAAACCTTGCTGCCTCAGCAAATTCTGATGGGTTACACCTGGCAAATGCATATCGCAAATATAGTCTTTGGGGTTCATGTAAACAAACAAAACTAATTTGTGGGGATCAGGCAGTGCTGTTTCAGCAAATCTAAACTGTAAATGTCTTCATTTCACACACACAGACACTCACCTCTCGCTGACCTCTTGGATGCGCAGGATGTTTGAGAAGAGGGTTTTTTTGTCCATGATAATGAGAGTGTCATTCAAGTCACTTGACTCCACAAAATGCTCCGTTAACACACGCAGAGAGCGCAAATATGACATTTCTGATGTAATCACCTCAAACATGCTCTGCACACAGAAAATGGAAACATATAGTTGTTATTTAAATGCAATTTAGTCTTTCTCAACAAAATGTGAAATCTTGATATCTCAGTTTTTTTACATTCACTCTTATTATCTACTTTATTGTTATTCTTTATTATTATCATCTTCCTTATTCTTTATTACACTTATAATTTGGGCACGCTGTCTCATTCTGGTCACATTTAATCTTAAAATCAAAAGAAACAAATATTTTGCATTAAGGCAATAAAGCATGTTAGGACTATCAATAATTGTTCTCATAACAATTCAGAACATTACCCCTATATATAAAACATACAATATATATATATATATATATATATATATATATATATATATATATATAGCATACACACTATATGTATATATTATATAGTATATAAGTATATATTATTCAGCTTTCGTGAGATTCATCCTCTCTCTACTTCCAGAAGTTCCTTTCCCATCATTTCCATCCTGTCTTTCTTCTCTTTTCCATTCAAATCACATTTTCCATATTTCCAAACACAATTCTTCCATAATAACACCTTAAAACTCAGCACTTGCTCTTCCCAGAAGTGTGTGTTCTTCCCTGAGTTTTATAGCACATTCATTGAGGATTTCTGCTCACCTCTTGATACTTGCACTCCTCTGGGCTTAGGGTTTCCAGGACACCACTGTCTCGTACCGCTGGCTGGTCTCGCCATAAATTGCTCTGCTTTAGAATTGGAGTGTTAGATGATCTGGAACCTTTCTCTCCTTTTTCTGGGCTGGCTGTGAGGTGTGTGTCCATCTGGAAGTCTATGCTGGTCTTACTGATGTTGCGACATACTGTCCTCCTGATCTCCTTGTGTATAAATGTTTCTGTGTAAAACTGATACAGCTCTGCAAGGGTCACAAAATATGGCATTAAATTGTAGGTGAAGACATAATTTATTCTTTGTTTTAATGAACTGTAGAATTTCTCAATAGTGTTTTTTTATTGTAAACATGCAATGAGGTCTGTCTTTCAACATTTTCAATTTAAATTGATGATGTATTAAATACCCTCAGACATCCCATCTTCCAAGTCAAGAGACTGTTTGCGACGTTGGATGACTCGTGGAGGCCTGGAGCTGGAAGACAGAGATTGAGTTACACATAAAGTAATGACAAATATGACAGCTGTGTCACTACAGAAACTGTTTGAGGGATGAAAGGTAAAGAAAATACTTCTCATTGGATCCACATTTTTCCCCATCAGCCCCTTCACTGTCATTCTCATCTGTTAAAGAAACAATTAAGTACCATAAAACAAACACTAAATGCACTTAATATAAAGATGCAAACTGCTTCTTTACCACTGTATTATGAAACATTTCTGAGTGAAACAGGATATTCAAAGAGAAAAAAATAAATGTAACAGGACTTGATTTTATCGATCAGGATTGAAAAGTGGGTGTTGAAAGAATTTGTTCTGAAGAAGAAAGTCAGTCATACAGGCGTGGGAACAAAAACTAGAAGAAAAACTTTTTAAATTGTTTTAGTTAACAGAAATAAAGTTGAAATTAAAGCTTAAAAACCTAATATGAAAATGACAAATATAACTAACTGAAATAAAATTAATTTAAACTGAAGTACTAAAATTGCTAAAACTAAAGCTGATATAGAAATAAATTAAAGCTAACTAGAAATATTAAAATAATAATAATAATACTAACAAATGCCACAAGCATTTGAAAATATTTTAAAAAGCTAATTCAAAATACTAATAAATACTATATAATATATACTAATAGTACATAATACTAAAACAAGACTGTTTGGAGCAACATTAGGGGTTTAAGACATAATTTTAAATGTATCCCTTGAAGAATGTAAATAGGGTCTATTTTGATTTCATGCCGACTTTCAATGTTTTTCTGTACCTATAGACTTGAGAGAATAACTGCTGAGGCGTCTTCCGTTCTCATAGGTCTTGGCTGGTGGTGGTGGTGGAGTTCTTTGTAGTCGAGGACTGCCAGGTGGGCTGCATTTGTTAAAGGGCTGCAGAGGCTGAATAATGCGAGGCAGACACCTGTTTTCTAAAGGCATTCTGGGAGGAACGACTGGAGGGGAGTCCTTGCTTGTTACAGTGTCCGTCCACTTTTGAGGTCTAGGTGGAGTGACCACCTCCAGGCTAATGTCATAAATGGACTCCTCCTGCACCTCCAAAGACTGGGCTTTGGAGACGTTTGGAGGAGTCTGGGGAAATTTGACAACAGAGGTGATCAATGTCGGAGGTCCAGGGTCTGATTTCCTCCTCAGCTGCTGCTCTATTAGGCTACGAGCCTCCAGAAACTTGCCTTTTTTAATTTGCGGTGCCTCGTTCTTGTTCTCACCTTTAGGTAATGACTCACTTAAAGACTCTGCTTCCTTATCTGACTTTATTTCTTCGTTCTCGTCCTCTCCTGCTCTTTCATTCTGATCCTCCGTGTCACTGAATTCGATCTCTTCATCCTCACCCTCGTCCTCATCTTGCTCACTTATTGGCACCCACACAAGCTTCATGCCAGGCCTCTGCAGGTGACACGTACAACCGCAGTTCTTCTCACACAGGGACTCTGGAACAGGGCTAGAATCTTGATCTGCTCGCAGTTTGCCGCCTTCTTTTCCATCGGGAGCTAGAAGAAGACATGGATTATGGTCAGGGTTAGGCTTTCCTGCAAATTCCAACATGAAGTTGGGTCAAAAACATGATGCTTCTTTGTCCAATCGCACATCCTGATTTTGCCGAGTTAGACGCGTTCCTGGGTCAACATTCAATCCTAACCATATCCCTGAACCTAACCCTACCCTAAAATCAGAGGGAAATTATATATATATATATATATATATATATAACACTGATGTAGAAGCACCTAAACCTGGCTTGTAAACCTAAACTTGACATAAACTGTAAACTTGTCCCTCAAATCTGATTGGTTGATTGGAATGTTGATCCAGGATCAACAAAGATGTTGATCCAAGAACATATACTTTGTGAAATCAGGTTCTGCTGTCCAATCAATGAATTGTTTTCAACAATATATTAAAAATGCAATTCATACATACAGTGACTTAAAAACAAATTTTCTATGATGAGTGTGTTTTTAATTTCAGTACTAAAAATCATTCTGAAATATTTCACAAATGCCAGGATGATATAACTGTATTGATATCACAATGGAGAAGGGTAAGCTCTACCAGGACATTTCATTGTAATTGTTACAGTAAAATACTGTTGAATGTACCGTGCTTAGAAGTAAAAAAGGCCAATCAAATTATAATGTACAGTGAAAAACTGTAAACTGACATTCCCACAAAAGTTTTTGTTATCAGTTATGCACATTTGGGTTTTATGTTACATCTTCTGTTGTTTAATGAATGTTAATTGCATTATTTTAGTGTCATGTCATGTGTGTTACCATGATGGTGTTCTGTGTTTGTGTGAATGACTCTGTGCACCCTCTGTATACTAGTACAATTCAGCTTATGGAAAGGCTACTTGTGATGAACTTCTATATGATTCTTCATGTGGCTTCCTTTTTTAACACCTGCATAATTATGGTGGTTGTCAGTATATGTAAAAACCTACAAAACAGATTTTAGTAGCAGTGTGCGTTGTTGGATTTACTGCTTTAAATTGCAAATTTCTTGTTCTGTAAATTTGTACTGCATTTTTTAACAGAATTATTCTGGAAACCACAGCTGCCAGGATTTTTTTTTTTTTACTGTGATATACAGTACTGTGCAAAAGTCTTAGGCACGTTAGTATTTTCTATATTGCATATACAAATCTCACTGAATTATTACAATTAATGGCAAAAGGAATGGTTGGAAATGTAAACTGATATTTCCTACTTACACACTACAGCAATAGAAAAAATAACTGTCTTAAAAAAACTTTTTTTTGTTGTTGGTGAAAATACTAACGTACCTAAGACTTTTGCACAGTACTGTATATCCTCTGATTAGTTCAGCAGGTTAGTTCAGGTCATAAAATTCTTTGTGGTGCGACACGGCAAACAAATTATGGTATAGACCTTAGTCTGGGTAGCGCCAAATTGAATTTTTGACAGGAATGAATTTGAGGCTGTGAGGGATAGAATACAGAGCGCATTCAATGGATTTTACTGCTGTTTAACAACATACCAATTGCTGACGAAACGTCTTTCAAAAAAAAAAAAAAAAAGAAGTCCTTAGACAAAAACTCCATAAAACAGTTTTAGAAGTTGTGAGCTGTGAAAATTGTGTGATCTAGGACCTTTATACAGTGCGTGCCATTGTAAAGACTGTACGTTTATCCCTCACAGCCTCATTTTCATCTACTTTAAATTCAATATGGCGTCTAACCTGACTAAGGTCTATTTATGAATTAAGGCAAGATACTACAGGCAAAAAGCAATGGTCAATTTTGGGATATTGCTTCCAAAACATCTCTTCTTTCAGTCTACTGGAAAGAAAACATCCAAAACACACATTTAAGTGTTTATTATTACACAATAGGTATGTCTGTAAATTTTGATAACAATATATATCTTTAAAGACAGTATTCTCAAAGTGATTTTTTTTCTCATGCACTGAGCCAGAAATGTCCACTTCACTAGCACTTACATACACCAAACTTTACAGTTCTATTCAATCCATATTCCAAATGTTTTTACAGGTTTGTGTTAAAATCAGATATCCAAAATCCCTTCAGTAGATAATAATAAATAAACTTTAACTCATATAATGCCTCATTTACATATTTAAACATTTTGTATGTTTAAATACGAACAATTTGTAATAAAAAGGTAATGTCTTAATGTTCTATGATTATTAACTGGAGAAGTATGGTGATATCTATTAGTTAATAAAGTACATTCGACCATATTCTGATCTACAAGCCTTAGTAGCACCATGACTGTATGTCACTGGAATACTCTAAATGTCAGGTTGTTCCAGAAAGGCTTCATATCCTCCAGGGCTTTAAAAATCTTTGATTACCACCTCTTTTTGATCCCTTCTTCTGCTTTGATTCTTCCACCTCGGCCTTTGAGCCTGCCGTTATCAGCGCCGTGAACTTCTGCATGGAACCTTAACGCTGTGTCTGTCCCTCCTCCCCTTCCTTAGCCCGCAGCTCTTCAATCGCCTCAAATACATTTTGCTTGAACTTCCCAAATGCTCGTTTTAGCCCTTCTGCCATTTCACAACACCGGTGCCTGACCAGCTAGAAACTCTCTCTCTTGGAAACTGAACTAGTTGAACGTGTATGTCAGGTTAAGGGTGGGAATGTGGTTTATTACCCCAATTATCACATAAAGGCCACTTTGCATGTTAATTCTAAGCCTCCAAGTCACACTAGCTCAGTTAACATAATTGTCACTGTAAAAGAGTTTTATGAACAATACATTACATTTTCAAATGATGTTACATTTTTCCCTATATGGCTCTTAAACTTTGGAATAGAGTGTTCAGTGCACATTCTCTCAGTATTAAATCCAAAACAAAAGGCCTTAAGTGAGGCTGACATCTATCATCTTACTAACAAAATGTAATAACGCATTAATATGAATACGTTATGTCAAATATATATGCAATCCTGATAATATTTATCCAATTAAAGTTTTTTAAAAATGTTTACGTTTTTGTCTATGCTCACAAAGACTGCATTTATTTGATAAAAAAACCAGTTAAAATATATATACAGTAAAGATAAATAATACAGTAAAAATAAATACTATTGTGAAATATTATTATCATTTAAAGTAACTATTTTCTATTTTAATATATTTAAAAAGTCCTTTGTTCCTGTGATGACAGGCTGAATTTTCAGCATTACTCCAGTCTTCAGTGTCACATGATCCTTCAGAAATCATTCTAATATGCTGATTTGCTGCTCAAGAAACATTTATTATTATTATCAGTTTAAAACAGTTTTGCAATGATAATTTTTTTCCCCATTTTTATTTATTTTTAAGATAGAATATTTTTTGTAACAATGTAAAAGTCTTTGCTGTTCCTTTTTTAAAAATCAGTTTAATGAGCTTAATGAGTTTTGCGTCAGATGCCAGACTTATCATTCTTTTGTTCTGATTTTAAGTGCATCAAGTTCCAAAAGAAAAGTAAATTCCAGAAATCAGGGTTTCCACCAAAAATAACTATATAAACACCATTAGGGTAGTATTCAAATTACTTAAACCATGATGCAAGATTTTAGTCATACTGTTCATCCCTAATATGTATTGTGAAAAATACACTATACAAATAAAGGCTTGACTTCAAAGTGTTTGCATACAGTTGCATCAGGAATGTCACAAACATTTTCTGCAATACTTTTCAATCAATTAGATATATACACTACTGTTCAAAAGTGTGGGGTCGTAAGATTTTTTTTTAACGAAATTAATACTTTTATTTAGCAAGGATACATTCAATTTTAATCAAATAAATGCAGCCTTGGTGATCATAAGCAAAAGACATTTACAAATCTTATCGACCCCAAACTTATAAACGGTAATGTAGATTTAATGTAATTGTTTCCAAGGGGGGTTCTTTTATCCCCTACACCCCATCTGTCTGTGTGTTCAGCAGACAACACACACACTATAATCCCACTGACTGACCAAACAACAACAACTAAGAAAATTACCTCCGATGTTCCTGAACCATGGTTCGGTGAATTAAAAAACTAAACGTACATTAAAGTTTTAATTAGAAACTGAAACTGACTTAAGCATGACTGGACTGTTCTGAATGTGTCACACACACACAAACCTATGTTGTAAAAACAAAACTAGCAATTTACATTCCAATCTTTCCAAGATTACCAGCAACACTAACATGGAGCGGCAGAGTTTATCCTCATAACACCCACTCAGATGAAGATCAGATTAAAGGGATAGTTCAATTTGAAATTAAATTTTGGTATGTTTTAGCTTACCTCAAGGGCATCCAAGATGTAGGTGTCTTTTTTTCCGCAGTAGTTTCAATTTTGATATTTTTAGGTCAAACCGTTCTTGTCTGTCAGTCATATAATGCAGGTCTATGGTCACTGTCTCAAAGAGCACGCACAGAGTCCAAATTAAAACAATTCCCCGTCGTCCAAATTAAACAATTCCCCATCGTAAGTACACACTGATGGCCTAAGACACGAAACGAGCGGTTTGTGTGAGAAAACTAACAGTATTTATATCGTTTTTACCTCTTATACACAGCCACGTCCAAGTGATCTGATCTGACGTGTACGCAGACTGGTGCAGAGATATATACACTAGATGTCGCCTTGTCTACGGCAGTTCATTGGAACGAATGTCTTTAAGGCGACATCTAGTGTATATATCTATGCACCAGTCTGCGTACACGTCACACACCAGGATGCGCGTGCGCCCTCAGATCACTTGGACGTGGCTGTGTATAAGAGGTAAAAACGATATAAATACTGTTCGTTTTCTCACACAAACCGCTCGTTTCGTGTCTTAGGCCATCAGTGTGTACTTACGATGGGGAATTGTTTAATTTGGACGACGGGGAATTGTTTTAATTTGGACTCTGTGCATGCTCTTTGAGACAGTGACCATAGACCTGCATTAAATGACTGACAGACAAGAACGGTTTGACCTAAAAATATCAAAATTGAAACTACTGCGGAAAAAAAGACACCTACATCTTGGATGCCCTTGAGGTAAGCTAAAACATACCAAAATTTAATTTCAAAGTGAACTATCCCTTTAAAGCTGATTAAAATATGAGTTTAGTAGCTGCTGCCGTTAATTTAACCCTGTTCTGCATGTTTGTCCTCGTCTTTATTTCTTTCTCTTTATCTTGTTTTTATGCCTTAAGGCCCGTTCACACCAAGAAAGATATAGTTCTAAAAATCGTTCTAAATGTAAAAGAATTGCAGAGCCCACACCACAACAATAAAGGTAACGGCACAGATAAACGATATCATTGGAATCACTTTCAGAACGATTTTGTCAAGCTGATGAATAATAAAAACAATGACAGCCAATCAGAATCCACCAAACTGTGAAGTGCTCAAGCATTTAAAGCATTTCACAGCAAACAAACACACAGAAGGTTCCAATGACTATAGATGTAAATACTTTTAGGATGCTTGAATGTTGTACCAGTTACAAAACTGCTTTATTTGTGTGTTAAAGTGGTGACCGATATGGATTTTTTTGGTGCCGATGCCAATATTTTAGAGAAGAAGGGTGGCCGATGGCCGATACAAAGCAGATGTATATAACATCCATTTAATGTAATCATAGTAAAAATAACACAAGGATGGCAAATCTATTTATTTATTTTACATAATATTTTACTAATAGGAATTGAATTATTGGAAAATCTATCAATTTTAGGGATGCACGATATATATCGGCCACCATATCGGTATCGACTGATATATGTTCATTTTTTAATGTTATCGGTATTGGCCCAATAAGAAAATGTGGCTGATATATTAAAGCTGATAAATAATCGATTATTTCTTTCAGCTGAGACCCTTCAGAAGCACACTGTTTGCCATGATGGCAAGTCAGTCATATAAGCTACAGTACATACAATTTTACTGAGAACATTACAATTGTGTGCTTGGGACATGGATTTTAATGGTGAGACTTTTGTTTTTGTAATCACCAAAATATATATATTGTTTGTTGGCTTTCAAATTTAAAGAATTATTGGTATCTTTTGCATGTCTAGTGACAGCCAAAGTCATCCGATTCACACGGCTTGGATCATTCACACAGAAATCATGCAAAGAGTATGCGTTCTTGTAGAGCAGGGTTCCTCAAACTCGGTCCTGGAGGGCCGCTGTCCTGCAGAGTTTAGCTCCAACCCTGATCAAACACACCTGAGCAAGCTAATCAATGTCTTCAGGATCACTAAACTCACAGCTAGGTGTGTTTGATCAGGGTTGGAGCTAAACTGTGCAGGACAGTGGCCCTCCAGGACCGAGTTGGAGGAACCCTGTTGTAGAGGATACAATGCGCTCTTCAGCTGTATTCGCCAAAGTTTGTGGAAATGTTTAACAGGTATTTAAAGACTTGTTTAATTGCAGATTTTCAGTATGTCAAAAATGTCAACTATCGGTCGAACACTACCTTTGTGACTGAATTTTGAGAAAGAAAATTCTTAGAAAACAAGCATAGATATTTCACAGACGTAGTTAAAAAAAGTTCCTGAAAACGAAAGTAAATCCACTGTACCTGACCGGCCTCCATCAACAGCACTCGATGTTCCTTCTTGTCTCTCTTGGCTGTCCACCTCGTCTTTCTGTCCACTGTTTTGCCTCGTCTTTGGAGGCAGAGGAGGTGCCCTGTCAGCGGTGGAGAGGGACGAACTTCTCGTTTTGTGCCTGGGCTTAACCGCAGGAGGTTTTTGTTGTCTCCATTCTGCGCTGGTGCTCTTTGCTGGATCTCCAGCTGGAATCTTAGACTCTGGCTGGCTGAATTTGTTGACTATGTTTTTGACATTCACAGAGCTCTGTGAGGCTGCTCCTTCCACAGATGAGGTGTCTGAGGTATTATTGGAGGGCTTGGTGGGAACCGGGGGTCTTTGTTTAACCTCAGGTTTCGTAGGCAGATGTGGAGACTCTTGAGTAGACATCTTAACTGGTTTTTATGTTTTAAACCAAAGCAACCTGGCCGATATGAGGCCAGGCAGCAGGGTCACCCAGGGCCTTCAATCCTCAACCTGTGGTAACAAACAATAAAGGCTTTACATATGACTGATGCATCTTTTTCCATCAGTTGACCAATCCCAGTTCATCTGACACTGTAGTGTTTTCATTAAAGATATTACAATTCTGTCTGATACTGATGAACTTATATTTATTTTTAAGTTATGGTCTATAATGGGGATGATGAAAGTCTTGATGAAACAGACGTAGCAACAGATCTTTTCTTCAATATTGTGGCGTACATCAGAGTGTAACAGGTTCTGGAAAAAATATGCCATAGGTTGCGCATTGAATTTGAAACATGAACTTGCAGGGGCGGGGTTTAAGCAGGTGAAATGATTGGAAAAGTCTTGCATACATCACCGGAAGAAATGGTGATTTTTACTGTAAAGATCCAGATATGACAATTTGATTAAACATTACGAGGTAAAAAAAAAATGTTAACGGAATTAATTTTCATCTCATGCCGACTTTAAAATGTAAGCTATTTGTACAGCTTTGTCCAAATAAATGTAAAAAACACTTAAAAACAAAAGTAGTCATTTTAAATGCTGTACGTTAATTAATTTGGACATCACTATACTGTAATATACAAAACACTAATATACACTGTTATTAAATTATTCGTGTTTTTAAAGATTAAACAAACATTAGATGATGGCAAAGGTAATCTAAAATGTACAAATCATGCACAAATCCAAAATTGCCAATATGATAAATTAAAGAAGAATCTGTAATATCAGCAAATAACTGTTATGATAACAACATATTGTCCAACCCTAGTTTTTATTCTTTCAGTTTCATATCCCTAGGTTGTAATTGCATCTTAGTAGAAGACAAAGTCCTTTGAACTATACAAATGTTTGATGTGATGATTAACATCTAGTAACTCATTTAATAAAATAAATAGCACAATGATCTTTGTACTGGAATTACCTCACACAGTACAGGTTCAATTGCATTGGACTTTGCTCTTACAGGCAACAGTCAGACTTTTGAATAAAATATGAGATGAACTTCCAATCATTAGACATATGCTGGAAATGTGCTTGCATGTCATATTTACAGTAAGAACCGTGTACTATGACCCCATCAGATTCCAAAAGACTATGCATGTCTAAGAAATGCATGATGGGATTAAAACCACACAATTAGTGGTTTATCGTTTTATGGTTATTTCCCCCTTATGTAAAACTACACTAAACCATTTTAATAACTTAATGAGCTTAACTTTCTTGGCTTGGAATAATAGCCCATTCTGAGGATATTTTAAGGGAAAGGGTGTGTCAAAACGACTTTCTGTATCAACAATTCAGGTTGAACATTGGCGTCACTGACTTCTCGACTCGCACCCCTCAGACACACTCAGCAGGTCTGTCAGGTTCTTAGTGTGCTCGAATTTGATATCCTGAACATACAGAGCTCAACATTGCACAATGCTGAAAAGAAACACTTTCCCATGGGGTGAAATAGGAAGGGTGAATTGGTTACCATTAAAATGGTGATAATGCTTCTTAATTTTTACATCCTTCTGACATTTTAAACTACAGTAAACATCCCCTCAAACAACAGGACAAGTAGAATTCCCTGATGGTCAGTTTTTTTCCAAAAATGTGTACAAGACACTTCCCCTCCAATCTATAAACAATCTTTGGATCGGAATCCTCCTTTCCTTTCCTGTTGTGAACCTTGGCTTTGCTTCCAAATTCCTTAGAAACACTGGGATGTTGTGATATACATCAGAAATATTTAATACACACACAAACACACACACAGGTAGCAGGCTATTTGCAACTGCCTGTATATAAAAACAATAGAAGAATAGAAAAAAGATGGAAAAATAGGCTAATGAAATATTAAACATTACAATCCAAAAGTCAATAGTCCTACTATGTTGTTCACATGACTAACAATGATCTAACAAGGACAAGCAACATGATGTAACCACTGAACCTGCCATTCATTTAGTAGACTATCATTTTATATCTGACTATGGTAAACAGTAGGTAAGATGCAGTATATAGCCAACTATATTCACAGTTGAGGAGTTAATTACAATTCATAACTGTCTTACACAGACTACTCACCAAATGTGTCTCACTTTCTTATATAATCCATTAAGAAAAGCGAATTGCTGAAATGTGTCCAGAGTAAATTTCCTCATAAAAACAAAAACATTTGAGTCGCGTGGGGTAACTCTCACAGTGCACATGAACACATCATAGTTTCACAGACATCCATGTTAATACATTTCTTTAAAATGACAGCAACATATCGCCACATTCCTGTGCGAACTTCATATCCGTACGGATTTGATCAGACGTTACTTTCGTCTTTCCTCTTTTGTTGTCCTCACCGGTAAATCCACGCGCATCTCCGGCTCTTTGTTTTCCTGCTCGTGAGCATGTGTGTAAGAACAGCCGGACAGGGACAGTGTGATTAGTGCATACCCCTCCTCCCATCCCAATCCATCCCATCTCATTCCTGCCTGCAGAGCACACCCTCCCTCCTTTGGCTGCCACCCAGCGGAGCTCTCTCTCTCTCTCTCTCTCTCTCTCTCTCTCTCTCAACAGTGTGTGGTTCAGGAATACCCTATTGAACGTTATGGGGACAAAGATGGCAATATCCGAAATCCTTGTCCTTGTGGGTACATTTTTGGCCCCTATGAGGAAAACATATTATAAATCATACCAAGTGATGTTTTATGAAAATGTAAAAATGCAGTTTGCTGAGATGGATAAGTTTAGGGGTGGGGGATAGAATACAGTTTGCACATATAAAAATCATGAAAACCAAACAGTTAGGAAATGGCCGTTTTCCCATGAGCAAAACGGTTTAATAAACAAACAAAATAATAAACATACATACATAAATACAAAATACATAGCTGTAGTAGTGTATACTAGCTGTGAGAATATAATTGCTATAAAATATTGCAAATAAAGATACTATTTTGTGACTTTTTTTTAACGACAGGCTTTAAAATTAGTTTAACACGGACATTCTCTGACAGTCTTTTATTTTGAAAAACAGGTGGGTGCGTATGCAAATCCTGAATGTTTTGTTTTTAACCCTGCAAATACAAAATAATATATGCCAAAATGTATAATTGTTTTGTTCCAGTCTAATCACAAATTTGACTGATGTGTTCTTCTGAACTAGAGGAATGAGGGGAATAAAAAAAATGAAATTTATATAATGGCAAGGATATACTTTAAGTCAAATATGTAAAAAATAAGGACATATATACTTTTTGTCAAAATATACACCACAGAAAGAACTATTTTATTAATTCTACAGTGATAAACCTGCAATTAAGGTTCGTGAAAGCAAAAAATAAATTAAATAAATAATTGTACACCAATATTTTACATTTAAATAATTTTTTAAATAAAATAATTATCTGCTTCCATGATTTAACATTTATCACCACATATAAACAATCAACAAACAAATAAATATAAACCAATCATACACATGTTTTTAATTCATGAATCAAGGATTCGATTCAGTTAAAGAGTCGACTCTCAGCAGCAGTGTTTACTGTGAGCAGATCAGCGGCTAGGCTTTTCCGTCTGATAAGGTGATCACTTGTTTTTGTTTCCGTAGACGTGCTACTTATCGCACCGTTTTGTTGACGGAACGAATATATCCTCGTTTTCTGCAATCAGATGATCGTATTTAAAAGACAAATAGACAGTATCTCTGTAGCTAACGAGCTGTTGTTGCAGATCAGCTGACCAGCTAAACTCAGATATTCAGAATATATATTCTGCAAACTAGAATATTTACAACTGACTACCAACACGATACAGAATGCATATTTATCACACTTTGATATTCGAGGTTCTAACAGCTGTTTTACTGGCATTGCGCTGCTACATGTCAGGTTGTGTTGTTAGCCTGCTCCTGTAGTGTTTTGTTAACACAGATCTGCTGCTCTGCACCGAGCTTGCAGATGATAATATGGATAATGCAGTGAGCCTGCTATAAGCATTTTAGATCGTATGTTAATGGACAAAAGAGCATTAGAATTGCATGTTGTTGTTTGTTGAGATTTTAATCATGCAGGTTATGTAAAAACATTTGTAAGTGGCTTGCATAGGTCTAAATGAAAACCTTCGTATGTAAGGTGTTTTTTTCCCTCTACCCACACGTACACTCTGCAAATAGATCTTCACAATATTAGACAATAAACGAATGTCAAATGTCAGCCTAATAACCCAAATCTCTATTATATGATTTGTATTATTCTACTACATGGGTAATGTACCTCTCACTGAGTGTTAAATGGGTATGTATAAAATGTGTCAATCCCATAATGTATGTGTCTGTATTTTTGCCGTCACTACAGTAAGCACAAACACCCACACACCAATTAGACACCTAGTCACCTGAGAGTGAAGTGAAGACTATCCTTAGCACCACATCTAGCTATTGCCTCCCACAGGACAGACCACTGTGACTCTGTGGCCCCTCTCCCTGGTCAACCTCAGAGGGCCTTGCAACAAGATGCTGTTTTTTTTTTATGCTGTGTATGTAAACACAAGGCGTGTTACAATCTTTCTTTGTTAACCTACACAGGGCTGAACGAACACACTGACACTGAAGAGTTCTACGTAGCATCCACCTGGACGGACTTTCTGGTTTTCGACCCTTTGCAGGTGGGTGGAAATTATCTGTCTTTTTGCGTTATTGTGGTATTAAGGATTATTTGAAAGCTGCCAAGAATGTTGCACACACTTACAGAATTCAATACAACTTTAGACAAAACACAAACTTGTTTTTAATGCATGTGTGCAGTTTAGATATTTCCTGACAACCGTTTAAACCGTGCAAAACATCATATTATTTTCATCGTCATATCTTTCTCCTTAGCTATTCTGCTTGTTTTAGATCAGGGCCTTTCAAACTGGGCTCCGTGGACCCCCAGGGGGCCACAAAGGATTTCTAGGGGGTCCATGGAAGGTTTAGAGAAAAAAGTAATAAATAAATAATAATAATAAAAAAAAATGTTTTAAATAAATAATTACATTAGAATAATATAAAAACATTTATCCAAATAATTAAACATAAATAAATTTAATTACATAAAAATTATAATTAGTAAATAAATTAGTAAATAAATAACCAAATATTTTTCAAATAATATATTAGACATATATATATATATATATATACACTCACACATATATTATATATACACAAACTTTTATATTAGATGCGATTAATGGCAATGAATCGAATTGACAGCCCTAAGATTTGACAGCCCTAAGGCTTTTCGTCAGATTTCACAGCTGCAGTGTGTTTAATTGGAGAGCTCAGGTGGAGAGAGATGCTGTTGGGCTCAGGGAGATACCAGTGTGTGCCGAGGCCCTGCTGGGCTGCTGAAACCACAGAGAATACTGAGCTCTGAGTCTGCATGCACTTTATCACTCTAATAAAAATAGTCCATTACTGCTATGCTCTTTTAGTTGGTTTTGTTTAAGGCTGTGTGTTTGGACTAGATATTCTCTGCTGTTATATTTGAGTTTTTCTGTATTTCTTTCTACATGTCCCTCCTCTTCCTCCTGGTCTCTACAGGATAGCGGATCAGGTCTTGAAACATGAGCTCTGTGGCAGTGTTGACTCAGGAGAGTTTTGCGGAGCACCGCAGTGGCTTGAAGGACTTTGAGAACACGGGTATGACGACTGTAGCAAAATTAGGGGTGAAACAATTTAAACTGTTAATAATCAATAATGAAAAAATACATTTCTTCTTCTTCTTCTTCGTCTTCTTCTTATTATTATTATTAATGTTAATGTTGAAAACAGTCGTGCTGCTAATTTTTTGTTTGGAAATGGTGATACCTTTTTTCAAGATTCTTTGATGAATAGAAAGTTCAATAAACAGCATTTATTTTCATTTATTAAATGTATTTATTACATTTGATAAAGCATTTAGTAAATAAAAATAATTTGTAACATTTTAAATGTCTTCACAGTCACTTTTAATGAACCCTTGATGAATAAAATTATTACTTTCTCTCTGTTTTTAAATCTTACCACAAATGTCAAAATTGATAATAATAATAATGATAAATGGTTCTTGAGCAGCAAATCAGCATATTAGAATGATTTCTGAAGGATCATGTGACACTGAAGACTGGAGTAATGATGCTGAACATTTATCCTTGTCATCACAGGAATACATTTAATACATTTTTAAATGTATTAAAATAGAAAACAATTATTTTACGTTGTAATAATATTTCACAGTATTACTGTTTTTACTGTATTTTTGTATCTGAGATTTCTTACAAAAACATTAATAAATTGTAATGTTTCCAAACTTTTTACAGGTACAGTAGGCTTGGTCTAGGGTTAGTTACATGTAATTATGCATTATTTACTGTTATTACTGCAGTAAGTACATGTAACGTAACAAGTACGCTGTAAAATAAAGTGTTGCCTTCTTTTCTTATTGTCTGTTATTAGGTAGAGTGCCAGAGGATGAAGCATATATACCCACCTATCTGGAGGCTTTTCCACCTTTGCCAGACAAGGGCAGTCCAGGTGAGAAGACGGGTGAGCCGGCAGGTGCCTGGAGCAAAATCCGACCCATCAAAGCCTCTGTCATCACTCAGGTAACTATTATTACTCCACAGATATTGTGAAAAAATGTTCTTCTTGTCAAGCCGCCATGTCTTTTTCCCCTTTCACACTCTTTGCACTTTCAGGTGTTCCATGTCCCTCTGGAGGAGAGGCGGTATAAAGACAACAGTCAGTTTGGTGAGGGTGAGGAGGCGAAAGTGTGCCTGGATATCATGCAGAAGACAGGGGCACATATCGAACTCTCGCTTGCCAAGGACCAAGGCCTCTCCATCATGGTCACTGGAAAATTGGACTCGGTCATGAAAGCGAGGAAGGAGATTGTGGCCCGACTGCAGACTCAGGTGCTTTTTTGATTCTTGCTCTTCTTATAGACCTTATGTGCCAGAGAAAAGAGCACGCAGCCATCTTTAGAATTTTGTCTTCGAACTTCTGTTTTTGCCGTAGCTCTGAATATTTCTATGGCATCGCTGTCAAAGTAGCCTGGAAATCCAGACCCAAATCCGAAAGATTAAGGGTCTGGCTTTGAGTAATGAAAATCGCCCAACTCGAGGGGCGGCACCAAGCATGCATTTGAAAATCTCACTGCATCCAATTGGATAACACTACGACCAATCACAACAATACACGGGGTATCCAGAGCCACATACACTTAGCTACTAATGACTTCGATGTTGCAGCGCTGTCGTCATCTGTTTAGCTCTGGCCTGCCTATATCAAATACACCGATGTGATTGGTGCAGCTCGGATACAAGGGCATATTTAATGAGCATCATTACTCTATAGAGAGCCTAAGTCCCTCCCCTTCCGGTTGACCACCATGGGACCTTATTTCGGAAAAATATTGTATGGTAGTCATTGGCGAGAGACAACAAATATTTTGATCTCGTTTGAATTGTGCCCTGAATTACACATATGATGTTTGTCAATTTAAAAGATACATTTTAAAGTCAAGAAAGTTGCAGTTTGATTTAAAACTGTTGAGGTATAAGACTGTGAAAATACGTAATTACAAAGACTACAAACCCAAAAGGCGCACATGTGACATCATACCTTTTCTCTCAATGAATGAAGCTAACTTTACTGAAGCTAACGTCTGTCATTTTTCTATAGTCTTACGTTATAATCGTAACGTTACGCCGTCATGCCTGAGTGTTTTGTACCAGACTGCACACAGACTGTTGGTGACGTACATGGTGACGAGAGATGTAGTTCATTGAGCGATTTTCACATAAAACTAAATGTAACTCTTCTGTTTTATGACAAACTGCGACTTTCTTGACTTTCATAATTATCTTTTAAATTGACAAAAATCATATGTGTAATTCAGGGTTCAAGTAATTCAAGTTGTCTCTCGCCACTGACTACCATACATATTTTTTCCGAAATAAGGTCCCATGAGCCGGAAGCGGAGGGGAGGGACTTAGGCTCTCTATGCCAGAGTAACCCGCTGAGCAAATTCAAATTGTGCTCTTGCGAGAACTCTGGATTTCCAGGGTACTGTCAAAGAGTAATTAGCTAGTAAATTGGATGAACTTATTGTAGAGTTAGCGAAAGGTATCATGAGCATTGTAATGTTTGCAGCGGATGTTATGATAAATGTCAGTAGACCCAATACTATATTCCTGCAAAACTAGAAGCAGTACTGCAGGGCTGCAGTTCTAGGATCGCATTTCTAGGACCCTAGTTTTTTGTGATGCCGCCACCTAACCAATTGTACTACTGTACCTGATTCAAACTTCAAGCAAACAGATGCAAAGGCTATATAACCATGGAAAATTATTTAAAA
Organism: Rutilus rutilus; assembly: GCF_951802725.1. Classification (NCBI taxonomy): domain Eukaryota; kingdom Metazoa; phylum Chordata; class Actinopteri; order Cypriniformes; family Leuciscidae; genus Rutilus; species Rutilus rutilus. The sequence continues at coordinate 22,525,792 of NC_140224.1, forward strand.
AAAAATCTATTATCTTTCCAGCTTATTTTTAACGTAAGAGCCGGTGTCGTGCCGAATTTTGACCCCTGCCGAATTATTACCCCCCTAGTATTGGTAGGTTTAGGATTAGTTGTGGGGGAGGGGTTAGGATTAGGGGTGGGGTTAGGATTAGGCAATCAGGTACTGACTTCAACGAGGGGGGTAATAATTTGGCAGGGGGTCGAAATTCGGCACAACACCGGCGTGACCATTTTAAACTTTGCGAGGCTTTTGATGTCTGTGCAAAAACAGTTCATTGTGCTGCTAGATGTTGTAAACTGGTATTTGTTTTCAAATTATTTAAATGTATAAACATACTAATAAACACACTAGTTTGTAGCGTGATTATATTAGCGTTTACTGCACTTTACTGTTAAGTGTGTCACACTTCAGACGTGAAGCGCCACTCTGCACTGCAGCTAATGAATTGAAGTCTCGCACACAGAAGATAGTCTTTCTTTCCAAGAAAACTGAATTTAAAACCAGAAAATAGGGGCTCATATATATTGAAACAAATTAGGTTAAATATTTCAAGAAGGTTACCAACAGGTATGATTTGGGTTAGGGTTTGGTTGCTTTGTTTAATTGCTGAGTATTTTCTCCTTAACTGCTATGAAAAAAGTTTGTGAAAAACTAAGGCTTTAGCATATCATTAACAGTGAACTAGCAGGGGAGTCTCGAGAGATGCCAGGTTATCCCGGTATATTTTTTGTTGTTATTAAAAATCGTGTAGATAGCAATAAAGCGGGTGTATGATGTATACAATATTATGATCAACTATATACCTTTCTCTACTGATGTTCTGAGTTGTTCAAAGCGTTTCTGATGAATGTTAGAAGGCAGCTGTTTGACTCTGAGATGACGAACAGGAACATGGTTTTTGTAACATTAGCAACACATTATTAGCTGTTTGATAACATAGTCAAGCAAAAGGCTAATCATTTTAATTACTGTTATGTGTCAGATGTTGTAAAAAGCGATACTATTGTGCAGCGTTTACCTCAGTAAGTTGGCCGAGTGAATCTTTGAGCTGGTGTGAGTGGAGGCGGGGCTAATTTGCATATTCATGAATCAGCATACTAAATGAACCAAGGGTGTAGAGTTACATTCAAGCTATTTTAAAGGGATACTCCACTTTTTTTGGAAATAGGCTCATTTTACAACTCCCCCAGAGTTAAACAGTTGAGTTTTACCGTTTTCGAATCCATTCAGCCGAACTCCGGGTCTGGCGGTACCACTTTTAGCATAGCTTAGCATAGATCATAGAATCGGACAAGACCATTAGTATCTCTCTCAAAAAAATGACCAAAGAGTTTCGATATTTTTCCTATATAAAACTTGACTCTTCTGTAGTTACATCGTGTTCTAAGACCGACGGAAAATGTAAAGTTGCGATTTTCTAGGCTGATATGGCTAGGAACTATACTCTCATTCCTGCGTAATAATCAAGAAACTTTGCTTCCAGTACTTCCAACATGACCGGGACTAAGTTTGTCTAACCTATTAGACCTATTTTCAGGCGCTGCGTCATATCATTACGCCTGCTGCACTCATGGTACAGCAGCACAGTTCCTTGATTATTACGTAGGAATGAGAGTAGTTCCTAGCCATATCAGCCTAGAAAATCGCAACTTTACATTTTCCGTCGGTCTTAGTACACGATGTAACTACAGAAGAGTCAAGTTTTATATAGGAAAAATATCTCAACTCTTTGGTCATTTTTTTTGAGAGAGATGCTAATGGTCTTGTCCGATTCAATGATCTATGCTAAGCTATGCTAAAAGTGGTACCGCCAGACCCGGAGATCGGCTGAATGGATTCAAAAACGGTAAAACTCAACTGTTTAACTCTGGGGGAGTTGTAAAATGAGCCTATTTCCAAAAAAAGTGGAGTATCCCTTTAAAGACCCACTCCGATGAAAATCATGTTTTTCTAGGTGTTAACATGTTCTTGTGGCATTTTTCTGATGTTAGAGGACATATCTTGAGAAAAATAAGTTCAAAGTTGTATTTCTGAGTATTTCTGCATTCAAATGGCTGTGAATCAGTAGCAGACGCTAAAATGCCAGCTAAAATAGACTGGAGTTGTGACGTAGTAACTCCACTGGGCGGTGCCACAAGCTCATACTCCCCTCCGCCCCCGCCCGCGCGGCTCAGGTTCTGAGGAGTAGAGAAGACGATGGCGGATCAACACTTATGTGCGGTAGCGGGTTGCAATGCTAACTGTACGTTCACACCGCCGCCGACTTGAGCGGCAAAGAAGCTCTGGCCGCCCTGTCAAGGACGCTTGTCAAAAAGTACGAGGAAGCTTGTTGACGCTTTGGCCGCTCTGACGTAGCAGCATTCTATGTTCGATCATGGGAGAAGAGAAGTGTCACACCATGAAAAGTAAACAAAATAAACAAGCAATACATTGACACTAGAAACCTTTTATAATGACAGCATTTGTATAACCGTTTTGGTCACATTATTATTTATTATTATTAATAGTGAGTGCGCGCGCGCGGCCGAGGCTCTCTCTCTCTCTCTCTCTCTGTTATCTCTCTGCGTTCTTATATGCCCTGTCAAGCGCGCCCTGTTAAACTGGCAGGACTTAAAAACACATGCAAATGATAAACTTTCACTCTGATGGTTAAACTGCAATTAATCCGATAATGATAGGAAACCCAGCAACGGCGATGATCAGCTTCTCCTCCGTTTTCTCGGAAGCTCAAATCGGCGGCGGTGTGAACGAGGGGGAGGGTCGTCTCCGTGCCAACGGCTCCGCCCACAACGCAGAGGCGAATTGCTAATGAGCTACTGCCGCTCTGCTGAAGCAAAGTCCCAGAAAACGGCACAGGTTTTGTGATTTTGGCTAAAAACGGCATAATCATCATTTAAAGACCACTGAGAATGTTTAAAAATAGCTCAAAATATGATCGGAGTGGGACTTTAAGGCATGAAGATTTTTTTTTTTTCACAGGCAAAAAACATTTAAATATGTTGTTTTGGTGATCAAAGATGAGTTTTAAGGGATACAATTATTGACTACTTGGGTACTTTAAATGTATCCAATTAAACAGCTAAATCATTTATCGAACATTTTTGATCAAACATTTTTTTTTTTTTAACTAGTGTCCTAGAAATCATTCATCAATCTGTAAGATCTTACCGTCATGCTGTGGAAATACAAAGCGGAAGACACAACAACGAGTGCAGCGCTGAAAGGGGGCGGGGCTACATAAGGTCTATTCAATTTATTTTGCTGTTTGGTTTTCATTTTTGGGTGAACTAACCCTTTAACGCTAAACTTCTCAGGCCTCAGCGACTGTGCTTATTCCGAAAGAACATCATCGATTTGTGATCGGGAAGAATGGGGAGAAGATGCAGGAGCTGGAGCTGAAAACAGCCACCAAGATCGCCATCCCTCGCTCTGACGATCCCAACGCCAACATCCGCATCACCGGCACCAAGGAGGGCATTGAGAAAGCTCGGCATGAAATCCAGCTCATCTCTGCAGAGCAGGTAACCATTAAAGGTAGATCAGATGAGGTTTTATATTTCATTCCATCAGCTTTATCATGTCCTCACTGTCTGCTTCAGGATAAGCGTGCCGTGGAACGTCTGTCTTTTGAGAAAGCTTTTCATCCATTCATCGCCGGTGCATATAATCGACTTGTTCACGAGCTGAGTCAAGAGACTGGAGCTCGTATTAGCATCCCGCCACCCAGCGTACCCAAAGATGAGATTGTAATTACCGGCGAGAAGGAAGCGGTCGCCATGGCGATTGCACGCATCCGGGCCACTTATGAAGAGAAGGTGATTTAATTACGCTACCGTTCAAAAGTTTGGGGTCAGTAGTTATAAATGCTGTCCTTTTGAACTTCTCTGTCCTTGTCCAATGCTGTCCTTTCTGTTCATCAAAGAATCCTTAAAAAGAAATCTAGCACTCTTTCCATAAAAATACTAAGCAGCACAACTATATTCAACATTAATATTAATATGAAATGTTTCTTGAGCAGCATTTCAGCATATTAGAATGATTTCTGAAGGATCATGTGACACTGAAGACTGGAATAATTCAGCTTTGCCATCACAGGAATAAAATACACTTTAAATGTATTCAAATAGAAGAGTTATTTTAAATTGTAATAATATAAATAAAAAAAGTACTGCTTTTACAAAGATTTTTAAGCACAAGAGGCTTATTTCAAAAACATTTTAAAGTCTTACCAACCCCAAATGGTATTGTATTTTAATTACATTATTTTGTGTACACGCATGCAAATATGCTACTGGTGACGTTTCCTGACCTCCTACTTAATATTTACAAGCAGAAACGAAAAACGACCACAATCTCAGTGGAGGTGAAGAAGTCACAACATAAGTACATAGTAGGCCCTAAAGGCAACACCCTGCAGGAGATCCTGGAGAACACGGGGGTGTCTGTGGAGATGCCTCCTCTGGACTCCGCATCGGAGACCATCATCCTCAGAGGGGAACCGGATAAGCTGGGTCCGGCTCTTACGCAGGTGTACGCCAAGGTCAGATGTATTAAATATAGTAGATTTGTGTAAATCCACAATTATTATATGGTCATATTTTTAATAGAATGCAAAGGCAGCTTTTCACATGGCACTTGTTTGTTCTGCAGGCTAAAAGTGTGATAGTGGTGGAGGTGATTGCTCCGGCCTGGCTCCATCGATTCATCATTGGCAAGAAAGGACAGAACATCGGTCGCATTACACAGCAGCTGCCTAAGGTATTAAAAAGCGAAATGAGAACTCAGTGTTATAAGATACTAGAATAGAATATGGCAAGTGAGAACTGAGAATAGAGTGCTGCGGGGATGACGTGTTTGTAGGCCAACCCGAAAGTTAGCATCACACTGGTTCCCAAACAAAAAATGGCACAAGGATTTTTTCATTGGCTTTTGGATTCTTGCAGAAAATAAAAGTTTTTAACTCTTACACATTTTGTTGATCAAGATCATATTCACAAAAAAGAACAACATTGATGCCTAAATACAATGAGCAGAAATAAAAAGCTGTTAGGTTACACCACAGTCACACCACAGTCACACAACAGCTTCTCACAAAATGTGATAAATAGTTTGCAAGAGCATGAGTTTAAACACAAAGAGACTGCAAAAGTGGAAAAGTGACTAGATTAGTTCAGCGTGATGACATATGATGTAACCGACAACCTCTGTAGTCCTATTTAGCCACATGTTAACAACTGCCTTTTTCAAGACACATAAAAGTGGGTATTACTGATGGATATTATTTCATAGAATAAACTATGAAAATATCTTGAACTTGTGTTAACTACAGACCTTATTTCATGCAATTAAGCAACAAAAAACAACAACAACAGCAACAATGTAGATTTTGGGACGTTGGAGCCGGAAGTGCAAAAATGCTAAGTTTTAGGACTCATTCCTTCAGCACTGTATTTCTTAATGTCTAAATCCTTGAATAATGATATAATAATAATATTAAGAATAATCCTAAACAATAGGCCCTACATTATGATTTTGTGACTGTTTGTCATCACTAGGTTCATATAGAGTTTACTGATGGAGAGGAACGTATCAGTCTGGAGGGACCGACGGAGGAAGTAGAACAAGCCCAGGCTCAGATACAGGAGATCATCAACGACCTGGTCAGAGAACACTTGAATATCTTATTATTATTTATTTTTTGTTGTTGTTAAAATGCAGAGAGCAATGTGACTAAAAACTATATTAAAAATGTCAGGGGACATTTTGGTTGCCAAATCATTTCACATATTCTATTATGTTTTTTTTCTTCAGTCTTAGATTGGATTTGTGGAATATAAACATACTGTTTAGGTAAAGTCCTCAAGTATTTTATTTTCCTTCATTTAGATGGCGAGAATGGACTATGCAGAGATTAACATTGACCAACGTTTCCATAGACATCTCATTGGCAAAAACGGAGCCAACAGTAAGTTTAGACCCTTTTTGAAATGTTTAATCTGAAACTGCTGTCATGTTTAATATTAAAAAGAAAATAGAGTTCAGGGCATAGCTAGAAAAAGTCATATTTGAATAGTCAAATTGTGGTCTTGCACATTATTTGATTACAAGCAGCGCACAATGTAAAAATTCAACAGTTGCAAATGTACTTCTCAAATATACAAATATCTAGTTCAGTCATGAAACTCTAGAGGACACAGGCTGATAGGTCCTTTACATGCAATCAATGAATTCATATCATTACCGCAAGGTGCAAGCTGATTTCCTCTGCTGATCCTGCAGCCAATGATATTGCTTTCTCAACATTCTAATAGTCTGGTTCAGTGTTTGTTGTAAGCTAATCCTGCAGTGCGCTGTTTTACTCTGAAACCCTCCACCTCCCCCAGCTCCACATTCCCAGGTCTGTTACATGATTTATGTGTCTACTTATGCAGCAGCAGCATATCTTACATGCTCACAGCGGTGTGTCTGTGTATCTACTGGCTGTAGCAGTAGCTGCAAAAATCATAAGCAGCAGCAATGTTGCAGATCTAGTCTACCAAGACCAAATACATTACCATTATCATATTCATTAACATGCAAAAACTCTTCCCAGAGTTGTCATGATTTAAATATAAATTTCCATGTGTCTTCATGACCCCAGAACCTGGGACAAATGATTGACTGTGTTACATACTTGATCTGACCTGTTACCTTTGAGCTATCCATAACACATTTGTTACAGTAAAGTTTTGATCAGATGAACAAATGAGTAGATGATTGATTTTTTTTGGTGCTTTTCCCTAGTAAATCGGATAAAGGAGCAGTATAAGGTATCGGTGAGAATTCCTCAGGACTCTGAGCGCTGTGGGTTGGTTCGTATTGAGGGCGATCCTCAGGGAGTACAACTCGCTCGCAAGGAACTGATGGACATGGCCCAGCGTATGGTGAGACGTACTATATGGTAGAACAAAGGCATTCTATATATGACATTATGAGCCCATCTGCATGGTTTAAGGTTTGTAATTTTCTAGCATTTTTGACACTGTAGGAAAATGAACGCACAAAAGACCTGATCATAGAGCAGAAGTTTCACCGTACCATCATTGGGCAGAAAGGAGAGAAGATCAGAGAAGTGCGGGACAAGTTCCCTGAGGTGCTCACAGATTCGTTTTGTAAAACACAGACAGCCATATTCTGCTACAAGTTTGATAGATGATTTCATACAGATGCCTTTGGGTTGATTTCTGCAGGTCATTATCATCTTTCCAGACCAGCAACAAAAAAGTGACATTGTGCAGCTCCGAGGGCCTAAAAACGAGGTGGAGAAATGTGCAAAGTTTCTGCAGAAACTCATCGCTGAGCTGGTACAAGTGTTATTTCCTCTTGCTTCATTCCTGCTCCAAAAAAAACATTTGCTTTGGGACTAATACAAGTTCACAAATACAGCAGCTATTATGTGCTCAGGCAGCTGTGGAATTATTATTATATCTGCCTACAGATGGCAAATTAGTTTGTTTTTCCTGCAATGCTACTGTAGTCTGTTTTGAAGGTATATTGATTGTTGTTTACAGTATTTTCTCATGTGTGTTTATCATGTCATTAGGTTGAGAGCAGCTTCTCAATTTCTGTACCCATCCACAAGCAGTTCCACAAAAACATCATTGGCAAAGGAGGTGCCAACATTAAAAAGGTGAATAAACGGTTATTTTATTTCGATTTGTAAAGATCACTTTTTATTAATTATTAATTTTTCAATTGGGGATAGTTCACCCAAACTGAATATTATGTCATTTAATCATACTCATGTTGTTCCAAAATGGTCAGATTTTCTTTCTTCTGTGGGAAAAATATTTTTAGTAGAACATTATGAAGAATCTTTCAGGACTTTCCATACAACGACAGTTCACAGCAATGTTATTTTAGTATTATTTATTATAATAATTTATATGTACTAAGTATAATATTATATAATAATATATATATATATATAATATATATATATATTACATTTTTAGTATTATTTGTTATAATATTTATTGATATTTATATCAATACATTTAAAAAAAAGTCTAATTAATTAATGATTTCTTATATAGCTTTAATAAATTTTTCTATTTTAATTTTATTACTTGTTTTCCTTATATGTAAGTTTACTAACTTATTTATTTCAGTTTCTAATGTTCTAATTTTAGAATTTTAAGTCTAAAATCTATAGTCTATATAATATTTTTTTTTTTAAATCATCTTTATTTGAATTACTGAAAACTATTTTAATAGTTTTAGTTTTACTTACAATAACAACACAGGTTCATAGTAAGAGAAATATAAAAAAGCACAGTGAAAGTTCTTTGGGAAATACAACATTCAGAGTGTGAATTAGTCATTACAATTTTCGTTTTTTCTTGTGTGAACTTGATATTTAAACATTGTACTAATGTTTTTTAATGAGTGAGATTATGTTGCTGTGTAAATCTATATAGATACGTGAGGAGACCAACACCAAGATTGATCTCCCAACGGAAAACAGCAACTCTGAGGTGATTGTGATCACAGGCAAGAAGAGCAGCTGTGAAGCCGCACGAGATCGAATCCTTGCCATCCAAAATGAGCTGGTGAGAGAAACACGAAGCTAGAGAATGTGTTAGAGGTGTAATTCCCAGTACTCTTAGTTTTTCATCTCTCTCACATTCTCGCTTAATCTTTCAATTGTCCCAGGCCAACCTGAAGGAAGCTGAAGTTTCCATCCCAGCCAAGCTGCATAACTCTCTGATTGGATCCAAGGGCAGTCTGGTGCGCTCCGTAATGGAAGAGTGTGGGGGTGTTCATATCCACTTCCCTGCAGAGGGCTCAGGGTTGGACAAGGTCACTATCCGAGGTCCTGCAGAGGAGGTGGAAAGAGCCAGGAGACAATTGTTGCAACTGGCGGAAGAGAGGGTGAGTAATGGGATGAAGATGTACAACAGTAAAGCAAAAAAAGACAGCATTGCAGGAAACGCTGTTATATTTCCAGTCATTCAATCCATGAGACATTTGTCTTTTGTCCCACCAGCAAGTCAACAACTTCTCAGTGGAGCTTCAAGCCAAGCCAGAATACCACAAGTTCCTGATAGGCAGAGGAGGAGCTAACATCCGACGCGTACGGGATCGAACCGGAGCGCGGATCATCTTCCCATCACCAGATGAGCAAGAACAGGAGCACATTACCATCATGGGTAAAGAGGAGGCTGTGTGGCTCGCCCAGAGAGAGCTGGAGACCCTCATCAAAAATCTGGTATGACAGAAGAGAAAGATGTGCATTTGAAATTGTCTTTATATGCACTTCCTTTAGTTCATCTGTGCTTTCTCTCAGGATGATGTGATAGAGGACAGTATGGTCGTGGAACCCCGGCATCACCGTCACTTCGTCTGTCGAAGAGGGCAGGTGTTGAGAGAGTTGGCGGAGGAGTATGGAGGCGTAGCCGTCAGCTTCCCTCGCACGGGCACTCACAGTGACAGCGTCACTCTCAAAGGACCCAGAGAGTGTGTGGATGCTGCTAAGAAACGCATTCAGGAGATCGTTCGAGATCTGGTGTGTTTCTAATCCAATTTTGGACTGTTTAAATTGGACTGCGTGAATGGATTCGTATTGTGATTAATACTGGAATTGTTTTCTGCATGTATTGTCATTGACTTGTCTGCCAAGAACAGTTTATACACTATTGTTTAAAAGTTTGAGGTGAGTAAGATTTGTTCAAAATATTCCAGCCTTGGTGAGCATAAGAGACTTCTTTAAAAAGAAAGAAAGAATCTTACTGACCACAAACTTTTGAGTGGTAGTGTATGTAGCCTGCTTCTGAAGGAAATCTCAGGGAAGAAACACGAACACATTTCACTCACTGACTGTCATCTTCTGCTGGTGTGTCGTCAGGAGTCACAGGTGAGTGTGGAGGTGTTGATTCCTCAGCGGTACCACCGAGCCATCATGGGGCCCAAAGGCTGCCGAATACAACAAATTACACGGGAACATGAAGTCCAGATCAAATTTCCAGACAGAGATGAGTCTGCAGGTCTCTTCCTTACTCTCTCAAATTAGTTCAGATACTTTGTCATTCTATTTATTCATGACGACAGTGTTTATGAGCTGTCATTTTTTTTGTTTTATTTCTGGCTTGCAGCTCAGGAACCTGCACCTCAGGAGAATGGAGATACGGACCTCATCCCTCGGAAATGCGATATCATCGCTGTGACGGGTCGGGCCGAAAAGTGCGAGTTGGCACGTGCCGCTTTACTGGTAAGGAATTCTGGAATTTCAGCTCTCCCTTTTGTCCTTTTGTGGATTTGGTTTTGATCCTCTTTATCCTGCCTTTTCCTTCCTCTTCTTTTTACACTCAAGGCTTTAGTTCCTGTGACGATTGATGTTGAAGTTTCCTATGACCTTCATCGATACATCATAGGACAGAAAGGAATTGGAATAAGGAAAATGATGGAGGAGTATGAGGTAGAGACAAATTGAATGGTACTTTATGTACACTACTGTTCAAAAGGTCGGCTTGGTGGTGTGATACTTTTGAAAGAAGTCTTTTATGCTTGCCAAGCCTGCATTAATTTCATATATATAACTTTATATATTCTTATAATATAATAATACAGTTTAAAATGTAATTTATTCCTGTCAATTTCAGTAGCCATTACTCCAGTCTTCAGTGTCTTATGATCCTTCAGAAATCATTCTAATATGATGATTTTAGAGATGCACCGGTCGACCAGCCATAAATCGGAGCTGGTGCATCTCTAAAATCATATTTTATTTGTTTTATTTAGGCCGATCTCTATTTGATCTATATACCTTCAATTTATATGCCTATCTCTATTTACTTGCTCACAAACTGCATTGCAATCATTTCCTAAAATGTGGAAATATAACAAAGTCTATAAACAGGACGTTAACACAGTATAAACCAACCAACCATTACAGAATGCACTGAACAAAATGTAAAAGGGGATAGTTCAGCCTAAAATGGAAGTCCTGTCATCAGTTACAACACCCTCATTTCATTCCAGACATGTATGACTTTATTTTCTTCTGTGGAGCTCAAACGGAGATGTTTAGAATAATGTCCGAGCTGCACTTTTCCATACAGACACAGTTAACCGCAGGCTATCAAACAGGCTATCTTTTATTTAATTTTTTTAACAAAGAAAGTCAAACTTGTACTGTGCTGTATAGGTGAACATTTGGGTTCCACAGCCTGAGCAACAGTCAGATGTCATAAAGATCACAGGACAGGTGGACAGTGTGGAGCGGGCCAAACAGGGGCTGCTGGAGAGAGTCCAGGAGCTGAAGGCGGAGCAGGAAGATCGGGTACAACATCTGACATATGATGACAACTTAGTTTCCATATACAACATGAGACTTACTTCATGAAGTATAGAGTATATATTCATTTATTGTTTAATAAATCTGTTTGTAGGCCTTACGGAGCTACAAGGTGACGCTCTCTGTAGAACCCAAATTTCACCCCAAAATTATTGGCCGCAAAGGAGCCGTCATCTCTCAAATACGCAAAGACTATGATGTCAATGTGCAGTTCCCTGACAAAAGTGACGAGCAACAGGTATGTGTGAGTCAAGAATGCGTCTCAAATGCCTCAAATGCTCTAAATGCAGATTTTCGAGAGGACATTTCCTCATTCTTTAACCCAGACTGGTTCTTCCCTTGTTGTTTTAGAATTCCTCATCTTTTTCTCGTAACTCATACCTTTCATACCTGTCATCCTATTTCTGTCTCTTTCTGTCAGTCGTTCTTCACGTGTCTTTGTCTCTCTTCTAGGATGTAATTGTGATCTCGGGTTATGAGAGGAATGCTAATGAGGCCAGGGGAGCTATAGAGCAGCTGGTGACAGCGCTGCAGGACATGGTGAGTGAGGACACCCGGCTGGACCGGCGGGTCCACGCACGCATCATCGGAGCCCGGGGCAAGGCCATTCGGAAACTCATGGAGGAGTTCAAAGTAAGAACAGTTTGTGTATTCGCCAATAGAAACAACTAAGCTGGAGTAGGTAGTCATAATATTAAAAACTATTATAATCATAATAATAATAATAATAATAATACAAAAATTATTATTGTGATTATTAAACTAATAATACCATCACCAATAAAACATAATAATATTATTATTATTATTATTATTATTTAAACATATCAATGATAATAATATTATTATTTTAATATTATTAATAATAATTATAATGTATAATAATAAATAATAATTCTAAAAAATAAATAGTATTTATTAGATATAATATAATATAATATTATTATTAGTATTACTACTGCTACTACTACTACTGCCAATACTATTGCTGTTATTATTAAAAACAATAACCATCACAATAATAATAGTAATTATTATTATTATTATGTAGTTAAAACATTTGTTTATTTAATAACTGTTTATTTACCAGTGACTGAACTATAACACCTAAACTTTGGTCATAATATTTAGCATAATAATAATAATAATCATAATAATAATCATAATAATAATAATAATATTTATTAGAATAATAATAACAACAGTAATAATATTTAGCAAAATAATTGTTATTATGATTGTTGTTATTATTATTAGTATTCTTGTTTTATTAATAATAATTATAATGTATAATAATAAATAATAATTCTAAAAAATAAATAGTATTTATTAGATATAATATAATATAATATTATTATTAGTATTACTACTGCTACTACTACTACTACTGCCAATACTATTGCTGTTATTATTAAAAACAATAACCATCACAATAATAATAGTAATTATTATTATTATTATTATGTAGTTAAAACATTTGTTTATTTAATAACTGTTTATTTACCAGTGACTGAACTATAACACCTAAACTTTGGTCATAATATTTAGCATAATAATAATAATAATAATCATAATAATAATAATAATAATAATAATATTTATTAGAATAATAATAACAACAGTAATAATATTTAGCTAAATAATTGTTATTATGATTGTTGTTATTATTATTAGTATTCTTGTTTTAACTATTATTTAATAATTAATTAATTATTAAATAAGACCTTAATAAGAATAATATAATTATAGAAAAATAAAATAATTTTATTAAAATGTATAAATATCTAATAATAAATAAATAAATATTGGGTAACACTTTATTTTACAGTGTCATTGTTACATATGTTACATGTAGTTACTATAGTAATAACTATAAATTAAATTATGCATAATTACATGCAACTCACCCTGAACCAAACCCTAATCCTAATACTAACCCTATAGTAAGTGCATGTAGTTGCTTAATATTACTCAGTGCTTAAATGTCTAATTACACTGTAACAACGACACCTTAAAATAAAGTGTAACCAAATATTGAAAATAAATAATTCAGCCAAATAATTGATATATATTTGCTTCTTTATTCCAGGTTGATATTCGGTTTCCTCAGCCAGGTTCTGAGGACCCGAACAAGGTTACTGTCACAGGACTGCCAGAGAATGTTGATAATGCCATTGACCATCTGCTTAACCTGGAAGAAGAATATGTGAGTTGGCAATCCACTGCAAATGCTTCTTTCTAGACAGATGGATTCCATCTCTTTTGTCTTCCCTTCCCTTTACATTCACACTCACTCATCTTTCCTCCTAGATGTTGAGTGTCACAGAGACAGAGACTATGGCAGCTTATATGAAGCCTCCTTCAAAGACAATGGGGACAGGAGGAAATGACGAGGATAACAAAGCCCTGGCTAAAGGCTTCGTTGTGCGGGACGCCCCCTGGAATGCACAAGGGAACAAGGTCATTTCTAAAAGAATAACTTCACCACTGTGTATTACAAAGCTTAACTGCCCTCATAATCATTCCCTTTTCTTCCATGCGACATCCAGGCACCAGACATGAGCAGTGCTGAAGAGTTCCCTACATTTGGATCTGGAATAGCACCGAAACAGGCATCTGCATGGGGACCCAAAAAATGATAAACAAATGGATTTTTTGTGACTGCAGATCTCACATCTCTGACACTTAAGAACAAGAACATTCCATATTATTTGCTCTTGTCTTTCTCCTGGTGCGTTTAGTGACTTTACTGGACTTACTTCTGTCCTCTTCCTTCTTTGCCTGAATAGTTCCTTTAGCATTGGTGGATAGATCTTCAACACTCTTCAACTGCCCACAGGGGGTCACACGTCTGAAACGGAACCTAAAGTAGCAGTTAGCTTCATTATCCACCTATTGTTTAGAGTCTGACAACAAATGGCTAGGCATTGGAGAACGAGGCAGATGTTATTTGTTTTTTTGTTTTATATCTTTGACTTTATTGCAAGAGAACCCCTAGTTCACTGTGTATGAGTTCCTTTTTAAAGTCCTTGATGGTTTTTACTGGTTTTTATCTGTGTGTGTGTGTGTGTGTGTGTGTGTGTGTGTGTGTGTGTGTGTGTGTGTGAGAGAGAGAGAGAGAATGCATCTGAATGCACTTGTTCTGCTGAGTTTTCACTCTATGATATAAGAGAGATGAAGGCTCTTTTTTTATATTTTTTCTGTATTTATTAGTGTATTTATATGTTTGTTATTTATCAATTCGTTCAGTGGCTGAATATTCAAACTGATGGGTGTGGATGGTTTTGAAGCTTAAAAAAGTTTTAGGAATTATTTTGCACTATGCTTGGTTTTGCTTCAGGAAATTATTTGTGTGTGTGTGTGCGTACTAGTCATAGCTTATTTTCACAAGATTTGTGTGTGTGATTTCCTTTTGAATTCTTTGAATTTTGTCATTCAATTTGCTGTGTATATATAAAGTATTTTTCATTTCACTTTTGCTTTTAACTCCTCATAAGTGTAGAAAATGAAAAGATGTGTGTGATTTCATTTTTTAAATCCCCTGTTGGTTGACAGATTATGAAAAAGTAAAAAACTATTAACAAAAATTTGACAACAACACTCTTTTAGTTTGCTGGTTCTCCGTTTGCATATATTTACCTAAAGGTGATATGTGTAATTTTTTTAATGTTAAAATAATTTCACCTCACCATTCATGACTCTGTGGCGCTATCAAATCATTTCAAAACATTGCTCTGTTTGTTTGAGCATCACATCCAGCATGAGACAGCAAAGCTGGCTCAACCAATGGCATGAGTTTGGGGGCGGGACTTTCTGTTTGGTTGACAGAGGGGGAAGTAGTTCATGAAATCTATTTGTCGTCAAATTTTTGTTTTTTTTGTTTTTTGTTTTGCAATTCCATTTGGTGGCGCTAATGGCGCAGAGTAGACAATTCACATACAAAAATGTATGTCTTTTGATGATTGACTTTAATGAGGGTCATTCCATTCTCTGGTCATTCCCTGTTCTGCTCCTTGAGTCTTGTGAGTCCTTGTTTGTGGTGTGAATGTATATGGTTGCGTGAAGAACCATCTACAACCAGCCGAAGATAGAAACACTATCGGCCTTAAGAGTTATTGCCATAGGATATTTTTACCTAGATTTGATTACATTGATATGCAACACTGCAATAACATGTTGGTGGCAGAACTTTCCTTCTCCAAATAAAATAAAAAAATAAAGTGGAAATGCATTTTTGCTGTTCTTTATATTTCAAAACCTCAAAATTTCACCAAAGTCTTAAGATGTCGGTCTGAGAGCGAGAATATGACATCATTTGTTTTTGACTAAAGAAAAACACAATATAGATATATCAGTTCAAACATTAAAATCTCAGTAATTCTTCAAACAGATAATTAAATCTCACAATACCTTACGTCACATTTTACCCCCAAAATAAAACAGAATTAAATAAATGATATATATAATTTAGCAAGGACACATTCATTATACTGATAATAATGTTTCTTGAGCACTATAATTATTTCTGAAGGATCAAGTGACTGAAGACTGGTGTAATGATGCTGAAAATTTAGCTTTGCCATCACAGGAATACATTATACTTTAAAAATGTAATAAAATAGAAAACAGTTGTAATAGGGGTAATACTTCACATGATTACTTTTTTTCAGAATTTTTGATCAAATTAATGTGAGCATAAGAGATGAGTATAAGCGACTTATTTAAAAAAAAAAAAAAAAATCTTATTTACCACAAACTTTCAAATAGCAATTAATTGTAAAATATGAATTAGGTTGGGTTGTGATGTCCCAACACATTGATTACTGAGAGTTTTCTCAATATTTAAAGTGTATATATATATATATATATATATATATATATATATATATATATATATATATATATATATATATATATATATACACTCACCTAAAGGATTATTAGGAACACCATACTAATACTGTGTTTGACCCCCTTTCGCCTTCAGAACTGCCTTAATTCTACGTGGCATTGATTCAACAAGGTGCTGAAAGCATTCTTTAGAAATGTTGGCCCATATTGATAGGATAGCATCTTGCAGTTGATGGAGATTTGTGGGATGCACATCCAGGGCACGAAGCTCCCGTTCCACCACATCCCAAAGATGCTCTATTGGGTTGAGATCTGGTGACTGTGGGGGCCATTTTAGTACAATGAACTCATTGTCATGTTCAAGAAACCAATTTGAAATGATTCGAGCTTTGTGACATGGTGCATTATCCTGCTGGAAGTAGCCATCAGAAGATGGGTACATGGTCAGAAACCTGGTCATAAAGGGATGGACATGGTCAGAAACAATGCTCAGGTAGGCCGTGGCATTTAAACGATGCCCAATTGGCACTAAGGGGCCTAAAGTGTGCCAAGAAAACATCCCCCACACCATTACACCACCACCACCAGCCTGCACAGTGGTAACAAGGCATGATGGATCCATGTTCTCATTCTGTTTACTCCAAATTCTGACTCTACCATCTGAATGTCTCAACAGAAATCGAGACTCATCAGACCAGGCAACATTTTTCCAGTCTTCAACTGTCCAATTTTGGTGAGCTCGTGCAAATTGTAGCCTCTTTTTCCTATTTGTAGTGGAGATGAGTGGTACCCGGTGGGGTCTTCTGCTGTTGTAGCCCATCCGCCTCAAGGTTGTGCGTATTGTGGCTTCACAAATGGTTTGCTGCATACCTCGGTTGTGTAACGAGTGGTTATTTCAGTCAAAGTTGCTCTTCTATCAGCTTGAATCAGTCAGCCCATTCTCCTCTGACCTCTAGCATCAACAAGGCATTTTCGCCCACAGGACTGCCGCATACTGGATGTTTTTCCCTTTTCACACCATTCTTTGTAAACCCTAGAAATGGTTGTGCGTGAAAATCCCAGTAACTGAGCAGATTGTGAAATACTCAGACCGGCCCGTCTGGCACCAACAACCATGCCACGCTCAAAATTGCTTAAATCACCTTTCTTTCCCATTCTGACATTCAGTTTGGAGTTCAGGAGATTATCTTGACCAGGGCAACACCCCTAAATGCATTGAAGCAACTGCCATGTGATTGGTTGATTAGATAATTGCATTAATGAGAAATTGAACAGGTGTTCCTAATAATCCTTTAGGTGAGTGTATATATATATATATATATATATATATATATATATATATATATATATATATATATATATATATATATACACACTGTATTATGTCATTGGTTATTTTTGCCTTACAGTAATGACAACTTCGGAGGGATTATTTTTAAATATGAAATTTCATGAGTCACCCAGAACTAATTGAACACACAGACACATTTTTCTTATGTTGTGCATAACTGTCTCTTTTTTGGATTTTTATTTTCTTACAAACCAGGAAGGTAATGTTAGTGTTATGTAACAGGCTGTACAACACAACGAAAAGACATAAAAAAAATTATACAAACATGAACAAATAATACAAACAACTGAAAAAGCAGCAATGGGCCGACATGAACCCCGTGTTTTCACATTTTCCAATTTACATAGCAAGCATTCATTCAGACATCGCCATTGGCAATAAAGCGGGATAACTAATGCGAAATGTACACTCAAGTATGTCATATTGGCAACAAAATAAAAATAAAAAACAACTCAAACAAATGGATAGATATGCCTTCACAGAGGGTCCTGTAAGTCTAGATACAATCAGAAGAGAGTTGATTTTTAGTTGTTGTCATTTTTTTCCAGCAAGGGCTTACAAATGTGCAATCTTAGTCATAAGAGAATACAAAAAACAAAACAAAAAATGGCAATAAGTCTAGCATGGAGTAAACAATCTATTAAAAACAAATCACATTCCCAGTGTAAACACCAATCCTGGGATCAGGTATTCGAGTTAGACGGCTTCAATACTCACGATTCCTCGTGAGTTCAGGCACACTGACCTGATATAAACAGTCCTTGCTGTTGAACAGGATGTTCAATGTAAAACATAAACAGTCCTTTCCATTTTCTTGTACCTGCCACCATTAACCACCATCTTACAATAAAGTTTGCGAGTAAACGAATGGGCTTATCAGCACACGTGACTTCAGAACAGAAGACAAATCTGAACACAACACGTGTAAACAACGTCTAAAGCAGTGAAGCATGTTAAACATAAGACAAGAACTCCCACAGGTGATTGACCTTAAATAATGGGCAGCGAATGATGCAAAGACAACTGGCACACGCATTTGGCCAGAACAGACACACTAATACAGATATAGCTTGATAAATTTCTTCTCCAGCTCTTTTTTGAGTGCTTTGGGGGTTTGTTTATATGCATCCATTCAGTTAAATGATGTACTTTTGCCACAATTTAAAACAAAAATTTATATTAGGGGTATGATGGGTCAGATAGAGAGTCTCAATCCATCGATGGTTACAGTTATATCTGTGTATTGACAAAAAAAATAATCAATTTTCTAGCCATCCGAGATATTTCTTAGCTTCTTGTCTTTATGTAGACATTTTAATACACTAAACACGGAATCTACTGTCATTTGTGAATAAATACACAGCTATAAAACCAAATTTTTAGAGCAGAATTTGTAAAGCGGGTAAACAAAGCGATGAAATAAACAACAGTAACACTGAGTCTCTTCCTGATCAGGAGATTTTGCTGACATTTCTTGACGTTGTCAGTGAAACAGGTCTTGGTTATTTCCGGGTTGATTTGTCCGTTGCAAGTCTTAAGAAAAACACTAGTATAAATCAAGGGCTGTGCTATGAATTGGTGGTTTTGTGTTGCTTCAGTCCAGTTTTATTTCTGAGAGAAAAACAGGCTCCCAAAGCAAAAACAAAAAAAAAAACAGGGGGTGATACATAGATTTAGATGTGTGAAGAGACAGAAAAACAATGGAGAGCCTGCTGAGCGAGGGAATTTAATGAGAAAGACTAAAAATCGCCCACCAGTGTCCGAAACATAAAGTGCAGGCAGTGTCTCTGTCTCTGGGGATTATCATCACCATCCTTCTAAATGCAACGAACACAAAAGTATGTCTGAAACATGCAGAGATCAATGAGCCGGTGCAGCAAAACAATGCTAAAATCCTCAACGCCTCAGCACTGAAATTTGGTTGATAGTGAGGAAGATGATGCCGATATCCTCGCGCGAGTCTCTTTTTACTCCACCCGTATGAGCAGGCCGTACAGGAGCGTGCCTCCTTTCTCCTTGGTGATCCACTCGATTTCTGCGTTGCTGAATCGAGGGTCAAGGGGCTCGCTGATCCCCAGCGATGTCGGCCCCACTTTGTACGAGCCTGGCCGCACACACACCTGGAAGCCAACCTGTGCCTGGTGACAGCGGAGGGAACGTGGGTCTCGGAATCTGCACAGAAAAGTGTAACCGTCATCATTTTATTCATTAAAGTTCCTCTATTCTCTTACAATTCAATAAAGGATTCAGGCTCTCTAAACCCCTGCTTTCCGAGAACCTACTCTGCTCTGATTGGTTAGATGGCCCAGTCTGTTGTGATTGGTCAACTGCTTACAGCACGTTGGAAACAAAACGGCCATTACCATATGTGAATTTCAGCTCTGAAAGCTTCCTAAGCATTTGTATACACAGTGATATGAACAGTAGGGATGGGTCTCTGTTTACCCAGAGAGAGAGAGAGAGAGAGAGAGAGAGAGAGAGAGAGAGAGAGAGAGAGAGAGAGAGAGAGAGAGAGGGGGTTGGGTATCATTTGAATTTTAACGATTCTGATTCTGCTTATTGAGTCCTAATTTTGATTCCAATAAGGTATAAAGAGGCATAAAGAAATATAAAGAAGCTTATCGTTAGTCCGTTATTGACCCAATTACGTAACAGTCCAAAAAAATATCGGTTCTCGGTACCCAACCCTAATGAACAGTAATGATGGTGTTGGGTTTACTGTCTCAATTCGATCCTGAGTCCTCATCCCTTAGTAGTGCACACAAAGCAGATTTGCTTTCACAGCACAAAAAACAGCGTCTTCTCGACATGTCGACAACACAAACCAAACTCTTCCAGGCCTCAGCTACAACTACAGTGTTTGAGGGAGGGTCAAAGTAGACGTTGTTCATGGGCAGCCAATGAAGTCCATAGGCTGGCGTTATGCAAATTTATTACAATCCTAGGTAGGTTCGTGCAGGAAGTATGACTGGAATTACTGATGACCCGTTTCAGGCAGTTCAGAATCGGTTCTTTCTTCCATTTCTCATCCGAAAATGCATTATATGCGCACTTAAATTTCTAGACAATCATGTTATGTTCTCTCTAGTCTTTTTCTTTAGAAGCACTGCTGTTGACTTACTGCACTTTTGGGGCAAAGGCCTCCAGGCCAGAGTAGCGTATTGTTGGAGAAAGCTGCACACGGGGAATCTCTCGCTCTGGCGCGCTGTTCTCTTCAGGCTCCCCGTAGCTGCCGTGACCCTCTGTCTTCACCGGGGAGGAAGAGAAAATGGAGGACGATTCTGCTCAAGGGAAAACAGAGAAGCTCAGCTGTGCAAAAATATTCTGATCTCCTTCTAATTCACACTTTCATGCATTTCATTATCAGATCAACAAAAAACTTGGCAGTTACTAACCTGACAAGAGTTGGTTGTGGTCCAGGATGCGTCTAAGGGATCCGACACTAGTGCCGTGGTACGCAATATGCCACTTCTTGAAGGCATTGGAGACTTCACAGTGGGTCTTGATCCTGTTAAATACAGACGAGAGCTATTACGTAAGCAATTGACACTAAATAATTTGCACATTATCAGAGCTTTATTCCTGAATTAAATTAAAAATAACTGACTGGAGTGCAAAGCGGCACCAGCCGAATGGTAGAGCGTAGTCTCTGGGAGGCTCCCCTCGCTTGTAATAGGCCTCATCGCCCCTTAATTTGTGACAGGACTCACAATAGCACAGGTTGTACTTAGCATCCTCATTAAAGTAACCATCTGAAAAAGAGGATGAGGTGGGATATGGAGACAGTAAGACTTTTAGTAAATATACCGTCGGAAACAATCAGAAAATAAGCAGGTCCACATTAATTCTGCGCCCATAAAGGTTTATTGGTGTAATGCAGTCGTACCGGGCAGCGTGAGCAGGTCTTTGAATCTAGAGCATAGCGCCTGATACTCGCACGTCTTGTTGGGGTTGACCTCAGGAGGAGGCGTCCAACAGACACTCTCCTTTATACCTGCCACAAACAGACAGCACACATGTATGGGTAAAGCAGAATGACAACTAAAGTCACTGCAAGACATGAGATCAAAATTTCACACACCATCCACCATATCAGCCTTCTCCATGTCGGCCTGACAACGCATGTCTCCTCGTTCCCCGCCATCCACCGGCACGTGATTTGTCACTATGGTCACCTAAGAATACAACAACAACAGGAGACAATCACTTCCTGTGAATCTAAACAGAGCTTTCATAAGGAGGCTATTATGAAACAAATATATATAATATATATAATATATATATATATATATTTAGAACAACATATTAACATAATATCTTATATAACCAGATATTATTGCAAACATAAATATATTATTAATAACAACAACAATAATAACAAACTGTTATTAATAATAACAAAATGTTTAACAAAACTAGTATTTTCTGACAAGAAAAACATAAATAGAAATATTCTAAAAAGTTTTTTATGAAATTACTGTGAAAATGTTTGTAGGGCAGATAAAAATTATTAGTGCAGTCAAATCGCATCTAACGTTAACGTTTGTAAATGTGTGTGTGTGTGTGCACGTAAATGTATGTACTTTATTTTGTATCATATATATTTTTTATGATAGCAGCAATTACTCGTGATTAATCGATTTGACAACACTAAATATTATATAAATAATCAATAATAATAATAACAAAAAGTTTAATAAAAAATATACATACTTTCTGACACTTACTTACAATTACTTTTTTGCAATTAGTTACTTTTTTGTTATGGACCTTTAAAAATGTTGGCAGGGAAAGTAAAACATGATATATCATATAAAGAGTTAATAATAATAACTCAATGTTTCTTTAAAAGTATATATTATTTACAAGAAGAAGGAAAAAAAGGGGGCCTGTGAAAATGTTGTCAATCAAACAAATAAAAATAATATTTTTGTGGTGCAGCCTGTGATTTTGGCAGGGGAAATAAAACCTTTTTGGTGAGGCCTAATTAGTTACAGGATATTACAGTTATAGGTTCTGACCTGTTCACACTGGCCGTAAAGGTCAATGAGCGGGTAACAGGGATTCGGGATGTCCTGGGCTGCTACGCCCTGATCCATGCCATTAACAAACAGATGGAGACAACCACTGCTGTCCACCAACAGCCCTAAAACTGTCCCTTCAGGACAGGTGTCCAGGTTAGGACCATAGTTCTCACATATCTGAGGAAAGAAGAGAGAGAATGAGGTTAGGAATGATACTAATACAGTAAAGAAATGAGAAGGACATTAAGCACACAAAAATCTGAAAATAAAATGAAAAACATAAATATGAGAGGAATTAAGTAAAACAAGAAAAGAAAGCACAGAATCAAAATAAGGATGTTAGGATCAGGAAAAGGAGGATCAAAGAACCATACAAGGGATGTGACATCACCTTCAGCGAGTTGTGGAAAACAGAGTCTCGTTGCAGCAGCCAGACTGAGCGTTTAAGGCAGCAAGCTGTGGAAGGAAAGTTGAGGCGGTCTGGAGAATGACCAATCACACCCAGTGACAGGGAGGACGTCCATGATGGATTCAAACGGTCTATCTGAAACTGAGGAAGCGATGGAGAAACATGACTTTCCCGATTGCAGAAACTTCCATTTTTATTACAGATATTTTGCACTAATTTCCTGGGAAGTGGTGATTTTGTTCTCTTAAACACATGGTATGGAAACAATGCTTTATTCTCACGTTTTATGAGTTTTTCCAATTTTGCGCACGAGTTAAATATGCAACTTTGGATGGAAACATCTACTGACACTGTCTCCCACTTCCAAACACACTCACACACAAACACACACCTGGAAGAGCTGCTGGCGGGGCAAAGCTTGCGCTGTGACCAAAAGTCCCTGGTTGTAGCTGGACACCCGGGCAGCAGTCAGGTTCTGATTGGACAGCTGGATGTTTTTTCCATGGTTCTCTAAAAACGTCATGACCGTGGGCGCCAGTGGAGGCTCATTCTCACACTGAGTTGGACAAGGAAAAAAACAAAAAAACAAATTAAGAGTGAGATAAAAATACAACCGATAAAGCTTCAAAATATGATGGTTTGAGATGGCACACCTCTCTGACAGGAGTGCTGTCCTCCTCTCCCTCACTGCAGCTGTCGGACGAGAGCGAGGGAGCTTTCACGCTTTCCGAATCCTCAACTAGCGTGGAGCTGACAATGGACACGGCCGTCACCTTTCCATACAGGTCCAAAACAGCATATACGTTCTGAAACATGCGGTATAAACGTGGGTGAGCAGAACGTACAACTGAAAAATCATGTTCTCCACTAACAGATATAGAAAGATACTGGTACCTTCGCCACTGCAGTGGCTGCTGGTCCCATATCTTCTCCATCAATGAGAATGTGCATGGTATCGTCGCTGCATCTCTTCACCCCCACACGATTTCCCACCTATATAACGATAAACAAAGAAGGGATGTGTAAGAGAAAGCATATACCCATCATTCACATATTCACTGACTCATCAACCCCTTGTGTGTTGGTTTATTAAATATTTTGTGCAAATGATTATAGTTTCAGCTATGAATTAAAGTGTAGTACTTTTATATATTTTAATTCTGCACATTTTAACTATAATTATAACTATATTAGTGTCCACACATTCTGTTTACTCTAAGCACACGCTGCAGTTATGTGGTCTGCTTCCTTCAATTTTATGTTATTATCTTTACAGTTGGGAAGTGGACTCCCCTATTCTCATAGACTTAGAATAATTATTGGCGTGAAGGGGCCTCAAATGTCTTACCGTGAGCCGATCTAGAGAGCAGCCGTAGTTCTGTCTCTGCAGCACTCCGTTGCGTCTGACCTCAGAGCCAGCGAGGACCCAGGTGACCTTTGACCTGAGCTGGGTAAGCGTAGGCGAGAGACCGCTGAGAGGGCAGGACGGTAGGTCAGGGGGCTGCAGGGTGGTCAAACCCACATGAAGGGAACCAGACCATCTGTCATCTACCTTGTTGATTTTCACCTAGAACAACATCAGGACCATATATGAATAAGACCATTGTTGGTAACACTTTACAATCAGGTTCTATTTGTTAACATTAGCTACCACATTAGTTAATACAAACTAACAATGAAAAATAAATTAACACTTTATTTTTACAGTGTCCTTGTTACACGTTACATGTAGTTATTATAGTAATAAATGATGCATAATTACATGCAACTAACCCAAAACCAAACGCTAATCCTAACTATATAGTAAGTACAGTTTATTTATTAACAAGTTAATGAATATTATTCAGTACTTAAATGTATTTATTATGTATTACACTGTAAAAAAAAAATATATATATTAAAAGCACCTTAAAATATGTAAATTTATGTTAATGTGTAAATATGTTAATTTTAAACATTTATTAAAACATTATTAAAAGTTGTATGTTAATATTATTTAATGGACCTGAGCTGACATGAACTAACAGTTGTATTTTTATCAACTAATGTTAACATAGCTTAAAGGTGCATTGCGCAACTTTTCATGTTAAAAATACCCGTTTTCTAACCCATACATGCTTAAACAATTGCCTGATGGGCTGACTGAGCCCTTCTCTGATCACTGCGATTGCCTCTATAATCCTGTACAGTAAAATAAATAAGAGGGATTCGGGTCGGAATCTGAGACTGGGCGTGACGTCATGCGCGTTCACGGCACGCTCATATGTCTGGCAGGTTTGTGTATCCGCCGACGCCGCCATTCTCCGTAGAAAATGGATTCTAAGAGACCGGCTTGTAGTTCATTTCAAACACCAACGCAAACTCCACGTAAGATAAAAAAAAAAAAAGAGAACTTTTGTCTAGTGCAACCAAAAGGTCCAAATTGGAGTCAGACAGGCGTCGGGGTAAGACGAGAGTAAACATAGGGAAGGCTTTCAACAAATGGAGAGATCTCCGGTCTGCTCTAGGGCTCAAACGGGATCCTCAGTTGGCTTTTTTCTTGATAAAAAGGTAAGATATATCCCATTCTCTAATGTCTGATACGGCCAATAATGACAATAAATGACGATCCATAAAATGTGTAATGCTTTAGCGTAAGCTAGATAAATGTACAATCGGAATAGGTTTTACTAACTTACCATTGTCAGTGATCAGGTTCAGAATGATTGTGATATAAAATGCTGATATATAAGTTAGATACTTAGACACAAATTTTGAGCAAATTACTGCTTAATTACGATGTATTGCTATTGGAATATGCTACTTAGCTGATCAATAAAACAGGCTAAACCCCCGCAAATCTTCGGCGGATTAGCCTGTTTGGCTTTTATGGTAACGTCATAGTGCCACTTGATTGTTTATTACCTTGAGACATTTGGGTGTACTTTGTTGACCGACTGTGTATGGTATGGTATGGTATCATGATTACAATTTTGAGCTTTTACAAAGTTATAACTTATATTGTTCATGAACGTGTTTCCATAATAATAGTCATAAGTGGATACAGTAAACACATAACACAGTTCAACATGGAGATAGATGGGAATAAAAAACGAAGTTTTCTACTACCCCCATTTTTTCCCTCACACATAAGTGTGTTATTTACTCAATTGCCTTTCCTTTCACATATTTTAAATTACTTGCAGATTTAAAACTTTATTACCTCTGAAGACATTATGATTGTAAACAAAAGATTTGTGCGGCTGATGCTCCTTGGGTTATGACCAGCTCGAGCTCGTGCAAGCGTGCGTGTGCGTGTGGTCCGTGAGCGTGCACACCTCTGGTTGCAGTTTCGCTTGCCGCCAGAGGGGGCGTAGTTCTGCGAAAACTCAGACTCTCGCGCAATGCACCTTTAATAAATATTGCTCATTGCTAGTTAATGGATCAACTAATGTAAACTAATGGGTTACCACTTTTTTTTTTTTTAGCTGTAAATGAAGCATGTTCCACATCTCACCTCAAACAACTCATCCGTTTTGAGCTCCTTTGCACTAAAGACGATTCCATGAGCATATCCCCCGACCCTCAGTGCTTGGCAACCGTCTCCTAATAACACCACATTCTTACCATGTTTGGTGTGCAGGCGATGAGCAACCCCTGCCACTAGAGAGCGACAAAAACTGTTTACAACTCGTACTGCTTTCCGACACTTGGCATGAATGTTAAGACCTGATCTATAATGCATTTTAAAATGGTTTCTTCAATCTTAATAAATGACTACAGCCTCACAAGCAAACACACTGTGAAAATACAATACCTGGGGAGTGTATGGGTAAGCTCTTCTCTGTGATATTACTGGTGCACAGACTGTTATCCAGCGGGCCGGAAGAACTTGTAATGGACACTTGCACACACTGACCATAAAGATCGATCACAGCAAAGACTTCTAAAAACAAAAAAGGCAGATGGAAAGAAAGAAGGGGAACAGAAAATGTTACTAAGTTCTGAAATAAATTGTGCATCGAAGGATTTATTCTGCAAATGTGTTTCTATCATAGTTTATGCGCATGTCTTCTTATCGGATCAAATAAAAAATATTTGCCTCAACTGAGCGCATCTATTTTTACGTGCATTTTTCATCCAGCGCTTTTTAATGCGCTAACCCAAAATTTGCATAAAAATCGTTGGATGGAAACATAGCTACATTTACATAAAGTTAGGTGAACTAGTTCCCTTGAAAATTACCTGATGGCAGCCCGGTACATGCTACACCCTGGTCGAGCCCATTGATGAAGTAATGCAGGTCTCCAGAAGCTGTACGCATCATTCCGATCCTGGAGCCTGTGGTCAGAGAGTCCAAGTCACAGCCGTAGTTATTCCTCATAGTATTCCCATCCTGCATGATCGCTGTGCCACTACAGAAGAGAAAGAGCAAAGATATATATAAGGTATCAGTCTGACAAAGAAAGGATTTTAATGCTCTGTATAATGTGGAAATCCATTAAATTACTGCTCACCTCAACATCCATGTGTCATAGTCAATGTCAGTCATCGTATTAGGGAACTCCAGTTCCTCTGGTCTGATCGCTGTAACTCCTATGCACAATACAAAAATCAACAACAGGTTCTTATTCAGATCCGGGCTACATTTTTACATTTTTTGGTTCCATTAATGTTTCAGAATTGGAAACCATTATTTTTCTACCGATACAGACAGAACATCAAACGAAACGACTCTGAAAGTGTTTCCCGCAAAACTAGTTGTCGGATTCCTGAACATATGAACCAGTAACTTTCAGTGAATCTAAGATTAATAGAATTTTTTGGTAAATAAGTTGTATTTCTTTAATAATAATCATTTGTTAGATTTATAAAGCGCTTTTATCAGCACTCAAAGCACTTTACATGGAAGAGGGAATCTCCTCAACCACCACCAATGTGCACAATCCACATGGATAATGCAACGGCAGTCATATCGCCACCACACACCAGCTTATTGGTGGAGAGGAGACAGAGTGATGAAGCCAATCAGTATATATGGGGATGATTAGGAGGCCATGATGATGGACAGAGGCCAACGGGAATATTTGGCCAGGATGCCGGGGTTAAACCCCTACTCTTTTTCGAAGGACATCCAGGAATTTTTTATGATTACAGATGGTCAGGACCTCGTTTAATGTCTCATCTGAAGGACAGAGCTTTTTGACAGTATAGCGTCCCCATCACTATACTGGGGCGTTAGGAGTCGAACCCATACAGACCACAGGGTGAGCACCCCCTGCTGGCTTCACTAACACCTCTTCCAGCAGTAACCTAGTTTTCCCAGTAGGTCTCCCATCTAGATCCTGACCAGGCTCAACCCTGCTCAGCTTCAGTGGGCGACCAGTCTTGGGCTACAGGGTGATATGGCTGCTGGCCTAATTGAATCAGTGGTGTTTCTTTAGTTAATGAGTGATTTTCCTTAAGTAAATTAATGGTATTTCTTAAGTGAATCAGAGGTATTTCTTTAGTAACTCTTTAGAATTTCCTTAATGAATCAGTAGTATTTCCTTAATGGAAGGGCTTAAGCAGCCACAGAAAGACACGAGATATTCTCCTTTCATTTTATCCGATCAAAAAAATGATTTATATATATTCGGGAACCTGTCTGATTGGTGGATCTCACATCGTGTCCCAGACAGACTTTAGCTCAGGCATTTCAGAGGGTCATAAATACACGCAATTATGCAAGTTATATTAAGCATTACAACATAACCTGACACAAAAGCTTATGTTTTCTGCGAGAGAGCGACTCGCAACAACAATCATGGAAAGAATGTGTGATTTAGTTTGGTTGGTAATCACAGGCGGTAGGTGAACCAACTCTAAACATTCATTTCTTTATAGCATAATAGTTTCAATTTGCGTGCGCCGCACAACCTACACATCACAGCATAAACGCTCTCGATAATTTTTTTGTTATTAAAGCGTCTACGTTCATAAACCACTGTTAATTTTAACAGAAAAAGCAAGCATACTGCATGCGGGAATTGGCGTGCAGAGCGCTCCTTTTGTAATCACTAAAAAAAACTGTCACTTTTACTTCATTGCGATCTCACAAAGTTCTGTTATAATAAATGAAGCTGACTGCACAATGAATCTCTTATTAACATAATGTCTGACACCTGGTCACTTCATGAGTTTTCTCTGATCGGCTAGCTATCCGTTTGTAAAAAGACCAGGTGTAAATGGCCTCCGAAATGCTTTCGGGACGGATTTAAATCCTATCGATCAAACCACTTCATTCCAGACAAAACTGGACAAGTGGAAATGCATCTGGTTTTGAAACCACGTATGTAAATTTGACTCCTCCCAAAATGTTGGGGGCATGTTATAGGCTGTATGACATGTTATTATAGCCAGACATGACAGCGCTATTGCAACACGCGTCTTCAGCAAGCCGACGCGCAAACTGCCGCAATTGAAACTAAAAGCAAGTCACAGATGCTCAACACACAATCATCTTCATTAAAAGTAGTGAGACTAAATGATCTTACCAGTGCTGATGCTGCTCCTTCTCCTATTGTGGTCTTTGATCTTGAAATTAGCTGATGATAAATGAAATGCAGCTCATATCTGTTGCTTTCGTTGATGTAAATTTGCATATAGCGCGGGAATTGAAGATCAGATCTATATTCGTTTTGCGGAGACACTACGTCTCCAAGTGTAAATGAAACCATTTTAACAAATCAGATAGCTATGCGATCATTAAAAATGCATGAAGTGACCAGGTGTAAACAGGCCCACAGTCTCAGACACGCAATGGATTGTTTGCCAAATCTGTTTCGCCAATATGCTATTTTTTTTTACAGAGAAAACTGATCCTAGACCAGCAGTTATAGGCAGCTTTTCCCTCTAAAAGCAATCAGAAGCAGCAGCAGGCAGTGGTTTGAGTGAGAAAATTCCACGCTAGACTCAAGTCTTTAGTAAATTATTGTTTCTTTAGTGAATCAGGGTGTTTTATAAAAGCTCACCTGCTTCAATTGAGCCGGACCAGCGATCCACCATTTTCTGAATCACAATTTCAAAGAGCTCTCCATCCCGAAGGCACCTGTTCAGTGAGACACACGAACATAAAATATTCATTTAATCGATGTCTGATCCATTAGGATGAACCAGCATGATCTAAGAGCACTTAAAAAAAGATCATGCTAAAACAAAAGTAACCTGTTTGAAATGACGATGGCATCATTAAACTCGCTACGGCAGTTCTGCCTAAGTGCCGTTCGGCCACCGTTAGTGATGACTGCGTTTGTGCCGTGCAGCTGATGAAAGCGCAGGTCGTTGGCAGCTGTACCCCCCGAAACTGAACATGGGCTACCAGGAGACATGGCAGTAGGGCCCTCAGAACTGTCATCAGGCAAGGGAGGGAGATCGGCTAAAAGAGAGAGAGAGAGAAAGAGATTTTTTACTAAAGGCCTGTACTTCAAGGTGTCTACCATCCTTTCATTTCGACTCCATCCTTGTTGCTCTCACCCATATCATCCATGATGGTGGCCTGAGCAGCCTGTCCATACAGGTCCACCACTGCATACACGCTGGACGGAACATTCCAGGCCGCGGGGCCTTGAGGCACTCCGTTCACAAAGAAATGCAAACTCCCATCCTCCTTTCGGACAACTCCCACTGTATCTCCAGCCTGTAAACATTCACATGAGGCACGCCAATATAAAATCCTCTAGAGCAGTAACATGGCGCTTCAAATAATGATTCTATCGATTACATTGTTGCACGTGACTGTTAAAAAAAACGTATTTGTCATTGAATCATTCATTCAAGAGATTTGTTAAAAAAACGTTGATTCATTCATTAATTAATCTCATTGAATTATTTATTCAAACCGATTTTTTTTTTAAATAATTCATTAAACATTTTAAATAGACTGCATCAATTGACATTTAGTCAGAACCTCTAGTAAATTACATGGTATTTTGTTTAGTTGTCTGGGAGAATCGTTATCTGTTTGAAACACAAAAAATATCGTGATTCTCAATTTATCCAGAATCGTACAGCTCTACCGCCTCTCAATATTTTCGCCAAACAAAATTACATATTACTACTCTTGCATCCTTTTTTTGATTATGGTGTGCTTCCACACTGTTAACATGTTTACTTGTTGTTGCTTATCCATGTTGTATGCACAAAATAGACACGGACTATTTGACTTCTATTTGGGCTGAAACAAACAAACAAACAAACCAAAAAATGGTCACTATAATCTTGTTTTGTAAAAAAAAAATAATAATAATAATAAAAGGTTTTCCCAAAACTCTCCTTTTGTGTTCCACACAGGGTTCGTACACTTTTTCCAAGGTCAAATTCAAGCACTTTTCAAGCACTTTCAAGGTCCATTTTAAAGATTTTTCCAGCACCTTACACCACCGTAAATTACATAGCAATACATAGTCAAAATTATTATTTAGTGTTTTAATCACATTAATATAGATAATGCTATAAACGTAATAGCAGAAGGATCAGATATTTAAGCAAATCACAAGTTTTATTTTTCAAAATGTATCACTAAGTAGATAATGCCTATGAATAATACTTTTCATTATATTAATGTCCAAATATTGCTTCCCAGATAATATGATTTTTTCAGGCTGTAAAACTGAAGTAATTTCAAGGGCTGACAATATGAAGACATAGGATTTGAACAGAAATATTTTACAGGCCTTGGTTTTGGGACACATTCTTGATATAGACAAGGTTTGAACAACAACCTGTAATTCCATTTTAACCCAGAAGACTCTGACAGTGCACAGGAATCTGCCTGATAAATAGCCTATATTAATTGAAAGAAAAAATATGTATTTTCATTGCCAAGACATATACATTTATCTACTGGAATAGAGCAGTGTAAATACTGCATAAGGCCATCCTCAAGCTTACAGTAGGCTACTTGTATGACACTCCATCTGACACGATACATACATTTTATTTCTCCATTTAATAAACAAACTATTCAGTCAGATAGGTATTTGTTGTGAAAGAAATACATTTCCAATTTCAAGCATTTTCAAGCATTTTATCCAAAATGTAAGCACTTTTCAAACCTTGAAAACACAACATCAAAATTCAAGCATTTTCAAGGTTTTCAAGCACCCGTACGAACCCTGTCCACAGAAAATATAACAGCATATCGATTCGGAACAACATAAGAACGAATAATTGTTCATTTTAAGTGAACTTTCTTAAAAAGTAAAAATATTGAACAGGGCTTCAAACTCACTTTTAAACGGTCTAAGTTGTGCCCGTATTCATCAAGAATTGTAGTTCCATTGTGCATGACACCATTTCCTGTCATCATCCAGGTTCCTGTGGAGATAACATTGAGTTAGATTAGTTATCTGCCACTGCCAACACTCATGAATTTCATGCTACAGGTAAGGTGGCCTTGACTCATGAGCACTTTATTCAGTGCTACCTATGTAGTAACTATGGCAGTATCTTACCTGAGCGAAGGTTGGTCATGGTTGATGGCAGCTGAAGATATGTGGGGTTATGAGTTGTCACACCAATTTCTATAGAGCCTGCCCATTTGTCCACCATTTTATCGATGCGCACCTGGAAAACCTCATTGGAGTGCAACGGACGGTTGCTAAGCACAACGCCGTGGTTGAAGTCATCCGTCGCACTGCACCAGAGATCAACATTTCATTGAACTGCCCCCACAATGCAGTGCCCCTATTAATTCAGCAGGTAGAGATCAGTTAATTAAAATATTTTTGGATTAAATGAACTCACTGAGGCCGTAAAGCGGTGCGTCCATCACTGATGATTGCGGCCTTCTGCCCACAGTTTGCATGAAAAAGCAAGTGGTCCGGGACATCAGGCTCAGGAGTCAATGAGAGAGCAGGCCGAGGGCGGCCCACGTCAGGTGACAGCGCCCTCATGATGGCATTGTTGCGGCGTAAACGATCACTATGGTTATGGTTGTGGACAATGGTGACCTTAACTGCCATGCCATAGAGATCCACCACTCCATACACTACGCCAGGGGTCTGATTGGCTGCAACGCCTATAACGTCATTTTGCAAAAGTATTTTAGAAAATTCTGAACTAAATGTGAATCTCTTATTGCTGAGATCTGAAGTGCCACTCTCACCTTGATCAATGCCATTAATATAGAAGTGCAGAGCTCCACTGGCTTTCCTCATCAGCCCTATGTGATCTCCCTCCTATAAAAGACAACGACATCTTGAGTATTAGATTGCATGAGATGAACATAAAACTCACAGATCCAGCAGCCAACTTACCTGGAGTTCATCCAGGCTGAATTCACAGTATTCTCGACGAGTCCCCTTCCCATTGGTTAAAATCCCACAACCACTCATCATGATTGTGCCTTAAAGACAACAAGAATGTGATGAAAAATGTGATTTAATTATTACCTGCTATGTAGAAATGCTTGATAATAAAGAGTGTACCTGAGCGTAAATTGGTCATTGTTGCAGGGTAGTCGAGATTATTTGGGTTGTGAGTTGTCACTCCAATCTCAATGGAACCAGACCATTTATCCACCAGTTTGTCGATGCGAATCTGAAATAAACAAGTGAAGGAATACAATTTTTGAAGGATCATTGATTTGTAAATAAATAACATACATATTTATAGAAATTCTTGTTCTTTGCAGAAAATTGAAGAAAATTGTGATTAAAGACTATTCTAACTTTTGTACTAAATATTAATTTTTGTAATAAATAAATAAATTAAATTAAAATATAAATCAATAAAGAAACTTTAATTCTCAGTTGTTTTGTCTGTGTAGCTATTTCAACAGTAAATTTCAACAATTTTTAAAAATAAAATTATTTTTAATGGCGGATGGCCGTTACTCTTTCACATATCTTAGCATGTGGTGTGTGCATGTGCATGTGTGCGTGCCTATGTGCGCGTCATTCCTTGTCACGTGACAAAACACAACCACAACAGAGCGCTGAATGAATGATGATCCGCTTCTATGTCATTTTTCCTTTTTTATCCAAAATATTTGGATATATAAATACCTTTATAACGATCGCGTTAGTTGAGCTGTATGCGCGATGGGCGGCGCCATGTTAGTTAGTCAGTTCAGAGAATCAGATCTGTTGGATTTACAACACATCAATTCCTCCACTTCTCACAAAATACACGAAAGTAAGTGGCCGGTGAACTGGGAGAAGAATAGGGTAAAATGTAAAATGACTTACACAATGTGTATCTGATATGAATAAAACGTGTCGTCTTATTATAATGGAAAGTATAATTATTGCCGCTTCCATAGACATCAGTGTGTATTTTACAAACTCAAATTCATTGTTTTGCTAGTAATTATGTGATTTTAAATGTCTGAAACCTAAAATAAAAATCATGTGGTTGAAAACACTGAATAGTTGTGATATATGACAGCACTGAGCGCGTCCGTCTCTGGCTCAGCGCCAGCCAATGCGCGAAAGCACGTTTGAATTTAGCAGTAGATCACGTGATGCACTGACCATTCTAATCACACCGGTGTGATCGTGCGCTCCAGGGACCAGCCAAGACTGATCGCACCGGTGTGATCGTACGTGCAAAAGTGTTAAGGCTAACTTAGATATTACATCAAGTAAAAATGTAACACTTTTTAACACTTCTGCATATAATTATATACATAGTTTTTTTCCACAGAAAATACTCCTAAAAATATCACAACTAACACCTGTATAATAAAGGCTGTCATCACATTTAGAATGTAAAGGCTCATACCTCAAACATTTCATTGTGTCTGAGTGGCCGATTGGTCATGACGACTCCGTTATTGAACTCATCCAGCGGCCTCCTTCTTTCTGCTGTCTTATTATTGTTGCTTAGTTTGATCAGCGTGCCACACTTCTCATGGAACAGCAGTGCGTCATTGGTCGTCATGCCGCTAGCGGCCACCCCCAGTCCCCCTGCCCCACCAGAGCTCCCCGCTGGGCTGCTATTGCTGCTACTGCCTCCGCCTGTCCCTCCGCCACCAATGCCACTATCACTTCCTGTTCCTCTGCCACCACCGTTACTTCCTGTGCCGCCCCTCGAGGAGTCAGAGCAACCTCCTCCACCTCCCACCCCCAAGTCCTCTCCACCCTCATCCTCCGAACGATACAGGGAGACAATGGCATTGTTGAACACATCAAATAACTGATGCTCAGTCAAAACTGTGAGGACAACAGGGGAAAAAAAGAACAAAAGATAGAGTGAACCACAATGACATCGCAGATTAATAACGATTACTAACTTAGGCTGGTTTTAGAAGTGACGTACCACTATCAGGCTCAAAGTTGTTTGGAAATTTGTCCGGCCGACTGTGCGTCCTGGACACCTCAGGCACTGATGAGGAAAGAAAACAGTGAGCATTTGTTCATTACAATTGGGCCGATGACATATTAGAGTGTCCATGATAAAGAAATGGAAAAATCTTAAAAAGTAAAAATTCATGTGCCAGATTCTTAGAAATGTCCTCTTTTTTTATTTATATTGGTTTTAAGAAAAGCTTTAATAGAATGACCCTAAAAATGTCATGTGGTATATTAGGTGTAACCATCATGTAAAATGTAATAGCACATTTTCCTTACAACTTGAATACATGCTAGTGTACACATCTGAATAAATTTTTTTTTTTTTTTCGTTTTTAAATATACACTACGGGTACAAAGTTACAATTATTAGTGTATTATTTATGGAAGCATGTTTTCAACATTGATAAGAAATGTTTCTTGAGATCTAAATCAGCATATTAGAATGATTTTTGAAGGATCATGTGACCCTGAAGACTGAGTATACTGGAGTAGCTTTTGACCAGTATGTATATTTCAAATATAATGAATTTATTACTAAATACCATATCAAATATTTGGGGTGTCACAATGCATATTTCTGCATGTTTCAAAGCACCACATGACTTAGATCTTTTGTGGACAAAAGTTTTTCAAATATTAATAAGCAGTTTTGTTAAAAAAAAATATTTCTATCGAATAATAACAGGTACTTGTGGTCTAGCTATACCTTCCTCCGCGGATCCATTCATCGCGGCTGTTGTAGCAGCAGCTGCAGACAGCATGTTAGCTCCAGCCCTGTCATCATGGCTATGGCAAGCATCTGCCATCATGGACACCGCTTGCATCGACACCATCTCATCCTCCGCCTCTTCATTCTCTTCCGCTTCCATTTCAGGTGGTGGTTCACAGCTTACCACAGTCACTTGGGTACACTTCCCATAGAGGTCCACCACGGCCCACAAACGAGAAGGAAGTCCACTGGCTGCTGTGCCGCAGTCCTGCCCGTTCACCCACAGGTGCAGCTCTCCTTTCCCATTCCGCTGGATCCCCACACGGTCCCCTTCCCCAAGCTGGTCCAGGTCGCGCCCGTACTCCTCCAGGACTGAGCGACCGTCCTTCAGCACAGAACACCCGGACACGATCCACGAGCCCCCCTTCAGCCCTGTGGCACTGCTGGGAAATTCCAGACCGGCTGGGTCCAGCGCAGTAACGCCGATCTCTATAGAACCGCTCCAAGAGTTAACCTGGACCAAAGAAATGCGAGTTAGTTAAATGCTAGTCAAATTAAAGTTCGTTTATCCCAACTAATCAAGCATCTTCATTGATTTCTCACTTTATAAATGATCTCAGAACCATGGAGCAGTGGTTAGTGCATGTGAACATGTGTTGTTGAGCCCTGGTTCTCATTTGAGTGGCACAAGTTCAAGCCTAGCATGCAACATACTATGTCTTGTTGTGATCCTATGTTCCCATGTCTTTCCATCTTTGGTAATTGACAAAATCAGTGACAACAGTAATAGCATAGATAAATAATAAATAGTATTTATATATAATAACTATGTAATAATAATGCCTTTTTCAGTTCATTCATCAACAAGGTATCCTAGTTTTGTTGTGACCTGAGCAGCTTATGTTTTTATAAAACACTGGCTTTGAAATTAACATTTGAGCTGTTATTAATGTTGTAGCACAAAATGTCAAAGTTGCTGCCTGTATGCGGATGCTCATTGCCATTATTATACTGCTTGTTAGCTTCACATCCACCTTGCAGACAGCAGATAGCTTAAATTAGACTGTAATATCATCTTACAAGTTTCATAATAATGAAACATTGATTTGATGTTCTCTCTGCTCTCAAATTCTTCTCAGTCTGTATTGATTCACATATATTTGAACACCTAATTCAGCATATTAGAATGATTTTCAAATACTTTTGAATGGAAGTGTGTTTATATA
Source organism: Rutilus rutilus (assembly GCF_951802725.1). Lineage (NCBI taxonomy): Eukaryota > Metazoa > Chordata > Actinopteri > Cypriniformes > Leuciscidae > Rutilus > Rutilus rutilus. The sequence goes on from NC_140224.1 coordinate 22,563,014, forward strand.
CAGCATATTTCCCCTTAAATAGAGCGTTATTGAGCCAAGACAATTGTTTATATAGGCTATGATGTAAAAAAACAAAGAAGAATCTTGTTTACAGTAAACCACTATTGAAGTCTATGTGACTCATATTTCTGTTCAAGAAATTATATTAATGCCTCTCTTGAAAATTGTGTTATCGGAGCTATAAAAGCTGTCTAAATCATCCTTTTAGTGGCGAGAGTGGGACTGCTGTTTTAGACAGAAAAACTTTGTTATGAGTCCACCAATGTGTATCCTGTGTGTGGAGTTAGCTTCAATGGAAAGTACTTTGTGGATGGTTCTGGCATCCTATCACACATATTATATGAAAGTTCCTGGGGTTATGAGCATTGCATGGTTAACACAGGAAAGTCGTCTGGCTGCTGGCTAGAGCTACATGATTCTGGATAAATTGAGAATCAATCTTTTCACTATTCTCCCACGATCCTGAACAGACACCTAAACAAAACAACATGTAATTTACTAGAGGTGTTCTGACAAAATGTTAAAAATTTTAATGACTCTTTAATCGGTTTGAATAAATGATTTAATGACTTACTCAAAAATACTTTTCTTGTTTCATTACTGGATGGATCAGCGTTTTTTTGAACAAACCTCTTGAATTAATAATTCAATGACAATTACATTTTTAACATTCACTTGATTCACATGATGGCATAATAATGTAATCGATACAATTATTATTTTAAGCGCCATGCTACTTTCAAAAGGTGATATACTTCGTTTTGTTCGCTTCCGATTCCAGTTTTGACTTTTATCCCAGGTCTTCTGAGATAAGTTAATATTAATATTTGTAACACATAAATAATGATACTATGATGCTGAAAAGACATGCATGATAAATGCTCTCTCTGGCTCAGCGCAGCGCCTTCAAAGCTTGCAGACTTCCATTGTAAGTGCATTACTGTACAAGCCATTCTTGTTTGACCTGTTATTCTTGTAGGACCTATTATGTTTTTTCACATTTTCAAATTTCTAGTGTATAATGTTGAGGTTTAAGCATGAAAAAGGTCTGCAAAGTCACAAAGCACAAAGTCAACTCTAAAGGGAGTAATTCTCTATATCAGTAAGCAAAGCTCTGTTTCTGAACTCACTGAAATGCTTCGATTCGATTCTAATTTTCCTCCGGGAACTTTATTTATAATTTTTTTTATAACTCATCCGTTTAAATGATATTAACTGTGCGTTCACACCACAGCCGGAGAGAGCGGCAAAGTTCGCTCTCTCGCCGCCCTGCCAACGACGCCGTAGAAAGATTCGTGGACGCCGACGCTCTGACGTAGATCGAATGCTTGGTCTTTTTTTCAACTTTATTTAAAGGGGCCGCAAAGCAAACAAGCATGTTGATTGTTATTTTTGCATACTGACCAAGAAGGGTATAGGTTAACCTCATGGAATCTTTTAAATGTGAAAGTAAGAAGTTGATCGATGGAAAGAACTTAACAATTATAGTGACATGTTTGGAAACGAAATAAACCAATTAAAAGCCATTTATGTGGTGTATCTTTTCCATTCATGGTTAAGTGCTAATCTAATTTGCATTCCCGCTGAAAAATAAGCATTCTAGCGCGAAAATGTTGCCTATAAATAGTGTTGCGTGCCTTCTTATCAAATTCACATGATCAACCTCTCCTCTATTATGCTTGGGAACTAATGTGGTCGGAACCAAAGTTTACCGGACTGCGTTCTCTGGAATCCTCTCAAGCGGAGGACTTCTACATTACGATTGGTTGCCGCCGGTTGCCACCAAACCGCGTCATAGCTCATTACCATAAAGTTGACCTGACTTCAACTCTTCTCGCCCCTCTCGCTTTCCAAGACGCGACGCTCTCACCGGCGGCGGTGTGAACGCACAGTTAAAGTTCTGCATAAATAAGGGCGTGGCCACTTGAGTGACAGGTGGATTGGCACTGCTGTCACTACTAGCTGTTTGTCTGCTTTCTGTTAGCCATCACATCACCTCAGCTAATCCCGCCTCTTTGCCCATTTTCAGTTTATCAACAACCATAAAAAGACGCACGGTGACGGGCTGCCAAGATGGCGCCGGCCGGCTCTGCCCACTTTGGGCTTCAAAAATGCTCTTCAGAAACCTACATATTTTTCTTTACGTCCAGTCTATGGTTGAAATTCGCAGTTATGGCAAGAGGTGTGACATTTCCGAAACATGCTCGAAGCAGTTGAGTTGACCAATCACAACACATTGGTCCAGCTGACCAATCAGAGCACAGTCAGCACACTGCGCTATTCAGACAGAAAGGAAACAACACTAAAGAACTTTTCCTCTTCGGTCCCCCTACAGGTTGTAAGCGGAATTGTCTATTACCACTGTCGTAAATAATTTCGCCTACCGCAACCTACTGTCTCACCTCACGCACACTCGATGTTTATCCAGCACCGGCTGTCCACAGACAAGGTAGAGTATGTTGCATGATTTTACGAAAGTATGATGTATTGCGACATCAGAAACGAAGAAAAACTAAATAATGACAATTGTAACGCTTGCCGTAAAGCAAGTCAAATTTGTAGTTTCTTATGTCTCATTTGAACTACAGAAACGCTACCCAATCTGGCAAACTTGCAAGTGCCTTTCACCCAGTTACGACTTGATGAACCACTGATACGATTTTGGAAATATTATTTTAAGGTAAAAAAAGTTCTTTAGTGTTGCTTTAATCCACCTTATTTTTCAGGAAAGAGCGTGTGCGACCATTTGTAACGTTAATGTGTCTGGCTTCCAGTGTCATTCGCTTCCAGTTATTTTTAGCTGTAAAAACATCTCATTATGCTGCTTGATCTTGCAACCTGGTATTTCTTACCATATTATTTCAATGTATTGTCCTAATTATAATTATAAACATGCTGGTTTGTAGCGCAAACTGTTATTTCCCTATAGCGGCTAATAAATCGAAAGTCTCGCACATTCACAGAAAACACCTTAATTCCTTGTTGAAAAATAAGGTGGATAGAGACTCTCGAACTAAACAGAGCGTTACTGACAGACTGAGAATGGAGGTGCTGCAACAATGAACATTCAAGCATGAAAGCCTATTCTAGCAGACCAGACCCACATGCCACAGATGCAGTTAATAAAGCAACATTCCATTAAACAAATCTCCATCTCACACTGTTCAGTGAAATGTTGTCTCTAGATTTTGCTTCATCACTGCATTCCAAATGTCTTTATGTTTATGGTATGTAGGTTGTCAGCGGAGCAGGGCCGTGTGTATCTGGGTTAAGGCAGGCTGAGAAGAGGGACAGGTGGCATTGAATGTGATAAACGTATTTCTCTAATCTGGTTACATAAGTGACCAGTAATCTGCTTCATTGTCATTTTCCCCTCTGTCTAGAAGTGATGAAACAGAAAGAGTGAAAACAAAGGAAACAGGAATAATAATCATAGCACAATACGAATATTTTTTTGCTGTGCAATTCCTTTTATTTCTTAATTTCTAGCTTACAACCACATAAACTGAAAGTCAATTTTTTTGGATTCTCAGACTATTTTCCCATTCTCAGACTATCATAAAATTGTTCAGACTGCATTTCAATGATCAAATCTGTCTAAAACACATCCTCTTCTAAATCCATATTTCTAACAAGCATTTTGTCTAGGAGCTGACTGGAGGAAGGCACAGTTCAAAAAGATGGAAAAAATATACAGCATCAGCCTATAAATGTTAAACATTTCCAGATAACAACAAGAAAGTCTCCTTCACTAAGAGTTGCATGGATTTTTTCGTTTTTATAAATCACAATAAATTACAACAAATTACAACATACGTGAGCAAACATGAATTTGTTCTTAAAGTCTCCATATAATCAAAATGGACAATTCTTATATTTTTATGGAATATTACAGTATTTATTATTAGAGGTATGAATCTTCACAAGCCTCACGATTCATTTTGATTACGATTCAGAGGGTAATGATTCGATAATAAAACAATTCTCCATGCATCATCTTTTACTCCAATTAATTCAATAATAATAATTTTTATTTTATTAATTATTTTTTGTTGTTTTTTCTTTGCTATTAAAAGATAAGTATAGTACAACAAATACAAACAAATGAAATGAACAGTGCTTTACATTTTACATTTTACTTGAAATAACACAGAAATGTAATAATCAAATGTAAAAATAATCACTGCATGTGTGATGTTCATCAAACAACAAAAATCGAATTAATGACAGACAGCAACAGGTTTATTAGATTACGACCAAACGCAAGGATCAAGTTATCCGGACCACATATGATGACCTACCCCAACCCCGCCCCTAAACCTACCCGTCACTGGGGTTACGACCTGGTTACGACCAACTAAGAGCGGTTGTGGTCACGTGTGGTTCAGATTTCCGACTGTTTGCGTTAACTTAGGAGATAACCGACTATGAATATGAATACTAGCCAAGACAGATATTTTTTAATAATTCTGTGTGTATATGACCGTTTAAGCGCAATATGCCGCTAAAAATAAATGAAGTCGGGATTGCATGCTGTGTGAGAGGCTTTCTGTGCGTGCGCACGCACGATTAGGTGTGTCGTTATCTTAATTTTAATGTTAATGAATTTGGAGTATTCAAAACAAGCGATGGTCAGCAACCACATGCCTTTCCTTAACAGCCTGTCGTCACTCGCTGCAAACATATGACCTTCTCTAAAGATGCGCTCTTGCCTGACAGCATGTGCAAGGTGCCAAAGTTTGCCATTCTCAAAACAGTTCTAACACAATAAACACCTTTTATTGAGACCCTGATTGCAGACTTCGTATTAGCCAGCTGTGCATATGCATATCTGTGCTGTTATACAGAGAAACCTCACCGCTCGAGCTATAGCCTATATACTGCAGATTTTCTTACTTTTTTACAATTAAGATGAAATATCTATGTATAAATTTATCTTAACACGGTTAAAAGGCAACCCAGAGTAGTTTTGGTCGTTCTTACTTCTTACATTTTTCCTACATTTTGAATGAAGTTATTGGTGTATCATGATTTCAAAAACAATGTGTACGTACACATGCTTAGAGAATATGTTGAGTATTAGGTTATACTTATATGAATGCTTGTCATCTGTTCACTGTTACATGATCAATTAAATGATCTTATACTGACCCAATGTGTAAAAACAGGATTTTAATATTTAACACCATCTTCTCTGGTGGTCAAAACCATAAGCTAATTTTAAGTGAGAAACAGCTTAATGAAAAGTCCATTGATAACACTACAAACTACCAACATTAACTAAATGCTGTTCAACCATCTATTGAAATGTATTAAGAGGGATAAAAAAAAGTTAAACATGTTTACATGAATCCGCTGTCTATCAGCCTTGTGAAACGATACTGACTGAGAATTTGCGAACAGGGAAAATCAAATAAACTTTTTATCGTTATGAAACTTGTATGATGATGATAATACAATCTGATTTAAACTATCTGCTAGCTGCAAGCTGCAAGGTGGACAATGAGCATCTGCATACAGGCAGCGACTTTCACATTTTCTAACATTAATTAAGAACACCTCAAACGTGAATTTAAAAAAATAAAACAAAAAAACAGAAGCTGCATGTCACAACAAAACTGGAATACCCTGTTGACGAATAAACCAAAAAAAGGCATTATTATTGCATAATTATTATATATAAATTATATTTATGTATATAGGGTATTACTGTTGTCACTGATTTTGTCTCACAAAATGGAGGGGGAAATGATTATAATTTGTAGGGAAGATGTGTTTTATCTTTGCATACTTTGTAAACGGAAAAAAAAGTAATACAATGTAAAATTCATGGAGCCTGGGACAAATATTCTGTGTGGCCCCCTTCTCCCCTAGTACCAATGAGTGGGCCCTTCTCTTGTCACAGGGCCTGGAACAACGTTCCTACTTGTTCTCTGTCACCATGCTCTGCTTGTTTTGGTCATCTCAATTTTGTAACGAATCACCTGAGTGATCAGTGACTCACTCATAACACCGTAAAAGATGTAGCTAACCTGCTGAAAGGGTCACTGAACAAATCAGCGAGCGAATTCAAATGAATCGATTCCCTGGAATGAGCCAAAACCAGTAGCTAACGGCACATCAAACGGTGTGTATATGTTTACATGGGCTTCCGATGGAACAAATATAGTAGTATTTCCCCCCAAAATATACGGTATATATCCAGACCATTGTGATCATTAACAGATTCATCTCGTTAACCCGATGACAGTCCCGGAATAGCCAGGCAGGACAGCATCCAAACATCACCAGCACTGACAAACCATGACAGCTCACTGCAAACCCGCAGCACACGCACGTCCTGAGACATCCACACACCTAAACACCACACATGACCTATGAATAAGATCTGACAGACCCTCATGCTTAAGTAATGAACCACTGCAGACGACATGACACACACTCACACCCTTTTCTCGATCTCGATCTCTCTCTCTCTCCCTCTCTCTCTCTCTCTCTCTGTTGAGACATGCTTGTTTACCTTCTTGTCGATGCGGACAGTGAAGACATCGCGGTCCCTCAGCGGCTCCCGACTGAGGACCAGGCCGTGATTGAATTCCTGTACCGGCTGATTTCGTTGAGCGGTTCTGTTGGAGTTCGACAAACCGATCAGTTTTCCGCTGCGCGGATGCAGCTCAGCCGCCATCTTCGCACGGGCGGCGCGGTGCACGACAACCAGCGTCGTTTTGCGACAGTAGAGTGCCGCTTGTGGGCAGTTCGCGCTTTTGCTATAGTTGTATTTTTTGGCATATCAGTGGCATTGATACTACATTGTTTTAAACACATTAACACGATTTTTAGATACGCCAGCAAAAATGAATTCTTATTTTTAATTTAAATAACAATACAGAAAACAAGCAAGGGCTGATAAAACTGGATAAATAGGTTATATCACAAATACATTATCAAACGCCACAGGTCACAACATTACAAATGAAGTTAGTGGTAAGTTAAACAACAGGCTCACTCGAAGAACTTTGTTGACGTTATATTATTATATAAGATAACATAATACTATATTATATATTGACGTTAACAACTCTGTCAATGGCTGTTCTTGGGAATTGCTAAAAGCCGAGTTTTCCTAAGGAAATAATTTGAACAGAAAACTAATGAATCGATTGCTGATATTACTAAATAACCCCAATTCAAATTTATGTGCAATATATTACGTTTGTTGAAAAAATCCTCTAGATGGCAGTGGATTACAGATAAACTGATTTATGAAGCTCATGTAGCCAAAACATTAGATGGGGGTTTGACCACCATGTGAAGTATTGCATGTTTAACTATGATGAACAAAGAGACATAAATGAACAATTTTAACAGTGTCTTTTCCTCCACAACAAACAGTTCAGGGAAATATATTGTGAGCAGACTATTTTTAACACGTTAGGCGGTAATGTTATCAAATTATACAAAAAGTGTCAAAATATTATTTAATTCTGTGTATTTAGTATACATACAATTCTAGATATTAATTTATCCATTGTAAAATAAAGGAGTTAGGTTGAAAAAGAATAGATTTGCTCATCAGAGGATTTATCAGACTGGCTTCATGGAATGATAAATTAATGAAACTGCATATTTTATTGATTTTGATTTATTTTGTTCACTGAAAGATGTTCATTGATAAACATTCCATTTTAGATGTTTTTGTATGAGTTCAATGGGATTATCCTTTGTTCAATCATTAAATTACTGTATTAGAAAGACGCACCATTTCATTTCAAATGTATTTTATTGCTCAGTGTAAGTAACATAACAGTCCATCAGTACATTTTTGGAGGTTATTTTTCGTCACCTGAACATTCATTATTTTTAAATAGGATGATTGCCTTGAATCTCTATTAAGTGAGTTCATTCATTGCTTCTGTAGGACAGCTATGAGATGACACCGCTGTGTGTTTGTACAATGCCCGATCAAGATCAATGACCTGGCCCTGGACAAGGATTTTCTCCAGACACCCACGCAGGTGATGTGTACTCTTTGTCGCCTCACTGTCACCTGAAAAAAAAAAAAAAAGAGTTCTGAGAATCAACTCAAACAAATCCTCTACTACTTCAATAAAGTAGCAAGATTTGTTAAATATACTCCTTGAGATAAGACACAGTTGTCTACCTGACAGATACAAGTAAAATATAAAGAATTCAACACAAAACATCAAGGATATTGGTAAATGGAAGAGTACTTGAGCACGGAAATTCTTGCTCACTTCCATCTCGCAAATTTACCTGGCATTCCCCCAAAAGTCAGTAGCATCCCCTTTTTCCACATGGTGAAAAAGTCCAGACTTTCCGTTTCAAGCACTGATTTGCTGTTTACCACAAGTGAACGTTTCAGTATGGTAAAAGTAAGTGTTGCAGGTTCACGGGGAAGGTCAACCGTTTCCGATCCCTCTTTCAGGCCCAGCTGCTCCTCCTGTTACAATGCAGATAATACTTAAGGTCCCATTAGTTCATTTTAGTTAATGCATTAACTGAAATGAACTAACAATGAGCAAAGCATTTGTTACAGTATTGATTAATCTTTGTTAATATAAGTTTATAAAAATACAACTGTTCATTGTTAGTTCATGTCAGCATAGGTCTCAGCACAAATGCTCTAACATGAACTAAGATTAATAAATGCTTTAGTATTATTTATCCTTGTTAGTTCATATTAACTAATGTAGGTAAGTAATGTTAACAAATGGAACCATATTGTAAAGTGTTACTGATAAATGTAATGTAATGTACTTTTAAATGATAGTAAGAGGATCAGATGTTAATTTACATCAGTTTTCTGTGAAACAATCATTAGAGGTTTAATCGCCTAAATGCTAATATTGCAATGGATTTTTGTTTATTACCTTGACATCTTTATTCCCATCTGACTCTTCCAAAATATACTGAAATCCTGTGCTTTGGAGACTCAACACTGTCCCAGTCCAAGATCCAAAGATCTCGACTGTGATACCGGCCTCTTCTGTCTTGAGTCCAGGAAGATCTGTCGTGATTATGTGCAAGGAAAGATAACGTCATCTTATCTGCAATGTAAGTTTAAACATACATGAATTTTCACTCACCAGATGTATTAAACACAGCCACTCCAGTTCCTGGAAAATAGCTCCCTCTCTTGATCTCGGAGAAGCAGGGCCGGGATTCCCATGTTGAGTCTGTATCCCAGGGGGTGCTGAGATTTAGCCAATGCCCTCCTCTAATACACGCATCCATTTCCGGTTGAAACTGAGTAATAAAACGGACACCTATAAGCTTGTTTTATGTGTGGTCAGTCAATGTTATTCAATTAGAATACGATTAATCTTACTGGATGGAAGAGCTTTTGTTTGTCCACCAGCATGCCACCAACAGCCAGACGTATCTTTCCTGTTAGTTCTTCTTCTGCCAGTTTAGAATGGAGACCGACTACGAGCTCTGCCTTGTTGTTTACCTCTAGCACCACAAATTTGCCCTCACTGCGCAATTCCAGCTGTCCAAAATGATCAGAGAATACTTAGATGTTTGATCACATAATGAATGTTAATGAAATTGTTCTAAACAGAGCTTTAATTAGCATGTTTCAAAATGCCATGTTGATTCTGGATGTCTCAAAAAACCACACATATTTTATTACATTTTAAATTGTTATATATATATATATATATACACTACCGTTTATAAGTCAGTAATTGAAAAACTTTTATTCCTCAAGGATGCATTAAATTCATCAAAGACATTTATGATGTTACACAAGATTTCTATTTCAAATATTTCTATTTTTGAACTTTCTATTCATCATAGAGTCCTAAAAAATGTATCACCGTTTCCACAAAAATATTAAGGATCACAACTGTTTTCATTCATTCATTTTCATTAATTGATAATATAAAGAAATGATTATTGATCCGCATATTAGAATGATTTCTGACATGTGACACTGAAGACTGGTGTAACAAAGCTGAAAATTCAGCTTTGCCATTGCAGGAATAAATTGCATTTTTAATATATATTAAAATGCAAAGCAGTTATTTTAAATTGTAACAATATTTCACAATATTGCTGTATTTTTGATCAAGTAAATGCAGCCTTGGTGAACATAAGAGACATCTTTCAAAAACATAAAAAAAAATTCACAGAGCCAGCAGTAGTAGCATACAAAGGGTTGTTGCTTTAAAACACTAGCAGGTTTCAGAGAAATCAGTAGAGATTAAAAAATATAAACAGTATTTACCAAGTACCAGGCTCCATCATTGAGTTTGCGACCTCCTTTTACGCTCACTAAGATGTCTGCTTTCCCAATCTGCATTTCAGGTATGCCATCACGCAGTGAAAGCACAAACCAGTCCTGTCCTTCTTTGGTGTCTCCATAAAAGATGGTTCCCTCTGGGTCAAAGGTCCGAAACTCAAAGAAAGATCTGATGCTGTGTGTGCGAGGTAAGACAGTGAATTCTACCACTATGATGTTTAAATTAGATAGACGATGACCAACTACTGCAGCCAAACACAAAGGAATTACGATTTAGAAAGTGAAGTGAAATCCACAGATTTCAAATCAACTCACCTTGTGATGTCAGAGAGATTTGCGCTCGTCTGCATTAAGGGAGTCCATTTGGACTGTCTGTGTGCAAGATTGACAACTCCCTTGCCGGATATCTGTCTCAGTCATCCCAAAAACCAGAGAATGGTTTTGACATCATACATCAAATATCATACAGCAAGCCAAGCATGCTCAGATTACATTTAGACATATCTCTCTCACTCTTGCTAAAGGCTAGGTAAACACAAGCATCTGCAACATCCCAGACAAGCCGCCAGTGTAAATACTGCTCCTCCAGGCAAGTGTGGAACCAGGGTTCAGCGAATTCAGAGTTGAATACGCCAACAGTGCAATGACTTTGTCAGCTAAAGTTGCTTCCATGCCAGCCAGCCAGTCAGCTCAAAATATTCATTGCCTGCAATGTTCTATTTTATGTATTGGTTTTCCAGTGTAGAATTTAGGTATGTTAGCAGGTGCATGGCTCTTTTTGTTGTTACAAAATAATATATATATATATATATACTTTAACTATCATAGATGCAATGAATTAAGAATTTTTAATTAATTATAAAAACTTTATCCCCCAGTTTCACAGACAAGGCTTAAGCCTAGTCCCAGACTAAAACGCTTGTTTGAGCTGTTTTATCTGAAATTAACTTGCACTGGCATATCTAAAACACGTCAATGCCATGGTTTTGTCTTAAGATGCACACCAGTAATATTTTTTCTAAGGAACGTTTATTAAAACTACTTAAATATATTAATTGAACTAAGGCCTAATCCTGGCTTAATCTAAACCCTGTCTGTGAAACCAGGCCAATGAATTATAAAATGTTTCATATAAATCCAAATAACTAAAAAAAATCAATTGAAGTGAAATCATAGAGATTATACAGTATTATCTATTTTATATCTAACCAATGAATTTGGCTTGAATAATTGTAGCTTTAATGTAATATTTCCATTGCATAGTATATCACTTTACATTTTATCCAAATTGAATCCCTTTATGAGGGATTTAATTGAATTTAAGAATTTAATTGAAAGAAAAAGCAAATAACATTTATTTTCTTTGGCATTAATTTAACTCATTTCATACTTCAAAGTTAAGCTTATTTAAATAAATCGAATTCATCTGATATTACCAGAAGTCGTATTTCTGAGTGTAAAGTAAGTGAGGATCAAGCAAGCAGGCAAGCTTCAGTATACATAGAATCTTCATTCGTATGTGTGTTGTCAACTTTTCCATTTCTGATGATTAAATTGCATGGTAACATTTGATTTTGCAGTTTTTTCACTTGCATATCATATGTAACATAGTAAAAGGCACCGGTTTCTCAACATAGTTGCATAGTAAAAAAACAAAAGCATTGGTGCTCTACTTATCTCTTGTAGCTTGTGAAATGCTAGTTTAAAAAATATATGATTTTTTAGACCTGTCTTTTAGAGATCTCATACTCACTTGATCACCTGACACTCTCCTGCACAGCAGAATCAGGTACAGGCCTAACAATAGTATGAACGCTTCCTTGAGATAGTTCATCCTCTTTTAACTCCAAAGATTACAACATGAGTAGAAACAAGAAATAATGGAATCAGACCATAAGCTTTGGTTTAGCCGAATGCTGTCAGACTACCTCTCTGTCTCTTTCTCTGAGAACTGATTAAACTCCGGTCTAGCACACAGCCTCCCCAGAAGACCAGAGACTAAGGATGTCGACATCACAGACCCGGGAAAATATTGATTTTGGGCTTGTTTGAGTGTATAGGTCTTTTGTATCCTGATAACACGGTCATTAATTTTACCAGTGTACTATCATAACCAGCGTTCAGTTATATGATTTTGTTATGACGTTTAATGACTACAGAAAATGCACAAAATGAACAATGAATGACTGATTGGATGGATGTAGAGTACACTGTGCAAAATGTATACCTGTTGGGACATCAAGATAATATATAGTCTTTTGGGGTAGATAAGTTACAAATACATTTTGTGACTTCTGTTAAAGTTAAAACTTTTGCAGATTTCTTTCTGACAAAAATAAAGATTTTTTTTTTTTAAATAGCAGAGCAACATATTTGAAAAATAAACCTTTTCACAAAGAGTGGATATTATAAATAAATAAATAAATATACTATATAATATACTATAGTACATATATAGTATATGTGTGAAATATATATAATATTTTAAATAATTGAAAAATATTAAATAAAATAATAATATAAAATAATAATATAATATTTTTTTTATTTTTTATAATTAATTTTAACATAATTTATGTGTATTTTTTTTCTTCTTTTTTTTCTTTTTCTTTTTTTGTGTGTGTGTGCAGACTTTACCTCTTCTCATCCTCAACCTGGCAGTTAGTCTGATTGCATAACAAATGAACTTTGAAAGGTCACTGATGTTTGTTCATTCAGTACTGTGTAACCTTGATGTATTACTATAGTGATGCGTAGGTTTTTTTATTTTGTTCTTAGAATGCAAAAATTGCACCTACATTGTTTGGTGTATTTCAGACTAAAATTAACAATCATAGTATCAACAGTTGTCAAATTAATTATTGAAAACTAAAAGTTCCACTATTTTAAGTATTTGATTCATGCACTGTTTTCGATTTACAGCCTGTATGGTCCGGGTCAAATTTACCCTAATTGGATTCTATACAATTCCCCAAAAATCACACTGTGAAAAAACACATACAATCAGGTACAAATAATTAACTTTTAATATCAATACTTTTCACACATTACAAAGAATAAATATCTGAATTTGTGATTTATAAAAATGTTTTAACCACTATTTTTAAGACTACCCCTCCCCGACACCCGTGGTACACTTGCCATTATAAATTTATAACGATAATATCTTGGTCTAAACCTAAAGTAATCTTGACAAACTATATAGCATTTGAAAGCTTTTAGACTCAGTTTCATATTTGGAGAAGAAATGACAGAGCAATAGATTCTTCATTTGTGATGTGGTGCCAAACTATTACACACCCTCTGATTCTTTCCGTATGTTTTTTATGTGTTTTTTAGAGATTGAATTTAAATAAAAAATTAACATTATTTTATATATTTAAATTTTTCACAAACTTAAACTTCTATAAAGTTTTTCAAACTTTACTTTTACAACTTTTTTTTTTACTTCTTTAATAATTTGTGAAGTGTTCCCTTTAAAAAGATACCAAACTGAAGTTTGATTTTTGTAACAATTTAAGTTGGAAAAATAATTTTCAAGTCTATGCTCACTAAGTGGAACAGACAATTAACAGGTAAAACAACTTTTTATTTTTACAAACTTTGAAAAAAGAAAAAGTTGTTAAACTCAGCAAGACACGGGCACCTCAGGACTAGAGTTGAAGAGCTCTGGCAAACAACAAAGAAGTGTATTTTGTGTCTGTACAGTTGCTTTTGAATTTCTGTATGCACATTTCACAACACATCAGCTTGTTGAAACTTTGCAAGCATGTTCATGACCCTTAATGAAAAAAAGTCACTTTCATATATGTGGCTGACAAAATATTTTTCTGTATTGAAATAAGTGGGGAAAAGCTTTTTGTAAATTATTTTTTCTTTCTTTTTTGCAATTTAGAGCTCTCTTTTGCACTTCTGTGTTTTGTTTTGAATGTTGTGTCAAAACTGCCAACACTGCATATTGATGATGAATTCAAAGATTTTTTGCACGTCATCAGGTTAATACTTTATTTGTATGGTTGTAGCATAGACAGAGGGAGAAAAGAGAACAGGAGCAAAGAAATTAACTGTTGATTGTAGACTTGAATCGGCAATGCCAGCAAACCTCTGTATTAAATGGTCACAAAGTCAACAAGACACAAATAAAGTTTTCAAACATTTCACTTCTTTGAAACTGCCCAAATATAATGTGGACCTCTAAAACAATGGCACAATATAACATTGTCACAAAATACCAGACAATTTAGTCACATGCCTACATCTATGACCAAGTGCAGAACATATGTAGCTGGTAGATTAAGTCACTTTGATTGAAAATTCAAGCCTCCAAAGGGTCCTTGTTCTGGGTGGACCAAGAAGAGGGTATTTTTTTGTAGTTCAGGTATTGTTCAAAACCAAACGTACTGGACAGATCTGTGATTATTTCAGTACATATGCCCCCAAAAGGCGTTACTTCATTTTTAAAATATTTATCCTTTTTCTGTGCAAATATTCAGTAGTCTATCCAGATGCTGACTGATACATATATTTTTAGTAGGACTAGAAGTAGTAATAGTAGCCCACACAGCCACAAGTGACCTCTTTTAAGCATACTATCTACTGAATTTCATTGAATGTTTGCTGATGGATGAAACAGGAACATGAGAGCGTAACTCATTTTGATGTTCCTCAAAGTAATACTTAAATAGAATGTTTTATAGAAAATGGTATCACAATTTCTTCTTTGTAAGGTGCGTTCAGATTATGTGCATATACTTATTAGCTTATTTAAATAAAAAGGCATCTTAAATGTAAACATCAGAATTTTTGATTTAGTCATTTTAAACCAGTTACTGATTCAGAACAATTGATCCAGAACAATTAACAATTGATATTTGGGCTGATATTTAAACCCAATTAGACTTAAATATTCAAAAAAAAAAAAAAAAAAAAAAAAAAAACATTTACAAACCCAATGTTATTAATTCTCTGAAAATAATTGTTACATTTTTATGTGAACCTCTCAATGGTTGTTACTAATGGTTTTTACATTCGTTTACACAAATTTAACATTTACTTTTTGTTTAACCAATCACTGGTACAGGTAGTTGATGCAATTCATTCATTTATATATTTCTAGAATTTATGTAAAAATGTTGTCATGGTGGAGAAAATACAGCAAAAACAAGAGGTCAAACACAAGTTTGTTGGTAGCTATCAAGGGAGATAGACCTTGATTTGGTTTCCTTTTCCTTTACCACAACACACCCTTTCTCTCACACACCACACTCTTACAATGCAAACAAAAGGCTTGTACTCATACCCGAGTGAAGCTACATGATCCACAACCATTCATTGCATTGTGTTTTACCCTCAGGAAATGAACAGTGCTGCGGCTACATTGCACAGTTTCACACATAATTCAAAGGGAGAAGGTAAAATATTGAGAATAGACAGGGAGAGGGTGTTGGAATGAGAAAGAGGTGGCGATGGAAGGGCAGTATTTGAAAGGCTTTCGTAATGCTTGGGGAAAAGAAATAAGGCAACATAGGAGTTTTTCTTTTTGGTTTTAGATTTGAAAATTTTGATACTGAGGGGTTAAAAAAGAGAGTCCAAAAAGTTTTGTGAGTACATGCCTCAAGAGAAAAAGCAGGAGAAAATGAAATGAAAGAACCACATATGAAGGAAAATTGAGTTTTGTGACAACACCAGAAGATACTGAAGAAGCAATTGTTGCTCATGCGTTGTGGTTATATTGAATCCAACTTCCTTGACATATCCCTAAGACTACTGTATATATATATATATATGAATACCCCATAGCGGTTCGATATTACATGTTATTTTTCAAGTCAGCGTACAGAAATGATCTACCAAACTATCTTTATTTTTTAACCTCATGACTAAATTACATTCATATTCTTATGTACTTGAATGAGCTTCAAGTACAAGCCTTGTCTCACTACCAAAAAGGGAAAAATATATAAATCAAACAAATAATATAGTGAAAAACAAAAGGAAAAAAAAAACAAGAAAGTACAAGGGAGAGCTCAAGCCACTCCAGTGCTATAAGTCCCATAGTGCAAGCCCTGCAGGGGCGTCAGGACTGACTGACGTCCTCTCCTTTTCTTCTCTCTGCGAGAGAGAATTTGCTAACCAACAGAAATGGTGGCTTGCTTGTAGTAGATTGTTTTCCTAAAACTAACACCAGCTACTGCCTCTTACAAGTAGCCTAAACGATTTTCTCTGTCTTTATAAAGGAAGCTCCATTTATGCTAACATACTGCCCAGCTGCGCTTTTCTCCACTTTACTCCCAAATTTTGTTCACACTTTCACTCTATTTGAATCTCTGTTTGTCTCACTTTGTTTCACCCATTCTGTCACGTCTCAAATTCAGTCAATGAATGGAGTGTCTTTGGTGGACACCAGGGGGCAGTGGGGAGGAGAAGGCCACAAACATGAAGTCGACTGGAACGTATGTTGTTGGAAGAGATGAAACAGTTGGCAGGAGTATTGGAAGTACACAGACTTATTTCATAAATGATCAAGGATTAATACCCACATCCTACAAAACAAAACTATGTGAAACACAATCTGTCTCTATACATAACATGGTCAAAAGTAGAGTGGATTCTAAATCACCATACATTTGATCTTGTCATGATAATCCTGGTTAGTGAAGGCATCACATAATAATATGTTTAATCCATATGACATGTAGCTACACCATCAAGTTGCTATGCTATGACTTACGAAAGAAGAACTTCATCTATGTTTTCTATTTACTGACCTATTAAGATTATAATAGATTTTCCAGGAATGATGTTTTTACGTGAACTTCCATGGAACTGACCAAGGCTGATGCAGCACAATGATTTTAAGTGTGCATGCCTACACCCCCAACACACCCCACAAAAACACTTACACAAACCTGCAGGCACACATAAAGCCGGAATACTGAAAAACACATGACTGGAGTACCGATGTAAGATATGACACTATGAGCTACCCCAAAGTCTCCATGCATTACCTCTATACAAAATCACACTCTGTACACACTCATGCATGCACACACACACACACACACACATGCTCTCTCTCTCTCTCTCTCTCTCTCTCTCACACACACACACACACATACACACACACACACACATAAAACAGCTGCTGCATCTTCCTTCCCTGTGTGTTGTTCATTTTGCTTTCAATGGTAAGCCACCCTTGCATTACTATAAGCAGTATAATTAACACAACTATTATTATCATTATTGTTGTTATACTGTCCTTATTATGGGAAACAGACAGAATTCATTTAGCAAAACACACATCCTGTTAGCTGTTATTGTTCCATGTGTTATCCATAATATCAGAATGATTCTGAGGATGGATATCCAAGCTCTAATGACACTACAGAAGAGGCAAAGAAGTGGTGTGTTGAAGGTGCATCTTGGCAGTGCCTGAAGGGGGCATTATCTTTTTTGTTCTTTACCCCCTTATAATCTTTCCTCCTCGTCTTCAAGAAACCCCTCCATCTTTCCATCAAGTTTGATTCCTATGTATGCCTATGCATTTGCTGCATTACAAAAGAGAAGTAAGAGCTGTGCAAGAGTCAGTTAACAAACAGAAAAACATAATTTCCACCCTTAATGGCCTCCTCTGCTCTTTTACAGATATTCCCTTGCTGCCAATGTGTACTCACTTATGGGTTGTCCTGCTTTGTGCTACTGTTGCCGCCACTGTTGTATAGGCTGGGGTTCACTACTAATGGATGGGGTACTGTGCCTGTTAAAGGGGCTGCAGCGTAATTGAAAAAAGGCAAGAAGGGCAAGGGCTCTTTGTCCCCTGATGCCATCATATTTAGAGTCATTGGAAGGGCAGCAAGGTTATAGGGGTATGGCAGTAGCTGTGGGCCATACAGTAGGTGATAGGGGTCAGGGTAAAAGGGCAGTTTAGCAGAGTCAGAGTGGGATACCATCTTCCCAAGTGATGGAAAAGGTAGGGGTCCAGCAGGGTAAGACATCAGGATTTGCTCCTCCTGTTTCTTACCAGAGCAGTACCCTCCAGGTATGACCAAGGGAAGAGTAAGCTCCTGGACAGGGTAGCCTGAGCCCATGTGGTATTCTGTAGGAGTGAGAGAGGTGTTGTCCTTTGATTCAGGCTCTGCTGTGGGCACTTGAGAATGTAGCAGGGTGTGGGAAGAAGGCTCACTCATCCCAGCTGAATTCGCTTGCAACATAAGACCCTGTTTTTCTGTGTTGTGCCTTCCTCTGTGTGATTGGCTTTGCTCCAACTGTGGTCGCAACTGTAGGTCCAAGGGTCCTGGAGAGTGACAAGGTGACTTTGAATACCTTTGAGAAGGTCCTTTTGGAGTGGTTTGAATGACAGAGCATGTAGGAGATGGTATTGGACTGAGTGGTTCCTCTTTGGGCACTACCAACGACACCTCCTCATTACAAGACTGTTCCTTTGAGATGTTGGATGGATGTTTAATCTGTTGATCAAGCTCTCTCTTTTTTGCCAGTATTGTTGTCATGGATAAGTCTTGGGCTTGGCTGCTGGATTGAGGAATGATTCTTAGATCCTGAGCATCTTGTAAATCACTTAAATCTTCATTTGGATTAATGTCACCTTCACTAAACACATAACCTCTGCCTGTTTTTAGTGATATGGGTCCAGATGGAGTTGTTGCTCTTCTAATCTGAGGCTCTGTCAGCATTTGAGAAACCTGGACTTGCCTGTCGCTCAGCGTTTGGCTTCTTTTCTGTTGGTTTAGTGTGTCTAAATTCCGTTTTTCTGGCGTTCTGTAGTCTAGGCACTCTGCACCATTCATTACTAGTACACTAGGGAGGTTAGGAGAGATGACGTTAAACCTTTCTAAAGTGGGACTGTGGATAACTTGGGAAAACTGTGCACACAATGGACTGTGGACTTTGTCAGTAGTTGCCACTTTGGGACTTTCACAATTTCTGACTCTTTGGTGTTCTTCCATGTTCTCACCTAGTTGGTTGTCAGTGATTTGACAGTCTGGTTTGGAGTAATATATGACAGACACAGGCTGTACTTGCTCACAATTGGCATCTAAACCTTTGCTTGGTATAGTCTCCGCTGTAGAAGGTGCGTAGCTTGACATGTCTTGCTTTTCCTGTGTGTCTTCAACCTCGGTTGAACTGCCTAATTCATGTCGCTTGAGGTGGCAATTGAGTGCAGCAGAGGTTTTGCAGACCTTATCACATTGTGAGCATGTATATCTGATCAAAGGCCTCCTGCCCAAGCGAACTGGGCTGCCTTTCTCTATGGACCGTCCATCCACTCCATTCTCATCCACTTTCATTTCCACCTCATTTTTTGATGACTGAGAAGTGAAGAAAGTAGGGGCAGACAGGGGCTTGTTTTTGGGATGCTGAGTTCTCTGATGTTCCTCTAGCTTGGACTGTGATGGGAATGGTGCCCTGCAAAGCATGCACACAAATTCAAACAGATGTGTCAACTCATGTTTGTCTCGTTTCCTTGGGCTGGAGAACCAGCGGCCACATGTTCCGCACTCAGATGCCTGATCTTCTGACCATCTTTGCTTGATGATAGAGGATGCTGTGTGTTGAGGATTGAGTGTAGCCTGAAGAACAGAT
This sequence comes from Rutilus rutilus, assembly GCF_951802725.1. Classification (NCBI taxonomy): domain Eukaryota; kingdom Metazoa; phylum Chordata; class Actinopteri; order Cypriniformes; family Leuciscidae; genus Rutilus; species Rutilus rutilus. The sequence continues at coordinate 22,582,884 of NC_140224.1, forward strand.
GAAGGGAGAGGGAGATCAGGCTTTCCATGAGTTCCCTTTTCTTTTTCCTTCTGTTCTGTTCTTGAAGAGACAGGAAAAGTGTGTGGCGTTTCTTTGACTTCAGCTTTCTGTGGATCACTAACTTCTCTCTGCTCTTTCTTTACTTTTTGTCTCCTTTCCTCTCCCTCATCTGCATCTTCATTCTCAACTTCTTTATTAAAATTTTTTATGAGTCTCTCAGCTCTCCTCATAGGCCTCAGGGATCGTTTATAGTGCATTTTGCGTTTCCAAGCTTTTGCCCCCTGAATATGAAGAGCCTTTCGCTTGGGTTTGTAAGAATAGTAAGGCCTCCATAGGTTGTCCTCCACATCATTGTCATTTCTGTCCTCCCTGACCTCCTGCCGGAAGAAATATTTCCTCACCTTACCTTTGAGTTTAGGGTTTTTCCATTTGGACTCCCCTTCCTTTCCTTCCTGACTGGAGTTGCGGTGTTTATGTTGGTGGTGATGGGTGTGCCGTTGCTCTCTCTGGTCCTCTTGTGATAGGTTACTCTTTTTGAGTTTGCTGCGTGTAGGGCTTTTGTCTCTCCTTAGATCTGTTTCAGAGATGCTCCGTTTGACAATGGCCTCCTCGCCTATGCGCACAGTAATCTGACAAAGTGGACCGCTGCCTTTGACTTCCGATCCCACCGCTAAAGGTATTGTCTTTGTTGACTCTGTTTTATTGTGAACTTTTCGTCCCTTGTGAAGTTTCTCTGTTGGCTGTCTGATTTTCAAGACCTCTGGGTCTAAACTGACAGCATCCCACTCCCTGTATGCCTCTGTGTGCTCTCTCTGGCTATGTTTTCTAATCTGTTTATGACCTGTCTTTGTATGATTTTCTGGACTTCTTTTTCTCTCCTCAGAGTCCATCTTATTTCTGTGAACAATGACAGAGGAAGAAACTGCAGTGCTGTGCATGATGACTGATGGTTTACTGTGTGCAAATGCAATGACTGAAGAGACGGCTCCTTCTGGGCACTTTGGATTTTTTCCTTTACCATTGCTACCTGACAGCCATAAATCTGACCCCTCTGTCTCTCTGGCTTCTTCTGTCATGTCTGTTTGGGGAGAAGCTAGTTTTTTACCCTGCTCTACATCCAACCTGATAGGGAATCCCTCAGGCTCAGCCTTGATGTCTGGGGTTTTAAGATCTTTCAGGAAAGACTCCAATTTCTTTGTGTCTAGAGGTTGTGGGAGGCTGCCATCTATAGATAAAGGCAGGGTAACTGATGAATCAGAAGTGAGTAGTTCATCAGCCATTGGCTGACTATATGTTTTGTAAGGTCTCTTTAGAGATCGCATGGGCAACAGGCGGTACAGTTTAAGGCCATTGACCTTTTGCTTGTAACCGCCATTGGCTGTTTTCTCACTTGAGATCAAGCCAGGATTGATACCATGGAAAGCCTTTTGGTGTGTTTTAAGGTTGTAGTAGGTAGGAAATGCCTCCCAGCAAAAGATGCATTGGTAGCGCCTTTCACCAGTGTGCCACACCTCATGTTTGGTGCGGTACTCAGCCAGAGCAAAAACCTTGTCACAGTAGTGACAGGGGTACTTTCGGCGCCATGAATGCACATTGGAGTGTCGCTTCAGGCTAGACAAAGTCATGTAAGAGCGCTCGCACACGGAGCAAAAGTAAATGATATGTCCATCTACCACTTTTACAAAGTGATCCTCTTCCCCCAGGGCATCCCTGCAAGTCAGTGTTTCAGCATGATGGGCATAAAGGTCGCGCACTTTCTTTATGGGTCGTCCAGGCCTTGTTTCTTGTCCAAGCTGTTCTGGCTCTGCAGCCTCATCTGCTCTCTCCCCCTCCACTTCACCCTCCTCCAGGGGCTCTTCTTTGGGTGGCACTGGAAAAGCTGGCAGCCCTTGCCTGCAGGTGGCCTCATGGGATTGCAGTCTTTTATTATGGATGAAGGCTTTGCCACAGTGGCGGCAGCTGAGTACTCGTCCCCCCCGATGGAGACGCATGTGAACAGTGAGGGACGAGGCAGTGCTGAACAGACGGTGGCACACCCCACACAGTAGTTCTGGCTTCGGCACTGCCCTAAAGGAGTCATGGAAAGATGGCGTGGGGAGAGTCAAGGGGGAGGAAGTTAGAGAGACAGACGAGGGTGAAGGAGGAGGAGGAGGGGTTGATGAGGACGAGCGAGGATTGATGCTAGGGAGAGGAAGGCTCAGTTCAACATGGAGGCTGTTTGCCTTGCGTTTTTTGCCTTTTGAACTCTCTGGATCCTTTACACCTTGGTCCTGGTAGGCTCTTGCGCTGAGGTTGAAAAGGATGTGTGCTGTTTCTGTTGTTGAATGCTCTTTGTACCCATTATTGAGACTAACCCCAGCTGTCTCTTTTGAACAGTCCATTTTATTAGAGTGTTGTAAGGGAGATTTTGGGTATCGGGTACCACTTCCATCAACAGAAAATGACAGAGATGGCTTGCAGTTCTTACTGACTGGAGCAGTTAGATCAACTGGGAAGGAGGAGGAAGAGCATGGTAGGCGCTCAGTTTTTGATGACATTTTGGATAGCTGTTTGTCTCTGAATGCTTCCCCCTTCCATGCCGTGCCATCTGAGCTGTCTCTGTCATGGTCATCAGAGGAGGAAGTAGGGTGGGATGAGGAGCAGTGCTTCTGTCCAGAAAAGCCAGGCAATCCAGCACTGAGGGGAAAACTGAGCGATATCCTCGTAGTTTTGGCACCATCTGCCTCCTCCGTGCCCTCTCCCATCCTGTCTCCTCTCATGTGTTTATTTCTGTGTTTCATTGGATCCTTGTACAAGTTCTCTAAGATGTTCTCCAAGGCTATCGTTGGCCAACAACAGAGCACTAGACAGTCAAAGGGTTTATCTGTAGTCCAGAAGGTCCAGGAAAAGGCTTTAAAGAGTGTCTATATCTTCAGTGCAGAAGTTGTCGATTGAAGGATGATGGAGAACAGAAATTTCAGATCAAGAAGATGGTAGTTCATGGAGGTCAAGTTCAGAGATGACGACTCCTAGATGTAGGTAACATTGTGCATCTTTGATTATCTTGGTATAAAACAGGACGGGGATTGCCGTGCATTGAACATTCAGCTCCAAGAGTGCAGCGCAGGTGTGGAGAGGGTCCCAGCCATCCTCTCCCGACACCATGACCCCGCTCTTAGTCCTGCAACAGAACGAAAATAATTTGTTTTCAAATATTCTGTTTTAATCACAGGAAACATTGTAGATTTTAACCACAAACACCAGAGAGTACCACAAGAAATACACATGACAAAATGTATGCACTGTGTGGTGGCAAATCAGTGTGCTAGAATTTGCTGGCTATAAAATACAAGTTAGCACCAAGTAAGCAATCCATTATGGTAGTCATACACTTGCAGACAAGTCAGACAAGGTTAGTTGCAGTCATCTCAGTTTCCGAATTTGGCATGACAAAATCTGAAAGTGTGGAAAGAATCTCAGCAATCAACCCCACTGAGTCACAGCATTCGCTTCACCTAATTGAACACTGCTAAGATTTAATTAAGATTTCCCCAACAGGGTGTTATTTATAGTCAAAGTGCTCCAAATATGCCTAGACTGAACAGGTACCAAAATATAGATGGCCTTTTGAACTGAAGCATCTTGTATTCCTGATAAAGTTATTTGGATATATGTATAAATATGTAATTTTACTATATAGCATGTAATGCAGAAGACAGAAGACTGTCATGTCAGTTTTTCTTTAGCAGTCTGAGAGTGAATAGTCCACATTGTTGTTGCATTCATAAACCTTTTTGGTTGCTTATTTAATGATCATCTTGTTTGCTTAACCTGTTTGTTAGCCATAAAGAAAGAGCATTCTTAGTTAGCACTAATGATGCGACACCAGAGAAAATCCCCAGTCATGGTTTTCTGCCTGCGTTTTAGCCAGGCAGGCAGGCAGGCAGGCCTCTGTAAAATTCCACAAGCAGCCCTGAACACACTGAAACTAGGTCAGCACTGTTATTGCAGAGAGAGAAAGAGAGGAGGAGGGAGAGCAATGGAGAGAGAGAGAGAGAGAGAGAGAGAGAGAGAGAGAGAGAGAGAGAGAGAGAGAGAGAGAGAGAGAGAGAGAGAGAGAGAGAAAGAGAGAGAGAGGTGGGGAAGAAAGCGAGATACAGGCCTGGAGACAGGAACAGCCATAAACACACACTTACACATGCACAGAAACACATACACACACACACACACAGGCAGTCAACAAGCTGCATGAGCACACAAGCAACACGCAAACACTTTTGCAGGCGTGCAGGCACATATGAACCGGTCTGTCTGTAAACAAGTGGCTTGACAGCTAGCGTTACCCAGCTCACCATAAATGCAGCTGCTGAGAGTGTGCAAAGGATGTCCTGCATAATAATAGATGTTACATAAGAGTATATTTAGACAGGAAGAGTTGAAAAAATTATTTAAACCTGTCCGGCACTTGTTGTGACTGGCCGCTATGGCGTAAAACAAGGCCTAAGGATGACACAGTTTTACATGGTGATCGCATAGTGAATGGACAAACACATCTGCCACCCCCTCATTTTCTCTGTACGTCTGTCCCTATTTATCTCTCCCTCTCACCCTCCTTTTTCTTCACATATGACGCACACACTGCCTCTCAACAAACAGTTCCTGGCGCAAGAGGCTGGCCAAGCGTGACAAGGCCTTTGCCTTCCCCCTCAAACTGCCCCTCTACTCAAACATCTGACCGATTGAAAGAGTTAGAACTGAAGTATTAAAGTGTTGCATCTTGCTAAATGAAATATTATGTCAAGTCAATTTTAAAAAAAGGGTTGGCAAATTGACTTTCTCCCAAATGTAGGAAATTGAAAACAAGCGTCACATCTGCGTCATCAGCTGGAACGTAAAGTGCATGCTAGTCAACCAGGTAAAGATTTTCAATTTACGCACATGAGGCCGCTGTTTTATAATGCTGTCACCAGTGGGTTAGAAACTGAGAAGAGGCTCGGAAGAAGCCGGATAATGGGCTAAAGGTCTTGAATTTAGCTGTGCCAGTGAAAGAGACCATGGACTGAATGGCAGTGGAAAAGGGTAATGAGTGAAGGCCGCCTGTTTCCGTGTGGCCGTGACGGGGCCCACTAGGGTGAGGCTGACTGTGAAAAGGGGGCAGTCGCGAGATACTGAACTCTGCACAACCCCCTGCCAAAAACATAGTGGAGCCAGCCAGAGGATAGATGAGGGGTAGGGAAAAGAGCAAAAAGGAGGAGTAGGCTGTTTTGGAAGAGCAAGAGGGAAGCAGTTGGGAGATGGAGAAGGATGGTCCGAGGTTGAGTTTGTGGGTGAATGTCCTCACTCCTTGCTTTCCCCCTGAGCAATTTATGGTATCTCTGTGATTTGGCATGACGGGCCATGCTCCAGCGAGTCTGCCCGTGTTACACGCTGTGTTCGACATGGTCCACTGAATTTAAACTTGACAAGTGATTCCCATGAATCTGTTGCTGTAATATGATCAAGGACAATATTCTAAGTAGAGCAAAACTGGAAGAACATTTCATCACAAATAGAGTGAGAAACTCCACTAGTGACCTGGCTGAAGCTACTTCCTCAAGATCATGCCTGAACCTGCTTCCATAATGCTTTAGTTTGTTTTGGAAGACGAGCAGCCCTGCCATGTTTCCGTTCTAACATTGATACCTCTTTTGCTACAGTATGGCAGAAACTTTATGCTAACATATGCCAGAGTTTAAATTACAAATATCCCATGCTAGCAGACTTGAACCCATAAGCCGTGACAGTAAATTAAATTTGACCCTGGCGTATATTCAACTCACTTCAATAAAACCATACAACTTGGCTGCTTGGCTTCTAACGACCTCTGACCCTATGGCCTTGTAGGGGTTGTGTACCACTAAGTATGCTACACATTTGAAAATGGAATGTGCATCTTATAATATCATCCACCATCTGTAAACACAGGTAGATGCTGTTTTTTTAGGGCTCCATATTTCAAGACGCCACTTGGTCATTAATTTTAAAACCGAGTCCTTCGCTATTGAGATAATTTCATCAGATGTGAACTTACCACAACATAAAGTATCCAAATTCAGCAGAACATTAATATGGAAAGAGAACGCAAAAAGTATGAAGCTTTATTCTCATTTTACTTTAATCTTGGAGCGACTCACCAGCCCTGAAAAAGAACTGCGTGGTTCAGCCACAACAGCGGAGGATAAGGGAGACAGGCCTTGATTAGCACACACACAAACCCACACACACACACACACACACACATTTCTGGTGTCTACACAAAACCAAAACAACATCGATATGATATGAGAGTGTCACAGAAATGCAAGAAGCAGGAAGAGGTGAAGACAGAGAGATAGATCAGAGGAAAAAGTCTCTCCTTCTCGCTCCCATTCTCCGCTAGGCAAGCACACAACAAGACAACGTACCTCGGAAAACCTTCTGCTGCATCTCGGCTGCGATGTGTTCTCTCTCTCACTCTCTCACTTTCCCTCCCTCGGTCTGTGTGTCCTGGTCTGCGTGTTCCCGTGTGCGTGTATGAGTGAGAGAGAGAGAGAGAACACAGGGAAAGACAAGCGCGTGCATACAGGCAGCGCTATGTAGAGGGCAGAGACGACTCTCTCGCACTCTGACTCTCCCCCTCCTTCTGCCGCTCTATCTCTCCTTCCCTCGCCTGCACTCTCGCTCACTCTCTCTCTCACACTTCAGTTTGCCACTGACACATGATTCTGGGCTGTTTTTGCATTTTTTATCTACCCCAGCCTCGTACCCCTTACTCACCCGCACCCACCCCCCAGCCTCATTTTAATTCCAATTCTCTTTTCTATTCTACATTTTTTTGTTCATTAGACACACACTTTCACCATGCACACTCTCTACATACACCAAGCCTGATGATAGCAAGGAAGGGAGGGAGAACGGGAGCGAGGGAGAGAATGAGCGAGTGAGAGGACGCCATTTAAGCAGTTTGTTACGAGCACTGCCAGTCCCCAAAATGGCTGAAAACAAACAGGAGCCATGCCAACAGAAAAAAAGCTTGGCCATAGAGACACGAAGGGAAAGAGATAAAGAGTAGGAGTGGGGAGAAACAGAGAGACGCCAGACAATACTTGGGTAAACTCTTTAATAACTCTAAATAAGTGAGGTAGCCGAAGGAGAGATCAAAGAGAAAGGCATGGACGTGCACTTTGGTTTCCATTTTCTCCTCTCTTTTACTTTCCCTGACTGAAAAGAAGGACGTTTATGGCAAGAAGCGGTGGAACAGAGGAGTAAACACTGGAGTCTTTGGCCGAGACGGCCCTCTATGACAGATTTGGCCTTCTCGCCATTATGTGAAGCAGAGAAATAGCACCTCTATGTACTTTTTGTCCTGCCTTCATTTGCTTAAACATTTAGTCTGACATTTGCTGGATCGATCAATCCAGTTCACTGTCAATGCGTAATCTATAGCTATTACAAAGTTCAGGAACCACCTGTTTTAAAACTGTTCAACAGAATTGTGTGTGGAGGACTATGATTTAACCTGTCTGTCTTGACATTCAGAAATATTTTGGACCTGCGGAGAGAGCAGGGCAAGAGGATAAAGAAAATTAGGGTTTTACTGAAATTTTTCTCTCGCTTCACTCTTCCTCTTTTATACCCTTTTCTTCATGCCCAAATTTTAGCCGAACAGCTCATTATACCCCCCCATCCTACGTTCCTTTCCCCTGTGCCCCTCGGTCCTTCTCTCTATTTTTCCTTTCTCTTTCGCACTCCTTCTTTTTCTCTTCTATTGTATGCCAGCCCACTTGTCTCCATGGGAACTCGGTTTGGAAGGGGTGTTGTTCTTATGATCTCTCCGACTTGGTGGAACTTTGTCACTTTTCTCACACCTTTCTCAGATTCTGTTTTTCTACGGGTTCTTATTGTGAGCTCGATTATAAAACGTTAATTTCACATGTTTGTGTTTTGTCGTTTGAAATGATTTGTTTCTTGCAATGTTTATTTTGCAATTCTTAATAGTTAAGGTAACTTTTTTAAAGAGGTTCACCCCAAAGTGTTTGATATTTTAAGTTATGAGCTGTTTGGGAATAGGTTTAGGAATAGGTTCAAAATGCACTGTAAAGCTGTAAGACATTTCGCCATAGTCAGTATTAAGTGGTGCCAGAAAACATGTCAATATATTTAGGCAATGCATGTTTCATCACTTGGTGGAGGTAAGAAAATGTAGTTGTTGATAAGGAAGTTCTATGGAAGTTTGTCTATTTGATTTAAGATACCTTTGAGATAAGACTTCAGTTCAAGTCAAAGTCAGTGTGATAGTGACATTTAATGCAAGGATCATGCACTAAGTAATTATACATTCATGCTATTATGTCATTATTGTCATTTTATTATAACTTTTTATTTCTTGCTCAAGCGAATAAGAAGAGGCCAGACAGAGGTGGTCTTCACAAACTAGAATCAGCCATTCAACTCTGCAAACAAGCTTTGTCATATTCCAAATTATTGTATTTGTCATTTGATTGCCTCTAATCTTTGTCTGCTGTGAAAATAGGTGGCTCAAATGTTCCCCTGCTCACTGCTGATCAAAGGCCGTCTTTAACATGACATATGGATCAGCAGACACTAATGAGAGGGCAGTGGCCAGCTGAATCTCCACGGTAACAAAAGAGGCTGGGACATCTGGAGTCAGCCACACACAGACTCCTGGAGAGTTTTGGGGAAGAGGGGGTCGTCAGATGTCCGCCTGCAATGGGTGGACTGGATAACAAATATGGCAGTGGGCAGATGAATGAAATGTCAATTTAACCCTCTGAGGCTTGGTAGTTTTTTGTCAGTACAAAGAATCCATGTTTGCACAGCAGAATATTTTTTCATATTTATCAAAAACTGTACAGATGACATTCATTTTAGTGAAATAATGAAATTAAATGGCTTCTTTATTATTATTATTTTGTAGCTATTGTGTTGTAGGCAACTATATTTACACCTGATTTAAATTAAAGCAGCTGATAGAATCAGCAAGAAGCTCTTTCTCTGGCTATGTAATTGGTCTACTTTTCTATTTTTATGTTAACTTTTGAATTTGTTATACCATTTTCCAATTATTTTTAAACCAATTATTTTTTAGAGTTGCCATCTCAAAAACATTATAATTATTTTATATATATATATATATACAGTAGTGGCCAAAAGTGATGTCCGAGGGGGATATTTGTTTTTAATGACTCTACAAGTTTGATTAAACTTTCAGCATATATGTTATATAGGGTCATTAAAAACAAAATTATTTTTAATATGTAAAAATATTAATATTAAAATGATTAGTTATTAATTATACAAAATCTTAAACACATTTTTTATAATATTTGATTACAGTGCCAAGATGTAAATTTTATCAGTTCATCCCTGATTTAAGTTTACAGGACATACACCCAAAAGCTGTATTTTGTAGTGTTCTTATCTCATAATAAAAGATTTGTGTAACTCCAATCCAAAATATTTGTAGCTGCTTAGATGAGTAAAAAAAAAGATTGGCAGCACTCTCATGACACTCTGTCCTAACACCATGGAGTAACTTTGTTATTCTTGGATGATTTCTCATATTCATCTTCCAAGCATATTCCTGGCAGAATGCCGAATTCTATCAAATGCTTCTTTAAAACGGTTCCCATTCCTTGTCTATTTGTCTCACATATTTCTTAAATATTATGTATTTCCTCATGAGTTTTATACATTTATCTGAGTATTTAAGTATTTATTATAAGTATTTATTAAATCTATTATAAATAACTTGTTATATGAAGTCCATATTTTATTGCTTAAATGTATTACATTTGACGTTGCTTGCCCATATCTTAAAACATTAAGTTTGGTGTAAAATCTTACTCATTTCTCTTTCAATAAACTGATTCAGTCTAATCCACTGATCCAGTTTCCATATACTTCCATTTTGAATTGCTATCATTATCCATCCATACTAATACTGACCTAATCTGTGCTGCATATAATACACCAAATTGGGAACTGCCATTTCATCCATTTCAGTATTTTATTTTAAAACATTTAGCTTAAATCTTGGTTTCTTTTCATTGCAGAAATTCTCTAAAACTCCATAATGATGATCCAACTGTTTTTACAGCTTTTAAATAATTTATTTTTGTTCAGTCCCTCTTGAATTCATTCTTTTTACAAGTGCTCTATTCTTCTTAATTTTTTTATATACTGTATATACACTCACCTAAAGGATTATTAGGAACACCTGTTCAATTTCTCATTAATGCAATTATCTAATCAACCAATCACATGGCAGTTGCTTCAATGCATTTAGGGGTGTGGTCCTGGTCAAGACAATCTCCTGAACTCCAAACTGAATGTCAGAATGGGAAAGAAAGGTGATTTAAGCAATTTTGAGCGGGGCATGGTTGTTGGTGCCAGATGGGCCAGTCTGAGTATTTCACAATCTGCTCAGTTACTGGGATTTTCACGCACAACCATTTCTAGGGTTTACAAAGAATGGTGTGAAAAGGGAAAAACATCCAGTATGCGGCAGTCCTGTGGGCGAAAATGCCTTGTTGATGCTAGAGGTCAGAGGAGAATGGGCCGACTGATTCAAGCTGATAGAAGAGCAACTTTGACTGAAATAACCACTCGTTACAACCGAGGTATGCAGCAAAGCATTTGTGAAGCCACAACACGCACAACCTTGAGGCGGATGGGCTACAACAGCAGAAGACCCCACCGGGTACCACTCATCTCCACTACAAATAGGAAAAAGAGGCTACAATTTGCACAAGCTCACCAAAATTGGACAGTTGAAGACTTGAAAAATGTTGCCTGGTCTGATGAGTCTCGATTTCTGTTGAGACATTCAGATGGTAGAGTCAGAATTTGGCGTAAACAGAATGAGAACATGGATCCATCATGCCTTGTTACCACTGTGCAGGCTGGTGGTGGTGGTGTAATGGTGTGGGGGATGTTTTCTTGGCACACTTTAGGCCCCTTAGTGCCAATTGGGCATCGTTTAAATGCCACGGCCTACCTGAGCATTGTTTCTGACCATGTCCATCCCTTTATGACCATCATGTACCCATCCTCTGATGGCTACTTCCAGCAGGATAATGCACCATGTCACAAAGCTCGAATCATTTCAAATTGGTTTCTTGAACATGACAATGAGTTCACTGTACTAAAATGGCCCCCACAGTCACCAGATCTCAACCCAATAGAGCATCTTTGGGATGTGGTGGAACGGGAGCTTCGTGCCCTGGATGTGCATCCCACAAATCTCCATCAACTGCAAGATGCTATCCTATCAATATGGGCCAACATTTCCAGAGGTGTGGACTCGAGTCATGTGACTTGGACTCGAGTCAGACTCGAGTCATGAATTTGATGACTTCAGACTCGACTCGACAAAATGTACAAAGACTTGCAACTCGACTTGGACTTTAACATCAATGACTCGTGACTTCACTTGGACTTGCGCCTTTTGACTCGAGAAGACTTGCTACTTCCCATGAAAACTGGGGAAAAAAATGTCCACATGGCCGCGCCGCTCTCAGTTTATCTGCATCTGTGAAAAAAATGTGCACCACCTGTATGCATGCAGCGAGCGCGCGCGCTGCCTGCACGACATCCAATCACTGTAGTCCCACGTTGTTTTGATTCGACAGCATCTAACGCCCGTTTCACATTCACACATACTCCGTTTGCAGTGCGTATGCGCCAGCGGGTGCGTATTTTTTTCCGTACCCATGTTAACAGGTTAGAGCTTTAACACTGCACGCGGTTGCAGTCCGTCGATCCGTTCCAGGTGCGGTGCGTATACAGCAGTGCCGCGATCGTTTCCGCACCGAGTCTATTTCTGCTGTGCTGCACATGTGCTGCACGCGCTGAATTAAAGTGACAGCGCATGTTTCGTGGTCAACATGAACACAGATTGACCTAAAATTTTTGTAATTTCACCATCAATGTGATTAATTAAATAAAATGTAGTAATCTCACCATAAATGTATTTAATTAAATACTATTTTCACTTAAGACCAGGGCAAAGCAAGGAAAACTACAATTTACCTCAACAAGGCGACATAATGAACAAATCTCGTCTCATTCGTGGAGGTGGAAAAACATGTTCCTTGTGACATGCAAGATTTATTCTATTAATTTAAATATAAAATAAAAGGCATGAGAGTCGGCTGTTTTTTTTATACAAGTAGCCTACATGGTTAAATATTTGACCACTTGCTTTAGGAACTTAATATAAGTAGAAGTAATGCATTGAATAATAGGCCTACGTTGTTTAAATTGTGTTTAAACGTGCATACGTCTATTAAAGAGTGTATATGTGTACAAAGAGAATCGCAATGCTGAGACGTAAGACCGGGGTAGCCTAAATCAAGGGAAAATACATATTTCAACAAGGCAATTGCATAACACTCGTGGCTCGTCTCATTCGTGGAGGTGGAAAAACAAGTTCTTTGTGACATGCGAGATTTATTGTATAAAGATTTAAATTATGCAAAAGAAAGAGTATGAGTCTGCTGTTTTTGTCAATTTTAAAAATTATATAAGAGTAATGCATTAAATAATACGTTGTTTAAATTGTATTTAAACGTGAATACGCCTATTAAAGAGTGTATACGTGTGTACAAAGAGAATCGCAATGCTGACAAATTTTTTTTTTTAAATAAAAGATGCTAATAACTTCTGGATTTGAAATACAATGAGTATGTATTTGTGGTACAGCCGCGGATCACGCACTGCAAACGCAGCATATGTGAAAGCACTATTGCGCGTGCTGGTCTTGCACCGCATACGCACTGCAACACGCATTCCAATTATATTATCAGGTTGGTCCAGTTTTTCAGAAGTGATCATTTTGAGGAGTGAGGATTTTATTGATGACATGTTTAAAAAGGTTTAGGCTAAAACGACCCATGTCTATTTGAAAGTTAAACTGTTTTGCAATATGAGGTTAATACAATACAGGACTGAAGCTGCATGCTGTGCATTGTTCTAGTGCAATATGCTGTTGAAATACAAGCATTTTTTGTGAAAATTAAATTTTCTGTTTTTTACTGTATTTGATTATAAATCAAAGTATAAAAAGAGGTTTAAATAAATACAAATCTTACAGACGTACATGATTTGTATAAATTTTATTTCTGTGGTAAGAGGACTTGAAATGACTCGAAACTAAAATGGTAGGACTTTGGACTCGACTTGAGACTTGTTGGCTTTGACTTTTGACTCGACTCGGGACTTGCCTCATCTTTGACTCGACTTGACTCGGGACTCGAGGGCAAAGACTTGAGACTTACTTGTGACTTGCATAACAATGACTTTGTCCCACCTCTGAACATTTCTAAAGAATGCTTTCAGCACTTTGTTGAATCAATGCCACGTAGAATTAAGGCAGTTCTGAAGGCGAAAGGGGGTCAAACACAGTATTAGTAGGTGTTCCTAATAATCCTTTAGGTGAGTGTATGCTTCAATGCTGTAAGTTCAATCCCTTCATTTAAGACCTTTTTTATTCTTATTATTTAGCTCTGTAGATAAAGTAGATATCTATAGTGATAATGGATCCTCTTGTCTTGTTTCTTTCAATATTTAAAATGCTTCCTAAATATTTCCATTAGCCCTCACTCTTATGTCAGCTTGTTTATACATCTCTTTAATCACTGTAAACCTTTGTAGAAAGCCAAAGACCTCACACATTTAAAAGAAAAAAGGGCCATAACAACCTATCAAATGCCTTTTTAGAATGTCTCAGCATTTGTTGCTTTTTTCTCATTCTGAGATATTGTAAGTGTTCATCACTTTTTGATTTTTTATAACAATGGGTTGCAAAGCACATTTTAGAGGACTGACTTATGACACAAATTGTATAGCATACATTAAATCAATTAATGAGGTACATAAAGTGACAGTCAGGAACCGGTTAAAAATAAAAATGTTGTCATCATTTACTCACACTCAAGTCGTTCTGAACCTGTATGACGTTTTACTACTGTATACACAAAATAAAATATATTGAAACTGTTATTGTCCATACATTGAAAGTCAGCAGGGTTGAAAAGCAACAGTTGACTAACATTGACTTTCATTGAATGGACATTATATTAGTTTCGCCAAAGAAACTAAGTTATACAGGTTTGAAACGATGAGGGTGAGTAAATGATGAGAGTTATTGGTGAACTGTCCCTTTGAGAAAGTAGAGAGAAGGGGTTGATGATGCACTTGTGTGTATTTGCTGTGCTAGATTACTTACAAATTGTATTCAGTTACTGATTCCAAATTACATGACAAAAATTGTTGTTAGTAATGTAATTTAGATTACTCATTTTAGGTAATTTATTCGGACTACTTTTGGGTTACTTTTTAGATTACTTTTGACCTAACTCATTTATCACATTGATTTGAATAGGATAATATTCGACCATATTAATATAGAAATACAAAGAGAAAGAAAATATATTCCATTCTTTGTTATCAACATGAAGTTCATTAAAGCTACACAGTGTAGGATTTTCTCCCATCTAGCGGTGAAATTGTTTATCAACTGAATATTACTTTCTAGCCCCTCCCATTCCGAGGGCTTTTTAATTCCTACGCTGGCCGTATTATTTCAAATCTGCCGGCAGTCGCAAGTAATCTCCCCCTCGCATTCGTCACGGTGCCACTGAGTGTCAAAACGCGAAAGGCGAAGCTTGAATTTCCAGGTATGTCCCTCTTTGGCTAATGTATTTTCAAGATGGAGGCGCAACATGGCTGCCGCCATTCGAGCGACTCGCTCGTATGTATTCTAAATGGCAGATTCTACGCTTACGAGAATACTTGATTAGTTGGTAGAAGTAATTACACATTAATGAGCACATATCATTTTGAAAGAACAAAGTGTTTTTTGCTAAGAATCAACGAAAAAAATTACACAGTGTAGCTTTAAATATTATGTCAGGGTTTCGCAGACTGGGGTTCATGAAGGAACTGCAGGGGTTCGTGAGTTTAATGAAAATATTTGTTTACCTGTCATGTGACCTTTAACCAACATTATAGAACCATGTGTCAGGGATCAGTCAGGCTCCACCATCACCCAATCACAGAGATCGCTATCACCTGAATACTAATCATCCGCACCTGCACGTCATTCATGATCACTTGTACCTGCACATGATGACATCATCATCTCATCACCACAGGCAGCATTAAGCACACACATCACTCTGACTTATTGTCTGGTCTCGTTTGAGTAAGGACTCTCATTTATGTTCATCACTTACTTCCAGTATAGTGTATGTTACGTTTACTGTTTCGTCTACCTGCATCCTCCGTGTCTTCAATGTCTCCCTGGCCTTCTGTGGTCTTCTCTCGTATAACGGCTACTTACCTCTTTCCCATCTTCTGTGTGTGCACCAGCTGCCATCATCCACCTCATCCACAACATCCTCATCCATCTACAACACAAAGGAATTGTCTGTATCTTATTCATCATTCCTGTTTGTCAACGTCAGTTCGGAATTCCCTTCCGAATCTTGCAGAGACGGAGAGCGTGAGTAGGAGCTGTCCATGAGCTAGGAGTAGGAGCAACTTTTGGTAAGTGTTTGTCATTTTGCCTCCACGTCCCCCCGATTGCCTGCGAGCTTCTCCTCCTGTCTATACGGTAATTTCTCTACTGTGCAACAGAGAGTCGCGTGGTTATGACGCAATCGTTAGCCTATTTTTATAAAAACGGCTTCTACGGGGCCATAATGTAAGATACAAGGTAATGGAGCCTTTTATACATTGTCGTGTTTCTTTAGAAATAAACAATGGACAAATAGAGTCTTTAAACGCCTCAGATGTAAAGTTATTCGCTGTCAAAGTGACGCCAAAATGAATGGGAGTCAATGGAATGCTAACAGCAGGTGATGACTTGTTAGCCAATGGATGCCCCCATAGAAGGTACGCTTTCCGGATGCTGGATTACCCCCTTTCTTCCTCATCACCCGTCACCGACTTTTCTTCACCACCCATGATTTCCTGTCCCGTGGCCAATCCAGCACCCTACTCTGGTTCGGCAAAGGATTGCGAGGGATTTCTCCTCCAATGTTTGCTGGCCCTGGAGATGCAGTCGCAGCGATTTTCCCACCGAAAGAGCTAAGACCGCCTTCATTCTCTCCCTGCTGAAGGGGCGAGCACTCCGCTGGGCACAAACCATCTGGAACCTGTCACAGACCCTAACTAATTTCACTACTCATTTCCGCGATGTCTTTCGAATCTCTGCGATACTTCAATCGGTGAGCAATTGTACCATCTCAAACAAGGAAAGATGTATGTTTCTGATTATGCCATCAAGTTCAAGACCTTAGCAGCAGCCAGTGGTTGGAATGAGCGCTCGCTCCTCACCGCCTACCGGCAGGGTTTGAATCCAATGTTGCGACTGCATCTCGCAGCATACAACGACATGCTTGGTCTCTAACGGTTCATTCATTTCTCCATCCCAACCAACCGTCGTATGCTGCCCTGTTTGGGCGAGCTACGGGGCTGGCCTTCACCCTCAAACCTTCGCCAACCAGAGGATTCCAGTTCTCCAGAACCAGAATCTATGCAACTGGATAGTGCTCGTCTCACCCACACCGAACGGCAGAGGCAGTTGACCCAGGGTCTTTGCTTGTACTGTGGTGCTGGTGGCCATATCATCACTGCATGTCCAATCCGTCCATCAAGACCCATGGTGAGTGTCATACATTCTGCGTCTGTCAATATGCAACCTCTCACCACTGAAGTCCTCCTTACTGCTTCCCACATCTCTCTTCCAGTACACGCCCTCCTCGACTCTGGGTCAGCAGGAAACTTCATCTCCGATTCCCTCTGCCGCCAGCTCAACCTTAAGAAGAGGTCCTCCGAAACCCATTATCAGGTCCACTCGATAATTGGCAAACCTCTCAACAAGCATGTTCGATTCACCGTGGGACCCATCCAGTTGCAAGTGGGACAGTAGCACAACAAATCCACCTCCTTTCTGGTTCTAGAGAATTCCACCGCTGATATCATCTTAGGGCGCCTGTGGCTAGTGCAACATGACCCCAATCTTTCCTGGACAACGGGGGAAGTTCTGAAGTGGGGCGATAGCTGTTTTCCAGCATGCTTCCCTCATCTACCTCAACCTGTGATGCTTACTGTCAACTCCACCTCCATCGAAAGTCCTGTAGAACAGCAATTGATTGACATCCCAGCCTGCTACGCACCCTTCAGTGACATATTCTGCCCCAAACGGGCGTCGTCGTTGCCTCACACCGGCCATGGGACTGCACCATCGACTTCCTTCCGGATGAGCCAGTGCCTCACAGTAAAATATATCCCTTGTCTCTTCTAGAACAGAAGGCCATTGAGGAGTATGTCGAAGAGGCTCTACAACAGGGCTATATCCGCCCTTCCACTTCTCCTGCTGCTTCAAGCTTTTTTTTCTTTTCTTTTTTGGCAAAGAAGGACGGAGGCTTGCGGAGGCTAAATTTTGTTATCCACTTCCCCTCGTCCCAGCAGCCCTGGAACAACTTCGTGGAGCAGCCGTGTTCACCAAGTTGGACCTCCGCAGAATGTATAACCTCATCCGGATACGTGAGGGGGACGAGTGGAAGACCGCCTTTGTGACGCCTACAGGGCACTATGAATACCTGGTCATGCCGTATGGGTTAGTAAACGCCCCCTCCGAATTCCAGGATTTAATGCACAAAGTCCTCCGGACTTCCTTCATTGATTCGTGATTGTCTACATAGACGATATTCTGATATATTCCCGGAGCCTGGCCGAACATCGCCAACACGTTGCGGAGGTCCTTCAACGCCTCAGAAAACACCAGCTCTTCCTGAAAGCTGAGAAATGCTCCTTCCATCAAGCCACTGTGCAATTCCTAGGCTATAACATCAGTGAACACGGCATCCAGATGGATGAGGGGAAGGTAAATTCTGTTAGAAACTGGCCAACACCTTCAACCATTAGGGAACTCCAACGTTTCTCAGATTTGCAAACTTCTATCGCCGCTTCATCCACAATTAGAGCTCCATACCCTCTCTTAACCAACCTCCTCAAGAACAAGCCCAAGTCTCTGTCCTGGACATCGACCGCCACCCAAGCTTTCCAAAGCCTCAAGGACTCATTCACTCATTCCCGTCTCTATACTTCTGAGGAAAGATCTGAAGAGCCTGAGCCCATCTTGCCTCATGAAATCGTTGTATGCCCTATCCAATGGTCCATACTCCAGCAACTCTCCTCCAATGTCTCCTAACAATCTCCGCCGGGGTGTCCTCCAGACCGCATCTATGTCCCCAGATCACAACGTACCAACCTCACTCACTCGGCACATGCATACTAGTCACAGTAGACCAATTTTTTTTTAATCCTGCCGCTTAATTCCTCTGAAGGGCTTACCCACTGCCATGACCACTGCGGAACTTCAGGGTACTGAAGTTCCACTGCGTACTGTCAGGGATCAGTCAGGCTCCACCATCACCCAATCACAGAGATCGCTATCACCTGAATACTAATCACCTGCACGTCATTCATGATCACATGCACATCATCATCTCATCACCACAGGCAGCATATAAGCACACACATCACTCTGTCACATTGTCTGGTCTCATTTGAGTAAGGACTCTCATTTACGTTCATCACTTACTTCCAGTATAGTGTATGTTACGTTTACTGTTTTGTCTACCTGCATCCTCCGTGTCTTCAATGTCTCCCTGGCCTTCTGTGGTCTTCTCTCGTACAACGGCTACTTACCTCTTTCCCACAACCTCCTCATCCATCTACAACACAAAGGAACTGTCAGTATCTCATTCATCATTCCTGTTTGCCAACGACAGTGATACAGACCTGTTTTATGTCCGTATACCCGCCGATCTCAAATAAACTGTTTATTATCCTTTTCATCCTTGTTGTGAGTCTCTGTTCCATAACACAGTGAACCTTTTATTTATAATTGGCTTAATTTTATTATTGATCTAATTTATTATCTTAAAATCTAAGGGGATAATTGTAAGTAAATATATTAGGGCAAAGAGATTCACCTGACAAAAAAAAGTTGGGGAATCCCTGCATTGCATATAACTATGAAATGATGTGAATTTGCACATTTTAATGTGTTTGAAAGACAAAAGCCTTGCAAAGACAGTAATACATGGTTAAATGACTCACTGAGCGATAACTCAAAATAATAATTTATGTTTGTCAGGAGCTGATTAGATATGCAATGTTGAGAAAAGTGAAATGAGTTCTATAAATCCAGTGATCAAATGTTATGAGGGTCTCTATTTTCAGTTTAGGCACATGACTAGTGGCTGGTCTGTGTGTGCAATTCCACAAACCTGGAAGACCTTATGAATGTATACAAGCAGTAGACTTTTAAAGGAAAATCACCTTTTCCCAGTCATCTCAGTAGCAAAAAGTATCCCAGTCAACCTGAATTCACTCTTTGTCTCTATGTATGTGTGTATTCACAGGAAGAGGCAGCAACCGGGGGTTCGATTATTAGCTAATGTAAAGTGAAAATGAAGAAGTGTGTAAGGATATCTAGTGAACATGCTTCACAATGATACACAATTTATAATTCAAAATATTACAGTCCAAAGCATCATATGGAACCTTATCCTTTCTTTCCCATAATGTGTCCCATAATTATATCAACCCACATCAACCTGGATTCTAAGCATTTTAATTCAAAAGGGTAAAAATAAGTTTTCATTTCATTTAATTGCTTTTGCTCACCACAGCTGCATTTATTTGATCCAAAATAAAAATAAGGATATAAAAAAGTTATATTGTGAAATTTTAAAATAAGTGTAGCCTATTCTATTGTAATATTTTTTTTTATTTAATTTATTCCTATGATGGCAGAGCTGAGTTATCAGCATCATTACTCCAGTCTTCAGTGTCACATGATCCTTCAGAAATCATTCTAATATGCTGATTTGGTGCAAAAGAACAGCATTTATTTGAAATGGAAATCTTTTGTAATATTATAAATGTTTACTGCCACTTTTGCTCCATTTAATGTGTCCTTGCTGGATAAAGGTATTCATTTCTTTCTTTTTGTTCTAAAACTTTTTAATGGTAGTTTACCTCTGTAAGTCCCTTATATTAGTACACCGGAACTTACCACCTCTATCCTTTCCTATGCTCATATGATAGTGATTTCAGTTTCTAAGTGGTGAACTTATTACTGACAGTGTTACAACTCACCCCACTTTATAACCATTCCCGGTCTACCATATTGTTTACAAGAGAAGGTATAAAATGACTGCGATATAAGCTTGGGATAATCAGATATAAACTATAATTTAAGTGAGAAGTGCCATTTAGTGTAATTACTTTAGCACTGCATTTTATTTACTTTTTCCTTTCATTTGACATTTAGCCTTTTTTTTCACAGTCATCATAATTATATGATGTGTCAATTAAATAATAGAACATTTTGATGATTAAAATATAGGCTTAGAAACATTTTTCTGCTTGGTGAGCTTAATTTTGTAAGACTTACTTTATACCATTCAGTCCTTTCCATCTTAAAAACATATCATTACACTCCTTTGGTAAATGTGCTTTTTCTTTTTTTCTTTTTTTTTTACCAAACAAGCTTACTTGTGGAGCCTTGTGATTACTAAACTGGAACAACAGGGCTTCCTTGAGAGCTCATGATCAAAGCACATCCCATTTTCTGCTTGATTGTGGCTTCCGCTTGGAAGAGGAAGATCCAAACAGACTGGTGAAGTAACAGGAGCGTTCAGCTGTCTGAAGTGCGCTCATAGCTTCCATCTAGTGGTCATGTCTCTCCTCTGATCTGTAGTTTGACGACGCTCTCAGCATCTCTTCTGCATTTACACAAGACTGGAACATCTCCATGATGTAACATTAGTATGTTGTAACATACCTTAAATGGCTATATCAAAAAAAGAAAAAACTGTATAGGAGATAACCTAACCCTAACTCTAACCCTATCCATTAACACCACCCCCTGGTTTCACAAGACAAGAGTTAATCCTAGTCCCAGACTAAAATGTGTGTTTGAGCAGTTTTAACTTTAACTAAGTTTTTGTATCAAGATGCACACCAGTAAGGTGTTTTTTTTTTTTTTTTTTTTTAAGGCACATTTATAAAAGCCTCTTAAATGCCCTAACTGAACTAAGGCCTAATCTTAATCTTAATCTAAGCCTAGTTTGTGAAATCAGGCCCTAATGTGGTAGAAGTGTCATATGAAGTTTTAGGTAATGTCTGGTCTGCCTGTGCTATTAATATTTTCTCACTTTTCAAGAGCTCACTTCTTGTTTGGAATTACTCTAAGTGAGATGATATTTTTACTTTAGTTTCTAGCACTGCAATAATATTTAGTGCTATGTTAAATGTCTTGAAGAACCCATATTTCTAAATTGCATTTGCAATGTGTAAGAAATGGAAAACACCCTTTCATTTATTTTAGTTTATTTTATTTTATTTGTTAATACCTTGTCTTTTCAGGTCCTAGATAGATTTTATTTTGGTCCACAATGTTAAATTCCACAGAACCGATATACAGGTTTAAAATGCCTTTTACAAATTGATATATACTTGTTAATGCCTTCTATTAAAACGCACAGACTTACGTTTATTTACAGCAGGTTAAATAAACTTATGTTGTAGTAAAAGTATTCAAGAAAGAGTCTGAAGGAATGAATTACGCAATTGTGTAATCTTGTCGGCCACAAGGTGGCGCTACAGCTCGGTTTGAACTATAAGACTACCTGGACAGCGTTATTTACGTAAACAGACGAAATTTGTACTTAAAGATAATAGGCGAATTTCAAACGGCATTTTTGCACCCTTGAGGGCACTTCGGGAAGGGGACTTCATTTGTGGGTGCGTTCCAAAAGAAAGTGAACAATTGAATCCCTTCACGAAGGGCCCTTCCACAGTCTGTTAGCGAAGGGAACATGCAATGGTAACTTCAAGGAAGTAATTGACTCATTTATTGTCATGTTCTGCCCCTCAAAGTAGGGCATAGGGATGCTCACTTCCGATTGGAATTTGCCCAATTTGTACTATTCTGCTTATGTGTAGGCTACTTGAACAGTTTAACTGCATCCCTGACAATAGAACACAAGATTTGTTTTTCTTTCGTTTTGGAACCCAGCTTAAAAAGTGAAAACCAATCATTTGAATGCAAATCGAGTTTATTTATACACCAAATACACCAATACATACCAAGTAATGAAATACATGAAGTTTTGTGACAATTGTCCAGATGACAACAGGGACAAAGGGACAGTTCACCCAAGAATGAAAAATCTATTATTTACACACCCCCATGTGATCTCAACCACATAATTTACGTTGGGAATACAAAAAGAGATGTTAGGCAGAATTATTTTAATTGCAGCTTTTCATTCCGGTCAATCCCCAACATTTAACTGAACATCTCCTTTTGTGCTTCATAGAAAACCATAAAGTCTAAAGGTTTTATTTCTGAGTGAACTGCCCCTTCAATTACTATTGTATGGGTCATTAAGCTATCATCTTTATGACAGTAAAACAGTAAAAGTTAATCAGTGCGAATGTTGAAAAAAATCTGAATGTAAAAAAACAGCGGGGACTCCTCCATGTTGCACAGACATGAACGGCACACCAAGTACAAGACTTATGTTATGTGGGTTGTTGAGCTCAATATCTACAAAGTACTTCTTTTTTTCCAGAAACAACGATGCAGCCTTCAATGTTATCAACGCACCGCATTAAATTAGTTTTTGTAGAAGAATGTTTCCACGGTGAACATAAAGCTATAGCTAGCTAGCTAGCTCGGGCTTTCACTTCAATCTATAGTTACGCAACTCCGCTTCCTTTCTGCCCTGTAAACCCGCCCAAGTACACAAGCACAGACTCCATGTTTGTTCATCGCACCGCCACTGTACCCGCCATAAACTAAATGATCCCTCAAAAAATGTATATCTATTTGGTATTATTTCTAAGCACGGATGTGATCTAAATTAGGAAACCGATTCAGATCTTGACCTAACACTCGATATTCTCGTTCAATAATAATGAGATTTTGACTATTAAAGCAGTGGGACTAAAATTTAAAGCTCTTTGGAGAACCAATACCTTATTTTTTATCCAAAATGGTATCACCTAAATTTCCAGATAACTTTACATGTGGGATCGAACGAGTCGATTTGGACTTGATACATAAGATCAACATAAGCTCTTACTCTATTATCCGATTAGCTTTGTTGAGATAGCCGTAATAAACAAACTGGTTTCGGTTATAAACACATTGTCGTATTAAGCAATAGGCCTACATGTAATTATTCAATCGGAAACTAATTGGAGAACCTATGTATTTTGTAATGTAAGTTAGATACATACGTAACGTAACCATCCAAGCTATATGCTAACAGGCTAACATGGACGTGATACAAGTAACACATGATCGGTTAAAAAGGCACATCTACGATCTGAAACGATACAAAGACGACCCAAGATAATCGAAAATAGCTTTTTAAACCCAAACTGGTTAAACAATCATAAATGTTCGTGCATATTACAGTCTTCTGTATTTCTCGCGTCATTATTAACATGCATCTAAGAGACAAAATCACGTATAAAAATTGCTTGAATAAGAACCATTTCAAAAACGTTTTTGTGCTTTTACTTCCAACTGTCTACACTGTAACCTTAATCCATGGGTATTTAGCCGAACACTGTTTCATATTTACCCTTATGTAAACCAATTTACTCAAATATATAAACATACATTGACATTTTAAAGGTAGCAAATAACATTTTAAAGAAAATGTGCCATAATCGTTTAAACGGGTGGTGTTTCATTTTCCCATTCCACAAAGGATGGCGGCTAACAAGCTAGCAAAAGCTCACAACAGTCGCTAGGTAACATCATGTTACATTACTACAATTTCTTGACTACACTATACTTGCGAGAATAAGGACCATATTAGACTATCAAATGAAATAATTTACGAATCATGGACGTGCGCCCGTTTATATGAAAACTAGTAACAAGAAACCTTAAGCTAGCGCCTTTCTGTGGAACAACATGGCCTGGATGTACAAATCTATTTTTTTATTTTACAATGAACTGCTAGAACGTACAAATTGTCCAAATAGTTTAAAAAACATCAAATGTTTAAATATACGACGTTTCTCGAGTGTTTTTACATTAAAAATGTGCTGTCCGAAAACCCAGGCTTTCAGCGGTGTTTCCAGCTGATCATACCGAGAAAGGCGCATGTCGTCCAGCCATTGTTTTTACTCGACCTCGTGGATTCTTGCATTTTCCCGTAGAACACAAATAAATCAAGGGAAATCATAATGAATAGTTCGGGAAATATGAACAAATCTTCAAAATAAGAGAAAATTAATTATATGAATTACATAAAAATCCTATTTAAAACAAAAATAATGGTGTTAATCCTCGACGGTAGGTGCAGGCCTCTCACACGAGCTTCTTTTCCAGCACTCTTAGCTGATCCAGAGCGAGACGGACGAAACAGCACTGGGTTTTTTTTATTTTTGCTCAGAGGGTGAAAAAATATCAGTCGGGTAAAATCGGCAATGCTCGTAAAGAAGGCGGGCGGCAAGAAAGTTATTTTACCGCCGTCAAAGCGTTGGTTGCAATTGGCCAAATGCTCTCTGCTCATGCATATTGAAAAAACGTTCGACGAATAAGGTTTCATTTTGCCGAATATTATTTAATATTCATGTATGAAGCGTCCACGGATCCGCCCTTGGTTTATACGGGCCTATGAAATCTCTTCATACGTTATGTCCCGCCTCCACCTACATGGGATTCGCAGGAATCAAAAGCGCACAACTCCATTGGTCCTGCGTCAATTTGAATGAATTATTCATATGCTGCAGTCTCACGGCCAATCAACGCTCAGAAACATCGATTCATAACCCGCCCTCTGACTGTTCAGCCCCTGCCAAGAAGGCTGTGTAAACCTGTAGCAAAGCATTCAGTCTATATAAAGCCGTGTGAGAGCAGACTTCTCTCAGATGCGCTTAGAGCGCACTGGCGTGTAGATCGGGGAAAGGGAAGGGGATTGCCGGTAGCTACAATAGCTAGTATATAAACACAAATTTAAAAGCACATTGAGTAGCAAGACACGGTGGTCACTGGGAAACCGCCATCGGACAAGTTCCGGTCACCATTGGGTGCCAGGAGAGTCTTGGTGGCGTTTCAGAGGTGTTCCTTCTTACAAAGCGGCGTGCCGGGGGAGGACGCGTCTCTTTGAATAGACAGGATGCACGGACCGCCTTCCAGCGACAGCGCATGCCCATTGCGCCTCATCAAGAGAGTGCAATTCGGCGTCCTCAGCCCAGATGAACTTGTAGGTTTTGCTCTTGGGAAGGGGTATTCTCTTTCTTCTTTGAGTATTATTGTATTACTCAAATCATCATCGTGTTAAAATCCTATTAAATACGGATATTAACATACAGTGTCTTCTGTGAGCCTGTGTTTTGCTAACTTAGCCAGCTAGCCACTTCTGCCTCTAGTAAGAGCATGTGTTTAGAAAGTTGAACAAACACTACACAAGAGTCCTACTTTTACAATTAGCGTCACGACACGGAAAGCCTTGTTTGAAGTTATATAATTTTAACTCGTTGTAATGTTTATTGTTTGTTTACTTTATTTGACCATTTTGGAGTCACATGGTAGACCCAGAGTTTCTCCCAAGTTTCCACATTGTTCCCTGTGTCTCCCTTTCTGGCAATAAAATATGTGAAGTTTTATATTCATGATTCATTTATTTAAACGGCTCAAATACATTAAGTTAATGAAGTGCACTTGTGTTTTACAATAAATGTATTACAAATAGCATATTATGTGATTCTTATGAGACACCAATGAAGAGGTTTTTAGTGATGTCATCCTTTTCATAACCTTTTAAATCTTGTTTCTGCTGAAATATTTTACAATGAATGCAGTTGTGCAGACACTTCATTTTGTGATTAATGTATGTTTTATGGGTGCAAAGTACTTTATTATGGAAACCCATTATTATGGAATTATTAAACCGCTTTGTTAGTATAACAAAGTGTAATCTGGTGAATTTTACATTTTGCATCTAAAATTGCTTATTTTAAACCTGCTGTTGCTCTTGTTCTTGTGTTTCTCAAATGTTATTAGAGAATGTGTTTGTTTTTACCAATGTTTTATCGCTGTTGTTCAAATGCAAGACATTTTAATGGCATTTCTGTTCTCGTTTCAGAAACGAATGTCCGTTACTGAAGGGGGCATCAAGTACCCTGAGACCACAGAGGGAGGACGCCCTAAACTGGGGGGACTCATGGACCCCCGGCAAGGGGTGATTGAGAGGTCAGGCAGATGCCAGACGTGTGCAGGTATATTCATAAATGAGATTTTTTAAACCCTTAAAGCTCGTCCTGTTATGCATTGTGTACTTATTTAATTGCTGTCGTTTAGGTAACATGACTGAGTGCCCTGGTCATTTTGGTCACATTGAGCTAGCTAAGCCAGTCTTTCATGTTGGCTTCATCACAAAGATCATGAAGGTCCTCCGCTGTGTGTGTTTCTTCTGTTCAAAGCTCCTTGTGGACTCGGTATGCCATATTTTTTATTTGCCTTTTGTTTGAGATTTGCTACAATGTTCCTTACTGTATGGTTAACTTTTAATTTTGTTTTACCCAGAACAATCCAAAAATCAAAGACATCTTGACCAAGTCGAAGGGGCAGCCACGGAAGCGTCTGACCCACGTTTATGACCTCTGTAAAGGCAAAAACATTTGTGAGGGTGGAGAGGAGATGGACAACAAGTTTGGAGTGGAGCAGCAGGAGACAGAGGAAGACCTCACCAAAGAGAAGGTACAGAACTGATAATTCTCTAATCATTTAATGCTTTCCTGTGTATTTAAAGCTCACTGGTTTCATGTTTTTTAAAACATTTTTTTTACTGATTTTCATCTTTATATTTCAAGGGTCATGGAGGTTGTGGCAGATACCAGCCGCGTATCCGACGCTCTGGCCTGGAGCTGTATGCTGAGTGGAAGCACGTGAATGAAGACTCTCAGGAGAAGAAGATTCTCCTCAGTCCTGAACGTGTGCATGAGATCTTCAAGCGCATTTCAGATGAAGAGGACATGATCCTGGGCATGGACCCCAAATACGCCCGTCCTGAGTGGATGATTGTCACAGTTTTGCCTGTGCCCCCTCTTGCTGTGAGACCGGCTGTGGTCATGCAGGGCTCTGCTAGAAACCAGGTTAGCATTTCTTCTTGAACAGTGGGGGGGAAAAAAGTCTGATGTATTGCAGAGGTTTGTACTGATGGCTGTTAGATTTTTCAATTGTACACTTTTCCCCTAGGATGATTTAACACACAAGTTGGCTGACATTGTGAAGATCAATAACCAGCTGAAGCGAAATGAGCAGAGTGGAGCTGCAGCTCATGTTATAGCAGAGGATGTGAAGCTTCTTCAGTTCCACGTGGCCACCATGGTGGACAATGAACTGCCAGGTCTACCTAGGGTAAGGTTTACACTATACCTTAGAAATAAATACAGGCTTATGCCAAAAATGTGTATGAGTAGCAACAATTATATGCTTATTAACTGTATTAGAAATATTAATTCAGTGAGATTATTTTATTATAAATGATTCAGAATAAAACTGAACAATTACATTATTAAAATGATTATTATTAAATATGTATTGAAATAAGTAAATTTAATTGAATTCTATGGTTATTCAAGCCTTTATTCAAAAAATAAAACTGCTGCATGACACTGTTGTGGCCAATCAAAATAAATTTGATATTTAGTCTTTTGAACCAATGAGAGTTAACAGTAGAAGGTGGTGAAGACTTAAACTGTACTGTCATATGCTCTTGTCTCAGGCAATGCAAAAGTCTGGTCGCCCACTAAAATCCCTCAAGCAGAGGCTAAAGGGTAAGGAAGGACGTGTCAGAGGTAATCTGATGGGGAAGCGCGTAGACTTCTCTGCGCGAACTGTCATTACGCCAGACCCCAACCTGCATATCGACCAGGTGGGAGTTCCCCGGTCCATTGCTGCAAACATGACCTTCCCTGAGATCGTCACACCCTTTAACATCGACAGGTATTATTAGGAGTTCTTGTATTCAAATGATACACATCTCATTTACAAAATATTCAAACTCGGTGACTTCGTAACCCTGTGCTCTCAGTTCTTTTCCATAATCTTGTTTTTTTATTTTTATTTTTTTTTATGAACTTTACAGACTCCAAGAGCTTGTGAGGAGAGGTAACAGTCAGTATCCTGGAGCCAAATATATCGTCCGTGACAACGGGGACAGAATTGACCTGCGATTCCACCCTAAACCAAGTGACCTTCACCTTCAGATTGGATACAAAGTTAGTCTCTTGCCTTGGTTAATGTTGGAATATAATGTAATTTGCGGTTATAGTGAGCACAGTATTTGAAATGCTTGTTTGTTTTTTTTCTAGGTTGAACGACACATGTGTGATGGGGACATTATTGTGTTCAACAGACAGCCCACACTGCACAAAATGTCTATGATGGGGCATAGAGTACGAATCTTGCCTTGGTCAACATTTCGACTCAACCTCAGGTATGCTAGATTTCTAAGACTTGATCTGTCACATTGTTTATAGATTGATACATGGGTAGTAGAGATGCTCATAATTAACTGGTTAACCAACACTAAGAATACACCTATAAAATTGAGTTTTTCAGAGAGAAAAAAAATTTCACATTTTAGTCACGCCAAAACAAATTCGTATAAAGAGAAACAGAAACCGGCTTTACGCTCATGTCGCATACCCCTCGCATTCAGCACAAATCTAAAGGTTTCCATATTTGCAATGTATTTGGATGCTGAACTATTATGTAAACTAGGCTTTGTACTTCACTCGCATTCCATTATCGATGTTTACCATCACGCTGTCACGGGCGGTGGTCATCTCGCCACAGATTGTACAACAGAATATTTAAATTGAGCAGTAACTTTTTGTTTGTTTGAATTTTATTTCAGTAATAAATAGAATGTGATTTAAAATGCGTCTGGGTGATCACTTGAATTGTTTCCTTATAATAGCGGAAACATCTCAGTACTCATTTGGTCATACAGATAAGAGTAAGACTTAACCTTTTACAGTTACCCTTTAATCCTTTTACATTTATTTCTGTACATTCATAAAAACAAAAACATTGTGCTTTTGTAAAATAAAGAAAACAATCTGGATGCGCTTTCTGCCGTCTCTGTTTCCTTTGCATGAACTTGTTTTTGGAGTGTCACAAAAATGAACAAACTCGATATATAACTTTCGTCAATTTTTACAATCTGTTAATTTAAGTAAAATATATTTAGCGTATTTTATATATATACTTTTAATTTGTTTTTCTCCATTCACAGACACGCTGCAGGTGCGTGATGTGACGATAAACCCTCATGTTCTGTTCTTTATGCTGCTATTTGCGCATGTAAAACTAAACCCCTGGAAATCCGATTTTGTTTTTAAAGGGTCACAGACTCTTATTCATTCTAATCTAACAATCTTGTCGGTTAATGATTGGTTAACGAGCTTTGTTTGCGGTTTGGGGGAAAAAACGAAATGAACATCCCCAATGGGTAGGTACTTTATAGATTTGGAATGCGCTACATTATAATTGCAGAAACAAATCGTTATAGAAATAGTTAATGCTCATGTTTAGCAGCATTTTTCTAAAAAAAGGGTTTTTGGTTTTCTGAAGATGACAAGGATTTTAAAAATGAAAATCCTTTTTACTTCTAGTGTTACGACCCCATACAACGCTGACTTTGACGGAGATGAGATGAACCTGCACTTGCCGCAATCTCTGGAGACCCGTGCTGAGATCCAGGAGCTGGCTATGGTGCCTCGCATGATTGTCACACCACAGTCCAACAGACCCGTGATGGGTATTGTGCAGGACACACTGACAGCTGTGCGCAAGTTCACCAAGAGAGATGTCTTTTTAGAGAGGGTGCGTTTACAAAGCGTTGGGACTGAATTATGAATTTAATGTGCTGGATGTACAAGTACATGAGATTCATGCTAATGAAGAGATATGACCTTCTGTTTCCTTTTGTGTGCTTTGTTTTAGGGTGAGGTGATGAACCTCCTCATGTTTCTCTCTACATGGGATGGCAAAGTGCCCCAACCGGCTATATTAAAGCCTCGACCACTCTGGACGGGCAAACAGATCTTCAGCCTGATCATCCCTGGGCACATTAATGCCATCCGCACACACAGCACTCACCCTGATGAAGAGGACAGCGGTCCTTATAAACACATCTCGCCTGGAGACACTAAGGTGCAGTAGTGCAGCCCCAAACCTGGACATACTTAAGCAAAATTAAGTCTATACATTTTCCTTATCCAATTCATTTTGCAGGTAATTGTGGAGAACGGTGAGCTGATCATGGGGATCCTGTGTAAGAAGTCACTGGGAACCTCAGCTGGCTCTCTTGTCCATATCTCCTACCTTGAGATGGGGCATGACATCACACGACTCTTCTATTCCAACATCCAGACCGTTGTCAACAACTGGCTGCTCATTGAAGGTAACCCCCCCCCCCCCCCAAAAAAAACAAATGGAGATTAAAGCAGTTTTTGTAACCGTGCAAATATTAGGTCACTTGCTTAAATCTATTCTTAATTTATTTACCATCTCGTCTGCTGCAGGTCACTCTATTGGTATTGGAGACTCCATTGCTGATAAGGCTACATATCAGGACATTCAGAACACTATTAAGAAAGCCAAACAGGATGTGATAGAGGTGAGTTGCATATTATGTGTAACTAATATCATGGCTGTCATAAGGCTCTCGTACATGAACGCTGTCATGCATGTTGACTTTTCTTTCTTTTTTTCTCACAGGTCATTGAGAAAGCCCACAACAATGAGTTGGAGCCCACCCCAGGTAACACTCTGAGACAGACCTTTGAGAACCAGGTCAACCGCATTCTGAACGATGCTCGAGACAAGACTGGATCCTCTGCCCAGAAGTCGCTGTCAGAGTACAACAATTTCAAATCCATGGTGGTGGCTGGCTCAAAAGGCTCTAAAATTAACATTTCTCAGGTGAATAAAGACAGTTGGTGTTAATCTTAAATTCAAAGACTCTTTAATTTAAAGTCTAAACCAGAAAATGGACTTTAAAAATGTACATGCAAACATGGTAATGTCAGGATTCACACAATCTGATCAATCTCTATATTGGTTTTCCCTCTTCACCCCATAGGTTATTGCTGTAGTGGGGCAGCAGAACGTTGAGGGTAAGCGAATCCCTTTCGGTTTCAAACACCGCACCCTCCCTCACTTCATTAAAGATGATTATGGTCCAGAAAGTAGAGGCTTCGTGGAAAACTCCTATCTGGCTGGTCTCACACCAACTGAGTTTTTCTTTCACGCCATGGGAGGAAGAGAGGGTCTGATCGACACAGCTGTCAAAACTGCTGAGACAGGTAATGAAAAGGCACATGGACTCAGAAGCTATTGGGGGCTAAGCCTAAATGGACAAGAAACAAGTATTACTATTAAGTTCAGATTACAAGTAAGATGTGTTCTGCAAAATTGCCATCAGTTTTGCCTTGGTTAAAGGTTGAAATTGTATTTATACCTTTTGATTAAATTATTATTTAATTTTTTTTGTCTTTCAGGTTATATTCAGCGTCGTCTGATCAAGTCTATGGAGTCGGTTATGGTAAAGTATGATGCTACAGTCAGAAACTCAATCAACCAAGTTGTCCAGCTGAGGTATGGAGAGGATGGGCTGGCAGGAGAGGCTGTGGAGTTCCAAAACATGGCCACACTTAAGCCATCCAACAAAGCCTTTGAAAAGAAGTGAGTGCTGTTTTTGTGCTCATTGAAATGTTTCCAGGAATGTTAAAAGATTGCCAATAGTTTGAGCTAAATATTATAATAAATAAAACTATAATAATCCAAATCAACAAGGGCAATGCCAATACACAGGTAACTGACTAATGTCATTGACTCAACTTTCCACCTCTTTCTTTAATCATACAGGTTCAGGTTTGACAGCACCAACGAACGAGCTCTTCGCCGCACTCTACAGGAAGATGTGGTGAAAGATGTGATGACCAATGCCCATGTCCAGAGTGCTCTAGAGAAAGAGTTTGAAAAGATGAGGGAAGACCGAGAGATCCTGAGGGCCATTTTCCCCACAGGAGACAGCAAGGTCTGTCCCTTGAGAATTACTTATTTAAGCATCATCAGTATCATATGTCCATAGACCCAAACTGACATGCTTCCCATAGGTGGTACTACCGTGCAATCTGGCCAGAATGATCTGGAATGCTCAGAAGATTTTCCGCATCAATCCTCGGACACCAACTGACCTTAACCCAGTACGAGTAGTTGAAGGTGGGTTAAACACTGACAAGATTTGTACAAGGGTCTGTAGTTAGGATGCCTAAATACAATCCCTTCAGTATATTTTAACAGGCATATAAGATTTGTGTTTGAGTGGGTCTCCCAGCTAAATAAAGACTGCTGCTTGAGGTGGCTAAATAAAGCCTGCAGATGACTGATCCCTTTAGCTTTCCTCTGTCTTATGGCATACCTGTGCAAGCTGATTATAAAGGCCGCTTTTACATCTTTCTGTGTTAACTAAAGAAAAGGCTTCAAACTCATGTGCTTGACAAATTTTTACCTTTTGAGGGGAGGGAGGGCATGAACTTAGACCTTTTAATATAAGCCAAGTTATTCTTCCTTGTCATTATAGTTGCACCACCCTTTACATTTGTAGTCCACAGCATTGTGTTTGTGGCCTTGTAATGATCATGCATTAATATTTTCTGATTTTATTTGTGTAGGTGTTCAAGAGTTGAGTAAGAAGCTGGTTATTGTAAATGGTGAAGACCAGTTAAGTAGGCAAGCCCAGGAGAATGCCACTCTGCTGTTCAACATCCACCTGCGCTCAACCCTCTGCTCTAAGAGAATGACTGAGGAGTTCCGTCTTAGCACAGAGGCTTTTGATTGGCTGCTGGGAGAGATCGAGACCAAATTTAACCAATCCATAGTAAGTAATGCTTGCTGAGTGCAGTTGAATCTCTTCACCTGAATAAATAATGAAATGGAGAATATTAACATCTTATCAATTAGATCAGTTTTTACAAGTGGGCTCATTGGATGAATTGACACTGTTTTCCTCAGGCTCACCCTGGTGAGATGGTAGGTGCTCTGGCTGCCCAGTCTCTGGGAGAGCCTGCTACTCAGATGACCCTGAACACATTCCACTACGCCGGTGTGTCCGCCAAAAATGTCACTCTCGGTGTGCCTCGTCTCAAAGAACTTATCAACATCTCCAAGCGACCCAAGACCCCCTCCCTGACTGTCTTTCTCTTGGGCCAAGCGGCCCGTGACGCAGAGCGGGCCAAAGATATCCTGTGTCGGTTGGAGCACACAACCCTGCGCAAGGTCACTGCCAACACGGCCATTTATTATGACCCCAACCCACAGAACACAGTGGTGACTGAAGATCAGGAGTGGGTCAACGTGTACTATGAGATGCCTGACTTCGATGTGACCCGCATTTCACCTTGGCTGCTGCGTATTGAACTTGACCGCAAACACATGACTGACCGCAAGCTGACCATGGAGCAAATTGCAGAGAAGATCAATGCAGGTGGGCTTGAGATAATTAAGTACATGTTTATACATAGAAATTTAAGTACCACCTCAAAGTCCATCAAACTTTAATCCTTGTCCATCACCTAGGATTTGGTGATGACCTAAACTGCATCTTCAATGATGACAATGCTGAGAAACTGGTATTGCGAATCCGCATCATGAATAGTGATGAGAACAAGTTTCAAGAGGTAATTTGAACTTTCTGGTGTGCACACATAGCTGGTCTCTTCTCTCTATATATTGAATCCTAAATGTTGGATCTTGTGTCCAGGATGAGGAGGTAGTGGATAAGATGGATGACGATGTCTTCCTTCGCTGCATTGAATCCAACATGCTGACAGACATGACCCTGCAAGGCATTGAGCAGATCAGCAAGGTATTTTTCCCTTTTCAACAAGTTCACTTGGGTGCAGACTATTACCTGCCAGCCCATGTGGCAGTGTAGGCATGCTTCAGAGGGTGGATGGTGACTAATGGGGAGTGCTAATTGGTAACTTCGTGCATTATAAAATGACTTCAGATGGCCATAAGATTGGAGCTTAATTTCTTTAACTCTCTGCACTTGTAGGTGTACATGCATCTTCCACAGACAGACAACAAGAAGAAAATCATCATCACAGAAGAGGGAGAGTTCAAAGCCCTACAAGAGTGGATCCTGGAAACAGATGGAGTCAGTCTCATGAGGGTCCTCAGTGAGAAGGACGTGGACCCTGTCAGGACCACCTCCAATGACATTGTGGAGATTTTCACTGTAAGAATTGTTTAATAGTCTAATCCCTGGTTTCACAGACAATGTTTAAGATTAGTTCCAGACTAAAATGCTTGTTTGGTTTTTTTTTTTTTTTTTTTAAACCAAGCAACTAGCACTGATATATCTTAAAATGTCTTAAGATGCACACTGGTAAAAAAAAAAAAAAAATTCAAAGGCATGTTTATAGAAGCTACTTAAATATCCTAATTGAACTGTGGCCTTATCCTGGCTTAATCGAAGCCCTGTTTGTGAAACCAGGTCTAAAGGTTGTAACCTATTAAGTCTTCAGAAATCAAATTCAGAAATGTCTGCTCTTCACCTACAGGTTCTTGGTATTGAGGCTGTGCGTAAAGCACTGGAAAGAGAGTTGTACCATGTCATCTCTTTTGACGGTTCTTACGTTAACTACCGCCATCTTGCCTTGCTGTGTGACACAATGACCTGCAGGGGTCACTTGATGGCTATCACTCGTCACGGTATCAACAGGCAGGACACTGGACCGCTAATGAAGTGCTCTTTTGAAGAGACGGTGAGCTTAATAATTGGCCCCATTTAACATAGCAATAAAGATGGTCTTTTAAAGAACTTAATGTTTAATTTTGTCCCTCTCTTTCTATAGGTGGATGTGTTGATGGAAGCTTCTTCACATGGTGAATGTGACCCAATGAAGGGAGTGTCTGAGAACATCATGCTTGGACAGCTTGCTCCTGCAGGCACTGGCTGCTTTGACCTGCTGTTGGATGCTGAAAAGTGCAAGTATGGCATGGAGATCCCCACCAACATCCCTGGTATCAGTGTTGCAGGACGTAAGTCAAGCTCTCTTTCCCTGGTTTAATTGTTTTATAGCTTTAAATTAAGCCAATACTCATTTGTCCCCAAATGTAAACCTTTGATTAACCATTGCTTTTTCCATTCCAGCCACAGGCATGTTCTTTGGCACCGCCCCCAGCCCTATGAGTGGCATGTCTCCAGCCATGACTCCGTGGAACACAGGAGCCACTCCTGCGTATGGTGCCTGGTCTCCTAGTGTTGGTGAGTGAAGAAATGCTACTTGAAGTTTTGTTTTACAGCTACTCTTATTTACTGTGAGTTATCTTGTATAGGTTTACAGACTCCATTTCATGCCTGTTTTTTTTTTTTTTTTTGCTTTTCTTTCATTAATTTTTTTCATACAGGAAGTGGAATGACACCAGGTGCTGCAGGCTTCTCTCCCAGCGCTGCATCCGATGCCAGTGGCTTCTCGCCCGGCTATTCTCCTGCCTGGTCCCCTACTCCTGGTTCTCCTGGATCACCTGGACCAGCTAGCCCTTATATCCCCTCACCAGGTTACTCCACTGTCCATTTTTGTCTTCTGTTTTTAAGAATAATGAACATTGTTGGTTGTTTTAGTTGGTTGCAAACAACTGTCCTCTTATGCACATCTTTTTTTCTCCTTTCAGGAGCCTTGTCTCCCAATTACTCTCCAACCTCTCCTGCCTACGAGCCTCGTTCTCCTGGTGGATACACCCCTCAGAGCCCTGGCTACTCACCGACCTCTCCATCGTACTCGCCAACTTCACCGTCTTATTCTCCCACCAGCCCGAACTACAGCCCCACATCTCCGTCTTATTCGCCCACATCACCTTCCTACTCTCCAACTTCACCATCTTATTCTCCAACATCTCCAAGCTACTCCCCAACTTCGCCGTCTTATTCTCCGACTTCACCTTCTTACTCTCCCACTTCACCTTCTTACTCTCCCACTTCCCCTTCTTACTCCCCAACTTCACCGTCCTACTCCCCAACATCCCCCAGCTACAGCCCTACCTCCCCGTCTTATTCCCCCACCTCCCCGTCTTATTCCCCAACCTCCCCGTCTTACTCTCCCACCTCTCCAAGCTACTCCCCAACCTCCCCGTCCTATTCCCCAACATCTCCGAGCTACAGCCCCACTTCGCCAAACTACACACCCACATCACCCAGTTACTCCCCAACCTCTCCATCTTACAGTCCCACCTCACCATCCTACTCCCCCACCTCTCCCAATTACACACCAACCAGCCCCAATTATTCCCCCACCTCTCCTTCATACTCCCCCACTTCACCGTCCTACTCTCCATCCAGTCCGCGCTACACCCCGCAATCTCCCACCTACACCCCGAGCTCGCCCTCTTACAGCCCTAGCTCTCCATCCTATTCCCCCACCTCTCCAAAATACACACCCACCTCCCCCTCTTATAGTCCCAGCTCTCCTGAATATACCCCAACATCCCCCAAATATTCCCCCACTTCCCCAAAGTACTCACCCACTTCACCCAAATACAGTCCCACCTCTCCAACCTACTCCCCAACTACGCCCAAGTACAGCCCTACTTCCCCTACTTACTCTCCAACCTCTCCCACCTACACCCCAACCAGCCCCAAATATTCTCCCACCTCTCCAACTTACTCTCCAACTTCTCCAAAATACTCTCCTACATCCCCTACCTACTCTCCAACTAGTCCCAAGGGCTCCACTTACAGCCCCACTTCTCCCGGTTACAGCCCCACCTCTCCGACCTACAGCCCAGCCATCAGCCCTGATGATAGCGATGAAGAAAATAACTAAAGATGGTTGGTGCCAGGGTTCATGCTACTTCCCTGATAGGCACTCTGACCCTGGGATAAAGACTGAAGGAAAGCCACTCAGCTGGGGTCGTTGTGATTTACAGGGAAGACTGAGGAACCTGGGATCCCACATGTGACATCCTTTTTGATTTTTCCTTTTTGGACTTCTTGAACTGTTCTTAAATAGCCTCACTAAACAGGCTTCAGTGGTTGCATCTGTTATATCAGAGGTTTGAACTATAAGCCAAACAAGGCTGCCTTTGTATAGACCGTTTTGGTCGCTCTAAGTTTAGAGAGAGAACTGTAACTCAAAATTGGTGGAAAGATGCAGGAAGTTGACTGTTGGAAGAGAAAGATCATTCATAGTCCTTTTTCCATTGTCATTTCTATCTCCCTTTTCTTTTTCTCTAAAATTCAGTGTTGGATATAAAGGAAATCTAAGAAGTATTGCCAAAAGCCTTCAAACAGAAAACAGTGGATTGTATCTGAAAAGTTTCAAATGAAACCTTGAAAAATCTCTATAACATAAATAGAAAGGGGGGGAACTGACCTTTCTCACATTTTATAGAATTTTTTTTTTCTTGTGTACATAAGCGCTTGTTTCCAGGTCAGAACTGAGAACTGTTTAAATATTAATGTTGATTTGTCTAATTTGAGTTAACTCATAAAAAGTTATTTCTAAAGAAACAGGTGGCTGGAAGTGGCTGTTTATTAGAAACGTGTTGAAGCTGACACGCATTGTGCAGATTAAAAATGTCTTGTAATACTGTAGTCTAATGTATGCCAGCCCATGACATGGGTAAAAGTGTTGTGTAGTGATTGCCCTCTTCTGTAGGAATCGGAGAGAGGGAATGGATGCTTGATTTAGGCATCAAATTTCTATTAAATTGTCCCCAAAAGATGCAAGCCTTATATCCTTCACCAGCATCTGCCCAGTAATTTACAATTTCAATAACTGCAAAAAAAAAAAAATGGTAACAAGGTCTTGTACCTCTGAGCACACAGAGTGTGAGGTTGTTACCTTTTTGGTTTTATTTTTCTTTTATCCTAAGAGTGGGGTTAAAGCATGGCTTTGCATAAACTGCACCATGTTAAAGTTTTTTAAACCACCTAGGTCTAAATCTTACGAGACCTTCCCTGTCCTCAGCACTCAACCCTTTAATCTAGCAAGTGTATAATTGTTTTTCTGATATTTGCATCAATAATTAGAACTGAATCTCTTGTGTGAATTACTGAGGAAAAGCATTTATTTTACACTATTTTTCTTGCGCTGGCTTCTTTGTTGGGTCAGCTTTGCGTTTTGGATTAAGTGCTTGGGGTGGGGGAATAAGGTGCAGTTTGGATTTTCATTTGAATATGCACTGTTTCATATCTGGCGTCATTACGCCCTTAGATCTTGTGGGGTTTTTTTTGTTAACCTAAATTTTGTCAGCTGATTCTGACAGTCATCTTATGCTTGAACTGTAGAGGGCGACAAAGACTGATTTGACTCCGGTGTTAGTGTTTGTTTTTTTTACCTAAAAGCAAGTGGTGCCTGTGGTTCCCTCAACTCACTCTTCCAATTGGACTTTTGTAGTTGCAGGAGGTTTTGTTGACTTGTAAAATAATTTTTTTGCTCTTGCATAATTCAGCTTTAGATTTAAGGCCTTAGATTGCATTTAGGGAGAGCAGTTCTGACAGTGTCTCTTTAATGCCCTTGTTTGCCTTCAGTTTCATGGTTGTTCCAAACAAATCCAGTTAATACTCTGTACCCAGGCTCCCAGTAATAGTGTGTGTGTGAGTGTGCAAGTGTGTGTGCATGATGGTATAAATGGAAAAAAAAAACAGGGTTTTCTTGAGTTTGAGTAATAACTGGGTCAGGTTTATGGGGAAATGAGAATTTAAATTAAGAGAAATTGCCACTGTATAGAAATCAATCTGATTACTTCATTCTCTGTATCTGTTTTGTTTGTTTTTGACTTAAAATAAAAAGTTTGACTAAACTATTGGTCAGTTGTATTTTATTTTTTTAACATGGGTGTTTAAATGTTCAATTTTCACCTGAAAATTAAAAAAAGTTACAGACTCGTGACATTTAGTCAGGGGTTTTAAATGACAAAAGGAGTAAGAGACTATTTTGGCTTGGCTGTCCTTTTAATGATTACACTGCATTTCCTTAAATGTGAATGAGTTTTGCAGAACGTCACTGAATTAAAGAACTGGAAAACTATGTCATTGTTCACTTAAATTTGGCATCACAAGACTTTATTCAATATAGACTGTTTAGGTTTTAACTTATTTACAGTCTAAAAGATATAAAACGATTTCCAAAAGTGCATCACTCGATTTTGCATGCTCTATCAAATTCCCCATTTTAAATTTCTATGTAAGGAAATGCACAAATTTCTCATCATACATAGGGATGCCTCTTGTTCTCAAGAAGCTGATGTTACAGACATTTTATGCTTTACTGGTTCTTGTTTTTAATAAATTCCTGAAACCACAGACTAGCCCCTGGTCTTCCTGTGCTCTTGTGCATGCAGTCACAGCCATTGTGTGTAAAGTTGACATAACTGTTAGCTGTGACTTCCAGCTCTGTGATCGGATAAGCCTTGAACCTGGAAAGCCTGTATATCTACTTTATTATATTAATTTGTTTTGTGTCCATAGGCAAGCCCTGACATAATTTATGAATGCTTTGTTACTGACTGGGTGTGACTTGTATATGTAACAGGAGAAACAGAAACCCCTCTGAGCTGGCTAAACATTATTTTTTGATATTTTCTTCTCTTTTTAGTCCGTAGTCCATGAGGGGTTTCCTGTAGTCAAATTTATTCAAAACAGGCAAATCATTTGTTTAACTTTTAACAAATCTGTGAATTTCACTCTCGTGTGCTCTTGTCCTTTTTTATTTTTTGACATCTGTTTGTTTATGTGGGGGTGTATTTCAAAGGGCTGGGCCAGAATGCAGGAAGTGACTTTGTACACAGTCTCTCCTCTACAAATTCTCTTCCTTTCTTTCTAAAAACTCTGCAGGGTCCTCTAACTTCAGCAACAACAGCAAGGTAAGCACTGAAAATCTCTAAAAATCTCTAAAAATGCTCAGAAATTCACGAATTATACATGCATAACCCTCAAAACCAGCCCTCTGTACAGCTGATTTCCTGTTATGCCAAATTCATTCATTTTTAAAGAAAAGTAACTTAAAGCAGAGTGAATTTTAGGTAGGAGAGAAAATGCCACACCTTAGTTTCACATCTAGCTTATTTCTTAAAGTAGCCTACTCATTTTAAATTCAAAAGTTAGTTAAAAATATATATATTTTGCACATTCTGATTTTGACTTGATCTTGAATTTTTATTTATTATTAAAAAAATTTAAATAGAGAACCTGAGCTTCCCAAAT
Organism: Rutilus rutilus; assembly: GCF_951802725.1. Classification (NCBI taxonomy): domain Eukaryota; kingdom Metazoa; phylum Chordata; class Actinopteri; order Cypriniformes; family Leuciscidae; genus Rutilus; species Rutilus rutilus. The sequence continues at coordinate 22,623,245 of NC_140224.1, forward strand.
GAAATGAAATGCAGAACAGAAAGAGCTTGTCATTTTTTGTATACAATCCTTCCATTGAGTGATACTCATTTTGTCGAACTTCATTGCAGTTCTATCTGAGAATTCATATAAAATATTTGTATGGCTTTGTCTTGCAATTTATCTGTTCGATCTAGTTCGCATCGATCTACTTGTCTCCTTATATGAGATAGCCTATATATGCTATATCACATATCAGTGTGACTTATCAACCTCTTCATCAGTTCTTTCCATCTCACTTCTCTTTTTAATTTATTATGACACTGTGATAATTTATGCTACAAGATCATTTCGATTTTTGTAATTTATTATGCCAGCCAAGCGCCTAGCCTACAGTTTATTAAAAATTATTACATATATCAATAACTGTTTTGACTTATGGTTTTGCTTACATCTAGTTCATAGTTTCTGACCATAAAGTTTGTCTACATTGACAGGTAATTTGCGTATTATAATTTATAAGCCACTAGCCCAAGCTCCTTGTTAGCTATATCTAACTTGTTACTAAAAGTATCAGATTTAAACCAAAAAAAGGAGTCCAAATTAATGAAAGATAATTACATCCACCTCTTTCTGGACACCGTAACTTTTTGTCTTAGAAACCAAAACCATGTTTTACCGTGTTTCCTCCATCAACTCCTTCTGATGAGTGGAGGAAAGATGGATGGCGATTATCACGCTAGTGTTTAGCGTTTGTCAGGCAACCCGACTCTTCTCGGTGTGGGGCGTCTTCGGCAGGGCCGCTCGGATTATTCCCCCGTGTCCAGTTACTGGACACATATAAGCTAACCAGGCCAGGTGAACTCTCACACTCACACACACACACTGGAAAAGGCAGAATGGAGCCGGACTCGGAAAGCATGCCGGAGCAGGCCGAAGGGGTTTTACAGTTAAGTGGACTAGCGTTTCTTAGCTTTGAGTGCTCATCACACTCTTTACTTAAGGGAGGCTATTAGCTTCTACTGTCTTCACATTAGTCGCATCCACTATCCTGCGATGATGTACCTGTATGTTTGTCATATTTGATGATATTCTGTAATAGATAGCCCAGCCTACTATTGTTTTCAGAGCAATGACAATCTTGAGTCAGTACATGTGTGATCACTGTTTAAAACGGAAAGTTCTGTATTTTGTCATGCTAAAATGCTCAAATCAACATATTTTGAATACATTTTATGTATAAAATAGGCTGTATTTTATATATATAAATATATATTTTTATTTTCAACTATAAGTAAACCACACGTAGGGATGATTTATTTAGATAAAGGCATCCGAAATCACATAATTTTCTACTATAGGCTAGTCAGCAAAAAACAGTATGTGACAAAAGAAGTATGTCTGAATTCAGAGTAGCCTACTCAAAAGAGTAGGCAAAAAGTACACCGATGATCTACTTCTGATGAGATTCTGAAGTGTGCATGCCATGCACGCTTTACTATCCCATGAGGCCATAGGATTTATGAATGGCAGTGTTGGAGTAGTGAAGTAACTGCCAATGGTGTGGCAGAGGGGGCGGGACTATTGTCTGGTTGGCCAATGGCAGATGGGGGGAGTGTTCAGGAAACATGTCTGAAAACAATCCCCACATTTGATTATGCCTTCTTCTCTAATATAGTACATGAAAAGTAGTTTGTGACATTAGTATGCCTGAATTAGTAGTATTCATAGGTGAAAAATACCAGGGCGAACTGCGCATGTAATGTACAACTTTGAATGGCAGGGAAGTGATGCAATTGATGTCGTAGATACGTAGAACAGTGCACATGGCTGTCGTATTTTCGGACTGCGTTCATACATACTTTTATAGAACATAATTTTTTACAGTTGCAAATTAGGGTCTTAAAATGTGATGCCTACTCTTAAGCTACATCTGAAATGACATACTGAGTAGGTCTTTGGGACCGTTTAAAAGTATCTTCAATATAGTATGAATTTGTGTAGTATTAATGAAATCCTGACTTACTACATCTGCCATGTTGTCATTGCCATGTTATGTTTTATGAATACTGTAAATTCAGACATACTACTCTACATGTACTGTTTCGCCTACTAAGATCATTCATATGCAGGGTGACAGTATGCAATTTCAAACGCATTCTTTTTGAAATTCTGCTTGGTGACGCTAAAATCACAGTTACACACTTCACCATTAAAAATATATCTTTTTTTTTATAGTATATATATATATTTATATTATTGTGGTTATGTTTAATGGTAATGCATATGGAAAGAGATCATTAGACCATCTGGGATTTTGTGAATGAATGCCTGTTACATCCAGTTATATCACATAAGTATATTGGGTCCATGTTTTCCCTACATTCTCAAAGAACTTGCAGAAACTTGCAAATCATCACAGGAAACAGATTGTGCCAGCTTGCTTGTTCTTTGCCCTGTGGTTCTATGTCACTGTAGTTGGGCATTTCTTACACGCTAACGGTCATTTTTTGCTTAAGCTGAGACACTTTCACATCAGCTTCCTCGATAAAACAGAATGAATTGCTGTTTTACACCACGCTTTAGTGTGAGGGTGAGGTGTTAAATTCCTCGATGAGGTGGAGCATTGTGAACACTGAGGCCATTGCTTGTTCATGACTTTTGTCAGATGAATTGCTTAGTCAGCATGAAACTGAAGTTGAGATAGTCTTTTCCCTATTGTGACTTATATCCGACCCAAACAGCTTCTTGAAAAAGAAAAAAAAGTAGGTTGGGACTTGATTTTGTCCCTCTGGAAATGATCGGATCATTGTGGTTTGCTATTGCTGTCATGTCATGTGAGTGACAGGTTGCCCCACGCCTCGTGCAAGTAAACACATCATTAGAGAAGAGAAAAGAAAAAAGATTTTGCAAGAGTGAGGGGAAGTTATTTTGATAAAAGATTACGAGAACACATGAAAAAAAAAAAAATTGTATGGTTAATAATTTATAATAAATACTGCAATATTCCATGAAAAAAATTAAGAGCCCACCTTGTTGGAAATTTACACAAACTCCGCCCACCATTATCTGATTGAGCCAAACAAAATGACAAAAGAAATCCTGTTGACAACAGAATCAGTGGCGTGGAGGCGGGTAACGTCAGCTTTTGATGCGACCAATCCGGTAATTGAGGGAATAAAGTGTTTAACGGGTATAAATAAATACTAGGCCTACTTACATTTAGTGCAAAGAAAATACTGCTAATTTTGATTTCATGGGGACTTTAATGTTTAGCTGTAACAGGACCAGGTTAAATAAAATCTCTACTCATTCTGAAGAGGTTTTATGACTGAAACTGTCTATCTCGCTTCTTTTCTTAATAACTGTTTTTACTACACATTGCAGTAGCTACATCTTATATCTTCTCTCAAAATTACAATTACTAACAAGTGGAATTTAAATTTAGCCTGTCATACATTTTTAAAACCGATTATAAATTTGTATCATAAAGTGAACTTGGAATAGCTACAAATGAATCATAGTATTTATTAGGGGTTGTTCCCTGAGGCGTCATGTCCAACTGTGACTAAACAGAATATATGGACTGAAGGAACCGATAAAGAGGGAGGAGCAGCCAGCAGTGCAATTTACCCTTTGTCGCTGTTTCATATGTGTTCACAACAGTAACTATGTGAGCAAATAGGATGCATTCTTTGGTGTTGTGAAACTGGACGTGTCTGACTCTCTGTATGGCATGTCTTGGAGTGACATAAGAGGCCTCTTTAAATGAGAGTGAAGTAATGCAGAGCTCCTCTCAGTGTCAGACCATTACAAGAAGAGCCTAATTAGACTGATTGATTTATTTTTACCATGCCAGTTTATTTGCAGCGCCAATGTTTATGTGCTTGTCAAAGATGATATCCTATCTTATATTACCAATAATTGATTTAGTCAGGTTTCCATTCGAATTAAAACATTTGATAAGAAAAGATGCTTGGAAGACTTAACAGTTCACATTCATTATTGACAAGTAAGAAAAACACAGCTCTCTTTTAGCCTGTATACTTCAGTTCATTTTCATATGGCTTATGTCAGCTTTATTAAGAATAATAGAACCAAAACTCATCCCCAGGCTAACATATCTTTATTGTCTTGAGTGTTTTATTGGCAGTAGTGTGCTGGAATCTACATATGTTTTTATGTGAGCCTCCAACACACTGACACTGTCTGTAGTGTCCAAACAAACAGATTTCCAGAATCCAAACCATGTGTTTTGGCAGTCAGGTTACTGACAGGTCAGAGAACCAATCAGATAACAGCAGTCTTTAACTGATAGCTCTCTTGGCAAATTAGTGAGAGGAGCAGAGCTACAATAGAGTACCCATCGGGCCAAAAGCCAAATGACTAGTAGGGTTTTATTATGAAGCATGCTGCTAGGTTTTGGGTTTTCTCTTTTTTTTGTGCAAAATGTTGTGCAAAAAACATTTAAGTTAGGTGATGGAAAAACTGCGACAAAAGAATAACAGTTCATCAACTTGTGAAAATAAATATTTCCTGTTAAAGAAACATGTAATATGAAATCTTTTCTTCTCTTTTTAAATTAAAAGATACACTTTCTGTACCTAAATATACAGTACACTACCGTTCAAAAGTTTGGGGTCAGTACGATATTTTTTTTTATATATACTTTTGTTCAGTAAGGTAAAGTGAGAGTAAAGACTTTTTCAAAACCATTCCATATCAATTAAATGCTGATCTTTTGAACTTCGACAGAGCTTGATGATGTGACAGCCTAGATATGCAGCATTATGGACGCAGCCTTCAAATTGAGAAGCACCCTGTGTTTCCTAACCTTGTTCCTGATTCATCTCATCAACTCATTAGGATATTTAACACTGGAATTCTCCAGGAACAGGCCTGGTAAACACTGACCTCAAGTCACAGGCAATTACAGCTTCCAAAACATAGTTCAGGACAAAGAATGAATCTTTTTATTAATCCATAAATCAGATGTCTGCTGCTGCCCGTAGTCCTTCATTTTTTGATCCAGTCCTCTCTTGACAATTTGTTCTGTCTCTGCAGAATGCTCCGATTTCAGGCCGCTCCAGGGCAGTTTGGGGACGAGATTAGGCAGCCGGGACTGAGATGTTGGCGAGTGGAGAAGATGAAGGCTGTTCCTCTGGATAAAGCTGAGGTGGGGGCTTTCTTCAATGGTGACTCCTACCTTGTGCTGGATAACCGGGGTGACCAGGGTGCAGACCTCCACATGTGGATTGGTGAGATGATAGCTGCTGATTTTCTCCATTGGTTAATTTTGTCGCTTTCAGCTATGCAGTCTGAAATACACGGGATACACAATTTAGTATTTGATGACATCATTTCATACTTTTATTATTAACATCATATGGCAAGTAGGGTTCTGTATTTTCTTTTAATGATGGTTTTAAAGGGACAGAACATGTGGCCTGAAAACACATTAGAATGCATCAACAGTTGCAATGTCAGTAGTATATGTGTATCCGACCTGTTCAGAGCGGGATTCGAACCGGTGTCTCCAGCATGGGAGGCGGGCTCGCTAATAAGGAACGTTAGAAACAATGGCCGCTAGTGTCAGCACGCCTCTTGAGGCCAGGGGAGTGAGGTTTACAGGCACAGCTCTTACTGGGCTACGTTTATTAAACTCACCCCCCAAACCTCACGCCCATCCGGGTCACGGCACCAAATGTGACCTGTCCTACTCAACACACTCCAAGTGGGATTCGAACCTTTAGCTCCCAGGTTTGAAAAAGGTGGACTCGTCGACTGCCAATTCATAATAAACTTTATTCACCCATCCGTCACTGTGGATTTGCCGTAAGATAATCGTTAAATGCCTTGAGACATCATGAATCATCTTAAGAGCTTGTATAAAAGAAAAACCATCAAAAGTTGAAGTTTTTGTTAAAAAGGGAACACCACAGCCTTCTTTCTCTGGTTTCTCTAATCATGAGAACCGATTTCAAAAATATTTATTTTGATGGTAGGGAGACCGGGGACGGTTGCAACACTTTTTGCATTTCTCTCAGTTACTCAGAGACTATTTGGACTAGACCAACCAAATTTGGATATATTAAACTTAAATCTGTCTGCTAATTACCGATACCATTTAAAGATGATTACACATGACATATCGTTCACAGTATTTATTTGAATGGAAGAAGCCAGATGTTGCAACTGACCCCAACCCAGGGGACGGTTGCAACACGTTAAAAATACCTTAAATTTCACTAATTAACTTTAACTTTGTGTCTCAATTAGCCTTAAATTTCACTAATTAACTTTAAATTTGTGTCTCAATTTATTTATTTAGTCATATTTATCAAATAACAGTTATTGAGTTTTGTTGGTTTATGTGTAGAACATATGCCTACATAGATTCAGTGTGCAGGTGTTACAGATGCTATTCAATCTCTTCATATTTCAGTGTCAGGATGAATTGAACAATTTGCAATGCAACAAACTTTTATTAAACATGCAATTTATAACTTGTTGCAACTGTCCCCAACCCTATCAGCCATGACAGAACATCATATGCCTGCTAGACACACTGACTTTGACACATGCTAACCATGTCACTTAGAAGTCAACAAAACAATAATTCAAACTAAGTAAGTTTTGATTCATTCATACAAAATGTCAGGACAGGATGACAAAAATACATCTCATGAAAAAAATTTTGTTTTCAAGTTTTGTTCAATAAATGCAGCAGCAGATGTTGAATATGTCTTCTTGGTGGGGGGAGGGTGCATGTGCAGTATGAGTGTCATCATGTTGCAATCATCCCCTGTTGCAACTGTCCCCGGTCTCCCCTAACTTTGCAACTACATGTCAGCTAACTCTCATTAGAGCATTAGTAGACTGTATGCTTAATATCTGCTAACTCTTTATTGTGATGATCCTCCAACAGACATTCTACTGACTATAAGTAACTTTGCAACTACGTCTACTTATTCTAACCCCAACCCTGCCAGTCTACTAGTACTCTACTAACACTCTAATGAAAGTTAGTAGACATGTAGCTGCAACCTTATTGATAGTCAACATAATGTGTTTAAAGGACCATTAAAATAAAGTGAAACCAATATTTTTGCTTTTCTCATGCATAGAAAGCCCAAGTTTTATTAAAACGCCCATCTTGCCAGAATCCCCTCCTTTAATTCACTAAATTCACCATCATACTAATGACTAAAGTAAATTGTCATTATTTACTTACAATACTACAATTAAAAAAAGACCCCAAGTTTATTTCTTTGTTACTTTTGAAGCTGGACAGACATGGTCACCATGAACTGTTTTTTTTTTAAATGGAAAAACGATGCACAAAAAGTCTTAAATGTTTTTATACCACTTTTTTATTCATTTAAATAAAAAATGTTATTATTATTTTGATTTATTTTTTATTTTGCAGGTGTTAAAGACATGGTCGCTATGGTTGTTTTATGGGGAAAAAAGATGCACAAAGATTCTTAAAAAAATGTTATGTTCCATAGAACAACATTGCAGATGGCATGAGGATATACATAACTAGAAGTGAAGCCAGGGTCAGGGTCAGTCAGTCATGATTATTGTGGTGGTATGGGGTCTGAAAGATTGAGACAATAGCCTGTTGAGATAAACGATACGCATGATCACACAGTCGAGTGGACCTGACCCAGTCTGAGTGAGTGCACAGAAAGTTGGGATAGAACGGCTGTTAGACAGGAGAGAGGGGTGAAGAGGGAAGACTCCCAAAGGAAAAAGGCATGGGCGTGTGTTTTCATTGGTCATTAATGTTTCAGCAGGCCTGTGACAGGACTTCAGTTAGGTCTATTGTCTTATGGTGTATCCGGTGCTTTAGGTAACACTAAGCAGGTTGTCAGCATGATGAGCCATCTTCTCTCATGCCTTCTCATTAACCATCCCTTATCCATAAACACCCTCAATCCATCTCTTCATTACTCAGAATCCCTGGTCTCAGTTCCTAACCCAACCATATCATTCATTCATAATGAACCTTCTATCGCAGAGACAATACCTCCGTGTTCTACACGTCTACATACCAGAAAATCATGATTATTCTGGTCATGATTGAGATGACGATTGTTTTACAATTACTCATTGACTTTGAAAACATCATGCTTTATTTATTTATTGCATTTATTGAGCCTTTTAACCGCATATTTCCTTGAATCTTAAATATAAAAAAGTAATAAATAATAATATATGCACTTTTCAATTTTGGAAACATCATGCATTTATTGAACCTGAAAAGTCTTTTCAACAGCATATTTCCTTGAACCTCAAAAATAAACATATTTCATTGCTATATATAATAAATTGCTATGTATGTCATATCATCATTGCTAAACGAAATTCAGCGCAAGAATCATTTTATCTTAATTATTTTTTGTCATTGTAGAAAGAAAAACTAATAACTTTTAAATACATTTTGATCATTCACCCAAGCCCTACCACAAATGGCCTTCCATTTAAGTCAAACAGTTTCAGCACAGAAAACGGTTGCTCAGGGGTTCAGAGGAAGTGGCTGTGTTGGTGGCGTATCACACAGGACAGAATTGTGTAAAATTGCACACACACACAGTGTTTGTTGAAAGAACGTTCTTCCTAATTGCTTTCTCTTATTTGCATTTGCTGACCTTTTTATTGGCTGCATGTAAGAGAGGAAGTTTGTAAAGTGAATTATGTGAGTGGATTCCATACTTTTAAATGATTGGGTAACACTTTACAATAAGGTTTCATTTGCTAACATAAGTTTAGTTAACATGAACTAACAATAAACAATACTTCTACAGCAATTGTTAATCTGAGCTAATGTTAATTTCAAAATAGTCAAAAGTAATTTTTGTTAACATTAGTTAATGCACTTTGAACTAACATGAACAGACAATGAACAATTGTATTTTATCAACTGATGTTAACGGGTTAATAATATACAGCTCAGTGCTCATAGTTACTTCATGCACTAACAAATGCATTCATTAATGTTAACAAATAAGACCTTATTGTAAAGTGTTACCGATTATCCAGTATATATTAATTTGGTAACACTGACTATACAATAAAGTTCATTAGTTAACATTAGTTAACTACATTAATAAGCATGAACTAATAATGAACTGCACTTATACAGCATTTATTAATCTTTGTTAATGTTAATTTCAACATTTACTAATACTTTATTAAAATATTGTTAACATCAGTTAATGCACTGTGAACTAACATGAACAAACAATGAACAAAAAAGTATTTTTGTTAACTAACATTAACAAAGATTAACAAATACAGTAACAAATGTATAATTCATAGTTAGTACTAATAATGCATTAACTAATGTTAACTAATGAACCTTACTGTAAAGTGTTACAATTCATTTTCAATAAAATTTTTATGACCCCCTTTAGTCATTCCGTTGCACTTTATTTTACAGTACGTGCACTTTCGTCTACTTGCCTAAAAAGTACCTGGGAATATAAGGTAACTACATGGGTTAAAGGGCTAGTTCACCCAAAAATGAAGATTCTGTCAGTAATTACTCACCCTCATGTTGTTCCAACCCCGTCAGACTTTCGCTCATCTTCGGAACACAGATGAAGATATTTTTGATGCAATCTGAGAGCTGTCTGACTCCTTCATAGGCTTCAAGGCAATTTCATTCTGCCAGTCCAGAAAAGTTAGTCAAAACATCGCTGAAATAGTCCAAGTGACTACAGTGGCTCAACCTTAAGTTTAAATGAACTAAAGTCTTACGGTTGGAACAACATGAGGGTGAGTAATTACTGACAGAATTTTTATTTTTGGGTGAACTAACCCTTTAAGGTTAGGTTTAGGGGGAAGTTCAGGCCAGGGTTAGTTCCTAGTTATTACCCAGTTATTGCAATTACTATATTAAGTATATATGTTAATAAGGAACAGGACTGTAAAATAAAGTGCTGATGTTGCACTTACATGTCTCATATTAGTAGAGTATTATTAGACTGTCTGCTTAAAATCTGCTTACACTTTATTTTAATGGTCCACCAACAGACATTCTACTGACTATAAGTAACTACGTCACCTTATTCTACTAACCCTAACAATCTACTAATACTCAACTAATACTTTGAGAGTTAGTTGACATTTAGCTGCAATGTTACTTATAGATTGTCTAAAGGGCCCATCAAAATAAAGTGTAACCTAATTTTCTCTCTTCCTCTTTCTCCCTTTCAGGAGAGAAATCGTCTCGTGACGAGCAGGTAGCTTGTGCCATGTTGGCTACGCAGCTGGATAACTTCCTGGGAGGAGATCCAGTCCAGCACAGACAGGTTCAGGGCTATGAGTCCCCAGAATTCATGAACCTCTTCCCTCGAGGAGTCAGCTACAAGGTGAGATGTGTTTGTGTGTGTTCACATTCTCTCACATGTACACAAAAAGGGTTTATATCTAAATGAACTGATTGTTACAGTAGTACTGGATGCATCTTTATTTCAATTAAAGGGTTCTTATGTTCCTTGCATAGTCACGCTATTCTGTTTGTACAGGAGGGAGGTGTGGAGTCTGGCTTCAGAAGAACACAGTCTGGATCTGGACCCATTCAGAGGTTATACCAAATCAAAGGGAAGCGCAACATCAGAGCCAAGGAAGTGGATTTGAGCTGGCAGAGCTTTAACAAAGGGGACTGCTTCATACTCGACCTGGGCGAGGTTTGTGCCTGTCTGTTTGACTTTTGCTATCCCAGACAGCAACATATAGTGTCGGCCCAGATCCGGCCCACATCCAGTACACGTGGAATCAACACGTACCAGATGTGGGCCGGATCTGGGCCGAAACTATGTTGCTCTCTGGGTATGTCTCTCTATACACTTCTGTTTGGGTTCAGTATGTTTTTTGTTGTTCGTTCATTCGTTCGTTTGAAAGAAATTATTTTATTCAGCAAGGATGCATTAAAATGATCAAAAGTTACAGTAAAAAAATGCATTTATTTGATCAAATAAAATGTAAACTGCTCTGCATTGTACAACACTGCATATCAACAAAATATAATGTAGCAGTTATTTGAAATAAATTTTTTATAATTATTATAAAATCTTTTTATTCTCTAGATAATTGTGTCATGGATAGGATCTCAGGCAAACATCTTTGAGAAGCAGAAGGTGCGGGAGATCGCCACTCTGATCAGAGATACAGAGAGACACGGCAAAGCCCAGATCACTAACATCAATGAGGGAGAGGAGACACAGGAAATGCTACAGGTAACAACAGGCCATACATACCGTATATTTTTCTACTCTGCGTCAACTCCACCCTTTATGATTCTTTAGCTTTACACTTCACTTTAATCCTTTTAGTTAAGTCTGACGTCCCATGCCACAATGCTACAACAACAAACAATGCTAATATACACCCACGGCGTGCTGTAGTAAAACCAAAAAATCATGATCCTAACCTTTATCTCCATACCGAAATCTCAGTAGGCCAGACAGTGATTCATCTGTTCTGAATTGTTAAAATATTGGTATCTGGAGACAGCAGTGTACACCGCAAGTTTTTAAAAGCTTAGCTTAAAGTTGTGCTGTAAATTAATAGTGCTCATAAACAACTGTTTTCTTTTTTTTAAGAAAAGCACTTATTTCTTTTCTTTTTTTGCTCTCAAATTAAAGGCCAGAATGAAAAAATCTGAAAGAACAGCATACTTTTAACATATTTTAAATAAGTAAACAGTGAATAAGTACTTTTCAGAAAATCATTAGTTCTTCTAAAACACAGCGGAACACCATTTTGCCATTATTTCAGTTAAAATCACTGATCATAAATTATAAACAGTTAATTATTTTGTTAACAGTTTACATTTATAATAATATAACATATAACATAATATGCATATTTTTAAAGGTTGATCACTAAATATTCTTTCTTTATCCAGTGCAAAATACAATTTTTGACATTAAATGTCATGTTTATGAATACTGTTTTTTGCCGATGAGCTCTGACTGTGTTTCTCTCATCCTCTCTATCTTCTGTTATAATAAACAGGTTCTTGGTCCAGTGCCAGAGCTGAAAGAAAGCACTCCAGAGGAAGACAGTCAAGCAGATGCATCAAATTCCGCCTCCCTCTACAAGGTACCACAACTCTGTTATGTGTTAGGCTTGTGTTAATCTAAACCAGGTGTTCAAAACTGAGCTCCTAGATGCTACATAATTGTAGTTTTCAAATAAGCCTTAATATGCGTTTAATTAGGGTTGAAGCTAAAGTGCAACGCTGTGGACCTCTAGGAACTGAGTTTTGCGCTCCTGATCTAAACTGTAGAAAGTCCATAGCTGTGTTTGAAATCGCCCCCCTATACCCTCATTCACGTTTCCCTATATTAATCCATTATTATAGTCCATTTGAAGAAGTGAATGAAAAGGATTGAGCAAATTCGGACTGGAAGGGCTGCCACTTTTGCATAGTATGCTTGCTGTTTAATAGCAGCTCCAGTAGTAAGATGAAAAGATTTATCTTGAACTCTGTCATTGAAACTATGTATAAACCTTAATTAAACAATTTAATAATTAAAAAGAAATTTATACCTGTATGATATTACGCTGTACCCACATTGGACCAACGGTTTGAAAAATGGATGGATGGATGATCTTCTGGCGAGACGTGGGAATTCATTCGGCGTGACCCTCACAGTGCATTATGGGTATTCTCTAGCCGTTGAGTGTACATCGGTTGTACACTCGTTATTGCGGTGCATTACGGGATTGAATGAGTCCACTCGATAACATCCAATATGGTTTCGGACACCACTACAAATGACTGTCCCCTCCAATAGTGCCCTATTTAAGAGGGCGATTTCGGACACAGCCCTTGAGACTACAGTACATGTGGATGTTCGGATGAATCCTTGCCATGAGGAATCTAATCCATACCTATATTTGCTCAATGCACATTTGTTTAAAAAATTCCTAAAAGGTCCAGCAAACATATCATTTATGTTTCATGTGCATTCAATCTGGAGAAATTGTCATTTCTTTATAGGTTTCAGATGCAACAGGGTCAATGAAGTTGACCAAGGTATCAGAGAAAAGTCCATTTGCCAAGGACTTACTGGTACGTGATGACTGCTTTATCCTGGACAATGGGGCCAATGGAAAGATCTTTGTTTGGAAAGGTAAGAAAAATTGTACATGCATGTCACAATAACAAAATAAGTGTCTGGATGAACAAATCACTTATATTCTGTATATAATAAGTAAGATTTGTTCAGCTAGGACGCATTCAACAGTGAAGACAATTATAATGTTGCTAAATAATTCTATTTCAAATAAATGCTGTTCTTTTGAACTTTCTATTCATCAAAGAATCCTGAAAAAATAAAGATTACAGTTTCTACAAAAATATTAAGCAGCACAACCATTTTTAACTAACGTAATGAGAAGAAATGTTTCTTGAGCAGCAAATCAGTATATTAGATTGATTTCTGAAGGGTCGTGTGAAACTAAAGACTGGAGTAATGATGCTATGACCTATGACCCAAACCTATGAATGGTAGTATACATGCATGCATACATAGGTTTCATAATTGAAATGTTTTCTATGATTCTCAGGAAGTGGAGCGAACGCAGAAGAGAAGAGTGCTGCTCTGAAAATGGCAGATGACTTCATCCAGCAAATGAATTACCCCAAGATGAAAACACAGGTCTGCACTTGTAGAATTACTCTTGTGTTTTAAATTTTAATATTAAAAGTTTGCAAAGTTTGTCATTTATGCACCAGTACCGACCCCTAACAGAACTAGAAATGTATTGACCCAGGAATAATGCTGTGTTCAAGTCATGTCGAAAAGATCGTATTTACGAGTTGAACGCACACGAACGCCATCACAAAGTCGTAAATACGAGTGGGAAGCTCTGGATTTTCTTGGGGGCGTGGCGGAATAACACAATGTTTATAGGTATTTAGCAGTGACATTGTCAGGCTTTTTTATTTACAACAAAATAAGCTAATTCCCTGCACAAAATGTAATTGCATTGTAATATAACAATATAATATGTAACGATGAAGTTCACAGTGGCTTTATAAATTAATAAAAAACATTAAAAAGCAAAACACACCTAATGTACATTCTTTGTTTCTTTTGTAGAGTTTAAAAACCTTGTGTAGTTAATAAAGAAAAGGTACATCGCCAACTTGCGAAAGTGACTTGAACGGACCAGACGCTGTAAGCACTACTTCTCAACTCGTTAATACGAACTTTTCAGGAGGACTTGCACCATAAAAAGTCACTTTTGGTCTACAAAAGTATTCTATGAAATACTATAAAATATATTCATTGTGTTTGGTCCGGCCTTTCGAAGCATTACTCAAAAGAACTAAAAAACTGTTGAGTTTATACCCATGTGAATAGATGCCAGATCCTCTAAAAATCGAGTGTTTTTCTGTCTTACAGGTGGAGATTTTACCACAGGGCAGAGAGACTGTTATCTTTAAACAGTTTTTCCAAAACTGGAATTAAACCTCATTTCACTGCATGATCAAAGAATAAACTGCACTCAACCAGTTGTCAAAAGATACTGTAAAGTCACAGAGATATTACATTATAAACAAATGTACAGTTTTATTATTTAAGATCATGCGTATGAATGAGAGAGGCTTTGCTATTTGTCTGTTACCATATTTTTATGTCTTTTAAAAGATGTTTATATTGATCAATACAAAATTTAAATACTTCCTAATAATACTACTACCTTTTTGATTGAGAAAGTCAAATCTATGTTGCAGCCTTGATAGCCACGAACCGCTGAGCAGATGCCACTTCTACTTAAAAACAGAATAATGGTACACATTTTTCAAGCCAGTGCACTATTTCACAAACTCTGTGGAAATTCTTGTGCTTGTTGCTTTTTTTTTTTTTACTCATTTTGTGTATGTAACTGCAGCATGGCAATAAAAATGCATTTGCAACAGGAAAGACTTCTGGGATTATTGCTCAGACTTGCATTCATGCTAATGTCCTGGAATTCCCCTTTAGACAGATAAGAGGACACTGATGTTACGTAAGGGGAGGTAAGGGTCATGTTACCGTGGTTTACATGAACTCATAAATGCAGTTATTGTATGAGAAATAAAAGCTTACTAACTCCAAATTTATAAAGCTAAATTTAAATACACGTGTAGCCTGCAGGTGTGTTAAGAGATATTTTTTATTCGAATGAGAACTATAAAGTTTGATCCATGAACCCATTGGTTTATTTTTATTATTATTGCTTTATAAATCAGAATTTTGGATTAGAGGAGGAATGACATGGTTTTTTGCACGGTTTCAGAAAATGTTCCCCTACTTTCACGTGAACTGTTGCTGTGAACTGAATCATGCTGTGTGATTATTGTGATTAGGGTGTGATATTTAGGTCATGATAAGCAGGGTTGGGAAAAGGTCACAGTTTTAGAATACGTAGATTCTTTCCCCTTACGCACCTGACTTAACTGGGTCGCCTCCTAATCGACGCCCCTAAACATCTGCTGATCGACGTTTCATAATATTTATCCTCTAGCGCATCTCCTTATCGAGTCGGTCAATGTCTTGAACCGTATGAACAGAAATAAAATCTCTAGCGCTCCACTAACTTGCTGCACAGCATTATCTAGAGTTCTAGACAGACTCCAGACAATGCCTTAGAATATGCTTTAGTCACGGCTGGAGGACCTCAGACCAATTTCAGAGAGAATCCCACCAGCAAAAAGAATGCAACCGTTTTTTATAGAACAGGAGCATGGCAAAGGTGACATAATTATACATAATTTTTCTAAAATATGATTGGATCATATGTATAATTCAACAAACCCTACTGTTTCTAGGTATAAGCAAACCCTGATTTCTTGATTATCTCACTTTGTTACTCAAAGTCATGAGTTTATATATTTAGACTTGTGTCTAGTTTAATTTCCTCTTTTATTTATATTTGGACATGATTCAGACACACACACACACCGACTTTGGCCAAAGTGTTGGACACATTTAGGTTGCAAGAAAAATAAATGTTAGTTATGATTAATTAAAAAATCCTTCACATCCCCTTTCAGTTAATGAATTTGAATTGAATTAGGGAAACTCCACAAAACGTTGAATAGTAAATGGAATGACAGAAAGAGGAATTTACTGAATTGCAATTCAAATTCAACAGTCACTCAGCTGGTATTTTCACTTGTGCAGATTCAGGACAAGACATAAATAATGTATTTTAATGTAATTCTAAGTAATTATGTCCATTGTCCCATGATATATAACATACACTTTTCAACCGATAATACATCTAGACAATTTTTTAGTTCAATGTTGTTACATTAACACAGCCATCAAAACTGCACATTGTTCAGCTAACTTTTATAAAATAAATATTATTAGATTAGATTAGATTATAGATTAGATTATTATTTATTTAATCACACCAATCGATTTATGGAAAACACGGTGAACACAAGGAGAGACTTAAAGGTTTATGGATTATAAAATTGAAAATGTCCATTTCAACAAAATGATTATCCAACTCTTATGAAATTTTAGCGTGTTACTGAAATAAAGTTCATGCGAACAGCTATACTTAGCAGTTATAATAATCATAATTTTCCCCACAAAGTTCAAACGACATGTCATTGCCATTACATTTTTGGTTGTGATGATAAATACATGCATGTGAACAAACAACCATAATGAGAAGTTATTTAAATACATTTTCAAGAAATGCATATGATTCAGGAACTTCCTTTAATGGTTTATGAGGTCAGCAGCAGTTGCTCGGTTTACTGGTATTTACCATCATAGCTACTTTTACAATCCTTTGCTATTGAACTTTTGAAGTTGCATAACCTGTTTATAGTCGTATAATATAACCATCCATATTTTATATCTACTGTGTGCATGCAGAGGAAGGATGCCTGCACAAATGTGAGGCCTTTTAAGTATTACGCAAAAGTTTTGCAATGAAATCTGATTAACCACATTGGCCCTCATTTATCATTCTTGCGTAGAAATGGGCGTATATACTGGCGTAAGATTATGCTTACACTCCTCTCATCGCCTGATTTATGAAGCTGTGCGTACCTTTGGAATCCAGGTGTACGCAATACCTGCCCTTGATAAATGCCGCGGTGGAAAACGATCGTCATTAGAATAACACGCCCTTATATCAAGTCTCCGCTTCCCCCACGCCCTCATTTTACGCCATGGACACACGGAAGACGGCAAAGAAGAGAAACTTCTCCGACGTTGGATGAGCAAATGACCTATCACAATGCATTATTTTACAGCACGTGTTTTGAAACAATTAGTATTTAATTTCGTATCACGTCACATGTAGCCTATTGGGGTGAACAATAATGATGTGATGTGATGTGATGTGATGTGGATGTGATGTGGTTACGGACGTGAGCGCTCTGAAAGCGGCATGCTTTAAAACTTTCACAGAGACCTCAAACAGAAAGCACAAAGCCTTTCTTTAAAGCGAATTTCGTTTTGTATTAATTGTATCTTAATTTTAATCAGTGTTTCATTATCCAATTTTCTGGATTTAATAAATAAAAAGTAAATAGCAGAGATAATCACGGAGGCGCCAGCGCCTGAACTGGATAACGTTAAGCTATCATCCATGAACCGAAACTCAACGTATAAGGTAGACTGATCGCCTCACACACCTAAAAAAAAAATAGAAATATATCTATTATCTACAGAAATCTCTACTTTTAAACAGAACCATTCAAAACAAAATAAAATGATGTAGGCCTAATCTGTATGAAATGTGTAGGCTATTTCTCTCCGGCGCGTTCACTACTGCGAAGATCGCGAGTCAGACTTCATCTTTGCAGCCGACACAGAAAACCAAATGTTTTTATTGGTTTATTAAGTAGGCCTACAAACAGGCGAGTTATGAAAAATTGAGTGTGAGGGATTTGTTCACTTCACACAAAAAGATCTTGGAATGAGATGGCTAACTGTAGCCTAGTAGCGTTTAGTCCACTGTCTAATTTAGAGATTTTTTTTTTTTAACCGACTACCGACAACTTTAATCGGTTAACGTTTTTTTTACAGTGGGTCATAACCTATCATATCTTTTAGTTTGTAAGTGCGTTTTGTGGTGTTAGGAATTGTTTTTCTGCGCATTTCCACACTAACTCAAAACGTGCGTAGGCCTACATGTACACCACCTCCTGAGCTGGCGTAGGATTTGAGCGTGCCGTACGCCAACGCCCATATTGATAAATCTCAAAGTCACCGTGGTTTTGGGTGTACGCTGGAAATTTGGTGTACGCACTTTTGATAAATGAGGGCCATTGAGAGCAGGGCACAACGTAACGTTTTTTGACTTTCTCAGTTTGTGTAAATCTACTTAGGGTTCAGAGTATTTATTTTTCCCACATTAATTTCCCACAGTAGTGTGTACAATTATTAATACAGTGTAGGCCGCCTATACTTTTTTCTTGATATACCCCGATATAATGGAAGTGAAATGTGACAGCATGCCCCATTGGTGGGGTACATTATAACATGACCATATGACAGATTAAAATACTATCTGATCTAATAAAAAATAAACAAACTAAAATATTTTCTCAATAAAATACAATTATTAACTTTTTCATATAAAATAATGGAATTTTTTAATCATAAAAAAAAATTTTGAGTTTGACAACGAACACACCAGAAAACACAGCTATAGCCTACAGCATAGTTCAAAACATAAAAACCATTAAATAATCATCTCTGAACATTGACTCTCTGTCTTTATTCACCTTTTTTCTCATGTTTTCTCAATAGAATAGAATAGAATAGAGTAGTTGCAATAGGGGCACATTGTAACACTGTTACAACGTTCCTCATCTGTGCAACATGGAATTTAAACCCAGCTAGTGTCTTCTGCTAGTTAGCGAAGCGTTAAATAACTACCGGTATATCAACTGTTAAATAACATATTGGAGATTAAAATAATATCAGGTTTGTCTAATTTTAAATAAACACAAAAAATAGAGATGAAAAATGAACACATTAATTTACTTTTGCTATGGTTAATTAAAAGTTCAGTGATATGAATTTTGGCACAATTTTTTCTCTATATAATGTTGATATGGCAATTAGTAAATACAGTAAGTTTCGTCATGCTAGCATGTGTGGAAGTATTTAAAACAAGTGTGTTACAACTAGCCCCGCTGTCCCCTATACATATGTCCACTGAATCAGTAAATGTATGTGGCATTACGCACTGCGTGAGTGTATTCGCTCTCTTTATTCCTGGCATCATGCCATTTTGACTACTGTCTGAATCATTGCTGGGAAAGACTCTCATATCTCATCACGTAGCATTCCTTGGCCTCCACCTCATAGAATCATGACCTTAATCATTCAGGTCCAAAGTTCAAACCATGCAGGATGAGCTAAAACTAGGGCTGATAGAGCGCCAACGTTCAGTTTCACCAGACACCTTCAAGCATTCACCTTCCCAACACTTCATCTAGGGTAAGTCTCTTTTGAGTCTCATGCATAGCTTTTATCGTGATGTCAGTTACAACGTGCCATTACTGAGAAATGAATATTATTGTTAACTGCTTTGACAGAAGTATTATGATTATTATTGCATTTATGCATTTGGCAGACAATTATCCAAAGCAACATATTTTGCATTCAATCTATTTTATCAGTTCATGCATTCATCTTCTTTGAGTATCAGGAATAATAATAATTTTTATTTTTAGTGTAAATTTTTTATTTATTTTTACAATATAAGTTAATACATGTATTATTTTAGTTCATTATTATTATCGTTAAAGCATAATATTTGTATTATTATTATAATTTTATGTTCTTCATCATCAAGGTTTAGTAAATGTGTTCCATTTAATAAGTTAATTTGCATTGATAATATTAATAACTTTTAAAAATGTCCCTCTAAAAAATATCCCTCTTATAGGTGCTGGAATATATAACACAAAGCCATACACGATGAAGAGCATCCTGAAGGACAGAAGTATGGCTCTTACACATGTTCTCTCTCTGTTTTTAATAGAACACAACTGTGTGTACTGCTTGTATTTCTGTGTATTTAACACATTACATTCGTTTCAAACTGCTGTGTGAGATGTTGATTTCTACAGCCGTTCAAATCTAAGTCAGAGATTTCTGTTCCTCTGCAGAAGGGCCCCAAAAGCAGAGTAACTCTATTGGGGCCGTGCGCTGGACGCTACCAGAGGAAACTGTTCAGGTCCACAGTTCTGCCCCCACCAGCCCCTTCAAGAGCAGTAGTGGATTTTCTACCCGTTCACAGGTAACAACTCTAACTAACTCGGGGATGTTATGGTCTGTGATCCATGTTGGGTCATGATCACAATAATTTGTGCTCGTGGTAAATATTTCATGTTTGTTTCCAGCAAAGGCAACGTCAGCAGGGCCTGCAGGACCTCCGCAGCTTGGAAGAGTGCATCAGATTCATCAACCACTGGAAGCAACAGGTGGCACAAGTTTGTAAGGTCAGCCACAAATAATTTTACAATTTACAATATAATTTATTTTACTATACTGTATATATACATATATATACATATATATAATGTTATATTGCGTGTGCATGTGTAAATGTATATGTGTGTGTGTGTGTGTGTGTGTGTATATATATATATATATATATATATCCACACACACACACACACACACACACATATATAAAAAGGATAAGGATAATTTTCCTCTAAAGACAGTAGTCTTTGCAATGCTTTCAGTTTCCTGTATTATTTTATTATAATTTTATTGTTATATTGTTTTATATGTATGAATATAACAATAAAATAGTTCAGTAAACTTAAGGCATTGTAAAGACAGTCTCTTAAAAATATCTTAAAATCGTTCGGGAAAATACTAAAGCCAAGTTTCGATTCAGAGATTTACGTTCCATGCTTCAAAAGACTGATGTGTTTAACGGCTCACGTAATCATTTCTTGGCAAACTCCTCTTTGCGTGCAAACTCAAACCAATAAATTTTTATAACCCATGCTATCATGTGATAAGCGTTGCCATGCGAGACATGTATAGTGCTAGATTAGTTTATGTGAGCCCAGGGTAACTGATAACACATTTCAATAGCCTAGCAATTGTGCATCTGTAATTTTAGGCCTTGTCACACCATGTCTGTGGTGAGGATGTGGGAGGGTTGTTTGGGTCTGGGGGTTAAGGGGTTATTAGATACGTTTTTAAAAAAGTAATATGAATGAATAAATTAAATTGCTACTACTACTACTACTACTACTACTACTACTAATATTTATTATAGTAATTTATTTAGTTTTTATCTGCCTTGTTATA
The DNA here is from genome assembly GCF_951802725.1 of Rutilus rutilus. Classification (NCBI taxonomy): domain Eukaryota; kingdom Metazoa; phylum Chordata; class Actinopteri; order Cypriniformes; family Leuciscidae; genus Rutilus; species Rutilus rutilus. Next base: position 22,644,529 of record NC_140224.1, read on the forward strand.
AAAGAGGCCTTAAGGGTGTTTATGAGCACTTGAAGCGTTCAATAAACAATGTGTCTCTGTCATCAAGAACAAAAATTGCATTAGGAGATGGCAGAGGAAGAATGATTTTAGGGATTCACTGATTTTAAAACTCATGTTATGTCATGTTATGGTTGATTATAGATAAATTAAAACAATATCTATACTATATGTCTAAAGTCAATTTAGGCATTACAGCATAATGTACAGTATGAAAAATGGATACTCATTTTGAAATTTGCAAAAGATTATATTTAACCGTGTTTTTAAATTGGTGTTTTAAAAGATGAAGTGCATGTTAGATGACGACAAATATAATATAATAATTAAATATCCAACATCGACTTATATTGTAATATCATCAGATAACAGATATGGTGCATATATATTGTCCATCCATAAATGATTTGTAAATGTGTGCATGTGATTTACAGAATGAGGATGATCCCGGTGAAGGATGCAGCGGATCGTCAGAGCAGCAGACAGACCGCAGAACTGAACGCAGTATTGAAGAAAGCCGCAAGCTTATTCTTCAGTGGGCCAGTGAACTTCAAAGCGTAGACAAGGTGAAATTGACTGTAATTCAAAAAAAGACAAACATCTCAATCATACTGTACTGTTCTGGAATGCATACAGATCGACTTCAGTTCAACCGTGTAGGGTGACTTGCTCAAACTAAGCTTTCTGTGTGCCTGTGTGATCCTCAGCTGTCTAAAAATCATTCTTGGATAAAGGAGAGGATTGATCAGGAGGAAGAGGACAAAAAGCAGGATAAAGATCAGAGTGAGGTGGTGCAGAAGAGGATCACGGAGTGGGCCAAAGAGATTCAGAGTGTGTCAGAGGTGGGACAACAAAAATATCTATGTTATCTAGAGCAATGGTGTCTTATCTGTTGTTACTAACACATTAAGTGGACCAAAGTCCAGATGTGGTTTTCTGCTTTCTTAGAATCGGTATCCACTTGTGAAATGACTCATAATATAATGCATGGGACATTCTTTCTTACTGAATGCAGAGCTGTGGAATGCTGGGAGATGAGCTGACACAGATGTTGCGTCTCCTGGGACTGAGGAAGAAGAAGCTGGTTTCCCTCATGCCACTGCTGGAGTTCATTACTTGGAGTTTGCTGAAGGAAGACAGCAAGGTGGGATGGCTGTGAATGTATTTCTGCTTGGGACATGGTGTAGTGTACAATACAGTCATGCAAAATTTAGGGAGAGTTTTGGAAAGTGGTGCCTTTTTATGTGAAGAAATAGTAATTATATAACTGAGAAACCAGAGACGAATATTCTGTCAATATCGAAGCACTTTATCTTATTGAGGAAACCAACAATAACATTCCATACTTACGATAGAATATGTAATATATGTTTTATTATCAGGGGTGAAGTGTGAGACTATAAAATGAAATTGCCTAAACTGCTTCAAAGATGAAATAGTTCTGATAAATGTATGGATGGAAAAACCATCATTATGGTTGTTTAAAGAGCAAAGCTCAAGAAAGTATCTTTGGTTTACTGTACGTTGACCAGTTATCGCCATCTGTAACATAAGTTCGAGCATTTGCATTTGAGAGACATTTGTTATGTACTGTACAACCAGTGACAGAGAAACATCATATGTGATGAAAAATAATGAATTAAATGAAATAGCTGTAATATATAAAATATAACTTAGCTGAAGAATGGTTTGATTAATGTGTTATCTGTGTGGGAACAGTTTGGCGACAGGTTCACTTGTTTGATTTGCAACTTAAAGTCTGTAAATACATCATGCATCATGTTATTTTAACCCTTAAGTACAGTATAAGAGATCAAGGGTTGTTAATATGATCCCTTTATTAAAATTGCTTGTTTTTGTATTTATTTTAGGGCATGGTTCCTCATCTGTGGCTTTCAGCTAAGCAGCGTACCTGGAAAGCTGGTGAGGGATCCAAAATCGAACTAATATCATTATTAATTTTGTAAATATGAGTAGCCTACACCACTTAAATTAATATTCATAACTCCTTTCTCTGTTCTCTTTTCTCAAACAGGCATGCCACGATACATCCCTAATTCAGGTAACTCTTTTAGAACTTTTCCCAGCACATTTGAGATATTTAACAAAGCACTAGTATGATTAACCAACCCCATTTTATGAGGTGGAGATTTCATATGAATTTGTACATGAATCATTTTTAGACAAAAGTAAGCATTAAGGTCCACCTAAACTTAGTCGTCAATGGCATGTTATATGAAAACGTACGAAAGAGATCATATGAATTCATGCGAATTAGCCACAGATTCACCAAAATGTAAAATAGTTAGGAGTTGCCATACGAATGTGTTAGTCTAGCTGTTGCAATGTCTAATATTCTTAGCAAGTCAATTAAGTAGTAAGATCTGGTATCTAAACTCAATATTGAGATCATTTTCTCTTATTTTTCACAGTCTGGAGCTGGATTGTCAGTGCAGGAGGCAAGTTTATATCATATCTAAATAAGACTTTCCTTAGCATTAACAAAGTGTCAAATGCATTAGTCGTAAAACTTTCATGTCTTTCTCTCAAATAGCTGATGTAAGTCTTGATCCCATGACCATCAACCCTTGGCTGCAGCTTTCTGATGACCACAAGAAGGTTCAGGAGGGCCTAGAAGAAGCAGATCTGCCATACAGCCTTCAGCGTTTTGATAGATTGCCCTGTGTCTTAGGCTGGGAGGGCTACATGAGTGGCCGCCATTACTGGGAAGTGGAATTTGCAAACAATGGTTATTGGAAAGTTGGAGTGACAACTGCTTCTTCAAAGAGGCATGGCCGCTTTCCAATGAATCCCTCTAATGGTTATTGGGTCCTGTGGCGCAGCACACGACAGTTCTATGCCTGCACCAATCCTGAAACGGCCCTGCCTCTGCCGCTGGTGCCCCGGAAAATGGGAATATACATTGATTATGAGGAGGGACAGATTTCATTCTACAACGCGGAGAACAAATCACACATCTTCACCTTCACAGGACACTTTCGTGAGAAGCTGTACCCTTTCTTTGCCCTGCTGGATGGCAGGTCCGTTATAACCATATGGTCTCCTAAAGATTATTGCCGCTTTTAACAACAAGGCAGGTTTTCATCTTTCTTTCTGCACTTTCGTTTGAACATTTAGAACTTAACAAATTATTCACTGGAACCAAATCTACTGTCAACTAAAAAAGAAACTCCTAATAGCGACTTTCAGAGGATTCAATATCATGGTGGGCTGGACCCGCTTAATGAGAGCTATTAAAAATACACAGCTATACACATCCTATTATTTTTATAACATGATTGCTACACCTGGATCTCTTTATCCATTTATAAAATGCATCTTTGCATATTTTATCTGGCTCAATAATGATATATATATATGTATCTAAGCTTGTCTACTTTCACGTGTATAAGGAACAGTATGTGTTTGACACAAATATTTAATAAGACTGCATTATTTAGCCATGCATATCTATGTTCATCCTTTAAACATCTAAATAATATATTTATTATAGGCCTATCAATGTTTGTGTAGATAATGTCTATTAAAAGGTTAATCATTCTATTTTTCATAGATGAACTGGATGATTATATGTGTATTAATAAAACATAAAATGCAGGTCACCATGTGTTTTATTATTGTTCTAACTGCACTGCTGTACTAATAACACATAATTTAAGTCTAATGTAATGCTGTACTTAGTTGACAGTTTCAGCTTTCATTAAAAAGAAACCATTCACAAATTAATATTTATGTGGACCTGTGCTCAGACTGAAAACGGAAGGGGGCCAGAAGAGGACTTTGAGCCAGAGTTAAAGTCGTGTGTAAAGAAACCTGTCCATTTAAATATATAATTTTCATCAAATCACGGGGAAAGACTCGTGAGCCTTTAAAAGCAATGCACAATCAGTATGTAAAACAAACGCTTCACACTTCACCCTTCAAACACTTTTTCTCCAAATTACTGAGGCAATGTTTAATTGAGTTCCAGATTAATTTGTAAAAAAAAAAAAAAATCTAGACTCTCCCTAACCTATAGGATTGGGCAAGCAGACTGTCACTCAGTGGTATAACCAACCAATCACAGTATCTCTTTTAGCCAGGGGCGGGCGAGATACTTCGGCAAATGTTAAACATTTCCAGAGCCGTTAGATGAACTTTTCTAACCTGTTGCTTCTTGCCGCTGCTCACTAAAACGAGTTTTGATCTTTATTGTTTCTGGAAACAACTTTTGTTATCAGCCTTTGTGTATGTTAATTGCATAATTGTTCATTATTATATCTTCCAAACGATTTTGTTTCTCGCTAATAAAACTGATTGTGTCCAGAATCATGCGCACGGACTGGAAAGAAACACCGATGCTCCTGAAAAGGTTTGTTGTGGCATTACGTTCATTTTTGTTTGTTACGCTGAATGTTGCTTATGGTAGCCTACATACAAATACATAATACCAAATCACAACATTTATTATCACTACTAGCGGTTTTAATCAGTAGCACTTATTGCCATGTGCCACTTACATTCGTCGCGGAACATGTCGCCGTATGTCTTAACATAGCCTAGTAACATTTTTAAATAAAAGTCAATTAAACGTATTAATAACCGTATCTATCATGATACACATAGTCTCACTTTTAGCTGTCTTTTAACTATTATAGTATTTTGAAGAACAAAAACATGAACTTTAACTACTGGCTTACATCAAGTCGGCTGTCACTTTATTTTGGTGCAAGGCTCTGTGCGGTCGCACGCTTGGCACAGCCCTTGCGACGGCTCTGGGCACAGTATCTGTGTGGAATGTTATGTAGTAGGCCAAATGCCAATGTTGTTGATCACGCAAAATGCCAATTCTAGACTATAAATCTATCATAAGTCACTTTGAATACCCAGGGATGGGCAGTAATTTCAGATACATGTAGGCTATTTAAAATACGTATTTGAAATACAAAATGTGAGAATGTCATGATCAATTCTACTTGTTGATTAAAGTTAAAATAGTGCATTATTCACTTCAGTTAACATGAAAGAATAAAAGAGCACAGACAAGTGGGAAAATAGCATTAGCCAATCAGTCTTGACCGGTTGTTGGTTTTTATCAACTAGCTTGTCAAATGTGTTTAAAGCATTAGGCTACTGCATGTTAGGGCTGGGTGATATGACACTACATATCATAGTGATAAAGTGTGAAGTGATGGAACTTTTTCTAAATCTTTTAGATAGGCCTATTTGTGGGATAAGCAAATGTATCCGTGCAGATTTTAGTGGGCAGGAATTATTGGAACGTTGGAGTGGAAAAACAAACACTGATGCCTCCACAACCACAACACAAACCACACCACAAACATTTTCAGCTTTTAGTTTTATTGTACATAAAAAATAATAATAAAAAAGGGGTAAATAGTGTCAAATGAATCTAAATGAATTCTAATTTTAAATTTTAGATAGGCTACACTTTCTAATTTTAATAAACTTATAGAAACAAATAAACTTTACATAAAATAAACATACAATTACTTAAAAAGCATTGGACTACCTGAAAAAAAAAAACTCAAAAGAGTTTGAAATTCAGTTTATGCTGTGGAATCAAAACTAATATTAAGAATTGTGAAAACATGATATTGTTACTGTGAAGTAAAATTGAGATTTTGGTCATATCACCCATCCATATTCTTTGCTAGATAGCAGAAAAGGTTCCCACAGTTTTACATACAGTATGAATTTTTTAATAGTGTTCACCACAAGTAATAGACTACATTGTAACCAGAAATAAGTATATAAATGGCTGCTATTTTGCATAAGTTTATTTGTAAATGCAAGAAAGAAAGAAAAAAAGAAAGACAGAGAGGGCAGAGATGTGGTTTGGAATGAAAAGTCAGTAGGCCTATATAGTTTCTTCATTCACTGTGACCTAATACCTAGCCTGACTACGCCAGACTTCGTACTTCCACTCAATTTCATTTCGCTTCTGTACTCAGTCTGAGACTGCTTTCCGTTTTCCTCCGGCCTGAAAACAGCCGGCCAATCAACGAACAGAGGGAGGGCTGAGAGCTGTGACGTAGATGCTGATTGTACCGTGGATGCGTAGATTTGCTTCACATAATCTGCAAAAGTCGTTCACAGTCATGTTCACTCCGGTATTTCGCTCTATGGTTTTGTTTTCGCATCATACATGTGTTTACAGTGGAAGTTAGATGCGGCTGAGCATGCGCATAACACACGCCATAACCAAACGTTATGTGATTGGCTTACGGGTAACCAATGATTTTAAGCTTCAGACTAGCGCAAGAAAACATTTTTCTATTACGGAACTCCAGACTCTCTCTACGAAGCAAAGTGAAGTAGCAGAGTCTGGTATTACCAGGCTAACCTATACCTGCACTGGATGGCCAATTTCACATGTATTTTGTGTATTTTCAAAATACAAAATACTATATTTGTATTTAAATACATTTTTCCACACAGTATTTTGTATTTGTATTTTAAATACATTTCCATGTATTTATGTCCATCTCTGTGAATACCCAGTGCCACATTAATGCATGCTTATCTGGGCTTAAGCCCAGGGCCCCAGTGATGCCAAAAAACAACAAAAAAACTATAACCGCATATTATAATGAGTTGACTGTCCCTTTTATATTATGCTTTATCGATTTGCTTTGAATGCATGTACGGGCGTTTCAAGTCCTGCACGTGACGTGTCAAGACGCCGGGTCTATCAACTCACAGTTAAGGCCAATTTATACTTCTGCGTCGATTGTACGCATTAGTGTACTTCTCCGTCGTGAGCATTTATACTTCTGCGTTCTGTCTGCGTTACTCTGCAATTACACAGCCAAAACGCTAGTTTCCGGTGGGGTTTCTGTTCCATTGTGTTTAGTTTCTTCGCAGCTGTTTGAGCTGATCAACGTGGAAAAACAGTTAATTTTAGTGAAATTACTAAAACTAAAATGCAGAAACGAGAGAAGGCATCTGAGGAGATGGTATGTGTGACCCGTGAACCGGTTGAGGCAGAAGTAGGGTGAATTTTCTGTGCTTGTTCGGCCACTGAGGGACATGGACGAGGAAATGCACTTCAGATATTTTCGGATGTCGGCAGGTATATTCGACGATTTGGTTCATCGTGTGCAGCCATTTATCGTACATCAGTGTATGCACAGTATGCCTGTAAACATTATATAGAGACTGACAATCACCCTTCGAATTTTAGCTGCTGGTGGAAGCCAACAGGCTGTAGCAGCTAGCTACAAACTTTCGTCAAGCACAGTTTCTTCCACAGTATGTAAAGCTTTGTGGAAAACACCCTGCTCTTCAGTCGCCCAATGAGAAGATATTGCTGCTGATTTTTGGCAACTGTGAACTTTCCGAGCTGTTCTGGCAGCGTAGACGGAAAGTACATTCCATTGTTCTGATGGCTTCCTGCGACAGACGCCAGATCTTCGAGGAGAGCCGATTTGGTTCTATGTTTCTTGAACACAAACTGAATCTGCCCCCACCAGCAAATCTTCCTGGAACAGGAGTCCAAATCCCACATGTGGTAGTTGGTTATGCTGTATTCCCCCTACACAACAACCTCACACGCCCCTTTCCAGGTAGGCCTATGTCACAGACAAAATTAATTTCATGTAATAGTACTTTGTATATTGTATATATGTGTATATATATTCCTGATCACAGCTGCATTGGCACACAATGATTGCCTATCAGTTAATACTGTTGTTTTGCTACCTAGGGATGAACCCATGGATAAGCAGACCTGCAATTAACTTCACTCCAAAGCCAGACGGGTGATTGAGAATGCATTTGGCATTTTGGTGTTAAGGTAGCAAATCCTTGGGAGACCACAAGAATGCCTGCCAGACAAAGCACTTAACATTGTGAAAGCTTGTTCTGCTTTACACAACTGTGTGGGCAGGGGACACAAATCTTTTGGAAGCACTAGATCCACGTCACTTTTCAAGGGCCCACTCCACCAGAGCTGCAGTTGGTGTGCGGAATGACCTGATGGCCTTCTTTCAGTCACCCCACGGAATTGTGCCATGGCAGAGCTGTACTGTTGTAAAATAAATGCACCTATAAATGACATGCAACCATGTAAATAAAGACCTGTTATAAAGTCACATTATTGTTATTTATTTGCAGTAATAAATACAAGGTGCAAACAGCAGGAACAGACAGAATATAAAAAAAAGATGCAAAAGTGTGAACTATATACACAAATGGGCAAACTATGTTCAAGATGCAACGTATTAAGGTGCAATGGTCTAGTATTGTTTATATTACAAATAGATGTAAAAGAGCAAACTATACACAAAATATACCAACTATATACAAAAATGTGCAAACTATATACAGATATATCCTGCATTATACAAGGTGCAAACAGACAAAATAATAAAAGATGCAAACTATAAAGACAAATGAGCATACAATGTACAGATAGTGCAACTTATTGAGGTGCAATGGTCTAGAATTGTTTATATTAAAAATTGATGGTGTAGTGGCTTTCCTATAAGCCCAGGAAAGGTGGTAAGGTGTTCTTCACGCATAGTTAAAACAATGTCCACACAGCGGTATCCGTTTGAACAGTTTGAATGAGATGTGTGTTTACAGAGTTTAAAAGGCATTGGTTCTATGGTAAGAACCATATATTCCCGCCACCTGTCCCTTCCTGATTCAACACAGTTTAGAAGTTTAAATATCATGTGATTGAACAGGTGTGGCTTTCACCTGCACCACTGGTGCACACCACCATCTAATGGTTGAACAAATTACATTTGGCTCTTACACACTGGCCCCATAATTGTAATAATGTAAATTCACAATTAAACAACATATACACAAGGAGCCATAAATGTCTTTGTATGTGAATTCCGATTCAGCTTCAGTGCTCAGCTTCTAGTGGTAAACAGATTCTGAACACGGGCTTATCCAGCTGTCCTGTTTTTGTCTTCAGTTGGACTGATCGAACAAATCCATTTTAATCAGGATAGGTTTTAATTACTCTTCCCATCAACCAGGAGCCGTGAGGAGCTACAGGATCCATGATAGCAACAATATCTCCCACAGTAAAGCTTCTTCGTGGTTTTATCCATTTCTGTCTCTCTTGTAGTAATGGTAAATAGTCCCTTACCCATCTTTTCCAGAAGAGATCTGATAAGTATTGTACCTGTCTCCATTGTTTCTTGATGTACAAATCTCCTTCATCGCAAACTACAGTAATCATTAGTGGTTTAGATTTTAGAAGGAGAATATGATTAGGCATAAGTGCCTTAAGATCGTTCACATCGTCAGAGGCTTTCGTAATAGGATGGGCGTTAAGGATTGCTTCTATCCCGGATGTGAAACCCGGCAGGAGGGTTGAATATCCACTTAAGTCCCCTTGATGACAATGCATGCTGGATCTTGTTATGGTCTAACCCAGCTACTGCTTCCCTCAGCTCCCGCTCAGCTCCGACAAAATTTGTACCATTATCTGATCTCAACTGGGCAACTTGACCATGAAGACACATAAACCGGCGAATGGCATTAATACAGGAGTCTGTATTTAAAGTATAGGCCATCTCAAGAAGATGTACAGCCCTGCTTGCCATGCAGGTGAAAATTATCCTGTAGCGTTTAACTGTTCCTGGACCTCTCTTGATTTCAGTGGGCCCAAAGTAATCAACACCAATGTTTGTAAATGGTGGTAAATCAGGTAAAACTCTCTCTGCTGGCAAGTCAGACATTTTTTGCTCTCCGACCTTTCCTTGAAGACAACATATGACACAGTCAGAGATTATTTTCCGACAAGCAGAATTAGCGTTAGTTATCCAGTAATGCTTACGGAGAAATGACAACATATAATTTCTTCCTGCATGGCCCAGTTGCTGATGCACATGCTTCAAGATAAGTTGAGAAATAGCCTGGTCTTTTGACAATATAACTGGACGTCTTTCTTCCTCAGGCAACCCATCCATGTTGGCCTTCATCTTTCTTGTTGCATGAGATCTATTTGCTTCAGTGTTTGGAACGTCCTTTGTACAAGTAGATGCCTGTAAAGCCTTCCTCTGTTTCACAAGCTGCATAAGCATTTCCTTTCCTTGACCATCCATGCTACAGAGGTTTTAAGTCTTGCAAAATCAGAAAAATAGCTGAAGAACTGACTGGTAGGAGACTTTGAAACCTGACAGGAAAAGGCATGTGCAGTGCATTCCACCTTAACTTCCTGGTCATCTGTTGGTATTGACAACTGATTCATGTTGGACTTGGGCCATTCTTCTTCTTCTTTAAAAAAAAAATGTAAGCCTTTAAGCCATCTCTTACATGCTAAAAACTCTTCAGCCCCAAGACCCCTTAGATGCCTTATCCACCGGATTCAAACTTAACTTTATGTGCCTCCATTGCACAACATCTGTTGAGTCTCTTATGACAGCCACTCTATTTCCTACAGGTGTGGAACCGCTTAGTTTCATTTTGGATATATCTCAGTACAGTCATACTGTCTGTCCAGAATACAGATGAATTCAAATGAATCTGCAACTCCCTTTTTAGCATTATATCAACTCGTACAGCGAGAACAGCAGTCGTAAGTTCCAATCTCAAGATTGTCATCTGTTTTATATGGAGCAACTCTTGACTTTCCTAAAATAAATGCAACTACAGTCCTTTTTTCACTATTCACCAACCTCAAGTATGACACCGTCCCATAGCCATTCTCGCTGGCGTCAGAGAAGTGGTGAAGCTGAGCGTGTTCGGATGGTCCAAAGTCCTTGGGCTTTACACACGGGTCTACTTTCAGTGCTGCTATACAGTGCAAGTTAGCCAGCCATCTTGTCCATTGCTGAGAGAAGACCTGTGGAATCTTATCATCCCAACCAACATTGCACGTGCACATTTCTTGGAGCACCTGTTTTACAGGCAGAGTAAATGGGGAAAGAAACTTCAAGGGCTCATAAATGGAACTAACCACAGACAACCTGCCACGTCTTGTGTGAGGATGCTCCTTTATGGATAACCTAAAGGTAAATTTATCCTTTTCAGTGCACCAGTGCAGACCAAGTACTCTTTGGTACTCTTCAAACTTGATTGTAGTTTCCATTATTTCCATGAACTGTTGGTCATTTCTGGACATGGTAACATCATCGTCTGACAGTTTCTCGTGTAAATCATGATTGTATTGAGCAATCAACAGATCCTCCAGCCTGGCAACTGAGATCCTATTAGCAGTGACTACAGGACAGCCAGTCTTTCCTTTGTCAGTATTACCACCTCTTAATGTCCCATTCACGACCCACCCCAGGGTCTTGACAGCATAGGGTCCCCTGCCTTGGCTGTTAATGATTTCCCACGTTTCCTTAAGATTTGATGCATTGAGACCAATCAACAGCTCAACCTTTGCATTCATACTGGGAATTCTGATACTCTCCAGATATGGATAATCTTTCAAGTCATCCAGAGTGAGAATGTTATTCTTGCTCACAGGCATTGATGCTTGACTATACAGCTCTGGTAAATCCACAAAGGTCTGTCCATCCAGGCTTGAAATTTGAAGACCACGGAGCTTTCCTGGCCTAAAGTACGGAGCAGTATGGAGTTTCTTGTTCCTGTAAGATAACATTTTCTCATAAGATGTTCTGTACAGAAACTGGCTGAACTTCCAGGATCCAAAAATGCATTGGTGTTGACAATCTTGCTACCAGACTTCGCTTTGACTTGTACTGGAATGATAGACAGAACACACTCCTTGTTCCCAGCCCCATTTTGACCACACGCCTGCAAAGCAGCAAGAGCAATTGTTACTGGTAATGGTGATGGTTGCCTTTGGTTTCTATGTGAAGCAAGGTGTGATGCTTTTGATTGCAGACATCATAAATGAATGGGTTTCTGCAATCTTTACTTACATGTCCAATCTTCAAGCACCCAAAACAGGATCTATTTTCTTTTAAAATGCTCAGTTTTTCTCTGTGTGTCATGTTCTTTAGACAAGAACACCTATCCAGCAATGAATGGCAGCCTTTACAGACAATACACAATTTATTGTTGTCTTTTTGTTGAGCAGAACTAGCAGGTAGTTTGTATTTCAGATAGACAAAGCTCTGAAACAGTATGTACAGCTGCGACAGTTGCAAGACCTTTACTGGTAGATTTAGGCTGAGCTTTAGCATCAAATGAAAAGGATGCCTGTCCACTCTGTACATCTCCAAATAATGGATCAGAAAGAATGCTCAATAAACCTCACCAAGTCAGAAAACATGGCCCTGTTGCCGCAATGCTCCTGTAACTCACAGGCAGCAGCCCTCCACTTTTCTCAAAACTTGTAAGGCAGCTTCATCACAATGAGTCGAAGGTTAGATGGAACATTAATTTCGTCCATATGCTGTAAATCTTCCATTACATTACAACAGCTTCTCAGAAAAATTGAAAAAGACTCCAAAGCATCAACATCTTCACCCTTTATTATAGGCCAAAGCATGACCTTCTCCATATATGCTGCTGTTACTTTAATTTCACCACCAAAATGTTCTTTGAGCAGATTATTTGCTCAATCATATCCTTGATCAGCTCTCATATTGTGACAACTACTGACTAACTCTCTTGGCCATCCTCTTGTATATTACTCTAGATAGTAAAGGCATTCTTGCTTGTCCCCGATTTTCTTTTCAATGGCTTGTTCAAAAGCTTTAACAAAAGAGCCATACTGCAATGGATCTCCATCAAACTCCAATATCCTTTGAGATATGTTATCTTGAATGTTATCTTCAGGCCTGTAGGAACTTAAATTTTGCTGCTTTGCAGATGAAGGTTTACAGTTCATTGAAGCTGGTGCTTGAGTTTGCATGCTTGATCTCTCCTATGGACGTACAATCAAATTGTCATGTTGAGTACTTCCATTTCTTTGTTGTAAAGGCGCCTTTGGGTTAGACAAGCATGCAAGGATCATGGAAATGCAGTCGATTACCATTGTCAACGGAATCTGGCACTGAACAGTAGGAAAGAGTCTTAATGCTGGAGAATGCAGACATTACCTTGATTACAACAGAACAGGTGAGAGGGTGGACACAAAAAGATCTGGGCTGCGTTCTCCGATAACGTTGTCTCTTAGCGCGCTACGAAGACTCAAAGGGTACACCTTAACTACAGGTATACATTTCCTACGTGTGTTTTCCGAACTATACCTTAGGATGTTGCTTAAGGTAAACCTTCTTAAGTTCGACCTTAGCAGGTGCTGTCCATGGTGGAGGTGCTGAATAGGTTGATATCGATGCCTCGATGATCGATTGTGCGCTCTTTCCTTCACAGCGGTATAGGTAAAGTATTGAGAAAACAATGTTCTTTATAAAGAAGCGTTTTAGAAATAGTACAAACTGCATTTATCGGGGCTCATTGAAATATGTACATGCAGAAATAAATATGAGTATGTGTTTATAATTTAGCAAGTGTGCAATCCCAAACCCTCACGGCCATAAGTGTGTTAATGTTCTCCACAACGTATGCTGAGTAATTTTTTTACAATGGTCTCTTCTGACATGGTAGTCAGTGGACTAAAGTGTTCTCTTTTATAGTAGTTGACATACACTAACTGGCTCCGCGGACGGCGCCGTCTTTGATTTAAAACAAGTACTCGCTGTCTCGCTGCCATAGCTATAAAGTTTGTGTAAACTCATCTTTCTTTATAGACTCCTAAGCCTTTTCTGTCAAATGGTTCGCCAGCTGATGTGCCTTAGGATAGTAATTAAAAAAGCTAACAACCATTAGTGTATGGAAACTTTATTAATGAAAACACTTCCATACACTGGGTGTAGGCTATAACAACTTAAGTATTTTATGTGTAAAATTTTAAAATAAAGTAAAAATGTAATTTTAATACTAAATCAGATTTTATATTAAATGTTCATATAAAATTTTCTATGTGTAATTAAACTGCGATGTAAAAAAGCTTTTTGCGTAGTGGTGGCCACTAGCGGTGTGAACCGTCAGCAGCGATAAGGTATAGCTAAGAGCGCTCCAGACCAACCTTACGAACGTATGACTTACAGAAGGTATACTTAACTAAGAAGGTTTCGGAAAACACGTATTAACGATAAGGTACTTCTTAAGGTACAACTTAAGAACGACGTAGCGTTAAGGTAGTTTCGGAGAACGCAGCCTTGGTATTATCCAGGGTGAGAGAAATGGTGCAACGAGAATTCCTGCATGAATTAATTGGAGCAGAGTTTGACCCATTCGCATCAAGAAAATATGAAGTAAGTGTACAGGATGGTTATGTGCTTTGGAGGGCAGAGTAATCATTCCCAGTGTGGATAGATCAGAAGTCCTGAAGCGACTGCATCAGTGCCACCCAGGAGTGTCTAGGATGAAAGCTTTGGCCCGGAAATATGTGTGGTGGCCTAAAGGCCTCATTATACTTCTGCGTCGGACCTACGCCGGAGCCCATACGCCGTAGGCAACGTGTTGGTTTTAATTTATACTTCTGTGTCGCTGTCCGCGTTGACGCGCACCTAGGGAGCATGTGAAACCCCGAGGGAGGGGTTCTGGCAGATCAATCACAGCGCTTGTGTTCGCGTAGAATTGACGCGTTGTTACATTTTTGGAGAGGTGCACGTCAGGGTACGCCGTAGGGTACGCGCGCTACACACAGCCTACGACGTAGCTACGGCGGCAGTTCGACGCAGAAGTATAAATAGGCCTTAAGTTAGATCAGGATGTTGAAAGGTTGGTTAAAACCTGTCATTTGTTCCAAGAACGGAATGTTCCAGCTGTAGCCCCATTGGATCCTTGGAATTGGCCTGAAAAAAAACATGAACAAAAACAATTTCATGTGGATTATGCTGGACCATTCATGGGAAAAATGTTCTTTGTCTTGATTGATGCACATTCAAAATGGATGGATGTGTATCCAGTGAACTGGATACACATCCTCCTGTGAGCCACATCTGCTGCTATTGAATTTCTTATGAACCTTCCATAGGAGAGAATGGACACTCCCAATATTATGAAGCTGCAGACTCGGAGCCTGCTGCAGCTACAGTCCCGCACCCAGAGTCCCGCATTCTCAGACCCCTCGTTTTTCGAGATAGCGCCTCCTGCTGTTCAGAAGATCGTATAACACCCTTATCCAAATGCCATTGAAAACAATAGGATGCAATATTACGGTCTCGTTTTATTTAAAGTTATCCAAATAAATATTTGCGTTCCCTGCTTAATGCATGTGCCAAAAAACTCATTGTGTTCTCTGACTAACAAATTACCCAGTAGTTATTTTTTGAGCGTGGGTGTAATTGAAAGAAAATTACTGATGGAAGGGATACAATTAGCCTACAGAATGAACTATCTTCTGAAAAATATTATGTGATATTATATTGCTAGTTTGCTACAATGTTTTTTTTTATTCAAATTCCAAATTTTCTTTCAGTTCAACCTTGTAATGGTCCAATTAACATTATACCATGCTAAGATTACAAAACTTGTTTTTTGATATTTTGAATGCAAAGCAAAACTCAAAAAAGAATAGACAAAACAGCAATAATAAACAATTCTGTACTTTATTTAACGATCACCTAAACATCATCTTGCTGTAAACAGGACAAAGCAAAGAAAAAAGGAAGAAAGAATTGTGTTAGTGACTTTACTTTTCGTCTTCAATTGCATAAAAAAAAACCTCCTCATTTATAAGTCGCTTTGGATAAATGCGTCTGCTAAATGAATAAATGTAATGTAAATGCATAAGGTAAAATAAATACTTTCTGGCAGGCGAATGTTCCTTCTTTTTTCCTTCTTTTTGCAAACGCTCTGTCAAATTCCTCGACTTCACTAAAATAAAAGATGAATGCCATTGTCAAAAATATTGCTAATACATAGTGAAGGCATAGTAAATTTGATTATTAGGCAATTGTATGAGTTGTAAATGGCTGGCAACAACCTCATATCACAGTTAAATTAATATTGATTCATTTTAATACTTACGTTTTATAAGAACTAATTTAAGTAGTCTACATAAATTATATAAAGTAAAATAATTGCTCCGGCATTAATTAACGTTAATTCAATTTATAGTTTTAGGAGAAAAGGTCCGGTAATTAAAAAAAAGGTCAAACGGTAAATCTGATTAAATAATTAATGATGACATTCTTTGATATTAACACACTTAATGTATTTAATTGGTCTACTTTAATGTCAACTAATTTTAATAAAATTTTTACAATGGCTTGTCTACAAAAAGTCCAAGGTTAAAGGCTAACGTTAGCTATCAAAATATTTTCGGGGCAAAAAAGGCGAAAAAACATAGGCTACATTAACGGCTCAAATTTTGTTACAGACTATCTTTACAAATATTAAATGGACTATTCATATGTTGGTGTATTGATGAGCTATAAAGTAGTTTGATTAAAAAAGAAATCGAATGAGTATTGTAATATTTACTCTTACTAATAAGCTGCTGCCACCACCTTTAATTATTTTAGCCAGTATGGTCTGGCAAGAGAAGACAACACACCACCAACTTCAATCAAAATTAGCAGTTTTATTAACAAAGGGGACCAGAAGGACAGGCTCAACTCAACCTAGAAAGCCGTAGAACTACACAGAGTGCTACGTGCATTCACTCACTTCATTGCATGGTGACAACACCCAAAATTAATTACAGTGGCACTTCAAACTCATTTTAAACCTCAACTTCATGCATGTGCAACCAAATGGGCCAGGGCCGTGCAGAGACCTCTGGAGGGGCAGGTGCTCAAAGTATAAAAGGGGGGCACATGGAACAAGGCTTTAAATGGGGCTGTGTTTTTCCTGGCTTAAAATGAGGCGGAGGTGGTAAAATCCTAATAATGTATTTTAATAATAAGATAATAAAATGTGTATTTCTTTGTAGATCATCATATAGCCTAATGTGTTTCCCACATCATTTTTGTGGGTGGAGCTTGGTACCTCTAGGGGGGTCCGGGGGCATGCCCCCCCGTAAGAAAATTTTGTACATTTTAAAGATAAATTCATTAATCTGGTGCACTTTGAGTCACCCGAATCTGCCCGAATCCACTGTTAAAAATAAATAATCCACCCGCAAACCGCACATATTCTTTGATTTAGATATCTGCATCTGATCATCACATTACAATTATTCAAATTCTTAGTGTTAAGCATGATAGTATGGTAACATATCACACTGAAGTAGGCTGATTTAAAATGAACATTTATATACAATAAAAGTTCTTCTTTTGGCAAAATTACATTTCCTTAATAGCCTAAACAGAGGCTTTTCTCCCTTCAAACTTAAATTGTCAATGTTTCATTACATCACTGTTTGAAATCCCTAATTTTTTGTATCTTTTATAAAGGGCATCTTTCCCCTAATTTTATTAAATGTATGCTCCAACTTTCATTTCAAATTCTTAAATTTGATCAATATATTATAGTTATTATATTATAGTTACCAATCACATTAAATAATTTACATTGAAAAATTATAACTGTATTAAATTAGATTATTTTAAATATTTTTGAATATACAAAAATAAGGAATGTTGAAAAGATGATACTTTATGAAACTAAACCGCCAGTAGGAGGCGGCAGGCGACCGTTTTAATGAGCGAGTCATTGAGTCATTCATTCAAACGATTCGTTCAATCGGCTGATTTATTCAGAATGAGGCAGTTTGTGAATGGGTAATTGAATCTTTGACTCAACCGATTCGTTCAAAATGCTGAATCATTCAGTAATGCAACAAGTGTTGCTGTGAGATGCGCGATGGTTGTGCGGTGATATTTGTTTGGAACTATTTTCGCTGCTGAAACAGAACAAAAACAGTCATTGCGTCTAAAATGTAAGTGACTTAATTTTAACTATTTGTTTATTGACCTGTTATGAAATCAGTCTCGGTTTTAATCTTGATGGCATTCAGGAAAACAGTTACTTCTACCTCCTACACACTGCAATATAAACAACATCTCTGCATGCTCTCTTCACGTCGTCCTTGTAAAATAATAATAATAAGTAAACAAACATCAAAATCACTTCGCTGAAAATGAAACGCCACTTACCAGCAGCCGCAGATTTTAAGATATCTTCTGGTAGTGCGCGTAGCCGCGCGAAATTAAAGAATGTGCGTGCAGCGTGAGGAATCGTTCTGGATGAGTTCGTCAGGTGAAAGGTCATCATGTGGATCATTTCATTTACGGCTAAATTATTATTTATTAATTTTACTAATAGTTAGGTTGGGCAGGCATCCACAAAAGGGCCTTTAATTACAAAAAAAGGAGAGGAAATCACACACCGTTCTGTTTAGGGAAGTATGAGCAGTATCGCCGCGGTGTGTCTTCACATCAGCACTCACATTGACATCGGGGAGTCATTCACCAATGGGGAAATCCCATCGTAAGTCCGTTTCAAAAGGGCAAAGTCCAGCCGGGCTCTTGTGATTCAATTGTATCAGCATTCCGAATCAGCACAGTAGCGACGACGGCACTCCTAACCTCCCATCTATATAATCTTTCCCCGCACCCGCTCTCTGTATATCTTCATCGCCGGCGGCCCTAACCGACCGCGAACGACACCCCCCTCCCAAACAAAAGGTGTTTCTCATTTCTCAATCAGTCTCATTAATTATGACCGCCGCTAGCGTAGCTAGCGAAAGCGGTCATATAGGGATTGTCAAAGTTTTTTTTTTTTTTTTTTTCGTCACCTTACTGAATTTTTCGTCAACGATACCAGGGATACCGAAGCACCGGGGAACATGAAATTTGGTGGGCATGTAGCCCCACTAGACTTCTAAGGAAAAATTTCGTTTGGTCCCCGGGGGCCACTCCCCCCCCGCGCTGGGCCCCCCCAAACCCAAAAAAATGCAGTTTTTCCTAAATAACTACCTGAACCGTGGCACCGAGGATGAAGAAATTTTTATGGTATGTTCGTCTACTAGACTTTTACGGAAAAATTTCGTTTGGTCCCCGGGGGCCACTTCCCCCCCCGCGCTGGGGCCCCCTTAAATTTTTCGTCAACGATACCAGGGACACCGAAACACCGGGGAACATGAAATTTGGTGGGCATGTAGCCCCACTAGACTTCTAAGGAAAAATTTCGTTTGGTCCCCGGGGGCCACTCCCCCCCCCCGCGCTGGGCCCCCCCAAACCCCCAAAAAATGCAGTTTTTCCTAAATAACTACCTGAACCGTGGCACCGAGGATGAAGAAATTTTTATGGTATGTTGGTCTACTAGACTTTTACGGAAAAATTTCGTTTGGTCCCCGGGGGCCACTTCCCCCCCCGCGCCGGGGCCCCCTTAAATTTTTCGTCAACGATACCAGGGACACCGAAACACCGGGGAACATGAAATTTGGTGGGCATGTAGCCCCACTAGACTTCTAAGGAAAAATTTCGTTTGGTCCCCGGGGGCCACTCCCCCCCCCCGCGCTGGGCCCCCCCCAAACCCCAAAAAATGCAGTTTTTCCTAAATAACTACCTGAACCGTGGCACCGAGGATGAAGAAATTTTTATGGTATGTTGGTCTACTAGACTTTTACGGAAAAATTTCGTTTGGTCCCCGGGGGCCACTTCCCCCCCCCGCGCTGGGGCCCCCGTAATTTTTTCGTCAACGATACCAGGGACACCGAAACACCGGGGAACATGAAATTTGGTGGGCATGTAGCCCCACTAGACTTCTACGGAAAAATTTCGTTTGGTCCCCGGGGGCCACTCCCCCCCCGTGCTGGGCCCCCCAAACCCCCAAAAAATGCAGTTTTTCCTAAATAACTACCTGAACCGTGGCACCGAGGATGAAGAAATTTTTATGGTATGTTCGTCTACTAGACTTTTACGGAAAAATTTCGTTTGGTCCCCGGGGGCCACTTCCCCCCCCGCGCTGGGGCCCCCGTAAATTTTTCGTCAACGATACCAGGGACACCGAAACACGGGGGAACATGAAATTTGGTGGGCATGTAGCCCCACTAGACTTCTACGGAAAAATTTCGTTTGGTCCCCGGGGGCCACTCCCCCCCTGTGCTGGGCCCCCCAAACCCCCAAAAAATGCAGTTTTTCCTAAATAACTACCTGAACCGTGGCACCGAGGATGAAGAAATTTTTATGGTATGTTCGTCTACTAGACTTTTACGGAAAAATTTCGTTTGGTCCCCGGGGGCCACTTCCCCCCCCCGCGCTGGGGCCCCCGTAAATTTTTCGTCAACGATACCAGGGACACCGAAACACCGGGGAACATGAAATTTGGTGGGCATGTAGCCCCACTAGACTTCTACGGAAAAATTTCGTTTGGTCCCCGGGGGCCACTCCCCCCCTGTGCTGGGCCCCCCAAACCCCCAAAAAATGCAGTTTTTCCTAAATAACTACCTGAACCGTGGCACCGAGGATGAAGACATTTTTATGGTATGTTCGTCTACTAGACTTTTACGGAAAAATTTTGTTTGGTCCCCGGGGGCCACTTCCCCCCCCGCGCTGGGGCCCCCGTAAATTTTTCGTCAACGATACCAGGGACACCGAAACACCGGGGGACATGAAATTTGGTGGGCATGTAGTCCCACTAGACTTCTAAGGAAAAATTTCGTTTGGTCCCCGGGGGCCAAACAAACGCAAGCATGCACACACACTGACATCCACACGCACAGACACACACCCATACACACACATACAAATCCACATGCACAGACACACACACACAAACACACACGCGCACACATGTACGCACACATACATACACGCACAAACACACACACACAAACACAGACACACACATACACAAACACACACACATACACACACACACACACACACACACACACACACACACACAGACAGACATGCACATACTATTACTTTTTTTAGGTATATACATAAACACGCAATACAGCCAAATTACTCCACGTCATTTATTTTTGTGGAAAGCCAGTGCAGGCCTGAGCGGCGGTCATATTTTGTACCGCGATGCGGTACATCTAGTTAGTTACCAAGACAACATCCCGAAAATGCAGCACACATTACAGTATGATTCGCTAAATAAAATTGACGATAGCCTACTCACGTTTCGGCACAAGTTCTTCACATGTTTATCCGATCCAATTTGATAGGAGGCGCTGTCTCGAAAACAGAGGTGGAAGTAACGAATTACAACTACTCACGTTACTGTAATTAAGTAGTTTTTTTGGGTACTTGTACTTTTTTGAGTATATTTTTAAATCTGTAATTTTACTTGTACTCAAGTACATATTAAGCTAAGTAATCTACTTCGCTACTTGTAAAATCACATTTCGTTACTGAGTAGCCTACAATTTGAATTGATATTCAAATCTTTGAATGGCATTTCGGTAGCCAATAAAAATATTCGATCATAAACGGACCAATAAAACCCCTGATATTTGGACTGAATGAAAGCCGCCGCAGTCGCAGCAGGTTTGGAAGAGCTGACCATGAAGGAGGCGAGGAGCTCAGAGTGATTAATGGCTGGACTGAAAGTTTGGAACAACAAACTACATAGTAGTATTGTCAAAATATCTATATTTTACCAGCTGCGCGTTCTCATTCTCTCATCTCAACGACAGCGAGTTTGACACACCCGCCTCCTCTCAGCGCGGGATTGCAGGTAGGCCTATTACGCATAATTTTATTAATACCTGCAAGTTTCTATGGCATATTTTAATGGCAAATGTCACGAACAATATTATAACGCGAGGGCACATTCATGTACTGTAATCGCAGAAAACTGGACGCGAGCTCTCAAATATACGAATGAACTGGACTCGGATATTGAGTGTGCGCTCTCGGACTGTGTGTCATATCATGTGCAATCGCGAATCTCTCCAAGTGGTTCTCACTGCAGACTCAAATGACGTCCAGCTCCAATCTCTCCATGCTCTTGAATTAAACGCTGTCAAAAGTTATGAAAAATCTAGTCTTTTTGCAAATTAAATTCAGTTTGAATTGAAATCAAGCTTCCTTGTGCTGTGTGTGAGCTATTGCAACAGTTCACGTTACCCTATTGTAAAGACAAATACACTGAGTGAGTAAATATTAGATTATTGTAATGGTTATTGATCAATGTTTAAATATGTAAACAAAAGCCTAAATTAAAATCTCACCTTATAAAGTGGACGTGTCTCTTCAGAAGACTTGAATTAAACTTTTCCATTCAAATAGATTACTGTTACAATGAGTGTTGTGCTTTTCAATGCTTGAAAATAATGATTGCCTTGACAAAATGGATGGACAAAAATGTAGATATTAAAATATTTAGTATGTAGTAGTTTTCCCGATGGTATTAAAAATTATAGGCTAGGCCTACTGAATATTGACATATTTCAAGGTGTCATATTGAAGTTAGAAATTCCAGTATCCACTATGTCCTTTGACAATAAGGTAAAAACGTGTTAAAAATAGCTATTTTCTACATAAATCTATGATTTTGTTGAATATTTTTATTGGTAATGCATTAACTATCGCCAGCTAAAAAGTAATTAGTAACTAGTACTCTGAGTAGTTTTTGAGAAGAGTAATTTGTACTTTTACTTAATTACTTTTTTGACACCAGTACTTTTACTTGTAATTGAGTATTATTTCAGCAATGTAACGGTACTTGTACTTGAGTACAAATTTTCAGTACTCTTTCCACCTCTGCTCGAAAAACGAGGGGTCTGAGAATGCGGGACTCTGGGTGCGGGACTGTAGCTGCAGGCTCCGAGTCTGCATACCAATGGACTGTAAATATCCAGATTTGTACTTTTCTGACAACTCTGCTCCTTTATTTGCTGAAGATACTGAGGACACATTGGCTGAGGACATTCCAAGTAAAACCAATCTTTGAAGAAGCTGGGGATTCCTCTCAAACTTCTGAGATGATCACTGAAATGAACAAATCTGTTAGCCCTGTTGTGATTATGAGAAGGTCACAGAGAACAAGGAAATTGCCTGTTCGTTTGAAAGATTATGAACTGAAGTAAAAATAAATAATAAATAATTGAATGTGAACTGTTATTGGAATATTGTAAAAAGAAAAGAAAAATCTGTCAACTGTGACAATTTGTAAAATTATCTCCTCTTTTATCTGGGCTGGTAAAACTCCTAAAGTGAATAAAATTATCCTGCAACGAAATAAACGTGATGGAGGTTTAGCTCTGCCAAATTTTCTTTATTATTACTGGTCCGCCAATATTTCGAAGATTTTCTTGTGGTGTAATTCGCCGGAGGTTAACTGGTGTACTCTAGAAGCTGCTACTTGTCTTTCCTCTTCTCTTCCTGCTCTTGTCTTTGCTCCTTTGTCCATGCGTCCTTCCAATTATATTAGTAATCCTATCGTGCTATCGACTTTAAAAATCTGGGAACAATTTCGACAACATTTTCGGTTGGAGTCACTATCTGTTTTAAGTCCTATTTGCAACAATCACTTGTTTTTACCACCAGCTATTGATCACACTTTTAAAAGATGGAAAGATAATGGTATGGCCTGTTTTTCAGATCTTTTTATTGATAATTATTTTGCCACATTCACCAATCTTATGTCCAAATTTAACCTGCATACTACAGGCTTATTCAGGTATTTTCAACTCCGCAATTTTGTTAAGACTAACTTCCCTAGTTTCCCTCAATTACCAGAAAAGTCTCTGGTTGAGAACTTATTGTCGGCCCCTACAGGTGGTAGTCGTATATCCTCTGTCTACACCATGTTACTCTCATCTAATACGTCCTCTCTCTCCTGCCTAAAGATGACTTGGGAAAATGAGCTGCAAATTAAGTTTTCGGAAGAGCTATGGTCTGAGGCCCTTGCTAGAGTTAATTCTACTTCTGTATGTGCTCGGCTAAGTCTGATTCAGCTAAAAGTCTTTCATCGAATTCATCTTACCAAAGCTAAACTCCATAAACTGTTTCCAGAAACAGAGGACTCCTGTATCAGATGCTCATTTTCTCCTGCCGATCACACCCATACTTTCTTTAGCTGCCCAAAACTGGCCTCTTATTGGTCTTCTTTTTTTGACTTCATGTCTAGGGCTCTGCACATTTCTCTATCTCCATGTCCCCTAGTCGCCATCTTTGGTGTATCTCAATTGTCATCCATTACGAGACAGAAAGCAGATGTTATCGCTTTTGCTTCTCTTATTGCTAGAAGGTGCATCTTGTTGCATTGGAAGTGTCCAACCCCCCCTCCAACTACCTCTTGGTTAAAGGATCTGATGTCATTCCTTTCACTTGAAAAATTGAAATATTCGACTCGGGGCTCAACTGATCAATTTTATAAAACTTGGACCCCTATTTTTAATCTTTACGACTCTGTATCCTCTCTAGATTCTGACTTAGTTATATAATGGTTGAGCAAGTGTTTTATTTAATTTTTTTCATCTAGGCATGTTTTTCATACAAGGGATAACACAATTACTGTTTTTTTTTTTTTTTTTTTTTGTATTAGTATTAGTATAATTGGTTGTAGAGACTACCGATTATTTTCTAATCCTCCTGGGTGGGTGGGGGGAGGGGTTTGGGATGGTGGTTACTCTGTTGTTTGTGTGATTTTATTTTATTTTATTTTATTTTTTAATTTTTTTTAAGGAATGTGTAAAAAGAAAAAAGTGCAGACAATGTTTTTTCTTTTATGCTCGTCTCTTTAATGATTAATGTAAACTTTTGTCTGTATAATAAAAATTGTTGTATAAAATCTCTTTCCAAAAAAAAAAAAAAAAACTGTGACAATTTGTGTGTGTGTGTGTGTGTGTGTGTGTGTGTGTGTAACTGTAGTGTGGTTACATGATTGTGGTTACATTGTGATGATTATGAAAGAAATATTGTAAACTTGGGGGAAAGGGGATGTTGTAGACTGAGCTTTTGTATATAGACCTGTAGGGGGCAATCTAATGCCTTTCGACTTGGCTTAAAAGTAAGAAAGAAGAACCTGTTATGTGTGCATATGGAATCCACCTGTGATGTTATAAAGGGTGCTTCTCAATTCCTTAGGTTGTTAAAATTTGGTTATTTAAGAAATTAATAAATAATAAAGATAAAGCAAGATGCCCTGTTGATAAATGTGATATATGATTTATTTAAACTGCATAGGTAAAGCATAAATGAAAATGATTGTGACTGATGTGAAGAGGGAGGAGAATTTATTGAAGAGGGAGGCATTTAAAGTGCATCAGGTTTCTCGGCAAGAAAGACTTCCGCATAGGATACACCTGTGCATCCTCGCTCATAGCTCCTCTGGAAGCTTCCTCACTCCTCGTTCCTCACCTCCTCGCTGTGCAATTAGAGAATTGAGATGTCCTTCAAGATGGCTGAATTCGATCCGTTTCCAGGTCATAGGATCGAGAAAGGAGGAGCGAGGAAACAAGGAGGGACATTGAGAAGCACCCAAAGTGTAGCCTACTGCTTGCTGCTGATTTCCTGAGTAAAATGAACCATCTTGAACAGATCTGTCTCGCAAGTTATTACAGGCAAAATATTCATCCAAGTAAAGACCTCTATATGCACTGAATTAATAATCAATTATAAATGTGTTCAGCATTCTGCAACAAATATTTTTTAGAATTTCTAAACTATTTTAAGTCGTAAAGTGAGCAGGATATGTTAAAATGTAGTGCATGGATTCGGCAGGCATGTTCCTTCACGATACTAAGTGGGGCAGCCGGTCTCAGAACCCTCCCTAGTTCTACAGTGCCCAACAAATTTCCAATATAAATCTGTGGTGTAAAATGGAATTGCAGTGCTCTCTCATAGAGAGCCATTAGGGCAGATTTCTGGCTGCCCCGCTTTTCACATTACCTTGCGTAAACCTCGCTCCAGAAAAAAGAGACGCTATTAGTCCGCTTCAGCGTCTTTGTCTCTGCATCAGTTCAGTAACTAGTTGGCATGCCTGTTCTTCCTATGTGGAGTAGCGTATCAAATGAATGAAAGTATAAAGCGTTTAGTTCAAACGTGCTCATGTGAATACCTTTTATATACAGTAGTTCTGTTTTTGTTTTATGTTTGTTCTGAGAATAGACATGACTTTGTTTTCCTCACTGGAATTCCTAACTTGCAATATTCTAAAACAACATTCATATACAATACATAATACATTAAGGCAATTATAAGATGGCTTTATATGCGTTTGTCGTGTACTAAAGAATTCTGAATTCTGAACATTAGAATTCTGCCAAAAGTGTGTCTGATGTGTTCAGCGATTAGAATATAAAGCTTACAAAATGTTTATCATGAACTAGAGCTGAGACCCAGAATTTGCACCAACCTAAATTTATGGACCAGGAGCCGCTACTCTGGTAAGCAATGGAGTAGGCCTACATCCAAACTGGAACACAGCCCAGCTCAGAGATCCACTCGTTGACGATCACACGTTGACATGATTGGTTACAATGTAGTTTGTGATGTCAGAAACACCAGCGATTTCAAACTGCGTGTTTGAGACTGCCTTTGGTTCACTGCAGTTTTGAGGAGAAAATCCTCAGCAATGGTGTTGACTAATGAATTTATGCATGGTTTGACTTAAAGCATATTAAAAACACAATAGACATTCAAACAATATTGAAACCTTGATTTTCAACACAGGAGGACTTTAATGGAAAACTGAGTGGCGCTCTGTGGCTAGGCATGTTTTTGAACAGCCTCCTGCAATCGGAACTGGGCGATGCCGATGTGTGTATATTCATAAAAATGTGTTGTGTTCGAATTTTAATTAAAGACACGGCTTTGCGCTTCTCGTCCTATGTGCAACCCTTCACTCACTGAACCCTGTAATCGTCAGCTGAAATCCAATAAAAATTTCAATCATGCTTACGGTTTCTGAAAATGTTCAATGATTGGGCTGTATCGAACTCACCTGACGTAGGCCATTGAATTCATAATAACGGACGAGTTGATGTCACAGTAATGTCTCGAGAATATGAAAGCGGATCTCAAATGAGAGAAAAATAAAGTGAAACGTCAGTCAAATTTATTTCAATGCATGGCCTAGATAAAGATGCAGATGATGGCGAAGGACAAAGGCAATTACCACCAGTTATTGGTAGGTGTAGGCCATGTGCTAGCAGAATAGGCTATAATTAGTCAAATAATTTACTCTTTTTTCAACTTAATAGCATAGCTGAGCTCCCATAGTTAGCCACCTTGTCTAATTATAAGCACTATCTTTTAAAAAAGCAGCTTTTTAAACTTAACCAGTCACAAATGCATATCATTTGTTTCAAAGTTGTCATAAAAAACACACACAAAAAAACACGACTGCTCAACAATAGCACAAGAAAGATAATTGCATGTCAAAGGAAAGTGATGTAGCCTACTGAGGGAGTTTAACTTTTCCAGCATCATAAGGGATTTTTCATCCTGAAAAAGCTTAAGGAAACCTTTGTACGGTAGTCCCAATGATCTGATTACTTTTTCAGCATTAAAAATGTTCAGAAAGTAACATTCTATTTATAAGGGAAACAGTGAAATTTAGTATATAAAAGTTTTATTGCATTTATTTCTGCAAAACAAAAGGATGATTTGATAAGACAAAGCCGATGTAGGCAGTAGTTATAAGGTTAAGTAGCCTATGCAAATAGTTCGGACTATGTGCCAAATAATATGAAGTTTATGCAGTTTTTATAATGGCATTTATTCATGTGAAACAAAAGGCTGATAACTTGCACTTTGTGATTGAGAGAATGTAGATAATAGTTCTGTTGGATGAAGGGCCCCAAAGCCCAGGGGCCCCTTATAGTTTTAATGCAGCCCGGCCAATACCGCATCAATAGTTGTAAACCTTTATTTTTGCATGATGCTGCATGCACGCCACTAGGTGTCAGTATAAGTATGTGTACACTGACCAGCGCAAGATAAACTTAAAGAGATAGTTCACACAAAATGTGGAAGTCAATGGTGCCTCAGACCTGTTTGGTTACAAACATTCTTCAAAAGATCTTCCTTTGTGCTCATCAGAACAAACACATTTATACATGTCTGGGACAACTTGAGGGTGAGTAAATGATGACAGAATTTTTCTATTATTAGGGATTAAACTATCCCTTTAAAACAGTTGAGGTTGAGGAACATCTACGGGTGGTGTAAGTCATTTGTTTGGGAGTTAATCAGAGTAATCAGAGTCTGATATTGATATAAATAATTAGTAATTATAGTGTGTGTATGTCTGTGTGTGTGTGTGTATATATATATATATATATATATATATATATATATATATATATATATATATATATATATATAAGATGTTCCTCAAATGTCTTTATTTACAGATTTATTTCTTGTTTCCTTGAATGGCCAGTTTGCATGATCAACAACATTGGCATTACATATATTATTCAGTGGCACATGCCACTGGGATACTGATGTGCCACAAAATGACTTTAATGTTTAATTGACATTTATTTAAAAATATCAGTATTTTTTGTCACAATTACGTCAGTATAGCTGCTCAGTACATCTGTCAGTCACTATACCGGAGGTGTCACAACCCAACATACAGTGGGTACGGAAAGTATTCAGACCCCCTTAAATTTTTCACTCTTTGTTATATTGGAGCCATTTGCTAAAATCATTTAAGTTCTTTTTTTTTTCCTAATTATTGTACACACAGCACCCCATATTGACAGAAAAACACAGAATTGTTGACATTTTTGCACATTTATTAAAAAAGAAAAACTTAAATATCATATGGTCCTAAGTATTCAGACCCTTTGCTGTGACACTCATATATTTCATTCAGGTGCTGTCCATTTCTTCTGATCATCCTTGAGATGGTTCTACACCTTCATTTGAGTCCAGCTGTGTTTGATTATACTGATTGGACTTGATTAGGAAAGCCACACACCTGTCTATATAAGACCTTACAGCTCTGCATGTCAGAGCAAATGAGAATCATGAGGTCAAAGGAACTGCCTGAGGAGCTCAGAGACAGAATTGTGGCAAGGCACAGATCTGGCCATGGTTACAAAAAAAATTCTGCTGCACTTAAGGTTCCTAAGAGCACAGTGGCCTCCATAATCCTTAAATGGAAGACGTTTGGGACGACCAGAACCCTTCCTAGAGCTGGCCGTCTGGCCAAGCTGAGCTATCGGGGGAGAAGAGCCTTGGTGAGAGAGGTAAAGAAGAACCCAAAGATCACTGTGGCTGAGCTCCAGAGATGCAGTCGGGAGATGGGAGAAAGTTGTAGTAAGTGAACCATCACTACAGCCATCCACCAGTCGGGGCTTTATGGCAGAGTGGCCCGACGGAAGCCTCTCCTCAGTGCAAGACACATGAAAGCACACCTGAAGGACTCCAAGATGGTGATAAATAAGATTCTCTGGTCTGATGAGACCAAGATAGAACTTTTTGGCCTTAATTCTAAACGGTATGTGTGGAGAAAATCAGGCACTGCTCATCACCTGTCCAATACAGTCTCAACAGTGAAGCATGGTGGTGGCAGCATCATGCTGTGGGGGTGTTTTTCAGCTGCAGGGACAGGACGACTGGTTGCAATCGAGGGAAAGATGAATGCGGCCAAGTACAGGGATATCCTGGACGAAAACCTTCTCCAGAGTGCTCTGGACCTCAGACTGGGCCGAAGGTTCACCTTCCAACAAGACAATGACCCTAAGCACACAGCTAAAATAATGAAGGAGTGGCTTCACAACAACTCCGTGACTGTTCTTGAATGGCCCAGCCAGAGCCCTGACTTAAACCCAATTGAGCATCTCTGGAGAGACCTGAAAATGGCTGTCCACCAACGTTTACCATCCAACCTGACAGAACTGGAGAGGATCTGCAAGGAGGAATGGCAGAGGATACCCAAATCCAGGTGTGAAAAACTTGTTGCATCTTTCCCAAAAAGACTCATGGCTGTATTAGATCAAAAGGGTGCTTCTACTAAATACTGAGCAAAGGGTCTGAATATTTAGGACCATGTGATATTTCAGTTTTTCTTTTTTAATAAATGTGCAAAAATGTCAACAATTCTGTGTTTTTCTGTCAATATGGGGTGCTGTGTGTACAATAATGAGGAAAAAAAAAGAACTTAAATGATTTTAGCAAATGGCTGCAATATAACAGAGTGAAAAATTTAAGGGGGTCTGAATACTTTCCGTACCCACTGTATGGCGACATGTTCCGCGACTCAGTGTCAGTGTTCTGCGATAATGTCAGTGGCACATGCCACAAGTTTTAAGTGACACATGCAACTATCCACTGACACATGCCTATAAAGACCGGATGTGCCAATAAGCATGCATAAGATGCTATGTTACTTATTGTTAATACCGCCTCTCTCTAAAACCAAAGTAGATTAATATAAAATCTCTTTCAAATAGTGTTAAGAAGCCTTCACAATCTTTCTAATGCTTTACATTCGTGACTAATACTTTTTTTCATAGGTCTGTTGTAGTAACATTTAACTTATTTATTAAAGGTGCATTGCGCAAGTCTCTGAGTTTTTGCAGAACTATGCCCCCTTCTGGCGACACGCGAAACTGCAACCAGAGTTGTGCACGCGGTTACGTGGAGTTTGCGTTGGGGTTTGGGATGAACTAGAAGCCGGTCTCTTTGAATCCATCTTCTACTTTTGCAAAAGTCGCTTGAGTTGTCTTCGCTGATGCGGATAATGGCGGCGAATACACAAACCTGCCAGACATAGCCAGGTGAGCGTGAACGCGCATGACGTCACGCCCAGTCGATTCCGACCCGAATCCCTCTTATTTATTTTACTGTACAGGATTATAGAGGCAATCGCAGTGATCATAGAAGGGCTCATTCAGCCCATCAGGCAATTGTTTAAGCATGTATGGGTTAGAAAAACGGGTATTTTTAACATGAAATGTTGCGCAATGCACCTTTAACTTATATGGTATTCTGGTGGAAAATAGGCTATGGTTAACAAACATGATACAGTTTTATAATATGGCATAAGAAACCATGTTTTATTTAATCTGCTTGCAATATTAAAATAATGAAATGTGTATTATTATAAGAATACTCTCAACCAGAATGCCACATTAATACAGTGGGCGAAAAACAGATTGATGCTCATTCATACTGATTCATCTCTTTAAAGAGAATTTAGAGAGAATGTTTTTGGGACAGTGATGCCATTGCTGTATAAGGCAGATAACCACTTTGAGTTTATTCCTCTGCTTGGTTTAGATTTGGGTCAAAACTGAGAAAGCAACTTCACACAAGTAAGTAGATCCACAGGATAAAAAGCCAACTGTGTCAGTGTCTTCTATCATCTATCAGCATGTTTCATCTTTATCTCACAAGCAGAAAGGCTGGCGCCCCTCTCAATCCTAATCACATTAACTAAAGTGTCTCCTTCCTTTGTGATTGTCTTAGTGATTTGTTTTGTTTATTCATTTGATATGTTCCTCAATCAACTTGACTTCATTTATTTTGGTGAACACATCAGCACGATTCCCTTCAGATGCATCTCATCAATCATATTCAGCTTCTGAGCCCTATCTCTTTCCGCATTATCACTCTTGCCCTGTCTATACACACATACAATTGCTATTCTAAGTGATTGTCTGTCTCTTGTCTATCAACTGTCCTTATCACATGAAGAAGAAAAAAAAGCCACTCTTTGTTTATTCAACCTGCTCTTTACATTTTATCCACTACTTGGCCAGCAATATGGCAGATTGAATTATTGAATGATAGAGCTGTTTTGATTGCATTGGTTGCTGCCCTTTCAAATATGTTTTTTTCACCAACACTATGCAGGTGTCAGAATTTGTTCCCTGTGTAACGTTATTGGAATCAGATCTTGACCAAACTTGTCTTTTCTTGTCTACCATCATAGTGTAGGTGGGATGTTTGGTTAAATATGGGATGGGGGGATGTTAATAGTTAAATGCCATACGTTTTATGGAGCTGTCTGTCTTTTTACTAAATGCGTTAAAAACTAATATTGTATTAAATACGTTAAAAATGAAAATATGAATGAATAAACGAATACACTAATCTAAAAAACTTCTAATTAAAAAAAAAAAAAAAAAACCTGCTAATTAATTGCAAGGGGCTTTTATTTTGAAGTGCTAGTGTGTTTTTCCTTCTCACTGTTGTTTTCTGTTTCTCTCGGTCACGTGTGACAACGTTCTTCAGAATGATTCAAGTTTACGCTGAATCAACACCACCAATGGACTTTAGACTGCGCGTCAAACGGTGGTGAATGACTCTGAACACTAGTCTGCTTCTAACAACTAAAATGGGAATATTTATGCAGAGACCTGCATGCGTTTTCGAGATATGTGTTGTGCAGCTTCAGACTGTTGTCAGTCCAGTTAACTTGATTTTAAAGTGCATGCCATTGTAAATAACTTCAATGAACTCTAGTCGTCGTTTAATTTTCGCAAGCTGCTCAATCGCTAATAATGTCACTTGTGGGGTCTGATGAAAACACTCCGCTTCTGAGAGGCGATATTACAAGGTAAGATGTGTGATAATTACATTTGTAATGACGCAGTCTGGCAGGACTGATCTTATTTTCTTTTATTTATATTCTGCCATTATGTCTAAGCTGAAACTATTTGGCTCGACCAGTTAAACTTGACAATGTTGCCTGTGTGTCATGTCACAAGGGAATTTGTCACTAATGCACTGCATGATGATAAGTTCAAATTATATTAAGTCACGTCAGTGTGGAAGTTTAATAGTGCAGTGAAGATGTGCATAATATCTCGCATGAGCGACTCGTCCTAATTCATGAAATTATTGTAACTAAATAGGCTAAACAATGAAAAAAGTGCTATAATTGCTATTTGTATGTCCAACTTCTCTTTTCCTCTTAAAGTGATGGGGGTGCAGACAGAAGCCGATGGAGGTCCATCAGGGTCATGTACTTTACCATGTTCCTCAGCAGTGTTGGTAAGAAAAAAACTCTTACTCTTTCACACCCATTTTGCTGCTTTGTCTGTCCCGCGGATGTGCGGTTATGAATATGAATTCTGCTGTCTGTTTTACATTAGGTACGGATTCAATTAGAGCTAAAACCTGCAACAAAAAAAAAAAAAAAAGATCTTAAAAAAAGTGCAACTAGAAGGGATCTATCTGTACGGATTTTGCAATTGCAATTATAATGTCTTATTTAGTTGTTTGTGTACTACTTAAGTGACATGTAATATATAAGTGATTGCAATGTTCTTTTTTTTAGGTTTTACGATTGTCATCACTTCCATATGGCCCTATCTGAAGAAAGTAAGTATACTTGCATTTACACATTCAATATTACATTGCACTCAAGCTATACATTTTATAAGTTCATGCAGTACTTGGGAATCAAACCCATGGCTTTGGTGTTTCTTGAAACGTCTATTTGATTTACAGGAACAAAGTATATTCTATGCAGTTGCGATTTGAGTGAAGTGAACATTCATTAACATGGGAATTCTCTGTTATCTCTGTGCAATGTTTGGTTCCTTGAGCTATGCTTGATTTAAAAACTAGAAGTGAAAAAGGGAAGTAGTTATATGTGTATTTCCAAGAAAAGCCAAAGAATCAACTAAAACCTGCTTGAAGAACGTTAAATAGCCTATCTTCTAAAACAATCTGTTGAGGTTTGAATTCTGTGATTGAGTGTACATATAAGACCTGTGTTCCTCTTTTCAAATGTGTCCTTGCTCCTTTGTGTAGACTTTGCAGAAGTGTGAACACTTAGAGCTAGGGCTATTCAGGGCACATTGCTTAAATTTGTTGAAATTTAATTTAAAGCACAAGTTCGCAGATTTTCAACCTGCTTTTTATTGTTACAATATCAGTAGTATACAGTACCAGTCAAAAGTTTGGAAACACTACTATTTTTAATGCTTTTGAAAGAAGTCTCTTATGCTCATCAAGCCTGCAGTTAAAAAAAAAAAAAAAAACAGTAATATTATGAAATATTATTACAATTTAAAATAATGGTTCTCTTTTTTAATATACTTTAAAATGTAATTTATTTTTGTGATGCAAAGCTGAATTTTCATCAGCAAGTACTCCAGTCTTTGGTATCTTAAGATCCTTCAGAAATCATTCTAATATGCTGATTTGTGATCAATGTTGGAAACAGTTGTGCTGCTTAATATTTTTTTATAACCTGAGATACTTTTTTCAGGATTATTTGATGAATAAAAAGTTAAAAAGAAATGTATTTATTTAGAATAGAAATCTTTTGTAACAATATACACTACCGTTCAAAAGTTTGGGAACAATAACTATTTTTTTTTAAAGAAATTAGTACTTTAATTCAACAAGAATGCGTTAAATTGATAAAAGGTGATGGTAACGATTTATATTGTTAGAAATGTTTTTATTTTGAATAAATGCTGTTTTTAATGAATAAATGCTGTTAACGTTTTACTCATCAATGAATCCTGAAAAAAGTATTCCAAAAAAATATATTAAACAGCACAACTGTTTCCATCATTGATAATAACTGAGTATCAAATCATCATATTAGAATGATTTCTGAAGGATCATAAGACACCAAAGACTGGAGTACTTGCTGATGAAAATTCAGCTTTGCATCACAAAAATAAATTACATTTTAAAGTATATTAAAAAAAGAGAACCATTATTTTAAATTGTAATAATATTTCATAATATTACAGTTTTTTTATTTTTTTTTAACTGCAGGCTTGATGAGCATAAGAGACTTCTTGCAAAAGCATTAAAAATAGTAGTGTTTCCAAACTTTTGACTGGTACTGTATGTAAATTAACAATGTTTGCTCTTTCTTTGTGTTACCTGGACCAAGAAATGCCGGTTTATTTGTCAGCAAAAGATGCAAATGTGTCTTTAGCCACTCCCTACAATGCTCTGGATCTTTCACTGAAAACTGAAAATGACTCTTTCCTGCCAAACGTTTACTTTTTGAATTGTCTCACCTGGTAACAATACAAATACAAAGTCGAGAAGTATTTCCGTCTCAAGCGAGGCAGTATTAGACTCTGGTTAAGCCTATCCAAAAGGAGCAGCCTTGGATGGCAACATGCCCAGTGCATTATGGGTGTTAAAGTTTTCCTACCTATTTGGCAAAATGAAAGACAATAGCCTTTCCCCCCCCATTTTCTCTAGTAAGGTAACACCGATTCCCCCACCCCCCAACCACCTTTCTACAGCATAGGGAGCCAAGTTCTATTGAAAGCCCAATTTGCCAGCGGTGAAGTACTCGTTTAACGCAAAACAGTTATAATAATTTTTAAATAAAAATGTAAGTACACAAGGTGAAATAACTTTTAAATAATAATATGTAAATAAAAATGTAAGCACACAAGGTGATACAATTTAACACATCAGTTACGCACAACGTTTTTTTGTGCTTGCTTGATTGCCTGAAGGCTTTTCAGGCAACCAGCCAACCGCAGTGCGAAATGTTACTGTTGTGCTGTGTAGATGCAATTTGGGAGTTGTAGTTTTATTCAGTTACACACAGTAAGCCTTGTTAGTCTGTGACTGTCTTGTAATCCATCAATCATGATGTGTGTGTTTTTAATTTTAATTTTTTTTAGATTGATGACAGTGCAGATGCCAGTTTCTTGGGATGGCTGGTTGCTGCCTATAGTTTGGGTCAGATGGTGGCCTCACCCCTCTTTGGATTATGGTCCAATCACAGGCCTCGGCGAGAGCCTCTAGTCTGCTCTATATTGATCAACGTCTCCGCTAACATTTACTACGCCTACGTCTACTTACTTCCCTCACACAACAACATTCACATGCTTTTGTCCCGCACATTTGTGGGCATTGGAGCAGGTAAATAAAAAATAAAAAAAGCACACACACGCACACACATATAGTACCTGTCAAAAGTTTTGAAACATTAGAATTTTCTTCTTTATTTAACCAAAAATACAGTAAAAACAATACTTTTGTGAAATATTATTATTTTATTTGAATATATTTTAAAATGAATTTTCAGCATCATTACTCCAGTCCTCAGTGTCACATGATCCTTCAGAAATCATTCTAAAATGCTGATTTGGTGCTCAAGAAACATTTCTTATTATTACTATCAATGTTGAAAACAGTTGTGCTGCTTACATTTCTGTGGAAATAGTGATGCTGTTTCAGGATTCTTTGAATAGAAAGTTCAATGAATGGCATTTATTTGCATTTATTACTTTTTTAAAAACTTTTTTTTATTATATATAAAACTTTTGTAAGATTATAAATGTCTTCACTGTCACTTTCGATCAAATATATTGCATCTTTGATGAATAAAAGTATTAATTTCTCTCTAAAAAAAAAAATCTTACCACAAATGTTTTAAAATTTAAAATAGAAAACATATTTACAATTTTAATAATAATTCACAAAAATACTGTTTTTACTGTATTTTTGATTAAATAAATGCAGCATTGGTGAGCATAAGAGACTTCTTTAAAAAAAAACATTTAAAATAAATAAACAAATTACAAGTTAATATAATGTTAATATAGCAAATACAGATTCAGTAAACAATTATCATCAAGCATAAGGTAAAGTACTTTATCTGCAGTGCTAAGGTCTGTCGTTCTGTCCTGTAGGTAATGTAGCAGTTGTGAGGTCTTATGTGGCTGGTGCCACTTCCCTGACGGAGAGGACCAGTGCAATGGCTAACATGAGCGCCTGTCAAGCTCTCGGGTTTATACTTGGCCCAGGTTTGTGTGAAGTCAAAAGCATTTTACTTACAGATGGCATTTGGTGTGAAATTGGTCTATAAGAATAGTAATGTCTTTATTTTATACGTTCTTAGGGCTAGTTACCATTTAAAAAATAATTAAAAGATGTTTTCTGCCTTTATTTTTCAGCTCTGCAGGCTGTTTTGTCATTCATCGGAGAGACTGGCGTCAATGTGAAATTTATCCAGCTTCAGGTTAATATGTACACCGCTCCAGCACTGTTGGCGGCCTGCTTCGGGGTCATTAACATTCTACTGGTTATATTACTCTTGAGGTAATGATTTAACCTGAGTCTTAAATACTTATATTTTATTTGAGGTCTGTGTATTTTCTCTTCAGTGCTTCTATATTTAACCCTAGCACCGTGTTTACAACAGACGCGTCACATTGTGCTGCAACAGCTAGAAGCTGTATATCCATTTGTCCAAGTATCGCGAGTGCTTGGAGTACGTCATAAATAGAACGAGGCATCAGTTTACTGTCGGGATTTGTCGTGCCGCATCCAGTGTAGACAACATCACTGATTATAATGGGTTCTATTGTCCTTTGTCGTGTCGCGCCACTCGCGTCCGTTGTGGACACGGTCTCAGGCTTACATCCTATTTGACTGTACTTGAATAAAGCAATGCATAGAATTTAAAGTGTTTTAAATTATTTAGGGAGCACTGTGTGGATGACCATGGAAATTGTATCCCTGCAATTAACTACACCCCAGAAGGTAAGATATTTATTTTCTGGTGTAAATGTATTTATAAATATACTTTAGCAGTGTACAGTTGCTTTAGCACAGTGTCCCTGTACAGTCTCTTTGATAATAATTCATGTAATTATAACATTTTATATTGTACTTTGTCTTTCTGCCCTCAGAGCGAGTAGAAGTGACTCCTGAGGTAGAAGGTGATATTGACCAGTTTGCAGTATTAACATCCAACGTCCTTTTCTTCGTTATTCTCTTCATTTTTGCTGTGTTCGAAACGTAAGTGTAGATCCTCAGATCTTGACTCATATTTAAAGTCTAATCAGCTCATATTCATGTGAATTTGTTTGCCTGCAGTATATCTACTCCTCTATCAATGGACATGTTTGCATGGACAAGAAAAGAAGCCGTTTTGTATAACGGCATCATATTGGCTGCCATCGGCTTTGAGTCCATCCTCGTCTTCCTGGTGGTAAAGCTGGTTTCAAAACGGTAAAAATAACTTTTTGAATAGCTTTATGCTAATTTGATTTCGGTTATTAGACTTTTCCATTTGTCATAGCTGTTTTGAAGAACCTTGAACAATCAGACATGCTTTTTTACTTCAGTTTGACACAACATCTACAGAGGTTTTAGGTTACTTCTCTTCTATTGGGAAAAGGGAAATGTTCCAAAGGCCCAGAGTATTTTGCATAAGTACAGTGTAGGTTAACTACTCATAATGGACATTACTTACAGTCTCATTGTGACTGTAGCCATAAAACCTCTGATTGTTTTAAGTCTTGAAACAGGTCAGGAAAACTTTGTTAGTTGCATTTTTTTTTTTCTGCTGTACCCAACAAATATGTATTGGATGTTAACAGTTTTAAACACATGACTTCCTCTTGTTGCACTTGCAAGCTGACTAATCAGATTTCAGATAAGTAAAAAATCTTTTTTTGGCTGTGTTTTTCAGGGTAGGAGATCGGCCACTGCTGCTTGGAGGCTTGGTGCTCATATTTGCAGGGTTCTTTATCTTGTTGCCATGGGGAAATCAATATCCTAAAATACAGTGGACAGGTGAGATATCTGATTAAAGGCCCGTTCACACTAAGAACGATAACTATAAGCATAACTATACAGATAACTATATTAGCATCCACACCAGCAGAAGATATTGTTCTGTTTATTCTAAGTGCGTGCTTGTCTGCCGCTCCAAATGCTTGAGCTGATTGTCAATGTTTTTATTATTCATCCGCTGGAAAAAGTCATTCTGAAAGTGATTCCAATAATATCGTTTCTCTGTGTGAACTCTGCTTTTCTTTAATATTGAGAATGATTTTTAGAGCTATATCTTTGTTATGGTCCTTGGCGTGAACGAGTCTTAACTCTGTAAAGCTTGTTTCCAAATGCAAATAATTATCTTTTTTATTATTAAAATAGCAATATACTATTTAAAAGCTTGGATTTCTTTTTTAAAGAATGAAATACTTTTATTCAGCAAGGATGCATTAAATAGATCAAATATTTGTGTATCAAATGTATCACGGTTTCCACTAAAACATTAAGCAGCACAACTGTTTTCAACATTGATCATTTTAATAATAAATGTATATTAGAATGATTTCTGATTGATCATGTGACACTTAAGACTGGAGTAATGATGCTGAAAATTCAGCTTTGGAATATATATTAAAATAGAAAACATTTAGGGGTTAGGTTAATTGGGTTATTCAATTGTAATGTCACTGTTTTCACTTTTTTATCAAGCAGATTTTTTTTTTTTTCAAAAACATTAAAACAGTCTTCAAAACCTTTGAACAGTAGTGTATATTACAGCTGCAATTTGTGTATATTAAACAAATATTATCCCATAAACAGGCATTCAGAATAACACTATGCCAACTATAAGGCTGGCACCCACCCAAGCCTCGAACGCTTCTCTGGAGCCCACCGGATGTCCGTCCGAACAGACCTGGTGCTTTTTTACCCCTGTAATTCATCTCGCACAGTACATCACCTCTGACATCCTAATCGGAGTGGGCTATCCGACCTGCAACGTGATGTCCTACACTTTATACTCAAAGATACTGGGCCCCAGACCGCAGGTACAATACATCCTTTATCTTTTAAAACATTGAATCTCAAACTAAAGTAACATGATTATTAATTAAAGTTCATGCTATTCAGAAGCGGACAGAGTACACAGCTTCATTACTTGAGTAAAAGTACAGATACCCCTTGCAAAATTTTACTCAAGTAAAAGTACTACAGTCAGATGTCTACTTGAGTAAAAGTAATGAAGTACTTGTTTTTAATAGTACTTGAGTATCAAGAGTACATTTTCTAAATATTGCATTACTACTGCCACAGTGCTTACATTGGTAAACACAGCAAACACTTGAAGCGAAAACTATCATTAACTTGTTCAGAAAATTGAAACAGTCTGGCGAGGTGGGGCCACGGGTTGGCACAATCCCGGGATGGACCTGCTGCGTCTTCATCCATTGTTTCGTCCATGGTTTCGTCTCTTATCTAAATCTGACCATGGAGTTGACTTTGGCGGAAAGCTGAAGGTGATTGCTGATAGGCTGTCCCAATCAGTGGCGCCTGCACAATCCAATCATGTTTGAGAGGGAAACAACAAATTGAGGGTTTCCGAGATTTTTCTTTTTTCCTTTTTTTTTGAAGAAGTAACGGGTACTCACGGTTATGGATAGAAATGTAGCGGAGTAAAGAGTACAATATTTGCCTCTCAAATGTACTTGAGTAAAGTCATGAGTACTCCCCAAAAATGATACTCGAGTAAGATCCCTCAGAATTGTACTTAAGTACTGTACTCAAGTAAATGTACTCCGTTACTGTCCGGCTCTGATGCTATTTATTCTCTTCCCCAATTGTGTGTGAACTCAGGGGGTTTACATGGGCTGGCTGACAGCATCAGGAAGTGGCGCGCGGACCCTCGGGCCTGTGTTCGTCTCTCACGTCTACACCCTCCTGGGACCCCGATGGGCCTTCAGTGTCATATGTGGCATAGTACTAGCTGCAGTCGTTCTCCTCAGTGCTATGTACAAACGACTCATCGCCTTCTCTATACGCCATAGAAGGATAGAAGAACAACGGTGTGACTGACAGGTGCCTCCACCCACTACTAAAGGACAGTTCAGTAAAGATGGAAAACAGCCACTTGAATGGGTTTTTTTAGACAAATGTGGAGCTTTCATAATCATAAATCCTTTAAGTAGATCGTCTTCCATGTAAATGTAAATATTTTTACTTTGAATATTTTAACTGTGAATTTAACTACTATTGGAGCAGGATAACATGGATCTTGTTACCATTTAAAACAGTGACATTATCTAAACAGGCCCATGTGAACCGCAGTATTAAAAATGTTTGGTAGCTCCACCGGTTATGAAGCATTGCAGATTATAATGCCTATGTGGTTGTTTAATCTAAATCTTTATGGATTATTATTGTTTTTGTTTTAATAATTCTTTTAAATAACTTGAATTCTTGGCGTTGTAAAACGTTACCAAATGTGACAGCTGATTTATTTAAATTTACTGGAGAGGCTTGAAGTTTCTTTCTAAAACACTAAGCTTAAAACGTACACTAGATGCTGAGCATTACTTAACTTTGGGTGCATCCTGAAGAGTAACACAATCATTGGTCATTTATAACAAGATTACTTTATTTGAAATTCACACCAAATGCTTGTTTTGATGTGTTAAAGCACAATATGGATATTTCTTGAAAATGGGCAATACATTTTTAATTTGAATGTGTTTAAAAACATAAGTATGATATGCTTTTCTAGGATTTGTTTCTTTAAATGCATTAAAATGATATTTAACAAGAAATCAGTTTTTCCTTTTGAAAAGTACAGAAATGACACAATTCCAATAATGCAGTAATTGTATTCAAACGTTTTATCCACCGATCGTCTCTGTTTGAGCCACATAAGTTGGAACAAAGATTCTTTGAACCGTCACTCCAGACCGTGGATAAGGTTTGGTCACAACGTGTTCATTGAGCTGGGAACATTCTAGTGTAAGATGAGATGCATAAATAAAACAGCAAAAAGACAACCGTGGCTGTACATACACAATAACCTTCCTGAATACATGTAGATTCAACACCAGTTCATCGTTTCACACTTTGTGATCTCGCAGTTTGTACTTGTGATGCAATTCTCAGCAGCCACAAAACCATCGTTGCCATTATACACTGCGTGCGAGATCATTTAACAGTTCTTTTCCGTTTGTTCTTAGCTGTGTATTTGCTGGTAATGTGTTTAGACAGGCCTTGAGCTCCACGGCCACCAGGCAAATGCATTCTGTTGGCAGAACGTGATAAAATTATATTAAAAGACTTGAAGAACCAGTTTGTATTAGTGCTGAAATAATCATATTAAAGAGTCTTGTTACTACAGTATCATCAGTGCAGCACTGCGACTGATGATCTGAATATCTGGAGAACATTAATAATGTTTAAGCCATTGTCAGTATTAGTAAAGATACGTTTCTGACGTCACTAATCAAACTAAATCTCAGCTGGTGTGAGTGAGTGGAGGCGGGGCTAATTTGCTAATTCTGTGTATACTAAATGAGGCAAGGGTGTAGTTACATTCAAGCTATTTTAAAGGGCACCTATTATGACTCTTATCACAAGATGTAAAATAAGTCTCTGATGTCCCCAGAGTGTGTATGTGAAGTTTTAGCTCAAAATACCCAACAGATCATTCTTTACAGCATGTTTAAATTGTAATTTTTTGGAGCTCAGAAAAACATGCTGTTTTAGTGTTTATCCCTTTAAATGCAAATGAACGGCTGCTGCCGGCCCCGGGGGCGGAGCCTCAAGAGCTCCTGCTCAGAGCCAGGACAATCTCATCTGATAATATCAGAACAGAAACTCTCAGTAGTGGTGTTCATTTTGAGTCGGACAATAATGCCCACAAAGCCAGAGAATATATGCTGTATGGAGATAGAACAGGTATAGTTTAGTTTAATTATGGTTATAACTTATTTGTCATCTGCTTTTATCCACTATTAATACAAGCCTGCTGTAGCAAACCCTGTCCGAATGATGACCAAAATATACTGATGAGTTCAATGAAGTTTATTGTACCTCACACAAAAGATGAAGCCTTAGTTTTACTCCAGAAAATCACTGTAAGAGCCGAATAAACACAGTATATAAGTGCGCATTAAAGTCTTATCCATAAACTCTCTCTCTCCCTTTCACTATCAACAACATACACAGTGAAGTACACAAAACACTCGTTACAACTAACAGTAAACAAATATATACACACCTTTTCAGTGGGTGCTTAATAAACTGGTAAACCTTATATCCGTAAAATGACTGGATGAGCTGTCATAAAGTGCGCACTCTCACTTTCATTTTTGCCGTGATCAGTAACGTTAGGCCTGTCGCTCCGGAGACTGAAAGCTGGATCACGAACAGTACAGATCCATCCTCAAGTAACAACGAGAGTAAATGAAGACTGCTATGTTCATTCTTACATCCAACAACAAAACACCTCAATTGCTTAGGAGACATTCTTGTCTACAGCTGCTCCAGCGTGGAAACAATGGCGGACTGTGTCCAGCTCACTCAGGGCGGGTCTATGCTCAAACTGCAGTGTTAATCAACAGTCGTGGGAGGGGCCTGTGCAAAGTGACGTCACATTGCGCCAAATCTGAGAACAGCTCGTTCTGAGACAGTGCTTATGATTTATGGGGATTATAAAAAAAGCACTGGGTGGATTTTTATCATTATAGGGTGGTTGTGTACACACACTGCCAACACACATTTATGTTCAAACACCATGTAAAAGTGAATTTTGCATAATAGGTGCCCTTTAAGGCATGAAGAATTTTCTTTTACAGGAAAAAACATTTAAATATGTAATTTTGGTGAACAAAGATGAGTTTTAAGGGATACAATTATTGACTACAGGGGGACTTTAAGAGGCGTTTTTATTGATATTTCAAATTTGTTTTTCTTTTCTAATTTGTTTTCTTTCTTTTTTTAAATATATCTGTATAGTTTTTATTAATTTTTATTTCAGATGTAGTTATTTTAGTACAAGCTACACTTGTCCTTAAAATAAGTTTGTTTTTTAAATATTTTATTTCAAATCACAAAACCGTCATTTAATGGTTTTAGTTAACTATAATAATCTTGGTTTATACTCACCGTTTATTGTGTTTCTTAGGGCAGGCTCTAAGTTTGTGTTTTTGGCTGCCACAATTGAAACAGCCAGTTTGGCTCTGACCACAAGGGTGATCAGGGAGAGCACAGTGACCACATGAAGAACAATGGTGCCATGCTGGAGAGAGAAAGAAAGCAGAAAAACGTGGTAAGAGCAAGAAATAAACATTAGGAGACATCAGTTTAAATTAATTCAAATTTGCTTACAAGGCTTCACACACCGCCCACATTCATCACAGTGCCTCCATTCTCGCCCATCCTGAGAGATAAATAAGGAAATGTCAATAATCGACTCCTGTTCCTTATACTGAATTAGACATCAGCATTTACCTTTGATGGGCATGTGTCACACTTAGGGCAGTGTTTGTTTCCTGCTGACACAAACCTCTCACAAACACTGCAAAATCTGCCAAAGATTGAAAAATATTAATTGTAAAATTTAAACCACCTCAATCAATACAGTTAATCAATATTTTTTTAAATCAAATGAACGATTAAGTGCATGTTTGACCCCCATAATGCATTCAAAATCTGCATACGAGATCAGTTTGGACACTGTGGAACGTAAGCTTATACAACAGTAATAACATAATATTCTTAAATGAAAACAACATTATACCTGATCATTAACTTCTCAAAGTGTTGATTGTAACATTTACCTCGTTTTTATTAATTACAATTTTACATGAACTATGGAAAAACACTTTTTTTCTCAATAATCCTGAGAAACTTTATTTGAATATATCATATGAAACAGACAAGAACATGTAATCTTAGAATTACAATTCAACATCAATATTACACTGGAGTGGTGTTAAATATTTATTGTACTATTTTTCCCCATAAACAAACTTTCAGAAGAAAAATAATTAGTTTCATGCTGCAATGGTTTATCAATAGATGTGCATGCATATTCATGCTTGTCAACAAAATTCAGTCACACAAGTGTGTACGATATGGGTAATGGGTGCATTTTTTTCAAAACTATGCATCTCTTTCGGGACAAAACAAACCCTGAATGCATTATGAAGAAGAGATGTGTTTTATGTGCACCTGTAACCTTCATCCTCTGGTAGAATGATATCTTTAGGGCTCAGATTGGTGAAAAGTCGAACGGGTGACTGCTTACGGCCCTTCTTTCCGTGTTTATACAGAGGGTGATTATCATAATCGACCTGAGATTGAAGAACAACAGTTTACTACACCCTGCATAAGAGTCATTATATGAATTACGTTTGTATAACATGATATTCCTATAATACCTGGTAATCCAGCATAGAGAACGAGGGAAAACACTCAAGGATACGGGGCTCAAAGAAATATGGGAAGATCCAGATCATTGGCATCTCAGCTGCATCGCTCACTAAAGATGGTAAGAAAGATTACAGATTTATGATGTCTCTGAGTCAACTTATCTTGACCATTTAATCACCCTCATTTCAAAGCAAATATGTAT
Organism: Rutilus rutilus; assembly: GCF_951802725.1. Taxonomy (NCBI): domain Eukaryota; kingdom Metazoa; phylum Chordata; class Actinopteri; order Cypriniformes; family Leuciscidae; genus Rutilus; species Rutilus rutilus. The sequence goes on from NC_140224.1 coordinate 22,689,451, forward strand.
GACTTAACTTAAGTGCTCCCATGGATCATAAAATGAGAAATGATGGTGATTATTTTATTGTGCTGGTTGCTTCTTTCACATGCAATTACAAACTTCAAAAAGCATGCAAAAGTACCATAAAAGCAATCATAAAGTGGTCCATACCTTCTGAAGCCATATGATTGCATGTGAGGAAAAAGACAGACCAGCATAATTCTACTTTTATCTTCCACTAAAAGCGATAGTTCACCCAAAAATGAATATTGGTAACCAGACAGTTGACGGCACCCATTGACTTCCATTATAGGAAAATAAATACTATGGAAGTCAATGGGTGCCTTCAACAGTCTGGTTCCCAACATTCTTTAAAATATCTTCTTTTATGTTCAACAGAAGAAAGAAACGCATACAGGTTTGGAATTTTTTTTCTTTTGTAAAAGTTAGTAAAGCATACATACAGTAATGCATTATGTTTGAAAGTAAAACATGCACACAAAAAAAAAAGGTTTAGTTGCTTATACCTTTATTATGCTTTTTCCAGGTCATCGACATCTGAGAGAAACTGTTGGCTAGTGGCTTCACTAGGCCTCCAAAAGGGGGGTCTGTTACCATGACTACCTTGGCTCCTCCCTCCTCACGCAGAAAGCCTTGAAAAAACGTGACCGCTTCCTGCAGAGAAGCATATCATGATTTTTCAGAATGTACAAGAGGGACCACATTTGACGTCAAAGGAGGTTTGGTTTTTACCTCATCATCAAAGAAGTGATGGTTGAACATATTATAGTGGCAGAACTCATCCTGACCAAAAAACTGGCAGTACCTAAGAGGTCCACAAAAAAAAAGAAGAGATTGATAACTGCAAAATGCCTGCAATGCGCTAAATAAATACAAGTGTCAACATGCATTTAAAAACAGCTAAATAAAACCCCCAGTCTGCAGTTATTTCCTAACCCTGCAGGTCAACAAGTCTGGAACTGAGAAGACATAATTCTGTCGGTTATAAAACAAAGTGAAAGTGTGTGCGCAAACACATATGCATACGCAGCAGGCTTTGACATGTTAAAAGGGGCTGCACACCTTTTTTAACACATTCCACAGATGAACACAGAAGTGCTTGCAGGAGAACAACCACCAAACACATTCACTAATTCTCTTATCGATTTCTTAGGTAAGATGTTTTATTGCATTTTTTTATTGTGTATTATTATTTCAGTGACATGCAGCACTAAGAGCACAACTAATTTACATCTTCATAAAGATAAAACTTTTTATAGCACTGTAAGAACGTTTAACTTGATAGTGGGCCAATGTTAATACATATAGCATTTGTGCAGGCTGCTGAAAAGTTAAGTATGCTTAGTATTTCTTTGCTTTAAGGTATGCAAATATAAATGCACTTTTGACATCCGGTTATTTTCTAGTAAAGGCTAGTTGCGATTTTATTGTGCATTAACAAGAAAAAAAAAAAGAAGGAAGTAGCTGCATGTCTTCTGAGAAAATAAGCTAATATAGAACTTTTGGTATTTGCGTTTCATGCATTAGATACTCCAAACATGCATACTGACAAAATTGTGATAATTAAAAACTACTAATGTGAATGTGATGTTTATGTTTCCTAAATGAGCTGCATATCAACTCCTATTATGCTCAGATAACTTAAAGAGATGGCAGAGGAAGAGTTCAGGCCTCTATCAGAGGAAACCAGTTCCTTCTGTCTGGCTACCGAGGCTCGTTCAGGGCCACAAGTCATCCAGCCCTTCCCACGCTCTCCAAAACTGATCAGGAGAACTGGAGCCATCTCCCCAAAACCCTCAGAGGTAATGATAGATTTCCTAAACTGCCATACTAAATTAATAAGCTGATTATGGAGTCAGGCAACCTACTGTACTAGAGAAGGACAACATAAGAATGTAGTTCTGCTAGAAATAAAGGAGCTTAGTTTAAGGGTGAACAGTCTTGATCAGTATACAACTTAAAATATATTTTGAATATATTTTAAAATGCAATTTATTCCTATGATGGAATTTAGTCACTTGATCTTTCATAAATAATTCTAATATGCTGATTTGGTGCTCAAGAAACATTTCTAATTGTTATCAGTGTTGATAAAATGTCCACTGCTTAATATTTTTGTGGAAACAGTGATGCATATCTTTTCAGCATTCGTTAAAAGAACAGCATTTCTTGGAGATAGAAATCTTTTGCAACATTATAAATGTTTTTACTGTCATGATTTAATGCTTACTTGCGGAATAAACATTAATTGCTTTTGAACAATAGTGTAAGTTTACAGTAATAAAAAAATAATTTAAAAAAACAAACAAAATATGTGGTCATACTTTGATTAGGGTCCATTTCTCACTATTAACTACAACTTTTACCTCAATAAACTTATTAATAGTTAATAAGGTAGGTATCGTGTAGTATTAGGGATGTAGAATATGATCATGCAGAATAAGGCAATATTATGTGCTTCGTAAGTACTGTCGTGGATATTTTTCCCTAAACCTAACTATCTGGGGCGTCTCCACTCGACACCAATTCTTAATATCTGTGGCGTCTCCAATCGACACCAATACCTTTAACTGGGGCGTCTCCAATCGACACCAATTCTTAATATCTGTGGCGTCTCCAATCGACACCAATACCTTTATACTCTAGCTCTTGCGTCTTCAGTCGACAACTGGCCGAGTTTCTAACTAACTTGCTTCCCTAAACTAGCTTCCTGCGCAGGAATAAATCGACAAACAGATCTGCAATTGTCCTTTAAATGCTTTAATCACGGCCGGGAGATCTTCCCGAGCAGTTCTCAGGGAATCTCTCCCAAGAAGCAAGGCCGGAGGATCTCAGACAAATTCCATTGAGAATCCCACCGAAAAACACATATACCACAGTTTTTATAGTATAGAGGTATGGCATAAATGTCAGGCTGCATTACATAATTTCCCCACTATTTGATTGGTTCTTCATATGCAAACCCCTCTGTTACTAGGTAAAGCAAACTCTGATCTTGTGATTACTTATCACAAGGTTTTAATGATGACTTCATTTGTTCTAACAGACTGTCTAGTTTAACTTCCCAAAACTATGTTATTTTTACCCATTGACACATACTCAAAGTCACAAGTTTTTCCCCAAAGAGTTTTGACACATTAAAAGCATATGAATGTTGTTCCTGCAAGAAAAACAAATGTTAGTTGATTAATTAACGTTGATTAATTAAAATTCATTCACAGTACTAATAAACAGCCAATATCCTAGAAATATGCATGCAAATAAGCAACTCGTTAATAGTCGGAATTGGATCCTAAACTAAAGTGTTACCAAAAATGTGTAAACAGCTACCAGTCTTGTTGGAGGACTTAAAGAAGGAGAAGAAAAGAACAGAGTCTCATCTGGAATCTATTAAAAAGAGGCAAGCCAACCTTAATGTAAGTGAAATTCTATTTTTAGAATTTGATTTGATCTTGAAAAATAGATGAGGAAGGAAATGGTTTGGTGACACCAGCCACATAAAGTTGTTTCAGATTCTGAAGATAATATTTGTATCTCTCCAAAGAATTATTTAAAATGATATCAGAAAAGTAGATAGGGCTGAATGTCTACCTGAACGTGATAAAGCCTCTGTGACTATAAATGTTAAATAACTGATGAATCCTACATCTCTACTGAAGACGAGTTCAGAGGCGATGAAGCAGCAGGTACAGGAGTGTTATGAAGAGCTACATATGGCTCTGCAGGAGGATGAACAGGCAGTTCTGGACACGATAGAGCAAGACCGCCGGGAGACCAGCAGTAAACTAAACCGAATTATTCAAGACTGGAATCAACACCTTGGTCTCCTGCAGAAACACATCAGCGCAATGCAGTCAGCTCAACAGAGCTCTGCAGAGTCCATGAAGCAGGTAACAGTCAAAGACGAAACACGCATTTCATGTTGTTGTAATAATCTCGTTGAAAAAAAGCAGGGATCACTTATATTGTCTTCTGCATGTTCTCTGCTTTCAGGCGTTTCCTGAGGATTTTACGTAAGGCCATCTTTTTCCATTATATGAATGGCAGATTTTGTGACAGGTCCTTAATAGAAATATATATTGACAACCTAATTGTACGTCAAAACAATATGCCTTCCATGTTCTTTTCAATAGCAAACATGCTGTACATTACAATATACGTAATGCAACATTACTATGAATGCAATTAACTATATAATTCAAACGCATCTTCCGGCTATATTGACTAGCTGTCGTAAGAAAATGGACCCAGCTGAAGAGGAGATCAAAATGAATGAGGAGAGGATCCAGAAGCTCAAGAAAGTGCTTAGGAACATCTCAAAAGATCTGAAAGCCCAGCTACAACGAAAGAGCCTGCTGCTTGGTACAAAACACTCTGTCCATTAAACCCATCATTTTGTTAAAAAAAAAGTTAATGCAAAATACATTTTGGATATATACTGTATATATTTAAACTATATAAATAAAAGTTTATGCAGAAATACATATGAAGAGTTCAGATCCAAAAGCCTCTAAGTGCCATCTGAAAATTTCTTCTAGAATGGTCATTTTTATCAAGCTCGTATATTTAAGTTCAGTAATTTCACTTAAATGGCAATGAAAATTACCTATTAATTGTCATTTAAGTGAAATTACTGAACTTAAACATACAAGCTTGATAAAAATGACCATTCTAGAAGAAATTTTCAGATGGCACTTAGAGGCTTTTGGATCTGAACTCTTCATATAAACATTTAATATTTTTATTAGTGCTGGGCAAAGATTAATCGCATCCAAAATAAAAGTTTGTGTTTGCATAATATATGTGTGTGTACTGTGTATAATTATTTTGTATATATAAATACACACATATGCATGTATATATTTAAGAATTTGTATTTATTTATATATAAATGATTTATATTTATATATAATATAAATTATGTATAAATATATATACATGCAAATATTTCTTAAATAAATACATGCATATGTGTGTATTTATATATACAAAATAATTATACACAGTACACACACATATATTATGCAAACACAAACTTTTATTTTGGATGCGATTAATCGCGATTAATCTTTGCCCAGCACTAATTTTTATATATATACTACCATTCAAAAGTTGAGGTTGGTTTGAAGTTTATACTTTTATTAAGAATGGATGCATTAACTTAAACAAAAGTGACATTATTTTTTTTAATAATGTTATGCAATCTATTCTTAAACTATTCATCAAAGAATCCTGAAAAATAAATGTCATGACTTCCACAAAAATATTACGCAGCACAATTAAGTTTTGCCATCACAATAATACATTTTAAAATATATTAAAATAGAAAAGTTATTTTAGATTGTTATAATATTCTATTTAAATAATAAATATTTAAATTTAATATGTTTATATGTTTGCTTAAACTTTTTAAGATTTAGACTTTTTATAAATACTATGTAATATATTATACAGTATTATTGTAAAGATTAGCTAATATGTAACCAGAAATGCTCAGAATACATAATTGAACCATGGTGTGGGTAAATCAGCTGTTTATGAATATTCTTGCATTTCATCTCGACAGACTCCTCAAATGTGGCGATTGACAAACTGACCTGTCACAAACAGATCAAGGTGACCTTAGAAGGACGAGGCCTGTCCCTTTCCACAGAGGAAGGCTGCGTTCCCAATGACCCTCTAAGGTTTGATCAGTTATTCTGTGCCATGGGCTCTGTAGGTTTTAAATCTGGGCAGCACTACTGGGAGGTGGACGTGCACTGCTGCCCATCATGGGCTATGGGAGTGGCTTACGGGAGCCTGCAGAGGAGAGGACGAGACAAAGCAGCCAAACTTGGACGGAACAGGTGCTCGTGGAGTCTTGAGTTTCAGGATGGGCATCTCATGGCCTGGCACAACGATCGACACGTGGCGCTACCCGTCACAGCAGCACGGGCAGCACCGAACAGGGTGGGGGTGTTCGTAAAATATCACAAGGGTCGTGTGGTGTTCTATGATGCTGAGACTATGAGAACGCTGCAGGAGTTTTCAGCAGTGCAAACAGCTGTGTTTGACAGAGTATATCATCAGTTTACTGAGCCTCTCTACCCAGCTTTCCGCTTCTTCTCACCCAGAGACAAACACACAGGCCATCATCATCATATGGAGATATGCGACCTCAGTCTTTAATATTGTTTGAATACACTAACGTTTGGGGTCGGTTGTTTTTGTAATGTTTTTGAAAGTGATCTCTTATACTCAAGCTCTTAAGGCTACATTTATTTGATCAATAAATACTGCAAAAATTGTAATACTGTGTAACTTTGTTACAATTTAAAATAACTGTTTTCTATTTCAATATATTCTAAAATCAAATGTAATTATTTTCTGTGATGGCAAACCTGAATTTTCAGCAGCCATTACTCCAGTCTTCAGAAATCATTATATTATGCTGATTTGATGCTCAAGAAACATTTATTATAATCAATGTTGTAAAAAAATGTGATGCTTAATATTTTTGTGTAAAAGTTTATGCATTATTTCCAGAATTCTCAGATGAATAGAAAGTTAAAAAGAACAGCAACTTTTGTACCATACACGTCTACTGACACTTTTGATCAATTTTATGTCTGTGCTGTCTAAAAATGTTCATTTCTTAAAAATAAATAAATAAAATCTAAAAGACCCTGAAATTTTGAATGGTAGTGTATGTTATACTTCTTAGATACAGAACCACCTTTCTGAGCTTCAATTATTAATAGTGCAAGCATATGATATGGCATGAACCAAAAAAGCAAGGTCATCTTAATAGAACAGTCTACTACTTTAAACCTTATGCTAAACATGGTAAAAAATATAATAAAAACAGAGTAAAGTTAAATATTTAACCTTGTATTTGCAGAGAATTATGTTGTATTATGTTTACCTGTAATCAATATCCAGCAATAAACTCTTGACGGTAGGACTCTTGCCCTCCATATTCCGAAACTTTATCACCTCGTGTAATCTGTGAATTCATAAGAGAATTATTAATTCACTTCATATGCTTTCGACTGTACACTGCATTTGAAATTTTTGTTTTACTGATGGGAAAACATCTGGACACTATATAGTGCAAATATCCCACTTTATATTAAGTGTCTTTAACTACTATGTGCTAACATTTAAATCAAACATTTGATACACTGCAATTATTGTGTACTTGCACATTTTTACATTGTACTTATATTTAGAAAATACCTGCATGTAATTACATCTGGTAAATCATATCTGTAGTAACATCTATAACTACACTGTTGACCCTTTTCTTACACCTTAACCATACCACCAAACCTGTCCCTAACCTTACCCGTATCCCACCAATAAATACATTTTACTTAACTTTTTTAATGTAAGTACATAGTAGTTAAAGACACGTAATATGAAGTGTGACCAGTGCAAATAGTGACACATGCTTAAGTGTTAGCAGAAGTGTCACGGTATTTCTACAAATGGCCCTTGTCTAAGCTATTGTGGGTGACGTTAGTGCAAATAGCCTTTCCCAACAAGTTTGGCTATTTGCATTACCCAAGACTAGTTTTCCACAGGACCTACCGTGGCGTCCCTACGCAGAGAATTTTCTGGAAGCCTAACCCCAAGAGCAGATCCAGGAGGAAATGACAGCTCCGGTCTGCAAATAGATATTGTGCGTTACTCTTCTTGTTGTCCAGAGGACACAGAAGTAGACTGGGCCTTTTCAACCGCTGCACTGTGACGTCCTCAGAAAGTGATTTGTGTTTCGCGTGAGTCGCCCATTCCCCAGGGAAGATCAACATCTGACAGTCCACACAGAACCTTCTCTGCTCCAGTGGCAGAGAAACAAACTCTCTAAATCTGTGAAAGAAACAAACACGTGCGAAAGATTTTTGCAGGTCATCGTATCTAAGGTACTTTTGAAATGTTACTGTCAGTTCAGTAAAGATGGATATAGGCAGGTCTTTGTTGCAGCATACCAGTGTTTAATCTTTAGAGTAATTTCCTTTACCATAAACATTCATGCCAATATCTCAATTGATGAGTGTAACATGGCGTAAATGTTAAAACATGAGTTATTTACCTAGTGAAGTATTCCTGATGAGTGAAAAGAGGCATTTTGGAGCGGTTCTGCTCCTCTCTGGCAAGCATTCTTGCCTCTGATATCTGAAGCATGAATGAAATTCATCAAGTGAATGAAATGCAAATATTCACATCTGTAGTTTTTATATATTCTTTTAATAAAGTTTTAATTTTAGTTTGTAAATGCAGATGTGTTTACCCTTTTAAAGTCTACTGTATTTTATTTGATACATGGATTTCTAAGGCCTCTAAATTATCAGCATGATCAAAACCTTACTAAAAATAACTGTTGTACAATCTACATGGCATGCCTTCTGTCGCCTGATTTATATTTTATACTTTTGAGCCAGTAAAAGGCCTTTTAGTATAATTATAAAAAAATGTTCAGAGGTCCACCTTCAGTGTCTTTCTGCTGTGGAATATTTAATGACTTTGATAAAGGAAACGTAAGAATAACTTGTATAATAAACTAACCTTCTCGTCTGCCCACTGAAAAAAGTTGCAGTCTTTTCTATCTCGGCAAGCAGAACACGCGTAAAATCTCCTTCCTTTTTCCTCTCCATGGCCAGTTTTCTCGAACAACAGCGCTGGTCCTGAGGAAATCACGTGTCAGTTATTATAAATTAATAATATTTTAGAATTAGAAAACTGACACGGCAGCAATATTATTACGCTTTTTCTCGTACCATGTTGACACCGTGGTATTGTTATGTCGCTTTCGTTTTGAATAATCACTTCTATTCCGCCGCTATCCAAGACATCATCCAGTATTTTACCCATGGTTGCCAGAAACTTTCCGTATGAGAATCAAAACAACACTCACATGCGTGAAAGCAGGCTGCCATAGTAGACAACCCAATCTGTCGCACACATATGACGTATCGTCAACTAACTAATGCTGCGTTCCAGACAGCTCGGAATGTGGATTTTTACCACCTCGTTTTTGGAAAAAACGTCGGACATTCGACCTGTGACCTCAGGGTACGTTTTTACATTTCGTCAGCTGATTTCTAAGCGATTTTATGTTGTTTTTATTCTGTTTTTGCCATATTTGACACAAAAACACGACATGCTCTCGTTGTGTCGTGGCGACATCATGTGGCCAACATGTGAACGTCACGTCTAATTGCCTTTAACATTTAATTTGGGATAGTCCATAAAAACGGATTGAATAATATTTTTATCGAGTTTATTTTGTAAAACGTCGTGGCACGAGATTAATGAGAATGAAAAAAACATTTCACTTATATAAATGACTAATTACTGGTCAACCCCTATGGGTCAACCTGAATCATTTTAAATCTAAATTTATTTTATTGTTTTATCCACTTTGTTGTGAATTGTCTGTAAGAGTCATAATTAAGAGATTTAAAAAAATGTCGAAATGATGACTTTCTGTAATAATTATTATGACCCATTTGATCTAGAATATTTACTTTAAGAAACATCTGAGATTATAATTTAATATTAGAATGTTTTAACAACACATTTGCATGTTCGCATCTATTTTATGTTGGTTAATGGCCTATAGAAAAATAAGTATTTGATTGTTTGTTTGTTTGTTTGTTTGTTTGTAGAAAATCGCGAGCAGCAGTTCGGGAAAATCTGATCTAGGCGCATCCAGTCCAGTAGGTGGCGGAAGAGTACCGTATAAATTTGTTTGCCAATCATTATTAAAACAGAAGAAGGTAATTGCATGGTGAGCACCTGCTCCCAGGTTTGTATTGTTCATAAAAAGATCTGAAAATCTGTTCTTGTATTATTATAATTAGCATGGCTCCACGAAGAACTAGAAAAGTCAGTCAGGATTCTGAAGGTCAGCCTGATTATGACCAGAAGATTAGACTCACCAAGAGAAAGGAGCTGTTCATACAACAGTTTGAGAAGGAAGGTCAGTCATATATTAAAGCCAATACATAATATTTCCTGCATATGTAATAATGAACCAGTTATTTTGCTTGCACCAAAACAGCTCAGGAGCGGATTAATGAAATGGAGGCCAATCTGAACAAATTACTGGCAACTGTGGACCGAGTTTTCAAAATAGAGCTGATGAAAATGCCGCACTCGCTGCACACCACGCTGATAAAAGACCTAATGAATGGTAGGACAGTTACACAGCATGTTTGTCCTGTCTGGACACTATTATTAATGTTGTTTGTCTTTATAATCTGTTTTTATTTTATTTTATTTTTTAAAGATGATGACACATCTGTGGGCGAGGTCACAATGGCACTAAAGGTAAAATGATTTTGCTCCCCTTTGCTGTTTGCATAAAATTGGTCTTTGTATCCTTTCTTTTTTCTTCTTTTTTTAGAGTGTGTCCCCAGAAATTCGAAAGCCGCTATCTCGAAAGCCAAGCAAAAAAGGTTCAAGGCAACTTCTAGTCACGTTTTTAAATTCAGCTTTTATTGATTTTAGGTTAACATGCATTCCTTTTAGGTTTAAATGCCTCAGCAGGGCAACAAAGGTCATCGGCCCAAATCAAGACCACTCTAGGGGATGGTATAAAGGTACTGACCTTCCATTTGTTTTGTCCTCTTTGTGGGTGCCTAATTGGAAATTTATTTATGAGCTTTCTCATAACAGAAACCTGCGAAGAAGACCCTGCACAACAGTAACAGCACTGGAAGTCTGAGGTAAAGCTTTAATTTCATTGAAACCCTCTGGTGGTTAAATAATTGCTTTTGTCCACAATGAAATATTCCTAATGGTCAAATATAGTGGAAAGCTCACATTTGGATTTCTCTTTACACTCACTGACAGGTCTCTCTCAACTATCAGTGCAAAAAGAACCCAAGGACGTGTTGTCAAACTCGGTGACCAAGCATTTGGTTTAGGTAAATTTAGGTAAAGTTTCCTTTCTTGCATGGTTGTACTAGTGTATTTCTTTTCAGATGAGCATTTTCACTAAAAATGCTGCTTTTCTTTTGACGAACAGACAAGCAAGTCGCTCTGTTGGTGATGAAATGATGGCTACAGCCACTATAGTAACTTCCCATGGAGAAGTGAGTGTATGCACGAGCCGTTGCAAAGTTTTTGCTCATTATAGCATTCAACAATGGTCCTTTTCTGCATTTTCAAGACGCTGCTACTTTCTGAGGACAATAAAGATGACATCAGTGTTGAGTTGCTCGATGATGCGGCTGTAGATCAGATGCGAAAGATCAAGGTAAACATTTAAAAACTGCCTAATTTTAAGTGGTTGCTTAAAGAAACACTGGAAATTTAGCATAACCAGAAGTTTGACCTTTTTATTGCAGGACCTAATGGACTATCTTTGTAAAAAAGTGGGGCTCAATAACACATGCTGATGCGTTTTAATCCGATCAGTTGGAGCCAGTGTTTTAATAATGTTTAAATGTAAATCAATAAATAAACTATTGTAAAGAGATGCAATAAAGTGATTTGCTTATGATTTTGTCTGGTATGCAGTGTGATTTGTATGCAAATATGTAAAGACTGATAGAGGATGCCATAAATGTTTAACACTAGATGGTGTTAGTTTGTCCTGTTGTGCAGTTTCTCAGTACTGGGGTGATTTTTATAGTAAACTTAAATTAATTAAATAAAGGTTAACTGAAATATATATAAATTAATTGCCATCACTTATTTTCATTTAACTTTATGTACTAAAATAACAAACTGAAATTACAATTTATATAGAATTAAAATTAGAAACTAATTCAAATGAACCTTTTAATAGTATCTCAAATATATAACGCTGCTCAGTATACAGCCATTTAAATGTAATTATGCATGTACAGTAATTATTTTATGCATTTAATTATAACTTGATCAATTTACTTATTTTTCATATATAAATATCTGGAGCTTATTAACGTAGCTTTGAAAGCATCGCATCACTGTTATATGTGCGCAGCTCACCCCACACTGTTTGCGTTATGACAAATGGTGGATATTACTTTATCCCTCGGTTTCACTGACACGACTTAAACCTAGTCCCAGGCTAAAATGCATGTTTCAGCTGTTTTAACTGAAAGCAACTTGCGCTGACATATCTTAAATGTCAGTGCCATTGTTTTGTCTCAAGATGCCCACCAGTAGTGTTTTTTTTTTCTAAGGCATGTTTATAAAAGCTACTTAAATGTCCTAATTGAACTAAAGCCTAAACCTGGCTTAATCTAAGATGTGAAACCAGGCCTAAGTGTCTGGCAGAAGCCCAACTGTATTTCAGCACATGAGCACTTTGAGTCTTGGGGCCAATACAGAGGGAAATCCAATCTCTGGTGACGAGATATGCTTTAAAATGATGCCATTAATATTAATGGTATTTTGCTGAAGTTAATCTTGAGTTTCTTCTGATAATCCGAATCCGCGTACATAAACTCCATTTCCCATACGCCCTCCCGTCTTTAAACGTATCTGGCACAGTGCGTCTCGTGCGGGAATGGTGCTGAGGCAAATAGCCTACGCACGAGCGAGCGCATCACAGCCATACGGCAACACCCTGCTCGTGCATGCGCCCGCGACGCTGCGCACTACGTTTATTACCGATTCGACAGAATATAGAGCAACGACTTTTCTTCAGTCGCAGGTGCGAGGCGCTTATTTGGTATCTTTTTATTACTTTCCACGTTGGCTCGAGCACTTGTGCACCGGCCGGGCGATTGGAAAATGTACGGAGCGCGCTGACTGCTCAGCCTTAATGAGGATTTAGAGATATAGCCTACATGACATTGGACTCTGAAAAGGTCTGCGGATAACAATGAGCACCGGTGAGTGTGTTGGGAGTGCATCACATATACTAATCTCATTACTTAAACGCCCGGAGATTTGCCTGTGTCTGTACGCGGTGTAGTCTGGTGGTTCCACCCACCCATCCACCAGCGCTCATTATGTTGCAGTGCAGCCCTGTTGTACGAAATGCGGAATGTGCTGCTGTCCAAGGTGTATTTACTTAGACAACCTCTTTGCGTTTAACTGTGGTCCCAGATGTTTAATTAGGCCGAAGCACCGTCTTTGTGTTTTGCAGCCAGTGACAATGAACCCCTTAAGTTTGTAAGAACCAAAATACAATTATTACTAAGGGATTTGTTGCATTTGGCGTTTTTATTTAGTTTGAGAAATCTGGCTCTTTTTATCCATAAAATATAAAAAAAATTGTAAAGTCTAAAACATTTTTAATATTTGTTTTTTATACAATATTTGTCTTTATTTTAGAAACCAAACAATTGGATTTTGTCCATGGATTTTTAACTGCAGTTTTAGGTCATTTTGGAAGCTCCCTTAGAAAGTTCATTAACTTGACATAGCACGATACTTTGAAAGTAATGTAATAGAGTAGGCTACTGTATATACTGTAGGCCTACTGTCACTCACTATGTGGTAGTTTAAGTTAAAAGTGAGAGTGTTGAGCAGAACATCTGGTAATTGGAATAATCCGCAAGATCTCGGGTATTCGCTGATTTTGCTGTCAAGGTGGTCAATACGTCTGACTTTAATCAATACGATATTTAACTGTAGCAGCAAGTACAAATGTTATGTGGAGAATGATGTTCTGCAACCTCATACCCTGTTCATACCTGTGCATGAAGGTTGTTTAATTAAATGAAATTTTGTTCACAAAAGCTTTATTATTTCTCTTTAGAAATGTTCTTCAGGAAAAGTACTTTTGAAACACATTATGCATAATTTGGTTAATTATACAATCTGTATAGCCTTATTTTCAGGTCAGCATGATGTGCCTGAAATTCAACTCATGTGAAACGGACTGATGTAATAGAAGAGCACTAAATCTAAATCACTAAATCATAATGGGAGTGAAGCTATACATCAGAGCAACAATTCTCAACTGGGTTTGGTTCAGAACTATTTTCATATGGGACATAGAAGTGCTGTTTCAACTGTGCCAGATTAATTTTTTTGTACAAAAGTGAACATGTAAATTCATAGCACAAAAGACTGTTTGGCACATATATTTGTTTCCCTTATTGCAAGTCAGGGTTCCTACAAAGTATGGAAAAGTTGGAATTTCCATGTCTGGATAATTATGCTTTGAGACTATTGCCCCTAATATAAAATTTAGACTTTCTATAATAAATAAATGTATCACACAAGCAGTGTTTTCATGGCAAAATTTGAGTGATCATTTAATTAATTCAAGGCACACATTTTCAATACATGAAACTGTTTGTCTTTACCACAAACAAGTCTATTTTGAATTTCACTAAACAAATGTGTGTGTGCCACTCAAACCAGCAACATATTAAAGGAGTAAGCGATAATCTAAATCAGACTGTACTTTGCTGTTTAGTGATCATGCAACATCAGACCACTTTTACAGTATCAAACTGATGCATCCGAGGTGAATATATGCAGGTTATAAAGGGTTTTAGGTTTCTACTCATTATGCAAGTGCATGTTTCGAGAAAACCAAAGAAAACAAATATACAAATGACTGTACTATTTACCAAATATAATAATGTTGTATGAACCGTTTGTTAAATATGGTCTGAAAAATCTTTTGGAAGGAGATTTGGAAATTAAAATTTTATTGGATTTGTTAAGTTTTTGAGTCAAATACATTTTGAAATGGAAAATGTGTACTGAATTTTTTTTTTGAATTTAATAAAAAAATGTATGGTAAGTGGTTGCACACAATTGATTTGAGTTACATTTAAACAAATGCATTAAGTTGAACTAAAATTGATTAAGTTCAACTTAATGCATTTGTTTAAATGTAGCTAAAATCAATTGTGTGCAACCACTTACCATGCATTTTTTTATTAAATTCAACAAATAATTTTTTTCAGTGTGTAGGAACCCTGGCAAGTTAACTATTTGGCTAATATTTTATAGTTTTGGTTAGTATCTACAGATGAATTTGTGCCAAAATACTGAGTTTGATGCATGGACATCTTTGTCATGGACAACAAAAGATGTGATTGTCTCCTGCTTTTAAAAAGCTGTTCTAACCTTGCGTGATTGTATGGTTAGTTGCACCTCTGTATTAGGGTATGCAGGTTAAGATGTTTGTTTTTAAATCCTTTCCTTTTTTGAAGGTATTTGGTTGCAATTAGTCAGATTGTGGATTTTGGCTCTTTGAGGAGCGGAGCAGACTGGATGTAGGATTTTTACAGCTGTTGGAAGCAAACAGAGAAATAGCTGATGATATCACCGCTGTACAGAAAGTCCCTGAGAAAGAGACACTAGTAATTAGCCCTGAAATCTAGAGTGGACCTGTGACATTTTCCTTGTCCTGGTTTTATTGGAACTGACTGTGAGAGGAATGGCCTCCAGCTTATTCATCAAACACTATAGCTTACGGTAGGGTCTAAATAAGAAGGCTCATTTTTCACGTGAAGTGGAAGCTGTTTTCAGCTATTTAAGGTGCCGCTCTGACCTGCAGAAATCAGAAAGGAGACACAAATTGGATATCATATGTATTAAAAAGTGTTTGAAATATACACCCTTGCCTTCTGCATGAACCCTGCTGGTTTGTTAATTGACTCTTGGCATGCTGGGAGAATGCCGTTTCATCATCAGCAAGTGTTTAAAGGGGCATTTCAAGAACAGGATCTGTTGTATTTAATACACTATCTCTGTCCACCATCATATTGTCTGCCATATTTGTCATTTGATGTGCAGTAATGTTTTTAGACCATATTATACCACAAAGTACTTTATTATTTTGCACATCTCTTCCTGCACATGCCATGTTCACATTTTTAAATGTACTATTCTTGGTACAAAACTTATTTTTCCTTTGTGTAAATTGACTTTTGTATAATAACTAAATGAAAATAATACATACCAGTAAGTGAATGTGCATGTATCTATATGGGAATTATTGGAAGATGGTTTATTAAGCTGTTTTTTTGTTTTTTTAAACAAACCCTTTCCACGGTCAGACCATGAAGCATTCGATATGTACTAATGACTTGATATTTGCCTTGAGCTTACTTTTTACACAAAGGTAAGAGCTGTATTTGTTAATAAGACCAGTTATTTGCGCTTTCATGCAAAATAGGCTTCTGTTTACCCATCATATACCCTAAAGGCAAGCGTTCCAGAGATGACCTGCCACCATACTGGTGACTGTGTGTGTGTTCATATTCTGCTTAATTTTCTTCAAACAAATAACAGACATGGGTTGTTTTGTCATCACATGATTGTACGATAGCCACTGCACATGCACAACAGTAATAAAACTCATATGATAACTTTTGCTTAATTTATTTTATAGGAATGAAGCTCTGCTGAATAAAGTACTGCTGAGTCAGTGTTCATGAACAGTTTGCATGACACCCCAGATGGAGCTTCGTCTGGCTTCATCAAAATTTGTTCATGAGATCCTGAAACCTGTCAAACCACAGGCAGTTTGCATGCATGTAATCTTTCCTTCATTTTTCACACTTTGAATATCTCTAAATATATCTTCGTCTGATCCCAAAAGTCAAGCCTGAAACATCAGATCTTAAAAACAATGGTAGTTTGCAGCTCATTTGGTTCAGCAATAAAGACATCTTGTTATTCAGAACCGTTTTGTGCTATACAGGGGTTTTGAATTGGCCTTGTGGTTCTTTTTTTGCAGATTTTAAAACGATGTTCCAGTTTGTATGTGTGCCAGGGTCAGGGCTTTTCCAATATTCACTTTAATCACGACAGTTGTATAGATTTTGTGTAATTGTGCAGGGTAGTTAGCCTATTTTGCCCAATTATCTTGATTTTGCAGGGATTTGTGTTCATTTTGGTGGCATTTTATTTTTCCCCAAGCCCCTGTTCATTTCTGATCCTGGTGTGTGTATATCATTGTGATGTATATTTGACTCTGAAGGGAATGTAACAGCAGAGTGTGATGATTCTCTAACCATCATCCTGCCATGGAAACCAAAAGTGCTGAGGTTATGGGGGACACATCCAGAATGTAGCATCCCTGTGCTAAACTGGATTTATCAGGTCTGGATTTACTGCCAGTCATTGTTCTCAGCTCAGAAGCTGTAAATCAGCAAAAAGAACAGAAAGGACTGGCTTTTCTAGGATTTTGTATCCGTTTTGGTTAACTTTTATTTTATTTTTGGTTAATCCTAGAAAAGCTGCAGAAGATAAATTTGTACAGTAATATTTTTGTACTAATACAATAGTTTTTTTGCAATTTTTGCTAAAATAAAGATTGTTTTCAGACTGGTTGGTTTCACTCCCCTGTCTGCCATTAGTTTTGCAAACAGATAGTCCAGCGCATAGTCTGCTTTGCTACAATAGTATGATGCATTGATGGAGAATAGTCATGACTGTTTCCTAAAACATCTTGAACATCTGTTGTTCGAACAATTTGTTAAACAATAGAGAACTAGAAATAACTTCTGCTTATTAACCAGCTTGAACTCAAATTTGCTGTAAAAACTGAACATGACATCTTAGGGCTACTGATGTGTATTAAATATTTCTGTTATGACAACTCTCGAAGTGTTTGGCATGGTAATGGATATGACAATGTTGATAGATCTGCTACAGAGCAAGTATGGGACTTGCTCACAGCAGCGTCTCGTGTATGTATTGGCACTGGCAGTAGCAAGTAAGACATGCTGCTGCGTATACGTGAATTATCCATACCAGGTGGAGCTGGGGAAGGTGTAGGGTTTCAAAGAGCACTGCACTGCTAAGGCAAATGCTCACCAAGTATTTGAAGGTTGAGTACCATGGGCGTCAGTTTGGTTTGAAATGTGCTGGGGACAGAGACGCATTCGGAAGTGCATTTTCAAAAGTGCTGGGTACAATGACGCATTCATTTTTTTTCTCTCTTTTATGTTTTGAAAGACGATGTCCTGTAGCTCAGGCACGGCCCCACTTTTCAAAAAATCGCCAATAAGCTCATAATTTGTGCTAAAATAGTGTTTAGTTTTAAAAAACATTTTAAAAAGCTGGTTATATTTTGATGTTTCTGCGCAAGTTCAGCAGACAGTGAGGTTCGGGTTTGTTCCAATCAGAGCTCGTGAGTGGAGATTTCTGAATATATTCCGCTCCGCTCGCTCTTTCCGCAGGGTCGCTCGCTCAACACTGTTGCCTGGTTCGAAAATATGTGGAATAAGGGCTGCTTCCGACTAAAAGTTTTTTTCCTAGTCGACTAGTAGGCTAGTTGTTCATTTAAGACATTCGTGGACAAATCGCCCCTTTATATTAATTGAATTACTTATATAGCCTACAGGATAATGAGCTTACATAATATAGCCGCACTCAAGCGCACGACCGCACGCATAAAGCTTGCCACAAAGAACCGGTAAAAGTAATGATTATGACTGCGTCTAAATGTGTCTAAATACGCTGTGAATGTGAATGTGCATTATACGCTGAGTTTCGGTTCATTTATGAGACGAACTCCAGTTCACTCGCCGGCGCCTCCAATGTCGTGATTATCTGCTATAGGCCTATTTACTTCTTATTTATTAAATCCATTGGTTCATGAAACATTGATTAAAATTAAGATATAATTAACACAAAACGAAATTCACTTGAAAGAAAGGCAGCTGTTCTGTTTGAGGTCTCTGTGAAAGTTTTAAAGCAGTTTTTTAGTGCCGCTTTCAGAGCGCTCACGTCCGTAACCGAGAACTGACACATTGTTTTTTCCCTCATATCATATATATATCATATATTTATAATCATATAAATGAATATTATAATGTTTTTTTGTTGGGTCAGACAATGATTACCAAATTTCTCTCTCATATTGCTCCTCACAACCACTGAAAACGATCAAAAAAATCGAACCAAAAGTCAAATTAATATGGACGGAAGTTAAAAGTGGTGGGTACAAAATCACTCATGACGAAATCTGGTGGGTACGCGTCCCCCCCGTCCCCCCCGAAATCGACGCCTATGTTGAGCACGTAGCTCATTGGCTACTGATACAACATGAACCAATCAGCTGCGCCCTATAGAGAATGATGTGATTGCAAGCATGTTGAGGACCTATTAGCCTGTGCCATCTAGAGTTTTATGACTACTTTGTATACATGTTCTCCACTGTTTTGCTTTATATTCAGATATTTGATTAAATCGAGGTTTCACTCCATCACAAATTCCCCGGTGTATGTATGTATGTATGTATGTATGTGTGTATGTGTGTATGTATGTATGTATGTGTGTATGTGTTTCTTTTCAGTGTTATCAATCTACAGTGAAACAACATTGCTGTAGGATTTAGCGTAGCTTACACAGTTTTCACAATTAATTACAAAGAAATGGCAAAGAAACATTTGAATTAAACAGGAAATTCCAAAGTAGAAATACTCAAATTTTCTTGTAAAAGGTACTGCAATGATCTTGGTTTTATTCACAACTGACCATTTTTTGTACAGTTTTATAGAATGGCTTAGTAACAGTCGTATTCATAGATTTCCATAACCTAATGTAGGTTCTCACCCATAGCTGCGTGTGTTGCTGAGATTTGACACCTGAGCACCGCTGCTGTGCTTTAGAGGAGTCTCGGGTTACTTGAATAGAGTAAAGGACTGCAGTAAATTATTCATAACTTGAATCTTAAGGGTGTCTGAGTTGGAGCAAGCAGAGGACATCCCTACCACTGTTTCTCTTTCTCTCTCTCTGTTATCTCTCTCCTTCTGTGGCCCCTATTACTCTCCATTAACTCAGGCAAAAAGGATAGGCTATAGAATGAAGTTAAAGTAAAAGTGCTGAAGGACTTTTAAATTAAGATCAAAGTGTAGAGAGGGAGAATTTGATCTTTTTTTACACTGGCAATGTTCGTGTGTGTGTGTGTGTTATTTTCTTGCAGGGCAGGCTGTGCTTTGTCAGCTCTCTGTACAATGTCACCTACAGACAATGAATATGTTTATGTGCACCAGTAATGTGATTATTTCCAATAATCAGAGTACAAACTTAATCGCAGTAAGATGTTTACATGACACGAGCAAACCTCGTCACTCTCCTTTGCATGCAATTTTCATTATTCTGATTGTTCTTTAAGATTTGTGGTTATTTTTACCACAATTATTCACATACCCTAATGCACAGCATAAATGGACTCACATTCATGGTTGTTACTGGCCACTGTTTTAATCTACTTGCATTATATGCAAAACACATGGATGTATTGGATTTTTTCAGTGATGCCTAAAAATGCATTTTTGTTTTCGACCATCACTTCACTGCATTATATTCATGTTGTGTAACAATGTCAACATGAACTTTCTTCAGCACCCAAAAAAGGGATCCTTCTTTACCGCTATGTGTGAGTGGAAAAGATGTGATTAAAGTGTTTACATGCCTGTTTAGTGCATTTAAAATCGGCATACGCCACATATTTTGGCTAATTGCATCAATTTGAATTTATTTTAATTGCAATATTGCCTAAATCTCATTATAATTGCATTATAAGGGTGCATGTAAACATAGTCAATGTAGGTTTTATCTAAAAAACAGTGTTCAAACACTGCTTATAATTCATAATATTTACTGTTTTATGCTCTCTCACACAGTCACTTAATTGGTACAGGATGGTTGGTGGGTAATGTATTTTCGGGGTTGAGGCAAAACATATTTTCAAAAAAAAATCATGTAGAAATCGTAATGTATATGATTGACCAAATATGTTAGATAATGGAAACAAAGCACGTTTACAGTACATACTACACTCACCTAAAGGATTATTAGGAACACCTGTTCAATTTCTCATTAATGCAATTATCTAATCAACCAATCACATGGCAGTTGCTTCAATGCATTTAGGGGTGTGGTCCTGGTCAAGACAATCTCCTGAACTCCAAACTGAATGTCAGAATGGGAAAGAAAGGTGATTTAAGCAATTTTGAGCGTGGCATGGTTGTTGGTGCCAGACGGGCCGGCCTGAGTATTTCACAATCTGCTCAGTTACTGGGATTTTCACGCACAACCATTTCTAGGGTTTACAAAGAATGGTGTGAAAAGGGAAAAACATCCAGTATGCGCAGGCCCGGATTGGCTAATCGGGAGCACCGGGAGAATTCCCGGTGGGCCGGTCTGTTTTATTGGCCAGGAGGGCCGGTGTCCAGTCATAGCGCAGCCCCACTATTTTTTTTTATTATTATTTTCTCGCAGCCCAACAAAAAAAGTCACTTTGTTAGAGATGTGCTAACAAAAAATAAGAGATACAAAACGAGGATAATAGCCTATAGGCGCAAAGGCGGCGCTGAAAAGGCCAGAATAATAAAACATCTCTAGAAACTGAAGCGGCCAAATAGCCTACGAGTCAGGGCCGTACCGACCATTGAGGTCTCCGAGGTCCGGACCTCGGTCATTTTTGCTGAGTGTATAATGAACGTTGTGAAATAATTGCCTAATATTAACTCTAATTTGGTGCTGCAATGATTCGCATATCGCGACGATAACCGACCTCATCATCTGAGCTGCTCAATCCCAGTTCACCCCTTGCCCTTGCCCCTACCCCTTGTCCCTTGACCCTTGACCCCTCCATTTTGCGCGTTCCCGTGAAGGGGTAGGGTTGTCTCGATTCTCTTTTGGTTGGAGGGGCAGCACTAGGGGTAGGGGGAAGGGCCAGAGAGCCCTTGAAAGATTGGGCCTTATATACTGAGGGTTTAATTACATTATTTTAGTCAGTCGGGAACTAAAGTGGGCCGGTCTAAGGCATGAAACTCCAGGGCTGAAAATGAGTCCCAATCCGGCCCTGAGTATGCGGCAGTCCTGTGGGCAAAAATGCCTTGTTGATGCTAGAGGTCAGAGGAGAATGGGCCGACTGATTCAAGCTGATAGGAGAGCAATTTTGACTGAAATAACCACTCGTTACATCCGAGGTATGCAGCAAAGCATTTGTGAAGCCACAACACGCACAACCTTGAGGCGGATGGGCTACAACAGCAGAAGACCCCACCGGGTACCACTCATCTCCACTACAAATAGGAAAAAGAGGCTACAATTTGCACGAGCTCACCAAAATTGGACAGTTGAAGACTGGAAAAATGTTGCCTGGTCTAATGAGTCTCGATTTCTGTTGAGACATTAAGATGGTAGAGTCAGAATTTGGCGTAAACAGAATGAGAACATGGATCCATCATGCCTTGTTACCACTGTGCAGGCTGGTGGTGGTGGTGTAATGGTGTGGGGGATGTTTTCTTGGCACACTTTAGGCCCCTTAGTGCCAATTGGGCATCGTTTAAATGCCACGGCCTACCTGAGCATTGTTTCTGACCATGTCCATCCCTTTATGACCACCATGTACCCATCCTCTGATGGCTACTTCCAGCAGGATAATGCACCATGTCACAAAGCTCGAATCATTTCAAATTGGTTTCTTGAACATGACAATGAGTTCACTGTACTAAAATGGCCCCCACAGTCACCAGATCTCAACCCAATAGAGCATCTTTGGGATGTGGTGGAACGGGAGCTTCGTGCCCTGGATGTGCATCCCACAAATCTCCATCAACTGCAAGATGCTATCCTATCAATATGGGCCAACATTTCTAAAGAATGCTTTCAGCACCTTGTTGAATCAGTACCACGTAGAATTAAGGCAGTTCTGAAGGCGAAAGGGGGTCAAACACAGTATTAGTATGGTGTTCCTAATAATCCTTTAGGTGAGTGTATATCTTTATTTATGGACCAGACGATTAGGCTATAACCCCAAAGCTGATTTTATTTTTTATTTTATATAAAAAAATTTAAAAAAACTTTGTCAAGTTTAAAAATGAGGTATACATAAACATTTTAAATGATTTGTTTAATTCTTGGAATTATTTGTATACATTTTTTTTTTCAATTTTATAATTGTTTTTCTTTATTATTTTAAATAGTTTAATTCCTCTATAGAAATTAGGTCTACTGTCCATTTACATGTTTTATTTTATTCTAGTGTGTTGTGTTTTTGTTTTCTGGCCCATTTATAGATCTAAATTAGTCAGCATAATAATACGGTGTTGGAAGCAACTTGAGAAAAATTTCTGAAGATACTTTAAAAAAAAAAATCTGTTTACGTAAATATATCCAGAAGAGGTCTGTATTTGGTTGGGCATCCTAAACAATTTAAGAGGTTTTGGTGGTTGGCAACTCTTCCGCCTCTGAGTATCCTGCTGTCTCTATTGATCCAGTTGATGAATAGCCTGAAGATATCCAATAATGTTTGCAAGCATAATTGTGAAAGATTATGTCACTACATGAAGAAAATGCTCACGGCGTGTCAAAACTTGAAAAATAAATCATTTCGATGGACAAAAAAGTTAGCAGTTAGATTTGTCAGGCACATAAATAAATTATGTAATGTGTTTTCTCTCTCTCCCTCCTTTTTTTTCTTCTCTTTTCCCATCTTTCACCTTCGAACAATGCCTCTTTTATTATTTTTTTCCATGGATTGCCAGCCCAGATTTTCAGCAGTGTCTAAACAAGCATTTTTAATAGTGATTACAGAAACTGAAGCCAAATGCTTATGGCAGCAAATTGGCACAGTAAAAAAAAAAAAAAAAAAAAACATATTTACTTACTTGTTTGGTCTTCGATTTAGTGTGATTCTTCAACTTTGTAATGTCTATGGAAAAGAGAAAAACATTTTGCACTCAATTCTAGTGAAGTATGCACTGATGTGAGACAGCTTTGGAAATTGAAATGGCCCCTGCCTTTTTTGCAAACCCCCCTGACAGGTGCTAGCAGGCTATTCACAAGCCTGATCATTTTCAAGACTTATAGAGGACATGTGAGAGAGTGAGATAGCAGTATGACATTGACTCATGCTTCGTGATTAGACATCAAAGAGTGAACTGTGTATAGAGAGTAGAGACAGATCTGGAGTGTGAGTGAGGGTTCTTCTGAACTGGAAAAGATTTGCGCCCCTCTGACCTCATAAATCCGTTAATTAAACGGACCGGGTGTGCGAAAAGTTCTGCGGTTCATAAATGCCTGTCATGACTCTGTTCATATTTCAGAACTTTCATTAGAGCAATACATTCAAGTGCGGTCTTGCTAATGGAGCACTGATGATCTCAGATATCATAACTGTTGTTACAGGCATCTAATCCATCACAATCCAGTCCTTTTCCAATGAAAAGCGGATTCAACACGACTATAGGCTATAATAATAAGGTATGATCTTGTTTGAAAAGATATGTAGTAATAAAAGTCACAAAATAAGGATTCTCACTGAGTCAGGGCAGAATGTGGCATTATGGGATAGCAAAGGCTGTAAACATCTAAATGCAAGTGGATGCAGATGGTCATTTTGATTATTATTATATATATTTTTTACAATATAGCCTATCTTTGTGTCCGTCCATGTAACTTGTCACAATAACTTGCCTTTTATATTAATATTTATTTGAAGATAGTTTTCATAGTTTAAACATATTCCATATTCTTTATTTTCTTTACACTTCGTTTTCTTTATTGGTATTTGGTAGAAAAGTGCATTAAACTCTCAACTGGAGGGTGTTACTGGTCACCACACAAGTTCAGTCGCTAACTAAATGCTGCATATTGTTGGAAAGTTTACATAGGCTTATGTAAATATGTAAACTTATATGTATAACACACACAGGCTACACAAATAAATACACACACGCGCGCGCGCTTTGTACTTTGGGCCATTCTCATGGTTTTGAAAATGCTTTATAAATAAAAGTGAGTTGAGTAGCCTATATCTCATGTTGTTATCAGGTTGTTTCATACTGTTTTGCCAACTGGGCTGAATGATAGCGAACGCCCTCAGATATTTGGGAAGGGGTGTCATGTTTTTGATCGAGAAGCTTCTATTTATAATGGATTGCTTCAATAGCTCGAGTGTGTGCGCTGTCCTGTCAGGCGCTGAGGCGGGAATCATATGACCTGCGTTCATTCCTGTAGTGTCGCGCGCTGTGTGTGAAGCGCATTTCTCCGGTGCTCGCGACGTGAGAAGAGCTCAGCATTAACATGAACCACACCGCTGTGCTGCACTGAAATACTGTCGGATATTTATTCAGACAGCAGTCTCATTCTCTTATTTACAGAATAGACGTGATTACGCGAGACGATGCCTGAAGAAAAAGGTATGTTGCGCTTTGACGCTCGTATGACATAGCCTATGTATATATGTTATTTCAGATGGGGGTTGTGCCTCTTTGTCAATGGGAACCTGTGTCATTGATGCTATATGTCGACTTCATTGTAGTAATATCGAAGCATAATAGCGTATTCTATATTTATGATATTCAGACTGTTCATCATCATTAGCCTATATGACATTGAATTTTAATTGACATTTTCAGGAAATGTTTCATTTTGTGAAACAGCTGAGATTTCATATACATATATATATATATATATATGCAAAAACGTTTATTTATAGGGTTATCTATTAAAACAACAACAATAACAACAGCCCCCCTAGAATATGCATGTCTTTGGCAGAAGGACATGCTGTTGCACTCCAAGAGCTCAGATGCAATCTGGCCTCCTTGGACAGCAGTCTAGAGATGTTTTTGCTGGTGTGTGCCTGTGTGTGTGTGTGTGTGTGTGTGTGTGAGAGAGAGAGAGAGAGAGACAGAATATAGGGGAGGGGAAAGACATACTGACATGCTGACACATAGTTCTTTTCTCAGTGGCAATTAAAGAGCACTTGATTGTTATTAGAGGTTTGCATGTCTAGAAAAAGCCAGGTTTTATTTTTATTATCATGTTTAGACACTACAATGATGTCTGAATAAGAAAGCAGGCAGTTAATTTATTTTGAATGAGTTCATTAAAATTGTCTGTGTGCAAAAATGATTGATGAATTTTATTTGGATAGGAGTTGAGACGGTTAATCTGTAGAAAGTTGTTGGCTGATGGCTGATTGATTTCCAATGAATACAGTATGTGATATAGGCTAATACAAATGATGTAATCTTATATTTTTTAAACATTTGCTATTTTTGAATATTTACAAAACGTTGAAATCAGGATTATTGTGCATTATCCAGTGACAGCTGACTTTGTAACTGAGAAGCAGGTACACTTATCCGTTTAAGCCGATAATCTAAAATAATGTTTAATTCAACGCCAGGTCAGTATATCAGTCTATAACTAGTTGCAACATGTGAAAGGATTTCTGTGTGTGTGTGGCCGGCCATCACAGGGACAAAAATGCAGTATGGCACTGGACACTTTGAGATTACAAAGCAACTCTTAACTGCTGGGTAGGTCTGTCACTTTCACAAGGGCGAACACATCCAAGTCATGATATAACTGTTGGAGGAGTCTCAGCAGCTAGTGCTGACTATGGTGACCATAAACAAACTCTTCTCTAAACAGATCTGGAAGAAAGATGGAGAAATGAAATATGACAGGTAGTTGTAGTTCTTTGCAGATTTCAATTGGATTTCTAAAGTTTGATTCTTGCTACATTTAATGGTGCCTCAGAGGTACTTTTGTTATGTGTCCTTGTGAAATCGGGAGATCAGTAAACATAAGTGCACAAATATAATCTGTGGAACTGAGTCTTGGATGTTTATCTTGATTTTTCAATAGTAAGACTTAGATTAAGTGCTCAAAATCCATTACTGTGGTTTTTGTTGTCCTCCCAGGCAGAAAGCTGCTAAAATGGAGTTACCTCTGGTTGCCTCAAAATGGGCACTCCATACTTACAAGCGTGTCATTTGCTTTAAAATCCTTTAATCATCCTGCCATGTCGGAGGATCATCGTCTCTCTCTCTCTCTCACACGCACACACACACACACACACACACACACACACACACACACACACACACACACACACACACACACACACACACACACACACACACACAGCTGCAAGCCTTGTGGATGAAAGTAGATTTAAGTATCTTTCAAAAATTTTGCTGGGACTTCTTCAAATTCTTTTCATTTCATTGAATTTTTCCTCACCAGTGCACAGCGAGCTACTTGTTTTTACTCAATTGTCTGAAAATTGTTAAAGAACTTAAATAAAGTGAGTTATAGAGACTTATAGCTGCATAGTGATGCACTTGTCTGTGGAATTCCAAGTTATGCTTTTATGACATTTGTTGTTTTGTACAATATTTTTTTTATTAGGTATGCACTATGTATCAGTGTTGTATCAGCCGATATTAGGTATTTATTTTGTACTTTTACATTTAGATGACCTTTGTTGTCATCTTTAACTATCTATTCTTTACTTTATCTATTCCTCTTTATTTCTTGTCTCATTTTTCTCTCTGTATATCTTTCTTGCTGTCTGGATATGTGCACCTTTTGACATTTTAGACTAAAGAATTTAGATTTATGAATCACCAAAATCTATTTTGACCATTAGGTCATATTGAGGTCAAGATGTGACGTAATTTGATTTCATGAACCTGTACACTTCAGTGGGAGTGAATGAGGTGAATGTGATGAATGTGAACCTCCTCTCAAGACTTATAGGAAACAGCTTCGACATGCACAGTTTGATCTTTGAAGAATGGAGGTCTTATATAACTATAGACGTATTCTGGAATATTGAATTATGCTGCAGTGCATGAGAGTAATATGATGACTGTTCTAGCATTCAAAAGCTTTCTATTGTACAATCTAATCCCAAAAGCCACAATTGCATTTGCAAAATAAGGCAAACGATGAGTGATTTTTGGCTAGGTGAGTGGCAGAGGGATTCTGCGGTGGAAATCCGAGTCCTTCAAACACACAGACATGTCAGCCATGCATATGGACCTCGAGCAGAATGTAGAAGGTCATGATGGAGTCCCCACGGGTTGAGTAGATGCTCTATTTATGGAGAACCTGCTTAAAGATGGATGACTCTCTGTGTAAACGAGCAAGTCTGTGAAAGTATGGTGTGTGTGTGTGTTTAGGGACACGTAACAAACTCCTCCCTTACGCTGACCTTTAGCATGTGCTTCCAGAGGTTCTGATGATATATGATGACTGATAGGGATCTTACTACTGCAGTACGGCTTCTTGCCTGTATTCCTTTAACCACAGATCTTTGGCTCAGGTTGAAAGGAATCATGAGACTCAGACAACTCTGGTTGTTTTTGTACTGTACTACTTCATGAGAAATGGATAGTGATCCACCCTGACTTATTGAATTCTTATCAGAGAAGATGTGGTTCAATCACTGTTTTCTCTCTTTTATTGTGATGTGGTTTGCTAGTTTATTGAAGTCTTGTGCTGGCTGGCACCACAATCCTCTTTATACACATACAGTATATGGGCTTTTCACGCTTGACAGATGTCGTCACTTGAAAGCTATAGTAATAGTGTACCCTTGCTTTATTCTGCAGAACAAAGAAGAGAGTATTTCGAGAAATGTCTGAGTGTTTTTTTTTCTTTTATACATACAATGAAAGTCGATTGTTTGGACCAAAACAAAAACATTCTTCAAGATAATTGACTGGTTGACAATCTCTTCATCATTTGTGTTTTCAGTCACTGTTCAAAATGTCTAACTTATTTCCCTTAGATGCTGAAATTAAGCACACCATGTTCTGGGAGGTAGAAAGCTCTTGAATGTTTAATGAGGTAACCTTTGAGGCCTTATTAATATGATTTGATGAACCTGTACACTTCAGTGGGAGTGAATGAGGTGAAGGTGATGCCCTCCTCTCATGACATATGAAACAGCTTCTACATGTACAGTTTGATCTTTGAAGATAACTATAGTCCTGTTATGCTGCAGTGCAAGAGAGAAATATGATTGGCTGGTGTTTTTGATTGGCTGTTTGTTGCCATAACATTTAACTCCCTTTCAAAAAGTGTGAAATTGTTGCTTTACCTAGCGTTATTTTAGTATTATTTTACAACCAGTATTATGAATATTATGAATTAGCTTTGTTTTTATATTTTCAGTTTTCATTTTAATGTTAGTTTAGTAATTTTGTTGTGCTTTTGTCATTTGTATTAGTTTTTTTATTTCAGTTGAGTAATTTTAGTACTTAAGCTTAAACACTTAATTGTCCAAGCAACATTTCTAATTTTCATTAGACTTCATAGTCTAAGTTTTTCATCTAATATTTATATTTTATTTCATTTTATTTAAGTTTTACTTCAATTAACGAAAAACATTTTTTATTTTACTCAGGTCTAGAATCAAGTTTGTCATTGCTGTCTTCATGGGTCTTTGTTTGTCCTGTAGTAGGTGGAATGAACCTGGCATTCATTAAATGCATTGACATTGGCCTTCATGCTTGCTTTTCTTAATTGAAAACATACCTTCTGCTAAACACCTGTGGAACTGTTTATGAAAACACTGTCAGTGTTCATTTGACTGTAACCTCAAATGATTAATTCATGTATAAATCATTACCATATACCATCAGCTTGCTAAAAGTGAGTTTCCATAGTTGTTGTTGTGTTTTTAAGGTTGGATTATCGTAAATTCCCACTGTTGTTGAACAACTCTACCTGATCTGAGAAAGCAGGAAATAGCTTTAGCTTTAAAGGGGTCTTTAAACATTTCCAGAATGCTGTTTCTGAGGTTCAGCAGCACAAGAGTCTCTCTTAGGATATAAAAATGTTGATGTAGTGGAGGTTCAGAGCGTATTTGCGTCAAGTATTAATGAAATGCTGTGCCAACTGGAGGATGACTGGTACAAGTGAAAGGAATTTACACATTAATCAGCCTGTTTCTGCTCTGTCGTCAGCCAATCTAAATGATTAATACTAATTCTTAAATTAACCTGGCCGGTTCAGAGGACTTCATCTGACTTATTTAGAGAGTTTCGAGGAATGTCTCACCTATGTAATAACTTAACCTTTTCTGCTGATGTTACTTAGGCCATGCAGGCTATTGGATAATGTTAACCAACAGCTAAATTGCTTTTTAGGTATTGTTTTAGAAAAGCCCCCAAAAAGTTTTACAAAAGATTTTAGTGCCCACTTTCCATTATCCAACAAATTTCGATGATGAATGAAATGGATGAAAGTCCTACTCTTGATTTTTTTTCTTCTCTGAAATATGTCACATTGTAAAATTTACACACACAGACCTTAGAGTTCTCAACGGGCCTGAAAATTACAACCCGACCCAACCCGGCCCGTGGCTTTTAAAGCCCGGACCCGATGTAACCCGACACATAAACATGAATTATCTGCCCAAACCCGGCCCGCGGCCCGACGGATTTTATTTTTTTTTCTCTCATACACGTATTATCATGACCAGCAGATGGGAATTCAAATCAACCTTTAATGTTCACGCCTTTTAACAATACAAACAACTGAAACAATAAACTTTAAATATGTAAATAGGCTGTAGTAGCGACGGTGAATTCACCTGCGGCAAGTTTACTTCTCACCAACTCCATCTTCTTCTCCAGGCTAAAGGCGTGCACGCAGCGGCGTCAGGTCTGCCCCCGCCCCTCTCCATGATGCACGTTACACGCAGCAGCCAGACTTTCTTTACGGTGACCAGCAGCGATGATTAATAAATGTTTTTTTTTTTTTTTTTTTTTTTACTGAGCGGAAAAGATTAAGCCCGAGGTCCGACCCGACCCGAGTCATTTGATTATATTTTCGAGCCGAACCCGCGGGTCCCGTCGGGTTTGTCGGGCCGACCCGACCCGTTGAGAACTCTAACAGACCTGGCACATGGGTTGTCTTTCCCCATGACATGACAAATGCAGTCAAACACACACATACAATGACTGCTGTAGTTTCATCCCAAAGTACTTTTATCGAATTAGTGTCAAAGGCTCATCCAGTCTAAGTGAGCAAACTAATCGCAGCAGCTTTTCTCAAAACGAAACTTCTCAATGAATAAGGGACAAATACAGGTTATCGCCTTTGAGAACACGCAATAACACATTTCTCTTTAGATATTTTATCCCTTATAGTTAGACTTCACAAAGTGAACACCTGTTTTGAAAATCCTACTTCAGAATGTCCAACAGAACCAGTTTTGCTCCACGCCCTTTTAAAAAAAGAGGTTGAAGGTCTTTCTCTGGCTGTGTCTTGGACTATTATGAAGTGTTTGTTTGAGTTTACACACCTTTGTAATGGAGTAGGTGGAAAGATTGGGTGCCAAACTGGCTCAAACGACAGCTTTAAAATTCACAAAGGAGAGCAGAGCACTGGCGTCATTCATGTCTAATTAAAAAACAAAACAATTTGGATCATAAATTCCATATCTCTGTTACTTACTTTGTGGAGAAGAGATCCTTAACTGAACAGAGCTGCTCCACTTACATGTTCAGTTAAACTAAAGAGACCAGTTAAAATTTTTAAAGTTATAATTTATAGATATTTTAAGAAAGAAATCATTTACCTGTTGAGAGTATGTTGACAGTCTGTGGAGTAACTTTAGTTGTATAGCTGAGCTCCAGAAAATCAGTAATGAGGAGGCTTTGACAGTTACAGATTTGAAAAACAAAAAGGCGGGAGTAAAGAACCCTAAACTACAACAAAAATAACCATTTTAGCATATAAAGGGTTCTTCAGGACGATACAGTTCTAAATAGAACCGTTAAGGCCTATTTATACTTCTGCGTCGAACTCACGCCGTAGCTACGTCGTAGGCTATGTGTAGCGCGCGTACCCTTCGGCGTACCCTGACGTGCACCTCTCCAAAAATGTAACAACGCGTCAACTCTACGCCGACGCAAGCGCTGTGGTTGGTCTGCTAGGACCGCTCCCTCGGGTTTCACATGCTCCCTCTTCAAGTGTAATTGCCCGTCAACGCGGACAACGATGCAGAAGTATAAATGAAAATCAACGCGTTGCCTACAGCGTAGAGGCTCCGGCGTATGTCCGACGCAGAAGTATAAATAGGCCTTTACTATTTTACTACTGATTATACTTAATTTAAGGCAGCAGCTGAACTTAAAGGGGTCTTGACATGGGTTTTTATTTTAATACATGTTGCTTGAGGTTTATTTATAATGTTAAGAATATTTTTTGAACAAAATAAATATATATGTAGAAAAAAATATTATTTTCAAAATTCATTCTGACCCCTCTGTCTGAAATGATCCGTTTTTTAAGGATGGCTCCTTTAAAGCTTGTCAGTAAACGGCCACTGTTATGATTGTCTGACGTCACTGCATAGGAAACAGTATCAAGGCCCACTCGCTTTTGCACGTGAGTAAGTATTTTGAAAACATTATCCATATAAAACAGTCCTTTACAGACAAAGCATTATGCAATCATTAACTTATGGTTTGTGATGCAGCTGCTATCAGATCCAAGACATTTGGCTACTTTAACTTTTAACAAATGTTTCTTTAAAAAACAAAATGCTCCAAACAAATATATAATCCTCTGATGCGATCTGGGACGACATTAAAATAAGCCACCCACTTGTTTCCAACACTGGGATCTTCTAAAGTCTGTACAGAGACGCAAACGAGCTGTTTAAACTGGACAAAGCGAACTTTCTTTTCCTTTTCCATTTGTCCTGCTGTCGACAGACTCAAATGCGTGGAGCATCTCAGAAACTGAATGCGCATCTGTATCCAGTGTAGACAGTGTCACTGATTATAATGGGTTCTATTTGCTTTTGACGCGACCCTCACATCCAGTGTAGGCAAATGACTCCACTCCAGTGGGTGTGGCCTATGGTGTGATGATGTATAACTATTTGTCGATGTCTTGCTCTGTAGGCAGTCATATGCAAATGTATTTGCCCCTGTGACATCACCGATCCTGCAATATCAAAACGAGCCAATTTTAGAGCATGATTAAAAAAATGCTTTGTTTATAATGAGGAGGATGTTTTAAGCTATGTTTTAATGGTACAAAGACTTCTTAGTGAAGGCAAATTTGATTTCTCATGTCATGACCCCTTTAAAATGTCACCTATTTCAACTTAAATTTAGTCAGTTATCTGAATTTGGAATAGTGTACTTGCATACAACTTTTACTATTTCTGTTAGTTTTACTAATATCCACCATAGACATTTAAGGGACATGTTTACCCCAATATTCTGATTAATACGGTCAGGTGAGATCAGTATGGGTTGTTGACTTTTCTGTACCTGTCAGTTGGTGCTGTATGTGGGGATATTGAAATGAAACTTGTCTCTTTTTCTCATTGTGTCTCCACAGCGTTTCACCAGCAGGCTGTTCACAGTCCCCTGGAGCAGCAGAAGGGACAGCGGCAGAGCGGCCCCGTCCCGTGTCAAAACTGTGGCAAGCCCTGCAAAGGCGAGGTGCTCCGGGTGCAAAACAATCACTTCCACATAAAGTGCTTTGTTTGCAAAGGTAACACATCGGTCACAACCCACTCCATTCTTATATTCTGTTATTGTGTGACAATTTTCAGACAGTTACGTAAGGGCTTTTATGCCTTGAAAAGCACTTTGAATGTAAAAAACCTGAACACAAAGCAAATGTGATGAAAACATAAAGGTATTTAATTGTGCAGCACTGCAACAAACTCAATCATTCTCCACGAACAGGGAGGGTGGGGCGTATACTGTTGTTCTGACAGCGGTGTACCAGAACCATAGAGTAGAGAGGAAGTTTATTTAGGTGACTATGTTTCATCTGTTTGGAATCTGATTTCATCAAAAATAGCTAAAATTAAGCCAAACACATGGATGACTGTGGTTTGTCTGTCAGTGCATGTGTGTTTGCATGTGTGCTTATGTATGCGCGAGACAGTTTCTCCCAGCACCGGCTGTTTTCAACTTGATGATGTTGTGAACACAGACAGTGGTTGCTAGGTGACCTCAGGGTTCAGACAATGTGAGCTTCTTAATAGAGTTTAACACATTTATTCTTACCTCAGAGCGACGGTCAGTTCAGTTACTACACGCTATTAGTCAAATTATAGTTGATGCTCTAATCTTTTTTAGGGCCTCTTACCCATTACTCTTTGTCTTTTAAATAACTGTCATTTTTAAGTTTTTTAAAACACAGCATAGAGGTAGTCATATGCAGTTCACCCTAATTTTGTAGGTGTGTATGTATTTAAGTTTGTATTGTCTGAAAGGTCAATGTGACCTGCTTATTTCATATGAACTAGGGTCCAAAATGAAGACAGCATCTTTTATTTTAACAGCATTTATTTAATCCAAAATAAACGGTAATATTATTACAATTTTAAATAATTGTTTTCTATTTTAATACATTTTAAAATGTAATTTATTCCTGTGACGACAAAGCTGACTTTTCAGCATCATTACTTCAGTCTTCAGTGTCACATGATCCTTTAGAAATCATTCTAATATGCTGATTGGTGCACAATAAACATTTATTGTTATTATTATCAATGTTGAAAACTGTTTTTGATGCTTAAAGGGTTAGTTCACCCAAAAATGAAATTTCTGTCATTATTACTCATCATCATGTTGTTCCAAACCCGTAAGAACTTCGTTCATCTTCAGAACACAAATGAAGATATTTTTGATGAAATCCGAGAGCTTTCTGAACCCCCCCTACCCCCATCCCCCCCCCCATAGACTGCAACTTTATTACCCCTTTCAAGGCCCAGAAAGGTAGTAAAGACATCGTTAAAATAGTCCATGTGACTATAGTGATTCAACCTTAATATTATGAAGCGACGAGAATACTTTTTGTGCGCAACCCCCCCCCCCCACGTTGTACATTGTTCACGTTGCAAACACAGTGCAGCGCTTCCGGTTATATGTCAGAATGCCGGCTCAGTATTGGCCGTCTCCTGCGTCAGCATCACACGCATGCGTCGTGGTACTCATGTGAACATATCCCATAATAAGCGTATTGATGGAACCTGATCAGCAAGGAATGTCAGTATTTATAGGCATCAACGTCAAAGTCTTTAATTGCAATTTAAAGTTTGCACTTACATTCTTAACCATACATTTTGTCTTTAACTTACCATTACAAGTGCAATGCATCATCAGTTGTATAATGTATATAGGAGTCATTCTAGGAACACTGGTTATATGGGTGGGTGTTGTTTTTACAGGAAGTGTGTTTGAATGTGTGTCATTCCAGCACTCAGTTTGCTGTCACACCAACTTCAACTCATTTGTTATGTAAAACATCAGACAAACCAGATTATATTGCGTCATTCTAAGATGTTTTGGAGCCTTCATATGGAGGTCTGGAGAAGGACAGAGACATGTGGGGGAATTCAGTTATCATAAAAGTGCCTGTATTTGTTTCATGCACACCATGACAACATGGTAATGCTATTCTGCACAGTGGGGATTTCATTGCTCCATAAAGGCTGGACTGAGCACGCCCAACACTCGTTCCAAACATGTGAGCTCAAACATTCAAATTTGTTATTTAATCAGAATATGCATATACTGCATACAAATGTATATAGTACATGCAGCCTTTCTCAGCAGGCTTGAATAGATAGGAAACGCATTTTTAACAGATAGCATCATGGACATAAACTCCCCTTTAGTGTATCATTTTTATGTAAATATAATTTTGAATTTTGCATGTAACTGGTGTGAGAAATCTGTTAAACAAAACAAAACTCAAACTGAATAGTAATAAAGCAGTGTGCATATCAAATACCAGTATTTTTTAAGACCTCTTAAAATATATGTGGTTGTGTGTGTGTGACCTACACCCTACTGAAAACACCCTAATACAGCTGCCTTTTGTTTGCATGAACACCCAAGTGATTTTTTTATTATCAACACACAGATACACACGTGCCAACTATCCACATGCACACACACATCACAGTTAAGTCTTGAATCCTGATACCTCATCTGGGGAAAGTGTTGAAATTATTTGATTTGAATTCTTGGAAAATCATTTCCCGAACCTAAAAGTTTCCTTTTTTCTTCTTCTTTTTTTTTTTTATCGAGGCAGACAGTGTTGCTTCTCTTTGCTCTATCCTGACAGTACCAGCGTTCAACATCTGAAACATGAAGAGCCTCATATATTTATAAGTGTGTACTTGGCAAGTGATATGCTTTCACATACTGTAGGCCTATACGTATTCATACTGTACCTATGCATGGACCTGTTCTCATGGTACTGGCTGTGTAAATATATTGATTATAATGTAGTTTTCTAAGTACAGTGATGTAGAAGTCATATCAAACACGGGCTGTCATAAAATAGCTTTTGTTTTATCTTGAATCTGTATTTACCTGGGTTTTGATTTGTTTTGTTTAGTTGTCATGTCAGTGCTGTTTTAGTTGAAACCTCCAAGTACACATTTCACAGCTAAATTAAATCATGCCAGACTGATTTAATACACAAAATTAAAATGTTTCCTTCTCAAGGACAGAGCACAATGTGTTTGTGTGCTCAAGGCTGTGTCAAGATTCTTGTTTCAAGCTGTTTCCCACCGCAACTGACCTTATATAACAACTCTTCAGATCCAGAAGGATTCAGCAGAATTAATAAATGACACACTTTTTATTTAGTTCCCCCGTTTAGAAGCGCTCATCAGGGAAATTTAGCTGCGGTCTTTTTATTCATAATCTATCACTAATAGCTCATCAACGGTGCATTGAGACCATGGGTGTTGTGATAGAAATATGGATTTCCCCATTATCTGATATTTTCATTGGATTTGGTGTGAACACGTACTGTAATCCCATCTGTCATAGTGGATTATGATCAGCTGAGAATAATTCAAATATCACTGAGTATCTCTAAAAAGATAAGCAGGATGCATCTGCTTAATGAATATTTGCTAAATTTTTCTACTCAAACACTCAAATATCATTAAATATCTCAAGAAAATAAAGACAGGATGCAACTGAATAATGATTTTTTATTTTCATTTCTTCAAATTTGGATCATCTATTAATAAAACTGCTTGCACAGTAGCAAACTTTTAATTAATCACATCTTGGGCTCTGGTTGTGTGGGATGTTTGGGACTTTACTTAGCTGTACTGTAGTCAGAGCTGTCCCCAGCAAGGATCTGAATCTTACAAAACCTAATTTGGTGAAAGAAAAAAAACAGATAAATAAATCAAATAATGCACAATGATTTCCTTGAGGGTTAATGTTGAATTTGGGTTAGTGTATACAGTATTGATTGTTAGATTTATCTAAAAACTTAAGAATGATATTTCCCGATTTAGATTTTATGCCCCTATTTTGAATTAGGATTTTAGAATGTCCTAAGTTGTATTTTTATTTAAGGACACGGTAGTGTAAACTTTTATTGTTAATGTAATAAACAGGGGTTGGACAATGAAACTGAAAACCTGGTTTTAGACCACAATCATTTATTAGTATGGTGTAGGGCCTCCTTTTGTAGCCAATACAGCATCAGTTTGTCTTGGGAATGACAGATACAAGTCCTTTACAGTGGATGGAGGGATTTTGAGCCATTCCTCTTCCAGAACAGTGGCCAGGTCACTGTGTGATGCTGATGGAGGAAAACGATTCCTGACTCGCTCCTCCAATACCCCAAAATGGCTCAAAAACATTTAGATCTGGTGACTTCACAGGTCACTTTCATGTTCATTAAACCATCCTGTCACAAGTCTTGCTGTGTGTATTTGTAGATTATCATGCTGATACACGGCTTCACCTTCAGGGTACAATGTTTGAACCAGTGGGCGCACATGGTCCTCCAGATTGGTTTGGGAGTACTTGGCATTGACGTGCCCTTCAAGCACAGTAAGGAATGCCATAATATTCCAGCCCAAACCATCACTGATCCAGCCCCATGCTTTACACTGGGCACACAACAGTTCAGGTGTTAAGTCTCTTTGGGGCTTTTCCACACCGTAACTCCCACGGATGTGGGAAAGACAGTGCCCATTGTCCCGGGTCCAAGATTTGTACTGTTGAAGCCGACATTTGGCATTGGCATGACTGACCAAAGGTTTAGCTATAGCATCCCAACTATGAATATTAACTGTGGAGCCCACAACGAACAGATTTGGGGGAAACAGGAGAGGCGAGGTTTGCATTTAATTCTGCAGTGAGTTTGGCAGCTGTGTTTTTTTTTTTTTTTTTTGGATACAATCTGGGTTAGTACCTGGACACCCTTTCAGAAAGCTTCTTCTTGCGTCGACAATTACTCCTGTTGGATGAGGTTCGTACAACGTGGAGGTATGCCGACATTACCCTGGGTACCATAGCTCTCTATACACAAAGACTTGCTGTCCTGGTCGCAGATGAAGCCAGAGAGATGTGCACCAACAATTTCTTCTCTTTTGAACTCTGATATGTCTCCCATTATGTTGTATGGATTGCAATATTAGCTGTGCTATTGCTCTGCTAATCCAACCTTCATACTCTTCTCTTACTGATGGAATGTAAAATCAGTAAAGATTTGGCCACCAGGCCACAAATCTTCCAAAAAAAAAAAAAAAAACCTCCAACACTATATTGGCCAGTGTTTGTTTCATTGTCCAACCCCTGTGTATACATACATACACTACTATTCAAAAGTTTGGGGTCAGTACATTTTTTGTAAAGTAATTAATGCGTTCATTCATCATGGAAGCATTCAATTGATTAAAAGTGACAGTAAAGACATTTTTTTTGTTGCAAAAAAATCTATTTAAAATAAAAGCTGTTTTTTTTTAAACTTTCTACTCATTAAATTTGAAAAAAATTGGTTGCAGTTTCCACAAAAATATTAAGGAACTGTAATAATAGTTAATGAAAAGTTTCTTGAGTAGCAAATCAGCATATTAAAATCATTTCTGGAGAATCTTGTGACATTGAAAACTGGAGTAATGATGCTGAAAATTTTACTTTGCCATCACAGGAATAAATTACATTTTAGTATAAATTACAAAAGAAAACTGTTATTTTGAATTGAATATGACTTTATACTGTATTCTTTGATCAAATAAAAGTAGCCACTGTGAGTAAAATACTTTTTACAAAAACATAAAAAATCTTGGTATTACGGTATTGTTATCCAACATTATAGGTCATTCCAGTAATTTAAATCCAATCCATGTTATGTAATTTCACATCAGACAATATGGTCATAATGGTATGGGTATTTTGTTTCTGTTTTGCGATCTCTTTCAAAGCATGCAGCTGATCTGTAGTGCACATTTTACGTATCACAACAGCACTAATACCTCTAACCCAATTATGTAGTTGTTATACACCCTTCACACACACAAAACCGCAGATTAAAAGATAATACCCGGTATGACTTTTAAAACAATGTGATTTGCAATATGGAAAATGTGCTATTTACAACATTACACAACAATACAACAACAAATATATTCCATCTCTATTTGACATAAAACACTTAATTTAGGATTGAAGTAATTCAATTGATGTTAATTCCTTAATGTTTAATTGTCATAAAAAAGAAAAGAAAAAATCAACCATAATCGATCGTAATTAAACACATTTCACTTTGCTCTATTGGAAGAGTGGTCAACCTGACTCTCTTTATGTGTATGTTTTAAAAAAAAAAATATTTGCTGTTGTGCAAGTATTTATTCAGTACACTAGTTCTGTTTGGCTAGTAGCCCAGGCCTTTCATGGACAGTGGTTTGGATTTGTCTGTGTGCTTGTTCAGAGATGTGTTTTCTATTTTATATTCTATTCTCTCTGCTGTGTAGATAGTCAGGTAGTTACACGTCCATGTTTCCTGCATTATACTGGTGCACACTAATTTGCACTCATGCGTTAGTTATCGATCAAATTAGTGCGTAATTGCAGGTAATTATAGACACTCAGCAGCAGTTAGAACAGAACACTCTGTACTGTATAGTGCAGTGAACGTTCAGGACTCTCAAGGTGAATGAGAGCTAGAGCTTGTGATCCTCTGCCAAAATGAAGATGCAGAAGCTCTTCCGTTCATCAGGCTGACAAAATTGATGAACTGTTCATTGTCAAAGGTGTGTTGATACCTAACAGTGTTGTTTTCTGCATCATTTGCAGGATGCAATATTGTAATACTGTGTTTATGATGAGGTAGTCAATCTCAAAGCTATCCACAAGTTAATATATTTTAAATGTACTAAATTGGAACTTCATCGTTACAAATGTGTAATAATTACAAATATATTTAAATACATGACATACAAGTTTCAATAAAATGATAGTAATATTTTGGTAACACTTTATTTTAATGTGTCGTTGTTACACGTTACATGCATTTACTATAGTAATAAATATAAATTGGGCATAATTACATGCAACTAACCAAACCTTCATCCTACCCTCACCTTATAGTAAGGAGTCGGACATGTAGTTAATTACTATTACTACTTAAATGTATAAATACAATGTAACAGGGACACATTAAAACACTTTTTTTTCTTCATATTTTTTTTATTTTTTAGTTTACACATGAAATAACATATAAAGATGTATTGAAGTCCTACTTAATTGGGTTAAAAAAGCACTCTTAAGTTCAAGTAATTGCATGTAATATAAATCATGCACTTTCATTTAATAGTAAGTTTACTAACACGCAATTGTCTGAAAACATTATATTCAGTTTGCAATCAAGTATAATCTTTTAAAGTATGTTATTTCCATAATAAGTAGTTTTTAAAAGTGTGCTAAAGTGTATTTTTGTACCCTTCATAAGGGAGTTTTGTTTGAGGCATTTATTTTTTAACACGTCCACAAACAGATTTGATACAGGTTGTTTGGTATGTCTGTCATTTGTGTATTTTATTTATTTATTCATCAGTAATAATTTATTACTTCATATTTATTTATCGTGGCATATAAAAACAAACTGTGATTGGTTGTTTGACTTTTTGTTCAGATGGTCCCCTGTCTGTGATTGGCTGGTTTTTGGCTAGATGAAGCTGCAAGTTAAAATTCCGGCTCCATGATGAGATGTTGAGGAGATTAGACAATAAAATAATAAATATTTAATAATTAATGTTATCTGTACAATAAAAGCCCGAGTTTGCAGAATAACATCCATGAACAAAAAATAATTGTCTGCATTCAAACATTTTATGTTTAAAAATTTATATTAGTTGTGATTTAGTAGATTTTTCATCACAATCAAAGATTTCCCAGTTTTCCAAAATTCGTCTTTTTTGAAGCTGCTGTCACATATAGCCACTTTTTCCAGCGTCGGGCCGATCGGTCCTAAGAATGGTCAGTTATATTTCCACTTCAGCTTGGATCGGCACGGCACTCAGAGATGGGGAACTTGAGTGTTGCCTTTGAGCAAAGTAACACAAGTTAATAATAATGAAACGGTAAAACAACGGTTTGAGAACGGTTTGGCCCGATGGAAAAGTGGCTTATGTGAACTCATGGGATGCCTAAAGAGTACACAATATTCAAAATAAAAATAAAATAATAATTAAAGGCAGGTGTGACATCAGTAGCCTGTCTGCTGGATTATTGTTGAAAGTCTGATTTTAGGCTGTGAAGATGCAACCCCCCTCATGTAGAGGAACAGCAGACCCTCTCCAGCCATGCAGCCAACTCCCTAAAAGCATGCGAACCAGCGCCATTTTAGTTTGCCAGAGAATTTAGTTGGAACACTGGAGCTAGCTAGTATTGGCTTTGACGGTGTGTAGAGGGGTTATATTACCCTTCAGGAATAAAACGCTTCCCTCTGTTGATGTGAGTCCTGCCAATTGCATGTCACTGGTGCTAGCTTTCGCAATTCTTTGGCCTTGAGGAAAGAGATTTACACTTGTAATTCCACCGATAGCTTTAACTCTTTCACCGATTGCTTCCCAGATTGTTGTCTATCTTAGGTTTTCAGTGTCTCAGGTAGGAAATGTGTGCAAAGGAATTGCTTTTGCCCTCAGTGTAACCCGTTTTATTATCTTGTTTACTTGCTCTTCTTTCATTGCAAAGTTTAGGTTTCAGAGAGTCAGACATATTGAGAATTTCCATCCAGGGATTTGATTTCAAGTCCAATATCAATATACTGAAGTTTCCAGGATCACTCACCCTCCCGATTACTCTTGTTTGCCCTCCTTCCCTATTCTATAGTCTGCTTATCTTCCTCCGCCATCATTTTTCCATGTTCCATTTCTTCTAGCCCAACCCATCCCCTTTTTAGTGCTGCTTGTATAACCTCCTCAGCTGGGATATTTGATTTCATTTTTATTTATCTGCTTTTTTGTAAGCCAAAATCATACTTCCAGTGTCTATAATCTTCCATCTTTTCAGTCATCATACAGCATGTATGTGGTCTGACATTCATAGGAGCTTAAGCACCCAAAGTGTTTATTCCCAAAGTGCTGATGGGGTGTCCATCTGGAGCACTTAACCTCAGGGAGGGATGTTCCAGGAATTGTTCTGGTAAAACATGAAAACATCCTTCAAAATTAGAACTAGCATTATAACTTGCACACTTTCAGATCAGCAAGGACTGTGGCATGTGTTTGATCATGAGAGCAGTGTTGCTTGCAGACATTCCTTTGCTCCTCTTATTCAGGTGTTGTTTTCTGTCTCCAGCTGAGCTAAATATACTGGCAGGGTGAAAGACATACCCTGCCCAATGTTGAGGACTTCTTATCACTGCACGGTTTGGGTTACATACTTTAGTAGTTGATGGGCAAAAGTGTGCTTAGGGCAGAGGTTTTTGAACTGGGGTCCATGGACCCCCGAGGACTGCAATGGACCCCAGAGGGCTGCAATGGACCCCCGAGGACTGCAATGGACCCCCGAGGGCTGCAATGGAATGCTTGGGAGTCCACAGAAAAACAAAAACAAAGATTATACTAAATGTATTTTAAGGCTGTCAAAGTTACAGTATTAAGATATTAGTTAAATGTTTAATGCAATAATTAAACACATTTATTAAACTGGATTTTATTACCATTTCTTTCCGCTGTCTAAAAACGGGATTAATCACGACTATTTAGCAGTATTAGTCAGAAACCATTTTTTAATTATACATTTATACAAAATATAATCCACTCTCAACTCAATACAAAGAAAATATTCTACAGAGAATATTTAATCATTCTTATTTGTCCCATAATTGGCTATATTTGGCTTAAATTACTTTGACTTAATTTAATTGTTTATATTTAATTTTCAAACATGCTGTCTCTATAATATCAATCCCACGTAATATTTTTCCCACACAGTATAAATGTATCTTTAACATAGATGCTTTTATATTTTAGGAAGGGGGTTCCTCGCAAGGGGATCACCACGTCTGGGAGTCCCTGACAACAAAAACTTCAAATTTCCCAGCAAAAATCCCCCTCAAAATATATAATAATAACAAAATAGCCCAAATAGCTTATAGTCTGTTAGAAGTATCTTATGAAAGTGACTAGGATATTTGAATCAGTAATTTAGTTTTTTTAATAAGATGCATGTCTATTATTCGTCAAATTCATTTAAATAAAGCAGCCATGGCTTCTATTGGAATATCAATCTTGCTTGATGAAAAAAGGAAGGGCAATGCTGTTTTCAGTCTTGCCCTGGGTGTGTGCTGTCCTCTTGTCTTACAGGTTATCTTTGAGACCGTTTGTGCTTTTAGGAGGAAGTTTTAATATGTTTGGAACAGAATTCACACATTGTCACACCCGATATGCTTATAACCTAGCTAACCTTCCATATCATGGACACCAACCAATCACTCTTGAGCAGATGCGGAAAATATGCCTGCTATTTCCTGACCAACATTCCTATGTTATTGTTTGGATTTTTACTACGAGCGGAACATTAGAATGCATTGTGTTGTGCTAAGTAACACGCAAATTAGTACACGTGTACGTATTTGTGTGTGTGTGTGACAGAGAGCAAGAGGAGGTTCTGTTTTCTGAGTGCTAACACTGTTAAGCTCTTATGTAATAACCAAGTGAGGTCATATAAAATGGGATCTTACAGAGGCAAGCCGATGACTGTTAGATGCTCAGAGACAATAGGATGCATACTATATATTACTGGAAATGTAGCAGTTTTACTGCTCAGAAGTTGCTCTTTTCATATTTAACTTTGTTTCAGCATGGTGTTTCCCCTGTTATTCCTTAAAAATACACAGACAAAAATGAGGCAATTGCTGACAAACATAAAGAATATAGAGCTATAAAATGAGTATGGATAGCATAGTCCAGATTTGATTTTGAGTTTGTACTGCATTATAACGATACAACAAATGTTAATTTAACAACATACTGTAAGATATAACATATAACCCTAATGTACATGACTGATAAAAAAATAGGAAACAAATTATTTAAATAAATAGAAAAACATCAAGTGTTACATTTCCCTGTAAATGTGTTAGTTTACATCATATATACTATGGAAACTTACTATTAACCAATTAGCAGGTTTTTACCGTGGCATTTTTACAGTCCTTTACCATTAAAATTACGATAGCAGACAAATACTC
The DNA here is from genome assembly GCF_951802725.1 of Rutilus rutilus. Taxonomy (NCBI): domain Eukaryota; kingdom Metazoa; phylum Chordata; class Actinopteri; order Cypriniformes; family Leuciscidae; genus Rutilus; species Rutilus rutilus. Next base: position 22,733,608 of record NC_140224.1, read on the forward strand.
AAGAAAGAGGTACATTTCTTTTGATTATTCACAATGAGACATCTCAGCTCTGGACAGACAGAAAGAAAATCCATGGGAGAGAAGGAAATTCCACAGTTATCATTTACCTCAGAGGAGGTGGAAAATGGATCGGCCCTGAGAATGATGTCATCGGAGCGTGTCTGTGTGTATTGTGTTCCTGATGTGGTTCCTGTTTTAGTGGAAAAAGGACTGTGAGAAAAGGAAAGAGAGTGCGGGGAGAGATGGAGAGAGTCAGTGAGGGAGAGGGGAAAATTAGGGGAAGGTTGCGTTTCATTTTGTTTTGTCCTGTCCACTCATGCACCTGCCCAGTCTCCTATCTCCATGTGACTTGATGATGTCATGGTGTGCTGATACTGATTAGACACACACAACAATTACTTCACATAAACACATGGACACACACCCAAATGTGTGATTTGGGTTGTAATTATGGATTTTTATTGACAACTAGTGTGTTTCAGTATAATATCAGTGAAATATAATGATTCTCAGTACAATTTTCATTACCATATGCTATTGAATACTATTCTCTATTTAAAAAGATAAATATAAAAAATAACTGAGCCGATGAAATTTAGTCTATTCAATAATCATAAATATTTTTTAGATAATTATTTAATAGTTTGATTTTTCCTTGTTAATATTTTATATTAGATATTAGTTTATTAGAGGACATTCCAGTTTAAAAACTTGATTCAGCTTGCAAGAGGCTATCAGAGACAGTACACAGAAGCACCAACAGGGTTCGGGTTTTTCACATATTAATTTGACTTGAGTGAATGAAACATTTTGGGCAATTTATGTTATCATTAAAGTTTAGCCCTCTGTAGCTTTAACTGTATTGTCTCTCTCTCTCTTTCTGCAGTTTGTGGATGTGACTTGGCTCAGGGAGGCTTTTTTGTGCGACAAGGCGAGTATATCTGCACTCTGGATTATCAGCGACTCTATGGCACCCGCTGCTTCAGTTGTGAAGAGTTCATTGAAGGGGAAGTTGTGTCCGCCCTGGGCAAGACATACCATCCACGCTGCTTTGTTTGTGCCGTCTGCAAGTAAGACTCGCATGCATTCACTAGCAAACACTAGCATACATTCACTATTGGTACATTTAACAATTTGGGTAAGGTAAGGCATCAGTAACCAGACCTCAAAATGTTATTCGCAAAGCTTATTCAATATCAAATGTATGTGTGTATGTGTATATGTAATCTTGCAGCCAGTAAGTCATTCATTCATTCAATTTATTGCAAACAGCTGAATCATTCTGGAATGAAGTAAATGTCTCTCTTTATGAAAGGGCCATTGAACCATTGGTTCACCCGATTAGTTGAAAACGCAGATTCTTTTTCGTTGGCAAAGTTGAGCAAAAAGAGGCAATATTGTGTCTAAAAATAACACAATATCAGCTTATTGAAATGTTGAATAAAATCAGTATCACATTTGCACTCGTGTTAATCAGAAAAAAAAACAGCACTCGATACTTGCTTAACTATATCATTTCTAAAGGTTCTGAATTTTATAGTTGGCCAGTCTTGTTACTGAGGGACGGGAAGGAAAGGGCACCCATCAGCTTTCAGTAAGAATATGAAGTGAATGCTCCGCTCCCAGGCCACTTATTTCCAGAGTGGTGTAGGGTGTCCCTCAGTCTCTGAATGGATGTTGTGTATGTGCATGTGACATGTTGCTCAGGAAGAGTCCCTCCTACATTTCCATAGCGATGCATGCTTCTGTGGACACTGTGTACCCAATTGATATCTTGGGTGCGACTGAATCTTAAATCACCTTCTAAATATCTAATTTGTAGTTACGCTGGATGACTCTGTACAGCCTATTCCAACACTTAGTGTTTCTATGTTTGCCAGTTAGAAATGATTGTTACTGCTATTAATATAACTTTAATGGCAAGCTAGTAGGTGTGAACAGAGGTCTGCAAAGTAGCTCTTTCTTTTGAATGATGGCTTTTTTTTACAAAGCAAATTGAGCCAACAACCACATGAACAGAGTATTCATTGTTAAACCAAGAAAAACAGGCAATCAACATCCATCACAAAGAGTTTGGCATTACATTGGCTGGCACATCAGGTTTCAATTCAAAATCAGGCAATGGTGTGTTAATAGGATTCAAACATTCACTCTTCCATTGGGTGATGAGAGCTATAGAGATCATGATCAACATACCGTGATATCATCAGCTTTCAAACCGAACTATCAGCCAGATATGATTGAACCTGTGCCATCAAGCCTCTCTTATGAAGGCCTGCTTCACTCAACCAAGAGGTCTTATTCCTGCCCTATTCATTGTAGCACAAACATAAAGCTTGTGAAACACAAATGAGATGTTGGGTTGAATATTTTATTTTCATACACTGTAAATAATAATACTTAGACTATTACTATTAAGCTTGTTAATGTGTGCATGCTAGGGCAGGGATCTTTACCAGTTTTCTTAGTACAAACAAATGCTAATGCTACAGTAGATATTCATAAAAAAAATCTTTCTGGTGTTAATATTCTTACTTAATTCAGTTAAGTTTTAGCTACACAATGTATTTGAATAGTTTATACTGTAGTTATTCAGTATTATAGTTATTATACTTATTTAAAATTATAGTTATTTTAATATAGGTGTTTAAAAGTGTACAATCAAACTGATTGTGCTGTCAATCTCCAAAAATGACAAAAAAGCACCATAAATGTAGTCCAAAAGTATGTGGCTTTATATGTGACATTGTATACTTCTATAAGTCTCCTGAATTATTATTTTGAGTGAAGAACGGTCTGAAATTGTTATAATTTTTCTCTAAAAACCCTCCCCACAGCTATGAAATCTCTTTTATTTCATGCAGAGACATGTTGCAGCGGGTCTGACAGCAATACTGTTTGTCATGTGTGTAATAACTAGCTGTGATATGGCAGTTTGAATATGCAAATGTACAAATAAGTTACAGTAGGCCTGTTATTGCTACTGAGTACAGGTTTAGAGGACGTGAAATGTAGTGCGCATGTCTTTTTGCTTTCTTTTATGCTGCTTTTTTGTAACTTGTGGAGCTCGACAACATCTGTCCCCATTGCTTTTCGTTGAACGGAAAACAAAACTTTTGAGTATATAGAAATTTTCTTTTTTTATGAAATGAATTTTTTTGGACAAACTGTCTATCCCTTTAAGAATGCACCTGCCTTTGCTTATGCTTAGTTATTTGATTAATTTTAAAAGATTAACAAAGCAGTGTTTGTCTCGTGACAATTTTTGCAAACTGCTAATATGCTGAAATGTTTCGTTTTGTCACCCTGTTGTGCGTTTTTCACATTTATATTGTAGTGCCCCTACATCTGAGCCTAATTTAAAATGGTTTACTAAAAACTAGTTTAAAATTCATCCTCATATGAAAGTGACTTTATAACCTTGGTAAATGACGAGGTGACTGTGTGTATTTCTGGCAGGCAGCCGTTTCCAGCTGGGGACCGCGTGACGTTTAATGGGAAGGAGTGCATTTGTGAGAAATGCACTCAGCCTGTGCCAGTCAACAGCACGGCACCCCCACAGGCTGTGTACAGTAAGTTCTCTGTTTTTGCATTGCTATCTGTTTCCATTATATGTAGCATGCACTCTCTTACCCATTCATTTCCTAAATGTCTGCAATGACAGCTCTCTCTGGCGTTTCATTAGTCCTACACTACACTTTTGTCTCGCTCTCTCTGCAGATTGCTGTGGCTGTGGAAAGGAGTTTAAAAATGAGCAGTCTCTGGTGGCGTTGGACAAGCACTGGCACCTTGGCTGCTTCAAGTGCAAAGTGTGCAATAAAGTGCTTAATGCCGAATATATCAGCAAGTTAGTCCCACTATTCCTGTTCATGTGTGTGCGAATGTGTAGATGGATGCTTGTGTGTCTTTTATCAATCGTAGTAATGTGATATGAAAGCCCGCTGAACCCACTGGAATGACTCAACGTTATTGATGTGCTATAATATGGAAGAACAGTGTGGGATTTCTCAAGGCCAGAGAGCAAACAGAGACTTGTCACCATCTTCGAGTTCAAGTGAATTACATCTACTGTAATGTGTGTTGATGTTCTGTAGGGATGGGATCCCGTATTGTGAGGCAGACTACCACGCCATGTTCGGCATCCAGTGTGAAACCTGCAAGAAATACATCACTGGAAAAGTACTTGAGGTTTGAAGGAAATCTTTACTATTTGGCAGTGATCATTTAATGAATGGATTCCTTAATGGATGAAAGTAGATGAATGAATGAATTATATTGTTAACATTTGTTTAAACTCAACATGAAATCAAAATGGACCCCATTTTCTTCTTTAAAGACCAGAAAATTGGAAGATGGAAACGTTCTTATTAAAATAAAAAGTGTTATGTATTATTGTAGTATTTATTAATATTTTGAATTGGCTTTTATTTAAAATTTTTTTTAGATGGTTTCATTTTAATTTTGTTTTAAGTTTGAGTAATGTTATGTGCTTTTGTCTTTTTTCTAGTTTAAAACTATTTCTGTTTAGCTTAATTTTTATTTCAGTTTTTCAGTACTTTATTAGTTCTATATTTATTTCAGATAGTTGCCAATTGAATTTTCGCTTACGTTTTTTAAGATTACGTTTTTCATCTACAGTAATATATATATTTTATTTTATTTCAATGAAGGAAAATCACTTTTAATAGTTTTGTTAACAATAACAACTCGGTTTTGTGTGGGATATATTAAAAGGCTCATCCAATTTTTTAATTAGCCAATAGGCTTTAGTTATATTACAGACATGTATCAAGGGGAGGGACACTCATTCTAGAGAACATTTGATTGGACAAAAATCTGCCTAGTACAGGATGAGTCATCAATATTTTTGGTCTATTTTCCCAGAAGAGACAGACTTCAAATGTCTCTTCTGGAAATTTCAAATATGCTAAATTTCTTAAATTAATTTTGTCAGCTTTAGGAGTTCACTAATATAGATTATCTCAAAGCCTCAAAGTTATGTTGTGATTCTGGCCACTTTTCATGTTCCAATCAAATCCCAGTAAATATAATCAAGTCCTGCGATACACTTTTCTAATCAAGTATTATGTTTCTCTCAGAAATACCAAGTAAAATGGGTTGCAAATGCTGTTTCATGTTGATTTTAGCATTGTTGCCCCTAAGATTTGTTTGCGTTTATCATATATTTTCTTTGAGTGTGTGTGTGAAAGGCTTTTATTCTCATCTGAGAGCTGGTACTCTATAATCGCAGTGGTCAAGCTGAGTGGGTGCTTACTAAGAGAATCTAAGACAGTAATTTCACAACCTCTCTAAAGCCTAATTATAGTATTGAACAATCTCCTCATATTGCATCTCCCTTTCACTTTTTCTGTTTTGTTCACTCTCTTTTGTTCTTACATGCAAACTCTTCCTCGTTTCTCTTTAAACAGCTATTTTGTTACACCCTAACAAGCCCCCTATTGATGTAGTTGTTCTTTGTATCTGCTTAGTTTCCCATTGGGTGGTCTTATATGGCTAAATATTGCTTGTAAATAAAACAAGTTATGTGTGCATTATCATATGTCACATACATAAAGATCTACAGATTTGTGTTCCTTAGAGCTCTATAAATCTGTGTGTGTTTATGTGTTTGTTAGATATTTGTCAGAAGTTGCACACTGTTGCTTTAGTGAGACTGTCCCATTGGCACTGCTACCGTAACCCAGAATTAGATTGTGTGACATCATAGTTTAGGATGGTATTTTTAACTACACAACTGTCGTGCCAAGTGCTTTAAGGTGATGTGAAATAAATGAAGTCATGCAAATGGTATCTTGGCATACTCTTTTGCCTTTGGCACATTTTTTTACATGAACTGAAGACTAGCTGATACAGGTATCCTTATGTTAGCAAGTTTAATTAGCCCACCTTTCAGGAGTATTGCCAGTTTACAAGCTTAGACACCATCAGGGCATTGAGGGAATCAAAGGTAAAGGTTTTTATTGTGTATTTTTAAACAGTTTGTTCCATTTGTATAACTGCTCCGATGGAAACAGAAAGAGAAAAAACAGAGTGTGTTTTTTTAAGGCCCAATTTAGTCTTTAGCACTGATTGAGAATTGTATCTGAACCTGAAATGTCATGACATTTCCAGTGGCAGGACTCAAGCTGTGTTTAAAGAGGATGGCCTTAGAGGTGGAGGGGGCTGAGTAGATTTTCCTGTGCAGGTTATGATGCACGTGAAATTAAATCAACATCTGTGTTGAACACTAAAAGCAGCGCGACGCAGCATGCTGAACTTTTCCGATAGATGAGAATAGATTAGGAAAATATAAAAGATGAAATAGATTTGACAAATCTGTACTCTAGAACAGTCTAGAACTATTTACCTCATAAACTAAAACTAACCTGGAAAAGATTTACAAAAATTACAAAACTACAGCCCGACAGAGGTCTTAGAAACACTATAATGATTAATTATCATATTAATTAATAGAAATCTAGAGAAAATTTAAGGACAAGACATTATCTTGTTATTTTTGTTGTTGATGATATTGAAATATGAGACCATACCGTTCATTTATGGCATATTATCTTTCTGTTTGTCTTTCAGTCTGGGTCATATTTCACCTTAGGGTCAAAATGAACTAAAATATTATATTTTACATTTAGAAAATGAAGATTCTTTTCTTTTCAATTTGCCATTGTTTATGAAAAAAACAATGATAAAACCAGTACAAATTCAAATACTACCGTGATATATATTTGCACTTTACAAATGTACTTTAAAATGTCATGCAATGCATATTTTTCGGTGTTACAGAACTGAGAATGAGATTTTTTTAGTATAGTACAGTAATACTAAAGCCTGCTGAGGCAGAGCCACTTGAGCAATATGGGAAGTCATTTGTGTATAGTGGTCTTGTCAAAGTTTAAAATGAAATTAATGTGACCATAAGAAGTAAAGTGTGGCAGCTTTCCACCGCCAGCTCCTCTTTCTGTGTTCCCTCTACTGTTCAAACACATATAGTGCAAACAAGTTTTTTTCTCTCCTATTAGCATTTGAACATTATTAGATAACTGTAATTATTTGTGGAGTAAATCAATTAATTACATTGCCAGAATGATTATGGCAAATTTAGTCTTAATATTCTCTCCATGTGATTAAATACATATTACTTTGAGTTATATGTTTTGTGTATAAATTAACCCTTGAATGCATAAATGTTTTGCTAATCATTATTACACATTCAGGTCTTTAGCGACCCGGATCTATCTATCTGTTGCAATAATGTGGGTGGTGTGGCGCAATGGATAAGACACATGCCTTTGGTGTGAGAGACCCGGGTTCGAATCCACTGTGAGACACCAATGTGTCCCTGAGCAAGACACTTAACCCCTAGTTGCTCCAGAGGCGTGCGACCTCTGACATATATAGCAATTGTAAGTCGCTTTGGATAAAAGCGTCAGCTAAATGAATAAATGTAAATGTAAAATGTAAATGTAATGTAAAACTCCTGATAATAAAGTAACAATTACAGAAGAATAAAATAAAGCATATTTTGTTACCTTTTGGAGCTTGGAAGGGTTCAGTTCGAGCAGATGTTTTATACCATCATCACTGTCCTCATCAGAGCTCATTTCCCAGTACATTCAACATCTGGTTCATATTTGCGATCTCAAACTTATTCTCAAAACTATCATTTTCAACATCTTCAAAATCAGTATTTTGATCACTGACAGCTTCTTCACCAGATCCATCATCAAGTGACAGTGACACTAATATTTGATTGCATTCAGTACTTGCTCTGCAGTAAATCGCTGGCTGAGCCATTTCAAGTTTTGCTGATGATTCTTCCTATTCTTTTGTTTTCTGCCTGCTGTAACTACAAATGAAACATCACTTCATCATTGTGTATCAGACATCGCCACCTTGTGGAATAAAGATTAATTGCACTTATTCAGTCATCAAAGATGAAATTATTGTTGTGCAGAAAAAATATACTTACACTGTTACACACCTCGGGTCGTTAGCGACCCTATACAATTTTTACAAAAAATTAATGGGTAAAACAGGCATTCTTGTATAATTTTATTATTTATTTCTTGTTAAATTGTTCATAATTAAGTGATTAAGGAATACTAAGAAGGTTGATGTTTATTTCTTTTTACAAATATGAGGAGTTGGGTAGTGAATGACGCCCCGGGTCACTGAAGACCCGGGGTATGCGTTTAAGGGTTAATTCATAATTTCCTGCAGTGGAATTGAATGACTGATATGTGCTCTCTGTTTATCTTTTGCAGGCTGGAGAAAAGCACTACCATCCCACATGTGCCAGATGTGCACGCTGTGAGCAGATGTTTGGGGAGGGCGAGGAGATGTACCTGCAAGGTAACTTAAATTTCATCAAATCTACATGATGAAAAGGTTTGATTCTGATGCTGAAATTTTATTCACACAAATCCTACAATACAATAAAACTCTTTTTACATGTAACATTCAAAACAAAAAACTCTATAATAGTATCCAAGTATGTACATGAAGTGCTTGAATGAAACAAATAAAAAAAATTCTCTATATACTGTATATATATATATATATATATATATATATATGTATATATATACTGTATATATATATATATATACAGTACCAGTCAAAAGTTTGGAAACGTTACTATTTTTAATGTTTTTGAAAGAAGTCTCTTATGCTCATCAAGCCTGCAGTTAAAAAACAAAACAAAAAACAAAAAAAAAACAGTAATATTATGAAATATTTTTACAATTTAAAATAATGGTCCTTTTTTTTAATATACTTTAAAATGTAATTTATTTTTGTGATGCAAAGCTGAATTTTCATCAGCAAGTACTCCAGTCTTTGGTGTCTTATGATCCTTCAGAAATCATTCTAATATGCTGATTTATGATCAATGTTGGAAACAGTTGTGCTGCTTAATATATTTTTTTATAACCTGAGATACTTTTTTCAGGATTATTTGATGAATAAAAAGTGAATAAATGCTGTTTTTATGAATAAATGCTGTTAACGGTTTACTCATCAATGAATCCTGAAAAAAGTATTCCAAAAAAATATATTAAACAGCACAACTGTTTCCATCATTGATAATAACTGAGTATCAAATCATCATATTAGAATGATTTCTGAAGGATCATAAGACACCAAAGACTGGAGTACTTGCTGATAAAAATTCAGCTTTGCATCACAAAAATAAATTACATTTTAAAATATATTAAAAAAGAGAACCATTATTTTAAATTGTAATAATATTTCATAATATTACTGTTTTTTTTTTTGTTTTTTTGTTTTTTTTACTGCAGGCTTGATGAGCATAAGAGACTTCCATCAAAAACATTAAAAATAGTAATGTTTCCAAACTTTTGACTGGTACTGTATATAGATGTCTGGACACTAGTCAATTTGGATCACAAATAATTAATCTGATGGATGGAGCCTAAGTCTCATGAGTGACTTCATCTCTGTGCCTCCCAAATCAGCTTGTAATGTAATGTAATGTTATTCATTAAAAAAATTAAGATAATTGATTAGTTGTGGAGATTTAATTTGATGATTTGTGTCAGAATGCTGCAATAAACATTTTTATCTACAAAGTTCTCTAATTTTAGACCATGAAACCAGACAGACAGACAGTGCAGACACAGCTGGGGTATATTGATGAGGATTTTTGAATCATTTTTATATATGTATTAGTGTACTTGGAGTTTTATGCTTAAGAAAAACAGTATCTGTAGGCTACTGACAAAAACATGGACGGATAGTTTGTTTTGTATGTTAATAATGAAGCAATAGACAGTCATATAAAGCTAAAAGCTCACACCAGTCACATCCAATTTAAATTATGAAGAAGAAAATAAACATTTGACATAAGATATATGTGGTTTTATTTTTTCTCTTGTGTCTCACACCTCAAACGTTGCAGTAATTCAGTCTCTCACTGGAATCTCACTGCACTGTAGTTTGTCAAAGGAGATTTATAGTCAGATGTGGGCAAGACTCTGCTTTTATAGCAGAATCAGTTAGAAATCTTTTTCAGTCTGGCTGAAATAAAACGAAAGACTGCTGACTCATTCTAGGGGTGAGTGATTGTGTTAGTTTATGAATGCCAGTTTGTATAGGGGTATATATGAGCATGCTAACACCTCAGGTAGACAAGTTATGTGAGATAATAAATTGAATTAAGAACTATGGGCCCAAAAATATTTAAACCACACTTAAAAATCTACACTACTGTTCAAAGGTTTTGGGGTCCGTAATATTTTTTTAATAATTTTGAAAGAAGTCTCTTATGCTCACCAAGGCTGCATTTATTTGATCAAAATACAGTAAAACAGTAATATTGTGAAATATTATTACAATTCAAAATAACTAATATAATTAAAAATGTTTTTTTTTTTTTTTTTTTTTTTTTCATGTGAGGGCAAAGCTGAATATTCAGCATCATTACGCCAGTCTTCAGTGTCTCATGATCCTTCAAAAATAATTCTATTATCATATCATTGTTATATCATTCTAATATTTGATTCACAAGAAACACTTGATATTATACATGATAATTATCAATGTTAAAAACAGTTGTGCTGCTTAATATTTTTATGGAAACTGATGTTTTTTTTTAGGATTATTTGATGAATAGAAAGTTCAAAAGAACAACATTTATTTGAAATAGTAAAGTCACTTTTGATTGATATAATGCATCCTGAATAAAAGTATTAATTTCTTTCAAAAAAATCATACTAACTTTTGAACTGTATTTGTGCTATATAAAAAAAGATCAATCCACTAAAAAAGACACCTGCTTGTTGAAAGTTTTTTGCAAAAATGGCTCAGGGAAGTGAGTACTGAATTATTATTATTATATATATTTTTTTTTGCTGATGCCACTTCTAATGCAATGACATACAGCCATTACAAGTGTGACTTAAGTGTCAAATACTGTAGGGCCACTGCATTTTTACATGGACTTTTTAGTTATTTTTAGCTTTCTCTTTCACAGGTTCTTCCATCTGGCATCCTCCTTGCAGACAGGCAGCACGTATAGAGGAGAAGAGTAAGGTAACTGCAATCCAATTTGACTAAGAGTTAAATGCTCTGAAACAGTAATTCTCTCTATGTAAATTAGGCTTATTATATATTGCTCCTTTTTCAACAAACTTGCTATTTTCACCCACTGGAAATAGGTTGACTGTATTTTAAAAGAAAACTGTAAAAAAAAAAATGATCATGGCAGTTGTTATTCATCAACAAATGGAGAAAAGTGTTGTAATCGGCAAACATCCAGATGCATGTTGTTGTCAAGCGCACCTTTGGCTTTTTAATGAGTCGATTCAGGTGCCTGGATCATGGTGGTGGAGTGATACTCTATAGTTCCAGTAAAGTATGAAGGATTTCATCCTCCACAGCCGCTCTCAGAAGAAAGTTGCAAATTGTCCTCAGTAGTAATTTTGTATGGTTGTGCTGTTAATGAATTAGCTAAATTCCTTAAAGTGCCCCTTTTATGTTTTTTTTTAGATATTATCTTTCATGTAATGTGTTAAACAGTTGAATATGAATGTAAAAAATCTGCAAAGATCAAAGTGCATGATAAATGGGGTTTGTCTCCCAAAAGAAAGAACTAAATCCGAGCTGTCTGAAATGAGTCGTCAGTAATTACAGTTTTACTTCCTGCATGAACCTATGTAAGTTTGTTTTGCTGCCCGCCAACAACGTCTACTTTGAGCTGCCCTCAAACACTGTAGTTATCGCTGAGGCCATGGAAGAGTTTGGTTTGTGTTGTCGACATGTTTTCTGCACTGTGAAAGCAAATTCTGAGGTTGAAGGAATAGGATGAAGACTCGTGCTCGAATTGATACAGTCAAACCGATGCTCGATATAAGACGATTGTTACTGTTCATTTCACTGTGTATACTGAGGAAGCTTTCAGAGCTGAAATTCGGATATGGTAATGAGATTTTAATTTCCGATGCGCTGACCAATCACAACAGACTGGGCCATCTGACCAATCACAGCAGAGTAGGCTCTCGCAAAGGAGTGGTTTAGAGAAACCGGATCCTTGATCAAATGGTCTCAAACGCTGTGAGAAAAGAGGTGATGCTGCAATGTATAGTATGAGGAAATTAAAGAGTTTTTGACCTTGGATATGCAAATCTATTGAAGGAGACCTTCAAAACAAAATTAGGAACCATTAAAATAGCATAAAAGGGGGCAATTTAAGTGAATCAAGCACTAAATCAATGTAGACAGAATGTGCAAATAAACACCTCTATTATTAGCAGATCCAATTCATTCTTAATGTGCTTCTCAGTTCGCATACTTGCGCACTATTCTATGCTAGAATTAAAAAAAAGAAATGTGTTGAACGTTGGACACTTCCTTAGTTTGTGACTAATTGTCTGCAGCTTCAAATATTGAGAATACAGGTTTGTGACTATTGTCTGCGAGTGCAAATTTCAACATTCAACTTCAGATTTTTATTTTACAGGTTTTCACATTGGAGCTGTGAGTGTAAATGTTCACGTACAAGCACGAATATTTATTGTACAAGTTCTCAAATTCACATCTATGTGCTCTCGAGTTTTGCTACTCTTTTACCTTCATAAGTGCGTGCCCCCCACTTATGTCATTAAAGACCAAAGCCTACGATGATTGTTTTTTCATAGCAGCTAGAATCAGTGACAGCACTTGAAAAGGTGTGCGATGTTACGAAATAAAAATGAGCTCTGGTTTAGGCGGCCGACATGCTCTGAAATATACCATGCAAAATCATTTACCAGGGAATCTATCGAGTTGCATATCTTAAACAAAGGTGATATGCAGTATGTGGAAGCGCTTCACTGTAACAACCCTTTCCCTGCAGAAACAGGTGCGGATTCAGCTCAGTGATCTCCATTCCAATGCACCTGTGCAGGTTTGTGACATGCGGCCCACTTCCCTCTGCATGGGCTTACCTCCCGACCTGCTTTCAGCTTTAATAGAATGCTCAATGAGGTTCAAAATGGACCTGCCAGGCCACTGTAGGCTACTGCCACACCCACCCAGTAGAAATCAGGAACCAAAGAACAGGTCTTAACATCTGGACAAAGATGTTCAGTCCCACAAATCCCACAATGCACCATGAAGCATGAATGCTCACTATGTTCCCTTAACAGAAGTTCTGAAGCTCGAAACATAAATCTTGTGAGCCAACTCACTACACATCTGACACACAATAGATGTGTTTTTTTTTAAACACAAACCATTATTTAATTATATGTCAGCATACATCGCTAAACAGGTAATGAACATAATCTATTCTAGATAACATTTATAATGAATTTACGGCTGAAATGTTGGACATATTTGTAACAATCAAAGTATTTATCATAATGTACTTTAAATTACTTGTCAGAAAGATATCAGTTCTGCAGTTGTTTATACCAGTAGTGATGTTGAACAATGAGGATGTTGTCATGTCATGCCAGAGTCATCAATAGAGTCATCAGTGTGCCAGTGTGTAGTGAGCCAGGGTCCTTACTGTCCTTACTAGTGCTCGAATTCATGTATACGATATACTGATTCACGAGCTAGGAAGCTAGGGAACTGATTGATACGCACCGGTGTGTAGGTATAGAGAAGATGCTGTGAATTGACCCTGAATGCATTACTAATAAAATGGAAAATCTTTAATATTTTTGTAAGAAGAATCTCTAGAGTTTAGACTGCCTGATGTTTGTTGATATTGAAATGACAGTTCATTTTCCCTTAACTACTGTATGTAACTCTACCATTTGTCCAATGTGCCATTTATACTGCAACATTATACATTTATACTGCATTTGAATAAGAAAAATAAGGTTTTCTTCTCCAACTTTATTTTAAATTAGCATTATATACTTTAACTTGAAAATAAGTTAAAAAATACATATTAAAAACTATTTATTGCGGTTTACTGTGTATCCGTTCCTATATTACAAGAAGTGTTTGACAAAGCAAAGAAAAAAGCATAGTTCTTAATGGCAAAACCTTAGGCTATCTACAGTACCTTTCTGTTGAATCCTTCATAAACTGTGTGAAGACTGATAAATTGTTGTTACATCCACACAATAGTAACAGCAACATGGAAATTGCTCTATAATCATTTATGACCTTAAGACTTAACATGACTGTTACTTTGTGTGATTTCAATTGAGTCAATAAAATATGCTAGTCCCCTTCTGGTTTAGTGCCGTTGTGTTTGTATTTCTTATTCTTACCTTGTTTTTGTTTCCAGGTGACGAGAACCTCCTCTGAGAGCATCACCTCTGCTCCTGCCTCCAGTGCTTCCGGCTCCCCTAGCAGAGTTATCTATGTAAGTGCACATCTGAAAATGATTCCATGCTTCATTACTTTTTCATTTGTTCAAGTTTGCCACCAGTGGGCAGCAACACACAAGCATACAAATAACCATGTGCGAGTTATCCAACTTTTTCCTGACTTGCTTACTGCATTTTGAATTATGGGAGACACTTCCGGTTTGGAGAACTCCACTCAAAAAGACTAAAATAAATCATTTCATATAATAAGGCTGCTCTACAAATAATCCATATCAGGGATGTTTTATGTTATGTTTTATTTTTAGACGTCAGAAGAAAACACTTGGTATTTTCCTGCGTTCTTTTCCTCGTGATTATTTTCTTTTTTCTTTGTATTCTGCTGTAACAGTATGAAAAAAGACAACAATACTGCACATTTGTTGTCTGGTCTCCTGATTTACTTAACAATATATCCCATGAATGATTCACTGGAATGCACGAAGAACATCAGTTTTTTTTCCTCAAATCCTCGTGTCTCTTTTCAGGTTTGTTTTCACATGGATGCTTTAAAATTAATTTAATTGTCTCCCCTTTTCACTTCTTATCATTATTAGCAGTGTGTACTGCAACGTTTCTAAAGCAGGTAAATATAGTATTTGTTATCTGTCAAAATGACGGAAAGTACTTTAAAATATTATTACTCAAAGCTAAAGTTAATGAACATTTTTGATTAAGGCAACATATGTTACATAATATAGACCAATATTATTACAGTTATATTTAACCCGTCCGTAATATTGCTGTGAAAAGAATAGAGTAGGGCTATTCAACTAGGTTCATTCGAGGGCCGGATTCTCAAATTGAAAGGTTGAGGTGGGCCGATGGGTTGGTTTGAGGGTTTAGCTTATTTATTGAAACATAACAGTTTCAATAAGCTAAAGTAAACCTTAAAAAAATATTGTATTTACTTGGAAATGTGGTACCCAACAGTATGCAGATATAGAAGACCATAATTTACTTGGTTAAAAACTTGATAATTTACAGCAACAAAATCTGAAAATCCGCCAGTCGAATAGCTCCGGAATAGAGCTTTTGGGGTTATTCATGGTCTATTGTAGTAATTTGTTAATGCTTTTACACTTTTAAGTTTCCTTTTAATGTTCGATGGTTGAAGGGTGAGTAGAATAATGTCGCTTCATTATAAGTTTTATTTATTTATTTTAAAGAAGCTTATTATAGCATTCATAGAGCGGGCCTTTCACTGATTGTTTAAAGTTTATTGGAAGTTACTCCCATAATTTGCGCAACGCATCAAGGGCCGTAGGAAAAAGGTGGATAGAGAGAGTTATAATGCTATAATGTTTCTCTTTCTCAAGGCAAAACTGGGTGATGAGCTTCTGGACTACAAGGACCTGGCTGCTCTTCCTAAAATCAAAGCGATCTACAACATTGACAGACCTGACATGCTTTCATACTCGCCCTATGTGAGCTACCCCGTGGAGGACAGGACCTTTGGAGAGGTACAAAGGAAATTTGTAAATGAATAATTGCCGGATCCAAAACAACAATTAAAAGGCGCTGTGACCAACACTGACCATACAACTTCAGTTTTCCCGGAACATAAAATGACGTCACTACATGGTGGTAGCACAACTAAATAAGAGCATTATTCACAAGTTTCAGGCCCTAACTATAGCCTGGTTTGTTATTCTGTCACATAAACAGTAGCTACATTGAGAACAAATATCATTCATCTTTTACTCCCCGATGACGTCGTTGCCTCTTCATTACATCGATTTCTGACTGATCTCGTTGCTTGTGTCTCCTGCTATCCTGATTAGATTCAGCAGAACTGCACAGGGGTGCAGTTTCAGCTTCTCTCTATCTTTTTTTATCAGAAACACCATGAGTTTTACTCACGGATATGAAAAATGAAAATATGCTTGTTATTAACTTATTTTTAATAGAATAATTTTGTCAGGTATATACACTCTCCAAACTTTCTGTTGCTCACTACGCACAAAACAATAAGCAGTAATTAAGCACCAACCAGTGAGAATGATTTTGAACTTAAAGTCCCCCTGTGGTGGGCTTTTAATGTTGTTTATATGTCTATGTGGTGTTTTTAATTAAATTTGCACATGGTTTGTCTTAAAACATAAGTCAGCACCATTGCTGAGTGTTCTCTCCTTAAAACTGCAGTGAGCCAAAGACAGTCTCAAAATCACAGTTTAAAATTGCTGGTGTTTCTGACGTCACAAACTACCTTGTAACCAATCACGTCATAGCGTGATCGTCAACGAGTGGATCTCTGAGCTGATGTGAGTGAGGGGAGGGGTGACTAATTTGCATATTCATAGAACCACGTATACTAAATGAGGCAAGGGTGTAGAGTTAAATTCAAGCTATTATAAGGCATGAAGATTTTAAATATGTATTTTTGGTGATCAAATATGAATTTTAAGGGATACAATTATTGACTACAGGGGGACTTTAAGAAAGCTGATTGGTCAAAAATATACATTTACATTTTTACATTTACATTTTACATTTATGCATTTGGCAGACGCTTTTATCCAAAGCGACTTACATTGCATTCAAGGAACACATTTTACATTTTATCATGTCCTTGCTTTCCCTGGGAATCGAACCCATGACCTTGGCGTTGCTAGCGCCAACGCTCTACTGTTTGAGCTACAGGATATACATGTTTAGGGACAATAAAAAAACATAACCTCCATCTGGATAATACATCTGCATAACCTGTGTGTCTCGCTCTGTCTCACATACATGCAGCACTGTCACCATATAATGCAATTGTTAATGGCGTATCGTTTAAAAACAAATACCGGAACTCCAAAATATGACATTTTCCTGAACAGGATCCGGCTCAAATGAAGCACTGATGTCCTCCACTTTTGACCGTTTTTACTTATCACAGGTGACTTAAAGTAAAAGTCTTGCATAATTACATCATACAGCAGCTGCAGCATGTGTACTCCATTGTTATAACAGTGCCATTTTTAAATCTAATCATCTTCACTCATCATCCAGCATCACTCCAGCATGTCTTGGCCAAAAAGTATAGTTTTGCTATTTCATTGAAGTATTAGAATAGTTTCAGTCATGTAAAGTGACTCAGTTAAGGAGAAAAGCTCATTTTTTCATTAACATAGCTGTCATTGCATTCCAGTCCATCTTACTCATTTGCTTTCTTTGTTCACAGTCACCACAGCAACTCACCCCTACTCCAACTGAGGTACAGTAGAGTTGATATGAAGAAACAGGCCCTGTTATTGTTTTAGTAGGTCTTATTTGCTAATCATGGCATATACATTGTGTAATTGTATGTACAGAAAAGGTTCTCACACAAAAGGTCTGGCAAAAAAATTTTTACCCTCTTTTAAATGTTTTTTCTTTTCTTTTTTTATAAATTTGATTAAATTAGATTTTTCTTTTTTATGCAGAATCTGTGGCAGTTTAATAATTAGTCTTGCTCTAAAATAAGTAGGGAGTTTTTGTAGGGTCACTTAGTTGTAATTTGATTTCTTGCCATTTATAATTGTTATAAAAAAATAACAATTTGGCATAAATAGACAATAGAATAAATGTACTGAATTTTACTTGATGAATCATGATTTCTAATTGAAAATGTTTGCACAAATGTTTTATGCATATATGTGCATGATTAGTAAATGAGACCTAGTGTTTCCTCATATTTTGTGAATAGTTGTAGTTTTGAACAGTTGTGGTTTGGTGACATGAATAGTATTGTGTGTTCGTCTTCAGTTTGTAAACTCTGTGGTGTAACGACTCAATGATCAGCCTATTACTATAAGGACTGATTATTGTAGATTGGTTTCTTTTTCAGCTTTAAAGTTTCCTCCTATGTGTCCCAGTGCCATAGTGGTCACTGTTTAACTTTGCTAATTCCTAGCAAGCAATTTTGCATTTAAAAGACGTCTAATAGCCGTCCAAACACAGCCCTGACGTCTAAGCTAAAACAAGGCAAAATTTGGGCTATCAGTGAAAATTGAATAGACGTCTAACCATAGCCCAAGAATAGAAAGAAAATAAATGAAATCAAACACCTTGTAATCACTGTTGACTTTGCTTACATGATGGAATATCATAAATCTCACAAGCTATTTTGGCAAAAACGACGTAACCAAATTCAAGGTTATTTTGGCTAGAAGTGGGTTAGTCATAGCCGGACTAATTCGAGTCTATAGTTAACCTAGACGGTGAAATGATGGCTATTGCTTGCTGGGTTGTCTGATACTTTCAGACTAAATAAATAATACTGTCTCTTTGTTTCTAGGGAGATGGGGAAAAGTCTCCCCGCCAGAGGAGGCCCTCCAGCCCCAGCTCCAACAGCTCTTTAGGGGGTTATGGCCGCTATACGCCTTCCCGCTCACCACAGACCTACAGCAGACCAGGTATCCCTCCACATACATGTTGATACTTACATGAACACAAAGTCATTCTTACCTGCACAGTTATTCTGTAACTATATCTATGAGTCTTTTCAGTGATTTGGATGTACTGGAGCTTTAAACTTTAAGTGTTTTCCCTTCTGCACCATCACACGCTGTTCCAAAACCTAGTGAGTCGTCTCCATAGGCAGCATTTTAAGGCATCATAGGCTTAGGTGATTACTTACTTAAACCACAATCAAAAGCATGTCCTGTAAATAACTTCTAATTAAAACACCTATTCTTTTCTCCTATGTATGCTTATCTATTATACACTATAGCACTTTTCACCCAGCATTGCGGTGCCAGACGTGTGCAGTGTGAAACGATGCATTGTTAGAATGTTACGATTACACGCTTAGGAACCGACAACCAATCACGTGCCTTATATTCACGTTCTTTGGACCATCACAGAAAAACCATGAGTTGTATATAAAAAATGTCAAATGGCGGCAAAAAACGCATCAATTGGAGTGAAGAAGAGACCATTTTATTTTTACGGTTATTGTCCGAAAAGTCCAATCAGAATTTTCAAATTTGATACAAATTTATATATAGATTTTTATATAGATTTATAAAATAAATTAATACTTTTATTCATTGAGAATACATTAAATTGATCAAAAGTGACAGGAAATACATTTGTTGTAGATTTCTATTCCAAATTTTTTATTTACTTTCTATTCATCAAAAAATACAAAAAACTGTTTTCAACATTGACAATAATGAGATGTTTCTTGAGCACCAAATCATCATATTTTAATGATTTCTGAATTATCATGAGACACTGAAGACTGGAGTAATGATGCTGAAAATTCAGTTTTGCCATCACAGGAATTAATTACATTAAATACACAAAATATATTAAAATAGAAAACTATTATTTTAAATTGTAATAATAATTCCTAATATTACTGTTTTTTTATTTATATGTTTGATCAAATAAATGCAGCCTCATAAAAGTGATCATAAAAAAGCTACCAAGTTTTGGAACAGTACTAAAGCATTCCATTCTACAATCACATTTTAAACAACAATAAACTGATTTAATGTAGAATTTCAAGAACAAAGTAATTAAAGAATTATTTGTTTTTTAGTGTAGTTATTCTCTATTCTCACTATTCACTATTCTCATATTACTGCCATTCTTCCCTGACCGGCTGGGTCTCTTGCTCAGAGCAATACCTGAGCGTCAAATACACCACCCAACCAGAAAATTCCAACTTGTTGGCTGTACCAACCTCGGGGAGGAGTAGTACCCATGGTAGTGCCAGAGGCTCCTCCCCATTGCCTTTGTATAGCAGCAGTGGTAGAAACACTCCACAGGCAGGGAGCGGTGGTGTGGCCCTGTCCCTCAACCCCACTACTCTGGCTTTGCTCCAACAACACAACTACATCCCTTACTTAAGAGGTACCACAGCTAACCACTAGACTGTGTCTAGTAGAAAACCACCCACTGACTGCACTTGTGTGAACTTAAGTGTGCACTTGAATTTTATTGGTAAAAGATTAACTTCCCCTTGACAAAATGAATGAACGAGTGCAATACTAAAAAAATGCTGTTTAAAAAACTTAAATAAGACTGTCACAATGTGCATGAAGTTCTTGCAACACTAAGTAACGAACAATGGATCAAGCTCTGTAACCCTTAGAGCTTCATTAGGGTTTGCATTCACAATGGACTAGCAAATTGCAGACATGAAATTACTACCCTATCCTTCATCCACCTTTCCCGAACAGGAATTGATACAGGATTCAAACAGGAAGCAAAGTCTGAAAGTAGGCCTAGGACAGCCCTTCACCTCAATTTGCCTTCTCACGGTAAACCCTAAAAATCAGTCTCTCTTTCACTGTGTATCACCAGTGTATTACAGTGATGTGAGATTGTAGGTGTACCGCAAGGTTCTGTCCTCGGACCAATTGCTTGCTGGTATTGTGTTTATATAGAGTTTGTATGTCATTTTGCATGGAAAACCTGTGGATATTCATTATATTTGAGCTGAAACAGTAACTTTATGCACAAGAAAAATGCGAACGTTGGTGGTGACCATTAATATGCAATTATTTGTTGTACTGTTAGTTGATGTTGTGCTTCGTCTGGTAAGGTGAGATTTTCCCCCATGCGTTTGATATTCAAAGTGACTGTCTGTATGTTTGTGTTAGTGTTGCCATTTACTTTGTGGTTGTCATTTCTCTCTTTTCAGCATTTTCAAGTGTTATTTGTGAATATATATGTTATTTAACTTAACATGCATACTCAGACAGGCAGTAATTTTCAGGTGGATATATAGTGTAGTCCAAAAGTCTGAAACAACTAGTGAAAATGCTTGGATTTTGGATTTTTAATACCTATTATCAATGTAAAGCCGCTTTGGAACAATCTACATTGTTAAAAGCGCTATATAAATGAAGATGACTTGACTTAACTTGACTATAATAATTTAATTACAAACTATACTATAGAATCATTACCGAATTTCAATTCAGAATAAATTCAGAATTCAAAACAGATCAATATCAGAGCATACTGCAAATTTGCTTATTTAATTGCTTACCTGGAAATAATGCAGAATCTGAACTATTTCTTCATTTTACATCATCACTTTGTTTTAAATCCTTTTTAATTTAAAATGTTAAATCCTAAAAGTTTCTGTAAATACATTCTATGTATATTCGTCAAGAAAAGATGTCTGTGTTGAGGAGGAAAGTATGATGGAAAACAGGAAAACCCTTTATATTTACTTTAAATCAGGCTACAGATTTTGGTTTTGTGGTTTCTCTGCAAGAAGTAGGAAGAGCGGGAATAAAGTTCGCAGGAGAAGATTAAAGGGGTAAATTGATGAGCTGTAATTTTGGGTTGGTTTGCCAGGCACAGTGGCATAAACTTCGGCCTTGTGCAGTTCCAGGCCAACCCTTTAATGCAGCATGAATGTACATTGAGGTTGTGTTTGGAGTGCGCTGTTTATGATTCACTTAGCTGTCTAATTGACTTCTTATTGGTAAAGGAGCCACACAAGAGGAAAATCAGCTCTTCCTTACAAATGCAAAACCAACCCATACTGTAGCTGCCTCAATCTGGTCATATCACCAATGAGTTTGGTTTCTACTTAAGATATATACAATGAATATGGAAATCATTCACAGACTATTTGGTAGTGATGAAATACATGCTGCATGACACAAGAAGGGCATCGCAATCGCAATAAAATCATATTTTAATGAGTAATGAGGAGCATCGAGACCTTCATACTCCACAGTGTGCTCCAGTGTTGTGATTTGTGTATGTTTGGTGTGTTTTATGACAATTTCCTGCTTCCCCAGCTCCAGATGTGTGGATGATTTTCCCCTGATACAGGGTGAATTTTTACTAACAGCACTTTGTGTGTTTAATGGTGTGTGCATGTGTCTGAAGGACAGTTGCAAGTGTGTATGAAAGAGAGATTTAAAAGAAAAAGGAGATGGAGAAAAAGACAGTTATGTTGGTGTATTTATTTTTTTGCTTTCAAAATATGCAAATGACTTCACATTGATTTAAATCAAACTTTTTAGTGAATAGTTGAATAGGAGATTCTCTCTCTTTTCTTTTAGTCTCAGTTTGGTAATAGACTATGATTATAAATACCTAATCTTTTCCCCTAAAGATGATGAAGACTTCACGGTTCAGCCTGCCAATAACTGTCTATTTTTCGGTCTATGTTCAATTCATATCGAGTTGTCTGCTCAGTTCAAGCAGAGCATGAAGCTTGAGTCTCTGCTGAACAGATGCTATCAGTATAAACAGACTTTCACAATTTCCAATGCAAAGACGAACTGGTCTTTTTTAAGCTGGCTGTATTGTGAGGTTCATCGGAACATTTAAAACTCAATGCAGCATAATTCTGGAAACCCTGTTAACTCTTCTTCTCTTTCCTTTTCTTTTTCAAGGTAGTGAAAGTGGGCGGAGTACCCCCAGTCTCTCCACCTACTCTGATGGCAAATCTCCTTCTTCTACATATGTGGCAGCTCCACGGCATTTCCATGTCCCAGGTAGGTGCTAAATCTTGTCCTTTACTCATATCCTCTTCTGTCCTGTCTTCTGTACAATGTTTAACTCTCTTTTTTCGACCACATATGTCTCTATTTTATGAAAAAATCTGGCAGACTCCATAATTGATTTTCATATAGTGCCATTATTGTGCATCATTGCATGATTTACATCAATTTTGTACATTTATAATTCATTATTGCAAGCAAATCCCTATTTTTAGTACATAAAATAAACTTACTGTCATTGCTCGTCCCTGGATGTGTTTAAAATAAACCTAATGATCAGTTTCATGTGTTTTCTGCCCATTTTTTCTAATGACGCCTTGTTTCCAATGCTGGCAGAGGCTGAAACGGCTCTTAAAATGTCCCACATGTGTTACATTAAATGACTGATTTTTTTCTAGAAGTAATGGTTGAGAAGCAGACGTGAGGTTGAGATGACCTAAACAAGCTGTAGAGATACACATGCTGTGTCAATTATTAAGACATTATGTCATTGCAATTACACCATTTATCTCCCCTTTTCCTCTTGGCGTAGCTCATTTTAGGTGACATTTCTGTCTTCTAAGTTGAAAATGAGATGAAACTTTTGTTATTTATAATGTTTATAATGTAAAATGCAGAAAAATCCATAATTCAAATCCATTTTTCAAAGCCGAGGATTTTGTCAAAGGCAAAATGCTTGGTCGTTGCATGCCGACCATGAACATTTCTGCACATGGTGATAATGAAATGAACTACAATATCTAGAATCTTTTACAGCATCATATACTGCATTTGCTGCCTTTTCTTTTGCCCTGATTCCATGCTCTAATAACTCATGCTTCTTTATTCATCTTCTTTCTTATTCTCTTACTCCCTTCCTCTCTTCCTCTCTTTGTCTTCCATTCTCAGAGGCTAAAGTCAAAGATAATATCTATAGAAAGCCCCCTATCTACAAACAGCATGGTACAGTCCAGTCTCCGTACAATCATGTTTCTTTGCATGCTGTTGCGCATGTCACCATGGTACCTGTTGCCATGAAACTGTAACCTTTGACCCTCCTTCTGTCTGCTGGTTTCCATTTCAGCTCCAAACAGTAGGCCTTAGGTTTTACAAATCCCAGAAAAAGGTTTGGATTTGACAAGGTACTTGTTATCAAGCAGTCAGTACCTAATTGTTGGTTGTACATCAGCAAATATCTTGACCACATGCAAAGGGTCATATTTCATGCATATTTATTGGGTTTATTTGGAATAGCAATTAGCCATGAAGAATTATTATTGCTGATTAATGCCAAGTTACTTGCAGATTGTTGTTTTGTGTGCATTTGGTGTTACACATATACTACCGTTCAAAAGATTTGGGGTTGGTATGATCTTTTATGTTTTTTTGTTACCTCTCTTTAAGTCTCTTGCTTACCAAGCCTGCATTTATTAGATAAAAAATACAGTAGAAACAGTATTATTGTAAAACAAAATAACTGATTTCTATTAGAATATATATTTTAACGTATATTTTATTCATGTGATGGCAAAGTGGTTACATTTTTTTTTTTACTGACCCCAAACTTTACATTTTATGTAAATAATGCCTTTGATATGATGTTTTCATAGACAAAATCCTTTTTTTTTGCGATTTTTATGGTATTGGTTAATCCTGACATGGAAACAGCAGTCAGATATAATCTTTATTTTATTTTCCGGCCTCTGTCCATCCATCCATATGTCAGTTGCAGTATAGTTTCCCATCTGTCTGTCGTGTTGTAATGTACTGTAGATGCTAGACAATGTTTGGTGTCTGTGTAACTCATTGGTTTGGTGAAATGTCAAAGGCATTGGTGTAACTCATTGTGATTGGGTGGTAAAGTTATTAATCACTTGACTCGTTTCTTTTGTCCTTTTTTCTGAACTTGCCCCTTCACCCTGATTGAGATTGTGTTTGGTTGTCACACTTTTTGTGTTTGGTTGAAAACCATTATGTTTGGTTTTCACTTGCTTGTTGATTTTGTCCGTAAAAAATCTTTCTCGCCTAGTGAATAGTGAGATTTTTTTAAAAACCTGTCTAAAATCAAACTACACTGAAGAAATCTGATGAAATGTGAAATGTATTTTTTTTCTTTTGTATGTGTTTGTGGTAACTTGCATGATGTAACTTGTGTCAATCACTCTCTCAAACAGTGCAAACTGTCCATTACGATATATTTAAACTTTCTTACTGTGATGCAGCTTCCAGAACCTCCTGGCAAGATGATGACGTAGACAGAAAGGTGATTTATATATTTACATAAACATCTCTGTGTTTTTGTCTGTTCTAAACTTTCAGAATCAAGATGTTTTGGTAATTTAATCCAACTGACCCTTGTGAAAAGGAAGTACACCTTAGCATACTTTAAAAAGACTACTTATTACGGAAATAATATACTTTAAAGGGTTAGTTCACCCAAAAATGAAAATCTGTCTTTTTTACTCACCTTCATGTCGTTCCAAACCCGTAAGGCTTTCGTTTTCTCTTCGGAACACAAATGAAGATCTTTTTAATAAAATCTGAGCTATTTCCGTCCCTCCATTGACAGCTATGCAACTACCACTTTGACGCTTCAAAAAGTTCATAAAGAGACTGTAAATCTAATAATCCATATGAATCAAGTGGTTTAGTCCAAATTTTCTGAAGAGACACGATCGCTTTATACACTGAACGGATTTAATTTAGGCTTTTATTTACATATAAACATTCATCAACGCACACATACTGTAAAGTTATAATAAACGAAAGTTCAAGAATTCTTGCTTGATGTGCGAGAACCAGTGAGGTTTGTTCTCGTGTTACGCAGCACGTTTGAGCTTCCTCAAGAACCAGTGAGGTTTGTTCTCTTACGAGAGGTTCTCTCGTATTGCGTAAGTTGCTTACGCTACGGGTAAAGTCATCTTTTCTCGAGATATGAAGCCAAAAAATTATCCTTAATTTTTATAATCTTGTCAACGCAGTGCAGCAGCACGCAGACCTAGAGCAGGCTATCTAGCGTGCTCATTGGCTGCCCTGCGGCAACTGCAGCAGCCTACCACTGAGCCTGGCGTGACGTCACGCCCAATGAGGGCGCTTGGCGCCCTCACGCGTCACAGCCCACAGAAGGGGCGTGTTTTAGCGTATATCAGGAAGGGCTCGGAGGCTGCTCCCCTGATTTTCGTCTCTTCAGCGAAGCTCTTCGCATCGCTGGACTCTGAGAGAAGCCGCCGCCGTTGAAGCAATCCTATCCGCCGTCATATCCTTTTTCTGCTGTGTGTGTTCGCCGCTGCGACACACACTCTCTCTTCTTCTAAAAGAGAAATTTCCAACGTGGCGTTGTTTCAAATGCCTCGCACCACTCCCGCTCTCTCTCCCTCTGTTCGAGCCGCGCAACTGCGCCGTTCACAAGGGACGTCAGAGCGGATGGTCACGGGGCTAGCTTCCTCGCGCTCTCTCCCTCTGTTCGAGCCGCGCAAACTGCGCCGCTCACAAGGGATGTTAGAAGCGGACGGTTACGGGCTAGCTTCCTCGCACTCCCTCTGTTCGAGCCGCGCAAACTGCGCCGCCCACAAACGATGTCAGAAGCGGACGGTCACGAGGCTAGTTTTTCTTTACGTTATAAGAAAGCTACCCCGCCCCGTTCGCGCGCGTCACTCACCGGCGAAAGGAAACAAGTGTTTTAGTCCCGCCGAGGCCGGACTAACCTCCATTTCTCACACATTTCTCAGTCCCCTCCTAAGTTCTGGCAACTGGAAATATCAATATTGCAGTAAACGAGCCTGTTACAATACATGCACGCCTGCAAACAAACGCCGTCACAAGACATAACGACGCTCTCTGGCTATTCGCCTATTACGACCCCTCTCCCGCTCTCTCTCTCCTTTTGTTTGAGCCACGCAAACTGCGCCGCTCACAAGGGATTTCAGAGCGGACGGTCACGAGCGATGTTCAGCACCCTGCGTGCCTCACTCACCGGCGAAAGGAAGAGAAAGAGTGTTTTTAGTTTCGGAGCAGCTTTTCGTTTCGTTTGGTAGGCGCACCAAGGGTCTCGCCGCCTCGAAACACAGTCTGTCCAGATGGATAGTGGACGCTATTGCGGCTGCGTACGCGTCTGAAAACCTGCAGTGCCCTTTGGGCATCAGAGCTCACTCCACTAGAGGCATAGCCTCATCGTGGGCTCGGTCCAGCGGGATTTCTATTCATGACATTTGTATGGCGGCAGGCTGGGCCTCCCCCTCTACATTTGTTAGGTTTTACAACCTGGAAGTTCCCGCCCTGCAGGCTAAACTTTCATCAGTCTAAGTCGCGTGTATGCCCTGCCCACAATTTTTCGTGCGCTGGCTACTTCTACTCGATTTAGCTCTCCTGGTTGAGCTGCACTATAAGGGTTGTGTCAGTTCAGTACAGACCGGCTGGGCCGCTCTGCACTCCCTACTGTGTGCTTATGTACATGCGCTAGCCACTCTGTTGGCCGCCTGTTTCCCACTCATCGTGTTCCCCGGGCTTTCCCTGGGACTCATACAGTGGATGCTGGGCGCGCACGGCGTTGACAAGGGGGTTCCCGTAGCGTAAGCAACTTACACAATACGAGAGAACCTCTCGTAAGAGAATGTAATCGGTTACCTAATGTAACCTCTGTTCTCTCTAGAAGAGGGAACGAGTATTGCGTAACCCGCCGTGCTCACGCCACAAGCTCATTTCACTTCAGTCGACGAAAACCAGGGGAGCAGCCTCCGAGCCCTTCCTGATATACTCTAAACCACGCCCCTTCTGCGGGCTGTGACGCGTGAAGGCGCCAAGCGCCCTCATTGGCCGTGACGTCACGCCAGGCTCAGTGGTAGGCTGCTGCAGTTGCCGCAGGGCAGCCAATGAGCACGCTAGATAGCCTGCTCTAGGTCTGCGTGCTGCTGCACTGCATTGACAAGATTATAAAAATTAAGGATAATTTTTTGGCTTCATATCTCAAGAAAAGATGACTTTACCCGTAGCGTAAGCAACTTACGCAATACTCGTTCCCTCTTCTAGAGAGAACAGAGGTTACAATAGCTAACCGATTACGTTCTCGCGCATCAAGCAGGTTTGGTTGATCGTCTGTTTATGTTAGCTTATCAATGTTTATATGTGAATAAAATCCTACATTTAATCGGAAATCGAGGGTATGATGTAATTTATAGGCCACGCACTGACAATGTCCGTCTCCTGGTTAAAACTGCTTATTTCTCTGGATTTAAACATTCTTAGAAACATTTGGGATAATGTAAGTACACAAATCAACAAAATATATAACATTGTTCTAGTGGTTTTTGGATAGTGTGCCTTTATGTAGGATATTATATGTAATTTCATGATAACTTCTATTAACATGGTTAAAGTGTACTGCTGAGTGAACTGACAAGTGTTTATGGTAAACTAACATATACTTATACGTAAATACACATTTGCAATGATGAAGTTGCAATTTAGTACATTTAAAATATGTTAACTTTAAATGTAATTTCGAATAACACACTACAGTTAAAATTATAATCAAGTAGTTTACTAGTTTTAGTATGTTGGTCAACACATCGAAATAAATGTTCTCCTTTAACGCAAGACAAAATATTATTAAAATATAATGATTTATAAGGAAAGTTTTGGTAATGTAATCAAACTTAAATGTTTTCCATCCTGTATTTTTCATTAAATTCTTTAGTTGGTTGTATAATCTGTATTTCTGACTCAATAGACCAGAACAAGTTGGATGAACCTGAAGAGTGAGATTGATGGACAGTCTCCAGATCTTGACCCCAGGACCTCCACCCACAGCTTGCCCACCGATATGTCTCAACCCAGTGAGTGGCCAAATAATGATTTCATGAAATCCAAACTCCAGTCATGTCAATTCACTCAGCGGCCAGCATGGCAACATCCATAACCAGCTATTTTCTATGTAGGCAATAGGAATAGTGAAAATGCATAAATGGAGAACAACTAAAATAGTTGTTGGAGAACAAGCTACAGTTAGTCCAAAATGCAGCCGCTAGAGTTCTTACTAGATCAAGAAAATACGATCATATAACACCGATTTTAACATCACTACATTGGTTACCTATAAAGTCCCGTATTAATTACAAGGTATTGCTACTGACTTATAAAGCCCTAAACGGCCTAGCTCCAGTCTATTTAACGGATCTTCTATCGCCCTATAATCCATCGCGCTCTTTAAGATCACTAAATTCAAGGCTTTTGGTCATACCTTGGATATCCAGATCCACCAAAGGAGGGAGAGCATTTTCACATTTAGCTCCAAAACTCTGGAATAGCCTTCCTGATACTGTTCGTTGCTCAGACTCGCTCTCCCAGTTTAAAACTAGATTAAAGACGCATCTCTTCAGCCAGGCATTCATATAATATTTTTAACCTTACAGTTAAATCCTGTCTCTAGTTCATAAACGCCAGAGGAGAACTGGCCCCCGACTGAGCCTGGGTTCTCCCAAGGGTTTTTTTTTCTCCATTAGGTCACTTGATGGAGTTTTTCGGTTCCTTGCCACTGTTGCCTTTGGCTTGCTCAGTTGGGGATATTTTGGGGATATTTAATTTGATCAATCAATAAATTCCACTAGAAACAAACCTTGTTGTATTATTTTAATTTAATACTGTGAAGCTGCTTTGATACAATCTGTATTGTGAAAAGCGCTATACAAATATACTTGACTTGACTAAAATATGCAAAACTGTTTGTCAACATAGTAATTTAAGTGAATCTGACAACAGTTGTATAATCAAATCATGCTTAAAAAAAATAATTTTTCCAGGCTGGTTCTTTGTGTAATTGCCTCTTTTAACTTAAAGGCAAGACTTTATTTCTTTCAGCTGTCATAATCATTTTTCTTTCAATGTCTCATCTTTTCCTTCTTAAACTGCCAGTCCCCTTGAACATGATGCTACAGTAAAGTGCCATAAATCTATATAAACCATTCAACCAACTCTGTTTTACAGACTTTCCATACAATAAGTCTGCTTCGCTGCCAGGATATGGGCGGAACGGCATATACAAGGTAAACCTTATAAGACCATATAACTGCACACAAACACAGCACCCCGCAAACTTTTTAATACTCCATCTGTCCGTGATTTTTGGGAATATATGTGAGCTGTGGTCACAGATGCTGTCATTTGCTCTCTCAGCAGTGAAGAATGTTGTTTGATCCTAGTTGGATTTGTCAAACCCAGCTGCTGGGACACGGAGGGCTGTTGTAATCGCACACATCAGGACACACGGTCACAGATCAGTTAGTGTAGAGATTTAGCTGAGGAAGCCATAATGCTGAGAGGGTGTGTCTGTGTTTGCGTGCAGTTAGAAGTGTGTCGTGCTCCCACCCTCTGGCTGTTTTCCATGTTCTACTTTGATCTTGAACTAGAAATCTAGCTCCCTTAATGAATTATCCTCTGTAATGAAGAGCAAATGTGCTTCCACAGCAGAAAATCCAGGCACACGCGTTTATTAAGAATCTAATTCAGACCTTTTATCTCGCATGCAGAGTGCCGGTGTCTTCTTTGTGAAGATTTTGGGAATGGTTTGAAAGCTACTCCTGTTCACTAGGTGGCAGTATTTCGCAACTGTTCTTTGTATCCAACTCCCAGGACAAAACACTACTTGAAAACAAATATTACCTATTCCTTTTATCTAATCTGATCTGACTTAGTGTCAAATTTCCCTCTTACTTTCCACAAGCATTCACTAAAGCATGTGAAACAGAGAGATGGTCATAGATCAATATTTAACCAAATACAAGCTCCAGCCCTGAGGATTCAAGCCTCTGTCTGCACTAGACCTTAACCTTTAACCTCAGGAAATGAAAGAAAAACTTTCACAGTTACAGCAGCCGCTCTGTTCAAACATGATATTGTTACCAGAGAATGTCTAATAAGGCGAGAAGTTTCACTCTCAGTACACTTCCAGCTTCTGAAGTGGTTGCAGTTCCACTCTGATTCCATATGAGGGCGCTCACAGGACGAGTGCAGAATGAATGGAGGTCTATGGCGCTATACCAACCAAAATCCACTTTTCTCAGGATATAATTTTTTGTCTAGTAATTTGAATGTTGTATTCGAAAGGCGATGCAAAGAAATGACACATTGCTGGGTGTTCGATTTTTTTTAGAGTCACTTATTTGCTTAAAAAAATGTTTTAAAGTGTCAATGACGTCATACACATTGTACGACCAGAGATACTGCTTTACGGCAATCCTTCACTCACTCTGGTGCTTTCGCGCTCTGCACTTTGTTTTCTCTGGAGGCATCGACAACACAGCTGACACAGGTAAATACACGTGCTAGACGAGTTTTTGTTTTGTTTGTTTCTGGTCCCGCTTCGGATGCCATGATGCCATCAAGCGGTATCTCTGGTCGTAATCAGTCCTTCACTGACCAATCAGCGTTCATTAGCAGAATGCTAGCGTGTTATGAGCAACAACAACTCAACCTGTAAGAAATCGAAAGGACATAATTACTCGTTCATTCAACTTTCGACCTATAACCCATGTTGAACTTGCAAAACCTACACTCAAATCTGAGATTTCTCAACGGCAATCGGGTGAAAGAGACACATTTAGCCGTCTAGCCCCATAGACTCCCATTCATTTTGCACTCATGGCGATCGCCCCCAGTGGAACTCTTGAGGAACTACAACCAAAATTCAGTACAATAGGACTTAATAGGGAGTGGGCAGGCTCTCCGTAGACGGGCTCTGTTGTTACTCTCATTTAATAGTAGCAAAAATAAATCGTCAAGGCATAGCGAAACATTTCCAATTAGATTTTTGTGACCTTCTTAAAACCAGACTTTGAAATCGGTTGATCCTTTGGGGCATTAATGTGCCAGTCGTCGAAAAAACTGCCACCTACTGTTTGAATAAAAGAGGGATATTTGTGTTGTGGTATTGCCATGCACTGGATACAGTTTTCATAAATGCCAAATGTTCTCATTTCTCCTTACTAGGCGGCTGATCTTGGTGAGGATGATGTAGATCATGACTCATCCTGGAGTGGAATGAGAGGTGAGTGAGTGAGTATTTAACTTGTATAGACGATAGATGAGTTGCATTTGTACCACACAAGATTAATGATTATAATTTGTCTTTCCCTTTCTCTTTTTTTCAACCTGTTTTCCATCCTTTCCTCAGAGTATAAGGTAAGTTCTGGTGTGTTTAACGGACTGCTGTAGCTTTTCAAGGCTGCTATTACACAAAGTTTATCACTTTCACATTTTGTAAAACAGGTGACCCTAAAATAGGTTGCATGACTTTTCTGATGTTATATGAAAATAATAAAATGCAACAAACTCAGACAGCATTAAATATAGATTCACTTGCAGTGGTGAATTTTGTGATAAGTTATTGGTTGCAAGATGCTTTTGATGATTGTTAAATCATGTTAAATTCAGCCTATATAATTTTAATAATGTTGAATGTTTTTGGTCCATATGGATTAATAAATCAAAATCAAATTTGAATGCTTGATTTAAAGGAAATTATTCTACAATAAATATTTCTGATACTGAGTAAAAAGTAATATTCTGAAATATAATTGCAATTTAATCTGCAACTGCTTTCTATTTTAATATATTTTAAAATGCAATTTATTCTAGTAAACGCAGAGCTAAATTTGCAGCAGTCAATACTTCAGTCTTCAGTGTCACATGATCCTTCAGAAGTCATTTTAATATGCTGATTTAATTCTCAAGAAACAATTCTTATTATTATCAATGTTGAAAAACAGTTGTGCTGCTTAATATTTTTCTGAAAATCATGATACTTTTTTTCAGGATGCTTTGATAAATATACAGTTCAAAAGCACAGTATTTATTTGAAATTGAAATTTAAAAAAATCATGAATGTTTACTGTCTTTACTGGCACTTTTGATCAATTTCATGTATCCTTGCTGAATAAGAGTGTTAATTTCTTTACTTTACTGACCCCAAACTTTTGAATGGTAGTGTATGTGTGCATCTGTGTAATTGTGTGCTTTTCACATGCATGTGTGTTGCAGGTCTATCCCTATGACATGCTAGCTGTGACCCACAGAGTCCGAGTAAAACTACCACGTGATGTGGACCGCACCAGACTGGAGGTAATATATTATTATAACTTCATGTAGACTTCTTTCTTTCTCGTCCAGTCTTCTATGTACTCCTCTCTAATGTGGCCTGTTTGTGGAATAATACTCAGCCTTATGCTGTAGATGATATTACTGAGTTTAGTGTTTAGTGTGATTATATTTTAAATGGAGGCATTGGGATGTTCCAATGTGCAAAGTCATCATCAAGCGATGATTTTATAATGATTTACACCTAAATGCAATTGTGTCATTTTGTTTATTATGTCTGGCTCACTTTAACTTCAGCATGAGTTACGAGAGATGTTGATTTATTGACCTCCCCACCCCCTATAACTGTTAGTTTGGAATCACTGTGGTTAAAATTGCAATATCTCAAAATGTGTGTGAGTTTGTGTGTGTGTGTGTCCATGTTTTTCTATCACGGTGGGGACTTCAACCCGAATGCACACTGACTCATGGCGACTCGTGTCACCGTGAGGAAACAAGCTTATAAATCATACAGAATTAGTTTTTTTGAAAATGTAAAAATGCATAAAGTTTTCTGTGATGGGTAGGGTTAGTGTAAGGGATAGAATATACATTTTGTACAGTATAAAAACCATTACGTCTATGGAGAGGCCTCACAAAGATAGTGAACAAGACGTGTGTGTGTGTGTGTGTGTGTGTGTTTCATCATATGAATGCTGTCCTGAAATGAGAGGCCATTGTCACATCTGTTTGAACTGAGCATGATTGGAGTCAGTCTCCCAGCGGGAGACACTTGCAACACCCAAAACTTTCCAAAGACGGCGATTTCAGCATCTATTTGGAGGCATGCAAGATAGCCACACATCTGCAAGTGTTACAGTACCACATACAAACAGGGCTTGAAAGAATAAAAATTTATACAAATCCTTTCTGGAATGGTTTAAACCCAAATTGAGGTCATAGGCTTAAAAGCCTGGCAACTTTTATTGCCCAGTCGTGCTCGTAATCCTGATTGCGCTAAAGGCAATGAATATCCTTAACAAGTGCAACGCTTTAGATGACACATGGATATAGATGGTTGTAATTATTGTCAATATTGTATTTTTCATTCTGTCTTTAATCTGTAATGACGTTTGCGTCATGTAGATATTGTTAGCAGAATAAACAGTGCTTAGATTCCTGGCGGGAAGGTCATTTGGGTTTGTTCTGATTAAGGTTTGATTAGCTTTTTGACAGTGTTATTTTAGGCCTTCATAGATGGATGACTATAACATAGAGCTATTCTGCATGCTTTAAAGTGATAGGTCACCCAAAATGACAATTCTGTCATTATTGTTTCATTATTTGAATGACATTATTCTGTGGAAATCAAAGTCAAGGCAGAATGTTTAATAAATAACCATTTCAGTTTTGGTCTGTTCCACACACAAAGTTTTCGAACTAATGATTATTGCAACGGAAATGAATCAATCAAAAACTTACATAAAGGGTTAGTTCAGCAAAAAATGAATTTTCTGTCATCATTTATTCACCCTCATGTTGTTCCAAGACCTTTTTCCGTCTTCGGAACACAAATTAAGATCTTTTTGATGAAATCCGAGTGGTTTCTGAACCATCCATAGGCAGCAAAGTCATTGCATCTTTCAAGGCCCAGAAAGGTAGTAAAGACATAGTTAAAATAGTCCACATAGTAAACACAGTGCAGCGCTTCCGGGTTCTACGTCAGAATGGCGGCTCATTATTGGCCGGTTCCTGCGTCAGCATCACACGTATGCGTCGAGGTGCTCACATGAACAGCGTCGGCCAATAATGATGTCGTAGCAGACTGACATGGAGGAGAAGAGATTGTTGAATAAAGTGTTTTTTTTTTTTTTTTTTTTGTGCACAAAAAGTATTCTCGTCGCTTTATAACATTCAATTATTGTAGTTACATGGACTATTTTAACGATGTCTTCACTACCTTTCTGGGCCTTAAAAGTTGCAATGACGTTGCTGCCTATGGCTGGATCAGAAAGCTCTTGGATTTCATCAAAAAGATCTTCATTTGTGTTCCGAAGATGAATGAAGGTCTTACGGGTTTGGAAAGGCATGAGGGTGAGTTAACTAATGATTAAATTTCCTTTTTGGGTGAACTAACCCTTTAAGCTGAACAATGACTTTCTTCTAGAGCTGCTGTACAGCCAAAACAATGTTTGTTGCATTCAGTTCCTGTTATCACTGTAAAGCTGCTTTGAAACAATTTGTATTGTAAAAAGCGTTATATGAATGATGACGACTTATATATATATATAAGTACATATCTCAATATGCCTATATAATTATTATTATTGTACATAGGCATATTGATTTATTCTAAATATAAATATCAGTATATTGTAATATATTGTAAAATTTATTTATAATTATATTTTTAATTATTTAAGAAAATATATATTTGTTTTACATTACAACTGTAAAATTATTAAACCTATAATAAAAATAGGCAGTGCATAAAAGTATTTGAAACAGGTAGTGCTGAAAGAAGGTCATTCAAGTTTGGAACTACTTGAGTGTATAAACTAACAAAATGTAAACTCAACTATCTCTTTAAATTGTCCAGTTAACAATGTTTAAAAAAAAAAATAATAATAATTGCATTTATTGTCATTCTTATCATTTCAGAGGCACCTGTCACCAGAGGACTTCTACAACGTGTTTGGGATGACCATTGAACAGTTTGACCGTTTGGCTTTGTGGAAGAAAAATGATCTCAAGAAGAAAGCACGCTTGTTTTAAATCACACCTAATCGCTTAAAGGAAAGCAAAGATAAAGAGAAAACCTCTTCTCATCCATCCTGTGTGCATGGAGGGATGAGTGTGAGAGAAACATATATGCACCTTCATTCTGCTGCATAGCTACTGTCATCCCATCTCACGCTGAGGAAGAGGGAGCGCTTTCACAACGCTGTCTGCCACCTATCTTTGTGCGCGGACGCCACACAACATGGCCTGAATGTTACTCTGATGACGGAGAGCCTGGAGTCAGAACTGAATTCTCCAACACTCTTTGTTTTCTCTTTGATTGTCTTTGATCTCGCTCCTTCAGCTGTCTTTGTGATTACCGTGTTGTATTCTCTCTTAGTGGAAAAGGCACTCAATATTGATATAAGCCACTTTCTTTACATTTTATACCGTTGATAAACATGGCCAACCAGCTCTACAT
The DNA here is from genome assembly GCF_951802725.1 of Rutilus rutilus. NCBI lineage: Eukaryota > Metazoa > Chordata > Actinopteri > Cypriniformes > Leuciscidae > Rutilus > Rutilus rutilus. Next base: position 22,769,646 of record NC_140224.1, read on the forward strand.
GCGAGTCTTTATGATATGTAATACTACCCATCTTCCCGTGCCCTTGTTTTTGACTGCAATGAATGTTGTCCAACGTCTAAGTCTTGTCCAAGTCTACTCGTCTTCTCTGCTCAATGTCTTTCTCTCTCTCTTTTCTCAGTCTCTTCCTGCCTGTTCCTCTTCTTACCTCTTAGACATGATACTCAGCCACTGCTTGGACTGTAATATCTATCATGTGATATCAGCTTTATGGAAGCTTCATTCATCCATGGCTTTAGCATGACCAGGCCAAAGACTCATACAGAGCAAGAAGTCAACAAAGCACCCTTACGCGTGACCTAACCAGACGCGACGCAATAAAAAAACCCTCTTCCAGGTCATCTTTTGTCCTTTCCAGCCTCTACCGTGATAAGTGAAGAGCAACAGGACCCTTTGTCGATCGATTGGTTTCCATTTTCGCTGCATCATGCTTGGTAGCCCCGCCCACTGTGAAATCTCATTGGTTCCTCGGAACATTCTCATTGGCTGTGGTTGCGTCTCATCACACATCAGACTGAGAACTTGTCGTATTGCGCCTGGTTAGGACACAGTGTTAGTTGTTATGTTTATTAATCTTTACTGTTGCTCAATGACTGTGAGTGCGGACAGCTGGAACAATGCATAGCTTTTGTCATATTATGTATCTGTGTTGGCTTTTTCAGGTCAATGTGCAGTTCATCAGATGTCATTATTATGACAACACAGTTATTCAATAAGACATTTAGACATTTAACCTGATATCGGGACTTCGCATACTCTCTCCATATATATCGTGCACATTACGTATCGTCATAAATCTTATCAAATGCATCAGCCAGACATTGCATTGGTCTTTCTCGTTGTTTGAAAATGAAAGTGCTCATTGCAGAGTAAACCCTTATTTTTGTATGCAATTTTTTTTCATACAGATGTTTGCGCGATACTTTATTTGCCATTTGCAAATAATTGCAACATTGACTTTAGCATGGAGCCATGCCAAAGTTAACAGTTTCTGTAGCAATTAGCGAAACTAATACAATACAACACTTAATAAAGCATGCAGTTCAGTGGCGCTTCATTTCATTTAAAACAAATATGATTTTTTGTTTGATTGTTAGTAAGTGTGTGTGCTGTATATTGATACAAATGTCCATTACACTGGTCATGTCACCCTGTAGGCATGCACTGCATATACTGGAAGCATCACGTAATGGCTTCATATTCAACTTTAGAGTGTAATCATGACGTGTTGTTTGATTTGAGATCTGAAAGTTACTGAGAGATTGGTTTGTTTCTTCTGACACATTCTTAAGTTGTACCACGTTTGCTCTAGATATTTTACTCTGATGAAATTTAACTTGGTTCTTTTACTGATGCCAGTTACTCAAATTTGCAAAGAAACATGCAAAGTGTTTTATCCTTTTATTATATGGATATATTACTTAAAGATGTCAGAAATCTGGAACTGTTAGAGAAACAACATTCAGTAAACTAAGTTTTGACTAATGATAACCATGTGTAACGTGCCTATATCTTGTACAATATCAAGGCATCTTTGGATTCTTTTTTTTTTCTTTTTTTTACTGATCAGCAGGGAAACTCAGATTGTTTTACTTTATTGCTGATTGTGAAAGTATGATGGTTTCTAACCGACTATAAGTGTGTGCATATCCAAATCTCTTTCTTCAGGGTCATAATGCAACATTTTTCAAGCAGTAAATTTTTGCCTTTGCCGGTCATGCCAAAATCTGTTGTGCTTGGGAAAATACAGTAAAGCTTGTCTCAAATACATGAATGTGTTTTGGTCTGAGTGCGTAGGTGGGAGCCTTCCCAGAAGAACCATGTTGAGCTGCGGAGGACAAATGCGTTAGTCTTATTTAAACAGCTGTAGAAACAGGCACGTGTGTGGGTGTGAGTGGTGTTAGCCTCCAGTACAGCAGTCCAATAGTTCAGGCTAGGTGAGTTCAGATCAGGGTGTTTTCGATCATCTTTATACTTTAACAGCACTGTAACCCTTAAAAAAACAAATACAAATCAAGACTAAACAAGGAGGTCATTTAAACATCTGAATTGGTTCATTTTTTGTGTTTATTAATATGGTCTTGAAGTTAATTACGAAGTTAATATGGTTTGTTTTTGGAAATTATTTCAAAATGTATTTTTCTTTGTGTGTGTGTGAAGTGTGGATGAAGGCAGATGTAGGACTGTGACCCAAGAGAACTCTGACCCAACAGTTTTGAGAGCTGCTGGACTACTTTTGCTACTATTACACATTTACATTTTATACCTAGAAAGTTTGAGAGACCTTATGAAGTTGTCTTTGTGTTATGATGAGGTCACACAACATATATGGTTTCCCATGGGTGCGCATGGTTTTGTGCTAATATGCAAACTAACTACTGCGTATAACTGTGATTGTGATGTTATTCTGACTTTGCAAAGTTTGGGAAATGTAAATGCACTCATTTTATTCACTGTTTCTTTGAGTTGCTTTGCAAGAAATATTGATATTCATCTCAATAAAAACAGCTATACTTCAACTCAAGTGTTTTTTTGTTTGTTTTTTTGTAAAGAAAGTAAGTAGCTGAACCAGATAGATAGATAGATTCATCTCAATAAAACATCTACTTCAAGTGCTATAATGTAAAAAAAAGTTGCTGAACCAAACATATTACCCACAGATAGGGAGACATGACCCACATATAGATAGATAGACTGATGACCCACAAATAGATAGATAGATAGATAGATAGATAGATAGATAGATAGATAGATAGATAGATAGATAGATAGATAGATAGATAGATAGATAGATAGATAGATAGACTGACGACCCACAGATAGATAGACTGATGATGACCCACAGATAGACGGATAGATAGATAGACTGATGACCCACAGATAGATAGATAGAAAGATAGATAGATAGATAGATAGATAGACTGACGACCCACAGATAGATAGATAGACTGATGACCCACAGATAGATATAGATAAACTGACAACCCACAGATAGATAGATAGATAGATAGATAGACTGACGACCCACAGATAGATAGATAGATAGATAGATAGATAGATAGATAGATAGATAGATAGATAGATAGATAGATAGATAGATAGATAGATAGATAGATAGAAAAAACTAAATAAATACCGGCCTATAGACGTTAAATATATAGAGGAAACTAAAAATATCTTACAACACTCCATCTTCCCAATGTGTAAATGTTATGTTAACGCCTACCAGTTCTGCTATTGGTTAGAATTTTTTGCAGCGCGCTGCCGGATTGGCTCACACGGTTGTCAATCTCGGGAGGATTTGACAGCGTGAGCGGTCCACGGAGCCAAGATATGAATCTGAAGAAGCTCACACAGGCCAGAGGAACAACAGAGGTGGCCGTTATCAAGTGCACGCGGAGACAGGGCAGGTCCATCTTCTTGAGATAAAGTTATGACGGAAAATAACGGAGAAGGTAAAATGTCACTGTTAAAATTATTAGACAGTTTGTCTCTATTTATGCGTTGGGAAAGAGTCTAGGCTATCCATGAAATGTTTCTTAATTTGTCTATTTAAGTACAGCATTTGGGGTTTAATAAGGACAAGCTCTTCTCTCTACAGTCATTCAACATGCATGGATAAATTCAATTCTCAATTCTCCCTTGCATATTTAAGTGTGACAGGTTTGCTTTCCATTGCTTGTTTCTTTACAAAATGATAATAATAACATAAAACAGTTTTTGAAGTTGTCATCCTGCATTAATATTAGTAATTTTTTGGTGCTGCCATCAACCCTTTTCTTGTTTTGGAGCTGAGGCTGAGCACAAAGAAGCACGAGGCATCCTGATGAATGTGCAGCGCTCGTGTTGAATAGCGCGAGCCTGCAGGGATCAGCTGGCGTCTCGAGCCTCAGTCTCTGATTATGCTAAGGGGGGAGGGGCTGAGAGAGAGAGGTGAAAAGCTAAATTATGAAGAACAAATCCTATTAATTTGATACCTTTCAGTGGGATGACTTAGACAAAGAAGCTGGATTATGTTTTTGTGGTTTATGAGGATGAAGCATATTTGTCAATAATAATTGCCACCCTATGTCTAAGATTTTATTGTTACGTTTACCTTAGTTGACCCTAATTTTTCTTAAGCAACTTTGTTACTGTTGTTCTCAGGTGTTTTGCAAGTTCAGATGATGTTTGTTTAAACAGGCTATTTATATAAAGAATGTTGGGACCATGTGAAAGTGTTTTCCATCTCCAATTTTCCTCAGGGAATTACTGACAATAGAGCGGACAAGAACCGTCATCCTGTGCATTGTTAGCATTACCGACTCTGGCTCTGAGATGATGGAAAACAGGACAAAACATAAAAAGCCACCAAAGTTGCATGCTGCGTCTCATATCTCACTGTCCAGACTGTCTCAAAACAATCAAACCAGGTAAAGAAAATAAGAAAGAATTGACTGGAACAGGTTGGATTTGGCCAAACACAGTCCTTGGACTCCGTGGCTAGAAATACGATCATTTGGAAAAACAAAGATAAGCATGTGGACAAAGCTCAGCATCTTTGATCAATAGCCAGTGTAGAGTTTAATGGGTGTGACCAAGCGCTTTGAGGGATGTTAGTCAAGGGCCATCTGGTAAAATGGGCGATGGAGCCTAACTTGACCTGTTCGCCTGCATTTGGCTCATTTGGGAATTCGTATCATACAAACAGGAGGTTCAAATCAGGATGTTCTGCTTCCTAATCAGAGCAGAAACAAAATACTTTTCTTTATTGCATCCCACCCTTAAAAAATAATATTTCCTTCCATTCTTAAGTAAATGGAACTTTTTTTCTTTTTTTTTTCAGAGGTAGATTGATGCCATTTAAGGTGAAAAAGCATGTTGCACCCTAATAGCATAGCTTGTTCATTTACACTTTATTTGAAGAATTCTGTAACCACACAAAGTGAGGTCATCCGAGGGCTAAATACCATTATAGCTGAGTGTTGCATGGCCTCTGTAAGTGGGAGTTTGGTATTTTTTTCAGATAGCTTGATGACTGGTCTGTACATGTGGCCTAATGTCTGATTGCTGATGCAGTGACATCATTACTAGTGCACATCTGGACCTGCATTGTTGCAGCATCTGTGTAGGCTAAAGATCGATGACCGGTCTTGCTTAGTTTGCAAGGGAGAAAAAAGCAGTCGTACACTACAGACATTTAGTGGATGTTCATTATTCACTGCTTTGAATGATGGGGAAAATGTAATGCATTTTTTTTTCTTTTATAGTAACCTGAATTCAAGTTCCCTTCCAGGCTGTTTTTCCTCTCTTGTGGTTCTAGTCTAGCAGTCTGTGCCTTAGGATAGTTTTCACAGACTAACAGAGTCTCCAGTGGGTTTATATTAGTCTGCCTCAGGATGCAGCATGTCGTTTAATTGTGTGAGTGTGTGTGTCAAATACAGCTGTAAACAGCTGCTGATTCTTTCTCTGACTCAATACCAAACCACTTCCTGACCTCTGACGGTGATTCTATGGGAAGTTCTATTGCAGGGTTTCTCAAACTCGGTCCTGGAGGGCCGCTGTCCTGCAGAGTTTAGCTCCAACCCTGATCAAACACACCTGAGCAAGCTAATCAGTGTCTTCAGGATCACTAGAAACTCACAGCTAGGTGTGTTTGATCAGGGTTGGAGCTAAACTGTGCGGGACACGAGTTTGAGAAACCCTGTTCTATTGGTATATGTAAAGATGTGTATAGACGCATTAGAGAGATAAGGAAATTTAACATGCATCATTACATTTATGCATTAAGCAGACACTTTTATCCAAAACAACTTTCAGTGGCAAATGCTTTGTTTGGGAATCGAACCCATGAGCTTGAAGTTGCAAGCACCATGCTCTACCAGTTGGGCTCATGTCTTTGTTTTATTAAACCTTTTTATATACTCAGTCCTGTCAGAGAACGTCTAATGAGGGGAGAACTGCCACTCAATAAACATCCGGTTGCAGTTCCACTCTTGTTCCATATGAGGGCGCTCACATGACGAGTGTAGAATGAATGGATGGTCTATGGTAGCCTGGTTCTACCAGACTCTCGTACATTTCATTTGTACAGAGAGTCTGGCCTCGCTCCATTGAGAAACGTTTACTTCCTTGAAGGCGGGTTCTCTGTTAAAGTTCAAAACTATTGGATCTGCCCAGAGTCACTCAGGATCTGCCATAACCAATCGCTAACGTGTGGTCGTCCGAATGATCAGAGGATTATGTTTAGAATAAGATGTCTGTCTTTTATAAAGTTTATAAAGCGACGAGAATACTTTTTGTGCGCAAAAAAAAAAAAAAAAAAACGATTTTATTCCACTATTCATTTCCTTCTCTCTGTTCCTCGAGTCTTGATAAAGCAGCGCGTCTGTGTGTTGTACGTCACACGTAGGCTCACTATTGGCCGACGCTAGTCATGTGTGTGATCACATCAACGTCATCGTTCTCAGCCACTCCCTCTATTCGCTGATTGGTCCTACAATATAGAATATACAGCAGTCCCAGACGTAGTACTGAAGGAAAATGAAATTGAGCGGAAGTACGTAGGAGGGCGGAGCCAGGCTAGGTCTATGGAGCTATACCGCTCAAAATCCACTTTTCTTAGGATATAATTTTTTGTTGAATTTTTTTTGTCGTTATCGTTCGAGAGAACAACCAGCGCTGTATTTCAGTTGTTTTCCTCTGTGAACATGCACTAATGGATGTCTGACAATTTCGTTGCTTTTTGGGGTTTTCAAATTTAAAACGTCAATAAATGCTCGTTCGTTCTGCTCCCATGGAACAGATGGATTATAATATGCTTATGTAAGTTACCGTCAGATGAAATCATGCGGGCGTCGGCGCTTTCTCCGTCCGTGAATGAGCGCGGATTTTCTAGCGCATTTACTTGCACTTCAAAGGCAATATATCTATGGTTTAACGGTTAAACCATAACCCATTTGAGAGACGGCCAACATCAGAATTTAAAATGGACTGATCGAAGCTCTCTACGAACTTGAGCGATGCCGCGCTGACGGACCATGAAAGAGTGACGGACATGTATGCACATAAAGCACTGTCACACACAAACACTCTCGAAGTAATACACAGTCTCACTTGTAGCCATGTCTTTTAACTATTATAATATTTCGAAGGGCAAAAATAGGAACGTTTAATTGGCTTTACATCATCAGCTAACTCGATCACGTCGAGCTAGGTGATTTCAGATAGCCAGGCTCCTCAGCTCCACTCACGCCCTGTTTGTCTATTTTCTGTATTCCGGGAGTGACGCCAGGCCAAGATGGCGACGGCCGGCTCCGCCCACTTTAGGCTTCAAAAATGCTCTTCAGAAACCTACGGGTGACGTCACGGACACTACGTCCATATTTTTTTACAGTCTATGGATGCAACCTGCTCGTGACGCAAGCCAGCGGAAAGCATAAAAAAACAATAAAAACACTGACTGTAAAAAAATATGGACGTAGTGTCCGTGACGTCATTATATATTATACCCTTACTTGCAGCACATATGAGGTGTTTCCATAGACAGTATATAAACTGAACACAGCGACCCCATTGGATTCAACGGAGGCAAGTGAAGTCAATTAGAACCACCAGAGAATGTCTAATATGGCGAGAAGTTTCACTCTCACTACACTTCCGGCTTCTGAACTGGTTGCAGTTCCACTCTGATTCCATATGAGGGCGCTCACAGGACGAGTGCAGAATGAATGGAGGTCAATGGCGGTATACCCCTCAAAATCCACTTTTCTCAGGATATAATTTTTTGTCTAGTAATTTGAATGTTGTATTCGAAAGGAGATGCAAAGAAATTACACATTGCTGGGTGTTAGATTTTTTAGAGTCACTTATTTGCTTTAAAAAAGTCTTTCAAAATGTCACTGACGTCAGAATGCTGACGTCATTAGCAGAATGCTAGCGTGTTATGGGCAACAACAACTCAACCTGTAAGAAATCAAAACGACATAAGTACTCGTTCATTCAACTTTCGACCTAAAACCCATGTTGAACTTGCAAAATCTACAATCACATCTGAGATTTCTCAACGGCAATCGGGTGAAAGAGACAAATTTAGCCGTCTAGCCCCATTGACTCCCATTCATTTTGCACTCATGGCGATCGCCCCCAGTGGAACTCTGGTGGTACTACAACCATAATTCGGTGCAATAGGGCTTAATAGGGAGTGGACAGGCTCTCCGTAGACGGGCTCTGGAAGCACTAACTTCCTGATGGTCGAGCGTACTGCGCAGACTCACACTGAGCTTGACAACGTAGATGTGACGTGAGCAACCCGTCTGTCTTCTAGTAGCTGTGCCAAGCGAAATCTGAATCATTCCCTTCCGAAACTTGCAGAGACGGAGAGTGTGAGTAGGAGCTGTCCATGAGCTGGAGCAGGAGAAACTTTTGCTAAGTATTCTGATTAATTACTTTGCCATTTTGCCTCCACGTCCCCCCGATTGCGCGCGAGCTTCTCCTCCTGTCCATACGGTCATCTCTCTACTGTGCGACAGAGAGTCGCGTTGGTATGACGCAATCGTTAGCCTATTTTTACAAAAACAGCTTCTACGGGGCCATAACGTAAGATACAAGGTAATGGAGCTTTTTATACATTTTCGTGTTTCTTTAGAAATAAATAATGGACAAATGGAGTCTTTAAACGCCTCAGATGTAAAGTTGTTCACTGTCAAAGTGACGCCAAAATGAATGGGAGTCAATGGGATGCTAACAGCAGGTGATGGTCTGATAGCCAATGGCGGCGCCCGGGGAAGCTTCAACATAATATGAAACGCTGCCCCCCTGGGTGTTTCTGGGTGTTTCTCACTCATTTCTGCTCCGAGGTCTTGATTGTGGCACCTCTATGAGGTTTAGAATCCAGTATTTCTGTAACTCTTTTGTCTTTTATGAATTTAACAAAGAACTCTGTCTCGTATTCTGTCCAAACACACCGCGCCTTCTAAGTCAGGTGACCTGTAAATGCGCAAAAACTGTTTCCATTGCAGTTTTGCGAAATATTCCTTTTTCGAATTGCCTGAAAAACCACCTCATGCGAGCGTGAAAACTTTTTTGCGATAAATGGGAGTTTTTGCGAAATTGACGTGTTTCCATTGAGCGTATTTCAATTTGCGCAATTTGAAGGGTAATGGAAACGCGGCTAGTGATACCAACGGTTTTCCTCAGGCGTATTTTGCGCATGCGTATACAGTTTTTTGGATGTAGGACTTGTTCAACTTCAGCCAAAACAGATTTTTCACTTCGACTTGATTGATTGAGCACAATTAAATATGTTCGGTGAATATACTATTTTAATTTTAAGTGAAGACCTTGAGCTAGTATTACAGCAATGCTTCTTTTTGCAAGGGGATAATTATTTTGAAGTAATTTATTGAGCCAGTATGTAATTGTCAATTTCCTCAATTTTCCAAAATTATTTTACAGTGAATGAATTGGTGAGAGAGAGATTACGCGTGTTTGAATAGCGTTTTTGCAGCGTCTTTAATAGTGAAGCTATTAGTTTAATTACTTCAAAAACAGCAATGCTTCCATCTCGTTGCTGAGAAATATAATGCAGCTTTTCAGTAGCAAAGCTATTTTATTAATACAAGTCGCAGGGCAGTGTTGACAACAAGTTCCTGTGCTCCTGAATCCTGAATTTTTCTGTGTGCGCTGCGTGATCGTGTCTGTATGTGTGAGCTTGTGCTTCGTTGAAGTCAGCGCATTAATTTAGAACGGTGATTAATGACTTTTGACTACACAGACTTTTGTCCAATCAAATGCTTTCCCGGATACCATCTGCAACCGACTAGCTAGTAGCAAATCATGGTTCATTGCTGAGATGCTAAAGGCTTTTGGCTATTAATTCAGGGTCAAGCCCTTCAAAATGTCCCGTCTCAGACTTGTTTCACAACTGTGCTTGGCAAACACTTTTTAACAGAATGTAGTGTAATAACAGTGATTAAAATGATATATGAATTTATAGGTTGTACAAGTTGGACAAAAGTTTAAAAGACCTAATTTTATTTTATTATTATCAATAAATATGTGCACAAGTTCAGAAGTAACACAAACAGCTGTGCGAGACGTCTCTCCAGAGTTGTCATTCATGCATATTCCCTGCGGCTCTGTAACATGACTGGACTGGAGTGGCAAATCTTTCAAGTAAAACATGAAAAAGTGGTGTTGCGTGCCTTTGGCTCTTCTTCAGTTTTGGAAATGTTGTCCCATTAGGGTTTCACATCGAGACACAGCCAGAGGGAAGATTTGAGGGTAGCTTTGCTTTTTCTTCTTCATGTCAAACTCAAAACACTCAAGTGTGTTTGTGTTCAAAAAGTAGGTACTTGTACTTCAACTTGCCCATTTGAGTATGTGTGTGTGTATGTGTATGTGTTTGTAGGCTCAGAGTGTCTGTGCTGTAAACCGAGCTGAACTCAAGGCCTCTGAGTCACTGTCTAAGAAAGCTGATGCCTCATGCTCTTTAGAAAGATTTCATTTTCTTCAGTTGTCTCTTTCTCTTGCTCTCATCATTGAAATATCTCTGAATCATTTTAAATAAGTAGAGGATTACTGTAATTTCTGACTCTGTCATTATTTGTTTCCGCCCCTTTCCGTTATTTGTCTATGAGATGGAAAGTGAGAGAGGGAAAAGCAAATGATTGAAGAAGGTGCTGTGGAAAAACTGTGGCAAAGATACAGAACATGAAAGTCGCTGTGGTTCTTAACACTCCTGACCACATCACAGGCGGAGAAGGATCCGATTGGACTGATGTGGTCAGTGTTATTTGCTGGGTGGAAACTCTGGCGAAGTATTTTGTTTTTAGGGTGTGTTGTCACAGCCAAGGTAACAGTCTTTCTGTAAAGACTTATTTTATTGCTAACAGATGCTAGAATAGTTAGCATGAATAATTAATGCACAGTGTGCTGTAATTGTTTGTTGCTTTCAGGAGCTGGAGCTAGCTTGGGTTTCTAAGAACAAAATTATTATTTGTTTTCACAGATTCTAAAGATTTTCAGTTTGATTGATTTGACTTGATACCTTACAATTTCCTTAAAAATGCAACAATATTCAAATATAAAATCTGCAGGCGTGTGTAAGCGCATTCCCCTGACGTCAAACAAGTTGTTATTTTTAACTAAAACTGACACTATTGAAAAAAAGCTAAATTAAAATACACAAAATGAAAAACAAACTTCAACTAAAGAAAATAGAACTTTAAATTTTAAGCATATAACAAAATCACTTGAACTAAAATTAAAACTTAAAATTCAATTCAATTCAAAATATTAATAAATAATACTATAATAATAAAATAACACTGTCTCAAAAACGTGTAGGCATTAGGCAATACAGACGATCTTGATTTCCTGCTGTATCTGTATCTCTACTATCCTAACAGCTGACCTTCATGAACTATCTTTATCTGGGTTTCTCTTTGCCAAATTCCTTCTGCTCTAAAAACAAGCGCCATCTGTGTTTTTGGGTTATTGATCCTGCAGGTGTATTTGTACATAGTATTTAAGCCTTGAGGCAGCTCTCTCATCTTTGTACAGTCATTTATTTTCCTCTCTGCCGCTCTGCATGCCATTTCGTGCCTATTTAGTGCCTGTCTTACTTATTTCCTTGCACTCATTTTGATTTGCCAGATGAATAGAGACAGGGATTAAAGAATTCTCACACACATTCACTGTAGTGCATAACACAACAATGTGATGGAAACATAAGAGGCCCAATTTATAGGAATCACTTTATAGTCCATGGGGAAAGTGGCAGTGACTAATAGATTATGCCACTTCCTGTAGTGGGTCAAAAAGGGAGTAAGAGTGAGTCAGCCTTTGGGTTCTAAATCTCAGTGGGAGTGCGTATATTTTAATGCTCCAAAAATACACTTGTGTGTGCGAACAAACTCACACACACACACCTCTTTTTTATGCTTTTCCACCCTTTTGTATTATTGTAACCCACTTTCCATCAATTCCAATTTATTTTTAGTAGGGGCGTATCATATAGGGTGATGATGAAGGCAACCTGTCCTTTGGGTATTTGGGTAAAATGCTTAGTTTGGTTTTTAGCCAAGACTTGTTTTCACATGTTTTTGGAATAGTGGATTCAGGCTTTTCTGTACTAAATGGATGTGCTTATGTGCATGTATAGATCTGCTGGTATATAATAATCAGGTGTTCAGTACTATGTGTGTTAAAGGTGTAGCTTAAATTCTGGTTACAATCTGGAAAGTTTGTGAGCATTTAAGTGCTAAGGCCTCTAGACTTGTCTTTTTAAATTGACTGTGCATTTAGGTTAATGTCAAGGTGTTATGATTTATGGGAATACTTTCCTTCTTCCTCTGTATTTCACCCTTGACACACCCACACAGACAGATCCCAGAGGCTATTCATACTGAAGCTTCAAGTTTAGTGTGCTTTTACACCAGCACTTTTCTTCTTGTCTGCTTTTGGTGCCGTTTGGTGTCAGAGTTTGGTTTGCTTTGGTTGGTGGGAAAAGAGGTAATCCGACCTAGACTGATGCATACATAACATCAGCACCTAGTCCCAACATTGTGGAAAAACAAGCTGGCGCCGGATTCATGTAAATCTACTTGAAAAGAAATTTTGAGACATAAGAATGTTCTTAAGTGCTGTTCTTGTAATCTTAAGAAGTTCTCCAAAAAAAAAAAATTCTTAAGAAGAAAATAACAGGCTATTGTGTTATCTGATTGATGTGGGGTTCTTTCCTAAGACTTGCTGATCAACTCAACAAAAAACGCATCTTTTTGTGCTGCTTGTAGATTACCGTAACAATGCTAAAAAACCATGCACACTATTTCCTTTGCAACTGGCTTGACAGCCGTTAAGCAATCTGCGTCATGCTTTTTTTTAATACGCCATGAATTTTATATAGTCTCAGGATGGAGCAGTCTGTTGCATTCCTTTGTGAACCTAGAGTGAATGTGTTTGTGAGTGTGTGCCTCCTGTCTATGGCCACTGTCATTCTGCATGTGCTTTGTTTCCGAAAATGTCACAATCTTAGATTTAACACATCACATTATTCAACAATTCTGTAACATTTCACATTTTTCTCATTTGGGTGGACAATTTATCTGAGTGAATATGTTGTGGCTGTAGATGGTGTGAGTGAGTGAGATGTGTGTGTAAGAGACTTCATCATCTTTTTACCTATTCTTCCAGTCTCTTTCACTCGGTATGTGATAATTGTTTTTTTGTTGCTGTCATTCAGCACTCTTACATTGAAGCTTTGCAGATGTTTCTTTGGAATGCTATTCCCATAACCCCTCTCTCCTCAATGGTCCTCTAAAGCACTGCCATTGGCTGCACGCAGAGCCGCCGCCTCTTATGCTGTCCTCACAGAGAATGATGAGTATAATTTTACAGTGTTTACAAAACACAAATCTGAAAGACAGGAATTTTACATATTTTGTCTTTACATGCTACACTACACGAAACAACACAAAACTACACACAAAACCACTACAGAAAAGGTAATAAAACAATATAAAAAGATATCAGAAGAAATAACATACAACAAAACAACAGATTGCTACAATGCTAGGGTATTTTAACCAAGCAGTTTAAAGCTGGCTGATTTGAAATTTTTGCATTTGTAATCAGTAGTTTTGTTAAAAAAAAATAAAAAAAAAAATACTACATCATTTTACTCCAACATGCTTCATCTAGAAAGGAACCATGATTTTTCCATCAATCCATATTTTTTTAGTGTAAAATAGGGCTGAACGATACATCGAATTTTCATCGTCATCGCGATATGAACTCGCGCGATGAACACATTGCAACAGACAGCTCGACACGATGAATAATGCCTGGTTCAGATTACAAGATTTTTGTGTCTGTTTCTGTTATGATAGTCACTGTGTCAGATTACACGATTTTGACTCCTAAAATCTTGTCGTGTCGTGGACAAGAAACATGTCAGACTACGTTGCTTTCCAACCAGTCATCGCGTGCCGTCACATGCACACATTCACTCTCACGCACACACACACACTCACTCACGCTCACTCACACTCGCTCACTGGCGCACACACACACACTCACTGTTGCTCGCACTCTCGCGTAGGTTGTCGCCCACTATGACACACTTCATAGATACGAGATGAAACGATCGAATCTTGCGTCCCGACGCCCGTTGTAGTTTACGAATCCCCACGACACCCTACGTCAAACGGATCGTGTCAAAATCGCGCTAAAATCATGTAATCTGAACCAGGCAGGTAATAAACGCTTGACCTATCACGCAAAGAACCTATTAAAGCACTAAGACATGGGAACAGTATAGCTAACATTCACATTTGAATATTTATCGCAAGTCATATCGTCATCGCAATATTAAACAATATTATCGCACATCGCAGCTTTTCCTCATATCGTGCAGCCCTAGTGTAAAAGTTCAACATAGATGACAAAGATCAGTGTGAATATTTGAGGGACTGCTGGATTTTTAAATCTGATTGGCAAGCTCCCTGACAGTATGGGCGAGGCTTTAAAATGTGTGTCTGGCAGGTGAATTCTCCTATTTTCCATCCACCTCCTCCCTTCCCTTCCCTTTCACCCATATCCTCTCTCTTTTCCTCTGGCCTTGCATGCTTTCAATATCTTTCTTTTGTGGCAAGTCAGTAGGTATGTTTACATGAACAAATTTTCATCAATCTGCATGAATCTGTCTGATTTCAGATTCTGAAAGTTCTGTTCATATGAAACTTAAACTTTGCAATCCGATTCACAAATTTGTTTACATGTGTTTTTCATGTATTCCAAACCAAACTCTAACTCTATGCAGTCGCAGCGCAAGGTACCTGATTGAGAAAATAATTGAATTCAAGTTTTTACGCTTATAACATCACTTATTTCCTATTGATTGAATCATTTCAGGTCTACGCCACCCCTTCCAATAAAAAATTTGGATCAACACCTCAATTTAGGTGTTTACATGGCTTTTTAGTTCGATTAAGCCATCAATTTGATACTAGCTTAAAAAAAAAGGTAACAGCATGCTACAGGGGTATAAACATATTAAGCGATTTGCTTATATAAATGTAGCATCTGTCCTCCTCAGTGATAATAGTCCTCCTGGTCTATAGTATGTGTTCGCTTAGGGTCAGAATTAACATAATGGACACAAACCAGGACTGTGTGACTCAATCTAACGAGAATTGTCATCTAACAGATACAATGAATAAGCTCCCATGTCTTACTGGCCATGACAACAGTGTTTTATATTGTCTTTCTTTTCTTTTTTTGCTGGGATGATTTATCAACACTAGACTCACTCCTTTGGTCTGTTGTGAGAGGCCAGGACCCATATATGTACAAGATCATATATCAGGAATGCTGTCTCTGGATCAGAGCTGCTCCTTTGCACTTCTTGGCTTAAACCCCAGTAAACAATGTGAAAATCTGATCCTAAATCAGCACTCTGCACAAATACATGATGTTGGATCTCCGGGGGCGTACTTCCTCCCTGAGGTCTGATGAAAATCAATTTCTGTGGATCTGGCGGAGTCTGGCTGAAACATTTATCAAAATCATCTGATGGAAAGTGCCTGGATCTGAGGAAATGAAGGACTGTATGATGTCCGCTATGTTCTTAGAGGATTTGTATTTGATTGCTGTGTGCGGCGATCGAGGAAGAACCGGATAAAAAAAAAAAAGCATTGGAAAAAACTGTGGGATGGGGGCTCATACATTTTGCATTAAAGCAGATTGGTTTCTTAATTGGGTCTCCTACCCCCATAGGGCTGACCAGCCATAACCAACAACACGTCTGCAGTCTCAGCCTGGCCAGATGGTGGACTGAGCCTCGAAGTAGTGGGATGGTCTGCTGGAGGGAGGTGTGTGTGTTGAGTGTGTATTAGTGGTTGTGACTGTTTGTCCTGCTGGGCCATCCTCCCCTTCGTACATCCATCCATCCATTCATCCATTCATCTGACTGTTTCCTGTGGACCGTTGGAGCTAAAGAGGCACCCTGGCTATAGCAGCTGGGACTTGAGACTGGGTGTGGATTGGGGGAGGGTTATGTGTATGTTATCAAGAATGGGCATCAAGAAGAACAAGAGGGAGGAAGGAAATGTAATGGACAGAGAAGTAGGAGGAGGACTTTATGGATGAAGGAAGACAAAAATACACAAAATTATGAAGAATCTGACCAGTCTGGGGAAACAGAGGAGTTAACTATTAGTGCAAAGCAGTGGATACTGTATAGATTGATAGAAGAAAGCAC
Source organism: Rutilus rutilus (assembly GCF_951802725.1). NCBI lineage: Eukaryota > Metazoa > Chordata > Actinopteri > Cypriniformes > Leuciscidae > Rutilus > Rutilus rutilus. Next base: position 22,785,907 of record NC_140224.1, read on the forward strand.
AGGATGAGCTTCATGCAGCTGCTCAGTCCTGCTGATAACTTGCAGATGGGTCTTCAACATTGTCCACTCCATTAGCTCTAACAAATGGACTCAAATGAACCCAAATTGGCCTCTTGTGTTGGTCACCTTGCCCTTGTCAACACTTTACTTGTTACTCATTGTACTTTGACAATTTCTTTTAAGACCAGCATGCAAATGCATTTGAACTGAATTAAACTTTCAGTGCTTAATAATGAATAGAATGCTCTGAGGCACTTGGAGAGAAAAAAATGCAAAATTCTGACTGGTACAATTTTAGTCAGACTAAACTATTTACATGACATTTAAAAAAAAAAAAGTGTTCATGTAAATGCACTTCCTTTTCTTGGCTGAGCATACATTTTCAATGTAAAGAAAGTAAAAAGCGAGAACATACTGTAGTGTAGCCTCATCTGCACTATTCTGGAATATCATGTAAGGAATGTTGAGCTGTTTTTTGTCAAAGTCTTTTTTTAGGGTTTTTCAAGGATATAGGATTGTGTATCTCTTCTGAGACCCCTTATTGGACTGGTTTGAAGTGCACTATCCAGCTGATCCTGCCCAACCCAAACACAGCACAATGTATGTCTGAAACTGAGCCAGGATATTACAAGTGAGCAGTGTCATGAGGCAGGCAAAAGGCAGTCATGCTCACTCCGATTCTGACCTAGTTTTGTAAATACTCGAACTCCTTACCATTGCTCTGTCTTCCCTCCATCAAGGCTTTCCTCCGCTGGACCACAGCCAGTGTTCCATACTGCCCGTCCATATGCGCTACAGCTTTTTAGGCTTTCTGCACTATAAAATGACTATGGTGTCAAATTACGCAACTGCAGCTGAGCAGAGCGGCCTTTACCTCATAGCCATATGGAGAGTCTATGAAGACTGATTGCTTGTGATGAAGACAATGATGATGACGATTTCTCCAGACATGTATACAGAGTTTTGGTTGCAGTTTACCAGCTCAGAAAGCTTCATTATTCAAATTTACCGCCTGTGTAAGTCGATATGTGTGCGTTTAATTTTCCATGAGATAACATCTTATCAGGGGGGAACTGCGAACTGGAGAGCAACCAATGAAAATGATGCCAAGGTTTTTGCCATTGAGTTTGTTGCTCTTGTGCCATTGTGTATGCTGACTGCTGTTTGAAGCATTGCAGTTTATGTATTTCCTTGAGTTTGAACACATCTGAGGTATTTACAACAGCAACATCTGTAGAAATAACTACAGCCTCTGCAGAATGGCACAAATTAACTTTCTGTGAGACCACAGATCTCAATGTATGTGTTTTCTATCAGGCCAAATATTTTAGATGAATTAATCCTATCTACAGGTTTATCTCAAGACTGACTAGAGTTAGATTAATACTATTCTTCTAATTAAGAAAAGCATGCATTGTTGGCTATAAAGGGTTAGACAGGATTTAGGACCACAGGAGGCACAGCAAATCTGTCAGTCTACTCTTTGTTAATTCCTTAAAGCTTTGGCTTGATTATACTGTGTGTGTGTGTGTGTGTGTGTGTGTGTGTGTGTGTGTGTGTGTGTGTGTGTGTGTGTAGGAGAAGAGTACAGCCAAATGTCTTTTAAAATCTTAGTCACTTGCCTGCTGTTTGGATACTGAGAGGAGCAGTGCAGATTGCAGAGATGATTTTTAGTTGTTTTAAATGAATCAAAAACACTCTGCAACACTCCAGATAACTCTGTCTGAAAACATTGTCCAGCAATTATAAAGGTTCAGCAAGTCCTGCAAGCATTTCAGGGCTGAAAACGAAATGTCAAAGGGTTCATTCAGGAATAAGTTTTTAATAGAGTACAGAAACAACAACCTCTAGAGCATTTAAATGAATTTGTCTGTGGAATCTAAAAATCTATTGTCTTGCAGGTGGTGTGCATATGATTTTGGTTTGTGTTTTTTTGCCAGCGAGGCCAGCCACCTTAGTAATTAGGTGTTTGGCACAGATTGTTGCTGCATTCCTTGGAGATATGAACACACATAAGCACTGATGAATGACACAGAGACACATTCTATGAGATTCACTTCGAAAGACCTTGAATTCAGCTCACGTGTTGCCCCTGGAAAAATAGCCTTTGTTGTAATGAATGCCCTGCAGTGGAACCCAGAGGAAACAGTCATTCCACTGGCTACCAGGCTCTTTAATGCTTCATTAGAGATTTGTTTGTTTAAAGCTTACACTCCTCACAGTTACCAGTTTGCCAGTACGGGGCCTCCACCCTGCTTTCAACATCCTGAGCACGTGATGTGAGGACCAAGTCATGTTAGAAGGGTGTCACTTACTTTTTAACGGTGTGTCTGGACCTGGGAAGAGATAAAGTTTATATGTGGTTTACTCATATTGTGGTTAACATCGGATACAAATGTTTTTCTTTGCTTCTGTATAAGTACAATTTGTGTATTTCATGTAGCCTATCTTTCATTAGAAATTAGTTAAATGACTCAATAGTTTCACAATTTAGTTTTCAGCTCTTCTGGTGTATCTCTCTAAAGACTTTTGACTCCTCTAAGATGTCTCTGTATTGAATTGTGCAGTTATAATGACCTCAAAGATTTAGTTCAGTGTAACCTAACTCTCTCTTCCTATTCTCTTCGCCATGCACATAACTCTCTCTAGATTGCGCCTTTTTTAATGTGAGTCGATAATAAACATGGCTTTGTCATTACTTCAAGCAGTTGACAATGCATATTTCAGTACTCTTGTTTTATCAAAACATCTGCAATCAAAGTTAAACACAAGGTATACCCCAACTGATAAAAAGGAAAGCAACTAAACAAACAGAACACAGATAAGTATGTTATCGTAAAACTGGCACTTGTTTGAATCTGATACAGTGTTGAATCTGATACTGTGGGGAATGCAGGCTTTGTGTTGAAACCCCTGAGTCAACGATACTATTGCTCTCCGCTGTGCTGCAGGCTTTGGGTGGACTTAATGTCTGCATATCAATTTGATTCTCTCCCCAGTATGATGTCAGAGCATATAGTTGTTTTTTGTGCCAAGGTCAAATACATGGATCACTGTCCAGATACAATATCCTGCTGGTTTTTCAATCCAGACATGCTTTTACATTGACTTGTAGTTCACGAGTTCACACTTTCAAATAAGTCAGATAGAATAATGGTGTGCGTATTTGGCGTGCCGTCTGAGGAGAGGGCTCCGAGCTTGGTATTTGGCCCGAACCCATCTCCCTGTATTCCTAACCCTAACCCTAAACAGGGACTAAGGTTATTGGAAAAAAACTCACTTTTTTTTTGCCACGAAAGGCTGTCGATTAATGCGCTGTTAAAACATCTGTAGGTCAATGACCCTGCTGTTTTCAACCACGCTGACACTGTGATTATAGAGTTTCTTACTTTTTATAGACCCTTTCAGATGAATGACATGCAATTATTAATCCATAAATAGATGATTGGTGTATAGAAATGCATGTATAAACTTGGCAGAGAAGAATGTTCACTTGTACTAGAATAAAGAACCATTTTCCGTCTGGGCTCGTCTGATCTACATGCATACAATGGCAAACAGTTACAATTACGATTTATTTATTTAATTAAAATATTGTTAGTTGATGAGAACATTTTATTAGAAAATACCTAGATCAATATGAACCAGAATCTAAAGAGTTTATCCTTTTCTTGAGCTTATGTATGGATTTTTTGAAGTTTTCTTTGAAGACACACAAGGATACAGAGATTCTTGATGATTCTGAGATAATGTTCTAATCTTAAATATGGTAATAATAAACGTATCATTGCACAAGTTTCACTAAACATTAAGTGCTCGTTAATCGTGCCTCTCCACACACACATGCGCTGTATCCAGCTGTGGAATTGGAGAAGTGGGGCTACAGGGCGGAGAAAAGAGGGAGAGGAAACTAAATAGAAAGGAAGGAGGTCCCACTTTTCGCCGAGCACGACATGGAGAGAAAGTGAACGATTTTCTTTTAAGTCTCCAAGCAGCGCTTCCCTTCGAAGGCGCAGCGGTGTGCTGTCGGGATCTCGATAAACAGAAAGCGAACAGAGCTGCTCTGTGAAAGTCAGGGGAAGTTTTCAGAGGAAACGAGACATTGCCGGGCGGTAAGCGAGCGGAGTTCTGCTGGTTTGCATAGAGAGAAAGAGGGGAAAACAGAGACGGCTCTGTTGCGCGGATTTTAATGAAATACAGCAGCTGTCGGACACACGCCTGCAACCCCTAGTACCCACCCGGAGTTAAATGCGTTTGACTCTAAGATGCGGAGCGACCCCATACTGTTCGCCTCGAGGGGTGAGTGTCCAGACGATCTCCATGAGTGGATTCATAGCATGCTTTGAGATAGTTGATTAATATTACTGTGTCCTGTCCGCGTGTAATTTATAGTGGCTATGCAAGAACAATGTATCTTTAGTGAGATGCAGTATCACAAAGTGTGATAGAAACGCATTTCTCATTAGCCTACATCTACATCCTCGCGCTTTATGAGAGGAAGAAGTTTGTAATACATTTTTCGTGTTAATTTAATTTAATTTAAAAGAAACAGTAAGTGAAGAAATACAAATATTTCTCATAATGGACATTTCAAAGGCGATATATTACCGTCTCGGTTTGGAAAGAGCTGAGTTCACCCCATGAGTCAGACTTCTGAATCCCTCACAGCTCTTCTCAGGTCAGTTAGAAAAGCCATTACAATTTGAAATGTGAAGAGGCGGTAAATTTAAGGACATGATGTTGCAAGGAATTCGTGCTATTTGTTTGCTGTGTGTGTTTATTTATTTTTTATTCGGTAATGTTCAGATTTGCATTTAATTAAAATAAATAGGTCTAAATGATCTTTTACATTTTATTTTAATAGTATTAGAATACTAGTGTTAAATTTAATAATTAAATCAGAAGAGTGATTCCAGTCACCCGTAATAGGGTGATACAGGTGCCCTGTTATCTTCTGTCACAGAAGTCTGCACTTTCAAAAACATAACATGAGCTGGATAGGCAGGGCATCTGTGATTAGCATGGTTGGCTGGCAGCTGTGAGGTGTCAGGTATCCTGTATGTGCATCACAATGCACTTGGTTGGATATGACAGAGCCCTATTATCCACAGTGGTTTAACGGTATCTGAGTGCAGGGCGTAGCATTGGCTTCGGAGTTTTGTTGTAAAGGGCCAAGTGTGTTTTTTCTCTTTTTTTGCCATAGCATTGCATTGCTCTCTTAAATACTTGATTCTAATTGGTCAGTTGTAGTAGTCAAACATTAAATTTCAGAAGGACTGTTGGGGTTTATTTAGTGTTAAAGACCATATATGATTATCCCTTACATGAGTTTTTGCACTAAAACATGTCAGCATAGTTCCAGATGTGACAATGTTCCTTGTGGATCTTGTTTTAAAGCTATAGCCTACTGGGCTGCGCTGGTGGTTAATGTGTTTATTGGTATTTAGGAACATATGGCACTCTGTTGCCAGTCTGACATGGTATGAATTGGCACTCGATTACAGCGTGTGATGTGGGTATTGGTCTGTTAGCCTACTTGGCTTTATTTTAAGGGGTCTCCTCTCTGACAGTTTCCACACTGATGAGTGTTTAAAGGCTTACACGTGCCAAGAAACCCCCAAAGCCCTTCCTTCCCTCCAAGTAGAGATGTCTGACCCAAAAATGACGAGAGGCAAGAAGAGAATTCTTTGACTTTGCCTTGCTCTGTCTTTTCCACCCATTCTGTCAACTGCTTGACTCTACTGCAGTTTTAATCATATCTTTCTGTTTTTTTTCTCCCCTCTCTCAATTGCTATTACTACAAAGAGCGTTAATGGCTCTCTACATTGTCCCTAAGAGGAGAGTGCCAGAGAGGTCAGTGTGTTCGCCATGACATTGCTATTAAGTTGAGTATAATTTTGTGACCATTGGTTCAGCCTTATTTAATATTCAGTTATTGTTCAATATGCAGATCATGATGATGGGGATGGGAAGCATAATTGTGGCATAAACTAAATTGTCAACATAGATTTACATAGAATATTTAATATTGTATTTTACATTAATGACACCTTTTTTTAATTAATATAAAAAAAAAATGTTTTGTGTATTACACTACCATTAAAAAGTTTGAGGTCAGAAAGATTTTTGGGGGGGGGGATAAAAATACATTAATATTTTACAATTTAAAATAAAAAAAATATTTTGTGATGGCAAAGCTGCATTTTCAGCATCCATATCTCCAGTCTTTAGTGTCGTGTGATCCTTCAGAAATCATTCTAATATGCTGATCTGGTTATTAAAAATTTCTTTTGTATTATCAGTGTTGTAAACTGATCATCCTTAATTGGAAAGCATTCATAAATGCACACATAAAAAGTGGATACACTCACTTCTCGGCTCAGTTTCCCAGGCACCACAGAGTCTCCCCCACCCTCTAGAAAGATGATTCTTAAAGGTTTCTGTAACCAGTGGCTCCTCTCTCCCACCCCTCTGCCCACTGTGGTTTAGGAGTTAGCGCTCTGTAATTATATACACACACACACACACACACAAACTCATAAACACAAGTACACATTTATGGACGTATATTTTAAACCATCCTTTCATAATTGAAACCTCAGTATTTTCCTCATATGTTCATGTGAACACACATGGATATACACACATATAATCAAACACAGAGATGAATGTAATCACACAGCTGAGATATTCTCTTATTGATGATCCCGGTGCGTTTGATATATGTGACTACACAGATGCTGGTATTGAAGGCCATCATTAGTGGGACAGTGGAGCATCTGTTGAATATTTTCTTCTCTCCTGTAGTTTTCTACTATTTTCCAGGCATGTGTAGCTGGAGTGGTACTCTGTTGTGCCCTGGCCTGTGGCAGTGAGCGTTAACCATGATGAGGCCAAACCATAAAGCAGCCTAATTTAACAAACCACAGATTAGTAGCTGCCTTATTCACAGCTGCCAAACATTTTGTTCTGGGCACCCAGATCTACGAGAGATTCTATACCGTAACCGTATATATTCGATGATTTATAATATTGATATTTTGGGCTTGAGTGGAACAGGGACATGGACAGAGACAGATTGCTCATAGAAAAATCTATCGAAATATGATGGCTGTCCTGCCTTTCAGTTAAAGCTAAACCACAGAGGTCAAGGATTTGAGGTCATTTTTCATGAGATCTATTAATTAAAAAATCCATTAAACTGTAAAAATAAACAAAATTTGCATTTGCATTAAGCTTTTTATTATTGCTTTGGAAAAGATTAAAATTGTAGTTTTCTGAATTAAAATTCACTTTTAAACTCTCATAAAAAGTACATATTTCTAAAAGACACTTTACCTTTAAAAAAAATAATAATATATATATATATATATATTTTTTTTTTTTTGTGAGTGTAAATAATAAAGATGTGTACATGCATATTCAAAGCTTAGGGAAACATTTTTAGCACAATTTGAGGAATATTTTTGAAGAAAATGTATTGTACGACTTTTGTCCAATTTTTTTATTGATGATTTATTATAGATTATGTAACTTGACACAAGTTTTAGAAATTTCAGGCATACAAGAGCTTTATTTGCTATTATTTACACTAAACACTATTACAGCAGAGTGAACTGATTTGCTTTTAAAGATCTTTGATGTGACTATGGAGGTGTTATACGCAAGATTGGCATGCTTTCCTTTTTATCTTTACCTCCTCCCATCCATCCATCCATCCATCCATCCGTCTGTTCAGCCTCCAAGGCTTTTGGTGTGTAAGACCAGATTGGAGTATGAAGGAGCTTGTGTTGTATCTCATTTGTCACCGGCTCAGGCTCTCCGTCTGGATCCTGTCAGCAGACATCAAAGAGAAGCACTACACTGGATGAGGAGTCAGGGAGGACAGAAGAGCAAGAAGTTCACGTTTATGTTCTTGGCAGGTTTCTTAAACAAAGCAAAAGGTTGTTTGTTATCTCTTTTTTTCAAAGGTTTATCGTTAGCCGCCATGTCTTTCCCCATCTGAAGTGAGAAGTGAGGGGGAAAAAAAGCGTCTTGGCTCAGTATGGAAATTGAAATGGAGAAGTGGGAGTGAGAGAGATAAAAGAAGAGAAGAGTGAGTGAAGGATGTGGGATGGTGGGTACTCCACAGAAACTTGGCATGGGTTAATGCCTGATTATATATACGGTAGGTCATAGATCATGTGCATAAGGATTTGAACGGTTCATTAAAGAGAACTGCTCTAAAATGTGACGGAAGGGTCGGATAGGATGACAGCGCGGAGAGAAAAGTACTCTGTAATCTGTACGTGTACACACACACATTTATTTTGGTGAATTTCAAGGATGTTGTTGCTTCTCAGCGGCCTGGGTGGTAGATCGTAACCACATATACATACACACCTACGCAAATGCACACATATTCTACATCAGCAGACAAATAATACTGGTTCTTGCATGCTGGCAGCATCACAATTGCTTTTGCAGACCACATCCCTCTATATTATTGAGTTTGGGTTGGAATGATAGAATAATGTGATTTTTGTTCAGCAGAGGCTGTGAATGATGTTTTTCTGAGAGTTCACTAGGTCAACTTGTCAAACTGGTTCTAGATAACCACCAATCTGAATACCATCCATTATTTCTCTCTGTCAACACTGAATTAAAATCAGCTTTGCTTGTTGAAACCTTCTCTGGCATGGCATCAGCCTCTTTCTGGTCAATTTGGCAGGTATTTGTAAAACAAGACTAGAATTGTTTAAAATTATTTTATTTTTTTTGGTCTGGATGTGCTAACATATTTTGTCATTCCTCAGGATTTAAGCTTGCGGTGTGTCGTTTTTTTTTTTATTAAAGATGGGCTTTTTGGACTCATTTCTTGGATCTTTCATAATTTAGTTTTGTTTACGCTAGGGTTAGTCAGTCGAGAGTGTGTGAATGAAGAATTGGAGTTAGAGAATTGTGAATGTGGGTGGTTGTTATTGTTTAAAGTTTTCTCCTTGTCCTTTTTCTCTCTCATTCTCTTTCTCTTGACTTTGTTTGCCCCTAAGCAGTTTGAAGGTGGTCCTCATTTCTGTGTGGCACTTGGTGCTCTTTAATGCAGCGATTTGGTTCGCTCGGTTGGTTTTTAAAGTGTATTTCCTTTCATGTTATTTGGCCACCATTACTGAAAGTGCTTCATTAGCTTTATTCACTCTGACATGCAAGCTGTTGGACAGGGAATTGATACAGGAACAACTGGAAATGGTATAAGCTTATTGTATTTTTCTTTATATACAGCAATATGAGATCTAAAACCCATCAAAACAGTTGAAAATGTTCCTTTATAAAAATATTTAACAAATGTTTCTTATCCTTTTGTGAATTTTTTTGGGGGGTGGGGGTGGGGGGTTGATTTGAATACCATATTATTTGCAGGAAAATGTTTAAAATTACCGCCAAAACAGAGATGTGTGCTTTGTGATCTGTGCATTAGAATGCCTGTGTCTTTTATATATTATGCACATGCATTTATAGATCATATCACCCTCAGAATAGACATTTTAGGAGAACAAAATCATCCCAAAAAGCGTTAAAAAGCTTGTGAATAAATATTTAAGTGTGTTGTCCTGTTGAAGTATGATGGTAGACAGACTGTAGTCAACAGTAACAGAGGAGCAATTCAAACACATACTGTGAGGAAATGTCTATTCAGTCGAACACAAGAACATGTGATTTGAATTATCCAGTAAAACAAGAAGAACTCCAATGATTAAATTAGATGTCCTTATATAAGAAAGGACACCATAATGTCTTCCTAAATCAATCATGCTTGGGCAGTCTATGACGCATGAAAAATGTTCATAAACTTTCTACTTTTTTCGAATAGCCTAATTGTTAGGGCTGGACTGCATATCGACTTATGTAAGATATATTGATATATTTTTAAATGAGATATGAGCGTTTATATCGATAAACATTGATTTTGTGGAGGACACAGGTTGCTTATGAGGTTGCGTGCTTCCTAAACTTGTAGCTTAAATCGGCTACCCTCCTGTCAGATGCATGTAGCCTACTGTTTAATGCATTTGAGGCACGCTTTCCTCAGTTCATAACTTATATATAATGGTTGTATGCTTATCTAAATGTTAGAAAGTCACACGAGTATTTCCATTTTGCATAAAGGCTCTCGTCGAACGTGAGCGACTGAAAGGGAACTAAACATTTAACCCATTTTGTAGAAAATACAGATATACTGTGTAAACAGAGATAAAGTATTCGGTCCATATTGTCCAACTTCAACTATTGTCTTGTGTTCCCTTTAAAGACAAGAACATTTCAAATATTTAATAGAAAAAACTGCAAATTTGATTTGTGCGTACTTGAAGGAGGGTCTTTAAAGGGTAATACCTGCATTCAAATGAACTATAGCCAACCTAAAAAATATCCAGATGTTTGTGCAGCGGCAGTCTTGATGGCTGGAATCTAGACCAGCAGTCATACAGTGACACGCTCAATTCACTATACATAATTCATTTCATAGCACACACTAATCAGTGAGCTCTATTCTCTGTTTTACGTCAAGAAACTGTCCCTACAGCAGCCGAGCGCCTTATGTAAACCTTCAGCTATGTGTTTGTATGGGCCCGAGCCCATTGTAATGCTGTTTTATAGACCTCTGATTTTCCAGGGCTGCAATTCACATTTGATAGCCTTTGATATTCCCCAGGTGCCGAGCCAACAGATACCTATAATTCACCGCTTTTACGAGATGCCAGCCAGCATCTCAGGGCAGAGCAATGCTGACGGCCCATCTTTACAGTGTCAATAGGAGAAAACCAACAAAGCAGAAGATGTTATGCCTCAAACTTGTGCTCTTATTTTGCTTATTGAATATCTGATTGTATTTTTTATTTATTTTTCAGCGATGGAGGAGTTGTTGGCAGAGTTGCGGGTCTTTCTGGAGTTGTTAGACAGAGAGTATTTAACTGCTGGAGTGAGAGAGAAGAAACAGCAAATATTAAACATCCTACACAGAGTTCTAGCCACTAGAGGTAAGCACAAACCCGCTTTAGCTGCTCATTTCACCTTTGACTTCAGATGAACTCTTCACACCGCACCATGTTGCTTCATCATCATGACTCATGTCTACTTAATATCTGCATCAATTTGTTTTTCTCTCAGAGCCTTCATGTAAGACAGAGATACACACCTCTCTCCCGGCCCCTCCTCAGATGCCCCTACCCGAGATTCCTCACCCCTGGATGGTAAGATGTGCATATTATTACAATTAATATAGCAACTATTATATTCTTTACTGGCACTTTTGATCTATTTAATGCATCCTTGCTGAATAAAAGTATTATATTTGGAAAGTAATCTAATGAGAGTCTTTAGGAAACCTAGTGACCAAATGATGTACATTAAATCTGTGGTATTATTCACAATGTGATTAATGTCATATCATAGTCCTTATTCGGTAACTTTTTTTACAATAAGATTTCATTAGTTAACATTCGTTAATGCATTAGCTAACTCGAACAGACAATGAGCAATATATTTTTCAAAGCATTTATTAATCTTTGTTAATGCTAGTAAAAATATGATTATTGTTAATTGTTTTGTTCATGTTAGTTGCACAATGCATTAACTAATGTTAACAAATGTATTAATAACTATTGAAATTAACATTTACTAAGATACTAGTAAAGAACTATAAGTATTGTTCATTGTTAGTTCATGTTAACTTATGTTAATAAATGAAACATTACTGTAGAGTGTTACCATTTATTCAATATACCGCCCAGCTCTATTAAACAAAAAGTAAACAGGGAAAACTTTGGTTTTTACAGTGAGTTTAGAGTTTTTCTAAGTTTGTTTTAGCATTCCAGAAACAAAAATAGCATTGTCCTATATTTGGAAGTGATGTCGTCTGAACCCTGACTGCCACTGGCTGGTGGTTTGATGGTCTCTTTTTGTGAAGTGCTCAGTGTTTTTTATGAGCTCTGTAAAACAGCAGCAGGAAGTGTTCACATCACTTCGCTTTCTGTCACATGACCTCATAGTCACCGACACTCGACCCTGATGTGGTCTCATCCGTCACACATGAAACAGATTACGCCTGCGCGCATGTATTTGCTCGCATGTGTGTGACACTAAGAATAACAATCATCTTTGTTGGAGGGCAGCAGCAGATGCTTGTGATAAATAGCAGGTGTTCATGGGTCGCAGTTGGTCATTCTCAAACGCACACATCCCAGCACCTTGTTTTTCAGTTCACCCTTTACACACTCAGCACTTTACAGTATAATTAGAAACATCCTTTCCTACCTCAGCCATCCGTGCATAAACCCCGGTGTGTGTGAGGGGCCGACTGTTCCCGTTCCCGGAAGGTGTGAGCGGGCAGGGGATTGTGGGACTGTAGACTGAGATGAGGGAAGAGAAATATCCATTTACTACAGTCCAAGCTCGGACCTCTGCCTGTGCAAAACCTGCCCGAGGAAAGGCAGAACACGAAAGTCACCCATCTTTTTTTTCTTTTCCATTGCGCAGTTTAGTTTTTCTTATTCCTGCTCTCCATCAACCACACCCTCTGCTCCATCCTCTTCATTCCATTTCTCTCTCTCTCTCTCTCTCTCTCTCTCTCTCTCTCTCTCTCTCTCTCTCTCTCTCTCTCTCTCTCTCTCTCTCTCTCTCTCTCTCTCTCTCTCTCTCTCTCTCTCTCTCTCTCTCTCTCTCTCTCTCCAGCTATGTGATGATTTAGTATTGCGTCAGTGAGCGAGGTTTATAAACTGACTCCTTGTCATATTCCTGCCAGACCTAATTCTGCACATTCAGTATGTGTGTATGTGTGTTTGACTAAAGCCTTCTATGGCCCAAGTGGTCAAAACCACATCGGGAAAAAACGTAGGAATTGAAGGAAAGGGACTGAAGCTGGGCATGTGGGTGGTGAGATAGGGCCGTGGACAGGACAGCAGACGCCACAGTACGCAAGGGGGAGAATCTTGTCTGGAGACTTTCTGTGCGTGTGTGTGTTTGTGTTGAATTGAACTCTGTGGCTTTGGGTTTCTAAATGTTTGGCGGCAAATTTACTGCAAAACTTCCCTGTACATGTACTATAATGAACCCAGGGGAGGAATTTCTGACTTTGTTCATGAATAGTGCTTGCTAAATACCAGTTTAGTTCTTTCCAATAGTTACTATTACTTAGAGACAAGTGAGAGTTATGCTTACGTGCACATGCATGCACAGTTTCAATAGCCCTTTTTGGAGTGGCAGCAATACCTGTGAATGAAAATTGCGTAACTTTAGCCTACTTTTTTACAACTTTCTTCCAAAACCCACTATACAGAAACATTATACACACATGCCACATTTTAAATGTAAAAGCTTCTTCACCCAAAATGCTATGCCAGTGACCGTTCATGTCAAGATTTCATCATAGAATCCGACGATGATTTCTCTTTCAGGGCCCACAGTGGCAAACGCTGTAGATGGCAAAATCCAGTTTTTTATTTTAATTGTATTGCTAGTTTTCAGAGTAATCAGTAATTATCAATACTGTGGCATATATCATTCATACGTAGAGTGCTTTCAGGTGGTTTAATTTAATTACAATTAAGTTAATTATTTTAAAATTAAATTGTCATTGTGTCATTTTTCCATTTTGTATATCTAATTTCCGTTGTTTTAAATTAATTTTGTGCATTTAATGAATAGACTAATTTGTAGAATATGTTCTTACATCGGGCTTGTTTATCAGAACTGGCAATCAGAACTGGTAAGATTATTTAGTTACACTACTTGTTTTAATGAAGATGATTGTGTTGAGCATCTCCAACTTACTTTTAGTTTTATTTGCGTTATTTTGCGCGGCGGCTTGCTGAAGAGACACTCAGTTGCAACAGCGCTGTCATATCTTGCTATTAGATGTCATAGCCTATAACACGCTCTCACATGTTTATTGTTTGTACAATTTTAAGGAGGAGTAAAATTACATAATACATTAAGTATGTGGTTTCAACAACCAGATGCATTTAGACTAGTCCAGTTTCAGCTGGAATGCATCTCAGACCACCTCCTGAAGTGGTTTGAGTGATCGGAAAAAGCATTTCGAAAGTGTTTTGGAGGGCATTTACACCTGATCTTTTCACGATGGGATAGCAATCCGATCAGAGAAAACGCATGAAGTAACCAGTTGTAAACAGGCCCATCAGCAGTGCAGTACACTTATAGTTAGAGAAGTTGTTGTCTAGGTGGCAATTGGTTGGTCTAATAAGTTAAAAAATAACATACAGCATTCTTTTTGGTGGCTCAATCAAATCTCTTTGTATTTTACATCTCTAGACTTCTTCTAGTACGAGTGTTGAGTGCTGTTTCTGTTCAGGGCACATTCATCCTTTTAAAATGAGGTAGACAGAATGCATTTAAATGGAACAGAACGCAGAGGTCTTGAGGTGTGTTTTTTGACACGCCATCTTAAAAAAACGTAATGCTGAGAAGCTGAAAATACAAAGAGACATGATGATGCAACCCTCCCACCCCATCATGCACAGTGAGTTCAAAGACAACACTACCATATATCATTAAACATTAGATTCTGTCATGGACTAGGTAAGTCCATGGTACACTTTCTTCAGTCATCGACTTACAGTACATCCTGCCATTCGTAGCTGTGCAGAGAGAGTATGTGTAAGAGAATATGGGGAAACCATAACAGACTCCGCTGGGACAATGATGACTTCCATCTGTGTTGATGTTGGCTTCTGCTCCTCCCCACCAGCATCCCCCAGCCTCCAAATCTGCACCCCAACAATGTCACACTAATGAACACAGACACAGACAAACTCATTATCTGTCTGCACTTTGTAACCCAAAGGGGAGTCTGTTATTAAATAACCTCTCCTTAATTTTAGGCCATTTTTATCTTCCTGTTTTCCCTCTATCTCTTGTTCTTGCAGTGAATCTCCCACAGTTAATGACAATAGTCCATCATAGCAGGAGAATCAGGTACTTTTGAATTGATGTTTTCTCTTTCTAGGCCCACATTGCAAACGATGGACATCCTAAGATTCAGTTGTGCTAAAGCGAAGGGCTCTACTGTACCCCCCCCCACCACCACCACCTCCCTTTTAAGGAGGGTTAACCGCAGTCTGGAATGCAATGACCTAATCCCTCATTGTGTCATGGACAAAAGGAGGAAAATGAATTATGATTCATGCACTACAATGCATTTTGTTCGTTGCCATGGAAATACCAATACAGATGGTGATTTTTACCCTTCCGAACATCTTTTATAGGTTATAGCAAGTGACAGTTTATATAGTCATTTCATTCGGGAAAATGAGCTTTCAGTTATTCAGCTGCTTTTTGTATGGGACTGCTGGAAAGTTTCTTTGAAGAACCAGTCGAGAATGAAAAGATTCTCCAAAACACATGGAAAACCATTTGAAGGGACACAAACCTCCCAACTCCACTGTGTGAATGTGTGTGTAAGTGAGATTGAGCTGTTGTGCATGAGTACTGCTCAAGTGTGTGCATGAATACACTGCATATCAAGGCGGCCAAAAGAGGAAATATGAAGGTTAAAATATTGAATTATTGATTGAGTGCATTTCCCTGGCTAACCTGCACTGCAGTCCCAATACAATAGACCCAGACTGGCCCAGACGTCTGTTACTACTCAGACTTATCACAGACCGCACAATAACACTATACACTATGTTGTGAGGTGAAATGGTCTGGAAAGGGAGTGTGAAGTTTGGAGCTCTTTCTTGAAATGTAGGTCAAGTATGTATCTTTATACATAAGCACAGACTTATTGATGGACTAGATGTTGCATGAATGGGTGGAAGTGCACTTTTTTTTCTTCTTCTAGGTGCAGATATGCTTCATACAGATTTCCAGCTCAGACCAGAGGTGGAACTATGCCTAAAAATACTTGGGCGGCTTTGGTACGGAACGCTGCTTCAGCAAGGCTCTTCATACTGCAGTTTTTGCCTGGAATTCTGTCCTCCCTCCGGGCTTAGATGCCCCGATGAACCGAAACCATAACAGGCAGTAACACAGCCGTCTTCTTTGTTTAGTTGAGCAGTTTAAGGCTTGATGGGACGGAAGGAACTGATAAATAGCACTTCTGTATTTGGGAAACTTTTAGACTGGAAATGACAACCATAAAAGAATAACTGCTCTTTGCCCTTTTGGTTTTCCATATTTCATTGAATTCCCCCCACTTTTCTACAATGTACAGTACTGTTCAAAAGTTTGAGGTCAGTAAGATGTTTTAAATGTTTTTGAAAGAATTCTCTTATGCTCACCAAGGCTGCATTTATTTAAAAAAAAAAAAAAAAAAATTGGTGAAATATTATTACAATTTAAATTTTTTTTTTTCTTTTTAATATATTTTAAAATATAATTTATTTCTGTGATGGCAAAGCTAAATTTTCAGCATCATTACTGCAGTCTTCAGTGTCACCTGATCCTTCAGAAATCATTCTAATATGATTTGTTGCTTAAGAAACATATCTTATTATCAAAAAAGTTGTGCTGCTTAATATTTTTACATCACAATATTTGTGTCACCGTGTGACACCCTGATACGTTTTTTTTTGTATTCTTTGATGAATAGAAAGTTCAAAACAAATACAAAGTTCTTTCATAAAACTCAAGATGGCACAGGCTAATAGGTCCTTAACTCAACGTGCTTGCAATCACATCTTTCTTTATAGGGCGCAGCTGATTGATTCCTGCTGTATCAGTAGCCAATTAAAAACATGCTCAACTTTCAAAAAATACTTGCTTAGCATCTGCCTTAGTAGTGCAGCGTGCTTTCAGAAACCCTCCACCTTCCCCAGCTCCACCTGTATAGATCTGGTACAGATAATTCATATACGTTATATTGTACAGCAGCAGCATGTCCTACTTGCTCACAGCAGCGTGTCGTGTATGTATTGGCAGTAGCAAATCCTGTACTTGATCTGCAGCAGCAGCGATAACAGCAACACTGTCATATGCCAAACACTTCAAGAGTTAACAAAACACTATTTATTTGAGATAATCTTTTGGTACATTATAAATGTCTTTACTGTCACTTTTGATCAATTTAATGCTTGCTTAATAAAAGTATTAATTTCATAAAAAAAAACATATTGACCCTAAACTTTTGAATGGTACTGTAAAATACAGGGTGTTTCTGTAGCATTATTAAAAGTAGGTCAGGGAAAACACAGGAACAATCAGAGCAGAAGAAGAAAGGAGCAGCTAGGTCTTGTTTTGGACATGCATTTCTGCAGATGTACATTTACAGACAGTATGTACACTATTAACCACCCACACAGATGATGACCTTATGGGGATTTTACATGTTCTGGTCTTCATTATATTTAAAGCCAAGTTGTAATGACTAGCACTGAGATAAAGTATCCTCCTCTACCTCAGACGTCAAACACACCCTTCTCAAATGTGCCAGGAGGTCACACTAAAATATTACAGTTTCTATTGTAGTTTTGATTACACATGTGAACGAAAACCCTAAGGAGCCAGAGTAAATACTGAGTTTATCCCAACACACAATCAATTTTTTTGTTATATACTTAAGGGAGAAATTAGCAAATTTAGGCCATGCTGAAAAATGCCTTTCTGGCTGACATAAATTGCCTAAAAAGCATTAACCTGTGCTGTTTATTGGGAATATCTGAACGTAGAAGGTCTTGCAGTTACTTCCTAAAAGGAAATTGGAGTAAAACACTCAGCAGCACCAATGAAAGCTTGAGAAAACATCTTTTGTACTGTTCTTTCCCGTCTGTTTTAACTTTCCTTATACAGTATATTTCCATGAGCAGTCCTTTTGCAGTGTTTGTAATGTAAATAGTTGTTCATGTTCTGTGTTACTATTCTACTATATTGAGGTTACCATGGTGATAAAGTGTGCCAGGTGGCAACTGTGAACATTGGTCCTTTGGTCTCTTAAAATGCGTTGTAATTCCCCCCACCTGAAAAGCACTGGAAAATAGCAGTGCTTTATGTTAACTGAAATGAAAGAAAAAGAAATAAAGACAGACTCTCCATGGGTTACAGGGGGAAAAAAGGAAAATTAAAAGCGTTTATATGAGTTTGTCATCAACCATAATTGTTTGCATGCAGCCTGGGAAATGAGGGAGGCTCTGGAGGGCCTGTGTCGTAATGACAACACCAGGTTGTCACATGTGCTGCCAACTGGGCCCGACCAACCAAGGCCCAAATCAGACAGTCTTAAACACATTGTAACTCACACATGCACGCTCATTTGCGCTTATATACACACAATCTCCTTTTCTCTTTTTCTTTCTTTTAAACAATCCCTCTCACTCACTAATGAGGTTCTATAGTGTGCTCATTGGTTATAGACACCAGGGGTCTAGTGTAGAAAACTTAACATAGATTTCATCCTAAAAGTATGTGTATGCACAACAGTTGTCAGAATTTTAATCCCCTGCATACACAGAAACTCTTTATTCATTGTGTTACTTTAATAAGAATTAAAATACATATGCAAACCATTTTTGGATTTAATTTTTTTCATAGTAAAATAGGTAGGATCCTACCCTCCCTTTAGAGCATCTCCAAAGCCACACCTCCTTCAAAACACTTGAACCCGTACAGCAGGGAGCAAAGAAACGTGTCACGAGAGACGGCGTTAAACTACCTTGTGTCTCAATGCACATAACATTACAATAATAATGAGCAAAAACAACTTAAAGAGCACTGACCTGTACCATTGATAGTGTTGATAGTGTTTCCATTGAAATGCATAAATTCTAGTCACGAACTGCTTTAAGTATGATGTCACGGGTTTCCATCTCTTCCAAATTTCAGTAGTTATGATGTGAACGCAGCATAAGCTCGTTGTTTTGGTTCAGGAGGAACTGTAAAAGGCGGCTGGTGTTTCGGTTGCGGTGCTCGGTGACTGACGTCTGTCTAACTCAAGCATGAAACGCGCTGATGACATGCGATGTCTGTGCGAGCAGGGTGCACTGAGGTATGAAAATACATATGTTGACAGGCAGGTAGGTCATTGTATCATTGCATTTGGACCGTATGTAATGATAGAACGAACATTTTATGGCCCTACTCCTTCCACAGATGATTTACATATAAATAAATTTAGACCACTTAACTTTGAAACTGTGAAGAGTTTCAACCAGCATAAAAAAAAAAAAAATTCTGGATCAAATCACCTACCCTGCCTTTAATTATATTTATAATTATTTATATTTGTAAGATTTTTCGTACAAATCTGCCATCTTGGGTGGATTTTTTCACTGACCTCATTGCAGTGCATTATGCAATTTGCCCTAGCAATTTGCCCAAAAGAAAGTATCTTAGAGGGCAGGATAATTATGCCACCTACCTTTTCGTACTGTCTTGGCATCAGGAGCTTGTCTGTGATGATGTAAAATGCTGCCTGCGTAGGCAGCACACTAGATTTGGAACATAATCTATATTTCAACAAACTAACTGAGTGATATGCTGTTAGGTAACACTTTACAATAAGGTCTCTTTGGTAACATTAGTCATTACAGTATTTATAAATCCTTGTTAATGTTAGTTAATAAAAATCCAGCTGTTCATTGTTTGTTCATGTTCATTCACAGTGCATAACAAATGCAACATTTGATTGTAATAATGTATTAGTAAATGTTGAAATTAACATTATCTAAGATTAATAAATTATGTAGAAGTATTGTTCATTCTTAGTCCATGTTAACTAAAGTAGTTAACTAATGTTAATTAATGAAACCTTATTGTAAAGTGTTACCGGTGTACCTACTGGTATATACTACAGCTGTTTTTGTTTAAACACAGACAGAGAAATTTGGCTGAATGGCTTACATTTAGTAAGGTGCCCACACTTCTATTGGTGCGCCTCCCTGAACTCTTTTCCAGAACTTGCTGGGCAGCCTTATGATTTACATCTTTCTGATCTGTAGCTTACTCTGCTTTCTATTTTGCAGCTAGTTTCCTATTTTTGGTTTGTTTGTGTTGTTTGTGTTTCAGAAATTAGCTTCAAACCTTTTCTTTCTTCTACTTATCATGACCAGCTGCTCTTTTACCATAAAGTCTCTCTTTTTTTCTCTCTGACAGTTTTGTTTGTAAACATTCCCTTTTTCCTCTTGGCAAAGATTGAAACCGTAGGCCTTTGATTGGTTTATGTCGGCCCCACTATAATGTCAGAGATCTTAGTGCAGTATGAACAGTTGGACTTCAGATGAGATGGATGATGCCTCAGAGGTTTTGATATTATTAGCTTGGATTCATTGGAACCAGTTTACATTTCTAAAAAAAACCCACTGCAATCCAGGAGGCTGAATGATTGAGCTGACCACTTTCTCTGTCTTTCTTTCTCTTTCCCTCTGTCCCAAAGCCTCCAGACAATGGGCCTCCTCCCTTGCCGAGCTCCTCTCTTCCTGAAGGTTATTATGAGGAAGCTGTTCCGCTAGGCCCTGGCAAAGCACCAGAGTACATCACCTCTAGTAAGGACAGTTACACTATAAAGATCACTTTAAAGTTTTAGAACTATGACAGTACTGTAGCTGCATCTTTGACCTAAAAAATATTTCCGAAATTTCAATAACGTCTAATCTGAGTCCCAACTTTATTCTCAGATTATGACTCGGACGCCATGAGCAGTTCATATGAGTCATATGATGAGGAGGAGGAGGATGGGAAGGGGCAGAAGATGCGTCACCAGTGGCCATCTGAGGAGGCCTCCATGGACCTGGTGAAAGATGCGCGAATCTGTGCGTTCCTGTTGCGAAAGAAACGTTTTGGACAGTGGACCAAACTGCTCTGTGTCATAAAGGACAACAAACTGTTGGTAAGCACACACACTCACAGATATGAACACTCAGGGGAGTGGGGTACGATGTGCCACTTGTTTTTACATTTCTTTAAGCCAGAAAAACTCCTAATTATATATCAACCAAAACATGTAAAATCTTCCATAAAATAGGGCCAAAAGTGGTTAAGTCATACAATTCGCCCTATGTCAGGGTAAAATATCAATTGACTATTTTACTAATGCACAATCCTATTCTAGTCTTATATTGTGACCCATTATTAACATTTTCATAAACCAATATTTGGAGGAAAAGCTTACTTCCATTTGATATGTAGATGTGTCTTACCTCAAAGCATCTGGCAGACTTTACCCCACAGTTACTAGGAAAAATACTTCACAAATTAATGTTAATTAAATGAATGTTTAGCCAAACAATTTTTATACATTGGTAATTCTATTTTTAATCCTGAAAAGGTTTGCTTTTCCATAAAATTACTTTACATGTCATGTAAAAGGGCACATTGAAAAGGGTGCCTAAAGATATGTTCGATTCACATGACAAAAACTATGAGTTTGCTTGAATATAGAGGTGACCCGCTTTCCCATGTCTCAGCAATTCTGTTTAGTTTGACTCCGCTTATGTTGTAGTGCGTAAACAAAATGATTTCAGAGGAAAATGTTTATAACTAAATAGCTTCTCTAATATGTCTCTCTTTCTCTCAGTGCTACAAGTCCTCTAAAGACCAGACTCCACAGATGGAGCTCGTCCTGTCTGGCTGCAGTATCACACACATTCCCAAAGACGGCAAGAAAAAGAAGCATGAACTGAAGATCGTCCATCAGGGAGCTGACGCTCTGGTGCTTGCTGTACAGAGCAAAGAACAGGCCGAAGAGTGGCTAAAGGTAACCAGAGCGTAGTGTTATGTGATTGGAACTGGAGTAGCTTATTAGAAAACAGCTGTCGACCAGCAAGTTTTTCTGGTGAACTGCATGAGTATGCTTGCCTTTTCAGCATAGATGTTAAACAAACAAGAAGTAGCAATCCTCAGGTCCAGCTGTTCAGTGTTTATGTTCAGTTGGGTGTGTGGGGTTAAAAACAGGTTGCTCTCTGCATACTAAATACAGTGCTATGCATACTATTACTTCTTTGTTCTCGGCCGGCACATCAATACGTTTTGATATTTTATGTCCGCCTATAGTTCTTTCTACTTCTCGTATAAGCCTAACCTCTAAAAAGTGTTTCTTGGTGAAAGTTCAAAGGATTTTAACCTTAACAGCTCTGAAGATTGCACTTGTTGATAACTTGTTACTTTGATAGTCTGTTGTATATCTATTTAAAGCTGTTTTCTTCCACATCTGTTTTTCACAAACATTAAGAAAAGTGCTAGTGAAAGTCTCTGGGCTCTCGTGTGATGGATCTTTGAGTTTATAACCTGAAAGCAACTTATGCTGCACAAAGATCATCAAAACCAGCTGCAGTCAACAGTCGATTGATGGTAATAGCAGTTCCCTCATCGCTGTCCATCACTCTTCTGGTGGCTCTGTTTATAAAGACATCACTTGTTGCAACCATCCCATTTATAAAGACACAAAAAAGAGATTTTCTGAATCCGTTACCATGTTTCCATGTGGTAAAGAGCTTCTGTTTATTGATTTGCGGGCAGGAAGGCACATGTAGTGAGCACCGTTCAAGTGGGCGTGAACGTCAGACTGTGCAAATATACAGCACAGGAAAGCAACAACAGCCGTAATTGCTGTTTAGGAAGGGGCCATAGCTCAGCACTGTTTGGTCAGGTGTCGTGTGTACTAAAAACATACTGGAGTAATTGATTTCTGCTTGGGATAAACCGAAACCACCCTAGCTCGGAGGGCTTTATAGTATTGTATTTCATTTAGACACACACTGTACACCCAACAACTCAAGGGTGCGTAGGTACGCATTCCCAATATGAAAAAGCACATTCCCACTCATTTCTAGATCATTAATAACCCGGTAAATTATTTATTCCACTGAAACTCTTTTGAATATTCCACTATTTTAAATTTCTCCTAATTCTTCTAATGACTCCCATATAAAACCATTTATTTATACTTTTAAAATATGAGTACAATTGAAGTGGAGCAAAAGATAATGACTTAACTGACCACACTGTGCATGGCAGAATACAGAAGTGGTGGAGAGTTTGTGGCATCTGTTTGATTAGGAGAAAAGAAAGTTGATCGGCTATTGCAGGGTTCCCATGGGAAATAGAATTACAATTTGCTTGGCCTGGAAAAATCATAAAAAATCTTAAAAGTCTTGGGAAAGTGATAAAATATTTCACTAGTATAGTTTATATTTTTTTCTAGCTCTAATTGCTAATATATAATATAGCAAATAGAGAATGACTCTTTCTGAGTGCATTTGCTTATTTTTTAAAATAAGTCTTGGATTTTTTTCTTGTTGATGTCATTTCTTTCTAAACATTAAATCATTAATTCAATTCAATTAAAATGTATTTGTATTGCGCTTTTCACAATAAATATAGATTCAAAGCAGCTTTACAGAAAATGCATGCGTCTACATTACAAATTTGAGTGATCTGTTATCAGAGGTGACTGTGTCCAAGTTATGTATTTCAGAAATGTACATATACACAAATCACACAGTTAACTAATAATGTATTAATTTAAACAATGTATTAATTTAAGGCAGAAACAATGAGCTCATTGAAGTAATGAATACATGTATGTTAACAAATTCGTTAGAAAATGTAGCATTGGTGCATGTTGATTCAGAGCTTGCTTCTTCATCTGAAGTCCTCGCAGGAGTTAGCACAGTCTCTTCACAGGTGTTGAGGCATCTGAAGTCTTCATAAGAGGCTGGATCCAAACTGTAGCTGACATACTCTCTAGCTACCTCAGGATGGGCATCCCGAGATAAAACAGAAAAACAAATGGGAAATAATTAGCGTTGCTGCTGTTCATAAAATTAAGCAAAGATAATCATGTGCATTTGATCTGATATAACTGGAGTGAATGTGAATTCTTGGCTAAAGAGATGCGTCTTTAATCTAGATTTAAACTGAGAAAGTGAGTCTGAGCCCCGAACATTATCAGGAAGGCTATTCCAGAGTTTAGGAGCCAAATGTGAAAAAGCTCTCCCTCTTTTAGTGGTCTTGATATATAGGTTTATTTAGCTATTCCTGTCCTATAGTTGTAAAGCACTGTAATTGCTCTTGAGGGGCAATAATTGAGGCCTAATCATAAAACTCTTGTCGAAGTTTGTTCATTTACAATTGTATTGCTGATGCCTTCGATTTTCTCAGTGAAGAAATTCATAAAGTCTTTTCTACTGTTCCACTGTAATGGAATATTTTGTTCAGGTGATGTCTGTTTATCTGTTAATCTAGCCACTGTACTAAACAAAAACCTTGGATTGTTTTTGTTATTTTCTATTAGTTTGCGGAGATGCTCGGCCCTGGCTGCTTTTAGAGCCTTTTTATAATGGGAAGTGCTGTCTTTTCACGTTTGTCTCCATTTGCGCTCTAGATTACAAGTTTCTCTCTTGATAGCATGGGTAGTAGTGTTATACCATGGTACAGTACTTTTTTCTCTAACCTTTTTAATCTGATCGGTGCAACAGTTTCTAATATACTAGAGAAAATGGTGCCTATACTGCTAGTCATTTCCTCAAGTTCATTTGTTTGTTTGAGTACACTGAGCAGCTAAGACAGATCAGGCAGGTTATTTGTGAATCTGTCTATAGTGTTTGGGATAATTGTTCTACCTGGTCGATAACGTGGCGCGACATTGCAAATATCAGCGGTACGCAGTATGCAAGATCACTTTGCGGTAGAATATCAGTAGAACTGCTTCCATGCGATATGATTAAAACGATGAGTGGGTCTAGTGACATTTTGCTTGACCTTAAAGGAGTTTAGTAAACCTGCAAACGCAGCCCCTAACTCATCAGTTGTATTATCTATGTTAATGTTAAAATCACCAACAATCAACGCTATATCGACGTTGACCAATAGGTCTGAGAGAAAATCTGCAAACTCTTTTAGGAAATCAACATTAGACACTAGGCATTAGATCATTAACCCAATAAATTGTTTATTTCACTGAATCTCTGAATATTCACAACATGAGGTTGTTTCAAATCGTGCCTGAGTTTTGCTCTGGCTCAGTTGTAACCAGTTTTTAAAAGTGGAAATAAATGGTTTTATATGGAAGCCATTAGATGGAGTATTAGAAATAGTGGAATATAAGGTGATAAGGAAACTTTTTTTTTTTAGCCTTTAATGGAATACTTCATGTCTTCAAACAAAATCGAAGATCATTATAGAAGCCCAAAGGCGTCTGTGGTCAGTTAATGCTTTATCCAGTTTGCTAATGATCTATTTATGGAAAATCTTAGCTTGTTGTTTTCCATGATTCATTTTTAATTCTCTTTTAGTGTTTTCCTCTTTGTTTCTCTCTCTTCCAGTCTTTATTCAACAAGTTCTCTATTTGATGTAGCTCCTCTGTTCTGATCCTTTGGACAGGCCTGGGGAAATTCCACCTCCTGTCTTTCTTCTTTCCTTCGTTCTTCTTTCTTCTCTCTTTTTTGTCATCTGACTCTCTACTGCCCTGGGCTGGAATGGTAAGAAATGGAGTGTATTTGTTCTCCTGTTAGTTTTTGTGTTATGTATAAATGAACGTGACCACTGTATGATGTTGACCATTTTATTCCTCGTCACTTCCTGCTTTCTGTTGGGTGTCATTTTACTAGCTACTGAGGTGTGTGTTTGTGTGCTAATTGTTATGAAATTGTTAATTCCTCCCCTTAATTAATGCTTGTCATTAGAGGTCAACCGATAGTGGATTTTACCGATAACGATAACTAGGTTCTTGGACCACGATGACCTATAACCGATTAATCAACCGATAGTTTTAAAATGGATACTGAATGAAAACAAACATAACACATAAAATAGTGCTGAACTTCAATAAAAAAACAGTACCCGACCATGAAAATGTACAATACTTTTTAAAATATAAATATGAATAACTTGATCATTCATGTTAGTTCATAGTGCATTAACTAAAGTTAAGAAATACAACTTTGAAATGTAAAAATGTATTGGGTAAATGTTAAAATTACCAATGAATAATACTTTAATTAACCTTAATTATTGTTACAAATGGACTCTCATTCTAAAGTGTTACCATTTCATGTAAATCTAAAAAGTCATGGTTAAAGATGGCCATCGTTAAACATCTACACGAAGGCCATAGCATTGAAATTAGTATGTATACTCTCTTACTTTATTTGCTTGATGAATAGCTAATCACAATAACAAAATATGTATTACAGTGACAATAAAAAAAAGAACTGAAATTGGATGCGTTTCTGTTAATATGTTTCTCACGGCTGCATGAACATATCATTAAAAGCGATCAGCTGGATATAAACTAATGCAAATATGTGACCCCGCCTGTGAAACCCCGGCTAAAGTCGCAGAATCGAATTATGAGTTAACGAGCGTCAAAGTAGTCATAGCCATAAAAATGACCAAAATAGTCCATGTGCGTTTATTGCTGTAAATGATAGATTATACCAATAGTTTTGAGATGCAATACTTACATTTTCATTTATAACATGATAAATACTGAAATTAATGATTTTATTGACACTATGTTGTACTTTTGCGCAAAAAAAAAAACCGGACGTGGGCTTCCTAAACATTGATTTCAATCGTCTCTGGGTTTATTTCGCGCAACAACACTGCTGATTCGTATGCCATTCGGTTCAGGAACTTCTTTTCTGTGTCTTTTCTATTAGGAAGAGTAAAACAGACTTTAATATCAATCCGCGAGCGCCGGTAATCAGGTCAACACAATGGAAAAAAAAGAGAGATGTCAGCCGCGTTTAGATGTCTGTGGTGATTTTTTCTTGTCATAGCCAATATTTTAAGAACTGGTTATTTGTTTTGTAGCTTGGTATTCTGCCAATAATATTAAACTTATTTGAAAGACATTTTTGGCCTGCTACGTGTTATTTGCTGGATGATGGTAACGTAATGCGTTGTTTTGAAATCTGACATGGCCATGGCTTCGCCGGCGACACCGAAGTATGAGCACAGCATGAACGGAAAAATAGCTGCTTGCTTAAACAGCTTGCTTGATATTAATCTCGGTGGAATTGCCCCAAATTATGATTTAACCGGTTGTATTGCGGATTATCTTCTGGAGGATGATTGTGATGATGAACAGGACACATTCTTTGACGAAACTGACGAGGAATTTGACGGTAAGTTTTTTGTTATGCTATTATGTAAATGTATACTGTCAGTGTCCAGCGAATGTAATGCTAACACATATCTGTGATGCAAAAATAGTGGATTTAAATGTTTATTACATTTGTTGATGATGATTGAGTCAGTTTAAATTAATTACGTTTATGGCATGATGTTTATTTGTCTCATTAGGCTACACTCTGAATTGAAGTCTGCTTACCACCTATAGGCTGTTTCTTATTCCTATGCCCTCCCCTCAATTAATCAGATCCAGTCTGACTAAACTGATATTTATATTATATAAATATTTTCTGATATTTTCATATAAAATGCTTCATTATCCATTTTAAATGTGTAATTAAACCCACTTCCAATTCTTGCATGTTACGCAATCATGTTTTTAGGTATCTTGCTTTGAATTGAAAAAAATGATCTTTGCTTTTTCAGGCAGTGACCAAGATGATGAGGAGGACAAGCCAGTTCTGGTGATTGAACCCCAAGCTATTTGTCTGGCGAACATGAATAGGGAACACCAGCACCAACACCATGCTGGAAGTCCAGATGTGAAACTGAAAATCAGTTTCTCTTGCAACTGCAAGTATTTCAATTAAATGGGGAAAAGTGTTCTTTATTTTTCAAGGAGGGAGAGTTGCTGTCACTCAGGATTTTATTTTGCATCTAGACAATTTTAGAATGTGTACAAAGTTTGAGACTGACCTGTCAAAGGGATAGTTCACCCAAAAATGATTTACTCATACTCACCCTCATGTTATTCTGATCTTTAGATATTTTAAAGAATGTTGATAACCAGACAGTTGGCAGCACCTATGGAAGTCAATGGGTGCCGTCAACTGTCTCATTACCAACATTCTTTAAAATATCTTATTATTAACAGAAGCAAGAAACTTACTGTATACAGGATCAGAATAACACGAGGGTGAGTATGAGTAAATCATTTTTGGGTGAACTATCCCTTGAAATTATTATTATTATTTTTTTTTTTTACTCAATTACACCGTGGGCCAGTAAGAGAATGATAATTTCAGAGAATGAGAAATGTTATGTTATTTAATTTATATATTATTGACATTTCACTGATATTACATTTTACTAATAAAGTTATACAAATCATTCCACTGAATTGACATGGTAATTGTTGCTACGATCAAGCTCTTGTGGTACCCCCATTCGTTTCAATGTGTTTATGCTTTTAGCTTTTTGGACATGCACATCATAATAAATAGACCTGTTTTACAAAACTTTAAGAATTTTTCCACTGATGTGTCATATATCACTAAAAAGGGGAGAATCTCAGCTTTAATGTGTTATAAGTCACATATGCAGGATAACTATGGATCAAATGTGTTGCAGTTTTAAAAAATAACTTATCTTTAAATTGGAATTTCTCAAAATTATGATTTTCTGAGGCCGAATTTGAGCAAATCTTTGACATGGCCTTACTCACTCAGTTTTAAAGATATCAAGGTTATATTTTCACAGAATGTTCTTTACATTGTGTAGGATGATTTTATGTAAAAAAACACTGAATCACAAAAAAATGACTTTAGCTGGGTTTTCACAGGCAGGGTCACATATGGTAACAATTGTGACATTAAACATTTGGGTTGCACTTGCGTGTGTTTTTGTCTCATTGTTTTAACCGCTTGAGGTACTAATGTCAGAGTCGTAATGTTAGGGACGGCAAACATACTACAGCATCTAGTCAACAATTGAATAACCCTATAATGATTTGAAAACATGCAGTGTAGTGTACTGTATACATACCGTTTTCTAAATCCGCATCTGAAATGTCGTGCTCTATGCAGCGCGCTGTCTCACGTGTCAAAACAAACTCCACGAGGTGTCAGTAATAGTTTTTAATTTCGCCTCTAGAGACCGCTCTCGTAATGTATAATGACAGCAGACCGTTCTCAGCCGGAAAAACTTGGTATGGATTTTTGCCAATCCAGCAATCGGTTATCGGTGCCGATTAATCGGCCGACCTCTACTTGGCATTGGCTTTGCTTCTCATCACTAATGCGGCAATTTTGCATTACAACTCAATTGTTTGACCTTTAACTTTGACTTTGTTTGTTCGATTTTATGCAGTAGTTCTCCTTCATATCTCCTTCTACTCTTCATATGAAAATATAAATGCTCATGAGGGCACATTAGCACAGCAAAAAAGTTTATCCCAGAGCGTATCCCAGAAACCCACATCTTTGCAGTTAAAGCCAAAGAGTGAGGCCACAGCCTGCAATTTTCCCGTGAGCCCAATTATGTAAGCCGGTTGCCAAACCCCAACGTGCTGCGTCAAGTTACGATGCTCAGAGGAGCTCAGGATCTTTGGATATATTTTGGTCTTTGGCATGGGGGCAGGTTGGGAAGAGGGTGTGAGGGTGTGTAAAGGTGAGCGCCTCTCTTTGTGATGCTCTCTTTATCCGCTTAGTTCACTCGACACCAGTGGTTATGGGGTTTTTGGATGTAACCCCCAGGTAATGTGAGGTCACGCTCTTATGTGGCGGCGAAGAGTCTGTGCAGTCTGGAGATCTCTGGATATCTCATTCACACAGAGCCACTGCACAGCGCATAGACAGCCACGAGAGCAATGACGCATGTAACAGCCTTCCAGCTGCTCTTCCAACTGCATGTGACGCGCAGAATCCATTTGAGTGCATGTGCATGGCAGAACGTGGAGGTGGTGGAGAGTTTGTGGCATCTGTTTGACTGGGAGCAAAGAACGTTTTTGATAGACTACTCCAAGGTTCCCATGGGAAATTTGCAATTTTCAAGGCCTGGAAAAATCATGAAAAATAATAATAAAATCTGATGTCTTGTAAAAGTTGTAAAAACTGCTCTAGTTTAATTTATTTTTTAAATACTTTTCTTCTTCTTATAATTAATAATAAATTAAATATATATATATATATATATAAAAATAAAAAATAAAAACATTTTATTTTTTCAATAATTCTTGGGAAATTTCTCTAGTTAATGTAATTTGTTTTCTATAGTTTTTAAGTTGTAACTATTAATATAGAATATATCAGCTAAATTGATATTTGTGAGTGCAATCTTTAAAAAATATATTTTTTTTTAATTTGTATCTTTATCTCAGAAAATTAATTGGTAAAAAAGTGTGGGAACCCTGTTAAACATAAAAATATCATTTATTGTTTGATGTGTGTGATTGTTTTTAATATGATTTTCTTTGAGAAAGTGATCACATGAGAAGATTTCTGCACAGTGTATTTCTTTATTTACTATATAACGAGCATCCTCAGTCATTCAGATATGGAGAATTGAGGAATATTACATTTCTGCCTGTTGTTTTGCACTTTAACTTTTTGTTCTGTGGTCTCTTTAAGGTGATGAAAGAAGTCTGCTCCAATGGAAATGGAGTGGTGGACTGTGACGGTGCTGGCTCTGGTTCCCCTGTTCACAAAGCAGAATTGGAAAAGGTTTGGATTCATAATTATATTTATGTAAACTACATTTGTGTGTTTGTGGATTTACTATGCCTGTAGCGTACATGCAGGCCTACCCACATGCAGGTATGTGAGACTGTGTGTTGGTTTGCATGCTTGCCAGCCTCACCACACCTCAGTACCCAGCACAGGCGCCTCTTCTCTGTTTTCCTGCACAGTGGCTCTGCTGCCAGGGAATGGAGGGCTATAAAAGCTTCATATGCGTACCTAATTCCATCTTGCCACGGATGTGTGCTGCTGGCAAGGTTAAATAGGTGTGGGAGGAAATGTGATCTTATCATTTTTTAAGAACACATTCTTTAGTATGCAGTATGCTGTGACATTATTTGTGCAGCGTGTGCATGTTGCACTTGTTTATGTGAGTGTGTCTTGTTTTTAAGACAGATCTAAGGGGGTTTAATGTCAAACCTCTTAAACTGGCACAGCATGCATGAGCCCAGTCTAATTATTCACACTTAATGCTAAACAGATGCTCTTTGAGTTGTGTTTGGGTAGACTCTAGAGGTTTAATTGTATGGGCTTTAGAATTCCATACACTCTGTTTGTATGTATTCAATGTGTATGTCTATAAACAAATTATCATTGGATTTAAAATGGAATGCTCTGTTGTTTGTGCTGTTCGGTATCCATTCTCCTGATAAAGTGTGTGCTTTCTCTGTAACTGCGAGTGTATCCTTAACTTTACTCTTGTTTTGCAGAAGCTGTCCTGCGATCGACCCAGTTCAGATGGAGAGCCCTGCCATGAAAATGGCATCTCAGATGGCAAAGATCTAGGTGAGTCTTCATGTTAAGTCCTTTTGTTAGGGCCATATCATTGGAGTTTCTCTATATAAAGGGAGAGTATCTTGTGTCATACACTTTAAAAAGTGGTTTGGAGCTATTTCTACCTGATCTATTTTCTCTATCAACTCAATCAAACAATCATGATGTACTGAAAATAATAATAATAATAATAATAATAATAATAAAATAATGAAATAATAATTAAACATTTTCAGCATTGATTTGTCAATAATTTGTCATTACAACATTTTAAAAGAACATCAATAAAACTGTATTCATTAGTGTTTTGATTCACGAAGTGAACTCTTAAGTTTGACATTTTGTGGTTAAGAAAAAAACCAACATAGCAACGGTACTTTAAAGAAAAAAAACACTAATAAATATAATCCTACAAAGTGGATGTTTATTTGACTTGACTATTGTTTGAGCAATGCCAAAATCAAGGCAAGGAGACCCTTCTTAAATAATCTAATAGGATTATTTATCTAGTAAACACCATGCAGTCTCGATCTGGGATTGAACTTTTCAGGACATCTGTTTCAGGTCTTTATTTATTTAATTTTTTTCAATTTGAGACTGCCTTGCCTCAGACTTGTTGGTGAGGAATTGCCTAATTTGAGAGGATTCCAAGACTTTTGCATCTGCAAACCCATATGATTGATAGTTCAGCATCACAGCCACAAGCCGCAGTAACTGCTGTGCTGTTTTCACATGAGTTATGGCAGCTGACCTCTGATAAACCTACAGATAAAGTAACTCCTATAATAATTCCTGTAAAAGTGTGAGTGGGGTTATCTAAAGGATCACAGGTACATAAATTAAGTTAAATCTTTTTTACAACAAAAAAATGTAGGGTAGCATTTTTTGGCAGCAGAAACACAAACCAGCTCTATCTGATCTTTTCTGTCTCTGTTTGAAAGCACCTAAGATATTCTCAAATTACACCAGCAGCCAACTGCTGCACCTCTTTGATGAAAGATGGAAGAAAATGTTAAAGAGCCAGGCAGATTCTAGCTGGTTCTAGCTGTCGTAATTGCTGAGACGCTATGAAATCATATTAGAATTTTCCCTCATGATAAAATGAAGAACTATGTATAGGTCCTTTAAGGGCCAATGGTTTTTGCATCTGTGGCTCTGGGTTTTGCCTCATGCCCGAGGCTGCGGCACAGAGACAGAGAAACTTTAGAGGACTCTGGGTTCAGATGTGCTGAGCATTAATTAAAGGAGCCGCCAACTAAGATGCAATCTTCTGCAGTGGAGTTTGGAACAAATCAGACCTTTTGAAGAGCAAAAGTTTCACTGTCTCTTTATATATGTTCTATGTCCTTGTTTGCTGATTTTCTTGTAAAGATCTTCTGGAGAATGAGAAAAGCCTGTAATTTGCTGTGCTGTACACGTCTTACACATGTTAAGTGTGTTTTCACTCTCAGTGCTCAAGGTTGTTTTTCTAGATTTTTTTTCTTTCTTACAATAACCACAGACCACACTCCTCAGAAAAAAGCTTGGAGAAGAATGGAATCGGTTTCACGCATTGTTTAGGATTTAGATTAGTCTGTAGACATGTGTCCAGTCATTGTCAGTTCAACCCCTTTCTCTCTGGCCTAAATTACTAACATTTTAAAGTGACCAGATTGCCATTTGTCATTTTACATAATTCAGTCTTTTTCCCACCAAATCCTTCTCACAAACAAAATGTTTTCCAAACCAATCTCTTGTTATAGTTGCAACACCAATGGGTTTCTAGATATCTAGCATATCTGTATAATATATTACATTATAAAATCCCATACATATATTTCAATCTCTGACACTAATTTGCCTTTTTTTGCAGCCAAAGGCAAGAAGAACTCTAAATCAGATCAGAAAGGCACTGTGGGACGTGTGACTGGAAAGAAAATCACTAAAATCATAAGCCTGGGCAAGAAGAAACCATCTACAGATGAACAGACCTCATCAGCGGAGGAGGATGTCCCAACATGTGGTGAGCGGTTGCAATACCATTTTGATATACACTACTATTCAGAAGTTTGTAGGTTGGTAGCATTTTTTCATGTTTTTGAAATGAGACTCTTATGCTCACAAAGGCTGCATTTATTAGATAAAAAATAAATTCAGTAATATTGCAAAAGATTATTACAATTTATAATAACTGTTTTCATTTTAATATATTTTAATATATTATTTATTCTTGTGATGGCAAAGCTGAATTTTCATTAGCTATTACTTCAGTCCTCCAGGATTCTTTGATGAATAGAAAGTTAAAAAAGAACAGCATTTATTTGAAAACAATTCATTTACGCACTTAATCCAGCATAAACTCCGGCACAATCTGCATATTTTTGAAAGTTCAAGACAAATGTTTCTAACTGAACCTCACAGCGATTGGCTGCCGCCCTGCATTCTTCAGTTGATATTTGCATAAAATCAAGAATTGCCCAACCTTTTGACACTCTCGGCTGCTCTCAATGCTTTTTCTGGTCCACTGTCAGTTCACTGCGCGAGTGTGAAGCTGAATTTCAACATTTAATTGAAATGCTTGCTCTGCTCCACTTGTTCCTTGCCAGTGGACACGCACTGTTAGTCTTCCCATGCCTGTTGCTTCTGATTGCTTTTAGAAGAAAAAGCTGCCCACAACTGCTGGTCTAGGATCAGGTTTCTCCGTAATAATAAAATAGTGTTGAAACATATTTGGCAAACGATCCAGTGCGTATCTGTATTTGCGCCCTGGAGAGCGCCAAAGGTTTCTATTTACAACGTGTTTTTGAAGCGTTGAGCATTGTAGCTAATCCCAAACATACCTGTTGATTTCTTGAACGCAATGGCCAATCAGAGGTGTTTATGTTACAATCCACTCACCGCTCAAAACGGCAGAGTTTTTGTTCAGTGGAGAGTTCTGCACACTTGCGAATCCTCTCATTATAACAAACGAAGTGTAGACACGATGTAAATAAAGATTCATTGTGCAGTGTAGACAGCTTCAGTGATTATAACGGAACTTTGTGAGATCAACTAAAATGAGTGACAGCTTTTTTGTGATTATAAAGGGAGCGCTCTTTGCACGCTTTTTGCCCTGCCAAATCACATCAGGCATGCAGTAGCCTATGCTTTCTTTTCTGTTAAAATTTATTCTGGGATATGTAGGTTGTGTTTAGATGTTTTTAATGGATGTAAAAAAAAATAAAAAAAATCTAGGTAATATTTAATTTTAAATAGAAGTGTATATTCATAGTTTGTTCTGATATTTGGTTGAACTAATTTCAGATTTGGTTGAATTTATTATCCCTTTTCCCTAAAAATATTAATATGAAAAATCCTGCAATTTTTTAAATATCGATTTCCCCCTCCCCACCCCGTCATCAACAACTTTCCATACTGCTTGTGTGTCTCTTGGCTGTCATTTAAATCTCTCGGCCCAATTCTTCATTAACAGGCTATCTGAACGTGCTGTCCAATAACCGCTGGAGAGAGCGCTGGTGCCAGCTAAAAGACAACCAGCTGTTGCTGCACAAAGACCGGGCAGATCTGAAGACACACATGGCCTCTCTGCCTCTGCGGGGGTGTGAGGTCATTCCAGGGCTGGACTCCAAACATCCCTTCGCCTTCCGTCTGCTGCGCAACGGACAGGAGGTGGCTGTTCTGGAGGTACAGGCCAAGTCCTTCAGCTCTTGCGGGACAATTAATGTGTCTGAGACAGGACCTCAGGGCAGGGATTAGATGGATGGTTAGCTTGGCTGGCTCTCGTAATGATGTCAGTGGTGTATCATGTGTAGAGTGGATTTGCAGAGATTGCATAGATTAGAGCTTTATTTGTCTCATATTCCACTGACACTCATTAATTGCGTCTTCCCTCACTCTTTTCCCCATCAGGCCTCATCCTCTGAGAGTATGGGAAGGTGGTTGGGGGTCTTGTTGGCCGAAACGGGCTCCACTACAGATCCTGCTGCACTGCACTACGATTACATTGACGTAGAGACCACTGCGAATGTCATTCAACTGGCCAAGCAGTCATTTTGGTGAGAAGCCAGTGGTGCTAAAAATATTTTTATTAGCATGCTAGTAACTTTTTCCTAACCTACTTTTTTCAACATGTAGCGGTGACATAGGTGTAAAGTCCAGGGGTCAGAAAGTAAAAGTCCTGCCATATGTTTATTCCACCCATGAACTCAGCCAGCTGATTTCACTAATTAGTTCTATCTCCTGGCTGAAAAACTGTGCTAATTAGCAAATCCAGGTGATTGGAACAAAACACTGAGGAGGACTTTTACTTTCTGAACCTGGACTTTACACCTCTGGCGGTGTAGCAGTATTGTTTTTCATGTCACATTGTATTGCTCTGCAAGTGAACGCCGTCTTGTGGTGCCATCTCAAAGAGGCACAACATCTCTTTCTCTGACCTTTTTCTGGTCTGTTCCATGCTGGTGGAATGACCTTCCCAACTCAACCAGAGCTGCTGAGTCCGTGGCCATTTTCAAGGAACGGCTGAAGACGCATCTTTTTCGGCAACACTTGTACCATAAATACTAACACTTTTTCTTCTATTCTATACCTATTATCTTTATAAAAAATTTTTTTTTTAAAGTACATGTACTGCATTAGATTAAACTGGGAAGGGTCATAGCACTTGCATATTGTTGTCCTATTGTTAGTTTTACTGCTTCTATTGTTCTCATTTGTAAGTTGCTTTGGATAAAAGCGTCTTCTAAATTAATAAATGTAAATGTAGTGTACATGTATTGCAGACATAGCTTTACAGCCAAGTGAGCTGAGATTGTAAACATGCTCTCTTAAACTCTTATCGTACAATATAGCTTTAGAAAGTCTGATTTATTTGATTCAACTTGTTCATTTGGAGAGAGTTTGTTAAAGGGATAGTTCGGCCAAAAATGATATTAAACCCATGATTTACTCACCCTCAAGCCGTTCGAGATGCATATGTCAATCATTTTTCAGACAAACACATTTTCAGTTATTTTAGAAAATGTCTTAGATCTTTCAGTGGTTATAATGTCAAGTTATGGGGTCCACCTCCTTCAAGTCCCAAAAATGTGCATGCATCCTTCACAAAAGTAATCCATCCGGCTCCAGGGGGATAAACGAAGGCCTTCTGAGGGTAATCCGTGCGGTTTTGTCGTAAAAATATACATATTTAAAACTTTCAAAATGAAAATAACTTTCTTCCGGCAACGGTCGACGCGCGTTCACGGGAGATAGATGCCGGCGTAGGATGTAGCGTTTGATTTAGCTATACTTCATTCTACGTCACGACGCTTCCTACGCTACGTCCTACGTCATACTCCCGTGAACGGGCGTCGACCGTTGCCGGAAGAAAGTTATTTTCATTTAGAAAGTTTTAAATATGTATATTTTTACAACAAAACCGCACGGATTACCCTCAGAAGGCCTTCCTTTATCCCCCTGGAGCCGGATGGATTACTTTTGTGAAGGATGCATGTACATTTTTGGGACTTGAAGGAGGTGGACCCCATAGCTTGACATTATAACCACTGAAAGATCTAAGACATTTTCTAAAATAACTGAAAATGTGTTCGTCTGAAAAATGTTTGACATATGCATCTCGAACGGCTTGAGGGTGAGTAAATCATGGGTTTAATATCATTTTTGGCCGAACTATCCCTTTAGTTGAAATATGTTTGTTCTCTTCCTAGAGAAATATTTTTGTCATTAATTTATATGTCATTATATATACAGTAGTCAACAGTTCGATCCACTTCAAATGTTGACTACTGTATAAATCTATATATACTGTATATATACAAATATGTAACATATATATATATATATATATATATATCAAATATGTTACATATTTGTACACTACCATTTAAAAGTTTTTTTTTTTTTACAAGAAATTAATACTTTTCTCAACTAAGACGCATTAAATTGATTAAAAGGGACAGTAAAGACTTTTATAATGTAACAAAAGTTTTCTCTAAATGCTGTGCTGTTCTTTTCTTTCTATTCATTAAAGAATCCTGAAAAATGTATCACAGTTTCCAGAAAAATATTAAAAAGCAGTACAACTGCTGGGCAAGTGATATTCTCATTCACTTGCCCCTTCAACAAAGTGTAAATATCGAGCCCTGCAGTATCTTAAACCGTGGATATCTTTATCTCATTCCTATTTTAACACTGATAATAATAAGAGATGTTTCTTGAGCAGTAATGCCTGCTAAAAATTGCCATCACAGGAATAAACTACATTTTAAAATATATAAAGTTATTTTAAATTGTAATAATATTTTACAATATTACTGTTCCTACTGCATTTTTGATCAAGTAAATGCAGCCTTTCCAAAAACTTAAATTCTTACAGACCAAACTTTTAAACGGTGATGTACATTTTTTAAAATATATTTCCCCTCTTAATAGCTACTGGTTCTTTTTTTCTTCTTTTTTTTTAATAGTAGCTTGACTATAGTTTGAAGTACTTGACTCATGAGTGGCTTGTAGCTTTTCAAGCTACAGTTTTGAAGTATCTTCCCTAACGGTACTGTTTAAAGTTAGAGTTGGAGTTCTCTGTGACATTTGTATATGTACAGGTAGTAATGAACGTATATATGTGTTCTCAGTTTCACCAGCAAGCGTGCAGTTTCTCCAAACCCATACCTGGACAACCCGGTCAATGGTTACGCCTGCCCCTCAGGGGTCGCTCTGCATTATGATGATGTGCCCTGCATCAATGGATCGGTATGCAACTTCACAACCTTTAAATCCATTAAATTCTCGCCTTCATTTCTGATCCTGCCTAACTCCTCTCCGTTCCTGATCCTCCCTAACTTCTCTCTTCTCTTTCTCTTCTAATCACTTTTCTCTTGCTTGCACGCTTGCGATACGGAAGGTACCAGATGCGCACTACTCCACCCCAGCTTCAGGGGACCGTCGTTGGAAAGAAGAGTCTAATTATGAGAATACAGATCTTTATGAAAACATGCCCTCCCCCAAACTAGCAGCACGCTACTCTCCCAAATCCATCCGCCCGTCATCTTCCACAGGGCATTACAACACACCGCTCTCCACCAAATCTCTGTCCTCTTCCTCCTCTCCTTCAGCTGCTAATACTAAAACTAACCAGGTGACTAACCCAGGCTAACACAGTCAGTGCTTGAGATTCCCATAATTTACTTAACCTCAAGCCATCCTAGGTGTACATGACTTTCTTCTTTCAGCCAAACACAATCATAGTTAAAATAAAGCTTCCAAGCTTTATAATGGGAGTGAATAGTAACTGAGATTTTGAAGCCCCCAAAAAAGTGCATCCATCCATCATAAAAGTAATCCGTACACCTCCAGTGTGTTAATAAAGGCCATCTGAAGTGAAATGGTGAAACGTTTTTGTAAGAAAAATATCCATATTTATGACTTTATAAACTAGAATCACTGGCCTCCGTACGCGAGTCGAGTTCCGAGTTCACTTCACTTCAGAAGGCCTTTATTAACACCCTGTAGCCGTATGGATTACTTTTATGATAGATGATGTGCTTCTGATGATTTTCTTATTAAATGTTTGCTTTATCTTTCATGTCAAATTCTTAAATTTTATCAAGAAATTAATTAAGAATAATAAGACACTAAAGGGCTATTACCAATCAAATGAAATTCTGTATCAACAAAATTCATCTTGACACTGCAGAGGAAACAAGCTGCATCTGAAGCATTTAGATTTATTTAAAGAGACTGTTTAAGCTCATGAATACATTTACACTGCAAATTTAAAAGTGCATAAATAATGCTATGAAATTAATGTTTTAAATATTTTTTAATGTTGGAAAAAATGCAATTATTCTTTTAAATATAAATCTAAACCGCAAATAGTTAGTGGCAAGTTACTGTCTTAATGAATCCTTCATTCATCCATTTAAACAATTTGTTTAAACAACTGATTCATTCAAGAATGAAGCAAGTGCAAGCCTCAACTGGCTTCAACCTTGTTACCACCAGTAAAATCAGAATCATTCTCATGTATTTGGTGCTTTCCTAGTTATTTTTTGTTATTGATGTTTTAATCAGGCTTCTAGGTCCAGTTGGGCAAGTCAAATTCTCATTCAGTTGCCCCTTCAACAAGCACACAAGCATTAAACAGTGGATATCTTTATCTCATTCCTATTTTAAGTTAATATCATTACCAAACATAGAATGGAAATAAACACAGTGTATGCTATGCTGCATTGTGCATGCATTATGGACCACCCAGCTCCAGAAATGACTGCTTTTGATCTATATAATACCCATGTCTGTGTGGCCATGGCCTTGAATTTGATAGGACGGGGATAGAAAAAAGGGTTCCTGCTAGCTTATAGGATAACTAAAATAAAATGTCCCCTCTAGCAACATGTGTGGTTCAATAGATTGTGAAAGTATCTGTATGAAGTAGTAATCTTAGAACTAAATCACAAATCACACACTTAAAATGTAACAGGTGTTGACAGCGAAACCAAAGTTCTTATATATCAGTTTGTTAGTAGCCCACGTATCAATTGGACCTTTTTTTGTGTTCAAAAGCTCACGTACGTTTCTTTCTTCCAATCAGCTGAAAGGAAAGAAAGGCCTGATCACCAATGGGTTCGCTGCAAAGCAGAAGTTGGACAAGAACCAACCCAAAAAGGCCAATGGAATGAGCAGCACTCTGCCAGTGAAACGCAACAACTCTAGTAAGAGATTTTAACATACGAGAGCACATCTGATAGATAATCTCAAAATGAGCTCTTCCTTTTTTATAAGTGGACATTCGCTGAAACAAAACTAAGCAGACATTAAGTCT
The DNA here is from genome assembly GCF_951802725.1 of Rutilus rutilus. Taxonomy (NCBI): domain Eukaryota; kingdom Metazoa; phylum Chordata; class Actinopteri; order Cypriniformes; family Leuciscidae; genus Rutilus; species Rutilus rutilus. The sequence continues at coordinate 22,825,996 of NC_140224.1, forward strand.
GCATCCATTATCCTAGCTATTACACCACTAATTTCTTTCAAGGAAAAAGAAGCCACACAGATTTGTGGAGAATGCCGGTATGTGGAAATTGCAGTGCTGTTAGACAGCAGTGGATCTATTGACATGCGCTTTTGTAAACTCAATCACCCCAAATTCCATTTCAGACAGGCAGTCAGTCAGTCACAGACATCGTAACTATCCAGTGGCCATTTACGTGGACTCGCAAATATTTGAATTTGGTACACTGTACATTCTGCCTGCCTTTTAATCTGCGTTTGTGGCCTTTAATGGCATAAAAAAGTCTGAATCCAAACGTTTAAAATGGAGAGATTTTCTAATGGTTTACTTGAATTATAATGCTTCATTAACCTTCACAGGTGTGGATCAGTATAAGTACGGGAAAAACAGAGTGGAGGCAGATGCCAAGAAACTCCAAACGAAAGAGGATGAGCTGATGAAGAGGAAGCAGGAGATTCGAAACCGCCTGACCCAGCTGAAAAAAGAGAGGAAGGACCTCCGCACTGCTATAGAGAACAACACAGGTGAGGATATGGCATTTGAGTTTGATTGAATCTGTGTCAGTGTCAATGTTATGAAAAGGACTATAAAAGTCTATTTTAAAAAAGTTTGTAGAAATTAGCTCTTTGTATTCATGTTATTTCATATGTAAAAAAAAAAAAAAAACTTTTATAACATTTTCATTTCTTTTATACTCTAAAATTGTGATTTAACCATCAAGTGAAAGTAAGTAAAACATAGTTTCCTTATACACTACCGTGCAAAAGTTTGGGGTCAATATGATTTTCTTTAAGAAGGCTCAAAGGATCAAAAGTGACAGTAAAGACATTTATAATGTTACAAAAGATTTTTATTTCAAATGTATGTCACTGATGACATAATTTTTTACAGAACTGCTTTATAGATGAAATGATAGATTGCACATAGATTATAGATTCAGTTTACAACGAAACTGAATCAACACTAAACTGACTGAACAACAGCCGAAATGCATGGTTTTCCTGTTATTACTGTAAAGCTGCTTTGAAATGATCTGTATTGTATAAAGCGCTATGTAAATAAAGGTGATTTGACTTTTGAATTTTCTATTCATAAAAAAAATCCTGAAAATAAATGCATCACAGTTTCCACAAAAATATTAAGCTATTTTCAACATTGATAATTATAATAAACGACCCCAAACTTTTAAACTGTAGTGTACTTAGAATGTACTCTTTGTATTTATGTTGGTTTCTTATGGATTTAGTAAAACATTCATGTGCAAAAGTAAAAACATATTTACATTATACCTTAAATACCTGAGTGTACACATTTAACCATTATTTAATTTTTTTGATTGATTTTTTAATGTGAAAGTGTATTCATTCAGTTTTTTGAGTGTTATACCACACAACCATTTACAACCTGAACTAAACTTGCCTTGTCATAAAAAGATACAATACTCTGATATTTTTTAGAGACTTGCTGCCCTTGACATACAGTCATGAAGGTTTTTCAGGTGTGACGTGATTTTCTCTTTGTTTTTTTTTCCCTGTATGACTCTCCTCAGAAGTCGTACCACATTTGATTTGGCACACAAATCTGTATAACATGTTTTGCCATGTGACTTTAAATTCAGCAGCAGTAGTGCAAATTGTCTCTTAAATGACAGTTATAACCTCACCCTCTGTTTATTCCACCCAGGCAAGCGTTCTCAGGCATCTTTGACAGAGAGACTTAAGAAAGTGGAGGATGAATGCAAACTGAAAGAGGATGAACGAGTCAGTCTGGAGCTGGAACTGACGGAGGTGAAGGAGAGTCTGAAGAAAGCCCTGAATGGTGGCGTCACCCTGGGCCTGACCATTGAACCCAAAACGGGCAGCTCCAGCCCACAGGTCTGGAAAAACAGCAACAATTTCTCCAATATAGACATGATGTAATACTAACTGTAGGTTTGTGTCATGCTCAGTTCTTGGTGATTAAGAAAAGCAAGTATCAAAATGCCTCGTCTGTCTTTAGTCTCCAGTGTTAATGAGGCGAACGGTGGACAACTCGCCCATCTCCAGCTGTGACACCAGTGACACTGAGACCTGCTCTCTGCCAGTCAACAGCGCGTCTCTGCTGCGCCGCCAGACACAACAGAAAGCCTCACCTGTGCGAGGACACGTCCTCAGGAAAGCCAAGGTCAGTAACTACATAACACTTATGTAATAAAAGCAAGAGCCTCCAATTGCATTTACTTTAGCTTTTGCATATTTTTTCCCCTATGAACTCAATCTGTATTCTTTTTTCTTTTTTTTTTGCAGGAATGGGAGATGAAATCTGGCACATAAGTTCTTTTCCTCCAACTTTTCACTTTCGTTATATCTATTTATTTAATTTTGTCCATATATGAGTGATGTTGAAACTGAATTGACTGAACCATAGACACTATTTTCCAGAATGAATTTTGGAAGACTTTGACTGAGTCCGGTGCCGTTTTATCATTATAGCACTATCATTGGACTATGGTCTGACTAGAGCTATTCATTTACATTTACATGTATCGGGTTTATTCAAAGCGACTTACAAATGAGGGGCCAAAAGCAAAGCCACAATACCAAATTTCAGTAGTAAACTATAACAATACAAAAACACTACCGTTCAAAAGCTTGGGGTCAGTAATATTTGTTTTTATTTTTAAGAAATTAATACTTTTATTCAGCAAGGATGCATTCAATTGATCGAAAGTGACAGTTAAGACATTTAGAATGTTACAAAACGATCCCAAAAAAAAGTTAACAGTTTCCACAATAATCAACATTGATTATAATAAGAAATGTTTATTTAGCACCAAATCAGTATATTAGAATCATTTCTGAAGGATCATGTGACACCGAAGACTGGAGTAACGATGCTGAAAATTCATCTTTGCAACCACAGGAATAAACGTCATTTTAAAATATATTAAAATAGAAAACAGTTATTCTACATTGTAATAACATTTCATAATATTACTGTTTTTACTGTGTTTTGGATCAAATAAATGCAACCTTGCAGCAGAAGAGATTTCTTTGTTATCATGACATGAACACAGAACATGTCAGATTATGATGTTATGGTCCATAATTTACAATCTAAATATCATGCGCGCAAAACTCACTGGTCTCAGTTGGTAATCACTTAAAAGTCTATAAGTCTGTTTATTTCTTCAACAAGAAGCCATTAATGGAAGACAAAATCTCCAAGTATTTATTTGTAAATGTTTAAGTAAATATAAGCTTTTCTGTGTTTGTCTGTTGATGTTTAGTAATGGCTTCACACTAGTTGTAGAGAGCAGCTATGTCTTAAGATAAATGTAAATTACAGAACGTGATCACTCAAAGCTTGTTCTTTTCAGAAATAGTGTAATCTGTATGAAAGTATTTTACCAGCGTCGTCTCCTCCTCCTCTGTGTCTGGCCCATTATTTTCAATCCAGTGGTCAGGCCAAACTTTTGGCTATGGTAACAGCAGCCCATGGGGAACAGGGCAGCTCAGGCCAGGGTGTGGTCCTCCGTTGGCCGACTGCTCTGGAAACTGGGTCTGAAAGTACAGCACTTCCCCTCCACCGAACACACTGCATCCACTGCACTGAAACTGCAATGCGTCATACACTGACAGTTAAACATGCACTGTATGCCAGCACAAAGAAGCGTGCATACAGTGTGAAGTTTCATTCAGTTGTTATTTGTGCATGTGCAGGTGTAAGAGTTTGAAAGTAATCTTATTTGCTTCCAAAAACCAAATGTTTGGTTGAACAAAAGAATGAAGAGTTCAGGATAAAGCATCCTGCTTTGTTTTGACCACTCAAAAGTCCAGTCATCTGACATACTGAAAATGGTGCTTTTAAGCAGTGCTTAAACCGTACACTCCTAATTCAGCCAGATCATGGAGTCTTGGTGCTTAATTTAGATATTAATGTTCAAGGCACATTTATAACTCTTTGTTTATTGTGCAGTAAAGTTCAGCTTTTGATTTGAGGCTACATATTTTCAAGCTACGCTACACGCAGGGTCCTGTGTAAATATAATTGTACTTTTTCTACTTGGGGGGGCCCATAGCTTTTCTTTATCCAGTCATTTTGTAAAAGTCAGATCTGGATGAAACCTTGGTATGTAGAGACATCTCTTTAGAAGTTATCTTTGTCTCCAGTTCAAAGTAGATGGGATGCTTCAATCTTTCTGCACAACTGCTTATTCTTTGGTCAGAGTGATTTTCTGATTTGACACAGTGAAACTAAAATAAAACCTTTAGGTTGAGTCCGCTTTCAGCCTCACTTTGGAGAAATAAAGGAATGTGGAATGTGAACAGTTTTGCTTTAAATGTCATTTTGCTTTGAGGGTTGGAGTAAAGACTGAAGAATTGTTTGTTTTGCACCTTATGTATTGCTCAGTTTTATTTTGCTGATGACTGTTGTCAACTTGGCAACAAAAGGACTGTACATAGAAATAAACTGCTTTTAAAAAATGTGCTTGTGTGTGTATGACTATGTACCAGTGTGTGTATTATTCACTGTAAATGCCGCGATAGACCACAGCTGGCAACATTTTCATATTTATTAAACTATTTACAGTCCCAATGACCTGGGGGGCTCATGTGTAAAACTTTACCTATATTTCATCCTAAAGTTTACATACGCACAAAAGTTTTCAGAAATATTCTATAACCATGCGTAGTGTACGACACAGAACCTGCGCAAAATTCCCTTTATAAAATCCAGTCAGCGGTAGATTGTGCGTACGTGCATCTCCTCCCCGAAATGACCATATATGGAGCTTAAAACGCTGCATAACGTCATCTGCATAATTGCATAATTTAAATAGATGTATATTCCCATCTACGTGATTCTTTTCGAAGAAAATTATTTTCATTCTTGGTGGTGGTTGAGGAGATTCCCCCCTTCCATATGTAAAGCGCTTTGAGGTCTCAGAAAAAGCGCTATATAAATGTAACGAATTATTATTATTATTATTATTATTATTATTATTATTATTTTCTTCGAGCATTTAATATATATATATATATATATATATATATATATATATATATATATATATATATATATATATATATATATATAAATCTACAAGATATGAGATAGCACTAGCAGGCTATAAATGCAATTTGTGCAATTTTTTATAAATCCCGATATGTCCGTGGAAAATTGCCTACGCACATTTCATTTCAATGCAATTTTTGTGCAGATGCAACGTTTATACGTCAGGCTTCACGCCACCATACTGATTATATTAAAAATGAACAGCCTGAATTTTATCGATGTAGTCACAGTCAGAGTCTAATAAGATGAGGAAGATGTAAAGTTTCCTTTAATTCTGACATTAACAGAATCCCACACAGAGTAATTTCTCACGGAACACTGGCGACCTCATGCGTACGCAGATTAAACATTAAAAATAACTATTTTTAACATATATGTTTATGTGCCCATTTCGATTTGTGTAAAAACAATTCTCATATTTTAACTCCTCACTGTGTATTTTTATTTCAACTGCAGTTAAAGTTTTTCACTCACTGGCAATGACTGTTAAAGTGCAGAATATTCGTGTCACCTGGTATCTGTTACTTTTCTCATCGCTGAATCTGGACCAATCAGTAGTGAGACTAATTTTCAAATAAAGAGTAGTTTTTAAATATAAAGATTTAAAAAAATATATATATATATAGAAATATCGGGGGATTTCCATTTGTATGTTAGGAACAACATTTTGAAATTAACAAATTAAACGATTGTACTTTGCAAATTGTAATAAATGTCTGCAAATAAATGGAAAACCTCCGCTAGAGGGCAGAACTGTGTTTCTCAAATGTTTATCACCATCGAGAGATTTTACCGAAGAAGAGAGAAACGTTTACGTTAACCCTCGAATTATAGTTTTCTCCTTCCATTTTAATATTTTATCTACATCGACAGTATTTTTTAGCACGCAGTGGAATTTTCCGGTAAAGATGAATGAGGATATTTTGACCACTCTGAAAATACTGATCATTGGAGAAAGCGGGGTGGGCAAATCCAGGTATGTATTGTATTAAGAGAATTAAAGTTTACAGATGTCAGCTGATATAATAACAGCAACAACAGCTCACACACTGCACGAGCTGCTTATTGAAACAATCTCACCTAGCATTGGGCTCTGGATGTTTGTAAATGCTTAAAGAATTGATCTATTCTTCTCAAATTCACATTACACATATAACATATATATATGCAGATGTAGATATGGGCAACTTTGTAAATGTCTGGTTGTTTCTATTAAGAAGAACAGTAAAGTCTCTTTTGTAATGCTTTATACTAAGCTGCCAACCACATTTCCTTTCCCCTCTTCTCTCTCTCTCTCTCTCTCAGTCTTCTTTTAAGATTTACAGATGATACGTTTGATCCAGAAATTGGTGCTACAATTGGTAAGTGTGTAAATGTATATATGACTATAAATAAGCTAATGATGATAGAGGCCCAGCACACATAAAAACATAAGTTTAAACACAGTAGTATTCTCATCCTTTGTAGCTAAAAACAGACAGTCACATAGTGTTGTGAGTGTCTGATATGTAAAAAAAAAATAGGCTTTATACAATATATTACAAAATAGAGTATTATATATTGATTACTGTGCTTTAATTGTCATCTAGTTCTGTATATGTGTTCTGAATTGTTTACAATTGTGCTGTGCATGAGGAGTTTCTTGGCATTTAATTGTGTCTTTATAATGTAATGAAAACAATTTCCCCATCACGGCACACAGTGAAGTCTCTGCTGGTCTTTCTTGAAAAACAGCTTTGCTGGCATTGTTGAAATTCTGGAACTAAAAGTAAAATTTTAAATATTGAGAAAAGTATATTTATGCTTGTCAAATCCTGTTTAACAGTTACGCTTTTCACTAGTGTCTTTACAATGAAGATCAATGCGTAATCTAACTGGTTCTTACCTTATATGTTGTGGAAATTAATGGGTTGTCAAAGCCGTGGCCGTCACTTTGACACATTTAGGTTGACGTGTGTTGGTGTGACTGCCGTTTTCTTTTCAAAGCCCCCCCCCCCCCCCCAATCCAAACCAAACCACAGTCCAGATCTCCTTCGTTGGCTTCCTCTGGTAAATCTGTCAGTGCTGTGCTGAAATGCAGGAGTATTTCATGCCTCCAGATCTTTCATTCACAGAGTGCTGAGAGATTTATTCCCCTGTCAACTTTACGCATACTTTCATTTTTCTTTTATGAATGTAAATCATTTATGTTTGTAAGTGATGTGGCTTTGTTGAGTGATGAGACAGGTGGTCGAGTCGTCCTATTTTCTTTTTTATCTGTATGCAATAAACCCACAATTCCCCATTCAGTTGTAAATTCTGGTCTTTCTAACTTTAGTCTCTCTGGGCTTGTTGCCTGACAAATATCTGGGTCCATCAAAAATTAAATCTCCCTCACTAAATATGTATGGTTTTACCATAAACCTCGTAAAGCATCTAGACTGTATTTCCATATATATATTTGAATTGTTTTTGAAATGTTTTACCTGTCCAAATTTGCTAATGTGTCTGTTTCACACACAACACAAAAATGTTTTCAACGTGTTTTAAATTTATTTTCCATAAGGTGTTGATTTTAAGGTGAAAACCCTGGCTGTGGATGGAAACAGAGCAAAGCTAGCAATATGGGTGAGTAGTCAACTATGTTTTATCTCTCTATCTTATGAGTTTAGAGGAGCACCGATATATGTTTTAGGTAGGTTAACTCTTTTTCCACTCTTTTTGATTGTTAGTTAGTTCGACATATTTATTCTCATTACTGAATGGGACATACATGTGTAAACGGTTGGCTGTGTTTCACTAACATACCACAAGGTGACAGTGTTGTTCCTTCCTTTATTCCCTAAAGGAAGTCTACTCTTTTTTTTTTTTTACACCATTTCGCTTGAAGGCTGATTTTGTTTAATGTTTACAGGACACAGCAGGACAGGAACGTTTTCGAACTTTAACACCCAGTTACTACAGAGGAGCTCAGGGTGTCATTCTGGGTAAGCAAATCATGAATAAAACAAAAAACATGAAAACTTTATACTGCTTTATATACTGATCCAAAGTGTTTATGTAACCAGCAAAATTACAGTCTGATAAAATGGAATGGTGTCAAATGTTGTAATTTATATTTGTCTGATTTAAACATAAATCTAATTTAATGTGTACTTAAAGGTATAGCGAAGGATTTTCCCGAATTTTAGAAAAGAACCGCCCTCTCCACTTTTTGAAAAAATGCACATGCGCAACACTCTACCTGCTCCCGAGAGGGAACGCCTATTAAACGTGTGCACGAGAGAGCATGCACGAGCTAATCATAACTTACATTAACTTTTACTAGCAGTGATTTTAAATGGATTTCTCCAAATAGCATGCCAAACTTTACCTGTCAAGTAGAAACGTCCCGACTGAGGCATCAGTGGGAAGCCCAACCTGTGTTTTGAGCGCACGCCATCGTGTGAATCGTGTGCATCGTGTGCACGAGCACGTACGACGGCCTTACGTAAACACATCACCAGAATGCCAAAAATCAAAAAGAACTCCAAGGCACTCTCAATTGAAAAAGTTAAAAAGCCTTTATTATTATGGCTTGGTCAAATTAACCTTCTAAAAAACTCCAACGCGTTCATCACATCACCAGAATGATTGACACTTAGGAGGACCAATAGTCTTGATGATCCACCCGGAAAAAGAAAATCCTCCGCTATACCTTTAACTGTCGTCTATTTAATGTTGTTGTCATATTGTGTCTTTTTAGTGTATGATGTCACTAGGCGGGAGACTTTTGCTAAGCTGGAGAATTGGTTGAATGAGCTGGACACATACTGTACAAGAAATGACCTTGTCAAGATGCTTGTGGGAAACAAAATTGATAAGGTAAGTTATCCTTGATGCATTTTAGTTTTTCTATATAGCTAATACAGACTTTCAATATATTGTCATATATTTCCCTATATATTCCCATATATTTCTTTAAAACACCTGCTTGCAACCAGTTCTTAAAGCCTGACATTGCTATTTCAGCTTCATTTCTACACTGCTCTGTATATCTACAGAAAAGTAGTAGTTATTCTGGATTATATAATGGACATGGAAAAACCCTTTCCTGTATTTGTACCTCTAATAGAAAACAATGACTGATTTTTCTCTCTTTGCGCAGGAAGACCGTGAGATAGAGCGAGACGAGGGTCTGAAGTTCGCTAGAAAACATTCAATGCTTTTCATAGGTGAGTTGTCACTAGGATGTTCCCTTCATACTGTGATGAATTACTCATGAACCCTCATTTACTAAAACATTAGCTTTAAATAGGAATACATTGCCCTTTTACTTTGGTTTCAGTTCCCATGTTTCATTTCAAGATTCATCACCTTCACACATGGAAAAAATCCGACTTTTGACGTAAGCTAGTTTATTCAACGGCCGTAATACACACAGGTTACTATTTTTAAACACTTGGGCCCATTTGCTAAAAACAAAGATTATGTTATTTAATTGAAAGATGGATTATTTGTATAAGTTGAGCATTCATTTATTATGACAGTAAATTCAAGTCAGACTTTTCAATGGTTCTGATTTATTTCTCATTTGAGCTTGTGTAATCGTAACAGTCCTGTATATGTATTTGTGGGTGACGTCCTGCATTCTTCTGCGCTGTGGGTTTGGTTTGTAAGTCATGTGACACGCCTCACGAGTGGGTATGTAAGCAGCAATCTGTCTGAATTAGCCGTGAAGCCCTCACACCAAATGAAATCTGCAGATGGACAATATGGCTGCAGCCTATGTGCTGGAGTCCAATGCTTCTCTTTTTTCAAATTTAATGTTTCCTATCCCCTTCTACTTTCTACTGACTTTCAATATTAAAAACCAAGTGTTTCTTGCACAGTGTTGCTCAGTCAGTAAGATATATATATATATTTTTTTTTTATGAAAATGAATTAAACACTTTTGTTCGGCAAGGAGACATTAAACTGTTGAAAATTAACAGTAAAGACTTTTACATTGTTTCTATTTCAAAAAAATGCTGTTCCTTTGAGATTTTATTCATCAAAGGATCCTAAAAATATATCATGGTATCCACAAAAATATTAAGCAGCACAACTGTTTGCAACATTGAATAGGACATTTTATATTAAAATGATTTTAGAATGAAAATTCTTCATCTTTGTCATCAAAGGAATAAATTACATTAACAAAAAAAAAAAAAATTATTTATTTATTTTATCAAATAACTGCAGCATTGGTGAGCATAAGAAACTTCTTTCAAAAACATAAAAAAATCTTAAAGACCAAAACTTTTAAACAATGTGTGTGTGTGCATATATATATATATATATATATATATATATATATATATATATATATATATATATATATATATATATATAGCTAATATATCTGTATAATACAGTATATTTTATACTTTTTTTACAGTGTCTAATTCTATTTTGGAGTGACAACCATAAAATGGATTTATTATGGACTAATATCTCTGGTGGTGCCTTTGACGTCACAACTCAGGATAGTAGCTAGTTAAAGTTTTTGTTGTGATATCCAATCAGCATTATCATGATGTAATTTTCCTGTGGCTCCTTAGTGATTGGTCCTCATGTCATAGATTTCTCCCGGTGATATAGTCTGTGTAGTGTTTGTACACTTCTCTCTCTCTCTCTCTCTCTCTCTCTCTCTCTCTCTCTCTCTCTCTCTCTCTCTCTCTCTCTCCCTTTCATGCAGAGGCCAGTGCTAAGACGAGGGACGGTGTTCAATGTGCATTTGAGGAGCTGGTGGAGAAAATCCTGCAGACTCCTGGCTTGTGGGAGAGCGTGCACAAGACAAGAGGAGTTGCCCTGTCTGAACTCTCTCAATCTGGTCAAGGAGGCTGTGGGGGATATTGCTCACTTCTCTAACCCACAAACTGGTGTCTAAACAGTGCAGGTTAGATTAGTTAACACATACACGTACACAAGCAAAGTTGTCATAAGAAAACAGTCATGCTTAAAGGGATAGTTCACTTTGAAATTAATTTTTGATATGTTTTAGCTTACCTCAAGGGCATCCAAGATGTAGGTGTCTTTGTTTCCGCAGTAGTTTCAATTTTGATATTTTTAGGTCAAACCGTTCTTGTCTGTCAGTCATATCATGCAGGTCTATGGTCACCACCTCAAAGAGCATGCACAGAGTCCAAATTAAAACAATTCCCCATCGTAAGTACACATTGATGGCCTAAGACACGAAACGAGCGGTTTGTGTGAGAAAACGAACAGTATTTATATCGTTGTTATCTCTTGAAAACAGCACACGTCCAAATGATCTGACGGCGCGGGCGGGTATAGATATATACATAGATGTCGCTTGGCTACGGTTTCGTTCCAATGAACTGCAGTAGCAAAGGCGACATCTAGTGTATACATCTATACCCGCCAGCGGGCGGGTATAGATATATACACTAGATGTCGCTTGGCTACGGTTTCGTTCCAATGAACTGCAGTAGCCAAGGCGACATCTATGTATATATCTATACCCGCCCGCGCCGTCAGATCATTTGGACGTGTGCTGTTTTCAAGAGATAACAACGATATAAATACTGTTCGTTTTCTCACACAAACCGCTCGTTTCGTGTCTTAGGCCATCAATGTGTACTTATGATGGGGAATTGTTTCATTTGGACGATGGGGAATTGTTTTAATTTGGACTCTGTGCTTGTGTTTTGAGCCAGTGACCATAGACCTGCATTATATGACTGACAGACAAGAACGGTTTGACCTAAAAATATCAAAATTGAAACTACTGCGGAAACAAAGACACCTACATCTTAGATGCCCTTGAGGTAAGCTAAAACATATCAAAAATTAATTTCAAAGTGAACTATCCCTTTAAAGCATTGATCATTTAACAGAGTGACACACACAAGGATGCTGGCTGGAAAACTTTATAAGCCTTAGAGGGACCTTTGCCTTTTTTTTTTTTTTTTGGGATGAGATTCATTTAAAGAACTCTATTGACGGCATGCTCATCGTTTGTATTCAGGAGGGGGATAAAAAAGCTTGATTACTCCATTATACCTCAGATCAGTTTGCTTTTTGGTTTGTATATTTCTCGCAATGTTTTACTTTGTTTTGTCCCAGTGCCTGTGTTTCTTATTTAGTGAGAGGTAAACACTCATCAGTCTAACTCGACCTTTCAAACTGCTGGAATCAGACCTCAGTAGAACACAGATTTCCATCAACATGCCCTCGCTTGATGTCTGCAACATGCGGAACACCATTCTGTCTTTATCTGTCTATCTTTGCATCCCACTTTTTCCTACTGTCAGTCACTCTCTTTCCTCTCTCTCGGTACACGTATCTGTCTTCAATTCAGTTCTATCAGTTCTGTCTCTGTTTCTCCGCGTCCCTCAGTTTTTACACAATAATAGAGTTACCAAGGTTTTGGATCTGTGTTTTACTGCTTTTATTGACTTGGACCGCCCACTTAAAAACATGTTTTTGAAGGGTTTATAAATCAAACAGATTGGCACACTGAATCTCTATTACACGCATAAAAACAGGGTAAAAAATAACTAGAATAGAGAGGAATAGATGGAAAAGGTTCATTTCTTTCTGTTCGCCTTGCAGACTCATGGACAGTGTAACACTTACTGTCCTGACATGTCTGTCCATCTCAGAGAAAGGAAAAAAAATGTTTAAAAATCCTTCGAGTGAGTCATTGGGGTGTGACTATAGATGGCTGGTTTTCACACACACACACACAAATGGAACAAAAGAACAAATTTAGTAATAATAAATGTTCCCCCAAAAAATGTATGACACTTAATAGCGATGCCAAATGAATATTTCCATTCTCCTGGTTTAATCTGGACTATGGACTATTCGATCTGGACTATTTAGTCTGTTCTGTTTGTTTTAGAGAAACCTCCAGGGGGTCCCAGATGTCTAGTCTTGTATTCATTGCTTAAAAACTGGGTGGTTTCAGAAAGTGTGTGGCACACGTGGAAGAAAACGCTGGGTTTGTATGTACACCCACAGAGAATTCCTAATTTTGAGCATTTATGCATTCCTTTTTATTTGTAAAAAAAAAAAAAAGCTGATTATATATGTATTGTATATTTTCCAGATGCATGCAATGATGTCTTCTGTCTTTTAGGGCAGTTATATGTAATAGTGTATTTTTTAACCATTTACTACATATCAAAATCCTCCCGTATGAGTTAATTGTTTTGAGGACTTTAATTTTGAATTAATCACATTTCTCTGTTTTATAGATATTTGTATGTAAGTTATTGCTATTCAGCACTAAATCCCAAAACCATAATACACAAGAATGCATTTAGGCAATACTGCATACTGTTATTGCACATGAATTGCTGTATGTAAATATTTGCAAAAAATGCTCATAAATACATTGTAATGTTGATGTTTGACTCTCCTCACTATAATGCTGAACTTGAAATGACAATATTTTGTCTTTGAATACTCTTTTTTTCTCTCTCTCTCTCTCTCTTTCACTTTCTCTCATACCTTTTCCAGCAGTGAGTTCTTGTTAAATATGACCCACCACAGGAATGTATCTCCAGGCCTCTGTGATTTCACCGTTTCCCGTTACATTTCTGTGTGAACACTGTAGTGACTTGAAGTGTTTGCTTATTCACATGTTCAGACGGCATCTTCATATGGTTTCTGCACCCGTCCGATGTGATGAAGCCAAATGATTGTATTTGGACAGAGAGGCAGGTCCGGTAACCATAGTGATTACAGGTTTTTCACCGTGGATATGTCTTCAGAGCCGTTTGACCAAGAGGTGTGTAATTCCTTGTTGAAAAATGAAGACATAGCTGAAAAATCTTCTTTGGATTAAATTCACATTTTGAAGAAAGCATGTGTCGATCATACATTAATGGCGATTTGTGGTGTCCATACGGTATTGTCCTTATAAGACTGGCGGTCCATGCTATGGTCCTGTAATTCAGTATGTTATATTTCCTCCAGAGTCTTCCCTAAATGCTTCCACCTGCAAGTTTCACCTTTCTCTTGGATCAGGAACGGATATTCCAGGCGCAATATTATAATTGCATAATATAATACTTAGGCCTAATTACGCTGCTGGTTAGGGTAGTTTAAAAGCCTGGTTTGGACCAGTATTCTGGGGATCAGTGTCCAAAATTCGACTTTTGCTGGTGACCGTTCATTTTGGTCTTTTCAGGTAAAGCGTATTTATCGACTTTGGTTTGGATTAGGCCCCTGTCTTGAGTTTTGAACATTGCATTTCTTTCTGGCTGCCTCAACAGTGGAGTCAGGCTTTGTGTTTTTTGTTTGTTTTTGCATTATCTTCATTTTAGTTAACTTAAAGGTGCTCTACTAAGCGATGTTGGGTGACGTCACTTCTTGTTGACGTTCAAAGTATTGTCAAACAAAATGGAGGCTTGCTCGACCCTCCCTCCTCCTCATCACGTGCTTCCTGAAACAGGCTTTTCCGATGTAAATTCGTGACTTTGCGCGTTCCTTCTCCTTTTCCCTCTTCTTTGTTCATCGGAACGTAGTCTCTTATCAAAATTCAAGAGAATATAATTCTAACATTAGTCGTTGTCTAGGACATCTCTCCTCTAGCTAACTTCCCTCTTCATGCTTCTCTCCTCCACTCCCCACACCCCCTTCTTGTGCACGTGCACTAACCCCCCACCCCCAAATCATTCTTGTCAGTTATTGGCTGGAACACTGTTTGTTATGTTTCATGGTCCAGGCTGGCCCAGTTTGTGGAGCCTGGGCTGTCTACAGAGACCGCGTTTTTTTTTATAGTGCGTGGTTCAAGGGACAGACAGCTAACGTTAGCAGATAGTGAGGAGATGTTTGCTGTATGTGACCAAAAAAAAATTCAGCCTAAAAAACGTGTGACATCGCTTAGAGCACCTTTAAAAATTTAAATTCTGTCATCATTTACTCACCCTCAAGTTGTTTCAAACCTGTATTCTTTCTTCTGCTCAACATAGGAAGATATTTTGAAAAATGTAGGTAACCCGGCAGTTGATGGACCCCATTGACCTCCATAGTAGGAAAAAAATACTATGGAAGTCAATGGGGTCCATCAACTGTAGCATGGTAAGCAATTCAGGGAAGAAGGAGGCGGGACCTGGCGAACGTTCAAACAAACTTTAATAGGAAACAAACACAAAATGAAAGTAACGGTAACCCCTCACGGACTGCCGCGCGCACACACATAAACAAAACATAACGTAAAAGTCCAGGCCCGGTTCACTTCACTGTGGTCACTCCTCCTTTAATGCTTCAGTAGCTCCTTCGTGAGATGAGGCCTGAGTGGCGCGCACTCGCCGAGGTGACGCTCGTTTGTAATCACACCTCACCGGCCTCGCGTCGTTCTCTCACGGGCCTTGGCCTCGTCCTGCTTGCCATACCGACATTCTTCAAAATATCTTCCTTTGTGTTCAGCAGAAGGAAGAAATAAATTCATAGAGGTTTGAAACAACTTGAGGGTGAGTAAATGATGATAGAATTTCTCTTCTTAAGTGAACTAAGTTATTCCTTTAGGGTGCAGTAGATCTTTGTAGATGACTGGCGGTCAGTTACATTTTTCTTGTTTTTGACAAAAAATATCCCTTCAATTTAGTCAATATTTTGTCATTTCCACAACAAAAATCAATGTAGTCTGTTTTAGTCTGACTAAAATTGCATCTTAATTTAGTATGCGAAAATAACATTGATCATGATCATTGGCATCATTTTGTGCAGAAGCAAGTTGTAGCCTAATATTAAGTTTATGTGTAAATATATAATCAATCTCATATCATGTAGGCTATAGTATGTGTTTGGGTAAGTTAACCCATTAACAAAGTGCTTCAGTTTACCGTTCTTTAATCACTGTTGCCTCAGCTCAAGCAGTTCAATCCCCTACATTATTGATAATCATTCATTCTAGATTTTTCTTCATCAAGAAACATTGTTAGTGCATTGTTAATATCCAGCGTTGTTTTTTTTTTTCTCATCTCATATATATTTTTCTTTTCATATCCGTTAACTCTTTATCAATGACAATTTCTGTCAGTAATTTAGCTGGTGAGATTAACACTGTTGCCTTCTATGAAGACTAGAAGATCAGTGGGTTCTGTTTTCCAGACACTGTTTGCTCATTACACCAAACTGAGCGCTTATATCTGTGCATTTCTGTCTAGGCCATCAGCACATGTCTCATTAACCATCATCTTTTATGCTTTCTTTCCCCCTCTCTCTCGTGCATGGCTCAGTGCTCAGACGGCCTCTCTGTGGGCTCATCACACTGTCCTGCATGAGATCATTATGAGACTGCAATAGTGGTTTCAAAAGGTGTCGAGTTCCCCAAAAATCACTGCGTTTGGCTTGCTCGCACGCCCTGCTCTCGTTATCAGTTTGATTGATTTGCCGTGTCGGTCGGGGAAACGCAGCCAAAGCAGTTGTGGGTCGGAGGATGGCTTGCGGAAAGTGCACGAAGGGTCAGGGTTTAGCCATGATTTCGGATTCTGTATTTCACTCTAGAGGCACATTTAGCGCATCGTGCTGTGTATAAACCAAAGGAACATTTTCATTAGAGTTATACGGTAACTGCATCTTAATGTGTGGTGAAATGCAGGGTTTCTTTGTACCACGGATCCTCTAGTTTATTGATGGCATATTTGGCCAGATTATAAGCCTCAGTTAAGCGTGACATTGGTCTGAAAAGCAATTTGCTTGGCTGCAATCCATTTTCAAATCCAGAATGAGACTATCTGGATCTGAAACAGTATTTATGTTAAGGATCAAGCTGATTAGAAAAGTCTGGTAATACGTGTAATTTTTTTTGCAATAATCCTCTGCGACTGTCATAATCAATTGCTTTCAAGTGTTTAAATTGCATGAACTGTTAGAATAACCACAGTTTATTCTTTCTTGATGATTAGCTTTTCTGACTAGTTGGCAATGCACCTGGGAAGTTCAAATTGGTCATAGTGCAGTTCCTTCATACTCAACCTAAACTCACAAGCTGTGTGTGGCCTTTCAGTGACATTATTACACCTCAGTCTCACTGATACAAAATTGTTCTTTTAACATGTTTTGGTTGGATGTAATAACTTTCAGCATCACTACAACTTTGTAATAACTTTAACATTACAAAATTATTCTACTGTGCAGTGTGCACCAACATGCAAAAATTTTACTTTTAGTACAACACCTTGTCACTGACTGGGGCAGTAACCTTAAAGGTACATCTTTGTGCCATTTGTACCCCCATGATTGCATATACACTCACCTAAAGGATTATTAGGAACACCAAACTAATACTGTGTTTGACCCCCTTTCGCCTTCAGAACTGCCTTAATTCTACGTGGCATTGATTCAACAAGGTGCTGAAAGCATTCTTTAGAAATGTTGGCCCATATTGATAGGATAGCATCTTGCAGTTGATGGAGATTTGTGGGATGCACATCCAGGGCACGAAGCTCCCGTTCCACCCATAGACTGTAAAAAAATATGGACGTAGTGTCCGTGACGTCACCCGTAGGTTTCTGAAGAGCATTTTTGAAGCCTAAAGTGGGCGGAGCCGGCCGTCGCCATCTTGGCCTTGCGTCACTCCCGGATAACAGAAAATAGGCAAACAGGCGGGGCGTGAGTGGAGCTGAGGAGCCTGGCCTGGCTATCTGAAATCACCTAGCTCGACGTGATCGAGTTAGCTGATGATGTAAAGCCAATTAAACGTTCCTATTTTTGCCCTTCGAAATATTATAATAGTTAAAAGACATGGCTACAAGTGAGACTGTGTATTACTTCGAGAGTGTTTGTGTGTGACAGTGATTTATGTGCATACATGTCCGTCACTCTTTCATGGTCCGTCAGCGCGGCATCGCTCAAGTTCGTAGAGAGCTTATTCAGTCCATTTTAAATTCTGATTTTGGCCGTCTCTCAAATGGGTTAAACCATAGATATATTGCCTTTGAAGTGCAAGTAAATGCGCTAGAAAATCCGCGCTCATTCATGTGCATTTATTGCATGGACGGAGAAAGCGCCGACGCCTGCAGGATTTCATCTGACGGTATATAAACATATTATAATCCATCTGTTCCGTGAGAGCAGAACGAACGAGTATTTATTGACGTTTTAAATTTGAAAACCCCAAAAAGCAACGAAATTGTCAGACATCCATTAGTGCAGGTTCGCGGAGGAAAACAACTGAAATACAGCGCTGGTTGTTCTCTCGAACGATAACGACGGAATCCAAATCGTGGGCTTTGTATCCAAGTATTAAATTGTATGAAATAATCCCGAAAAAAAGCACAAACACTGCAGAGATGGCAAGTTCAGCAGCAACATTTGCTGAGGTGAAGTGACGGCTAGTAACAGCAGACAAACGGCTAGCACTGACAGCGGCAATCCATCTGTCACTCAAGTGGCCACTGGCCACACCCTTAAATTTAAATATTAATCAACTAAACGGACGAGTTATAAAATAATTCACCCCCCTCACAGTTGTTATGAAGGGCAAAATTAGCTGTATAGACCAAAGCCACATAGAGATCCAGGCTGTAAACATATTTTTTTCTGCTGTAAAGTTGGTAATTTTAACATGAGGGAGATACAGATTTGACTCACTTCTGCAGCCAGGCCAAGCGGCCAGTCAATGAATTGCAGTTTAACTCACTTCCGTGTTGGTTTCAAGAGAGAGACGGGGAGGTTGCCGCTTGGTTCCACCACATCCCAAAGATGCTCTATTGGGTTGCGATCTGGTGACTGTGGGGGCCATTTTAGTACAGTGAACTCATTGTCATGTTCAAGAAACCAATTTGAAATGATTCGAGCTTTGTGACATGGTGCATTATCCTGCTGGAAGTAGCCATCAGAGGATGGGTACATGGTGGTCATAAAGGGATGGACATGGTCAGAAACAATGCTCAGGTAGGCCGTGGCATTTAAACGATGCCCAATTGGCACTAAGGGGCCTAAAGTGTGCCAAGAAAACATCCCCCACACTATTACACCACCACCACCAGCCTGCACAGTGGTAACAAGCAGGGCTTGACATTAACTTTTTTGCTCACTAGCCAATGTGGCTAGTGGTTTTCCAAGTTACTAGCCACACAGCATTTTTACTAGCCACATTTTTGTTGTTGTGAAATTACCTGATAAAAGTTGACTATGGTGTGCTAAAATTTACTTGAACTAGATTTACAACCCTTTTAAATGTAAAACCACTGTACACACCCAAATCAAGACTCCATAAATATATAACAATACAGGTCATTATCATTAGCTCTGATAAGGTTGTGTGTAAAGCTCCTTTTTTTTAAATAAAACCATGTATTATGTATTATATGTCGCCACATAGCTCCACCGGCATACGATGTAACACCAGCAGGGCAGCTAGCTGTCTCTTCGTTTCTGTGTTGTCGGTCACTAGCGCGCAAGCGCAAGGCAACACTGTGTGCATGTAATACTCATTAGGGCTGTCAAAATTGCTTAAAAATGACATTAGAATATTCCCTCAAAAAAACACATAGCCTATATTCTAACTATTCGAACATCTGGTTGCGCATTTTGTCAATACCAGGACAAATTAATACAAAGAGACATAACTACTTGTATAGGTTTATTTAAGTTTAAACATATTTGACAACGTATTACCTACACAAAAACAAGTAAATCACCTAATGGCCAAGACCGCAGACCTCACTCTCGCTCGCTCACTCACTCGCACTTGCAGGCACTCTCTCTCTCTCTCGCCCTCAGTTAGCGTTCACACCAAACGCGAATAGAGCGTCTGGCGCGAGTGATTAAAATTTCTAACTGCGCATAGTTATGCGCATAACGGTTTAAATGAACAACAACAACAAAGCAAATGTTGAGTGCTGATCAAGAGTTTTGTGCAAGCAATTTAAGGTCGCGACTCTTATATAGCAGGCTTCATTCAGTGATTGAAACAAATATTATTAACATTAATTGAAGGTTTACAGTATATTGAACCGACATTGAACGCTCCGAGCGAGCTGTGCTGTGGTAAACATGGAACTTTTCCTTGACATGAAACGGTAAATAATCAAACCAGTGGAAGCCTGCAGTGCATGAAACTGCTGTATCTAACCTACCTTATTCATGCAATATCTATTCAGTCAGTACAGTAGCCTACACTTTAGTAATGTTTCTGTTTAACGTTAACGCTTCTTCCTGTTAGCTGTCCCTGACCCTTCAGGCAGCGCGCCCACTCGCAAAGCAGACAGCCGCGCCTCTGCTACCGCGGGCATTTTTCCACATTCGAATATTCATTTTCACCTTCGAAATTCTGTTTTTTAAAACTATTAGAATATATATTCGAATTTAGAATATTCGTTGACAGCCCTAATACTCATGGGAGTTGTAGTATCGTAGTGTCACACTTATTTCAGATGCCTTTTGAAAAGACTACAATTATTCAACCCGCCAAAGTGGCTAGTTGGAGTGACTATGTTACCCGCCACGAGCAAAATCCACCCGCATTTGGCGGGTTGGCGGGTGTTAATGTCAAGCCCTGGTAACAAGGCATGATGGATCCATGTTCTCATTCTGTTTATGCCAAATTCTGACTCTACCATCTGAATGTCTCAACAGAAATCGAGACTCATCAGACCAGGCAACATTTTTCCAGTCTTCAACTGTCCAATTTTGGTGAGCTCGTGCAAATTGTAGCCTCTTTTTCCTATTTGTAGTGGAGATGAGTGGTAGCCCATCCGCCTCAAGGTTGTGTGTGTTGTGGCTTCACAAATGCTTTGCTGCATACCTCGGATGTAACGAGTGGTTATTTCAGTCAAAGTTGCTCTTCTATCAGCTTGAATCAGTCGGCCCATTCTCCTCTGACCTCTAGCATCAACAAGGCATTTTCGCCCACAGGACTGCCGCATACTGGATGTTTTTCCCTTTTCACACCATTCTTTGTAAACCCTAGAAATGGTTGTGTGTGAAAATCCCAGTAACTGAGCAGATTGTGAAATACTCAGACCAGCCCGTCTGGCACCAACAACCATGCCACGCTCAAAATTGCTTAAATCACCTTTCTTTCCCATTCTGACATTCAGTTTGGAGTTCAGGAGATTGTCTTGACCAGGACCACACCCCTAAATGCATTGAAGCAACTGCCATGTGATTGGTTGATTAGATAATTGCATTAATGAGAAATTGAACAGGTGTTCCTAATAATCCTTTAGGTGAGTGTAAGTCCCTTAACACAATCTCATAGCAATTCCTATCTATTTTACGTTTCGGCAATTTGGTGGATAATTCGTATAAATTCGTGCAATCTCATTTGTGTATTTCCGTATAATTGTAACTATTGTGAGGAACATACAAATAAGAATCTTGAAATCACAGAATCACAAAATGAATTATAAGTCATTATTTTAATATATCAACGCTCCCAGTTTCTGTTAAACTGTCATAATTCATTTAAACTGTCATAATTACAGCAGAGGAAATATCTTAGCCAACATGGGGGGGCCGTCTTGGACAATATCAAGTCAAAACCACAGCCTTAGCAGCAGTGCTGGGTTTAATTAATTACTAAGTAGTATAATTAGTGTAATTTAATTACTTTTCCCTTGAAAAAGTAAAGTAAGGGATTGCTCTTAATTTTTCTGTAATTTAATAAGTTACTTCTGATATAAGTGCATTAAATACTGTTTAGACTATAGAACAATTCTATATAAACCAGTGGATTTAACGTCAACATTTTATGTTAAAATGTTTGTTTTTAATGTAACCTCTCTGTAAATACACTGGTCAGTTCAAGAATAATTTATGCAATTGAATATTGATTATTTGAAAGAATCAAACGTGCAGTTTTGTGTCTCCATCAACTGGCCGAGGTTGATATGGGATTTAGAAAGTAATTAGTTATAAGAAATGCAATACTTTATGTATTAGTAATAGTACAGTAATCTAATTACACTGTTAAAGATGTAATTGGTAGCTAGTAATTAATTACTTTTTAGAGTATCTAAACCAACACTTGGCATTAAAGGGTTAGGTCACCCACAAATGAAAATTCTGTCAGTAATTACTCACCCTCATGTTGTTCCAACCACGGAAGACGTTCGTTCATCTTCGGAACACAAATTAAGATATTTTTGATTAAATCTGAGAGCTGTCTCACTCCTCCATCCATAGGCTTCTAAGGGAATGAAACTTGCTGGCGCAAAAAAGTTATTAAAGAGATCGTTAATATAGTCCAAGTGACTCCAGTGGCTCAATCTTAAATTTATAAAGCGACGAGAATACTTTTTGTGCGCAAAAAAACCCTAAAATAACGACTTTATTCCACTATTCATTTCCTTCTCTCTGGGCCTCGAGTTAGTTCACGTAGTGTTTTTGCGCAGCGCGTCTGTGTTGCACGTCACCACGTAGGCTCACTATTGGCTGACGCTTGTCATGTGTGTGATGCGTGAGACGTACAACACAGACGCGCTACGCTTAAACACTACGTGAAAAGACTCGAGGCCCAGAGAGAAGGAAATGAATAGTGGAATAAAGTCGTTATTTTAGGTTTTTTTGCGCACAAAAAGTATTCTCGTCGCTTTATAAATTTAAGATTGAGCCACTGGAGTCACTTGGACTATATTAACGATCTCTTTAATAACTTTTTTGCGCCAGCAAGTTTCATTCCCTTAGAAGCCTATGGAGGAGTGAGACAGCTCTCAGATTTAATAAAAAATATCTTAATTTGTGTTCCGAAGATGAACTAAGGTCTTACAGGGTTGGAACAACATGAGGGTGAGTCATTACTGACAGAATTTTCATTTTTGGGTGAACTAGTTGAGAAACTTAAGCAGATAAAAGATGATCAAAATGAATAAGAACATTCAGAGAGCTATTTTAAACTGGCATGTACTGAATGAAGAAGCTCACTGTCTGGTCCCTGATTTCAATTTTTAAAACAAACATTTGAATTCCAAATTTTCTGCTCTGGACAGATGGCCATCCTGGCTGTAAGATCCGTTGCACACAATTTACACTTGGCTGGGCTTTCCACGCTCTCAGATCAGTTTCCAATCTCTACATTTGACAGAGCTCTGACATCCAGAAACCCAATTCTGCTTTCATCTCTTTCCTCACCTTTTGTTTTCCAGACAAACGGGCAACAGCGCTTTCCCCATCAATAAAAATGAAATTAATAACGCTGTCTAAATTCCATAATGCAAATATCTACCGCATGAATTCTGACGTGACCATGACCGTGGTCTTCTGCCCTTCGCGTATTGATTTAGTGGTGATGGAAAATAAAAGGCCCTATGTTGAAAGGAAAAAGGGTCCTTTGCTCTCAAAGTCAGTTTTTAGCACAAAGCTAAGTGGGCACATGGGAGGCCAGAGTATGAATTAGTGGCTTCATTCATCTTTAGCAGATCTGTGGTTTTCAGTGTGCTCCCATATGACATCCCGTTGGCCTGGGTCCGCTCAGTGGGATTCCTGTAGCATTCTGTCATTCACTCCACATGTACATGCACACATAAAGACTACCAGATTGACTACTACAGTATAGAGCGCTGTAGCCACAGGCTTCTATAATAAACTAATCACATTGTATCAACACTCGCAGGGTGTAAGTTTTCCTCAAGCAGAAGAGGCAATGCCATGGAAAAACCGCATGTTTCTTTGAGACAGTCCCTTTTCTGTGTTCCCGAGGAATGAACGGAAAGAGGATGAAAACAATCTGGTGGTCCTACGGGTCATATGATTGGCACACGCAGTAACAGACTCTCTGTTTTGTGTAAATAATCTTGCCTTGTGAAATAATTGTAGTATTTATTTCTCTTTGACTGTCTGATCTGGTGCACTTGGACACGTCGATGAGTTGAAGGCACAGAATTGCCTGAAATTTCATGGATGGATGTTGCAATAGCCAGTCTCTGTTCCTCTGTTGGAATATAATGTGGAACCCATCAAATTGTGTAATACTGGTGGACTTAAAAGTAGCAGTAAATCACTACTATGTTTTTACTTGTCTGTCCCAGGTTGTAGATAACCTGTCGGTTTTACATACCGCCCCTAACAGGCCAGTCTGATTTTACTGCTTCACTTGTTAATGCGCAAACTATGATTTGTTGGCTCATTGAAATTTTTTTACACTGTACGGTACAAGAAATAGAGCTAATGATTAATGCTTTTCTGAGCGTGTAGTGAGTGCCAGTAATTCTTTCTTACACTTCTGGCTTTAAAAGTGCAAAAGCAGCCTTGCTTTGAGATGCTTTCGACTACACTGCTGGAGGTCTCAAGTCTGATTTCACCTTTGGCAAAGTTCAGTGCTAAAATGTTTACATTTGGCCAATCAAGCTCTAGACAGTAGCGCCTACACTAGAGTGAGGTCATACGTGCTCTGAGCTCACAGTCCTGCCACCAGCGGCTTTATTATAAGGCTACAGCACATAACAGACCAGGTGGGCCATCATATCCCTCCTTCACATCCCAGCAGCCCTTTCTACACCTGATATTACCATTTCAAGTGTCTCCTGTCAGCAGAAAGTCTCTAACTACGTCATTATATGTGTGTAGCCTTATTATGTTAGTGTAATGCTGCATTTTAAAAGTAAAATAAAATAACAAAAGTCAGTGCACTATTGCTTTCAAATGTACTCAATTTTAGTCATATATTAACTTAAAGGATTAGTTCACCCCAAAATGAAAATTTCCTAATAATTTACTCACCCCAATGCCATCCAAGATATCCATGTCTTTCTTTCCTCAGTGGGAGAGAAATGATGTTTTTTGAGGAAAACATTTCTGGATTTTTCTTCTAACAATGGACTTCATTGGTTACCATCGTTTTTAAGTCCAAATCAATGCAGTTTCAAAAGTCTTTGAAGTGTTTAAACGGGCTGTACGCGATCACAGCTGAAGAAGAGGTTGTTATCTAGCGAAACGATAGGTCATTTTCCCAAAAAAAAGATCATTTATAGACTTTTTACCTTCAATAGTTCGGATTGAGCTGATCAACAAACGGACAGGGAACTACGTCATCACGTTGAAAGGTCGCGCCGGCAATACTATTTGAACTACTATTCATCAGAATGTTATTCATATACTATTCATATTCATATTCACTGAATACTATTACTCTATATATATATATATATATATATATATATATATATATAATAGCAAACAATACTATTTGAACTATCCTCCTACGTACGGTCGCATTGTAAACAGTGGGGTGGTACTTCTGCCGGCGCCGGCGTGACCTTTCAACGTGATGACGTAGTTCCCTGTCCGTGGGGATGCATTGATAGGATTTTTTGGGCCGATAATGAATTTAACAAACAATTATTGGCCGCTTCCGATACTGATATTTGTCACTTGTTCTCTTATTTGAACTTTTGTCATTAAAATAGATAGTTTTTTTTTTGATCCATGTTTTAAATTAGCAAAGTTAAAAAATGCATACATTAAGTTATACTTGCTAGTTTATTGCTGCATCATCAAATCATTTCTAATGAACGGATTGGATTCATTTTACATTTAGCAGGCCAACATAAATACAACAGAACAAAGATACATATGAAATAAACAGTGCTTTTTCTGTAAGTTTTAACAGTAGTTTTTTTAGGTACAGAAATAAAGTAAACAACTGTAGAATAACACTGCATATTCTTCACTGTATAAATTAAATGCATTTTAATCCTTATTAAAGTTACGAAAGTTATTTAGTCAAGAGTAGTGAGCGAATAATAATATTATATTATTATTTTTGTCTTTTGTTGTTTGACTAACATTAAAATGCAGACAGCAGCACAGCATATTAGGCTGCTGTCACTTTAAGAGCTGCAAGCATCCAATATTAAAAGGGCGTTTTATTTCTCAGCTGTTTACATTAATTTAAGACATTTTGTTTTAGCAAGTATTTAATTATTTTGCCCAGAAAAAAACGTTTGATTATGCAACAGACATTATACAGCTCAGTGCCTTTACGCAGTTAATTAATAAACCATCAGTTTGTTATATCTGCCTTTTTTCATGCTATAGCCGATATGCGATGGTTGTAAATTGATTTAAAAGAAACGGCCGATACATTGGTGCAGCTCTAAAAAAAAAAGTCATCCTGCGTCCCCCTTAAAAGTTAAGGGGTAAATATTATCGGTTCGCTTTTTTGGGGGGTATTTTTGTTGTTGCTTGTGCTGACTTATTTAATTTCAGATACCCTGTTAAATGTCAGCCCAATACTTTAATCAAAAGTCTGCACCTCTCAGATTCTTCAATCTCAAATGTCAAAATCAAAGCCTCCAGATTCTAGAATAGCAGTAAAAGAGCTCCTTAAACGATGGCTAGTGCGCTCCAAAAAGGAAAACGTTTTTATAGGTCCAGTAGTTTGTCTAATCTTCAGGCCTGGATTAAGCCGTCTGTTACGGAGGAGACCTCATAGGACCTTTGATGGTTAGCAATTGTTTGACTGGAAAGTGGAGTGTTTCAGTGAACTACAGTGGACGTCAGAGGATCTAGAGAGACATATATTACCATCATAGAGCGATTCCCAGGCACATCTCTCAGTTTTATTGTCTTTTTATTGCTTTGGAGAGACGACAGAGAGCAAGAGCCCTATTTGTAATGTGATGTGCATGTGCACAAAGATTCAATGTTGATTCAATTATGTTGGCCAATCAATCATTTTCCAGGAGCAAAACAATGAAGGAAGCAGAAAAGTTGCAGTCTGGCGCGACTTTCCTTTTTTCCCCCCGCAGAACTAACCTCTTTTGTTTGATGACTGAATGTGTAATTGAAAAAATTGTTTTGCTGTCAGAAGATGATAAGGGATAAGACCTCTATCAAACTCTAGCTCTTGTCTTTGGATCTGTTATGCTGCTGACACCCTGTGTGTTCAATTTCCCCTTGCTTAATGAATATTGCACTCTCTTAATGTGTTGTAAAGTGACTCCTGCTCACCACAAGTCTCCCGCCATGGAGTTTAAATCCAAAAATCAGGGTTATATCAAAAATACAAACACACAAAGACATGTTTAGAAATGAGTGAGTTAGGGTGCAAATCAGCGTATGGAGGGCCCGGGGCCTGCCTGTGGAAAGTGTCTGTCAGTGTTCGGATTTATGAAGCTGTCATAGCGCTCTTGTATGAGTTCTGTCCCAAAATACCCATTGGCAAAGTGATGCCACATTGCCTGCCAAGTTTACATGTGTAATTGTGGATTCCCTAAGAGAAAATATGTCACGTTAAGGGTAAGTGTGTGTGTGAGTACAACAATTATTAAACCTGTCATTTGGCCGTAGGCACAAGGACTCAGGTAATCACAGCCATATGCTGATATTCAGACCAACAGCACAATTGCAAGTGTATTTCTTTTATACAACAATATTGAGTAACTTACATTTTAAACACGATCTCCTGTTGATTGATTTTTGATCCGCCCACAAAAAAAATATTTCTGAACGAAGCCCAAGCAGAATTAACTGCTACCAGTCTCAAGCAACACTGAGTATTGGTGTTTTGTTGATGAATTGGTGTTTTTGAATGAATTGTTTGAGTGAATAATTCAATGACTCACTCATAAAAGCACTAATGGTGCGTTCACACCGGACGCGTTTAGCGCGTCAGGCGCGAGTCATTTCAATGTTAAGTCAATGCAAAGACGCGTTACGCGCGTAAAAAATTCCTGCGGCGAGAATGAGGCGTTTAGCGCGGCGCGGTAGACGCGAATTCGCCTCATTCGCGCGTCAAGTTCGCGCGAATGACGCGAATTGAGCGTCTGGCGCGTTAAGCGCGAATGATTTTATTAGTGCTATTTGTGCATTCACGCGTTTGACGCGAATTCGCGTCTGCCGCCCGAGTTGAAAAATCTGAACTTCTGCGTCAATTCGCGCCGCGTTAACCAATCAGGAGCCTGCTTGCATGCTGCTGTCACGTGGTGAAGTGACAGTTTATAATGTTATTTTATGTTTGGCCTCAATAAATTATTTTGTAATATGACTAAAAATGCACAATAAAGCAAATAAAAACATAAAACTCGATTTCAATATATGAGAGATACTCATTTTGTATTGAATGCTATTTATTCCATATCTATTCTAGATTATATGAAACATTATTAATCTAATGTAAAGACAACAAACACAATTTAGTGTATAAAAAAAAAAATCACAGGACAGGTTTCATTTTTGAAGGCTGCAGCTCCATTTATTATCAAAACAAAAATAAATCACAGATTAGGTGCGGGCGAGGGTGAACCTCGCGCCGGGCTGTACAGCGCGGGCTCGTCAGGCAGCGACCACCACTCGAGGCCGAGGCTTATACGGCCTACGCTTTCCTCGTCAGCGTCCTCACCGTTAGGTCCACCAAACCTACCTCCTGGAGCAAATTGTGAAACCCCTGAAACCCTCCGGAGGGTTTGGTGGACCCGAGAACAGCGACGATGTCCACTACGCTGCTGTTTCTGCTCTCCAGAGCATATACGAGCGGTGACTCTCTCGATTAATGCTAATGCTAATGCTCGATAAACATCTAAAAAAAGATGGCCGCCAACAGGTTTCGAAACTTTCGCCTCTGACGCGCGTAAATTTCGATTCAAACTTTTGATTTTACGCGCGTCAATTTCGCTCTTGACACGCGAATGCACACAAAGTGGTCAAGCGTATAACTAGACGCGGCAGGCGCGAATTTTGACGCATTTTCGCGTCCGGTGTGAACGCACAGTCAGGCTGCATCCAAAATCACAACACTGCCATTCACAAATCCTCTCCCATTACCTTATGGGATAGTAAATTGGATGTGCATTTCAGAATGGATTTAGAGTAAGTTATCTGTTTTTCTGCCTATGTCGTTGGGAAGTTGGCGTATTCAGATTCTGTCATCGTCTTGTTTCTATCCTGAATGAATCTGCATTTTTGTTTCAAGGCAGTAAATAGTTTCAAAATCAGTGTTTTTGAACAAATCAGTTGAGTAAAAATATTCAATGAATCACTCATAAAGATGTACCTTGTACCTTGAAGATGTCCCCCTTAAGAACAATGTGGATTTACTTTTAAATTGTGCCATTTAGATATAAGTTTGGATGTGCAGGATGATGATGCATTTACAAATGTGTTATTAAAGGAAATACATTGAAACATTTGCTAATTTAGCTGTTATAGCACAAAATGTAAAATATTAAAAGAGGGGTAAGATAAAATCTTGCCACAGGGGTTCTTTTACCCTAACCTAGCCTATTGTTTCTGATTGAATCAGTGTTTTGAACAAATCAGTTAAATGAATGATTCAATGACACACTCATTGTCACCACTATGTAACCAGCATTGAAAAGTGATAAACAGTGAAAATCCCTGTGCTGTTGGACTGTTATATCAATATACTATTAGCTGACTCCCATTTTACCCTACTATACAATTCCCTACTATGGTTACGATTCGGATAAGGTGTGAGAGGAACTGAGACTGAAGCATTCACTGCTGATATATTACAGACACAGAGATGTTGAACTAACAGCAGGCAGGAAAGAAAAAGGGAGACACTGAGCAAAGTGAGTTGAGGTTTTGTGTTACAGATGGTTATTTGTAAATCATAAGCCCCATTCAGAGGTCAATTTTAAAACACTGCGACTCTAGGCGGATGGAAACTTTTGTCTGTAATTTTTCATCATGATGTGATGCGCTAATATGTGTTACTGTCAGTTTAGTTGTAAATATTGTCTGCCTGAAAACATTTGGCAAGCGGACATAGGCATCTAATATGATTTCTGTGTATTTATCATTGTATAGTCTAGAATACATCAGAAAACGTACCCAGAGACCAATATTTTGAGTTGGAGTCTAGACGGTTTGTTTATTGACAACAGTAGGTTTATCCAAAGTGGAGTCGTCGCTGTTACCTTTAAATTTTTTAAGTGCTTTCTTTTGACTCCATGCCACACACACACACACACACGCACGCAGAACACTTAATCAGCAGCAGTGTATTGGAGAATATGAACGGCTCAAGCGCGTGAGGACGTTGCTTTCTTTCTCTAGCTGTCCCTGTCAGCCAAACCGCATTCCAGCTGCAGCTGCCATCCCTTCCATCTGCTCTACTGACGCGGTTCCACTTCGCTGTACTGAGGAATTTATTTAACTTTCGGTTTAGAAATATTAGACAGAGAAACATGGGCCCTGAGGTTTCGCCCCCCTCCCCTCTCTGTCTTTTATGTTTGATCTTGTCATTATGTGCCATGTGGTTCAAGCTCCTTTGTAATATATTTCTGCTGTCATAACCACTCGTGGCATGGCACTTCTGACCTGGCAACGGCTGATTCGGTTCAGAAATGAAAGTCGGTTATTCTAAACAAAACACAGGGCTATAGCAGCGAATACACTTGATTTGATGAAAAGGAGAAGTATAGACAGAAGAGGACACTAGTGAAAGTCAGATTGTTTCTCTTTGTCCTGCTTCATAGCGAACAGTGGAACAGAATGTAAAGTCAAAATGAGAGTAAAATAAATTAATCATCTAGTCATTTTTCTCAAATGTTTGTCACATTTACCACCACAACCCAATCAATAAGGCTCAAGTAGCCCTTCACTGACAGCCAGAAATATTCCTTTATACTGGATAACATTTAGCATTATCATTAATACTACTACTGCTACTACTACTACTACTACTACTACTAATTATTATTATTAATATTATTTTATAATTAATTTAGTTAATAAAAACTCAGTTTAGCAGCAAACTAATATCTATAAAAAATATATAAAAAAAAAAAAAAAAAGTGTTGCTATTTTCCAACATTAGGATAATTTAAAGTTTACAAAGTATTTATTTTCTATTTTAGAGTTTGTATCTGTATCAAATAACATGTAAAAGGTATGGATTTTTTCCTAGAGGCCATGGACTTTTCATGCCATGCTGACATGTTACTAATTGATAAAAATCAATATTTGATCACTTGAATTGCAAGGACAAACTTTAAATTTTTTCCTCAGAAATGAATCTCTATCAATAAATGACCTTTTTCAGGAACTAAAAGAACTGGTTATCTGGTTTTTTTTTTCTGTTAATTCTTTTAACAAAGAAAATCTTTTTCTTATGACATGGCTCAGTTTTAAAGTCATAATCTTCTCCTTTCTGGGGCAAAACACATTCAGTGCGAGTTGAAATTCCAGCATTGTCTCTGATTAATCTCTTTTCCATAAAACAACTCTGTTATATGTCTTACCAGAGCGCTACACAAAGCAGCATATTGTGCATAACGCCTTTTAAAACCACTGATTTTCTCTGTTGATGTTTCTGGTGGTTTCTTGGAGGTTCACTGAATTAAAGACAGGAAATGTTTTAAGCACCTCAGGTTAGCGCACTGAAGTACGGCTACAGAAACACGCTTGCCTCCGTGCTGCTCTGAAGAGTAAAGTGTAATAATAAAATAAGATTAACAAAAACTACAGGAAAACAAGGCCGACTTGCACCTTCTGCTCTGAAATTAACACAAATACAATTTTCTAAATCCATTAGGAAACATTAGGGATGGGACTTTTTGTCGACAAAACGACCGACATTCGACACATGCTCCACTCGACAAAAAAAATAGAGTGTCGACATGTCGAGGGGGCGGGGCTTGTGGGATTTCCAAATTGCATTTTTTTTTTTTTTTGGCTTTTAATTTATTACATTTCCTATTCAAATACACATCATAAAGTGGCACTTTTCCCATAATGAAATAAAACATTTTAAATAAAACAATCAATTTGTTCTAAATGGAATCGCCACTTGACCGTTGACCCCACTTCTCCCGGAAAGACGCGCGCGCGCACTCGTAGACCAGAGCAAGATAGCGAAAGCAGTACGCCATCAAAGCGCTGTGTGCTCGGGTTTTGGAAGTCAATGTCACCAAAGAAGTGTGTTTTTGTATGCCAGGGCAAGACAACCCTGCACAGATTCCCAAAGAACCCAGCGTTAAGTGGACCAGTGGATGGAGTTTGTTTTTTCAGAGCATCAACGGAGCTGTGTAAGACTGTTTGTTCCCTGCATTTTGACAATGATTGTTTTATAAACAAAGCCCAGATCGACGGATTTGCAGATCGTCTAATGCGGATCGAGCAGTCACAATGATAAAGGTTCGCGATCGCATTCGGTGAGTAAACTGCTTAAAAAAATGTCTCTGTGTGTTGTTAGCTCGGTTAGCACAGCTATAGCACACGGCCCGCCTCCAGACGCTCGTTTTTTTGCGGAAAGACTCGGGACAGCCTATCTGTCTTTTATAAATATAATAAAATTAAAGACTCTTTGGAGATATGAATGAAGGATGCAATACTACTCTATAGGTACTCAAGATTAACAGGAGATTGAGTGAAAATGAGCATATCACCCCCCCCCCCCCCCCCCCTTTAAAAAAAAAGAAAAGAAAGGCCGACAATCCGACAAAAAGTCGACACATGGTCCTCGACAGTCGATTTCCCAAATCCCGTGTCGTTCCCATCCCTAGGAAACATAACGTATGGGACTTTGAACTTGTTGGGCCCTATTTTAACGATCTAAGCGCATGGTCTAAAGCGCAGGACACAAATCCACTTTTGCTAGTTTAACGACGGGAAAAATGGTCTAAAAGGGTTGTCCCCAACTTGTCCCTTTCTCTTAATGAGTAATGGGTGTGTTTTGGGCGTAACGTGAAATAAACCAACCAGAGACTCATCTCCCATTCCCTTTAAAAGCCAGTTGCGCTCGCGCCTGGGCGGATTGCTATTTACATGTGCAAACGGAAAGACTGAACGCGTCTCCAGAGCGCAAACGGATCTGCCCGTGCGCGAGGTTAAAGCGAGCAAGCAGAACATCTATGGGACAAGCCGGATGCCACCATATATTTATGTACACGATATTAATATTTTACAATGTAATCCTTTTATTTGTAATATTTGGTTAGTTTGTGTGCTGCGCGTCCTTGTGTGTGTAATAAGCAGAGTGTAGGCTACGTGCATTGTGGACTCGCCTATAGGCGCACATTTCTAACGCGCTCTTTAAATAACAAACAAACAAAAACAAAAAAACATGGTGCAGGGCGTGAAAATGATAACTGCGTCGGGCTGAAACTAGCAAAAACACTTGCGTCGCGCTTGCCGCTGCATTGCGCCGGGTGTATGATAGGGCCTGTTATCTGTGACTCAGATTATTTTTACACCATTTATGCACATAAAAGTTATTAAAGAAATTTTAGAACATTAAATACCTGAAGTCTAAGAAAAAAAAATCTCTTCTGCTTTTGAAAAATTATTCTGGAAATCCTATTTGTAAGGTTTGTAATTTATTTTTTATTTTTTTAAGAAGTCTCTAATGCTCACCAAGGCTGCGGTTATTTGATCAAAAATACAGTAAAAACAGTAATATTGTGAAACTGTTTTCCTCATTTGTAAGTCACTTTGGATAAAACGTCTAAATGGTTAAATGTAAATATTATTCCAATTTAAAATAACTGTTTTCTATTTGAATATATTGTTTAAATGTAATTTATTCCTGTGATGTATTCCTGGATTTTCAGCATCATTACTCCAGTCTTCAGTGTCACATGATCCTTCAGAAATCATTAATATGCTAATTTGCTGCTCAAGAAACATGCCTTATTATCAATGTTGAAAACAGTTGTGCTGCTTAATATTTTTGTGGAAACCGTGATATATACTGTAAATACTTTTGTTTTCAGAATTCTTTGATTAATAGAAAGTTCAAAAGAACAGCAATTAATGAAATACAGTAGAAATAATTTGCAACATAAGAGTATTTAGTCACTTTTGATCAATTTAATGCATCTTTCCTGAATAAAAGTATTAATTCCTTTAATAAAATTCCTACTAACTACAAACTTTGTTTTGAGAATTATTGTTATATTATACTATTTTCATTGTTATATGTAATATACATAACAAAATATGTAATGTCACATAAACCTAATACATTTATAATCATTATGGGGTTTAAATAGGGTCTGACCCAGTGGCTAATCAGGGCTCAGATTCTGAACTATAATGTACCCAGCACATGTCCACACAGGCAATTGATAATTAATGAACCAACCATTTAAGGCAAGGTAACTAATTATTCCAAAATGGGACATGGGTCAAATTTCTTCATCTGTAATGCTTTAATGCACTTTTCCCCGTTCAGATAATTTTGGAAATTCTTTGTGCTCAGGTTGTGTGCGTGTGTGTGTAGTTCTTGACAGTATCTTGGACCCTGTGTCTGATGAGAAGGGTGGAGAGATGTCTGGAGTGTGTCACAAGGCTGGCCAGCCCAGCATCTCAACCTGTTCAGCTAGATAATGGGTGAGATCCACAAAACCTGCTCAAACATTTCAACAAATGGCCTCGATGGAAATTTCTGCTCAGACTGCTGCTCTTTGCCAGTCTGCTTAGAGAGAAACAGGAGAAGAGAGAAGAGACAAGAGTAGGAGAGAGAGAACTGAAGAGAGACAAGGGATTTATTGTAATTTTAGCTCTTATTATTATGTTGTTGTTTTTTAATTAATATTTGTTTATTTAATTACAATACACATTAATAATACATAAAATGTGCCAGATTTAGCCAAATTGACTAATTTTCATCAGTAGTCCCTTGGCAGGTTGATGTTAAAGAAGAAACAAACAAAATTTTAATTCCTCCCTCATTTTTTTTCTGTCCATCAGCATCCCATTATATTTTTAATATATATTATAACAATACTTCAGTAACGTTTTACATCCTTGTCTCTCTCTCTCTCTCTCTCTCTCTCTGCATTACTGGCATGTTAAACCATACTCCACATTATTTTTTGACCCAGGCCAAGATGCATGCTACCAATAAACATGTAAGAGGGATACTGGAGAAAGATGAGGAGTAGATGAGCGAGATAAATCAGGACAGAAATTAGAGTCAGGAAATCTTGGTCGCTGTGTGTTGGTTTTTATTCATGTTTCATTCATTGTTTTGATATTCTTTCTCTTCTGTTGATGTTATTTTGTAAGTCTTTTCAAACTGTTCATTGGCAGCCGGGTTAGAATTAGTGTGTGGGCACTGTGCGGCCACAAAAACTATTTGAACACGAAATTCACACTTTTTGTATTAAGATGCATGAATGTCTGCATTGTAGTGTGTACCATATAAAACAAAACATTGAGCTGAATGGCATTTTCTTTTAATGCAAAATATCCTGCAAAAAGATGATTAGATTTCAGATTATACAACAAATTTCATACTACAGATAGACTTCATGCATCCTTTAAACACGAGCATGACAACAGCTGCTTGAAAAAGTCATTGCAGATGACACTTGGTTTTGATCATTTGTGTCTAAAGCAATGACATTCCGACTTTTTGTTGACTCAAGTGTCCAAATAGGTTTTGGGATCACTGCATATATGTGTTTGTGAGTATATTTGGATAGACGCTGTCGCTGAGCAAATGCAGGAAGTAGGCTTTCTGATGCTGTTGTCAGGGTTCATGGATCAACTCTAGAATATGTAAATGAAATGCACATTAATGCTTCAGTTCAGAGGCTAAACTTACGATTTGTTTAGCTAAATGCGCAGCTTCATGAGTCTTTGTGCTGTACACAGTCAATACCACAGTGAGCACAATGTGGCCATTCCCAACATTTGTTCAGGATTAAACCCTTAAGGAAAGACAAGATCACAGAGAACTCCATTCTCATCATCCATTTCCAGCTCTGTTTGTGCTGTGCGGTGTCTTTGTATTTACTGGGCTGAAACCAGCGTGAAGGCAAACAAGGTCTCTGCCTCTGGCAAAGTTAACAGGACAGCTTTCATAAAGATGCAGAGGGTAAAAAAGAAAAGAGAAGCTTGTCATCTGAACTCAGGTCAAACCGCAGAGACAAATGAGTGAAATTTCATTTGTCTGCCTCAATGCTGTGTGAATTATTCATCGTAAGTTGGCCCTAAAACATTTCTGTTTGAAATTTATTCATTTTAAACTCAAGAAAAACTCATATTTATTCATAAAGTAACTGAAGTTAAAATGCAAATGGATACCCTGTGTTTAAATGTTAGCAATTAAATCTTTGATCAGGAAAGATTTTAGAGGTTTGTGCAGAACTACAAACTGTAATGATGAAACGCCAAGCAACATCATATCATCAAAAAAAAGTTTTATTTAATGTTCCGTTGAAGTAAACAAGGTTCCTGGCGTAAAACTGAACATTAAAAGAAAATCAGAGAATAAATGAGATATTATGCATTCCTTCATTGGACAAACATCCAGTCTCTAAAATAATAAAAAAAAGAAAGAATATAACTTAACAATAAAAAAATCAGACTATTATTACAAGTTTTTTACAGTCTTTAATCATTTCAAATGTTCTAAAGTGTGCACAAAATAACTTTTTGTCTGTCAGCATCCTTTTGAGCAGAGTGTGCAAGGGGAAAAAAAACTGAATCGGTTAAACTCAGGTTGATGCTTTCTCTTCTCTTTATTCACTGCAAAGGCCAAAAGAGATTCACGTGTGATTTGAATTGATTAGAGGAACAAATGAAAGGAAAATGAGATTTCAAAAGCAGATTATACATTTTCCCATTTTGCTTGAAAATGTACTAAAAATATGCTACACTACTCTGTAGAGCAGGAAAACAGGACATGGTCTGTATGAATTATAGTCTAAGTGGGTGTTTGTGAAAATTATTTTGTGGGGGTGGGGGGGTAGTCAGAATAGTGCATGCAGCTTTTTGAATAAGTTTCTTTGGCCTGTCTCACCACAAGCAGGTGGAGGACTTTCCTCAAAAAAACAAATAAACATAAGATAAAGAACATAAGCAAGTGTTACTGCGCTCACTTCAAAAGTGGCATTTTAATTCTCTAAATTGTGTACTTGGCATCCATAACTCCAATGTAAATAACATTAGCAGTTTCTTTCCATTCAGTCAATACAAGGCTAACACAACTTGGTTTCACCAAAGGCAAAAATCACTAACAAAAAGAGTAAAAACCGCAGGACAAACATGGAGATTGCAAAAAAAGTTTGAAGATGTGGTAATACTGCTATGGTTTGTGTGGAAGTGTCTCTCGTACTTCTTGTAAACAGCGATTTGTGAGTAATTCTAACCAGCTGAGAGAGAAAGGGGGGTGAAACACGACTGGCCAAATCATTTACTCCTTCCACTGGAGTACCTTGTTCTGAGCAGAAACGTGAGAAGGCAACACGTTCGGTTTAGCACTGATAATGGATTCATAAATATCCCTTTGGGTCACAGTCCTCGTCTCAAACAGATACAGATGAAACCTTGAAGTCTGGCTCTCTCTCTTTCTTATTGTGTCTGAGAAATGAGCATAACTGAGTTTATGAGAGGAAGCAGAGGCCGTAAGGAAGATCTAAAGTTTGATGCGGACCGACTGAACTTATCTCTTGACTCACGGCTATCGTTGGCAGGTGACAGTTGCAGTTTTCAATTTTAGAGACAAAACAATGTCGTAGTCACAGCCACATGAGATGTCAAGACAAAACATGCAGAAATGGCCTTAGGCTCATGTGCATGTCTTTGTGACTTGTGCTGATTTCATTTTAAGGTCAGACTTGTCGGCTGTGAGAAGCAGAGAGAAGAGTGCGCTTCACACTCCTCCTGTCATTTCAACCGTTTATTTCATTCAGAGAGGACATGAACTGTACATTCTCACTAATCTCTCCTTTGAGATGCATGAAGGCACTTTGGTGCGATACAATACAAATTTCTGATTAATATCAAAATAAGTTAACATTGCAAAAGTGTCTCGTTCAGAAATACTGTCGTACTGACTATTCATCAACACTTATCAAAATAGTTTGTGCGACCCAAAGGAAATGCACAAATTGGTGAACTGAACAAGTGCTGCATTTCAGGGCACTTCATCGTACTCATAATAACAATAAAAACAAACGTACCAAAAAAATTAATTCTGTATCAGTACAACAAAGTAATAAACAATATTCAAAACAACAAGTGAATTCCAAAGGTAGAAGAGCGGGATCTTCTGTGTGTGTGTGTGTGTGTGTGTGTGTATTAGTATTTGTGCAGGATAGGCACTTTAACAGTCTTGATTTCCGCTATGTGTGAGGATTTCTGGATGATGCAGCTGGTGGTGGTGGCGGCGGTGGCCGTGTCCTTGGGCTGAGCCAGGTTAGTTAGGGCCATGGCCGCGTTGATCTCCCTCCAGTATGTCTCGTCTTTCCTCTGTCCCTTCTCCTTCTGCATGCTTCTATTATAATATATATATATATGTATGTAAGAATGATTCATTTACAGCCAAAGTTTAAAAGTTTAGACACACTTGACTAATGCTGCGTTCATGACATGTCGTAATTACCGTAATTTCGTGACGGCAACACGTGACATTCTACTCGGAGCTGTTCACGGCCTCGGACTGGGAATTATGCGTTTTTATTGCAACACTATCAACACCTAAATGAATCTGCAGTGGTCAGGTGGTACAAGTAGGAGCTCAACAAAGAAGTGAACGCTTCTTACATATTGAAATCTCTTAATTACGGTAATTACGACATGGCGTGAACGCACCTTAAAATAATGTGAAGGGCACTTTTTTTCATGTGCATGTCAGTTCCAGTCATACGCACCTGTCAAATTTATTTGATCCATGCTCCACAGTCTCTGTAAATTCAAGCACAGGACAAAGCCAGTGTCAATAACAAAACACTGTATCTTAAAATTGACAGATGTGACAAGCAGGCAAAGGCAAAGTAAGACAGAAAGTAAACATTCGGATTTCGGAGGACTTGTTTATGTGTAGATTTGTGCTACTCTTGTGAATGGAGAGAGATGCTTCACTGACTGAGACTGTAGAGGCTTGTTTCCATTTACTCTGTGAATGGTGGAATCTTCCATATCCAGATGCTTGGCACAATAATAATGTGCTATTTGTTAAATGCAGAGGTCAGCAACACACTTAAGGCTAATTACTTAATGGTAATCACCAGTTCCTCTACCACACACACACGCACAAGGGTTTATACTGACAAATTATACATTTATGTATTTAACCAAAAACATATCTAACTGACTTATTCTTTACATTATGTTTGTGAATATAAAAATTAAATAATTGGCTTTTATATGATCATCAGACGAAAACTACAATATTATATGGAAAATATTTATTATATACTTATATTTAGTTGCCTGTTTTTATGTTTTTCTCTGACATTTTCAACACTTTTGTATGGAAGCCTGTTTCTGCCACGAAAAAAAAAGAATACATTTATCATTTATCTCGCAATTCTGACTTTATTTCTCTCAGTTCCAATTTTAAATCTTGCCATTTTAAGTTAACATCTCACAATTGTTACTGTTTTTCCAAGAATTGTATGTTGATATCTCGCAATTTGGACTTTTTCATAATTGTGAGTTTATAACACACAATCACTTTATTTCTTGCAATTGCTAGTTTACATTTCGCAGTTCTTACTTTTTCTCTGAATTGCAAGTTTATATAATTTTTAAGGGGTATCTCATTTTGTGTATCACAAATGCATATTTTGTTCAAGAAAAATGTGGTACATTTCATTACATACAAATGAATGCATGAAATCACATTTACAAAATGAATATTTCATTCACTAAATGTATTTTGTGATCCATTCTGACACTTTGTCCAAAAAAGTGATTTTGTTAAATATGATTTATTTTTTATTTAATATTGAATGTTGAATTGATTTAATAAGGCTGTAAGTCTTGACTTGCAAGTACAAACTGCTCAAAATAATAAGTGTAGTAATGAAGTACTTTACTCCTCTAGACACATGCATGTCTTTTTTTTTCCCCCTCTTAATGTGCTCACCTAACCCTGCAATCTTGTAAAAGATATGTTACTGGACATGAGAGTTATGGTTTAACATGTCTCACACTTTCATCTAGGATGAGTTTTACAGGTGCTGAATTCCCTAAATCCAGATCCAGGGTTTCATTTTGAGTTAAACCTCATGCCTTTAGTCCGGATGTCTCGGTTCTCTCCCCTGAGGCAGCGCTTCTTATACGTTCACCTCATCCCATCCCAAACCTTGTGCTCGCACACACCCCTTGGATCCGGAACGGACATTGGAGTGCTGCCCGGACACCTGCAGGGCCAAACAGCACCTAATCATCCCCAACGGCTCGTCTGAGCCGGTGTTCAACTTGTTTTTCCTCAAAAACCATTCACATGTGCGCTGAATGGCAACTGGGTGTTGAGGAATGGCCAGCAGCGGGCCAGTACTGCCCGAGGCTGGCGTGAGGCTGA
This sequence comes from Rutilus rutilus, assembly GCF_951802725.1. NCBI lineage: Eukaryota > Metazoa > Chordata > Actinopteri > Cypriniformes > Leuciscidae > Rutilus > Rutilus rutilus. The sequence goes on from NC_140224.1 coordinate 22,866,224, forward strand.
TTGGGAAATATCCTGTTGTGCTCAGCGTGTTCAGTAATAGTTTTACACGGCTGAGAATGAGCGTGTTAGTCAGAATAACAGTGCGCTTCCCCTCGCGATACTCACAGATGTGTTTGGGGTTCAATTAACCGAACTGGGAGTGTGTGATTGCGAAACAAGTAGTTCATGTGAAGATGGAACGATTAGAGATCCTCCGCCGGGAAATCTTGCCTTAATTCATCCAGTCTGAGTTAGATTTCTGTCAATATCTTCCTGAATTTTCCTATAATGTTCCTGTCACAAAATGTAATGTCTTTCATATTCTTTGAATGTAAATCTGTGTCATCAGGTTCACTCAGCTGATGTCTTGTCAGGCACATGTTGTCCTCGTATCAGTTTTCTCTTTCTGTATTTACAGGATATGGTTGTTGTGGTTGTCTGTTCTCTGTTCTAGATAAGGTCTTTGATTTGATGCACTCGATACAAACAACAAATCTAGATCTGTTTTTTTGTCAAACGCAGGTATTCAGTCCGTAGCTACACATTCCATTAAACCTTGAAATTATTACACCGTTTTTTCCCCCAGTATTCAGCTCTTCCAAGTTTGCTCTTTCCTCAGTCTCGTAACTGTCTCTTCTGTCTTGGACAAGTTCATTTATCAATGCTGTAATGATAAATACAAACAATACAGACTGCATAGAAACTGCTACTGTGAAAATTCAGGTTTGGTTTCCTAAAAATACCAGTTGCAGGACTGAATATGAATTTGATTTGGACACCATTCAGATAATGTGATAGAGTTGCTGTTTTTGTCTGACATTATTACCGCAGTGACAGTAGCTCAGTTTACTCTCTTGGCAGTTGTGCGATTGGTTTCTACTGACGACCACTAGCCTAACAAATAAAGACAACCTTCTCCCATTCCTCACTCCTAAATCATGGTTGGTAATGGTATCTAATCTTCTAAATAACACAAATCTCCTGATGATCAGGAATAGAGGAAATGAAGGAGAGGGAAGAAAAGATGTGAAGTCTCTAGAATATAAAAGAAAGAATCAGTAGAAAAAAGAAATGGGAGAATGAAAATGGCAATTATATCATTATAGAAATACACTATGCATGCAATAATGTTATACAGATCTTATATGGTGAATGTTTTTAATTTCTGAATTAGAATTCATTTAGATCATTTTTGTAATCAAGCATGACTAGGTGGTGTAACTGGACAAAAATGTTGTGAAAGTCACCATGAAATCAGAGAAAGCTGCAGGTTGGAGTAATGGGTGTGCCAAAACTAACCCCTACCCCACATCCCAACAGTCAGCTTTCACAACCAATTGTAAAGACCTTTTTGGCAGGCCAATTACTCCTACCTGCAGATACCCACACTTGTATTTTATGGAATATTTAAGTATTAATCTGTAAAAAAAAAAATTAAATGCATGTACCCTTGTAACCTTTAATCGAAATAACTTCTCCCTCTACAAAGGCATCTCTTTTCTGATGATGTGTTTACTTGCACGAGGACTCACATGAGATAACGGCAATAGCAAACCACAATGATCCAACGATCAATTCCCGATGGACAAAATTAAATCCCGCCCTATATTTTTCTTGTTTGTGAAGCCGATTTACTCGAATAAACATTACAATAGGTAAGAAAATATTATCACAACATTGACTAAAGTTGAAACCCTTGAAAAAATTCTTGAAAACATTTTTTTTACTATTACGTTACTATTTTAACATGTCATATTTCGGTCCCGTGCAGAATGAATCCAGCATTTATATGTAGATATCACTTCCGAAACTTAACAAAATGAAATTGGTCGTCGGTCTTCTAGCAGCATGAAGACCGGATTATACAGTTTAGGCTCGAAAGCAAGCCATGAACGCTCCCTTTACAATCACCAAATGCTGTCAGTTCATCGCGATCTCACAAAGTTCCGTTATAATCATTATAATTATAATACGTTATAAACTCTTACTTGCATTGTGTCGACGCTTTGCTAATGAGAGGTTTCGCAAGCCTGCGTAACTCAGCACTGACTCTGGCGTTTTTGAACGGTGGATTCTGACTTACTTAAACACCTCTGGTTGGCCATTGCGTTTAAGAGGTCAACACAACTCTGTGATTGGCTACATTGCTCGCCATTGCAAAAACACTTTGTAAATAGATACATTTGACGTTCTCCAGAGAGCAAACACAAAAATGCACTAGAGCGTTTGACAAATCTGTTTCACCAAATTAGTATAACAGTATCAACAGAGGGTGCTCTTGCTTGCATTTGAGGGTTCTTAGTACATTCCAGCACCCCCGTAGAACCGGGCCTGCTAAGGGGGCTTGTCCACATGCAACATCAAGCGACCTTCTTTAGAGAGCAGACTGTGACTCCACTCTCTCTCCCCCAGGAAAACACTCAGCTGAAAATTGGATGCGGACCTACTGGACCTACTGCAATTTCCAAATGCTGCTGCCTAAAACATCTAAAACTCAGATTTTTTAAAAACAATGGCAATGCCAAAAAAATTATAAATTCTCTATAAATCAAACTGTGCTAGTTATTACTATTTTTCTGGTGTTTTTTTTATTTTTTATTATCCTTTTTGCAGCGTTTGCTACTGAACGAAATTCTGACATGGCTCTGAGTCTGTTAGCTGTGAGTCAGGGGACTTGTATGATGCTCAATAAAACTGCTGCTAAAGAAAATCCCCAGTACACTTACCATCACCACAGGGAACAGGAAGAGAAAGAAAGAAGTGCTACAAATAAGACTTTTATATCTCTGCCAAGTACAGACACCTGCCATATATATATGGGCTTTGTTCACTACTCACTGCTGCACAAACCAACAATTGCTTTCAGTTATTCACACAAATACACACACACATAGCGTTACATAATACACACTGATGAACAAGAAATATAAAAATGCTTAAAGTGATAGTTCACCCAAAAAAAAAAATTAAAAACAATTTTTTTTTTTAAAAATGTTAATGAATATGACAATATTAATGCATTTTGGATTGGTAGAGCAAGTATGGGCTTGCTACTGCCAATAGATTGGGAGACACGCTGCCATAAGATATTCTGCTGCTGCATGAATAAGCATTAGGCCTACATAAATCCTGTTTAAATCTAGACAGGTGGAGTTGGGGGAAGTGGAGGGTTTCTCTGAAAACATCCTGCAGGGTCAGCTTACACTGAACCAGACAGTTTAAATGTTGAGAAAGTAAGCTCATTGCTGCAGGATCAGCAGAGCAAATTAGCTTGTGCCATGTAGTAATGATAATGCTTGCTGATTGCATGTAAGGACTTATTCAGCCTGTGTCCTCTAGAGTTTCATGACTGAACTAGATATTTATTTACTCATCCTCATGTCATTTTAAACCTTGTTTGACTTACTTTCCTGTATGGAACAAAAAAGAAGTGTGTTTATATTGTTTTTATCCATATAATGAAAGTAATTGCGGTCAAAATCCACATTGGACCCTTTTTTTTAAAATGTCTACTTTTGTGTTGCACAGAGGAAAGAAAGTCATACATGTGGCCTTCTCATTGTCTAACACAGAGAACACATTGATCTTTCTGTCCCTGGATTGCAAAGGTTTGCCAGAAGAACAAAACTTGAAATCAAGGGTAGCTTTGAATCGTTCATATATACAGTGGAATATGGTATGAAAACTCTATAGGGACGTTGTAGTTGAATGGACATTGGCGGCGTGGACGATTGTGTAAACTATTGCAGAATGGTCTGTTTCTGTGCAGACTCTCAATGAGCGATCACAACTGAGACAGAATGGCATCATGGTTGGCATGTCAAAGCAGACTGGGGCTGGAATTATACCTCCATCCATCCGTTCATTTGTTCTTTTGATCGTCCATCTATCAGCTGTTTGAAGAGAAGTGACAAATGGAATCTGGGCAAGATGTCATAGCTTTTTGGCTTCGGAGCCACGCAGATGAGAATGGAAAATACGTCAGTGTCACTCTGGTGACTGAGTGTGGCACGTACTGCTTTAAAGCCATTGAGACACATCCCGGCATGTAGAACAAAGAAAGGCAGTTATGAATTCAATAAGAAAACTTGCTAAAATTAGTGAACATCAGAAAATGGCTGGCGATGAATTTGTCACATTTGGAGAAATCAGAAAAGTCTGCTCTGTTTTCTCAAACCCATGACCATAATCCCTGCCTGTTTTTACTGATTTATAAAATAGCAGTCACATCTTTCACAGCCTTTAAAATAAAGGAGAGGAAAATTGGTTCTGCCCAAAGCAGACAGACATCATCAGTTCTTGGTGTCTCATTTTTACAACGGGCGTCCAATGTGTGCATGAGAAAAATGAACGTTGTTCTTTAATAATGTCATAGAAGGCCTGTGAATGATGTTAAGATGAAGCTGGCGTGTGTCGTCTCAGCTCTGCCAGCTCTTCCCTCACTGGCTGTCCGGGATGGCAATAATCAACATCCATGCCATCCCTCTGTCTCGCTCTCTCTTTTGAGCACGTCTCTTCTGGTCACTCTCTAGATAAATCCATCTCAAACAGTCTGAGTTTGTCTTTTGGTTTGCTTCCATTTTTCTGACTGTTTCCTGTGATCATCATTTCTGTTCTGTTTCTCTCTTCAACTCGTCTCTGACGTTCACAGGTTTTTTTTTTTTAAGCCTAATGTCTTGGTTCTTGTTTTCCCATTGCCTTCCCAGATCATACTTTTGGTTGAGGTTTCTTTCTCTGTAATGACCGTCTTTAAACAGCAGCCCCATTACTGACTCCGTTCTTCCATTCTCTCCATTCCATTCACGTTTATCAGTAATCGCTGCACTATAAATATCCATGATTTCTGGGTCAGGGTGGTTGGAAGAGGCATGAGGCCCAACAGAAGAGTGAAGAATGATAGTGATTCTTTGCACATGACATGTTCTCGTAATATTTAAAAACTCTCCCTGGTGAAAAACACAACAGTCTGGACACACTGTTGGACTTCCTTTTCTCTGAGCCTTTGAATCACAGCACATTAATCTGTGATGGATCAAACTGAGTTGAGGGTGCTGACATGTTCTGGGCTGTGAATTTGACTGGTGGGCAGAAAGAACAACCAAACAGTGGCAATACTGTATGGGGGTAAACAGGGTGAGAGAGAGACAGACCGAAAAGCATATTTCAGCATCATGGACACGGCCACTCATAAACCGTTAAAGCTCATCCTAAGACAGATTTTATTTCATACTTTTAGGATTTCTTTGGGTCTGCACAGCAGATGACAAACAATAACGGTCTGATCACGGCCAAAATAAAGCAGCTGCCACCAATGGCACTTACAGCTTCAGCATCAGTGTGTGAAATGTGTTAAATCTTGCCCTCATTTTGTATTTACCAGTCACCACAACAAAAACTCTACCAGCCAAATAACAGAACAGTCTGTACCAGGGTCACAAATTAACTGGGTTATGGGGAAAAATGCAACAGAAATTGACAAATGTTTCAAATGGGGGGTCAAAATGACCCCGTAGTCAACTAATCTGTTGTTTTATTGTGTTATGTAACATTATATTTAATAATATGCTACTTTAGGCCTATGTAGTGATGGGTTATAGGCAGGGGTGCACATGACTGGTGTGCATGCATGGTAAAAAATTAACAATGCACAGCAGAAAACGTGGAGGGAAGCGCTTTTGAGTTCCAACATTTTTGGGGACAGGGACAAGTTTACTTACTGGAGTAAGGTACATTTTTCTCCATCTCTGTTAAGATGGCAATCATGATGATAAAAGTGTTCATTAATTATTAGGAGTGCAACGGATCGCAGTTGATCCGTGATCCGTACGGACCAGTCCCCACGGTTCGGCACGCATGTGATTTGCGGATTAAATGCTAAGTTTAACCATCATAGTGTGAAAGTTTATCGTTTTGTCGTGTTTTACCTTGCCGATTTACACATTCAAATGATTTTAAACATGGAAGAAGAGGTGAAAATCCGGACTTGCATGCTGTTGTCTGTGCACGCATCCTCACACACCCAAAGCGCATGCACGCACGCAGAGAGAGAGAGAGTTTCAGACAGCGTTTGAACACTGAATTGATTCCTCTTTCGCGTTTACTTGCGCTTGAATGAACACATATACACACAAAATTGTGTCGAAATACCCTTCTTTGCAAGTATTTTCTCGGCTATGTCATAAGTGAACAGTTGAGAAAAAAATGTAAGTGTGTCAGAATATTCGGTCTGTGCATTAGATCTTAAAGTGACAACAGCCTAAAATTCTGCCTGTTGTCTGTGTCATTAATGTTAATAGAATTAAAAAAAAACATCATCATCATCATCTACCATGTTAGAGAGATAGGAAGAAAGTGAGGAGATGGTGAGAGTGATGACTACAGCTTGTAGGATAAGTGTGCCGCCTACAGTTTGAGTACCAAGCATCTCCAGGTGCTCCCTTGAGAACCAGACTAAAAATAGGTTGCAGACACTGCAGCTGTCTGATCATTTTTATATTCACTGTCTCAAACATATATTATGCTGTTGCATATGTAGCTATTTTGGGGTGTTTTTTCATAAAAATTAGTCAACTTTGAAAAACACATCACAACTCTGACAGGAGACAGTAGAGAGAGTCTGTCTGTCTATAGAAAAATTACAGTTAATTCAGTGTTTGTGTAATTATATCTTGTACATTTGTTTTATAGCTACTTTTCACATTAAAACAACAGATTAATTGTAGTATTTAACATAAATGGATGGCGATACACCTTAAAATCAATTCCAGGGGGGAAATATTTAAGCCCTTAAATGGAATATGTTAACCAAAAATGTTAATTCTGTCATCGTTCTGTCATCATCACACTCGTGTCGTTCCAAACTGGTATGACATTCTTTCTTCTGTGGAACATAAAAGAAGATTTTGAGAAATGTCTTTTTGGGAACGATCCCTTAACAACAGTTCATTTCTGACACTGGTCTGTACATGATCGAGGAAACGCTCTAGAAAAGAGTTTTTGTTGGCAGGTATATTTCATCATCTCTCAGAGGAATCCAGTCTTGACCATTAACAAGAGGTCATCCATTGGCTTCCTGTTCTGGACACGGACGTGTGGATCTGCTATTTGCTAATGGCTGGACGATTGATTCCGATCTCTCACCCTATCAGTCCCTATAAAAGTTGCACAAACAGACTTCAAACACGCTAGCGAGAGAACATAGCACACCACTGAGGTATTACAGACGGTATCTGCATCCTGACGTATTTCAGGAAGAGAGACAGAGGGACGAAGAGAAGGAGAGAGAGACGGGCTCATGCTGAAAGCATTTGCCTAAAGTATTATCAGACGTAGATAAGGCTCCATCTAGAACGCATCACAAACCTTTTTCAGCTCCAATAAAATTCAGTTTTGCTTCCAAAATGGAAAAACAATTAAAAGCAAGCAACTTTGGAATCATTGCAAATGATTTTGCCAAATGGAAAATCTTGTTTTGATCTCGTATTACATGTTTCTTTTGCAAGTTAATTCTGCCCAGAGATGACAACAGAATTGCTTTCAACCGCAACCTCAGGGAAAAAACAGTGAGTGTAATATAACAATGTTTGAAAGTGTTTTCTGAACTAAATAATGATTGCAGACTTGATCCAGAAAATACATAGTGAAATGAATTGCTATGATGTTCCTTCAACTTCAAGGTTCGCTCACACGCACATTCTCTCTCTTTATCATGTGCTCTTTGATTCTCCGATTTCTATTTTCATCTGTTAATCTATTCTTGTGAAACTGCCTCTTTTTGTTTTCCCCCTTCACACAAAACTTTACTTTCCAAGTTAGACAAAAACACACAGGCCCTGCTGTACTCTTTCTGATGCTCTGAGTCTTCCATTTTATAGCCATTAGGTTCTCCACACTCATCTAATAGTCTCCCATTCATTCGCTGTTTCTTTCCTCCTGTCTGCTATCTATTCTCACATGAAAGCTGCCAGAGCAGTGTGTGTCTGTTTACACCTCTCCTCCGTACAGTCATCACAATTCACATACACTCACTTTTCAAGTGTGGCTCGGACTATTTGCAATTCGTCACGATATATTGCTCTTGAGCTTCAGCAACAGTTTATACACAGAGCGGTGCCGAGAGACTAAGAATTCAGTTTTTGGGGAAAGTTTTGAACTTAATCAAATAAGTTACAAATGGCTCCAAAAACTAGATTATAAAAGATGGATACACCAACAGTGTCTGGATACACGCAGAATATTGTAATAAAATAATACATTTATTAATGCTACAAAGAGGATGCTTTTCAAGACTCGTATTATAAACCAACTGAGAATATTAATAAAAACATGAATTAAAAAGGTTTTTATATTTAACTCGTTTATAATTTTCATAATGATTATTTATCATAATTATTCATTATACTGTTAAAAAATGTATATATTAAATGTAAAGCCATGAAAATACTATTCCAAAAAGCTAGTGGTTCTCTTAGTATTGTGAGCGTCTCTCTAATTGTCGATATCCATTTGAGTTGTACATTTTCTCATTATTGTGCATTGCAGTTTTCCCCTTCTCTTTCACAATACTTCACCTTGCATCCCTCATTTCCAGCACATCTCTCCTTTCTTCCTCTCCTTCTCCCTTCTACCTTCATCTTTCTTTTCTCCACCTTTCCCTTCTCTCAACATTCTCTCCTCTCATCCTCTGGTGATGGATGATGAGATCCCATCCTGACAACTGCAACCCAGAGTCTGAAACAAATCTTGAAATGACCTCAACACACCTGTCTGAAAGTTTCTAGTATGCCTGTAAGAGCTTGAGTCGCTGCTTCAGGTGTGTGTGATTGGGGCTGGAGCTGAACTCTAGCAGGGGTTGTTTATTCTGCTTCTGCATATTACATGCAAAACAGTTTTAAACAGCATTTTGGCAATTATTTTATAATTATCATTAATGCAGCTCATTATATTATAATCCATCCCTTGTCCAAAGTAAGGGTTGTGGCCTTGTGGGGATGCTGGGGCCTTATATTATATTAATTTATTTTTATTTGAAATCGTGACCAGTTATAGGGCCTAAAATATATAATTTACCTTATAAATTCAAATATATTTCAACTTACAGTTTTAATGTTGATTTAAAAAAGGCCATGGGAATGTTATCCCAGACAGCAACAAAGTGTCGGCCCAGATCCGGCCCACATCTGGTACACGTGGAATTCACTGTGTATGTATGAGAATGTGTTATTATATATTTACTACTAAAATAACTCAATCTAATGGTGAAGTCTAATATTACAGTATTGAAGTTAGAGATGAAATAAAGATGTTTTCATAAGTGTTTTCTGCCGTTTGAGATGTGCACAGTAGAGCTGGATCAGTCATTGTCCTGCTGCTCTGTGGTCAGCAATCGTAAATCCCACAGTTCAGCATGTACTCTTTAAATGACATATCCCTGCCAGGCTGTTTCTCTAAATTACACATCCCTCCCCCGGCACTGTATGTCTCTGTCAAACAACGCTAAAATATGTTAGCCAAAGCATGTCGTGCTTTGAGAGTCTGATACCATTAAAAAGTTTGAAAGTCTCTCTTACTCTCAATGTTTTTATGTAGCCTACTGTATGTGGTTGGATGTGTAGTACAACTGCAAAAACAGCAATAAAAGTGTGCTGCATGTTTCCAGCTGTACACACACGGCTGTCAATCATCAGATGAACAGCAGGCCCTGCACATTAATAATGCCTGAATTTACGTGCTCCCACTCTGTTGCATGTTTAGGGTGAATTGCTCACCTACTGTACCTCTGAATGCAGTGAGGCTGGCCTGGAATGTGCTCTGATGTTTGTAAGTTGGAGAGATTGTACTTTTCTTGGACAATGACTTTTTAAAGTATTTTCCTTTGGTGGCTTTAGTCCAGTGAGTTTGCAGGACTCTTATAAGTGACTGGCACCTATGAGCCCCGGTGGCCTTGTCAAGCCTCTCTGTTTTCATTTAACATATTTCTGCCTCCTGTCTCGGTTTAATGTCCACTGACCTTGAGAAAGAAGGTCTTTTCATGTCGTAAAACACAGGTGACATTTTTGGTTCTGTGAAGAAATATTTCCCACAGAGCACAGCTGACACACTAAAGCACAGCAAAAAGACTGATTGGAAAAAGAGAACCATCAATTTTCTGGATGTTTTTTTTTTTACTCTTATTACAGATCACAAAAATATAAAGAATTTCTCCTTTTTATATTGCTGGGCATTGGAGGAGAATGCTTAACAATATAAAAACTGAACTTTATCATATCACCACCATAGCGTTGTCTCCCATATCCAGCTTTAAATAAATGGCAAAAGGACTGGTTCACACTGCAGTTTATTCTGGACAAAAACCCCATACTTGTACGCAGTATGATGGAAGCGTCTGACTGACTTGTAAATCAATCAATCCATCACTTTTTTTATGTGGCTTTTTTTTTCTTAGGGGTTTAGGGAACATTTGGCGGAACTTTTCTGCTATATATTTATAGAAGTACATTTAGTTAAATTGCTCAAACACAACCATAATCATCTAATTTAGAAGAAATCCTCATAAATATCCTCAATACAACACACCATTAAAAAATTTGGGGTCTATAAGATATTTGAATGTTTTTGAAAGAAGTCTCTTATGCTCACCAGGGCTTTTTTTTTTTGATCGAAAATAAAGTAAAAATCATAATTTTGTGAAATATTATTACAATTTAAAATAACTGCTTCCTATTTTAAAATGTAATTTATTTGTGTGATGGCAAAGCTGAATTTTCAGCAGCCTTTGCTCCAGGCTTCAGTGTCACAAGATCCTTCAGAAAATCATTCTAATATGCCGAATTTAGTGCACAAGAAACATTCCTCATTATTATCAATGCTGAAAACAGTTGTGCTGCTTAAATTTTTTTGTGGAAACCATGGTAAAAATTTTTTTACAGGATTCTTTGATGAACAAAGTTCAAAAGAACAGCATTTATTCACTTTAATTAATGTATCCTTGCTGAATAAAAGTATTACTTTCTTAAAAAAAAAAAAAAAAAAAACGTATTGACCCCAAAATTGTAATAGGTAGCATTTCAAAAACCCTCAGTCAGATTTAAATATTGAAATATATATCACTTTCATCTCATTCATTTGTTTACTGAAGCATATCATATGTTCATAAACCCCTCAACTGACACATAAGTTACAATAACTGGATCACAAGGACCCTGTTGAAAGCAAAATGAGGACAAATAACATCGCTCTAGAGTAAACGGTGCTCTTTCTTTGCGGCTTATGAGATTCCTGCACAACCAGCCTCTGATGCAACCTGTGAAAATACAGCTAAAGCGCTAGACAACGTTCTGAGAAATATTTTCCTGCATGCTCTCACTTTACTGCGAGCTCTCATCTGCTCTGAGAGTGCGGCATATTGATCTATATCATACAGGACGGCCCTAAACCCAATACCACGCATGCAGGGAAAACACGGAGTGAGATTCCTGCCATTAAATATCCCATTAAAGTGCAATTTGACATAAAATCCCTGGCATGCACCCTGGAATTCTCTCGCTTCTTGTTTTCAATGAAACTCCCATCAGGGTTCCTGTTGCGCTTTATTTCGTATTTTTCTTACACAATGGCCTCTTTAGTTTTCCATCAGAGGGTTTGAGGCTTAGCTGGCCCGACAGCTCCTTTGCCACGTCTGATCTCTGAAACTTCAAGTGAGGAGTGATAGAAAGGAGGAGAGAGCTCCTTTAGATCCAATTTGTTCCATTAAGCTACATTTAACCGGTGGATTCTGAGATGCCACTTTGGTTTAAAGACGTCTGGGCTAAAACATTAGCAGCTTGGCTAACACGGTGTAGAGACAGACAGACAGACATCTGGTTTAGAAAAAAGTAAACAGAGCATAGTTCTAAAATTTCATCCGTATGCCATATTAATCTGAAACTTGAGGAATGTTTGTATGAAGATATTCTGGAACGCAGAAAGAAAAAAAATGGAAGGAAAGTGAATAGCAGAGAATAAAAGAGAGAGAAACCTTAGGAGGAAATGATGCAAACCCCTTTTCTCCAGTAATAAGATTGAGTGACAAATTCAATATCAGTTTAATTCAGCGTTTATTGCTGTATTTCATTCTGATTGATCCCTTATTCGCTGTTGCACAATTGTTGCTGTGTATGATCCTGTGCTTCTAAACCTTTCTTCTGGCATATACTCGCACGCAAAATGACAAACAGACCATCTACCTGACGAAGCCATCAGAGTCCTTAGCCAGGAAATGGTATTTACCATGAAAGCCTCATAAATATCCATTAAGAGTATAACTGCGTTTAGGAAAGAACCGATTAAAGATGAAATAAACAACAAAACACACTAAAGCTCTTTCTCATTGTCTCTCTCAGCAGGTGTCTACACAAGCAACCTCGACTTCACATAGCGCACAGGGAGTTTAAACGTCGGTCCAAAAGGTAGTTAGCAACAGCTTTTGGGTTCGAAGAGAATTCCAGCATTTTGTTCCTCAGCTCCGAGATAATGCAAACCATGTTTGTCAGTAAGAAATGGCAAAATAAAATGAGAAACAAAGTAAAACAAAGACTGCACGGCGAGATCCGAGAGGCTTGATGTGAACAACAATATGTAAGCGAAGAAGTGAGGAGCAAACAATGTTATCAGTTATGAATCCTGTCTGGACAAAGACGCAGTGTCCTGACCTGAAGAAACCCAGCGGTTCCTTATCGAGGAGAAGAGAGCGAACACATGCGCTCGCAGGCCTTAGTCGTCGACACAGTATCTCACATAAATTCCTACGAATGATCAATAGGGGCTGACATTCTTCCAGATGATGATGAACAGGGCTTAAATAATTGCCAGAACTCTCCTGAAGCATATTTGTCATTTTGGATTGTCCAAAAGATTTGTGATAACATCACAAACACCTGGAGGACTTGAACAGCACATGGGAGCAAACACAGCCGACTGTGAGACTGCAGACGCTCCCTGACGTGATACTCCGAACCAACGTTGACCTCAAACAGACGAGTTAGAGAGTCCTAAACTATGGTGGAGCTTGCCTTTTTTTGTTAACTGAGAAAGCCTGGGTTAGGTGAAAGCTCTAGAAAGCGAATAAAGCCTTTATCAAGCAGCTGCAAAGAGGGTAATTGACACAAAATGCCAATTTACTTACTTATTATATGCTGTTTATTTTCCAAATACTCTCACTAAATAATACAAGTAACGCTACCATACACAAATTTGGGGTCGGTAAGATTGTTTAATGTTTTGGAAAGAAGTCTCTTATGCTCACCAATGCAATGCTGCATTTATTTGATCAAAAATACAGTAAACATGGTTTGAAATAATGGTTTCTCTTTATATAGTCTATATTTTAAAATATAATTTATTTTTGTGGTGGCAAAGCTGAATTTTCAGCATCATTACATTTCTTATTATAATCAATGTTGAAAACAGCTGTGCTGCTTAATATTTTTGTCCCCTAACCCTAAACCTACTCCTAAAACTACCCTCATGAACGCTGTTTTGATCAGAGACTTCTCATTTCTTTGCAGTTGTTGACATGAACTCAAAACGTCGTTGAATGTGTGTGTGATACTGAAAAAAAGAATGAGAAAGAGAGCATGAAGATGGAGGAGAGAGAATAACTGTCACAATGATTAAAGAAGTAATGATAGTTAATGGGCTGAAGACTAAACCAGTATGAGCTAAGTTTACTCTACAGTACGTTCTACTTCATTGCAAGTTCAAATCTAAACTTGCATGACCTAAAACGTTTTATCAAAAGTACAAAGCATAATATAAAAGCACAAATTCTTTGAACTATTGAACTGCAATATTTTTAACATACTAGTATTTTCATACTATTAAAAACATATTTACAAATGTCAAGATTAAATGAATGATTTATATGTGTGAGAGAGAATAGAGAAACAAATGACCCCTCTGTGACTCTACTTGTTGTAGAACAAGAAGCCAAAATCATACATGGATTCAAGCACAGCTGATACTGGGCTGATGAAACTGCTTCAAGATGCCCTCCTTCCTCTCAAAGAGCAAGAGAGACACACACACGGAGAAGGAAAGAATGTAAGACTGGCAGCAGCTCACCAGTCCTGTAGATAAAGTTGGCTTCTGCCTCTGAAGAAGATGGTGATAGCAGGTCTTCATCATACTCATTAGAGCTGAAAGAGCCTGAGTGGTTCCTCCTCCGCGCGTCCATTACGCCGTTGGCCACCATTACGTGACGGAGCGAGTCGTTAAGGTAACGGTGCAACAGGCTGCTCTTGTATTTGGGTGGCGACACATAGTCATCAGACAATGATGCGTCCGCAGCTGCTCGAAGACCCGCCCCCACGGCACCACCTTCCTTCTTGATGACGCTCTGGTACATCGGCTTATGAAACTCCCCGACCTGGGCCCGTGCTGCTGGGTCAACATCTGGATGTGATGCAGGATACATGAAAATATGTCAATACAAATTTGGGAAGACAATTGGCGAAAAAAAAAGAGAGAAGTGAACTATAAAACGTCAATATTTTGATGTCCTGCCCTCTACACCTTCCCAGCAGGGAGAGACAAGGTCTCATTTTCATTTTATCACCCTTCTCTTCTGCATGACCCCTCCAGCACATAGAAAACTCTTACACTCCTTAAAAACACGGGCCTCCCAAATGCAACTGAGTGTGTAAGATCAAATTTGGTGCTGAGAGACTGATTACTGCTATACAGAGGGTGAAGTAGAGAAGGGTTGGATCTTTGAGCCTTCAATGGCCTCATTTGAGAAAGTATCAAAAAGTTAAAATCTATTCTTAGAAATACAAAAATGTATGCAAAATATGAAATATGAATATTTCAAATATACGCGATAAACTAAAATGTGCAAAAAAAGTAAGAGCAAACATTTCGTTGCTTGAAATAAATGGCACCTACACTACCGTTTAAAATGTTGGTGTAAGATAAAAAAAATAAAAAAAAAAAAAATCAGCAAAGTGACCGTAAAGATAAATAACTTTAAAAGAAAGTTTAGTTTCATTCTGATTTTTGGTAACAAAACTAATAAAAGTATCATCTTTCTCATCAAAACCCTTTGGACATTCCAATATCATATCTCAGCCTCGGAGAGAGTGTGTTCAGTTGATCTTTCCTTTCCGTTGATCATTCTTTAAAAAAAACACCCTATCATTCATCTCATATTATTTGCTCAGGCACCTGTAGTCCCATCAGTGATTCAATAACGGACATAAATGAGAGACATAGACATGTTTTATTACTGGATGATTTATGAGACATGCCTTTGATTTTTTTGATTTTAGAAAACTAACTATAAGGGGCATTGATGCTGATTGTAATACAACAGCAGTTGGAAGTTGAAAGTTTCTCTCAGATGAACAATGTAACAATTACAAAAGTTAATACTTTTGTTATCAACTGTCAGAATAAAATCAGACCATTTTTATTTATCTCTTGACTTGTCCTTGCGGTTTTCAGCCCACTTTAAAGGGATAGTTCACCCTAAAATTAAACTTCTGTCATATTTTACTCTCCCTCAAGTTGTTCCAAACGTGTATGAATTTGAGGGTGAGTAAATGAGGAATTTTCATTTTTGGGTGAACTATCCCTTTAACACATGTAAGTCTTCAGTAAAATCTATATAATCATGGACTCTCAAATTCCTTTGAATTAGCAATTTCATGTGTGTGTGTGTGTGGATTCTTTTTTGGTTTTGATTTACTCATTTGAGAAGGTCCACGGGCCAAATTAGAGCATTTAGAGCCACATCACTCACTCCACATCCTTAAAGTCAACATTTTTTAAAGATTGTTTTAGTGCACCCTTATTGTATACTACCTTGACAACCATTCCATAATGCAGGAAACAAAGGTAAACACAGTGGAGTTCACACAAACGCAATATTTCCTAGGATACAGGGTTAGGATTGCGTGAGTGAATGCCTCCTAAGTGAGCTAGGATTTCACTGCAAGGCTCTATCTTGACTCAAATGTGTGAAGAGTGTGTCTGAAGCTTAGATCTTCTGTGTAGCACATAATTACTGAGCTCAGACACGGGAACGACAGACCTGATGAAACGTCTGCGCAACAAAACTTTCCCTCTAAACAACTGAGACATTTCGTATGCATAGTAAACAACTTGTACCATGTTACATGATGTGCTTGTATAATCACAGTTCACAATATTTGAGTGAATCCCACAGAAAACATGTCAGAAGATAAGAACATCTTTTTTTTTATAACATCTCACTTCATTTCTTTACTTTTGACCTTTTTGGTTTCATTATGTGTTGGTAATTCTCATTGTTCTCAAAAGCGAATCGTACTAAAATAGAGACATTTAGTACTACAGGCAAAAAAATAATTGTGAAATATACTGTTTATTTCCATTCTTTATTTCTATTCTATTTTATTTCTCAATGTGTGTTGTGACCAAGAGATAATTCAAATATGTACAGCAAGACATATATTTCAATAGCCAAGGTTTTTTGAGCAACAAGATTTAGCTCATCAAAATATTTCCTGAAATACCTGATGGAACTGCTAATTATTGATAAAATTCCGCAAGTGTCAACACAATCATTTTCCGTTTAAGTTGAGCACATAAAATTCTATGACAAGTTTAGATTTGACCAGAAGGTGAAGGAATTAGAGGTCAAAGGTTAAGCCAGGCTGCTGACACGGCTTGTATGCTATTCAACAGTGTAAGAAAAGCGGGGAGTTATTTGTAGGATGAGACAGATGTGAGAGGCAAAGACTGGGCATTCCTCTTCTAACCACAGAGTGTGTGTCCTTCTCCAAGACATCTAATCAAGGCACCAAATACAGTGTGTGTGTTTGGAGGCCACTGTTAAGCACAGGGGGATGATAAGCGTTCTGACCGAACGTCTAAATGACTGAATTGTGTGCGGATGCTTATGTTAAGCAATGCGGCCGACAAACATGCAGTCTGTCAGAGAGCCAACAACATCCCTGCAGTTGTAACGCCTGAGCATGTGAATTAGAGGGAAAAAGAAGGAAAAACGAGAGAACTTTAGATAGTAAGCTAGGATGTTTTTGTGTTTATGCATGTAAGTGCAAGATTGTGTGTGAGTGTTTGTGGTTGAGTCCTGACGCCCCATTGTGGTGTGTTAATCACAGCGTGCATGACTGTCTGTGGGCCTACGCGTCTGTCCGGTTCACTTAAACACAGAGGAGGATGAACACACGAACACTGCGCTCGACATACCCCGACCCTGATTTATGGCTCGGCTGCTATACGATGCTATAAAAATGTTTGGAGTGTTGCACTGACTGTAATAAAACATCTGCGTTTAAGCACGCTGTCTGGTCTGTTTCAGCTACATGCTGAATGAAACCCCAAGCAGTTTCTTATAAATACCACAACACTTTATACCAATCAAATTTAGCACCAGGATAGGTGAATTTGTTTGTGCTTGTTTGTTTTAAAGAGCAGGTTTGCTTGCACATTGTGTTTGTGTATATTCTCAAGCAGTGATTAACAGTGTTTATTGCAATATCTCTGCAACACATGTATGACTAAAAATGCACATTCCTAAAGGAACAGTTCATAAACAAAAATCCCGTCGTCAATTACTCACCCTCACTGACTTGAAAGAAGATATTTTGAAGGATGTTGTGATTGTTTTTGTCCATACAATTAAAGACAGCGGGGTCCAAAACAATATTGACTTTCATTCTTTCTTTTTTTTTTAAAGATCTTCTTTTGTGTTTGACAGAAGAAAGAAAGTCATACAGGTTCGGAACAACATGAGGGTGAGTAAATAATGACAGGATTTTAATTTTTGGTTGAACTGTATGTATGATTCAACACTATATCCACCACAACAACTTTGTGATGACATGTCCCCCCCAATTTTCTTATTAGTGGTCAATTAATATGCATATTTCAGTGACTAATTGTTAAACTTTACATTCAGAAAAAAGGGACAGTTCACCAATGAAGGTTGAGTTTTACAGTGGGGTCAAAAACAACATTGGACCCCATTGACTTTCATTGTATTGACAACAAAACAGAGAAATATATTAAAATATCTTCTTTTGTGTTCAACAGAAAACCACACAGGTCTGGAACAACATGAGGGTGAGTAAATCATAACAGCATTTTCAATATTTGAATATTTGGTCTCACATTAAACTCAAACAAACTGGGAGAGATTTTTTTAACCACTCGTGTACTGTTTGAAGCCATTAACATTCTCAAATAGTTGGGGAAGGCTATTCCATGCTAAGTCACTTTATAGTATTTGTGCAATTCTTGCTAATTTCCTGACCAGAGATTTCTAATTAAAGTGGTTAAGACCATTAAAAGACCGATAAATATTTTGCCATTTTTGGCTTGTTAATCTTTTACATATGGTCCCCCACACTGTTAAATATTAAATATCCTTGGTTTCAGCATCACATTGACACCTCTGTCTCTTGATAAATACAGTGTAAGAATCTTTAGGCTAGGTTGTTTTATGTGATTGTGTCGTACCATCAGAGCAGGAGTCGTCACTGCTGACGCTCAGTCTTTCCGCGTTGCCCTGGACGTATTTGTTGTAGAGTTTGATCCTAAGGGCCCAACTCAAATCAGGCTGCCGAACTGTGTTCTTCAGCCGCCGTCGAGCATTTGCAAACCAGTTAGACACCTGTGAAAAGAAGGAGGGTGTTGAAATGGTATTGAGGAAAGTTTGACCAATAAATAAAAAGAATTCTGAATGCTCGAAAAAGACACAACAAATCTTTTTAACCCGTAGGCCAATCTTTCATTGATTCAGTTTTTCTCTCCTCTGTATGCCTATAAGTATCTGACAAACAGACATGCGTGTTTGGACTAAAAGACCCAGAGTGTTTATTGGGACACTATGAAAACCAATAGGCTGATGCCACATGCAAATATCCTAGGAACACTGTGACCGTAACATTACTAAAGTTACGTTGATGAAGACCTGGGTGCTTATTCTGGCTTCTGCCACCCTCACCTAATAATATTCCTTTTCCTCTGCCCGACGTCTGTCTTTTTGCAATAAAAACATTCGCCCCAGCCTTCTCCATTTCACAGAGACCAGAGACCATTAGATGTTATACTAGGAAAACTTTTCATGCCTGATACACTTCAAGCCACTTATGACAGGCATTGTGCTGGGGCACTTCTTTGAAAAATGTTATTTAAGCCCTGAGTTTCCTGACCTCTGCTTTATATAAAGTTCTCAAAGGCCAACAGCCATATTTTTCCTTTTAAACAGGTCAATGGAGGCCAGTAGTTTTTGGAGAAAGCATTGAGGTATCATACGATCAGGGCCGGTGCCGGGGCCCTCCTCTTCCCTCCCCGCCGAACGCGAGCAAATCCGAAAGCGATTACAAATATATGAAATGCATGCATTTACTGAACGTGATTTCGGCAGCCCCTCTGCATACGATGTGGTAGCAGAAATACACTAGCAATGAGAAAAGTTCAGGTGTATCTTTGATCCTAAAGTTTGGAGATTTGTTCAGTCACAAAAGTCTAAGATTATTTATCCATTAAAATTGAGCATCAGTTTTGTGTTTGTCAGTCCTTTTTCCATATTGCAGTGCAGTGTGCTCACTTTTTTTTTTTTTTTTTTTTTTTTTTTTACAAATGGCTCCTTTTCATGATTATTAGAACCAGATAAAAGTTTTAGGGTCATCCAGAAGAGCATCTCCAGGCTGAGCCAATTCTTAACAAATTTAGAGAACATGTTTATGTCTTCATGTGTATATACAGAGACACAGACTGAGACAGATATGTACACAGAAACTGACACAAACTGGAAAACGCATATGTGAAGAGTTAAACACAAGCCATGTGTCTCTAAATTTAAATATATATATTGGCTAAACAATAAAAAAGAGGAAAATATTTTCTAGAGTAAACCTGAATTTGCTTGCAGCTTGTGTTTGGAATGAACACCTGCACCTTCATCTTATTGGAAAAAGAAAACTGTCATTTTAATAATCCTTCTGTCAAGAACCAGTAGCTCTTGGTAGCACGCTTATGGAAAATGAACTTACTCACCTGCACAAGTGTCATTTGCGAGCCAAGCGCGAGAAGAATTTTCTCTGTTTTAGTGGGGTAAGGATTGTCCCGGTGTTTGTAGAGCCACTGTTTCAAAGGCCGGGCCATGTCCTGCAGAGCTTGCCGTTTATGCCGTACCTTTCCTGGGTTCTGACGAGACCTGTGAAAAAAAAAAAAACAAGGCTACATAAATCTCATGACAATCACGTAAGACTTAAGAGTGGGCACTCATGTGGAGAAATTCCATAGGATTGATTTATTACATATTTTCCACAGAAAGAATGGTATTTTTGTTCTAACTGACTTCTCTTTTATTGCCAGGAAATGACAGGAAAAGAATCTATAAAGCAATATAAAAATAGTAAAAAAATAAAATAATTACTGAACCCTTATTTGTATTATTATTAGTTTGATGATCAATATGAAATCATAACCTTCTATATCTAAAGGTAACATGCCAGCATGCAGTTAGCAGACCAATAAGCTCAACAAGTTTTACAAGTTTTTTTAATGTTACAATTGAAAATATGCGTAAAAATGCGTTTAATTTTCAGAGATATCGTAAGGGTTAATAGTCTTACACGAGGGCTTAATTTACGGTCATGCGCTGTGAAATGAGCATCATGCTATAATTAACTCTCCCCGTGAATGATTTTCTTGGCTGCAAAACGCAAAGACAATGCACTTAAATAAATGCATGTAATCCAACATACACATCATACACATGTGCTATGTACTCCGATAGTGACTGTAACAGTTTGAAAAAACTTTACTGAGAGGCAAGAAAGCTTGCAGAAACGAAATGTATAAAAGTCTTGACAGTTACTTTTATTCTCAATCCACGCTAAACATCACAAACTTTCTTTAATAGTTCTGTGCGCGTAAAGAGGGTTTTAATTAAAAACCATATTTCTGTAAAGAAATGTTTTTGAGATGACAATACAGGTTCTTCAGATCGGTATGATGGTGTCCTGGGACAGGGTTTCCTCAAAGAACTAGAGAGTAAAATGTTATTTGTGGAACTTAAAAAAATGTTCTCCTCTAGCATCAGGCTGTTAGTGGGGTTTTCTTCTAATCGGAACCGTTATTTTCAAGAGTGAACAGAAGCTGGTTATTTAAACCTGTAGATGTCAGTATGGCGCTGTTATATCACCCTGTTATCTTCCAAAAACCTGACTGCACATTTAACATATTTTCCCCCAACGCTCCGAGGTTCATGTTCAGCAAATATTTTCCTTGTAACCCAGATCTGTATTAACAACCTAAAGAAGTTTTTTTTCCTCCCTGTTCTCGATATCGGCGACACACACCTCTGTGTTTATATTAATAATTTTCATTAGCAGTGATATTCCCCTGGAGGCGAGCAGAGCGGCTGTAGTGTTATCCTATTGGCTCCGCTTACTCGCGCAAACGGACTTTCAATAAGCGCGAGCCAGACGCACCCGCAGCGGAGGATGTTTGCACAAGTTTTTCACAAGACATCACATTTAGCTTCGGTGTTGCTGTGTATCGCAGTCGTATAATGAAGCACTGTGTTGTCTGCAAATAAAAAACAGGTTGAGGTAAACAGCTTAGGGCGGTGAGGCTGAACGCGCTGAGTTCGGAGGGCAAAGATGACATGGTTTCTTCTTGCGCCCTCACTACAAAAATATTCGTGATTGACTGGACCACACATACAGTTGAAGGGAATGTTTATTTATTAGAAACAGACATGTACGTGTTTTAAATTCGCTACCGAACACGAATGACCTCATGTACCCGAACGACAAGCCCCTGCTAATTCAGCACCATCGACAGCGACTTAAATGAATTGTGAATATTAATTTCCTGCTATTCTCTTTTTGAAACCTCAACGTATCCTAGATAAGAAAGCGGCGAACAGGCTGTGAATTCAAACCAGATGCTCTCTAACCACAACTGAGCGCAAAATCTATGGAAAGAAAACAAAAAAAGACTATGAAAAGTCAAACAGTTGGACGAGCCACTGCTTTTCACCGCTGGCCTTAAAATTGAACAACTTGATGTTTACCTTTAATACGGTTATGTGCTGTCACGCGGTTAAAAGCATTAACAGCGTTAGAATGACCACATATGATTTAAACAGGCTTTCATTTATGTGTTAATGTGCTAAGTATCTTACCATACTTAGGCTAATTATTCCGTCATGAAAGATAAATGACGTGCAAAGCAGTAAATACTGCAAAAAAAAAAAAAAAAAAAAAAAATGTATAAGTACTATTTTATTCATTTATTCACCCTCATGTTGTTCCAAACCTGTACGAGTTTCTTTGCTCTGTTGAACACAAAATGAGATATTTTGAAGAATTTTAGTAACCAGACAGTTGACGGGAAAAAGCCATTGTAGGGGGGGGGCTACCGTCAATGCCTGGTTACTAACATTCTTCAAAATATCTTCATTTGTGTTCAACAGAACAAAGAAACTCTTACAGGTTTGGAACAACATTGGGGTAACATTAGAGTAAATGGTGACAAAATATACATTTTTGGGTGAACTATACCTTTAAGCAAATCGAGATAAATAGATGGAAACAAAGATGTTAGCTACTTGATGGAACATGATTAAAATATTTTACAGTGCATCTTTGAAATCATTCATTTGCAGTATTATAAGTGGAAGTTTATGGAGTAAGCATGTTCATGAACCTCTGCCGTACATTTTACAAGCGACACTGAAGTTTCTGACATACCCGGATCTCCTGTGCCGGATGGCTGAGCTGTCTTTGATGACTGGGCTGCTGGAGAGCAGGTCCGGATGCTGTCCATCTATCACCTCTAAATAATTTCGACTGCTTCTTTCCACCTCATTCGCCTTCTCTTCGAATAAAACCTGGCTACTTAACTTATTAAACACAATTGTGTTCATCTTTGGTATATAAGTCCTTCTTTCCTCCTGTGTCAGTCCGCTGAAAGCGCCTTGGCCGCCGTGGGGATGTCCTACTCAACGGAGCCGCTGCGCCTTGACAAAATCCTGTGAAACAGAATAAAAGGACACTTGTCTTCACTATCATTCCTGAGTTGGCCCAAACACACATTTGTAAACATCATTTTCGGTAGGTGAAGACTGCATTAAATTTAATAGCCTAAGATCCCCTCAGCCAAAACAAAACACGCAAAACTCATTAAGCGCGTGAGTCTGAGACAGGCTCGAGTGAGGAATATTGACGGAATTTATATGTTTGAAACTTCTGTACAGTTTAGGCAAACTCGCATTACATTTAATGTGTTCAGAATGAATGGTGCGTGTTTGACACTGGAATGTATACAATGTTGCGTTGACCGGTCTATTTCATAGACATGAATAACAAAACGTGTCTGTAAGGTAGGCTACATTTTGTAGAAATGTTAGTTTTTTTTTTAATCAATGATGTGATAAAAGCGTTGTAACCGCACTTATCCATTTTTACATTTATTTAGGCTACATTCCTATGGAAAGAGGAAAAGATGTAGGACAAATCCATTGAGAGCGATGGAAATAAACCAAACTTTACGAATCATCCCTGTCACATAGTTATAAAGACTGTGACGCGACAGTGAAAACATCTACAAGTCATAACTGAAACCAGTAGGCTGAATGAACGTACCTGAACGTTCCCCCTTCTGCGTCTTTCTGTAAAGTGTAATCCAGTTTCCAGTTTCCCATTCCCTTTCACATGTTCTCCGCTCTAAAATCCTGTGCGCAAACCACACGAACCGCTTTCGCCTCTGTGCTTTATTCAGGCGCGCCCGGGAACATGAATACAGGACTCATCTCGTGTTTCCCAGCTGGCGGCTCGGACGGCGAACATACAGGGATTGTTTTATGCCGGTTTCGCCGGTCTGCAGGGGGAGGCTACCGGGAGACAGTCAGCCAGTGCAACAGTGCATATTCCCTTGTGTGGGTTCACGTCTGGATCGCGTCCATCACCCGACTGCATGACAGCTGTATTGAGTTACTAATATCAGCCAGAGCTGGTGATTGGATGCAGTTCATCAGAAGCAGCTTCACCTCAGTGTGATGTGCAAAACAGTCACAATTTTGACATGAGACAGATGAATGGATAAATATTAGTTACTGTTGTATTGGAGAAATAAGTCAATTAGATGGGGAGAGGACAGAAGCACACTAGCCGACCACGAATTTATTAGGCCTATAGGTGAGATATGGAGTGTTCTCAGGCGTATTATAGCCTATGTTATTACTGATACAATATTTACATATTTAAGAAAACAACTATTTATTCTATAAAATGTTCAAATTAATGTCAAGTAGATACTGTTACATTCTCCCCCACTCAAATAAAAGGCGTTTTCTATAGGCTAGCAATTGGAACGCTTTGCAAACTTGTATATTGATGTAAGCTAATTTCTATTTCATAGGCATACATTATATAGCTAAAATCACATGATATCGTTTAATAATATATTTGGTTTATTCCCTGTAATAACGAAAGACCTTGCGGAAGTCTGGGTTCCTTTCGTTCACCAAAAACGCTTACTGCTCTAGGACAGAAAATCCCTCGAGACCTCATTTTTATTGTCTTAACATTTTGAGAGCGGAATCACTTGATTGAACAACCTAATTCTTTTCCAAACATGGTTACCGAGGTCTACAATTACTTCTATTCCAGTTCGCTTAAGAACCTCTATAAACCAATATACAAACAAATTAATTATATCAACGCCATGTGCGATGCTTAATCGGGAGACCTATAGCGTGCTGAGGAAACGCTGCTCGCGTGAGTTCCCTCGCGAGCATCGATGTGATTCTGTTACCCTCTCATTTTCCCAAATTACACGACTTACACGTCGCATTGAATGCCATTGACTGTGTCTTTCGGGTTTATCCAGGGTAGTGTTTGGAGGTGAAGTGACTAATCTCGGAGGCACATATGCGCTCCTTACGCCCCGTATAATTGGCGCGTTCCTTTTATTTGGGTGTATTTTTACCTATTTAATGAACAAACTCTCCCGGACATCAACAGGGTGACTCACTCACCTCGTGAATGCAATTGAAGACAGTGCTGCCCGACCACTAACGGCCAATGGAATGATGTCCTTTTTCTTACTGTCTCTTTGTCTATCAGGGGCTTACCACATGTGGGTGCCCACAGGTTTACTCTAACAGTGGCATCTCCAGGGTAACCACATGCCCTTGGGCAGGTAGTCACATCACTTTGTGGTGTACTTCATTCCGTGGGATGCCCACTGCTTAAAGGTGTGGTCAGAGGGAGAGATAATGTGCTCTGTGAAGCCTTGCTGAAAGTGTAATGACCCTTAAGTGCACTTCACCAGTAAACTGCCCTGGTGCTTTGGGTGTCTGCCAGACCAAGTGTCTTATTTAAGATCTTGGTTTATTTTATACAGTGTTTCTACCAATGGATGTTGTTGCCAAACAGCTTGACACGTCTACATTTTCAGTGGGTTATTGTTGTACTATGTAATGGCATTTAAATTATTCATTTGATATAATGCACTTAATGTGTACATTTTTACACTGTACTTAGGCTATATATAAAAAAAATACCTGCATGTATTTACATCTGTAATTAAGTTCTGTAATTCCATCTATAATTACACTGTTGACCCTTCCCTTACATGCAGGGCCGTCCCAAGCATGGGGTGGGGCCAAGTGTGAGTTAGGGGGTTGAAGGGTAGAGGGTAGTTGGAAGTGGACTGATTCCCCGTCAGTCCATTCGCAACCGCATTCAGTCCGTTCGAATATTTAGTGTGAATATACTTTGACAGTAAGATGTAGGTTGGCTTGCAAACAGAAAATCTGACAGAAAACCTTTAACCCATGAGCAAAGCAAGTGTTCTTCATTACTATTTTATTTCCTTTTCTGCTGGAGCAACATTGTGTTTTATTTGCTGAGTTGCCGCAACAGCATCTGCATAAAACAATTAAGTGTTTATGAAGAGCTAACCCAAACTCCCGTTTACAGGATAGACAGAAGTTAGATGACAAACTTGGAGAAATTCCACACCGCTGAAGCTTTCAGCATGTGACCATGTGACCATGTGGTAGTGCCATGCAAACAAGATGCATCCATGTTTCGAGTGGCGAATTCAACATTGCGAATTTGAGAGTAATGGAACTGGCTTAAAGTAAACGCAGGTAGTTTTTCCGCCGTAGTTGTAATTTCCTGACATTACCTTCTCATTAGAATCTCAAAATCCATTAATACAGTCTGTCCCTCATTTAAACCAACATTTTCACACCAGCCACAATAGGAGCCTTAAATAGGAGTCGAGCAGCCATTGAACGTTGCGCTGTTGGGGCTACTTAAAGAAAGCCACAGACAAGATTTGTTAAAATCATTGGGCCTTGTGGAAAATATAAACTGTTGAACAATTACACCCATTAGAGATTGTTAAAAGTGATTCAAAGCTTTTCCACACATACTTAATGCCATTACTGTGTCCAACCTGAATGGCATTAGTGTCTTTCATGCTGGCAAACACAATGTCTTGAAGAATAATTGTGTGTTGAGCTGTTGGTTCATTTTTTTTTCCCACCTTTCCTTTCTTTCTCAAGCAGTGTTTTTCTTTTAAAGACGGTTTCCTAAAATACATCAATGCCTGTGAAGTATGCGTGTCGTGTTTTGTTTAGTAATCTACTGGGTCGCCTGGCTCTGTGTTTTGGCACGCTGTTATCTTTTCAGGTTGCACTGTTTTCAGAGGTAATACTGTTCCTTTTTTGAAGTGGCTGCTTATTCGTGTGGTTGGTGTATTGAGGTTGGCAACTTCGTGACCTCATATTAAGAAGCTTGTTTGCATGCTGACAAAGCAGAGTTTATTTTAGATTTCAGGAGAACAAAGGAACTTTCGATATAACATTACATTGAGCACATTTAGACATGCTGCCATTATTTGATTCACCGATAGCATTATGAGCAACTAGCAGCAGTACATCAAATATGTAAAAACCATAAAAGATTGTGGCACATAAGGATGATTGGCAGCAGTTTGATATATCTGGTCCGATCAGTTACCACCACCTTCTCCTGCTGTGTAAAAATCCAAAGCAAAAAGCTCCCATTACACTGTCTCGAACACACTATATGCGCAGAAAAAAATCTGATAATCATCAGCAGTTGGCCTGCTGCTGTACTCCCTCTGTCTGTCTTTTTCCGTCTCGGTCTCGACCTCCTCTCTCTTTCTCTCACCCATGTTGGGTGCTGAGCGCTTGATGAACACATCCTGATGAAAAGTCAAGGATAATATCATTCTTGGTCCAAAGCCACAAGCCTCCCAGGTAGGTTTAGAACCCAGAAAGGAGAAGGTCTGTGCTGCTGTAGATCTTATGTCCAAGTGCTTAATGTGTGTGTGTGTGAGGTAGGTATAGTATATACATTTATAGCTGGTTGCTTTCATATATCAGACTCATTTATTGGCATACTTTATTCTATAATAATATAATACAAGTAACCCAGTTATACAATACAATTCTACATTTAATGGGTTTATTTCAATTTATTTATTTTTGGAGTCTACAGCTCTATATATTGATGTATAAATTGTGTGTGTGTATGTATGCCTTTTATGAATGCTATCAAACATAAAGTCAGGTATTTCTTTATTTTATTGAGTGATTTTTACGAGTGCTAAATCCTACCCTCACCTGTGTGTTGAGCGATGTGATTCGAGAAAGATGAGAGTAACAAGTGCATCTGATCGGAGAGAGAAGCTAAGAGATAGTAAAGAAGTTGTTTAATCAATAATTTGTCGTATTAAAACATTGAATTGTGTATAGTAACAAGTGTAAGACATGCACGTTTTGAATTAGAATTATTGTGTTTCAAAGAATTATTTTGTTCTCCGTGTATGTTTGCCCGACATAGCGGCCTTCATTCTTTAGGGGTACGGATCTATAATACAGACTTTCTTTATTCTAAAGAAAACTGGTGCAAGACACTTGCTTGATTTGTGGGTTATTGATCCGTTGAGGACCATGTAGTGAATGCGAGAAACATTTACATTCAATCATTTAGCAGACGCTTTTATCCAAAGCGACTTACAAAAGAGGAGATCAATAAGAAATCAAACCCACAATAGTGCAACAATATGTGACCCTGGACCACAAAACCAGTCACAAGAGTAAAGTTTTTTAAATTGAGATATATACATCATCTGAAAGCTGAATAAATAAGCTTTCCATTGATTTGGTTTGTTAGGATAGGACAATATTTGTCCGAGATACAACTATTTGAAAATCTGGAATCTGAGGGTGCAAAAAAAAAAAATCAAAACATTGAGAAAATGCGATTTTGCTGCATCCACTCACAAAAATAAATGTGTTTTATATATGTACGGTAGGAAATTTACAAAATATCTTTATGGAACATGATCCTCACTTAATATCCTAATGATTTTTGGCATAAAAGAAAAATCTATAATTTTGACCCATACAATGTATTGTTAGCTATTGCCACAAATATACCCGTGCGACTTGTGACTGGTTTTGTGGTCCAAGGTCACATATGTAAGTGCCAGTTAGTCTAGCAGAGTACATGTACAAAGTTTTTTTTATTATTTTTTTATAAATAGTATTAATGGGTCAAGAATTGACGAAAAATATGCGTCTTTAGCCGTTTCTTGAAAATGGCAAAAGACTCATCAGCTCGGGTTGAGTTAGGCAGGTCATTCCACCAGCACTGAACAGTCAAGGTAATGGTCCGTGAAAGTGATTTTGTGCCTCTTTGGGATGGCACCACAAGGCGCAGTTCACTTGCAGAACGCAAGCTTCTGGAGGGAACATAGGTCTGAAGTAGTGAGTTTAGGTATAGGGGTGCAGAGCAGAGCCAGTGGTTGTTCTGTAGGCAAACATCAGTGCCTTGAATTTGATGAGAGCGGCAATTGGCAACCAGTGCAAACTGATGAAGAGAGGTGTGACATGCGCTCTCTTCGGCTTTTAAAAACCACGCTTGCTGCAGCATTCTGGATCAGTTGCAGAGGTTTGACAGTGCATGCTGGAAGGCCTGCCAAGAGAGCAAAAATGCTGGATAGAACAAGAGCCCGGACAAGGAGTTGTAGAAAAGGCCTGATCTTTCTAATGTTGTATAAGGCAAATCTGCAGGACCGGGCAGTTCTAGCAATGTGGTCTTTGAAATTTAACTGATCATTAATCACAACTTCAAGGTTCCTGGCTGTTCTGGATGGAGTTATGGTTGAGGAACCTAGCTGAATGGTTGTAATGAAGTGTTGGCTTGGCTGAGACCACAAGCAGTTCTGTCTTTGCAAGGTTGAGTTGAAGGTGGTGATCCTTCATCCAGGAAGAATTGTCTGTCAGGGAGGCTGAGATGTGAGCAGCTACCGTTGTATCATCTGACTGGACTGAGAGGTAGGGTTGTGTGTAATCTGCATAGCAGTGATAGGAAAAACCATGTTTCTGAATGACAGATCCAAGTGATGACATGTAGATGAAGAAGAGAAGTGGTCCATGCACTGAGGCCTGAGGCACTCCAGTCGCTAGATGTTGTGAGTTAGACACCTCACCCTACACGACAACCTAAATACTTGAACCATTGAAGTACGGTTTATGAGATCCCCTTTCGTCATGAGGGTTAACAGGAGCATCTGGTGGTTAACTATGTCAAAAGCAGCAGACAGGCTATGAGGGAAGAGTCTGTGGCATGTCTTCAGAGAATGTGAATGAAGGGGCCAGTTTGTTGTTTCTAAGGCCACCACGTACTCTGGCCTAACTTTGCTGTAGGCACATATTTTTTAAACCCATGCAGTTTCCTTCATAATTCAAAGAAAGACAGGTAGATGGCACTGCAAATATAATATAATATAATATAATCTTTGACTCTTTCTGCAGGTTATATGTTAAGCCTGTAGGTGGCATAGATAACTGTTTTTATGAATGAGTCATTAAATCATTTACCCAAATGATGTGTTCAAATCACAGGAAAGTGACTGGCTGCTTCTGGAATCGCATACTCTCCGAGTTGTCATTTTCATGTGACCTACAGCATTATTTGAGTCACTTCACTGACATTCATAAATCCTCTCTCGTGGCCTCATGGGATAGTGATGTGTGGGCACTTCGGAATCTTGCCAGAAGTATTAGTTTATCAGGTCGTTTTTAGCCTACTGTTTTATGAATACTGTGAATTTGGACATACTACATACTGTTTTTCATTTACTATATAGTATAGAAGTATGCATCTTTGCAACCACTGTCTTTATGTGTGAGTCACTGAATTGTTCACTTAACTGATCTGTTAAAACTACTACTTAACTATAATAAACAAAGCCTTTAAGCCTCTGCCGGCTTAGTTGCTTCAGAAATAGGTAGAAATAATGCAAAAGTAATAATCCCATTGGCTAGCAGTCATCGCCCACATTTTGATTTAGTAAATCAATTCTGGCGAATGTAGAAAATGTGATTAATATTCATGAGCCCAACAGTCTCCCTGGCAACAATACAATCTAGCGAAAATATTACACATTTTGTGACTATTAAATGCTTAAATGTTAATGCTGCTAAACAGATGAAACATTTTGGTAAGATTTAATGAGATTTTAATCTTCTGATTATTGCTAATGTTGATCATGCACACACACAAAAAAAAGAAAGAAATCATACTTTTTAGTTCTAATTCTTAAATCTCTATCATAAAAACACTTGAATAATGATGTTACTTAAAGGTTAAGTTGTGTTGCTTTCAATTAACAATACCACATATTATTAAAAGTTTTCTGATAATTCTTATGCCCCTGGTTGATATCGTACTACAGGTGAATTTTCCTATTATAATAAATCTGTACTCCATAAACTATGTTACCATAAGCATGGCCTGTCAGAACCAATGCAGTCTTTATTAAAGTCATTGAGCTCTTTATAGGGGACAGGTCTGAAAGCCGACCCAGACACTGTGGTATTTGCGCACTCATTTTTCTGTTTATTTATTGTTAGGCCAGCTAGTTATTTACACTTTATGGATGGGAATGTCAGAATTCATTTGAGGCAGTTAAACCGTTTAAGAGAAAAAGAGACAGAGGGAGGGAACTGGAGCAATAAGGAGAGAGTGAGTGAGCAAACCAAAACCATCTAGTTATGCAAAGGCATTACAAGACATATTTAACCTTTGAGAGCGTATTACATTTTGAGGGTTTGTGACCACAAAAGAACAGAAACTTAACACTTTGTTGCAACATACTGTGTGAACTAGTGCATGTATGTGTGTAAAAACAAAACAACAAAAACGAAATCATCTAAAAAGCAAGCCAGATCTTTGGTTTGTGAACTAAGTGAACACGCACTTCAAGTTTATTTTCACAGCCGTGATGCTCTGCTCCCCATTTGGCTTTATATTAAAACACAGCCTTCTTGTCCTCTTAAGAGAAAACAAAGCCACTTCTGATATTTGGAAGAAAATTTTACTAGTCATTAGTTTCTTTATGAAGAATTCTAACCCACTGCCTAGGGAGCTGCGGGAACCTTCCACTTCAAACAGACGCGTTTCATTTTCACAAAAAATAGCACATGCGCAAGCACTTGCATTACATCGCTCCATCCCAGCACGACCTTAAGAAAACACACTGAATTATGATTTTATACAAATGAGACTGTATTCAATGTAATTCAATCAAAATCTAATAAGGAAAAGGTTCCTGGTTGTTTTGATGAGGTCATATTTCTCGGTGAGGGCAGAGATGGAGGTTTAGGTGACGCATGACCGCAACATTTCTCAGCGTATTTCCCTCCCGACTGATTTCCAAATATTAAGGGCTCAACTGGTAATTGTGTGTGTATGTGGTGACAAAACCTCTTATTAGCTTTGAATAATTTCCTTGATCAAATAACAGATCCAAGTAAAGTGTTTTCAGGATACTTTGAGACCCATGTTTTTTCCCCCTCCGCTCAAAGGGAAACCTTCAGATTTCAGGTAGCTATCAGTATTTTTTTTAAACAAAAGTATGGCTGGATAAGAAGTGAACTGAAGTTTGAACATGCTTAGGCAGTGCGGTTGAGAACGGTCTGCACTTTTGAGCTGACTGGGCAGGAAGACAGACGCTAGCGCACTAATTCTCATCCCAATGACTTAAACATGTCCTCTGTCCTCAACTCACCATCCCATAAATTCCTGTCCTTCAGTCAAACACGCAACATTTGTTTAATGATGTTAGTTAGGCATGTCCTACTAGTCATCAACCTCAGAGAGAGAAACAGAGAGGGACAGAGATGGATGAAGGGGTGAAGTAAAAAAGAAGGGTAGCGGTTGTAACATCTGCACTGCTTGGGTTTAAAAGGGCCTTATTTATTTTTGGTGATCAGAGTCGTATACTCAGAAGACAATGATTCTCATTTAGAGTCTCTTAGTTTATAGTCTGTTGAAGTAAACTGCACTTAGCCATACATGATAGACTCAACACAGGAGAATCAAGTATGACAAATGCGGAGCCACAGGAAATCAGTTGTAATCAAGCTCGATATTGATTCCAAAATTCAAATATTCAGTTCCATTTGTCTCCTACTTTCTGTCTTTAAAGCTGCAGTCCGTAGTTTTCCCTCTTCGTCGCCATCTCTGTTCGAAATCTGCAATTGCATTTATTCGTGGAATTATCAGCTTTACGCGGGTTGTGCTTCGGCACGGCACGGCACGGATGAATCCCATGTTTTGAGGAGAATGTGCGTCTGTCAGTCACCGCGCCGGTGTGGAGACTGTCATTCGGAATCACAGATCCTACTTTTTGGAAGTATGACCAACATAAGAATTTTCACCAGAAAATGTCATCTGAACAAGTTTGTTCTGACCAACTAAGGGAAAAAAAGCATTGCAGTAAATCACGGTGATTAAATCTAACGATCGCTTATCATATCACGTCAAACCGTACAAATTATACTTTGTTCTCAAATTGTTAATGTTAACAACATCAGCATTGCGTGACTACATTTAATGTGTATTAGGGCTACCTGTAGTTCAGTTTCCATTTCTGTGCAGTCTAATTTCTAATTGTCATACCAACAAATTAATGTTCCTTAGAACTGGTTCTTACCTGTCCAGCAGAAAAAAAAGAATTTGTGGTGTTTATCGCCACAAATGTGGGTCTGATTTCACTTTGACGTCACGTGACAGGCCAATGACTTTAGGAATCTTCTGATGTAGATGTCCGCACAGGATGAATTTTTTAGTCCTGCTTCAACAAGATGCTGTCCTGCTCCCTTACGCAAAAATATGGGTAAGATGACTATAAGGTCCCATTAGTTGGCATAATAAATGAACTAACTTTAACCAACAATGATACAGTATTTATTAAACTTTATAGTTTATAAAAATACAACGGTTCATTGTTAGGTCATGTTAGCTATATTGAAATGAATATCAACTGAGATTAATAAATGCTTAAGAGATATTTTTCATCACTAGTTAACTAATGAATTTACTTCCCTCCCCCTGTTCCGCCTCCGCTCCACCACACTCGTGGAATCTTTTGTCAGTTTCTGGAGCATCTGGAATCCACTGCTTAACTTTGTTCTGTCATGAATCCCTTGTGTTTTGTTTCAGGACTTTTATTTTGAAATAATTTTGTCTTGCTGTGCCTATGTTCTCTTCCTGTGGTTTGTTCCGGTTTGCCTTTGGCTGAATCCGAAATCGCCCTCTATACCCTAAAATAGGGCACTATTTGACAGCCATTTGTAGTGGTGTCCGAAACCATAGTGAATGTTATCGAGTGCACTCATTCTATCCCACAATGCAACGCAATAACCAGTGTACAACCGATGTACACTCAACAGCTGTCTGAATTCACTCACTCGTTTTCATTCACTCCTTCAAGTGAACAGAATTAGTATAGTGAATGAGGGTATAGGGGGCGATTTCAGATTCAGCCTGTGTCTCCATAGTTTCCCTTATTAGTTACCATGATGACTAATCACCTTCACCTGTTCCTTGTTAGCCTCTTGTTACCCAGTGTATTTATACCCCTGTATTTCAATCCTTGTTTGTTGGTCATTGTCTTTAAACCTCAATGTAAAGCTGTTTTTCCTATGTCTTCATGTTTGGGTTATTGCCATCGGCTTCCTGTTTGGATTATCGTTTTGTTTGTGTCTCTATGGAATAAAGACTGCTTGCAAATAGATTCTCACCTCTCCTCGTCCCTGCATATCCATGACACCTGTGCCTTTAAACCTTTTTTGTTGCTCAATAGACAAATAACATTCTGTACCTGAAAAACATAAATACATTTGAATAACGTTTATTTAAATCTTTAGATATTTATATTTTGCGGGAATTATTTTTATTAATTATTTCCCTGTCCTGTTCCTTTAAAGCTGCTTGAACCCCTCAGTATTGTGCAAAGCACTATATAAATAAAGGTGACTTGATTTTATTTTAGTCAAAAATATAAATATAGTTGAATCAACCCATCTACAGTAGGTTACACCAACTAACGTTACAAATCGGGTTCAGATCAGGTAAAAACTTTTTTACAGTGCAGCATTGCCATTTGAGTCAAATATAATGTTATATGACAAATTTCCACTGCTTGTTCCACTAGTTTGCGTAATTGTATATTTGCGTAATTGTATATTTGCTTGTTTTGTTGTTTTGCATTCATTATATCTGTTAGAGAAAGTACTGGACATTGGATTGATGCCGATAATATAAAACATGATTATTTTTTAAGGATTACATTTTATGGGTCTGTCTGAGCAAAAGGCATGCTGCTGCTGTACTGTTGAGGTGGTCTCATTTTCCTCATACACGCTCCTACTTTTAACAGGCAAAATTAATGAGGACATTGAGAGGAGCCATCACCATATTTTTTCAATAACAAATAATAACGCAAAATACTCCATCTCTTCAGGGAACTGTTGCACGTCAATTATGCACAAAATCATATTTACTCAGAAGGGACCTGCTACTGCACTGTTCCAAGTTCTCCAAGCATTGAGCCCATTCACATCACCGCTGATTGAATTTATGAGCATATCATTCACATTAATGGGACTGTCTTTGTCTGCTTGAAACTATCACCAAATCACGTGTGCAAATGTGTTCTTTTGGTTTTATTTTCTCAAAATGTTGTGTATGCTGTCTTCATAACAACTGTGAAAAGCATGCGAGACCATCAGAGAGAGAGAGAGAGGAAGAAAATATGGTGAGTGTTTCTACTTCAATCAGTAAGCAGTCTTCAATTACAGGGTTGCATGAACTTCACATCACCAGATGTGCCTTTTATTCAGGCATGTGGACATCAGTACCTGCTGCATTTGTGAATGTGTTGTATTCATGCTCTAAACCATTTCAGAGAATGCAAACTGTGGAACATTTGGTGTGTACACACATAGAAGAAAGCATTTGAAGAGTTCAGATGCAAAAGCCTCTAAGTGCCATCTGAAATTTTCTTCTAGAATGATCATTTTTATCAAGCTCGTATATTTAAGTTCAGTCATTTCACTTAAATGGCAATGAAAATTACCTATTAATTGTAATTTAAGTGAAATGACTGAACTTAAATATACGAGCTTGATAAAAATGATCATTCTAGAAGAAAATTTCAGATGGTACTTAGAGGCTTTTGCATCTGAACTCTTCATTTATATAGAGGAAAAAGGCTAAGACAAGGGTGATCCAGGTTTATGTGAACTCAGTTAATTCCTATTATTACAGAGCTGAAGTAACATAAATAAACACACATTGGTCATCACTGCTGATCCATTTATACTCATTGAGTGGGGGGAAAAACAAATTTGTTCCCCTCTTCGGTTGAGATTGGGAGGAAGATTATATCTGTGTTGCTTGCTTTTCACTTTTTACCCATATTTAGCGTTCTCAATGGCCAGAGCCAGGCGTCGAATGTTGGCCACACAGCTGGCTGCCGCCTCCTGTAGGATCTCGTCCGTGGATCCGATCATGACGAGCAGGAGCTGTGACGGAGAGAGGAACACGTCAGAAACAGCCATCATAACCATCCAATAATGAAAACGCTGGCCAACATTCTCCTTTCATTAGACAGAACGAAAACCGCATAGCTACAATAACAGTCATTCACGAAGGCTTCTTACAAGCAGTTCTTTCCTGGGGCTTTAAGGAGACATCTAATCTGTTATTAAGCTATAAATGCAACTGTTTGCACACTGCAGACTTTTGCCAGAGGAGTTTACAGCTCCTGCAGCTGCCAAGGCTCGCTGCCTACTGGATGGCAGAGTACTGTGCCGGCTCATTAACTCACATATCAGTGTTTTTAGTTATGTTGAGAGAGCGAGGCAAGAGGTAGAAAGTGAGAATATGGCACAGAACCTTTGTGTGAGTGGAGTATATTAGCAGAATTGTGTTTGTTACAGTAATGAATAGGTTTAGTAGTTGTTTATAAACTCTCCTCTGAACATTTGGCCTTGTACTAAACCACACAGCCTGGCCGAACTCTCCCTCAGATCAAAGGTCATATCAGATCCCTCCACTTTAGCCTTGTTCTTGTTTAGCCTCTTGATCCTTGTTCTCAAAAACGGGTTTCCTGACTCTAAAAAAATACCACTTTCTGGAACATTCTGGCTATATATTAAAATGTTTCCTTCTATTGTACAATGAGAGTTACTTATTATACTGTCACACTAAGTGAATCTATCTAAAGGGTAGAGTTTGTGCCAATGCCACGCTGTGGTCAAGTTATACAACATGGTATAATGCAGTTGTCGGAGGAGAGAAAGACAGACAGACAGACAGAAAGACTAGTGGTGAGTTGTGTTCATAAATCTAAATAAACACAAACTGTGGGCAAAGACACTGGCACAAGTACTAAAACTCTGTTTGGTATATGTGTGTCCTTCAATACAGTACCAATAGGAGGTCATTCATTGAGCTTCATCCAGTACGTCCCAGACTCCCAGCACATTTAGGCCAGACATTTTACTTTACCAAGTAGGCCTTGGTCAAATCAGACTCCCAGGTCTTTTTGATGTGATAAAAATATATTGTGAATAAATGAATTAATAATTATATTAAATAGTCAACACAGTCTGTTCATTTATTCAGCATTTCAGCATACTGATAGCAATACTGTGAGTCAATGATGATTTTCATGTTATGACCGATAACCAATAAATGGCCAATATTAAAATTTGATACAATACTGAAATATAAAACAAAAATCATAAAGCAGTCAATTTTAAATGCATTTTAAGTTATAATGTACAGTATAAAAATGGATATTCAATTTGAGATTTGCTAAAAAATTACATTCAACATTTTATGTAAATGTAAACATTTACATTCAATACATTTTTAACTATTAGTTTTATAGCATTAAATGAGAGCAGTGTAAAAAAAAGTGTAAAACAAAACAACAACAACTCTGTAGCACTTTATTTTACATACCTGTTTTGCATGTTCATTCTATTTACTAATATTATCTTATATTAACTTACCTGATATTACCCAGTACTTTCATCGGTAAGTACACTGTAAATACACGTACGAGCATGTACTGTGAAATAAACTGAAACTAAAAACCGATAACCAACATGACACCAATATAAAGTACAGTACATCCCTAAAATTCTGTCTAAAAGCAGTATTAGTGCTTGAGGATTTGGCTGTCAGTATAAAGTGTAAAGTGTGTTAGAGCAAAGTTTGATCTCTTTTCATGTTATACACACACACACACACCCACCAAGTTTATACAGACAACACTGAGCCAACAGAGACAAGCAAGACATTTCCAGAATTCCCTGCTTAAAGTTCAATAGTGAAGAATAAACAGATGGAAAGACTAATGTTCTATCTGTGAGCTCCACCAGATTCCTGAACTGAACTGACATGCACAACAAACTGGGAAAACGACAGCTTTGATACCGTCTCTCCTCCTGTAGAGTCTTTATTGGTTAAAACCGCTTCCAAGTTCTTTACATAATTTCAGGCTGAATGTATCAGTTATCATGTTCAGCTGGATTTGCCGTTTTAAAATAGATCCCAAAACACCTCGAAGAGGCGAACGGATGCAAGCACGAGGCCGCAGCAACATGCCAGCATGTTCAGACAAGCTGCTTTTGTGAGCAGTCAGAGGATGCCCGCGACAGGGTTAGCCACCGTTTGCCAGAACTCATAGAGTGTTATTCAGCCGTGGCCAGACAGGGGCTCCTAGGGCCTGGAGCGGAGCCTCAGATAAGCACTGCTCTCTGTCTACCCCTGCCCCTCTCTGCTCTCCCAGCTGGTTTCTCAACAGACTATAATAGCCCACTTGTTAAAAACTCCCAAACCTCAGTAACATGATAACTTGCCTCATGTTTGAAAAATGAATGAGAGCCTCTAAGACTTTCTTCTGTCTTATACGCCGCAAGAGTTGGAGGATCCTGACCTCCAGGAAGGTAGAGCGAAAACATGTTTTCCCAGGCTTCTCATTCAGTACAAGCACATGTACATAAGTTCTCACACATGTACGCATGCTTGCGCACACATGCTATGTCACGCATGTAGGTGTTGCGGTGTTAAGTGCAGCAGCGGTAAGCTGTCGTTTCCTGAGGAGAAAAGCCCCCCGTTCACCCGCCTCTCCTTGTTCCCGTCCTCTTTCACTCTTTACTACCTATTGCATTTTCCTTCTCCATTCACAACATTGCTGAACTATAGAACCCAGTTTTAAATGGCTTGTGTCCTAAATGACCTGTGAAATTGACCTGTGATCTGCACACAAAAAAACATACAACAGATTTATTTCAGGTTCAGTAAACTGTATTTACACATTATAAGAGATGTAGTTTCTTCTAAGCAAAATGGACATTACTACTGAAATATAGTGAAATGAATTGAAATCTAATCAAAATTAATCCAAATTGGAATTGAAATGAAACAAGAAATTACAAACAGCCCTCCTTTATATAAGAGGAAATTTACTGATGTGCTTATTTATATGTAAATAGGCAACAGAAGATGCACTTGATAGACAAATATGCACATACTGTATGACCGTTAACCCCAGGGTTTGGGAATGTAAGTCTGAAACGGTAGCTTATAAAAACCCAGGGTTTAGAATAACCCAAGTGTGAACAGCCCTAAAGTCTTAAGGCTGTTCATGTCATCTAAACACATCTCTTAAAATCTTTTTCTACTCTCACACCTGAGGTACCCTGCATTCCTCACCTCAGACGAAACAGAGGGTCGAGTCATGCTGTTTCAAGACATAAAACACTGCAAACTTCAGACACATGCTACAGTAGCCAGATCAGAGCGCTCAGCGAGAGAGTGAGAGAGAAAGAGAGAGTGAAGGGAGACTGAATAGCCTGAGTGTGTATAAGGACGTCATCTGCTTGCCATATCCACAACAGCTTTAACCTGCTACACACAGACCATGACTAAAAGGAAACGCATAGAATATTTCTACAGGTCGAGGCTGAATCATGCTCTTTTTATATCTCTCCTTCATATTTTGCACATTTATGCTCATTTGCATGCAATGGAAACAGGACAAGAGGGAAAACATACAGGCTCAGGACAGTAGAAACATCAGAGGACTTTCACACATGGCAAGCGCAGGTTCGCAGTCCACAAAAAATTACCAGGATCTGGCAACTCGCACCAGTTGGAATCCTCTCTGATGAAAATGGCAGATAATTACCGTTCGTATTTTGTAATTTGTCTCGCAAAGGTATTTTTGCCTATGAAAGGGGTCCTTTAATAGAAAAATCTAGCTAAAGCTGTCTGCGAGGATTTATGGTTTCAACAAACAATCTGTAAAGCTGTGGCGGTGTGCTGGAGGGAAAGGGAGAACGGATGAAAAGAGTTTTCTGAGCATCAGCCACAAAGAGGCACATCCGAATGAAAGCTGTGAGATACTGAGCGTGTATGTCAAATCAAACGGATCGTGTTTAATTGACACATGCTACAGGACGCTCATACACACAACATGTTGAACAGTGTTCAAAGTGTGTATGAGTCTTTCAGAGATCAGCAACCCTAGCCATATTAGTTCCCAAGTGGGCTGAACTTTCATACGTCTGTTTTTTTGAGGTGTAACACACTTGTAAAATCACAAAAAGGCTTTTGTTTCAGAACCAATTTAAAATGTTCTTTCATATTTTATGAAATATTCAAATGGAATATTAAAAGTTGTTTTTTTTTAGTTTAAATAATTTGTGTAAAAAGTGTAAAGGCAGAAATTGGAGAGGCTGGCGGGTGCTGAGACCATCTCTAATGTATTTTCCAGTGTGAAATATTTTCTTCTCGATGCTTAATTTCCTCTGCTAAAGCTTAGGGGACTGAGTTCTACACCATTAAGAACATCAAGCAGCAAAGTTACAGACAGAACATAAGTCTGAGAGGGCACAGCATGCAAAGTGAGAAAGGGAGAGAGAGCGAAGGAAATCATTACAGCTCTAAGCTGTTGGGTGTTCAAGAGCTTCTGACTCTGAAATACGATTGCAATAATAGCAAGAGGCAGTCTTGAGTTTTACACCCCTTCATAAATTAGACTGCAGTGCAGACATCGTTCCCCGATAAACTCTCTCTCGAAACCCATTTACAATGGTAGGAAATATTGTTTTAACACGTCTTCTGTCACATTAGCCTATATATCATATTTTAAATGCACGGTTGTGCTCAGGTTGAAGCAGAAAATGTGTCAATCAGAACAAGTGAGGGCACAACTGAAGGCTGGTTGGTGCAACACATGTGCTGTCCAGTTTTTGTCATTGCTTGAACCGGGCAAAAAAACATTCGCCTTAACGACTTTTGCAAATTGGACATTACTCTTTTGGAACACCCAAAGTTCAGTCCAGCCTCCAATTATGGGCTGAACTGAACCACATTCACGGCACCAGCACATCAGACTACAGCACACCATTAAAGGAACATGGGAAAAAATATTTGGCTGCAACACGACAACCACTCTCATAATTTATATCCAGTTGTTATTGGGGGTGTGGGGGAGGCTTTTAACTGTATGTACGAGCACTCAAAGAGTTTTCTCATGTGAAAATCTCATTGGGAAAGCAAAATGTGGTTAAATTTGAATATTTGCAAAACATGTTTTTTTTTCGCCCAAACTGAATTGCAGTGTACATGGCAAAATTAAAATGTCATACATCTTTTATTGAAGAATACATAGTTCACTAGTGTTAACTGCAAGCACATTCGTCAGATAGAAAGTATTTGGGGTCTAGGTTTAGCCCAGTCTGTGTAAATGAAGGTTGTTGGTTTAGGCTATAAAAGACCTCCTCGACTTGCACTGTCAGAAAAAAAAAAGTGCAAAAATAGTACCTCTTTAGACTAGAGGTACATCAGCTTGACACTGGGGCAGCACTCTTAAAGGGACAACTTACGTATCTACCCCTAAAAGATATGCATAGTTGTACATTGAAATATGTACTAAGGTACTACTATAAATCTTTCAGGGAAAATAATATAAAAGATGTCCCGTTAAGGCTACTGTATCAGTGACAAGCAAAATTTTAAAGGTAACATTTTACTGAGTGTGGAATAGCATGTTTAGGGGTTGTGCTAATCACTAGGTAGGTTACATTATAGAGTTATATCATCCCTAACAAAAAGTAAGTATATACTGTACTTCAAAAAAAACAAGTAAACTTCAAGTATATTTTTAAGTATACTTTATCAATCTACTAGAAGTATACTTGTAAATGTACACTTTCAATACTACCAGGGACTAAATTGGCCCACTTTTTAGTGTGTAAAAGTATACTTTTAAGTATACTTTAAGTGAAACTATAATTTACAACTACGTTTTTCATTTGAACTGTATACTACAAGTGAATTTATAAGTAGATTGATAGTTTACTAGTTAAATACTTGTAGCACATTGTTTAGACTTAAGTATAAACTAGTTTAGTAATTTTATACTGCAAGTGTACGTGTAAAAGTTTCTTAACATTATACTTATAATTTATATATAATTTTTTTGCATTAAGTACTACTATGTTTGTACAGTATTTAGGTATTCATTTTTATACTTCAAATATATATTTAACTGTAATTTAACTCTTTCCCCACCAGTGTTTTAACAAAAAAAAAGTTGCCAGTCAGCACCAGCATTTCTGATTATTTGCATAGAATTTTCATGGCCCCCAGATTATTTTGTTGTATGAATATCTAAACATGCAATATATCAAAAGAAACAACAGAGCCTCTGCTTAAAAAAAATATATATATATATATATTCTAGCTTCATGGATTCTTTTTTTATCAGCAGAAGAGTAAGTTTCATAAAAAAATGAGCGGAGAAAAATCATGTTTTTGTAAAAGACTATGACCGGAAAAAGCATAATGGGGCACTTTAACTAAAGATAACAAATATAAATACTGTAAAACATGTATTGCTCATTGTTAGTTAATGTTAGTTAATGCATTAATCGTAAAGTGTTGCTGATGCATTAGGTTTAGGAGCTGCAGTTTAGAACTGTCATTCTAACAGCCACATCTTGAAATGCTTGATTTTTTGGCATTAGTGGAGAGCATTTTTCCCTAAATAACCCTGTAAGCACTACAATAAAACCTACATCACACCTAACACATAAATCTTTGTAAATTGAGCAATTATTACAAAAAGTTTTAAAGACCATGTAAGGCATTGTTGTCTAACATAGTGTGTATCTTTTGATTTGAGTGCCATATTGAGTGGATTCCAGAAACTGCCACTCAGAAAGTATCCCAGCAGTGTTCTGTCACTCCAGACCAGTCTGCCCAGGCCAAAGTCATGCCACAGTCACATTCTGCTCCTTCTTCCCAGCAGCTTGCTGAGCAACCGTTCCCCGCGCAACAGCCTTTCAATGCTCAGCAGCCCTGGCATGCTAGGGCACAGGGGATAACTGGGGGGTGGCGGAGCAAAGCTCAGAATACACACTGCTGTTTGCTCTACTGAATTCCCATGATGGTTAGAAAACACTCTTATTTCCGCCAGCCATCCCCCCTACAACCCATCACCCCTACCCCCCCCCACAACCCATCACCCCCACCTCACTTCGAAAAATAAGAAAACATGCCTTGTTCTCCAGTCCTCGTTGCTTGAAAATAGTCCAAATACATCCTTTCAAAGCTTAATAGTGATGTTTTCACGTCATACGGTGCAGTGAGCCAACTCTGCTTGCACTATGCAAGCTGAGGTTTTAGCGGCTAGTAATGCATAAAAGGAGATGTACAAGCAGGTCAGTATGCAAACATATAAAACAAATATCAAGTATGATCAGTACCTTGACCACTCCGTTTTCGTGCATGGTGATGCAGTTGTTAGGGTCTTTAGACAGCTCAAACAGAGCCAGGGCTGTCGCTCGGTGCACCGAAGGGTCATTTGAGCGGAGGTAGCGTACCAGTGGAGCTACAGCTCCAGCCTCCCCGAACGACACACAATTACTTCCCCATGTACAGCAGCAGGCGATGGCTTCTGCTAGGTACCGCCGTAACTTATCGTCCCCCTGTACATCCACACAAAGAGAGAGAGAGAAACTAATTAAATAAAGTGACAGTTACTTATTTTCAAAATAGTTTTATTTTCAGTAACAGAAAAAGTATATTACACCTATTGTGAAAAGACTATGTATGAACTTCATAAGAGTTTTATAGCACAATTCAAGAGAAGTGAATTTGTCAATGCGAAACATGGCTGGAGAAGCACTCACAGTGTTGGTGAGATTGGCCAACATGGGAACCACACCATGGTCTGTAATAACTGCCAGGTTCTCCACATCTTTGGCAATTTTGGCAATGGCTGCGCACACACTGGCCAGCACATCTTTATTCTGTGATTTTAGCAAGTTAACAATGAGCTCCAAACCACCCACAAAGGAACGCACCATTTCCCCAGCATCCTGAAACACAGAGAAAACAAGAAATTGTCATGAATTGTGATTGTACACAAGAAAATGGATGATTCAGAAGGCTATTGTATGCTTTATCATGTGAAATCATTCACTGAACTATTGAGAATAGCTAAATTTCTCTCGGAGACACTCTAGCACGCTTTGGGGTGTGACACAGGCTGCGAAATTCAGCAAGTCTGTACTCATTCTGT
Source organism: Rutilus rutilus (assembly GCF_951802725.1). Classification (NCBI taxonomy): domain Eukaryota; kingdom Metazoa; phylum Chordata; class Actinopteri; order Cypriniformes; family Leuciscidae; genus Rutilus; species Rutilus rutilus. Next base: position 22,910,210 of record NC_140224.1, read on the forward strand.
CACACAGGAAACCTGTACATGTCAAACTCAATCAGTCCACAGTACCTGGAGTATATACTCATCTCAGAAAAGAAATATGGCTGACAAAAAGAGGATTTCCCATGTGAGTAAAGTAGAGCTGGTTTTAGGCTTGATGGTACCATGATAGAGGGCACATTTTCTCCTTGGGTCACATGGAGGCTCATGCCAAAGTCATGACAGGCAGCAGAGGGCCAACCACAGTAGAATAGTGGGCATTCAAAATACACATACTGTACCACACATACACATATCACACAGAAATGGCAACTTTAGTTCCAGTCTAGTCAATTCAGTGGTGCCAGAGGGTATGAAGCATGCCAGCATGGCACCAGGCTGTTTAGAACGATTATAAAATAGTACAGTGATATCTTTATTGATGGTACAGAAGCACATCATTGTGGTTTTGGAATCAGATGAAGCCAAACATTCAGTAAGCAAACATTTCTTGTATTGTGAAATGATTATGGAGTACCACAGGTTGCTGCTTCTGTTCTGGTCATGTACAACAAGACACCCATGTCTTGAGTTCACCTCAGTGTGAATCGGATCCTTCTAACCTAGAGAACAAAGTCTAAAGTGCAGTCCTCAGGGGTTCTCCTGAGAAAAATAAATCTGCCCCTCTATAACCCTGTATTTCACAACACAGCTTAACCCTAATAAACCCTTGCACACAGCACAGTAAAAAGCAGCCTTCCACCCTGCACACCTAGAAAGAGAAGCTGAGACCCAGCGCAGGTCAAGCGTGCAGAGTGCAGTGAAGACAGCAGCATCAGAGAGGAGCCTCTAAAGTCTTGCCAAAGGATGAGCTCTGTGTTTAGTGTGTCTGGGCAAAGATCAGGAGGAGAGGGAGAATCTGCAGCGTGTCTCACAGGAAATGGCAGTATAGGAATACTGATGAACACTGGGAAATAGAGAGAGAGAGAGAGAGAGAAGCGGGAGCAGAAGAGGAAGTATGGCAGAGCCACCAGCTGCGGAGGGTCACTGAGGAACCCTTTCAACCCAGGGCCCACAAAAACATCCCCAACTAAGTTCCACATCAGCAAACACAGCACGAAGTAAGACATGCAGAGAGAGAGGAAGAGCGAGGGAGAAAGAGAGAGAACGGATGAAACACAAACAGAGTACAAAAACCAATGTAAGCCAAGCTGAAAGAGTGAGAGGAAAAGAGTGTGAAAATGAGAGATAAAATTGAGGGAACTGCACTCAAAAAACATTATAGCATTAAGGGAAGTGAGAGAGGTATAACATTTTAAAATGTATGCATTAGGCAGATGTTTTTATCCAAAGCAACATAAAAGAACTAGTGTCACAGAAAGCCGATTGTGTTGCCACCTCACCTCACTTGTCTTGTTGTGCCTGAACATACCGTAAATACTATAACGGCCAATTCTCACGAACGTTTTGCACCTGCTTGGTGGAGAATATGGAAAAATAACTCTCCATACCAGCAGATGGCAGTAGTCTGTATTGGGTGTACAAGGAGCTAAGACTGCAGAGATTCAAATAGTAAACATAGTAATGTTAGCATTTGACAAAATTGACAGTCATATCATTAGGAATCCACAGGATCTGGAATTTTATAGAAGAGTGAAAAGTTTTTCCACACAGATTTCGCAATGGGATCAAGTTAGTCACATGGATTTGCCGTGTTAACCAACAAAAATTGTGATTTCTTTGTGAGCTGTGCTTTATACACCACTACACTATTGGCAATAAACAAATAACTTTTTTTGCCAGAAAAATTTCGCCAAAATAGCTAATGTGGCCACACTTTGATTCTTTGGGCTAATTAAGCACAGTCCTCATTAAAGCAGACAGCATTACATGCTACATGCTGAACATCATCTGCCAGTAAAGGAACAAAGCACAATCATACAGTAGCACATAATCACTAGAGGATTCATAGTAAGTACCAGCTGTGAGTGCTGGTAGGGATTTTGAAGCCCCCAGATGTGGTTCTTCAAGCATGATTTTCATAAATCTGGCCCTGCAGCTGCTAACTCAATCCACATGGGGCTTTATCTAAATAACCGCTGCTGTGTGGCTGATCAGGTTCCCAGCGTGGATGGGTACATAATTTCACATAGTCCTGCCACCAACCCTAACTCTCCTCTGAACCATTGCAATACATGAAGTGAACATGCATTGTTTTTAGCCGCACATCACAGCAAGGAGAAAGAAAAAATACTAAATTCAGAAGCAGAAAACTGTTTGTTTAGACAAAAAATAAACAAACATTATACAAACAATGTTCTTTTATTTGTAACTGTGCGGATAATCTACAGGAACAATGACGCATTTGTGTTAATGCGTTACATAAGAGGCTCAGAAAAGCAGACTTGTTCCGTGCCAGCTATGAGATTTAATCTATATATAGATGAGACCGACTGCTTTGTTAGCATCTCTTGTTCTTCGTGTTCTTTAAGTATCGATGGCATTAAATTTTGCACTGCCATCTATCGATGTTGTCTCTAAGTTTTATCTAAATTACAATGCTTCTAGTGAGTTATAAAGAGTGGTCTACACACTAATGAATTCCCTTAAATGACCAACAATGGACAAAGATGTAGCACGAAGCAACTTGGGCATCGCTATACAGTATTTTCTGCATCATCAAATCTTTCCACCTTGTAGAATTTTTTTTATCATTATCAGTGTTTCTGTCTTCTGTTTCTGACCTTTTCTGCTTTTTCGTCCATACAAGTACTGATTCTCCCATTGCCTCTGCTGGTATAGCACGATACACACTTGGCATCACCAAACAACACTATGCTACTATCAAATCAGCAGCAGCCTATAACATGAGGTTTCTCTCCTACAGTATGTTTAGTGAAACACTGCGGGTGGAGATGAACGGGGGAACATTAACCTGTGTTGATACTGGACATAAATAAATGTACCTTTGCATTTTCAATGCAGGGGCAGATGGCCCAGGCAGCACTGGCCTGAACTTCTGGATTGGGGTTCTTCAGCAAAGACCAAAGAAGTCGTACGCCATCAAGATGATCGATGATCCTAAGAGAGAAGAATAACAACTTGTCACTTCTGGATACTGCGAGAGATGTCACACCAAGCATACAACAAACTGATTTATCACCCCCAATTACATAGTCTACAACGCAGTGTACAGTGTAAGCTAATGCATTTATTCTCCAACATGTTTATATGTCTGTTTTCCCAGGGTTCAGTTTGGCTCTTGCAGTGGACTATCCCTCCTGGTGGGATGATGAAAACATTCCAGTAGCAGATCAGAAAGCTGCTCAGCATGGCTTTCCCATCACATCCTACCTGCTCAGTTCCTTACGCTGGTACCCCCTGCTCACCTTCCAACAACTCCATTCAAACATGTTCACATCAGCCTGGCCGAAAGCTGACCCGTACAATGGTTTTAGGAGGTCCGTGTGGATATTTATAGCCACCCTTGGACAAACACACACACACACACACACACACACTCGCACAGAGTGTGACGTTTAACTCTGTTTCTGTCGGTGACTCGGAGGAAAAAACCCAGAAAAAAATGTATTTTTTCCAAGTCAAACATTCTCAGAGACAAGTCTTTCTATATTTCACTGCTTCTGAGTGAGGTTTACTTAAGAACAGGCTGTATTTCATGCTGCGGATATGATTCTACTAAAGGATGCAGTCAGGCTCTGGGAAGCACGGGAAAATGACTCTTCAGTGCGGTCCGTTTGTCAGGTATAAATAACATGTAACCTGTTTCCCATGTGTGCATCCAGCGACAAGGCCGACATTCAATGCTGTCATAATTGCTAAACCACGCCGCAAAGGGAGGCACCAGTGAACGGAGGTTGGGCCAAGCGCTGGTCAGAGCCATCTCAACACCAAGCGTAACCCCCAACCCCATCCTCATAATAAATCAGTTTGAGAGGCATGATAACAGGGAGAGCCCACGCTATCCTGAGAGGCCACTAAATCCTTCAGGAACAGGACATAATCCTGCACTTGGGCAGGTAAGACGCACTCAACACTACAGCAGTGGGATGTACTTAGAAATCAGTTCCAAGGTTGGTGAAGCAGTGGAAGTTCATAGTTTGGGATATGTGCACCAAATTCATGTTTCTGACAACAATGGAAAATTCAGTTGGAATTAATAGATTAATAAAGATCAAATATTTAAATAAATCATTTTGAAAAGGTAATGTTTGTTTTCCCACCAATGATTTTGAGATTTCCAGATAATTATATACCATGTAGAGGGCAGACCATCATGTATTCTTTGTTCTGGTCTTGATTTCAGAAACAGGCCTGAATATGCTGTTCTACTAAAGAAAACAATTATCAAATATGAGCTATGCTAATTGCTTTGCAGACCACTCTGCTTCATTCTAAAAATAACCATCAACATGGATTAACATTAAAGGAATTAAAGCACATTAAAAAAAGACTTTGTATACAACTACAAGGAAATGGGAACAAAAAGATGAATCCTAAATATAGATTCCATGAGAAAATATGTTCTTTGAGAGCTGTTACATAGATCTTCAGCACTGAAGTTTTTGGTCTCTCAAATAGTGAAATGAAATGAAATGAAATGAAATGAATTGAAATGAAATGAAACAAGCTTTGTGGACTTTTACTACACCACTGTGCTTGCTCACTTCCATAAACGTATTAATCTTTCAGACAAAGGCTGTGTGAGCTTGGGTGCTGAAGAGAAGGGGAACAAAACGCTCTTCATTTGTGTCCAGCCTTAATTAAGAAGGGGACTGCAGTCTATAACAGTCTTGTAAAAGCAATGAAAGTCAGATGTGCCAAATATACAAAAAGGCCAATACTCAAATCTCTGTGAATGTGTGAATTACATGGCAGTTTTGTGCTTTGCATATGTTTAAGTCAATGATACTTGTTTTTCTGTTTGTTAACCATATGCCACCTCTATATGATTCCTGATTCGATTCAATTCAGATTGAATTAAATTAAGATTCCTTTGGGTGCATTTCATTTATAATGTCCATTTTGCTTATATATGAAAGAAATTCTCTCTCTAGAGAGACTATACATACACTATGTTTTCTGATTCACAAAAAAAGAGCTGGTTCATAACACTCATATGTTAGCCAATTGGACTACATTGTATGTTTGTTTTTGTTGGATGCAGCCTGAGAGAGAAACTCAATAGAAATGTGTTTCTAGCTATTATTTCACAGTACACAGTATTTTTATTGCATGACACACTGAATACAGTACAGTCAAGTGCACAGAGTGAAAAGTTGAAAAAGACATTCTGTATACTCATCTGTGCTTATGCTCTCCTGCCTGTTTCTGTTTAGCAAGTCCAAATGGCCGTTGTCAGAAGTGCTTTTCAGCTTATACAAACTGACCGCACTGAGACAATAAAAGGCCTCCACCCCAGCCACAGCTATGAGTCTCACAGCAGGTAGAGTAAACACAGATCTTCAGGCCCTGTAATTACAGCACCAGGGCTAAGGGCTCTCGCCCTGCATGTGTGGAGCATGGAGCCTGGTCAAACTGCACAACCCTGGGCCTGTTGGATCCGCTGCAGAAGCGGTGAACATGGAATCTTTTACAGAGAACAAGAACAATGCCTTGTCATCCTAAACCAAGCCAATGGCAACAGTGAAAGGGATTACAGGGCCAAGGTTGGACACTGAATATTGTCAGCTGTTGGATTGTTTCAGGCCAACTGTTTTGGATCCAGGTTAATTAGGTAACATACAATCAGTGAAAACAGTCTGATATGGACACAGGGGAAATGTGTTATAGTTATACTGTACAGAGCGTTATTATTTTACTTGCAAAGGACATATTTAAGAGTGTTGTAAAGATACAATCAATCAATTTAAGGTAAGACTTACGTCATGTTCTCAGGGTCAGTGGCACAGGCTCCCACGGCCCTTGTGACGTTGACTAGTAGGGCCTGGTTGGTACCAGTGAGTAGGTTGACCAAAGGCTTGATACCACTGCTCTTGCGGATGGTGGCAAGATTCTGCGATATTTGGGCACATTCTCCCAGAGCCCCCACTACATTAACGAGTACCTCTTCTGGTTGGTCTTTGAGCAGAAGTACCAGAATCTCCAGTGCCTTATACTCCTGAAACCTGGGAGAGAGAGTGAGCAAGAAATTATTACTCGTATGCAAGCCCAAGAAAATGGTGCATACAGTATATAATTTCCAGAGTGCTTCCAATCAAAAACAAATACAAGGACTCAATATACAAAGGCATCAATTGGTTATCTGCAAGAAAAATAGTATTTCCTGTTGCTTCCACAAAATGAGCATTTCTGGTGCACTCTTTTTTTTTTTTCAAAATTTGAGCACATTTCTTGTGTGAACACACTTGCTTGTAATCTCTACACCATAAAATTGCAGCTTTTGTATTACGTTTTGTAATGAATAGTGAGCTTTACCCCTGTGTGCTTAAATTGTTGTTTAAAATGTGGTATCTGATAACGGGATAATGGTAAATCCAAGAAGAAGAAAAAAAACAAGTTGTGTCAACATTGCTCTATAGGACCTTTCTTCATTGGACAGGTATAAACAGATAAAAACATGAAATGGGTTGTTTATTATTAGATGAAGCATTTTTTTCCATCATGTAATGGATTATAAAAACATGAAGACTCAAAACCATAAATAGCAACAGGAAGTATTTGTAAGGGTTGTGGATATCTGGGAGGAGAATAAATCCAGTGATGTTATATTGCCTCAACATTTCCCACGCTGCTCGCAATATGCATTTATGCTCGATGACCACATTTTCTGGTTTGGAGCAAGAAAACAAGAGCTTTTGGTGCGATTCTGGCCTTGTTTGCAAAGTAGTGGTAAACTACAGTAAACATTTAAAAGGCATATAATGTGGTCACAGGGAGCCTCAACTAATCTCTGATGTACGGTTAAGCTATACGGCTGTTTTTATTCACAGTTACGGTTTCTGGCTAAGCAGCCCTGATGGCCATTGGAAAGAGTGTTCAAGGTCATTTGGCTCTGGTCAAAGTCAACCAACATTTTCTCGCGAGTAAATTTAAAGAATAACTGGCAAAATTAGCTCAGCTTTAAAAAAAGAAAAGAAAAAAGAAGTCAGAAATAAGGCCAGGCCTATGCTCAAACATAGCATGTAAAACAGAGATGCCATCAGAGAAATGTTATCAGTATGCTACATTAAAGTTGTGGAGTAATTACATGTTACCTCTGATAAATGGACTGTGGTTGTTGTCTATTTTTGTAAAGCCAACACCAACCTGCCAAATAACCGTGCCAAGAGAAACAACATAAAACAGCACCGGTCAGTCGCTACCACAAAACAAAGGTTAAAGAGCGAGCACTGTTTTAGAGCTCCTAACAGCATCCTAAATGCTCCCATCGACTCTTTGATTAATAGTACAGAACTATCTTTGCAAAGCACATTGTTATAGTTGTAAGAAAAAAAAAAAAAAAAAAAAAAAAAAAATCACAGACAAAGGATATTTAATGTGGGTGGCTGAGGAAAGACTGAAAAGAAGAACTTTTAGATCTGTAAGTGAACAGTAAAACCCAAAACAACTGACCCTTTGTTATAAGCCCCACCTTAACCCTCTGGTACTCTTCGGTAGGAAAAAATTTACATTTTGTTTTTGTAGAATTTTTTATGTTTTTGTACGAAACTTGGTAAAGGTTTTGGCACTTGCTATGTGAACACACAACAACAACAAAAATCATGGACATTATTCGAAAAGGTTAAATGGTCCTGAAAAAAATAGTCATACTTGTGCTCCTCACGGTCAAAAATGACCTCATTGGAAATTAATGGGAGACGAATTTCATCTAGTGAAAACTTTTGGTACTGCAGCCAAACAAAATCTTACTGAAAGCAAATTTTTCGAGATATTCAAATTTGGAACACAGATTGTTTAGATTTCTGGCTTTGATTTTCTTGCAGTTTTAGAGTAAAACGTGTTTTTGAAAATATATATCATATAACTTTTTGTGGGGCAATTTTGTGTTGTTATCAGTTATAATCCCTTTCAAATGAGGCTTTTCTCTTTTCATTTTATAGGTTTTTTAGTGTCTACAGTTTTTAACCACATTGCTGCGAGATTTAAGTTTTTTTTTTTTTAAGAAAAACATCAGATAAAAAAAAGTTTTGCAATGTCACTTTATTCCAGCCCTTGTAAGACTAATTTTACCAAACCATTTTAACCACATTATGAGGACATTTAGATTTTTACATAAAATTGCACAGTTCATTAAAATCTCCAGTTCATGCCTATGAGATGTTCAGTAAAGCTTCTCTGAGTTGACATCAGCAATCAAGGGGGATAGAGCTATGCAAAGGGTCAATCATTTCAAAATGAAGCTACTGAAGAACACCTTGATGGCACTAGCAAAGTGGGAAGATAAGGGAAATTCGTAGTGATGCACCAAAATTAATTTTTTTATGAAACATCGAAACCAAAAGTGTTCATTTGGTCGAAAAATTAAGTTGTGTTAATTAAATTTGGGTATTTGAACTTGGTGTGCTGTCATGGTGTTGTGTCCTCAGGTGATAAATTATCGTAGTGAAGTTATTCAGCAATGAGCTGCCTCTCGATATTTTAACCGAAATTGTTTTATTCATTGCTACTCTAGCATTATTTTTAGTTACAGTTTCCCTGTCGTAGTTTAACTATGTTGTGTGCACGAAATAGATTCTGACATGGTCAAAGCACACCATGGGATAGCATTAATTAAACATCACAGTTCCAGTCAATGATTTCGACCCTCTTTTTTTTGGTGCCATTTCAGATTAATATTTATCACTAGAAATTACTGCATAATTAAGTCTTTAGTGCATTCTTAGCTGAAAGATAATAGATTACTGTGATCTTGCAATTAAAGCTCTATATGAGTAAAAATTCCAGTGAATCCCCTTTGTGTATAATTATATTAAGGTTATGATTATAATCATTCTAACATTTTTCTTGTTATAATATAACCATTTTAATTTTATGCATCATTAATCAGCTAAATGGTTAACATATGCCTTTCCCAGCATATTTGTGGAGGTCTCACATTCTGTTCAGGCACGGCCACCTTCTAAAAGCCCCTTCAACCCAGCCCTGAACCCCTCTCTCTGCTGGACTCGCACGGCCAGCCCTCTCATCAGCCACACAAAGACATGCTGTCTGCTGCTGGCAACACCAGGACTCTCAGCTTGTGTGCTTTCAGTTGAGAAAAATAAGGAGGAAAAGCACCTCAAAATTATTACCACTGTAAAATACATTCTAAAATTATTTTTGCCTTAAAACGCCAGGCTGGGATTGTTTCTGAAATGGCACACCAAGACCAGATGGATCGAGAAAACATTCCCTGGTAAGTGCTCACTGACCTAGCGCTCCCCTACTTCGACAGATTTCATTTTCATAAATGGTTGGTTGTTTTATTCCAAATGCTGCGTTTGACCTTGATGCTTTATATGTTGTAGAAAAAAAACATTGTAATAAAACCAGTTCTTTCCTCATGTCCAAGTATGCATTAAATATTCTGCCAGAAACACAGTGATTTTCTATACAGCTGGCATCTAAAACTTCCAACCAGCCACCTGTGCAAGTGAACACAGCACAATACAGACTATAATACATAGGCGTAATTTGCCGGTGGGACATGTCCCCACCCCTTTTCATCAGAGTTGATTTTGTCCTCACCTCAGCAAGGCAAAGAAAAAGCACCTCTAGTCTATTATTATTCATAACCAAATTCAAACATAAAACACATATATTTGCACCGACCAGACAGACCTGATATACAGACACGCATATCGGGATTTTTAAGACCAAATAATGGCAATGCTATGTAAATAACTATAAAAAAGAGTAAGAAAAAATAAAAGTGGAAACATTTTGTTTTGTGGGAAAAACATTCAAAAAACATCGTTTTTGGTGTGTGAACGGGCCTTTATACATCAGTAGTGTTCACTAACTTTGTTTACTTGCTTGTTTAATCTCTTTTTAAGCATAAGTTTCAATGAGGCTTCTTCAGCGGTATTACCGCGGCCCCAGTCTTGACAACTAAATGTTTTTACAGAGCATTACTTTTCTTAGAGGACACTTATTTGGCTAATGGGGCATTAAGCGAATTGAATGTGGCATGGGGCACCTGCCTCTAGTTTCAGCAAACTAAGCCTGATGTAAACGTAGGATGAGCTTTTGTCAGTTTTGACTTATGAGGTGGAGAGAGAGTGGCCTTTCTGCTACTGGGCCCTTTCAGACGCAAGCCTCCCTCTGAATTCCTCTTTCAATACTATTCTATTGCGACTGGTGTGGAGCCAGACAGTAGATCCTTCTACAGATCCTAGTCTATAACAATCCCATAAAAAAAACTCTTATCATAAACTAAAAATGTAAATTTATCAGCTCCTTGGCCTCAAACTTGTGAAAATAACACCTGATAATTTATAGACAGGTAATGGTGGAATTAAATAATGCATTTTTGAGTCCCCAAACGCATACTGCAAAGCAAAGTAAATGTGTAAATCACTTTTATATGAGAGTGCTTGTGTGACAGAACGGGCAAGCCAGATGAAGATTCCAAGGTTTTCCGTATTTATGGGGGAAACTGACTGGCTTAAAAGACATCAGCCGCCAGAAAAATTACACCAGGAAAGCCTCCAGGACGGTCATCATCTTCGCTGAGCTAAGTGACGTTGGAATAAAGGCCAGCGTGCTTTACATGACAAACGATTTAAGAGTCTTTCAGCTTACACTCCTGATTATTACAGCACGACTGTTTCAGAGAAGCATTCCACATCTTCCAGATCCCACTAGCCGCACTAATGGAGCAACGGCCTCGACTAACACATCACGGGCGTCTATAAAATCAACACTTTACTTCATCTTTTGTTAGCGGTATGGGTGAAAGAACAATTTGCATTCCTTCAGCATAAAGTCATCATAAAAGATCAGAGCTCATTGACAGAGTTTATAAAAACTTTTGCTCTCTCTTCAAATAATCACTTCTGTAGCCACATTCAGAGCAGACTCGGATGCACAATGGTGACAGCTCTGAGCCATGGAAAATCTGAGTGTTAGAAGTGAACAAATGAGACATCTCATAAAAATGAAGGCTTTGATTGCACATCCTCTGTCCTTCTCCCAACCAGACCCCTTTGTGGTACACGATTTGACCAAATCTGGAGCCAATTACGCATCTCACATTGACTTGACACCTAGTCTAAAGATTCATATGCCACATTGAGATCAGGGAGTCTAGCTGACCGAGCAATGAGAAATATAGATTTTTAGGAATGGAATATTATTTTAAAATGAGCAAAATATTTTAATATTTTTTCAAAACAACCTTTCTTTAAATCTGCAATCTGCAAGATAAAACTCATAAACCTTATGAAATTAATGAGAAATGCTAAACAGAAAATGTATGTGTGTCTGTGATAAATTTAGTTATTAAAGGGGATGTCTAATGCTATTTCATGCATTCTGACTTATTTACACTGTTAAAGAGTTGGATTCTCATGCTAAACATGGCCAAAGTTAAAAAATATTAGTTGGACGTATGACGGAGTATTTCTGTGCCAAATACACTCCTTCAGGATTCGTATAAGTTTAAAAAAAAATTTCGAGTATGGCCCTGTATGGCGTCATAAAGGGTGGAATTCCTTGAACGGGCACTTCTCCTGCAAGAGCGCGAGCAAGAGCGCGCCCATCAACGTGCTTCATTCGGGTTACGGACGCCGTCGGCAGCGCTGTCATTTTGTTTTTAGGCCACGAAATCAACAGTGTCACCAAAGACGTGTGTTTTTGCAACAGAGTTGTGCAAGTGTGTTTGTTTGTTCCCCAGCATTTCTGTGACAAAAAAAGTTTTATAAACAAGGACAAGTTTGACGATGGATTTGCAGATAATTTGAAACTGAAAGATGGTATAAAAGATCCCGGTCATGAGTCGGAATTGCAGGCGGTATGTAACATCAAATGTCTGTTTTGTTGGCAATCTGTGCGTAAGTGCATATAATAAACAAGACGAACGTATAGTGATTTAAAAGTTTTCCAGGGATAATGCGATTATTTATTGTGCATGACTCTTAGCGCCGCTCACGGCACGCCTCCAGGAGCTCGCCTGTTTTCAGAAAAAAACGGTACAGCGTATGTGTCTTTTATAAATCTGATAAAACCAAAGACTCTTCTGAGAAATGAAGGATGCAATACTACCCTATAGGTACTCAAGATTAACATGAGATTGGCAGAAACTGTGTGTGTTATGCCCCCTTTAAATTAATTAATATACTGCTTAAAATATTTCTTCCACTCATAATGCGTAATTATGGTTGTTCTGAGAGGACGGTTGTTCATAACTGTCATAATTTCTTTAAAAAATTAAATAAATCTTTTTGCAAAGGATCTGTAGTTACATGCACATACTTAGCTACATTTTCCATGCTGATGGAACATTTCCAGATGGCTCCAGTTGTGGCGGCTAGTAACTGCTTGTTTGCAGCTTGGTTGAGCAACATGACCAGTGGCTTCAGTCCACCGTACTGCCGCACCAGATCACGGGTATGTTTATCTTCTGCACACTAAAACAGGAATGAAGCCACACACTCATAAAAAGCTTTAAGTAGTATCGAGATGTGCACTGTATTGTGACCGTCAAAGCCAGGACTAAATTAGTACACCATTTAATTTTTTACCTCAACCTCACCCCTTTTATCCATTGCCAAAGAAAAGTGTAGTTGAGTGTGTAGGGCCGTACCTTAAAGATAGCGCTGGCACAGTGCATTTGGAGCTCCTGGTTGTCACAGCTGAGGTTCTTCACCAGATCCTCAATCATGCCCTCAGTCTGTATAGCAATTCTGTAGCTCTTCTGCCAATACAAATATGCAGAATGTCTTTCTACGCTGAACACCTACTGTAAAAACCACTCTGCCTTGCCAAACAACACTGCGTGCAGCGACATAGCGCTTATTTCATCCTAGGGTTTCTTGCTTCTGGCATCACAGTCATTCACATCTTCAAGCTGGTCCTTTAATAGAAAACAATCTTCCAGTCAAAAGTAAAGTTTCATGAACAGAACAGTATGTTATGTTCAGCCATACTTTGCACCGAGTGTCCTTATATACAGTAGTGGCTTTATATGTAGCAGTTGTAGCTTGCATTATGTTTCATAATACTTTTGTAAATGTAAATATACTTTATTGTATTTAGTAGTATTTACAGTGCCATGGCATATAAATAATACATTTGAAATTCAAAATTAGACTACCATTCAAAGGTCTTTTTTTACCACACCAAGGCTGCATTTATTTGATAGCTACAAGCATAAACAGTAATATTGTGAAATATTATTACAATTAAAATTACTCTTTTCTAATTTAATATATTTTAAAATGTCATTTATTCCTGTGACGGCAAAGCTGAATTTTCAGTCTTCAGTGTCACATGAGCCTTCAGAAATAATCTAATATTCTGATTTTGTGCAAATTTCTTATTATATATTTTTTATATTATTAATTTTTTATTACCAATGTTGAAAACAGTTCATATTAATATAAGTTAACGCTTAATATTTTTGTGGAAATGGTGATCTACAGTATTCACTCTAGAGAGAGCACAAGAAAGACGGCAAATGAGTGGGAAAGACCACTGCATCTTGAGACAGGCCCTATTAAAATAACTATTTTAACTTGGCACAGCGCATTAAAAACATGACGCTGAGTGATTAACTCCCGTCAAGGCAGTTGTACAAAAATAGTTTGCATGCTTATTGTGATATCTGGTAATCTGCAGAAAGCGCAAAAATACAGGCTTAGAAGTGTTTTTCATTCAGCAAGTCTTCAGCAATACCTGCCTTTCGATCACAAAACACCATGAAGCCATTCATTTTCTTCTTAAGAATTTTTTTTAGATGTTCTTAAGAAAATATCTGAGAACTTCTTAACATTTTTTCAAGAATTGCATTTAGGAACATTCGAACGAACTTCTTAAAGTTTATCTTGAGAAGATTTTCATGAATCCAAAGCCCCTGGTTTTGGTGCAGAACACAAACTTTTTTTGTAATACCAATAGGGCATTCAAAACATAGCTAAACTCATATTCTAAAACTGATTTGAACACTTTGAGCAAACCTCAGAAGCACACTCCTGCAATGTTCCCACCACAGGGATGAGCACGTTCTTCTGCGGTGATTTGAGCAGCCGAGCGAGCAGAGGGATACCCCCGGCCCGGCGGATGGCTTCCTTGTTCCAGGTGCTCTTGCTGCAGCTCCAGAGAGCCAGAGCCCCACAGCGCGCCACCTCCACATCCCTCTCCTGCTCCTTACTCAGAGACACACCATCAGGCACGCAATCCAACAAATCCACCTGCAAGAAAGAACTTCAGTTTTTTGCCTCATTTTAAAGCACTTTCCCATGCTTGAACTTTGAAACAATGCAATAGATTTGTCACTCTGCCTCACATGATATCATGCTAACATTACATTTCTATTCCTTATGATGCTTTATACTGTTTTCATTTCACTCCCGTTAAGGTAGAAGAGTCGTGGCATGTGAAAACGAGTAGGAATGTGTTATTAGTGGGGTCATGGTGTATTTTATGACATCTTCAGTGCAGGATGTGGAATACAATATCCTGCCCTGAAGCTGCCAGCATTCATCTAAACATTCATCATCAGCCAAAGATTGGCTGTTACTTAAGAGGGCTTGAAAATTCAGACTATGTCACACCAAAATCTACAAATGACCACATCCTTCAAAGAGTAAATTTCATGTTTCCCTGCTGTCAAGTCAGAAAGGCCACTTTAACACAGCATTACACGCGCGTGCTGTTCAGAGGTGGTCTGGGACTTTAAATGTAACTAATCTATGATAGCTACATAGAGAACGTCCGAGTCTGGCCCCGAGTAAATATACAGAGCAGAGTAACACGTGAGCCCTAATCATACAGAGCGTCACTCTGTCAATAAACACACATGCCAGGATGAGGGGGAGAACGACATTCAATCTGTTTTTACCTGCAATGTGCTCCCTTTGATGCTGGCATTGAAAATGATTGGGAGAAACAGACTTAAAGAAAGAGTGAGTGGAGAAATAGAGGCTGGTATACACATGTTCTATTGCTTGTCCCTCAACATTCTCCTTCCCTTTGTCTCTTTTCCTTGTGCGAGTTCTTAATTAAGGGCAACCTGTTTTGACAAACGCATAAGCACAGACTTCATGTTTCTCACCAGTTTCTTGATGCCACCATGCTGTCGGACTGTCCTGCGGGCCCGTCTGAACTTGGCCACATTGGCGATGGTCTCTGCAGCAAGGCTCTTCAGCTCTTTGTCAGGGGAGTCCAGGATAGACACCATGGTCTGCAAACCGCCCAAATCAGCGATGGTCCGCCGAATCTGGGAGTTACAACTGATCTCCTTCAAGATCTTCAGAGAACCAATCTAACGGCAAGGGAGAGTAATGTATCCATTATAAGAATAACTGCTTCATATTCCTAATGCTGCATCATGCAGAAATGATTGAAATTTTTGAGTTTACAACTTGTTGGAATTTTTTGAAAGCGCCAACTTCTCTTTAACAAAAATGGCAGTGGCCTCAACACATTTCTGTTTGATATGCTTTTTAAAAAATAATAGTAAGTGTTACCCTGATGCATGTTACATTTAACAATTAAATACTTTGTTAAAAGAGTTATTTTGTAATTATGGTCACTTTGACAATATATAAATGTCGGAATCACTCACAGTGTCTCAGTATATTGTATTATCATGTGTGCATATTAGGAAGTGGCAGGGAACAACAACTATTCATTGTGATACTAATATTAATGCTAAAGTATAAAAGTAAAAGAAAAATAATATGTAAATACACCATTGTTCAAAACGTTGGGGTTAGAACGTAAAAAAAAAAAAAAGTATACTTCTATTCAGCAAGGATGCATTAAACAGAATATAAGTGACAGTAAAGACATTAATAACATTACAAAAGATTTATATTTCAAATAAATTATTTTCTTTTGACCTTTCTATTCATCAGAGAATATTTCCACAAAAATATTAGGCAGAACAACTAAGAAATGTTACAGGATCAACAAATCAACTGGATCAGCATATTAGTATGATTTCTAAAGAATCATTAGACACTGAAGACTGGAAAATTCAGCTTCGCCATCACAGGAATAAATTACATTCTGTGATGCTACAGAATGTAACACGATGCATTTACAACCAGGGGGTGTATACTTTTTGAATTTTACTTATTTTGTCTTCAGGGAAACATGTAAGTATCTTCTGTAACTTCTGAAGGGCAGTACTAAATGAAAACAATACGATCTTTAAACAAAATCAGAAAAATTTACACATCTTCATCCTGTTCAACACTTTTCATGCATTTTGTTTCCTTCTGAAGCATCAGTGAATGTTTTCACCTTTTGTAATAGTTGTCGTATGAGTCCCTCAGTTGTCCTCATTGTGAAAAGATGGTTCTCAAAATCATACTGTCACTGCTAGAAAGGGTTCAAATATGCAAAATATGCTGGAAAACCAAAGAATTTGCAGGACCTGGAGGATTTTTCTGAAGAACATTGGGCAGTTTAACTGCTCAGGACAAACAAGGGACTCATGAACAACCATCAGGAAAAAAAAGAAAACCAGCCATGGATCATCCAGGTAACGATAATTATAAATCCATCTTTTATTTTGTCTGGTGAACTATATGTAAACATCTTTTATGTAAACTGTCTTATTCAGGACAGTACATTTATTTTGAATTTATACAACAGTTATTAGTTGCAGTTTATCTAGTTTAACAGTTTATCTAGTTTAACAGTTTAACAGTTATCTAGTTTAGGTGCTGAATTTATACAACAGTTATTTTAAATTTGTAATATATTTCACAATATTACTGTTTTTACTATATTTTTAATCAAAAAAAAAAAAAAAAAAAATCTTACCATCCCCGCACCTTTGAACAGTAGTGTATATTGAAAATGAATGAAAAAAAAAAAAAAAAAAACTTTCTCAGAGTCAAATAGTGACTTCTGACCTAATTAACTGAGTCTGGATGCACTTACTTTACATCTGGTCTCATCTGTGTCAAGCAGGTTGATGAGAACCTCCAGTCCCCCCACATCTCTGATAGCCAGCTGACACATCTCCTGGACCAGGTTAAAGTCTCTCAAAGAGCACAAAACCATCACTGTGGTAGTCTGATTAGCCCCCTGTTCACACACAATTACATTAGGTGCTCAATCATAACCCGCAGACAGATGATCAGAAACAGTTGTACAACAATCTAAAACATGTACTCTCAGACATTAGACAGAAGATGCCCGTGTTATTTGTCTGTATATGTATATGTATGAAGGCTGTTGTGCATGCCTACTTTTGCATCACATACAGTAAAAGGTCCTTGCACACGTCCGAAATTTTCACGTAAAAAAATAAATACGACCTCATGTTTTGTCAATCACGCTTACAGCCTCTGAAACTTTCGTCCGTGCTAAATAAATTCAGATTTCTGCGTTTTTTGCATCTGTAGCAAGCATTTTTAATGGTGTTTTGACAATTCAGAGCCACCGAATCACGAATACGAAAAAACGCACACGAAAATTTCAGACTCAGTGTGCAAGGACCTTAATTCTTGTATTTTTTTGCACCAATAGCTTAATTTCTCCATGAACCCCTTTTTTCGACCCATTTCACCCACACATCATCCCTTCAAGTCTTATTTTGTTGAGCACATGTTGTGTATAAGTGTCTGGTATTGTGACTATAAACAGGGGTGGGGAGAGATCCTTTGATACAGACTACTGCTGTGCTGCTGCCTGAAACCATAGACAATGACCTAAGTTAGCAATTAAAAGAAAACAAGCTCTGAAATGTAGGAGATGATAACGGATTGGCTTAAAAAAAAAAAAAAAAGCTCTGTTTTGACAGTTGCTATATACACACACACACACACACACACAGTGTTTTAGGCTCGTCGCTCCTCAAGAGGTTGCCTACGCGTTTGTGAGTACAACAAACTAAACATGTGGCATTTGTTGTGCCAGACTCCTTAACAGATACATCTTTCGGAGACAACTGTGGTTTTGATATCATTCACGGCATGTCCTTTATCGGCTGGAATGAAATAACAGAAGGGTGAATGACAGATAAATAAAGCAGGAGATCCAGCAAAAATACTACACTATTAATCATCTTTAATCAACAAATTATGGCTTCTTTAGAGATTGCTGTTTGTTTAGGTCAAAAACACAGATCTAAGATCAGCTTTCCCCAAGAGAAAACACCAGAAACACATGCTTCGTTTTTCTCCTCCTTTTTTTATGGAGCAGCTCTTATGAATTCAAACAAAGAGAAGCTTTTCTTTCCAAGGCTGGCCGTGTGCTCAATGCAGTAGGTCCCAAAGTTGCATGTAAGCTGCTGTAATGCAGCTCGTGCAACAGACCTTTGAAATGTGACACTCAAGTCCAATCTCCTGGAAATTGAACAAACATTTCTGTTTCTTTTTCATAAAATGAGCAAAAGATAAGATGCAGTGATTAGGCCTGCCTAGCACCCTCGTTTACTAGACACAAAGTGTGTCCCAATTCACAAATCTATTCTATGCTGTTTTGTAGTATAAAGTAGTCAGAGTAGTCCCTTGTGAAAAAGTTCACTTTAGCATAACTTTAAAGAGTACTTATTACGAAAATAATACACTTTACAAGAATATACAGTACTTAAGTTCAAACTGAATGCAATGTTTTCAGAAAGTTAACTGCCTGCTATTTATAATTAACTGAAAATGTGTTATAGTTTAAATTTATGTTAAATGCAATTAGTTGAACTTTAAAAGTAGGGTAGGCAATTTCAGAGAGGCTAGCAATAGCGAGCTAGCTTTGAAAGCATAAGATCCCACCCTCCCTTCAGAGCATCTCTAAAGCCACACCTCCTTCAAAACACATGAATGAGTACAGCAGGAAGCAAACAAAAGCGCCACAAGAGACGCCATTAAACTACCTTATGTCTCAAAGCACATAACATTACAATAATAATGAACAAAAAAGAACTTAAAGAGCACTGACCTGTACCACCTGACTGCTGCCAATTCATTTCGCATTCGAACCGAAATCAATGATTGGACGAATATTATATGGTCCTACTCCTTACACAGACGATATATAGACATTTAAAAACATTTAGACCACTTCACGTAATGATTGCTATCAGGATGTGAAGAGACTTTCAACCAACATGACAAAAAAAAATTCTGTATCACCTACCCAGCCTTTAAAGTGCTTTTTTTTACCCATTTAAGTAGGACTTCTTTATATGCATAATTACTTCTAGTGTCTTTACAATTTTGTTAAAATGTACTGCTGAATGTCCTGACAAGAATTCTTGGTAAGCAAAAATATACTTTTATATAATTTCATTCTATTGAAACTTGTCATGTATTTAAATATATTTGTATTTACCAGTGTTATTAAATTATTAGTGTGTTTAAAGATGAACTTGATATTAACTTGTGATATCCACTGGCTCGCCTTCATGGTTTAAAATGGAAATATTTTCAATATTGCGATGTGGCATTTTTCTATATCAACAGTTGCTCGTAAAATGATAGACAATGAGTCACATTTCTAGAGCGTCATTTACTGTCATAATAAAATTAATTAATAAATAAGTAAATAAACAAGTACAGTAACAAGCAGATTTGAACTTGTTTGCCTAAAATTTCAGCGAAAAATTTGCTGATACAGGTACAAAAAGACTCTTGATTTTTTTTTCTTGCCCCTCCCAAATAGAGAGCCCATGATAACAGATATGGTGCTGATGTATTGTAAGTAGAACTTGGTTGAATACGTTCTGGAAAAAGACTTAACAAGGAACATGGATGTGAGACGAGGAGGACATCAGATGAAAGAGAGGAAGGACATATAGTAGGACTAATAATGAGAAATTAATGTAGACTTGAAATAAAAGGGTGGGCAGATATGGAGAAACTAATGAGAGCAATGAAGGAGATGACAGAGAGAGAGTGATAAGAAGTGAGAAAAATAGTCATAGAGAGGCGGAGACAGAAAGTAAGAAGAAGAAAGAAGTGAGAGTGAGAGAAAGAGGCACATGTGTTGTCCATATTAAGTGGCTGGACTAGATGTGAACCAAAACTAGCAGTGAATTCACTGCACTCTCTGTCTTGCAAGTTGCCACTCACTTCGTCTTCAAAGCATTCGATGGGTTAGCACTGAATCTTGTAAAAACACAAAGCTATATTTAGTACTGATACCAGGGAAAAATAAATCCAATGTTCATATGCTTTCATTTTCTAGCAGCTTTGGTCTCAACACGCTGTAGACATTCTTTACAAATCAGAAAACATCTGAAGGTATTTTATTATGTCTCGATTCTAACGGGCCCTCTCTCAGTCTGTGGTGTGAAGAGAGATGTTCAGGACAGATGCACACACAGATAAAAGCTGTGAACATGGATGACTGACAGGTTTATCATTTGATATCACTATACCTAGGTGTTTCTATACTTTACTATAGCAAATCTCTGCTCAGAGATAGTTTGTATCATCACAAGATGTAAACTATATTATCGCACAGCTCTATATATAAAGTGATATACTGATTCACAATCAGTCAATGTTTTTTTTAATGTTTTTGAAACATTAGAATGATTCAGAAGGATCATGTGACACTGAAAACTGGAGTACTGGCTGCTGAAAATTCAGCCCTCAGGAGATACTCAGGAGAAAACACCACTAACATTAACGATGATCGACATCAAACTGAACCAAACAGGAAGTATTTATAGACAAGGTAACCAGAGAAACTAACGAGAACTAATACAGAAATGACAGGAACTAACTAAACAACAATCGCGGCACATAGGACTAAATTACATTTCAAAATATATTAAAATAGAAAACAGTTATTTTAGATTGTAAAAATGATTCACAATATTACCGTTTTTACAGTATTTTTGATCAAATAAATGCGGCCTTGGTGAGCATAAGAGACTTCTTTCAACATACATATACCCACATACAGTATACTCACATAAAGCGATTTAAAGTCACAGTTCTGCAATATGGGAAAGAAAAAAGATCTTTCTGAAGAAAAGCATGAAACAGTGCACTGACTTTTATGCAAAAAACAGTACAGCAAAAGAGTAGCATGTCCAAAAGTCGTAATATATTCGAAAATAAAAGTACTGTAAAATAAAAAAAACAAACAGGGTGCACTTTCTGTTGTCTCTGTCACAAAAATGAACCGAAACTCAGAGAATACTTGTCTCTAAAAAAGCTGTGCCTTTGTGCATTTGACCTTCATTCATTATGTATATTTTGATTATTTTCTTTTGTAAATAAAATACAAACAATAAAAAAAAACACACATTATTTTAATCTCCTCGCATTCTTTATTTTGGTCAGGGCCACATCCACCTTGATAGGCCCATTAGGGGAGGGTCTTGTTTTATGTGAATAAGTGGGCAGGATGATTTTCATATCATTGTGTAGTGAAAAAACTAGGCTACAAGATCCAGTTCTCAAAAGTCTTGTGAATGTTCAGTGTGTGTTTTATGGCCTTGTTGCAGAACAACCACTGGCTCTGCACCCCTACTCACAACTCACTACTTCAGACCTATGTTCCCTCCATAAGCTTGCATTCTGCAAGTGAACTGCGCCTTGTGGTGCCATCCCAAAGAGGCACAAAATCTTTCATGGACCGTTACCTTGACTGTTCAGTGCTGGTGGAATGACATGCCTAACTCAACCCGAGCTGATGAGTCTTTAGCCATTTTCAAGAAACGGCTAATACTAACACTTACTATATATATATATATATATATATATATATATATATATATATATATATATATATATATATATATATTATTATATACGTGTACTGTGCTAGACTAACTGGGATTAGTCACAGGCTGCACTTGCATATTGTTGCCCTATTGTTTGATTGATTCTATTGTCCTCCTCATTTGTAAGTCGCTTTGGATAAGCGTCTCCTAAATGGTTAAATGTAAATAAGCATTTTTTCACTAAGCAGACAAACGTTCTCTCAAAAATACAAACGTTTACATACATGATACTCACATTGTAGTTTGTGCTGAATACAGTGTAATCAGACTTTAGCCATGGAAATGTTTTAAGTAACTGAAATAAGCTCAAATGTCAGGACATGTCAACACCTCAGACCTCAAAAGGTTAAAACGTCTTCAGACAAATGTTGGCGAGAAAGCTTTACATTCATCTGTGATCAAGGCTAAAAAGCTTCTTGCGTTGCTTTCCACTTGTTGAAAACATTTGCCTTCAATTAATAGCCACGTCTAGTGGCATTTGAAATAATTTAGGTGTCACAAAAATACAGAAAGAGCAGATAGATTGTAGTTCTGTTTCAGAGCAGGAAAGCAGGTCCCAATGACAGCACAAGCTGCATGTCACCATAAAAACCTATCCTGAGGAAAGAATACTTAAACATTCAGCACAAAACTGTACAGAATGAGCCAGCATTCATAAATCCTGCCCATTGCAGATGGAGCTCAGAAAATTAACAAATTCTCCTGAAGAGCAAAACACAGAAGCACGGAGACAAAGAGAATGAAAGCAAAAAGGAAAAAGAAGGAAAAGACAAACAGAGAGGATGGATATATAAATAAAACTTAAGAATAAAACAAAGCTGCACTGATGCTCGGGAGAAAATTGAGAGGGCAGAAAGAAAAAGGAAAGAAAGTATCAGAGTCAACGAGAACAAAGAGGTATTAGGAAAAGAGAATGTGAATGTTCATTCTGGCACGAGTGTTGTGTATGATATACACATTATAGTTAATTTATAGAGAAGCTGACTGAGGTCTGATCATTATCATTTATCCTCAATTAAGCAGCCAGCTCTCCAGAGCAAGATAAAGACAGCTGTATAAATGATTTACACAAAGAGAGCCATAGAGCCACAGAGCAGAGCCGCCTCGTCTAGATTTAAGAGCAAAGAGATATCAGATTTAATGGACAGTATAAACTTGATGCAAAACAGCATATCCACAGCGTATTTTTACGAGCACCTTTACTTGCATGCATATACATATACATACACACACACACACACACACACACACACACACACACACACACACACACACACACACACACACACACACACACACACACACACACACACACTCAAACCATTTGTGTGAAAGCAGATGGGTGTCTGCTGTAGATAATGTTATGCCATACTCATGCCAACTTATGGTTGGTTAATGATACCACTTTATTGACAAACTGATGCACTCATCACACAACTGTTTCAAAGTCTTGGGTCAAAAAGATTTTTGAAAGAAAATAATACTTTTAATATTAATATTAATATAATCAATATTTTAATATGACTTTAAATGCATTGGATGCATTGATTTGAACAAAAGTGACAGTAAAGACATTTAATACATTCACCAAAATTCAGTTCATCAAAGAATCCTGAAAAGAAATGTAAAGAAAATATGTGCTTAAAGAAAATATTAAGCAGCACAACTGTTTTCAGCATTGATAATAATAAGAAATGTTTCTTGAGCCCCAAATCAGCATATCAGAATGATTTCTGAAGGATCATGTGACACTGAAGACTAGAGGAATGACTGCTGAAAATTCAGCTTTACTATCACATGGATAAATTACATTCATTTGTTTGTGTCTATTAGAGTGCCAACCTGGGATGCACTTTAAAGACGATTGATGTTTAGTGTTATGTGTCGCCTGGACAAGTCAGTGAACCATATAATTGAAGCCCTAGTCAGTCCTCTGAAAAGCTGTTATAGATACACTTCTAGATTAAGACGACATTGGTGCAATATCCTGTATATCTTATAGTCTATTTTGTATTTCTTTTTTGTATTGTATGATGTGTTTATGGACCTGTGTCTGCAATAAAGTTTAATAATTTGTAATAATATTTCACAATATTACAGTTTTTGATCAAATAATGCAGCCTTGGTAAGCATAAGAAACTTCTTTCAAAAACATCCTTTTGAACGGTAGTGAATGTTACATTGGCCGTAATAGAGGTAAAGAGATAATAGTGATAATACTATCGGCCATCACATTTGAGTGTGCACCTTTTTAAAAAAAAACTAAAGAAAACTAAAAAAAAAACTTCATCCTTCATTTTTGTAAGGCTAAAGAAAGTCATAAAATTCAGAAAAACAATCTGTTTGGCATCACTGCATCATACAGGACTGAGATGAGGTGTACCAGCAGCGTGGTCTGACACATTCAATTTTGTACTCACTTTGTCCAGTAGATGGAGCAAGACCTCATAATGGCCATGTGACATAAGATGTGGACATTACTCTGGTTACAAAAAACAACTGTTCTATTCTGACTGGAATTTCAACTTCTGCCACTATGCAAACAAAAAACTGTAGCTGTAAATGTATTCCATGCAGAGGATCATTTTAAAACATCTAAAGCCTTTTATTTGTGCACATTATTATTCTGAAAGATTATTTCTCAGTCTTCTATTCTGTGAGAAACTCTCTGTAAGTGAGGCATAAGCCGCTGCAGTGAGAGAGATCCAGATTTAGGCTTTATTTCCTGAGCAGACACAGACACTGCAACCTTTAAGTTAAAATGACTCAATAAAAAAAAGTTGAGTTAATTACATTGGCAAAAATTGCACACACTTTTTCAATGTATAAGAGCACTAGTATTTCACTTACTTGCAAGCGATTAACAAGGAGCAGAATGGGGTAATTGGAAGAAGGGAGAGGGTGAGAAAATGTTTCTATGCAACTTTGTTTGGCTGCCATGTTTCTCTAATTCAAGCTAATGAGGCAGTTGGGCCGAATCTGGTGAGACAAACAGCCTGTGGCCACCTCCTCTACACACTGACGCAGTTACAAAGTGCGTCTGTGAATGTGTGAACGTGCAGTTATACTCAACGCTCGTTCTTTGACCCATCCAGGCAATAACTGAATGGAGTTTGGTGTGTGTAATATGTTTTGCGGTCTAAAGACATGCACGATTTATTAATATAGCACTAACACATCATGAAAGGATGTAGTCACTGGTGCAAACTGCCCTCCGTACATGTGTACAGAAAGGCAAACATGAAGACATGTAAATGTACAGTTCAGGTAATGTAGACTGCAAAAATATCCCTAGATAAACAGCCATTAAACACAAGTCCGATCATTCATGCATCACCTTATAGAAGCGTAATCTCCCAGAAATACAAACGCATGTCTATACCCTGGAAAAGAGCAGAAGAAAAGACAGAGGGGAGGAGAAAAACTGAACCTTCACTCCAAAAATAAAACAGATATTTAGTTTGGCACGGACTGTGTTTCGGCTTCTGATGGTAATGACATTATAAGAGCGCTACTGGACAAACCCTCATAAATAAGAACTGTGGTTTCCAGACAGATAGAATGCTAGGAAGGGCACGTTACAAACACATCCTGTCTATAGTTGAAAACAGCACTGTAACAAACGCATCCCCAAACACCTCACACAAATCAAAAAAAATAAATAACGAACTTTACAAATCTACTTTCCAAACGCTTTCCAAAATCAAACAGGATTTTGTTATCAAATGCTTTTTTTCCTGACGTTTGGTAGAGGATGAGCACCTCCCATAGGGAAAATTACATTCATTATCCTGTGTTTTACTGGGCTAAAAATATCTACCTACGGCTGAACTTTACTTGGATGTTTTCCTTTACATGATTTATTGCTCACTACACTTCAGATCATCTTTTTTAAAAATTTGTACATGCTGTGTCCTCTGGTGTTTAACATCAGTGCCCTTTTAATCTACAGTAGGCCTATGCCTTCTATAAATTATTTACTATAGGCTATTGTAAAAGGAGATAATGCGTCTTAGAATTACTTTTAATTTTATTCTCACGTTAATGTGAGATCAATTTAGCAAATGTAGTTCTTTGTAAACCCCTTTTTAATGTATTGACTAGGGGTGTCGCAATATACTATATGTATTGACTATAACAGTGATGTTTTAAAAAATGAAATATTGAAATCATGTTCATACTACACATGATAATATTGTAAATAATCCAGCATCAGTAACCGATTGACACTCCAACACAGTAGGTGGCAGTATTGCACCTAAACGCTGGTAGCCAACTGTCATAAAAAGGAAAAAGAAGATTATTTCATCACAGTTGCTGTGTCCACAAACACCCCTATACCCTTCATTCACTATTCCTCACATAAGTCCACAAATATAGTTCACTTGTAAATGAAAACGAGAAATACTGAGTGTGACGAAAGGGCTACCGCTTTTGCAGTTTGTCCTTGCAAATTTTTTGAAACGTTGCAAAACTAGCAGCTCCAGTAGTAAGAGAACTGTCATGGAAACTGTGTAAACCTTAATTATACAATTTGATAATCAATCAAAAAGGAATTTATACCTGTATGAAATTACGCTGTACCCACATTGGACCAGCAGTTAGGAAAATGGATGGATGGAGGGTTCAGCTGCGTGTGACATCTTCTGGCGAGACGTGGGAATTCATTTGGCATGCGAATCTCAGTGCATTATGGGTATTTCTCTAGCCATTGAGCGTACATCGGTTGTACACTCATTACTGTGGTGCATTGTGGGGTTTAATAAGTCCACTATAGTTTTGGAGATCACTACAAGTTGTTGTTTCCTCAATTAGTGCCTTATTTAGGGGTATAGGGGCGATATCAGACACAGCCAGTGTTTAGCTACTACTACAGTACCAAATCTTGTCGGAGGAGATGATAGCAAAACACTCTACTCACTTTGTCCAAATATGCCTACTTCCGTACTATATAGTAAGCAAAAATAGTACAGCAAAAGAGTAGTATGTCCAAATTTATAGTATACGAAAAACAGTAAGCGAAATGCACCCGGATGACCTACTACTTCTGCCAAGATTCTGGAGTGCACATTTGATCGACACTTTACTATCCCATGAAGCCACAGGAAAGTTGTGAACGGCAGTGAAGCAATGCAACTGATGCTGGTAGGTCATGTGACAGTGACAACATGGCGGATATAAAATGTCTGAATTACATTCACACTACCCATTATTCATGCTATATAGAATATACTTTTTTAATGGTCACATAAGTAAATCTCCAACCAAATGTGCCTACTAGACAGTATGTGATTTTGGACAGATAAGGGGTGTTGGACAACCCAGTCAGCAGTCAGTTCTTTTACTAGGTATTTGTACAGTTATGGTTACAAACTCTTTCTTCGTCTCCCTACACTCATATTTTTAGTGTGCATCCTTTTTTTGTGAAAAAACAAATTAAAGTTAAAGATGAATGTGACTGATAGCATAATTTTTTGTAAATTAAAATCTCCATATATATCGCAATAGTATTTTTATAGTGAATTATTTTGCCCATGATAATCGTGAAGTGAAAATATGAGATCATGACAGCCCTGGTATTGATGCATGTTGGTTTGTGCATTTATACAAGCAAATGTGTTTTATTACCTTTAAATATTTGACTAGTTTCTGGATCTGCCAGTATTCCGAGGGCAGGTCGGTGGCGTTCTCGGCACGTCTTTCGGGCTGTTCCTCATCTTCCTCATCCTCTGATGAACTCTCGCTGAAGTCATCAGCTCCTGGGGTTTTACTATGCACACACACACACACACACACACACACACACACACACACACACACACACACACACACACACACGCACCTATTAGACGTATTAATATTCAAGCTGGCCAACAATTTTATGTCTCTCAGACACACACTGTGAGAAGCTCTCTCCCACAGAATTTTCTCAGGATAGAAACGAGAACTATCCATACATAACAGGACATTATAGAAAAAGCGCTTTCTCTAATAAATAGAGCTTAATACATCAAATCGGAGGAGAGTCGGAGCAGGTGCAAGCCAAACCACACAGCCCAATCTCTCAAAGCTCTGGTAAAATCTTTCTGAATCCAATGTGGAATGAATTATTGCTCTCTGAAAGGCCTCATGCTCAAACCCTTGGACAAAACGGCCATCAAACTCAGGGGTGTATTTGAAGTGTCATCTTAAGCCATGGCATCAAATTAAACGGCAGGGGATGGAGAGAACAGAGACAGAGCAACAGAGAGAGAGAGGAAGACTGGAGTGGTCATCAGTGCATTTCTGAACTCTTTCATCGCAAACTCATACACGCACGCACAAACGCAGATGGCCGTTAAAGCGGATCAGGCTACTGAAATGAATGTATCGTGAAACGAGTCATGAAACTTGGTACACAAGGAGAAGAGGCCAGAGGGATTCAGATATGTTTTCCAGGGGATAACTGTATTGTCGGACAGCAGCGTACTCGTCTCTTTTGGTGCTAGTCACTTACTTGAAGTGTGGAATCTGTTTTGCAATGCGAACGATTGTAAGTTTGCTGGCTTAGTGTGATATACATTACATTCATTTTGTGTTTGTGTACCATGAACACATCCAAATGTTCTTCAGAACGCTACACTGTTTTTTGTGTGCATCACTGATTTAAAACGGCAAGAAAAAGAGAAGCTGCGGCTACACCCGGAGCTCCTTACAGGCAGGACTGTGTACTCTGGCAGTGGATGTTATGGGGACAGCTGGAGTTTTCGCTCACCATCGCCAAACAGACAGAGAGGAGTCAGAAGAAGGAACAGGGTTATCAGTGGCTCAGGCACAAGCGGTTATTACAGACCGCTACTCCCAGTAGCACCAGAGGACCGTTCCGTGTGCACACCAACCTGAACGGCTGCTTCATCCATGCCTTATTAAAGGCTATAAAATGAATACTTATCCACAGCTGAAATAATTTGCCCTGAAAGTGAGCCTTTATTTCCAATTCAGTGATTGGATAAGTTTTTTTTTATGTTTGGCCAGGAGAATAAAGAGTAATTCAATTATGCGTGTTCTCGGGAGAGGGTTTTTTCAGATCCCATTGCAATGGTTGGGTTTTTACCTCAGAGGAAATACCACATGTACAATGAAAAAGCTATTTCTGTGGACTGAGATTGTGGCATACATTTTTTGAGAAGACTGGCAGCCTGGCAGAGACGATTCAGAAAAATTAGCTTTTTTTTTGTTCTCTGATGCGGGTGACTTTGTGCCATATTCCAGGATCCTCTTGCTTTCTCTGCTCTTTCTGGCCTTCTCCTCTGCCTCACTGGAAAAAACGACAACAATCAGACAGTTATTAACACGTTTATACACTTTAAAGCCATGAAATTACAATTATTTTATTTCTAAAGAATATTGCAGTGTTTATTATTAATTATCCAATCAATTCTAGATGGACAAAATCAAGTCCCACCCTACATTCTTTTCTCGTTTGAGAAGTTGATATACGTGACATTCGAAAAAAAAAAAAAAACATAATCATGTCGACTTTGTTTGTTTTTGAGGCACGAAGTCCAAAAAAGTTAATTTTAAAAATCACATTATGAGGTTACATAATGTATTTTATGCTTTGTATGTCTACTCTGATATTTAATTTTTGCCACACAAGTATTACAATAGGACTATGTGGATGTTTCAGATACAATGTTTTTTTAAAAGAGGATTAGCTGGCATCTTTGTTGCTTTTCCCTGACCCTTAACTATTTTTCTATGTTTTCTCTCCCATCATGTAATATTGTCTGTTTCAGTCTTCTGTAGCTCTCTAGTGGGTTTCAAGTATTGTGGCAGCTTACAGAGAAACCTTAGATCATCTGAATGCAAATTTGGTTATTTTGCTGCAAAAGGCAGAACACTGAAGTACATTTTCACATCTGGGAAATTCTTATTTCTCCAAAACAAAAGATTATTGTTTTGGAAATCTTAGATGACTGTTCAGAGGAGGTTTACCAGTAACAATTGTTGAAACAGCCAAAGAGGCTTATTTGTTTGCTAGATCAGTGGTTCCCAGCCTTTTTTTTCAGGGGACCCCTATTTTAACATTCAAAATACTTAATCAATATCAATAGAGCCACAAATATGACATTTAACCATCTCTTGAAGTCTGAATGACTACTGAACTTTGCATCTGTACAGTACATAGACAAGCCACATGCACTCCAGCAAACATCAGCTAGCCCAGAGTCAGTGACCTCTGATGTTCATGCTGTGATGGCTTTTTTGTGTCTCTTCAAAAGACATCCATTGGTGTTTGGAATTATCACTTACTCAAATGGGGACGCCAGGCCAAGGTTCTTCCATTTCAAAGATGGTTCTAATTTCTTCTTCCTACCGCCCGGCTTGTTCCGCACAAGCTGATGTCTCGCCTTCTCAAGCACATTCTTTTCCTCATGGTCGTAAGACTTCAGGGTTTGGCCTGTTTCCTCTGCATCAACCATTTCCACATGTAGAATCTTTTTAGTGGATGGCACATCTTGAATGGCAAAGTCCTGTAGAAGACAATGAATAAAAATGAAACAAGATAGTAAGGAAAAGAACCTCTGCACCAAATGTAGAGACTTGGGACTTAAAAGAGTTCTTTTTCTTAAGCATTTTTTGTTCAACAAAGTTCTTCATGAAAGCACTCTTAGCAAAACATATTTTCCATTCTACATTTTGACACATTGTCTCTTTATTGGGGAGGCACATCACACAGTCATCTCTGAGCTAGCGCAGCCTTCTTATTCTAAGAAAGAGATGTATAAAAACTAAATCCCACTTATGAATTTGTATCCCTGAACATTTATATAATACAGCCTTTCTCCACAGTCCACTGCCAGAAAAACAATCCTGCCTTTGAGTTATGAGAATAATGACAAAATAGAAACACATTTCCAAAGTTTCTTATGTTAATTGCCTATACAATATGAGACGTTTATTGTTTCTGTACATTCTTGAACTGCAGGCTGGTAGTTTGGCACACATTAAGTGAAGTCTTTGTGGCAAAGTAACGCAACAATGATTTTCTGAAACTGTGAAGGACTCTATCTTTCTCTCTCTCCCACTTCTTTATTTCTTCTGTGAGAATCTCAACAGGAGACATATGAATGGTTAAGAGGCAGGAAAAATCCACAGGCACCTGCTATGCCCCACCATCAACCCTTCATTGGTTCCATCTTTTAGAGAGATGTACAGAGCAGGAGTGAGAAACAGAAATGGTGAGAGGAAAAGAGAAGAGTATGAGCGAGGAAGAGTTCAGAAAGAGTACACAAGGGAAAAAGCTTTTAATATGGCACAAGGGACTTGCTGTGGATCCAGCTGGGCTAAGCACACTTTGTGCCTTTCATGAGCTTGTTTGGTCGAAAGAAGGCCAAAGTTAAGAACAGCCAAAGTTATATCCATTTCCTCACACCACTCCACCCACCTTTAATTTTATAATTTAAGTCATAAACCCAGTCCAAGAACAAGTAGGGAGAGTTAACTCTCCAGTATGGCACCCCAAACAGAAGCCTGAATATCAAGTAATAGAAAACCTCAAACTACTGCAACATCCAAATATGAAGTGGACAAGGAAAGAAATTTGCAAGACAAAAGAGGTCTATTCCAAAAGATATTGTGCTGACTACTATTAATGAGACTCACAATTGATTTCAATACAGGCAACATGAGAGGAATGATGCAATACTCTAAAAAGCACATATACACAAATGATTATGCTTTACATAATATAATATATAAATGTATACTATTTTAATATAATAATATTTCACTACCATTCAGAAGGTAGGATTTTAAATGAGTTTGAAAGAACTCTCTTATCAGACCAAGGCTGCATTCATTCGATCAAAAATACAGTAAGAACAGTACTATTGTGAAATATTATTACCATTTAAAAAGAACTGTTTTCTATTTTAATACATTTTTAAATACAATTTATTCCTGTGATTCAAAGCTGAATTTTCAGCAGCCTTCTGTGTCCCATGGTCCTTCAGAAATCATTCAAATATGCTGATTTGGTGCTCAAGAAACATTTGATCAATTTAATCCATCCGTGCTGAATACAATTTTATATATATATATATATATATATATATATATACACATACACACACAGAGTACAATATATTTTCCCTTATGAGCGTCACCTTCTGCTCAGCCCTGGCTGTGCATGTTTGATTAAAAGTGTCTGATCTAATTAAAATACTGTATGAAAATGCATCGGTTCCTCATGCAGCTGATATGTTAGGAGATTAGGCCTGTTGGATTTGGCTAAGAGCTGGTGTGCGCTGAGGATTTCTGGGCTGAATAATCACGGTCCGGTGGTTGACTGATGGCTGAAGGACCAGAGCGTGTCTGAGACTTATTACAGAAAACTCAGGCCGCAATCCAGAGCCTATTCTCTGCTGAACTTTTCACGCTACAAGAGTCCCATAGTGCAGCTAAAAGTATAATCTGCTTTCAAATCAACATGCACCCTAACGTAACGGGTTCGTTTCAGGTGGATAAATGTCTATTTGTAGAAGGTGATGAGAGTATTGAGTAAAAAGGAGAACTCTCACATGTAGCCTTGTAGAAATGTGTTTGGAAGACATGAGAAAGAAATGGTTAGACAGACAGAGAAAAGCAAACTGATGAAATCTAGAAAACAAGGAACCAATGTAAAATATGGAGAACAAAGAGGGGTTTGATTTGTGTCTAAGCAGACTACTTTTATGGCCCTCTCTTTACGGCCTCTGTCCATCACCCATCAGCTGCTAGCGCTCATGGTTGAGCTCCCGCCTGCTTGCATAATAAAACATGAAAGTCTGGTGGGCATTTTTACACACAAACGCTTGCACGCCGAACCGCCTGCCTGGCATCATTGCTTCAAAGAATAATAAAGTCTTTCTCCTCACTGCCACCAATAATCGAACTCAACCTGCTAGCACATATCCAGCCTTGTTCAAAAACCAAACACTAAAACCGCACTGAGAATATCCACCTCATTCCTTTTCTTCAGTAATACATATTGTTTCAAAGCAGCTTTGCAGAAAATAGTGCCTTAATACCCCCACTGAACAAGCCAAAGGCAACATGGCCAGGAAAAATCATTGTAGAAAAATCACACCAGAAGTGCAACATCTGTTCAGTAGGTTAACAGTAGGCACTTTCAATCAGGTCTTAAATTTGAAGTGGCATTTCCTGTCTCGATAAGAATGGTATTATCCCCAAAAAATGTTGGCAACAATATTCTTACGCTTTTCAGCAATATCAATTATGACCATCACTATAATGTACCAAATAAACAGCCAAACGTGATTTACACAAGTAGGACGTGTTCCCGTATCAACATCCTTTGTTGTTCCTGAAACAACATTCCCATTAATCAATCACTGCCTTATGCTTTTAGAGTGTTATGGGCTTTGATTGGTCGATATGGATGTTGTTCTAGGACCTACAAAGGATGTTGATCCAGGGACATGTGTAAATGACATTGTGTCAAATAAACAAGTACAGCATATAGCTCTACTTCAGCTCATCCAGTTTTTTTTAGAGCTTTAGAATGATAGCACACTTAGACCGAACATTTATCAGAGGCGAGAGTTATGGAAGGTGAGCAGAGCTACTGAGCACAGACTCATGGGAACTGTTCTTCAAATGAGGTAGATGAAGAGTTTAACTTGGACATCTCTGCTGAGAGTAAAGTTAAAAGTCTGCAGCAGGCTTATTTTGTGTCTGAAAACTGGCTCTGAATGCACAATAAATAGATGAAAGGAACATTTTATACTTTCTGTCCTCACTGTAACTGACGGGAACACCAGACAGAGGTTTTTACACCGGCAGAGTAGCACTAGACAATAACCATTACTATATGGTACAGCAGTAATCTTTCTGTCTGCCTTCATTTTCCATCTGCAAACTATATCGGCGAGAGATAACATCACCATCATTTAGCAACGAACATAAAGAGAAATCTGTCTCGATGATGGAGTTTCCGTTTATATTGCTCAAGGACAGAATTATGTTGGTTATAAAACCGCCAACGGTCGGCATAAAACATTAGCGTGGATCTGAAGATTTTGTTTTAAGAAAAGAAAAGTACAAGTTGGAGGAAACCTTTTGTCTGCATCAACAAAAAAGGCATTTACTGTGCTCTGCTACTGATGAAGCTGAAGACAAATCTAGACAATATTGAGCCAGCCAAAAAAAAAGGAAAGAAAAATGGTAATTTCTTAAAGATGTTGTATATTTAAAAATTAATTTTGATATAATTCTTGTCTTTAAAATCTCATGTAGAAAGGTCTAAATATTTGGTGCTGTAGAACAAAACATTTTTCCAACAAATACACTGTGTCACTGATGAGAAATAGGATATAATTTCTCAAACAATAAACACTTTTTACCACATCTTGAGGCCATTATCGGAGACCCAATTTGTTAATTTATCTTTTACTTTATTCAGAGAGGTCTGACTAGCTGGCCTGTTCTCACATTCTTTCACACTGTGGTGATGTGAAAAATAGCACAATGACAGAGGAAAGAACTCCCTCTCTCTCTCTCTCTCTCTCTCTGTCTCTTAATCTGTCTCTCTCTTGGTTATTGTGACAAGCAGACACTTTACGCACTGAGAGAAGTATAGACATTAGCTTGTCCCCTCTTTCCCTTTGCTCTCTTCTTCTCAGCTGTGATTAATCTTAGGCTGAGGAGCGAGCAGGAACACACTGCTGCCAGTTGAAGGACAGCTGTGCTGTTTTTGTGTCTATGTTTCTAAGTATTGGCATCTTCCCCTGAGTCTGTTTAGCAAAAATTTGGAATTTAAAATGAATAACTAAATGGGTAATTTACATGGTTAATGTGTGTTCTTTTTTTTTAGAAAATCACGTGATAAATTATTATTATTTAACATTCATGCCTTTATTAGCAAATGCTGGAGAAACAAGAATCAATGAGAGAGGAGATAACGGAACACAATAGTCTAGTGCTCCATGCATGTGTCGGAGCATTGCACACATCTACAGCTTAGACAAGTTTTCTTAGATTAATATATGCGATTATATAAATGTACACTGATGTTCAAAAGTGGACAAAAGTTTTTCGAAAGAATCTCTTAAGCCCCATTCTTATCAAGAACGATAACTATAAAGATAAGTATGATAACTACATAAGGGTCCACACCAATGCACTATATCATTCTATTTATTCTAAGCACACGCCGCAGTTTTGTTGTCTGTTGTTTTAAATGCTCAAGCTCTTTAAAGCAGGATGGATTCTGATTGGCTGTCAATGTTTTCATCGTTCATCAGCTGGAAAAAAAATTGTTCTGGGAGAGATTCCAAACGATATTGTTTCTCTGTGCCGTTATTGTCCTTGGTGTGAACAGGCCTTTGTGCTCACCAATGCTGCATTTATTTGAACAAAAATACAATAAAAACGGTAATACTGTGAAATATTATTAATATATTTGAAAATGTAATGTAGACCTGAGATGGCAAAGGTGAATTTTCACTGCAGTCTTCAGGGTCACATGATCCTTCAGAAATAATTTTAAATATGCTAATCTGGGGTTTAACCCTTAGGGGTCGACAAACGCGCCGGTGCGTTTTGTTGGATTTTCTTCTCATAGTAGCACAATAGACTTAAATTACTCATTTATGATCATACAGAAAATATGAAAAAATAATCAAGATGTCTACTTTTATGTGTCCACTTACAATCAAAACACAACATTGTGCTTTTGTAAAATAAAGAAAACAAACAGGGTGTGCTTTCTGACTCTCCGTCTCTGTGAACTTTATTTTCTTGAGCACGTCTATAAACTGAGACAAAACTCAGCGAATACTTGTCACACATTTATTAGCAATATATCTTTATAAACATTTAGGTGTGTACTTTTAAAATATCTAATTCAAAAACGAAAACAAATGTTCTCTGTTTAAGTAATTTGTATGAAAATAACAAGATGTCCAGTTTCTCAAGCGAGAGCTCATTTGCTCTAATGTGACCACACCCACACGCGCAAAAGAGATTCAGATGCAAATCGTCCACGTGAAGGAACGCGAACCTGTAAACGCCCTCATTACCTCTAAACAAAGAATCTAACTTCATCATTCCTCTGCTTTTCCTCGCGTTTGGAAGACACGCTGTGAGCTTACATTGGATTTACCTCAGAAGAAGAACGCGATTTAAAGATAAGAAAGATTTGAAGGTAAGAAATGTAGCCTATTCTGAATTATATTAGAGTGTTATTGTTGCATAAACGTCACATTGTAGTTGAACTGTTGTTAGACTAAAATGTATGAAATCGACGGAAACATGTTCAAATATGAACTATAGACAGGTAGGCAACCTTTAAATGCTAAATAAATATACATGTATGACAAGAGAATGTTTGTATGCGCTTTAATATAAAACATAGAATGATATAAAAGTAGGCTAGTATGAGAGTTTATTTACACTAACATGATGAATATAATAATATTTAGACTGGTGTTTACTATGAAATACTGTGTTCGTGGATATCTGCTCAAACATAGATGTTTATTATAATGTGGTAACAATAAGACATTATTGCTTATTAAGAGGTTCGACCTGTGGTATTATAGGAGACACAGGAGGTTGCCTTCGGCGCAAAATGACGGGGCTATTATAGTAAATTGCAGTTCATATGTAAGATTGCAATAATGTTTTGGGGGGAGGGGGGTTTGGTCAGTTTTCTGGGGGGGCGCTATACAATCTCACCTAGGGGACTAACAGAGCCTGGGCTGGCCCTGCTTATTAAGTCCGCATCTCAGATGGTAGATGGGTTTCCGTATCTACCTAAAAGCATTGAACTGGTGATACGTTTTGTGAGTATTGAAACATTATTATTATTATCAACATTGAAAACAGTTGTGCTGTTAATATTTTTTTATTAATAGAAAGTTCAAAAGAATAGCATTTATTTGAATTAGAAATAGCCTATTTTGTAACATTATGAATGTCTTCATTGTATCTCATTTCTTTCTGACCCCAAATTTTTCAACGGTAGTGTACTTTGACAATAACTAAATCAAAACAACGCTATTGGTGCACTTGCCATCTTAGCTTGCACCCATCTACATCATATAAGGAGGGCCAATTTATCAACATAACATTCTACTGACTGCTATAGGGGCAATGTACTGTCAATAACATCCTATCAATTTCACTAATATCAGACTTCTCCTTTTGGTGACATCTTTGGCTCTGATGGCTGCATGTATTTAGCATTCTCACATGATGATATCATCTGTCTCTGATGCCTGAACACTCAGGCTCTCCAGACCACCACAACTGAGGTCCAAGCTTATTCAATACTCACAAAACGCATCACCGGTTCAGTGCTTTTAGGTACTAGATACAGAAACCCATCTACCATCTGAGATGCGGAATTAATAAGCAGGGCCAGCCCAGGCTCTGTTAGTGCCCTAGGTGAGATTTTATAGTGCCCCCCAGAAAACTGTCCAAACCCCCCTCCCCCCAAAACTTTATTGCAATCTTTCATATGAACTGCAATTTACTATAATAGCCCCCTGTCATTTTGCGCCCAAGGCAACGTCCTGTGTCGCCTATAATGCCACAGGTCGAACCTCTTAATAAGCAATAATGTCTTTTTTAACATCAGGGGATGGATTATATAAGTATGCCACAGTTGTGTTAATGCCAAAGTTGTGAGCTTAACTGTAATTCACATGTTTGGATAGCCCAGAGCATGGTTAGTATATCTAAAGCCCAGTGGTGTGGAGTAGACACTATAATGAAACAACTGTCACGTGTTCATAAATCGCCATCTGGAGCATTTTAAAGCCAAGTGCAGTGGAAGAGAATAACTAAAAACTATCATAGAAACCCAACAATGGCAATCTTTGGTTTTAAACCAACAATTGAGGAAATAAGACACAACTCGTATGTTAAAAGAGATGAAACTCTTGTGTTCATGTGGTGTTAAGCAATACCTTTTTATCAGAAGCCTTAGCAAAATGGGGAGACATGTTTTTCAACAGTGTGACAAGGTCTTTGTAGGCTTCACTTATTCTCCTATAGGAGTTTTCACCACCTTCTCCATTGATTTCCTGGAAAACAAGTGTAAACAGAGAGATTAACGACATTCCCAGTGGCGTATTAGTTTTTCTGGCTGTACGTTGGGTTACAATACATATCTCAAACATAGAGTCATATTTGAAAAAGACAATTGAAAGAGCAAGAGAAAAGGTTCAACACAATAAACGCCCCAACCCACACACAAAGACCATCAGCTTCACACACATGCACAGACATAACTATACTTTGAGCTCTTAATCGCTGAGGTTTAGAGGTGAATTGTTCTGATTAAATGTCTCATCTATACAATTAACTTTACTGTCATTTGCAGTAAATTCAACCTGACCTAAAATGTACAATGAACAGGTGAGTGTCAGAAAGCATTGAACAGAACACAGATGAGGACAAGAGAGTCCAAAAAGAATAGACATTTAGAGAGAGAGAGAGAGAGAGAGAGAGAGGTGGAGGAGGGAAAGAAATTAGATTTAAGAAAGAAACACAAAGATAAAAATAGACAGATGTACTTAAGTGGTGCTCTGAATCAGAATGAATAATGAATAAAAATATTATGATGTGTAAAATGTTGCTTTTGATTAATTGCACACATATTTAGTTCTGTGAGGCGGCTTTAAAGCACTGAACACAGCTAGAGAAGCAGATCTGGAACAGAATCACATATCTGTCATGTCTTAACTTTTCAGTTTCGCTTACCTCATGTTTTGGAAAAGTGTCTGTATACCATACCTTTCAAACACATTAAGAGCACATTGTGTACGTTCAAATTGTCTACCAAAATTGGCTCCCTTGACAGCTTGACACGTTTCAGATTCATAAAACTCATATTGCATCACTCAGCATTCCGATGAGATGCATTAATTTCCATCTGCTATGTGCTCAGGTCAGGCTTGTTGGGATATGCCCTATTAAGATGATCAAACTCGATCACTTGATTTTTATCAAGAACTTGATTTCTTGATAAAAATACAATATATAATCAACTGAGGGAATGTCCACATTTCTGAATCTGATTACTAAAGGGAGATGATAGGTTATGTAGCTGAATTTCATCATTTTTGACACCGATGATGTAGCAGAATTGTGTTTTGCTTTGACATACAAGAGAATTGTGTTCCCAGAGCAATCCAAAACTGACGCACCAAATGACTGTTATTACTTTCTTGACAGTTTTCTCACCTCATCGAGGAAAACTCCGCTAGTATTGCAAGTGATGAACAGCGTGGGCTCTGTGTCACAGGTCTCAATTACGAGGGAGCAAATCTCTCCATCCATCTGCCTCCAGGGAGGAGAGCGACAACCATTGGAGAACACGTAATCTGAGGAGGCAGGATTTATGCTTTAGAGATTTGTATATTTTGTTATATGTATAATGTG
The DNA here is from genome assembly GCF_951802725.1 of Rutilus rutilus. Lineage (NCBI taxonomy): Eukaryota > Metazoa > Chordata > Actinopteri > Cypriniformes > Leuciscidae > Rutilus > Rutilus rutilus. The sequence goes on from NC_140224.1 coordinate 22,949,478, forward strand.
TCAAATGTTGAATTAATGCACTGTTGTCACCTCTCAACAGCAAAAGTTTGCAATAAAACTTCAGTTTTGGAAAGTACATACAGTGCAAGCTCCCACAGGGGCAGATGGACACTCGTTCCCTGTAGCCCAGCCAGTGAAGATGACTGATTGTTCTTCAGGACTGAGCTGCTGCAGGCATAACCCCAAGATAAATTACCCTCGCCAAACACCCCTGCCGGTACTCCACATGCTCCAAACCGCCCTGCGCATCCTCACGGCCCCCCCCTCCTTTATTTGCAAATAAGCTTCCAATTTTACTCGGCATACGGGGACACATTTTTCAAAAGAAGCCACATCCATCACTCAAAATTTGCAGGCCACAATCCTTTTTCCAAAAACAGTTGATTGTTATAGCACAGCAAATCTGCTCGTTCTCCTCAGGGAAAGAGGAAGAATTGATGAATCTCTTTGTAAACTGAAATCTGACATATGTAATGGTTTCCATGTTGTGGAGATTTGAATACAGACATGTTATATTTAAAGGATATCCAGCATTGCCACAAATGGTGGTGGCTTAAAGACTGTGGAGTGTGAGGAATAGAGACAGATTTCTGTTAATCATAAGGTAATAAGCACTGACTGACATGATCAGAACTGCTAAATTTACTTAGTTTCTTGAAGTGAATCTTCCCAGGGAAGATTCAATCTTAAGGTGCGGTCACATTTACTGTTGTTCAATGAATTTAGTTGTTCGGTCAAATCCCGTCATTTCAATATAGGAATCAACACAATTGGGAATTTCGCATTAGGGCGGAATATTTCCCCACACATTTCCCATTAGGTTCTATTTGGTCATGCAAATTCACTGCATTGACCAATAGAAAGCTGTTTGGTTAGAAATTGACTTCATAGTTCGCTACACTAATGACAATGGACCTTTTTTTTGGCCACAAAATTTTGCTAATGTGACAGCAAATGTATTATCATTGTCATGATCATTACCTGAATCCTCTACAGCCTTGAGAAGCACTTTTCGCTGAACTCTAATATGAGTTGGTTTTGATTTAATTTATGGCAGACTGTTTGTTTTGCATCAGCAGGGAAGTAGGCCCCCTGCACCTGCACAAGGTTCGACTCTGAAAGTGGAACTGTGAGCATTATCTTTGGGGCCGGCTTTCACCTCAGTTGTCTCTACAGATCCATCTTTTGAGTTATCTGACACCGACCTCTCTTGATTCAATTTCTTGTTGGCCTGTGGAATCTGTGATGGTTCAGTGGCCACATTTAACTCAGCACCACTCTTTCTGTCGCAGCTCTGCACATCATCAGTAACAGCCACATTAGTGACGTTCATCTCATTTTTGTTAGAGTAGGTCTGTCTAATGTAATCTGTAATTGCCGCAAACAAAAAAATCTTACTGATTTTGAACTATTGAAATAGAAAAGCAATACTGGTTCAGTGTGTCTTTAATTGTGAAGAAGTCTTGTTTTCAGATTTTTTTACCCTATCTTCCAATGGGGTAAAAAAATTACTATAATTCAAAAGGAAAACAAGTTTATTTTTCTTACCCCATTGGAATATTTTGTTGTTGTTTTAAGCATAAACTCACACCGTGTCTACATCAGACATGACAGTTGTTGCAACAGTTTGAGGCTTGAAAATTCAATTGTTCTTCGTGTTAGAAGTACATTTATGTGATCTGATGTGAAGTACATCAGAAGTAGAACGTCGCACCATGCTGCATTCAGTGTAGACAGCATCACTGATTATAATAGGTCCTATTTGCATATATCACGTTACGCTGCTCGCGTCTGGTGTAAACACGGTGTCACTCAATTTTCAGAAAACTATTTTGTCATTTAACTTCTCAAATAAATGTATTTTGATTTAAAAATGTTTACTAGAGATATGTGTACTGGAAAACATGACAAAAAAAAAAGTACTTTTTTCAGTGCAGAGGCATCAGTCAACATTTGTTGCCATGCCTGATAGTCAAGATGTGAGAACTAAGAAATTGTTTCCATTTTCCTCAAAATCTAAATTACTGTACAACTTCAGTCCAATTGAACAATATAAAAAAAGAAAAGAAGACAAAAATCTCACACAGACACTTCTCAGTTACACCGGAAAACGACAATTACTCGCTCCAAACATCGACTCAGTTCGACCCAGAAGATTAATCAGATTGAGGGTGAAAATAAGTGTGGAAGTGAGTGAGTGACAGAACGAGATAAAGTGAGCAGAAGAGATGGAGAGGGGGAAGAGTGAGGATAATGCAAACCTGATGTGTAGCGCACAGACTTCAGCGCCGTGTTTTCTCCTGTTCCACAGAATCTCTTCAACAGATCTACCTCTGTATTAACAGCTGCTGGGCTTAGCCTGCCCTCTCTGGGCAAAAACACACACACAACACAGAACAAAAATACAGCTCATTAACCAGTAACAGTAATATAGCTATAAATGCATGCACTGTAATGTAGCTATAAATGCAAGTACTGTGTGTGTGTGTGTGTGTGTGTGTGTGTGTGTGTGTCTCTCTCTCTATATATATATATATACACATACACACACACACACAGTACTTGCATATATATACATATACATACATCAATTTATAATAATTATATAAAGTATATATAATATAGGCTATGTATAATTAAAAGGCAGTATATAATATATGCATACATGATCATGATCGGTCTGACAGCAATGCTTAGCAGCTTCTCGTCCAGCTGATGCAGGATATTAAATAGTTTGTCTTCCTGTATTGTAGGAGATGTGGGCCCAAAGATCTTCTTCACTGGCTCCCTGTTAGCTGTTGGCCATAAACACACCTTATTCACAACTGCTCATCATACAAAAACACTTTCACTATTCTTTTTTTTTTTTTTCTTATCAGCCCTATGTTTCATTGCAAATTTATTAAAAAGATAAATAAGAATCCGCTAAATGTTACCAAAAACGTACCAAACGCACCTTTAAATGATAGCCAAAAGCTGCAGAAAGCATGTCTGAAACTAATCTTCAGATGGAAAATTTGCTCTAAAAGAACGGTGTGGTCCAAAAGACTGCCACTAATGAAAATGTTGCTATTTCATACATATATACATATTATAGCCTATAATTAATACAGATTTTTTTATTACAAATTATATTATCAACATAAAAAAAAGTCAATTTAAAACTGAATTGAAAAAATAACATGAATTTCAGATTTCCAGATTCAGTATTTGTATTCCTCTTCTTGCTGTAATGACAGTAGCACTTGAGCTGCACAAACTCCAGAAGTTTGAGTAAAACCTGATCATCTCATTATCCAGCATGATCTGAGAACGATCAGAACATCTTGTGCATTAATGGAAGAACATCTGACTGACTGTAAAAAAGGAGTTCACATGATTTGATTGGAGTCCTAGAAATAGTGCAGCATCTTAAATAGTTCTTAATGCGCGTTCACACCAAGAAAGATAACCATAAAGATAACCATATTAGCATCAACACCAGTGGACAATATCGCTCTGTTTATCATTTCACGCTCGAACTCATTACAGCAGGATGGATTCTGATTGGCTGTCAATGTTTTTATCATTCATCAGCTGGATAAACTCATTCTGAAAGAGATTCCAACAATATCGTTTCTATGTGCCGTTATCATATAGCTGTGGTGTGAACTCTACTATTCTTTAATATTGAGAATGTTATCTTTATAGTTATCGTCATAGGTGTGAATGGGCCTTTACTCATTTTAGGTTTCAAGAAGAAAAAAAAACTATATTTTCAGGTTGAAATAATTACAGCTATTCAATGTGGTCTCAGATTTTGGGATCCTACATCTTGCATCATAAATTAATAGCCTATAGGCACTGTGACTGGACTGATTAAGACTTCAAATGTGATACCGGAAGATATTGAAAATAACAGAATGCAGCATTTCAAGGAAAATTAGTGCTTAAAGTAATTGCATGTTCTCCATGCAGCTCACCCTCCAAACAGGTCTGGACCTCCTTCATCTTTTTATCTTTGTTTAGAAGCAGAAGGTTAGACAGGTGGTAAAATGAGTGCACTGTGATGTCAGGTGGACTCAGATGCAGAAGGGGACGTCCTTTATCATCACATTCCTGGGACATAGCTGATTCTCCACTAAAAAAAAGGGGGAAAATGGTGTCACAGGTGTTGTAAGCATTCACCTGACTTTAAGCAGCTCTGCACTGATTCAGCATATGAATTTATCTGAAAACCTACTATGAACCAAATGAGGTTTTACAGTTATCTAGACACGAAAATTAAATTAGGTCTAATCTTTCTGATATCTTTAAAGGGAATGTTATGCTAAATCAATTGCACGTCTCTTATCATCTCCGTCTGTTGGTATTACCTGATGTCATATAAATCTGACTTGAAATCAGACGCCTCTAGAGTTGTTTTCCATTGTAAAGGCTCGCTGAATGTCAGCCTGGCCTCGTGTGGGTGTTTGTCGCCGAACTCCTCCGTGAAGAGCAGGATTTCAGTCAGAATGTCATTATTCAAAGGGCTCTTCTCTAGTTTATCCGCCTCAGAGCTCCATTGAATTGCCCTAGAGAGTGCCACCCCCATGACGGACACTGGATAGTCTAACATTAAAGCAAAACAGTAAACAGTATTAATACAACACGAGAGGGTTAAAGCCATTTCAATGCGTAACGTTACATTAAGCGCGAGGACTGATATGCGGCGTTCCAAACATCAAACGGATTATTTAACTGTAAAGGCTAAACTATTTCTGACCCTCTTGAAAGTGATTCAATATATAAGACGGTTTATTACTCACCAAACGTAGCTAAACAAGTCTGCTCAAGTTTGTATAACTGTTCTCCTCTACAAATGTTATCTATCTTGCTAACTTTGTGGCTGGTCGGCGCTGCTTTCAGTTACTGAGTAACCATAGAAACGAACTACGCGCTGGCTCATCCGGTTGTTAATAAACAGTCGAACAACGTAGAGCGGAGAGGGTCAAAAAAAGTTAGCGTAAGAAGCGGTGTTTTCTTTTCTTTTCCTTTTCTTTGTCTATGTGTTACAGGAAACACTGTATTGGTATGAATGATCAACATTACATTAAGCTGTCTTTGTTATGCAAACAAAAGTGAGGTCCAACACGAACCTACCTGACCGAATTAAAGGCTTTCGCATTATGTCAACTGTTTGTTTTCTCTCTGGGGTTGCGTGCCCACAGAACCACACTTTTGAGAGGCTCTTTATAAACTTCCGCGCTGTGCTGTATGGTTTGGCAGAAAATTACACACAGGCATTTGGGCCACAGAAAATACTTAATTTCCCAACTGATCCTGCCTGCACAGCCTCTCAAAATAAGTGAATTCAACTCAACATTATTCACGCTGGGTTTAACTGATAGGTCTCACTCATAAGCTTTCAAGTGAACCAAAACCGAACAGGAGCTCCCTCTTTTCAGATCATGCAGATGGAAGGACTAGTGCCAGGTGTATTAGCCTCTCTCTGTCATTGCCAAACCACACCGATGACCTAGAGATTAACGTTACAGAAATGTCCATGCATTTTCGCTTAAATAGTGCTCTTTAGATTTTACTCTATTACTGAATTAATGATTTTAGCCTACTTCTTGCTGCAGATCAAGAGATCATTACTAAGAATTTCCCCCAGGCATTTAAAATTACATGGACATTTACAAGCATTTCCACAAGACTTCCACAACTCACAAAAAGTTAATTGCAGGAGCAGAGACCTTTTTATTAATATAATCATGTCTGTCCAGTGTACAGGTATTTCAGAGCTTCCACACACATCACTAGTAAACATCACTGAATTGGTTTAATTACAGTACTACCATTGTATATTTTCTTTGTGTGTTGGAAATAAGCATAAGCTTTTGATTTTAAATCTGGAAAAATATCTGTTCTTGATCCTTTTTGCAACAGACGTTTACAGCCATGAGGCCATAACGATGATGAACAGAAGCAGAAAAGAAATGCAAATGCTCACTTAGCAGTGTGTGTGTGTGTGTGTGTCAACATTTTGATTTATACCTACAGTCCAGACATGCTTTTATTCTACATGTATTTTCAAAAGCCCAGTCTTTCATCCTTGGTTGAATAAATGGGTGCAAATCAGTGTCGTCAATCTTAATGTGTGACATTTTGTCTGGCACAGCCACTTCTTGGAAATCCAACAGACTAAAAGCGGGGAGCCCATATAAGAGGTAACACCGAGACTGTGGGCAATAAAAAACAGACCCTCTCCATCGTTAGAGTTTTTCTATCCTTCATTCTCATGTCTGCAATCATTCAATGATAAATTGTAAATGGATTCAAGATGATGGCCTTGGTATAGCACAGGAGTTTTCAAACCGGGGTCTATGGAGCCCCAGGGGGCTGCAAGGGGTGCTAGTGTCCACAGAAAATTTAAAGGTAGGGTAGGCAATTAAATTTTTTTTTTTTTTTATACTGGTTGAAACTCTCCACATCCTGATAGCAATCAATAATAGAAGTGGTCTAAATACAATATATATATATATATATATATATATATATATATATATATATATATATATATATATATATACATACACATACACACACACACACACACACACACACACACAGGTGTGCTGGTCATAAAATTAGAGTATCATGAAAAAGTTGATTTATTTCAAGAATTCAACTTAACAGGTGAAACTAATATATTATATAGACTCATTACATGCAAAGTGAGATATTTCAAGCCTTTATTTGTTATAATTTTGATGATTATAGCTTACAGCTTATGAAACCCACGAAATTAAAATCCCAGAAAATTAGAATATTACATGAAATCACACAGTAATACTGTACCATGGTCATTGAACCAGGTTTTGGTTCTTTTGGCAGTGTGGGCAGGTGCAAATCCTGCTGGAAAATGAAGTCAGCATCTCCATAAAGCTTGTCTGCTGAAGGAAGCATGAAGTGCTCTGAAAATGTCCTGGTAGACGGCTGCGTTGAGTGGACAGCACAGTGGACCAACACCAGCCGATGACGTGGCTCCCCAAACCAACACAGACTGTGGGAACTTCACACTGGACTTCAAGCATCTTGGATTGTGTGCCTCTCCATTCTTCCTCCAGACTCTGGGACCTTGGTTTCCAAATGAGATGCAAAATTTGCTCTCATCAGAAAAGAGGACTTTGGTCCACTGTGCTTTATTAAATCCAGAGTCAACGCAGCCGTCTACCAGGACATTTTCAGAGCACTTCATGCTTCATTCATTTTCCAGCAGGATTTGCACCTGCCCAACCTGCCAAAAGAACCAAAACCTGGTATTACTGTGTAATTACTGTGTGATTTCATGTAATATTCTAATTTTCTGGGATTTTGATTTCGTGGGTTTCATAAACTGTAAGCCATAATCATCAAAATTATAACAAATAAAGGCTTGAAATATCTCACTTTGTATCAAATATCAACTTTTTGATGATATTCTAATTTTATGATGTATGTATATAAATATGTATATATACACATACTGTGGAAGTCTCAGGACCAAAACTACAATACCTTCGCGCACCTTGCTTGAACAGAGATCACATGCCATCAGTTCATTCCATGAGACTATGCAGAGTTAGAGACACAGTCGTTGGGCCCCGTAAACAAACTCCAGCCTTTACAGTTCCTCCTGAACCAAAACAACTTATGCTGCGTTCACGCCATGTCGTAAGCATAATTACAAGATGGCAACCCATGACGTTCTACCTGGAGCTGTTCACGTCCTCAACCTCGGACTTTTCAACACTACCAATGCCCAAATGAATCTGCAGCAGTCAGGTGGTACAACTAGAGCTGTAAGTTGTTTATGTTCATTATTATTGTAATGTTAAAAGTACTTTGAGACATGAGGCAATTTAATGCCATCTTTCAGCAATTTAATGACGCTTTGCAGACTCCGCTCTGGCTGTGTGCGTTCATGTGTGTTGAAGAAGGCGTGGCTTTGGAGAGCAGTGGGATCTCTTGCTTTCAAAGCTAGCTTGCTATTGCTAGCCGCTCTGAAATTGCCTTCCCTACCTTTAAAGGTGCTGTATGTAGGATCCAGTGGCCTCTAGCGGTGATGTTTCAGATTGCAACAACAGCGCTCGTGCTCGTGAAAAGCAATAAAGTTACAACTGTAGTCTTTCAGATCAGATAACGTTAGCAAATGGTCGGCGTTAGCTGGCGAACTAATGATGTCTAACTTGAGCCAACTAAAGCACAAAATCACAATATATTTTACATGCTTTGAAGTATTGTTAGCTTACCTGTCCAAAAGGATGAAAGCCAACTCAGGGTCTGTTTTTATACCTAAAACAAAGCGGAGGTCTCTCCATAATTCAAACGCTCTGCCAATGTTGATTCGTGTTTTCGTCCTGAGTCGATCCGATTGACGTTTGGCCTGACGAGCTTCAGCAGATACTTTTTTTTTTTTTTTTGGAGTTTGTGTTGGAGTCTGTGTTGTGCTGGAGGCAGGTCGTTTTTTGGTGTTATCAGACTCCGTGTCATTAGCTGCAGTGCCGTCGCAATAGACTGTATATATAAAACAGAGAGGCTCGGGAGCGCGCATGCACGTCACATCCGGTGGATTTCGCAGAAAATCCGACCCGGAGACTTCACATAAAAACAGGAATACTGGCCTTCAGAGGTAATAGCAAAACGCGAAAAGTGGATCATTGTAATGTGTTATTACAACCCCTTCACAGACGGGCAATAAAAAAAGGATTCATTTTATAAAAAAAGTTACATACAGCACCTTTAAGAGACCTTAAAAATAAATAAAGTTTATATAATTAAACTTATCATGCTTAATTTTTTGTTATGCTTTGTACAGAAATTTACAGAAAGTTAACCTTACCATTCTTATTTACCTTATAATTATTTTATTATGCTGACAATAAAACAGTAAACTGAATTTTTTAATATACAATTATACATTTTTATTTAATTCATTGCAAGTTTACACATCGATATCATTAAATGTAGTGGGAAAAAAAGATTAACTCATATTTTGCATAAATAGTTTGAAAACACATGTCCTACCTACAGATAGACAAGTAGCAAAAGAAAAAAGTTCGGAAAGCAGAAAAAGAGAATAGAAAAGGAATTAAAGGTTTCATATAGAATGAGTAGAGAGAATGAAAGAATGAGAGAAAGACAGACATAGAAAGGAAAGAACAGGAAAAAAAGAGGCTCTTAACTTGTAATCCACTGCATGCTCTCATTAGCTCTTACTAATTGCTGTTTGTTAATGAGGCTAAACACAATGAGCCGGTGCACCAGGGCTTCCTTTAAACATAAACACTCACAGTCTGTGGTCAGAAGCACCTGTCAGCTCCTCCAACTCTCTCTGGCTGTACCTCAATCTCAGCATAATAAACAAAGGCGTCGTCTGGAGCGGTCCAGCAGTGATGCTGATTGAGCTGAAGCGGGAACTCACTGCAGAAGATTTACGAGGAGCGGCTCTGTCTTCAAGCACGGAGGCTGTGATTGCATCCGTCCACAGCTCACTCTCCACTCTCAAAACAGTCCATTAACGAGGGGAAATCAGGCTCGGGCAGGAATACACACAATTTGTGGGGCGATTAAGGGCACCGACCTACTGGAGTTGGGGCCAGTTCAAACAGAACACTTTTTATGCTGTTTTTTTAATAGTTTTTGTATGTAAATGCCCTAGACAGAGGTCTTTGGCCGTTGCGCCGTGGGTTTTAAGCATATCTCATGTATGAGCGTAGTGTTTTTTTTTTTAAATCAGTATGTTAAGTTAAAACTTGACATATTTCACTTTTAAAAACGCCTCTCGATAAGTTCTTTTCAGCTATGCTTCCTCATGCGTTTTGTGTGAACGACCCGAAAATACTTAAAGCTGCAGACCTTTTTTTTACTTCAGTAGACTCTTTAAATTGAGAGTTGAATTAACTTAAAGTAATTAAAATTCAAATTAAATTGAAGCTACAGTTTGTAACTTTTTTTGAGAAACAAGAGTGTCCATTAATGAGATGCAAAATAAACATCCAAACTGCGTCTTTAACCAGGAATACTTTTAGATAACCCTATAATAAATTATTTAAATATTTTAGAGCGGTTGGGACAGATTTTGCAGGAAATTGCACACTTCTGTTTCATTCCTACTGACCACCAGAGGCAGTGCAAAGCACTAGTGGATAATCGCTGCGCCAACTAGAGAGATCGAGAAGAAATATACAACAAAGTCCGTCATGACGCAGACCGAGACGCGAGGATATTAACTCATTCACTGTTACTGAAAGGAGCCATAGAAAAAGTTATCGGGCTCCTCGTGTTTTTACAAGATGCATGAGTGCGGCCCTGTCTCCTCTTGGTCCAAGGGCATGAGCATTCTGCCCTACTTAGACGATTGGCTCCTTTGTGCCCCAACAAGACAACATGCGTTACACAACACCAAGATTGTGCTGGAGCATATCCAGAGGTTGGGCCTTAGTGTGAATGACACAAAGAGTCATCTGGCCCCAGAACAGACCATAACCTTCATCGGAATAACACAATTCAATTACAATATCTGCCACATTGTCTCACGCATGGACAGACACTATTTGTCAGTTACTGACTCGTTTCGATCAGGGGACAAAACTTCCTTCTACAAAATGATGTCCTTCTGCAACTAATGGGGATGTTAGTTGCCGTCACACCCGTGATCCCCTTGGGCTTGTCCACCTCAGGCCTCTTCAGAGGTGGACGAACAGCTTAGGGCTAGATTCACAGAGACATCGTCATTGCATAATTGTCGTTTCGCCAACCTGTGTCCGTGCACTGAAAACCTGGAAAAGGGTAACATTTCTGAGAGCCAGAGTGCCACTAGGGGTGGTGTCCTCCCGTTGGGAAGTGATCACAACCGATTTCCTTCAACGTGGAACCAGAGGGGAATTGGTGGTCACTGGTTACCCAGGGAGGCCTTAGCTTAGAACATATCAACATCCTGGAGTTGAAGGCAGTGTACATAGCTCTACAACACTTCTTACCAAATCTGATGGGTCGTCAATGTGCTTGTCCGGTCCAACAACACGTCGACGGTCTTTCATTTGAATTATCAGGGCGGCACCGGGTTTCTTGCATCTTTACAGCTAACTTGCAAGATCCTCACATGGTCTCAGGGCCGGCTGGCTTCATTAAGGGCAGTTCATCTCCCGGGATTGGACAATCAAGTGGCGGATGCTCTGTCCAGGGATCTGCTGCTCCTGGGGGAATGGAGACTTCACTCAGATGTAGTACAGTTGATTTGGCAACGGTTTGGCAAGGCAGAGGTCGACCTGTTTGCATCGGAAATGACCACTCTTTGCTGCTGGTGGTTCGCGAGAGCTGAGACGTTCAGCCCATTGTGACAGGATGCATTAGCTCATGAGTGGCCGAGTTGCCTGTTGTATGCGTTCCCTCCATTTCCACTTCTGTGGGAAACATTACACCGTATATTCCTATACAAGCACAGGGTGCTTTTAGTGGCACATCGAGTCTGTTACAACGCGAACCACGGCAACTTCCCCATCAGAAGGGACCTTCTTTCTCAGATGCACGGCCGTGTTTGGCACCCAGATCTAACTTGTCTTCAGCTCTGGGTTTGGCCCTTGGGTCCAGATCACAGTTAATGGATTGTGAACCAGCAGTAGTGAACACTATCGGCAACGCTAGTGCTCCTTCAACACGACAGCTTTATGCTGCTCATTGGAGGATATTTTCTTCTTGGTGCGGGGATCAAGGAATGGACCCAGTTCACTGTACTGTGCCGACAGTATTGAGTTTCTTGCAGCATCTATTTGATGACAACAGGGTGGCCTCCACTTTAAAAGTTTATGTTGCTGCCATATCTGCTTATCACTACCCGGTTGCTGGTGCTTCCCTGGGGTCTCATAACCTTGTTTGTAGTTTTCTGAAGGGAGTGAGGTGTTTAAAGCCAGTTCATTCTACTCCTTTTCCTGTGTGGGACTTGCTGCTTGAGTCCCTTTGTACACCACCATTTGAGCGGTTGGCTGTTGCAGATATTAAGTGGTTGTCCTTAAAAGTGTCTTTTTTGTTGGCCGTTGCTTCCACTAAACGTGTTGGTGGACTTCATGCCTTGTCAGTGAGTGAATTGTGTTTACGCTGGTTACCAGAGGAAAGTGCTATGTTAAGTCTACTGCTTCTTTCAGACAGACGGATCAGTTATTTGTCTGTTAAGGTGAGGTACGCAAAGGTGAACCTTTGTCCAAACAGAGACTATCACGTTGGATTGTTGAGGCGATAAAGTTGGCGTATAATAAATCTCATCAACCCTTACCAGTGGGTGTTAATTGTCACTCCACTAGGGCCGTGTCTTCGTCTTGGGCCGCTTTACGGGGAGTTTCCTTGGCGGATGTCTGCGAAGCTCTTCTCCAAGTACCTTTGCGCGGTTCTACAAGGTTAACGTGGCTGCTTCCCATGATGTGAACTCTGCAGTCCTTCTAGAGCAACCTTGATGTTTGCAGGTGGGTGGCATTCCTCATGACTTTGTTGATATGCATCATCCACTGGTGTGCTTTGCACGGCCTCTGGCGGTCAGTGGGAATGAAACAGAATGCTAGTTACGTATGTAACTGTGGTTCTGTGAATTCCGGATGACCGCCAGAGTCCGTTGTCACACAGAATGCATGAGAAAGCATTCTGAGGCTGGGCACAGAGTTGCTGTGGTTTATATCCTCGCGTCTCGTCTACATCATGACGTGACTTTGTTGTTATATTCTTCTTGATCTATCTAGCTGGCGCAGCGATTATCCACTAGTGCTTTGCACTGCCTCTGGTGGTCATCCGGAATTCACAGAACCACAGTTACATACGTAACTAGCGATATCAATTGCCTGTGCGTGTCACGTCAAATCTGTGAAAGGTGGCACTTGTATAGTGTTGGAGTAGCGAGAAGGTTAAAGTTATGAGTGACAAATATTGACTATATGGACCAAAACAGAAAACTTCACCAGTTGTAAAAACAAACAAAAGCAAAAAGGAAAAGAGATAGCTAGAGTCCACAATGAAACCATGGTTTTATCATAGCCTAATAAAAGTGTAGAAAGACCATTTTTGGCGGATTGATTAGCCTACCATTTGTATAACCACAGTTTTACTATAAATACCATGGTTCATTTGTGGTCACCATGATTGAGCTACAATTTATTTGTAGTAAAAGCATGGTTAATTTTCTTAGCCCTAAAAGTGGGCTCATTATAATGTTCATTGTCACGTTTTACCTTATCAAACTAGCAAACATGTCTAATGTTAGGGACATGTAATGTAAACTTTTGTTTCGTTACTACTTCAAGCTTCGCAGTAGATTTAAATAGAACGCTCTAAGCCCTTGATCACTTAGAATCTGTTATGGAGCCTGCATTTGTGACGTCACAATTGTATTGCGGTATATGGATCTGCCTGAAGTGTACATACGAGTAGACAAAATCGGGGGTTCGAGGGTCTGTCCAAATAAACTACCCTCATTCCACTTGACGAAGTTGAAGTCATTTTAAAATGTCAGCGGGGATTTAAGTGCTTAAGGAAGTTTGCGAGTGTATGGCCCTGTCCCAAATGGCATATTTCATGTGCACTTTCGGTCTTGTGGACTTACAATGGCTGCCGCGTGCGCGTGTCCGTTAAGTCCGTGAGACCGCAGTGTGTCCCATTTCTCATTTTTAGATCTCAGAAGGGTGCTCGCGAGCACCCCCATGTGGTCGATTTGTGCCCTTGATGCGCACTTTTGCCGAGCCCGCGCTGATGCTGGTGCTTAGGGTTCTATTTGGGACAGGGCCAATGTCTAAAAGTGGAGTTAAATGTAGGGCAAGACAAAATGTAGGGCAGGACTTGATTTTGTCCATTAAGAATTGGTTGGATCATTGGATTGTTGTGGTTTGTTAATGCTGTGATCTCATCTGAGTGACAGGTTGTCTCGCCTTCACGCCGAAAAACATCATCAGAGAAGAGGGAGATGCTATTTTGATTAAAGATTATAAAGGGCACATAATTATATAAAAACAATGATGTGCACGGATAAATCATTTATAATAAATACAGAAATATTCCATACAAAAACAAGAATCGTCAATTTTGATTTCATGGTGACTTTAAAAATAAGGGTCCCTATGTAAAAAAAAGAAAAGATTTTGAACCAGAGAATGTGTCATCTGAATTCACAAATCGTGTCAAATGACATGCAATATTATTTACATGTCTGCGACAGTGCACTGCTCATTTATAGTCAAAATAAATCTGAATTTCTGCAGCGAAGTATCATACCTAGACCTTCAGCTCCCATTACTGTGCACAGGGATGGAAGTCAACAACAGTTCAGCACAGTTAAGTACAGTTCAACAACTCCGTTAAACTCCACAAGCAGCCTGACTGGAACATGGGTGACTTTGGTCACGGTAATGAACACCTGCAAAATCTGTCAGATACTCGTAAAAAGGAAATTCAGCAGGAGTAGATGGAGTGAGATAGACTAATATGGGAAGAGGGAATGAGAAAGGCCCATCATGCTACTTCCCAGCTGTGAGCTTGTTCTTGTGAGCAGATCTTAGAGCAACGATTACGGGGAATAAAGCTGTAAGATTGTGAGACTGACTTGCAATGAACAAGAAAGTTGATGACCTGTCATAACTCCTTTTATGAGAACATTTTACAGCACACGGTTTCAGACGACGGACTCCACGTTGTCTCAAATTGGACTCACAATCCTTTGCATTAAGCAAATCAGCTACATCCCATCCCAGACTCAAATATAATGGCTACCGTTATTTGATTATTATGAATAATAGCCCGTTTTATAGGGTGTTTGCACAGGCCGCTGTACAAGTTTACAAGTGTGTGTTAATGCGTGTGCATGTGTAAGCCAAAGCGAAAATGCTTAAACCCTTTTACAATGGTTTGATAGGCCAGACAGGCAGACACACAGAGGGAGCTGGGTGCCAAAATCAACATTACTTAATTTTCAGCAGCAGACAGAGAAAGACCTTGGTGCATCAGTATGTTTATGAAGCGTTGTGTGATGGGATTCACGGCTGCCGTGCGCTCACCTTTTCTTAGTTTAGCACGAGTAAGCTCCAGGACTGTCAAAGCAGCTAGGATGGTTGAAGGAGACTGGATTTTTGATTTATGACAGAAATTCATATTGCAATAACAGGTTGTTAAACAGCAGTTGGCGGGAATGGAAAGATTCACTGACCTGCACTATATGAAACAGTCTGTTTAATTTTTCATTCAAGTAAACTCGGCACCTGCTCTTATTTTATTCTTACTTTTTATAGGATAGCAGTAAAGTTTCCTTACTTTTATTTTTCTTTAACACTCTTGGAAAAACTAACAGATATGGTCAAGAAACAAACAAATCTAACCCACATTAACATTTTTTTTCTTTTTTCAGTTTTTTCCCCCCTTTTGTTAAAAAATGTGTAATTAAAAGTACAAAATATATAAATTATATAATATGTAATATAACATTTAGTATTTCAAAGATAAATCTCAATTGTGATTGGCCCACTGTAATCCAGACTCATTTTTAAATTCTACAATTCACAAAATAAAATCTAAATCTAAATAAAACAGCAATATTAGGTTTTTGATTTTTTTTGGTTTAGAAATTCTTGTAAAAAAATCAGTTTCTGATAACAAAAATGTGAAATCTATGGTCTTCATATTTCCTGGAAACATGTAAAAAAAAAAAAAGACCCTATTAGGCAATAATGTTAACGTGTGTGAATAAAGTTGAGATGATGGGAGAAAAAAAATAAAATAATTATTAATACAAAAAAAAAGGGGGAAAAAATATTTCTTCTATAGACCTGTTCCTCATCTTTCTGAAGTTTTTCTCGCTCTAAAATAACAGTCATATCTTTCATGTCTACAGTATATGCAACAAACACAAACCTGAGATCCCAAGCCCAAGCCAACACTTCCACAGGGCACAGCGAAAGGTAAATACATTACAAATCACCGCACAGGGTGTTCATAAAGGAGCCACACTATAAAATGAAGGCAATAAAGTCAATTATTTTTGCACTAAACTCTCTCTCTCTGCTGAGAAAATAACATCAGATACGACAAAATGTTTTCTCTGTAACAATGAATATCAGTGCTCAGGCCTGGCCTGCTTCTAAACCTACAATTGTGGCTTTCATGTGATGTGTGCGTATGTCAAACCGCTGTTTGCCTGTGCTTTCTTTGGAGCAGGAGCCCGACTTTCAAATATAGACGTTAAAAGGAGATTTATGAATATATGAATTTATGGTAAAAACTAATAATGGTTCTTTGTGGCAGTGGTACAAATTGGAGAAGGTTTTTTGGGCATTGTTTGTTTGTTTAACGTTTTTCATCGTTGTTCCACAAAACCCCAATTCCTCAGACTAAATCAACGAGAACTTTGCCAGAACTTAACATATGGAATAAGCTGATCAAGCAACCTCAAATCATGTCCTTGAGAAAATGAAATCATCATAAAATTGAATATCTACATCCATTTGGGAAGACTGAACATTTTGATTCCACTTTGCACGGAAAAGCAAGCACTTGATAACATCAAAAATGAAACTTTTTCCAAAATATTTGCCACATGTGTCAACAAAGACTTAAATAGAAGACTTTCAATGATGTAACGCATATTAAAAATACTCTAGCCAAGTCATACTTTTCAAAGTATGTTTTACAAGAAAATACTATTTAATTTTTTCAGCTCCAAAGTAAAAATTTCCGAGTAAAAACAGTTTCTACATGATTATTATTATTTTTTTCAGCGTATCTAACTGCTTTCAAGTGAATGATCTCGGTAATCTCTCTCTGGCTGTTTATTGGACCTGCTCAATATTTGTTTGAGAAATTTACTAGCAATTTCCGAGTAAAAATTGTTTCTACAACATTGTTTTTTTTGCAGCGCATCTAACTCATTTTAAGTGAACGATCTTGGTAATCTCTCTCTGACTGTTTATTGGCCCTGCTCACTATTTTCTTTCTTCTGACTTTTAGACCTGCCCATCCCCCCAAACCATCGGTCTTAATCCACACTACATATGCCTCGGTTTCCCCGCTCTCTAACCAAAGACGGCTCCCCAGCATCCGGTTGTACACCCACACCTCCCTTCTCCTGCTGATAACTGGTGCTTCTACGATTTCAAAGGCATGTTTGAGCCGAAGTGCAGATCCTAATGTTCTTTCCTCTCTCTCGCAGTGTAATTATTATTTTGAAAGTGCGGTCTGGGGAGGCTGTCAGGGTTTGGCACAGTCTGTGGCAGTAATGTGCTGGGTGTTTTAATACAGCTTGACTTCTGTTTTATAAACTCTGCGGGCAAACATCACAGGCTCTCCGGTTCTGTCTCTCCCTTTCTCCCCTGCCCTCCTGTCTCGGTGAACGCACACAGATGTGCCACTAGGTTCTCTCTACCATGTGGTGGGTGGTGTGCATGTGTGCGTTGTGGTGTCGGGCTGTTTGTCTAACACGGTCATTTAAGAGTTTAGGTTCTAATAGGCCCAACACTTGTAATTTAGTGGGGGAAAGATAGAGAGGAAAACAGAGAATGGAGAATGAGACCTGGAAGGAATGAGGAACCCATGACATGGAGAAAAAACAGAAGAACTCTGTAACAGTGATATCCTACTATGGCACCATGGAAAAGCACTTAAAGACACACAAGACAGCGCTGATGTTTCCTCAGATCACAAGCACTGCCATGCCCGCTAACAGCAGAGGCCTGATCAAAGACAAAGCTCTTTGCGCTCGGTCCGCACCTCTTTTCCGTACCTCAGGCGTCTGTAGACGTCAGGTAGAAGCTGAGTGGGGCAAGCGGGCTAAAATTCGGAGAGTTGGCATAAAGGGCAGGTCTCTGGGGTTCAACAGTTCTTTTCCTCCTTTTGGTCAGACTCCAAAAACGGGACACTGAATCAAGATCTCCAACCAGTCTCCATTCGAGTTTGTGTTCGCAGACGATGCCAGGACAAATCTGAAAAATAAATTAAAAATTTCAATTATAATCCTGTCTGAAATAGCAAAAGGTCATGTGGTAAATCTTTACAATAAGATTCAATTAGTTAACATTGCGAACTAACAATAAAAAAATACTTCTAAAGTATTTATACATCTTTGTTCATTTTAATTTCAACATTTACTGATACATTATTAAAACCAAATGTTCTATCTTTTAATATTAATATTATCTAATGAGAACTAGCAGTTGTATTTTTGTTAATGTAGATTAATTAATATTGTTACAAATGTATTGCTCACTGTTACTGTTAATTAATGTAATGTAGCTAATGGGATTTTACACTAGATATCACTGGCTTCAAAAGGTAAGTCTGTATTTGTGCCCTTGCTCAAGATTAAACTTATTTTGGTAAAAACTCTAGTACTCCAAAACTCTTAGAATATTTTTCTTGTGCAAAAACTTATGACCAAGACCAAACAGAATCAGTGGACAATTTTTATCATTCCGTGCAGATTTTGTGGGGGAAATGTGTTAATAATAATACACTTATAGATACTGATAGCTGATATGGAAGCCTGTTTGCCTAAATAAAAAGGGTAATTATGAGGAATTTCACAATTTTAAATCAGATTATGAGATATAAAATCACAACTGGGAGATATAAAGTTGCAATTACGAGAAAAACAATCAGTTACCCTTTTCATTATTTTACTTTGTAGTAGAAATGAATCAAATTAGCCTAAAAATCTAATCAAATCTAGCAAAAAAGCAAGTGAAAAACACTGGAATTGAGTGGAAATTGTGATTTCTGCGGACACCGATTCCTTGTGGCTCTTACAACTAGAAGCCTTTTATTTTCCCCTCACTCAGATCAGATAGTGATGTGCGCAACATCTGCCTCTTAAACCCTAATTAAACGTGACCGCTCTCGCATGCACTTCACAGCACCTTACTTTAGAGAGGGATTTCTACACACAGGCCCAGGATTTAGTGCTTTAGTGGTTCCAGGCTCTCGTCAGGGGCAAAAGCCTCTTTTATGTTGTGTTTGCGCTGATGGCGTGTTACATGAGTCATCTTATGTGCAACACACTTTAAATGTTCTGAGTTGATGACAACCTGTTAGGGTTAAATATTGCTAGGGGAGGTTCGTACACCCTTGAGAAGTGAACAAACCATAGTGTTAAGGAGAGAGACCGGGTCATGCAGGATTCAGTCAGAGACATGCAAAGCTCAGAGCCACAGTATTGTGTTTTAATGTGCAATACGTCAGCTTGTGAAGGTTCACAAGTTTCAGCTTATTCATCATTTTGATCCCGTTCTATTCAAGTAAAAAATACAATAAATAATAAAACGGTAGTGTATATAATTTAAACACGTGTACATACACTGTTCGAACGTTTGAGGTTGGTACTGCATTTTTTTTTATAAAAAAAAAGCAAAAAAATACAAAAATACATTACTCCAGTCTTCAGTGTCACTGGTATAATGACCTCCCAGAAGTGTCTCACTCTCACACAATTGCATTCCAAAACACCAGGCATCCGAATTCAAGATAACATCACTGCATTTACAGTATTGCGTTTCATCTGTGTGCTCTGAGACGCAAGTGATTTATGATTTATGATGTAGGAAAAAAGAGCCACAGTGGCTTCCCTGATTGCAACAACTTCCATATATTTTGCACCAGTTTCCAAGGACGTGACTATTTGGGTGTCTTGAACACATGGGACGGAAACGCTGCTTTATTCGGAAAGGTTTTATGTGATATTCCAATTCCAAACAAGTTCAATTCATACCTTTGGATGGAAACATAGCTCTTGTTGAAAACATTTGTGCTGCTTAATTTTTTGTTGAAACCAAGATACAAAGATCCCAATATTTTTTTCAGGATTCTTGATGAATAGAAAGATCAAAAGAAACATTTGAAATAGAAATCTTTTGTAACATCATTAATGTCTTTACTTTCAGTTTTGATCAATTTAATGTGTCATAGCTGAAAACAGTATTGATTTCCCCCTGCTTTTGAACAGTAGTGTACAGTCCTGACTAATCAGGGGGGAAAAAATGGTTGGTTGGGCCAATGTGTTTTTCTGTGACCTTAACGGTCTTATTGGCGAATATTGCTCATCATGTAAGTCTTAAGGAAAGGATAGCTATGAAGTTATGGTACAGTCACCACCTAAAACACAACATACTGTATACTGGTCACCAGCTGGTCTTTTCAGCAGGAATTTTAGAGCTATGAGGCATTCATAGATACACACACCCCAAAAAGTAAACCACGCAGCCCACTGAAATCCTCCTATGAGGCTACAGTGACCAATTTGTGTTAAGTGTGTGTTATGTCAAAACTGAGGTGCCTGCTTAACCACAAATTTGTGCATATGCTTGCTGAGTTTGTAACGTATGTGTGTGTATAACCTGCAGGGGATATATTTGTTGGTTGATGAGGATTGTGACTGTCACAGTTTCCTTCAGCATTGCCATGTCGAAGTCTGAGGATAGACAGTCTCAGCCATTGAACACTGTACCCAATGTGTGTGTGTGTTTAAGTCTGGAGGCCAATCTTGAATTTATTCTTCTCACTCAAGTTGAGAAGACACAGTCATACAGTCTCATAATCAAGCTTGTAAACATTTCCATTGTGCAAAGGCGTCCTCCACCTACATAAAAAAAAAAAAAAAAAGGTTAGTAAAACCTAAATACACATTACCATTCAAATTTTGACCATTATGCTCACCAATGCTGCGCTATCTGATGATCAAAAACACCACAGTAAAAATTATTTTAATTAATAATTACTCTTTTCTATTTTAATGTATTTATTCCTTTGATGGCAAAGCTGAACTTTCAGCATTACTCAAGTCTTCAGTGTCACATGATCCTTCAGAAATCATTCTAATATTCTGATTTATTATTCGTAATATTTTCGTGAAAACAGTCAATCATTTTTTTCAGGCTTCCTTGATGAATTTAAAGTTCAAAAGAACAGCATTTAATGGAAACCTTTTGTAACTATCAACATCTTTACTGTCACTTTTGAACAATTGAATGCATCCTAGCTGAAATAAATCTTGAGGACGATCAAACTTTTGAATTGTAGTGCATGTATGTATATTTAAATTATAATATACAAAAATATAAGAAACAAAAAAAATGAATGAAAATACATTAATATATATTATATAAATAAAAATTAAATATAAAAACTACTATTTGCACATAGCTTTCACATGTTTTCACTTCAAAACTGTATATTCAGATGATTTAGCTTGTGACGCCTACTCAACTCTCTGTTAACTATGAGTGTGGTTGTTCTGGTCGTGTAATTATCATGCTGTTTGGGGTCAAGGGGCTCCACTGAGAGCAGTGAGGGAGAGTTTAAGAAAACATGGGGTGCCTTTTCTTAGTAGCCTACGGGTTACCCCGACATTCTCAAGACTCTGCTAAATTGTTCTGAAAACATTGTCGATACATTCCCTAAACATTCTCAATGATTTCCCAAAACAGTCCATGTGTAGCAGGAGAAGTCAATGCGTTCCATCAGTCTGTCTTTACACCGTCAGTGGTCCCTCTGCGTATTGTCTAAATATTGTCAGTATAATGCCTCGAAACTACTCATTTGTTCCCAATGTCATTATATTTTCAGCAGACAGGATCCTGAACCTTGTTTCAACTCTGCATACATCAGTTAGATTTCAACAGTGCTGATAATCAAATGAAATTAATTAACCTTTGACCCCCCAAACGCATCAATTTAGACTGCATGGTTATGCAAGTAGTGGTGACATCACTGTTAATTCATACATATCTAATACCTTCACTAGGGTGCAAAATGTCTCGTTGTTCTCATTTTAATTAAGAGGAGCAGCTCAAGGTTAAGCAGACGTGCAAACGTCTACATCTCAGACATGAAGTAATGTACAGTTTATACAAGAGAAAGCCTTACTTTTTTACCCCATTCTTCACTTCTGTACCCACTCTACCACCCTTTGTCTCGTATATCTTTCCTCTTTGTCTCTTGTTACCCTTTTCTCTGTCTCTCTAAGGTCAGATGAGAAAACCAGAGTGGACTATGAGAGCCAAAGCAGACACACAGCATGAGGACAAAGTATTAACAAGCCAGACAGTAAAGTGTCACATCGCAAGGACTTATGTGTTCAAATCCAGCCAGGAAGGGGACAGAAAGAGGAGATATGTGCTGTTGTGAGCGAATAAGCAAGTGATAATGCTTGAAATATGGGTCAAAATGGAGAAGAGTAACGTGTGGAGAGACTGAAGTTGGGGAATAATGAGAATGTAAGCGTGAGAGAGACTGCTTATCCCTCCAGAGTCTCTTTTTGGATGAATATCAAACTTCAGTAGTAGTACAGAGACCCCCTAACCCCAGTGACCCACCCACGCGTCCACCTCCACTTCTACTCTGTGTAACTCATCCAATTCCAGTGAAGACTTACACCACATCCACAGGAGAGAGGGGTCAGGATCAGGAAGAAGGGGACAGACAACCTCACAATGGCCTTTAAATCAAAATGATTGGAGTGTATATCAGGAGGGAGGCCTCGCCATTTACCAATAATGGCCTAGAGCAGGGGGGAACACTATGGAAATGTCTGCAATGCCACGATTGGATGGTTCTAACTCCTGGTCACTGACTCTGTGTTCCTCAGACAAAGGACCTGATTAACAGAGATTTATGGAGAAGAGAGGCATGAAAAGTTGAATAAAAGAAACAGGCCATCTTAGGGCTTTGCTAAACGGTTCACTATAAAACCCTGATATACTTCATGCAAAATCAAAGAACGAACTGGTGTGATGTCATTTCAAACAAAATCAGGTCAAAGCAACATTCGTTTGTAGATTATTTTCGGGAGGTCAAAACTTGCTAAAGCATATGATAAACACCTTCGAACAACCATTGGTCTGTCGCGATTACATAATAGGTAGGTTAGGAGGCCCCGCCTTCTTTGATTTGATAATATTCTTTGGTTTATTTTTTCTGTTCAGTCCGTCATGGTCAGATGTCCGCAAATAAAAACATGAACACACTGAACATGAACACCACAAATATAGTAGAATTTAAAGTTGTAATTCTAATTGCAAATTACACTTTCTTTTTTAGTCAAATTTAATACTGCAAAGCTGTTTGCTTTAAAACTATCTATCATATAAAGTGCGATATTAACAAATGTGACATGACAAAGTTCTTTTTTCGTTCTTCGATTCAGTCATGAGTATATTGGGGCTTTAAAGGGATAGTTCACTTTGAAATTAAATTTTGGTATGTTTTAGCTTACCTCAAGGGCATCCAAGATGTAGGTGTCTTTTTTTCCGCAGTAGTTTAAATTTTGATATTTTTAGGTCAAACCGTTCTTGTCTGTCGGTCATATAATGCAGGTCTATGGTCACCACCTCAAAGAGCATGCACAGAGTCCAAATTAAAACAATTCCCCGTCGTCTAAATTAAACAATTCCCCATCGTAAGTACACATTGATGGCCTAAGACACGAAATGAGCGGTTTGTGTGAGAAAACGAACAGTATTTATATCGTTTTTACCTCTTATACACAGCCACGTCCAAGTGATCTGATCTGACGTGTACGCAGACTGGTGCATAGATATATACACTAGATGTCGCCTTGTCTACGGCAGTTCATTGGAACGAA
The DNA here is from genome assembly GCF_951802725.1 of Rutilus rutilus. NCBI lineage: Eukaryota > Metazoa > Chordata > Actinopteri > Cypriniformes > Leuciscidae > Rutilus > Rutilus rutilus. Next base: position 22,973,074 of record NC_140224.1, read on the forward strand.
TGTCTTTAAGGCGACATCTAGTGTATATATATCTATGCACCAGTCTGCGTACACGTCACACACCAGGATGCGTGCGCGCCCTCAGATCACTTGGACGTGGCTGTGTATAAGAGGTAAAAACGATATAAATACTGTTCGTTTTCTCACACAAACCGCTCGTTTCGTGTCTTAGGCCATCAATGTGTACTTACGATGGGGAATTGTTTAATTTGGACGACGGGGAATTGTTTTAATTTGGACTCTACATGCTCTTTGAGACAGTGACCATAGACCTGCATTATATGACTGACAGACAAGAACGGTTTGACCTAAAAATATCAAAATTGAAACTACTGCGGAAAAAAAGACACCTACATCTTGGATGCCCTTGAGGTAAGCTAAAACATACCAAAATTTAATTTCAAAGTGAACTATCCCTTTAAATCAGACTGGAAAAGGCAGCATTTTAACCATACTCCCCCAACTTTATATATTGAGTCACGATGCGGTTCAAAGAAGCATAAGATGATTTCATTCTCTGGAGAGGGCACAGAGAACGGAAAGATAATGTATATAATCTTCAAGTAACGTCATTGACTTAATCAATGACATTAAGTGAGTAAAACTGTCTGCAAGAGAGGCATGGTGGGAAAGAACAGAACAAGAGGGGGAGAGACTGTGTGAAACGAAGAACGTGGTCCTTACATTCAAATGAAGATGTGTCAGCAGTAATGGTCGTGTTCCTCTCCGGGGCTGGCTGATTATTAATGACAGTGTGGCAGAAACCTAAGTTGACTACACGCTTTCTTGTCCGCGGGTGAACACCAACCAGACTGATGCAATACTGAAAACATAAGAGAAACACACAAAGGGTTTGTCAAACATAGTGAACACTGATTCTTCATCTAATACCCTCATACTTGAGGAGCTGAAGTCGGGGAAAGCAGAAGCGTCATGCCGGTTTAAACTGATGGGTTATACACACTCAGATTTTTGAGCAAATTGGATTTTGAATGAAACTCCCAAAAAGATTTTTTCATTGCTGATAATAACTACACTATAGACCTTATCCACAGCAGCACCATCTTTGATTTTTAACATGAATGAAAGAGGGATAGCCATACATCTCTTCAGTGGGCTTTACTGTTATTTAATGTGTTTTTGGATTGTTATCTTTCAGAGGAATTTCAGTAGACAAAAATGAGCTGTGTAAAATAATAAGTGATCTCTGAGCTTTATATTGATTTTACAGCGGATGCCATTGAAAACACGTTAAAGGGATAGTTCACCCAAAACTGAAAATTCTGTCATCAGTTACACAGCCTCATGTTATGAGTTTCTTTGTTCTGTTGAACACAAAAGAAGATATTTTGAAGAATGTTTGTTACCAGACAGCTGATGGTAGCCATTGACTTCCACAGTATTTTTTACCGAAGTCAATGGCTACCGTCAAATGGCTGGTTACCAACATTCTTCAAAATATTTTCCTTTGCGTTCAACATAAGAAAAAAACTCATATGGGTTTGGAACAACTTGAGGGTGAGGAAATGACAACATTTTAATTTTTGGGTGAACTATCCTTTTAAGTCTATCCCTCACAGCCTCGCTTTCATACCTGTCATGGCACTGCTCTGAATAAGGTATAATATTAGTGACAGTAAAGACTTTTATATTATAAGATGACGAAACGTTTCTTGTGCACCAAATCAGCATATTTGAATGATTTCTGAAGGATCATGTGAATTGCAATAATAATTTCACAATATTTAACGTATTTTTGATCAAATAAATGCAGCTTTGGTGAGCAAGAGATATTCATTTAATTAAATAACAAACAAAAAAATCGTACTGACCCCAAACTTTTGAATGGTGGTGTATATAACAAAAAAATAAATAAAATAAAAACCTTGACGCCACTGGGTCTCTCTCAAAAACAATACGTCACACATTAGTTTGCTTGATGGACATGAAATGTGCATGGCCTTGAGACTTTAAGACACTCATTCCTCCCTCCTGAGAGCGTCTCGCTTACATTACAACACAACCTTATTATGAAACAGAGCATCATTCATCCACACCGTTCACACACGGTTTAACTAAGAGTGAAAAGCCAGGCGTGGCACCATGACAAGAGCCCTGGGAACTCTAAGAGAATCCTGAGGACCTCTGACACAAGGAGAAAACAAACAAAAATGGAGGTAACTACATTAATCTCCATAAAAATGAAACCGGGAGAACAGACAAACTAAGACTGGCTGCTGGACATTTTACCCCAGGATCAGACTCAAAGAGATCAGGAGGTGTGCTAAGTGAGGCAGGCATCAAAACGTTTTCAACACAATGGCCACAGCCTCAGACAGACAAGTGCAAAGGCGCAGTGGCACCAGAGGTGATTAAGTTTAAAGTAGACGGTTTGTCTCTCCCCCAACGGCCCGACTCGCTCTCTCATTTCCTCATTTTACTCCTGCCAAACCTGCTGAGCTCCATCGTGACTGTAAGTGGCACTGGCTCTCTGACAGGCCTGTTGCGACACAGATGTAATCAGAGGAGGTTAGTTCTTGTATAATGGCCTCTAAACACAAACACATCCTTATTAGTATTACAACAGTATTACAACATCTCAATATTCCCACTCTTTACCAGATATAACAGTCATGTGAAACACTTCCTGTGTTTGTCAGTTTAAAGAAAAAGATGTGAGGGAGAAATTGATGGAAAAGAGTGAGGACGTGCTAAGGAATGATTTAACATTGACATTTTGTGCTCTTTTGTTAAAAATCCTGTGTCTTTTTTCTTGTTCTTGCTTTTAGTCATAATTTAAACAACAAAACCCTTGAAAAATTGTACGTTGGAATGACTAATTCAGTCATCATTTACTAACCTTGTCATTTCAAACAATACAGTATGATATTTAGTTTTTTAAATGGAAAACATGGGGATACATTTTGAAAAAAGTACTTTTTTTTTTTAATTAAAATAAATGGGCACTGAACTAAGTGCTTCAATGGACATGAAAGCACAACAAAGGCATCATAAAAGTGGTCCAAATGACTTGTGCACTATATTGCAACTCTTCTGAAGTCATATGATAGAGTTGTGAGAGAAAAATAGCGAAATTTCAAGGCACTGTTCAAGTGAAAATCCTGTCATTTACTCACCCTCGTGCAATTCCAAACCTGCATGACTTACTTTCTTCTGCTGAACTCTAAAGAAGATCTTTTGAGAAATGTTGGTAACCAGTTTTGGTGACCATAGACTTCCATTGTATAGACCAAAAAAAACAAACATTTTTTGGCGATTGGATCCAAGATATACTTGGACAAAAAACATTGTTACCTCTTCCTGGCCAGCTACACTCAAATCCTACCCATCTTCCTGTCTGATGTCATCCATCCCTTTCAATCTCCTCACTATCAGCTCTGAGCGGCGGCGGCAGGACTGTGTGATGGAGGGGGAGCTGGAGGATTATGGGTCATTGTGTTGGCTGCTGGTTTGTTTTGGCATTTCATCAGACAGTGAGATCTCTGTAGCGAGCAAATCCTGAGCGATGAGTCTGTCCCACTGGCCCTTTGTGTCTGAAGACCTGCGAATACTGACATGAATTAACTATTAAAGGAAACACTGGTTATTAATTACAGATCCAGGAACAAAAACACTCCCTCTCTTCATGAGAAAAAGGGAAGAGAACATAACTGATTTACATATTTAATGTACATATGGAGGAGGGGATGTTTTATAACAGCACAGGTTGTAAACTCTTGATCATCAACAGAACAAAACGATAGATGTACATGAATTGTTGTTTAGATGAGGCTTCCACAAAAATCATCCACTTGGCAGAGGACAGACCGGTATATAAAGGTACATTACTGAAATACAGGAAACAATATTCACTTTGCATATTTCATATTAAGAAAGACTTCAAAGCTTGACAAAAGTTTTGAAGCGGTTTTGTATAGGCAAGTATGGGGGAAAACAAATGAATGAAAACACAAGGTAAGGACAAACATAGTGAGTTTAAATGAACAAACTTCAGTGCACCTTGATTATGAAGGCAAAACTACAGTGCATTTACAGTATGTGGACTGTAGGACTAAATACAGTAACAGTTCATAAGAGATTGACACTGCTTGATTGCAAACCAATGAGCTGAAAGAACACAAAACTGAATAAGAACAAAATGACAACAAAAATATACATGCATTTAGTGGCATATCTTTATGTAAGGCCTTTTCAGACATTAAAAGGATTGTTCACCCAATAAATGATCATTCTGTCATCACTTCCTCAGACTCATGTTGTTACTAGTGATGAACTGAAATTTAGGTTGTCATTTAGATGATAACCAAAACAAAGTTTGGGTAATTAAATTAAACCATAGAACTCAATATGCTCTTTGGTGTGTTGTGTTCTCAGATGATAAATTAAACAGTCAAAGTACAGCTCTTCAAGGGATAGTTGACTCAATTTTAATTCTGTCATCATTTACTCACCCTCAAGTTGTTCCGAACCTGTATGAATTTCTTTCTTCTGATGAACACAAAAGATGATATTTTGAAGAATGTCTGTAACCAAACAGTTGATGGGACCCATTTACTTCCATAGTATGGAGAAAAAAAAAAAAAAAAAAAAAAAATTATGGAAGTCAATAGGGTCCCATTAATAGGGATAGGGACCCTGTTTGGTTACCGACATTTTTTAAAATATATTCTTTTGTGTTCAACAGAAGAAAGAAATTCATACAACTTGAGGGTGAGTAAATGAGGAATTAGCATCTTTCAACATTAGACAAATTTGACATACTGCTAATTAAGCAACCTTCTTTCTCACGGTGAAGTGTGTCCCCACTGCTAGCCTATCCACGTTGTGTGCATGAAATAGACACTGACACAGTCTAATAGCATTATCCAAGAAACACTAAACGTCACTGTTTCAATCAAAATTAATTTGGTTGGAACCTATTTTTTAAATTTAATTTTAGACAAATATTTTCAGTTGTCAAAAATTAAGTGCATCACTAGTTGTTACAAAATCCGTACAACCGGTGTAACACACAAGTTAAGGTGGATGGGACCGTTGAGCACCAAAAATGAGAAAGTACCATCAAAGTCTATTTGACCCATTTCCCATATTCAAAGTCCTTTGAACCTATACAGTAAAGCAGAATTTTCATTTTTGGGTGAACTATTCCTGTCTGAAATGCCTTGTAACAGTTGAGGTTCTCATTTAACAATTTTCTCTGAGATTCAATAGTAGAAGTGCTGCTATTAGACTTCTTAAACATATATTTAAGAGAGTTTTGCCTAATCAGCCTAGATGGAGTACATCCCCTATGTGTTTTCCAAGTGCCTGCCCTCAACAACAGGATGGAGATGTAGGGAAAAGGGAAATAAAGAGAGAGAGAGATGAAACTGAAATAAAGGAAATAAGGAAAAAGAGAGATGAAACTGAAATAAAGTCGTCAGCTTCTGCACACAGCGGGTTATACATTAATAAAACCCAGAGGCTTTGATTAGCCATGAGCACTTACTAAAAAGGCTATTAAAAAACTCACAACTGATTATTTTTGACTATTTAAAAAATCTCAACTGGGAACAGGAAAAAAAAAGAATTCCAAATATATTAATTTTCTATTTAAATAAAATCACTTTGGGGCCCACTGAACATTCCATGATGTCTTGCCTATATATTTATATATATGGTTAATGCTGTGCTGATTAAACTAGCTGCAGAGTAACAGGCAAATGGAGTGCAGTGTGCTAAGATCTGAATTAAAAAAAACAAAAAACTGTACTTTGAGCACAGAAAAAAATATAATCATCCATTTGGTTTCTATAAACTAATGTTAAAAATACACCAAGGAGTGGTCAACACCACCAGACCACTTGATTGGCAGTTTGAACACTCTTGGCGGCTGCTAAACAATCAGACGTTTGCTGACTGCAATTACACCCGCTCAGCTAAATCCACCACGACAAAACAAAAGCAAACCTATGCTCTTTCACTTTAGTCCCCAAGAACAGATAAACCTCTTCAGATGTGTTAAGACAACTAACATATTTTCCCTGTCACCATTTACAGCCAAAAAAATAAAAATAAAAAATAAAAGTCCTTAAAGTCCTTCCCTTCGTTTCCACCCCCCAAAATATGATGCCTTGTTCCTTTGTTCCTTTTGTGCAGCCCCTCAGGAATGAGTCCAGCTGATGGGCACCCAGTGAGTTTCTGTCTCCACTTTCCTGAGCGCCTGCTTGAGCTCGTTGAAGGCAACAGTGAGGTCATCGTTCACAATGACCTTTTCAAAGAGGTGACCATACTGGTTTTCCATCATCTGAGAGGCACTGATCATCTCCTGGAAGTCCTCATCCTAAACAACAAACGCATTCAGTCAACGTTCTTTTTTAAGACATGAAGTATGCCCCCAAAAGTCCATAACACACTTTCCCACAGCATTCCCAAAACCAGCTTCCAAAAAGAACTTTCATAGATGCCCTAAACATTGACTTAATTAAAAACTATTCTTTTTTTGTTTACAATAAAACTGCTTTAGATGCAGAAATGCAAAAATATCTACATGTGATAAAAGATAAAACTATAAACTGATATTTAATTTTCTACTGAGGTGGTGCAGTTAGGGTTATAGTTTGAGGTCTGGATCTCCAGCGGTTATGATCACAGGAACAGCGGAGTGAATAAACAGACCTCAATTTTATACCCAGGCATGTGTTACACATCGATGCCCCATAAAATGATCAACAATCATTATACATTATATATTTTCCCTGTTCAAAAGAAACTGAAATTTCACTGAAAAACTGTAAAAAAAACAAAACACACTAGGCTAAAATCAGATATACTTTATACCAAACACATTGTCCAAGTACTTTTTCATGACATTGCATCTTGGTATAGACTAGTTATCTCTGGACTCTCTAACATGGCCTTGGACCTTTCTGGGCTTGTGGGTCCTAAATAAGTGTTTATGTGGGCAATCTTGGCATTTGGTGCCAGTCTCCGAGAACATGGCATGGTTTGAGTGGCTTTACCAATATAGACTGAACTTTTACAACATAAAAACATGGGACCCACACAGAGCGATATGATGCTATAAAACATATTGCCATGCTAAAAGAAAATCAGAAGCTTTTGGCCAGGTTTTACGTTTTAAAATGTACTGAGAATCTATTAAGCACGCTGTAAATATGGAAATTGGCATTAGCAGACAAGACAACAGCAAGCTAAGCGAAGCCATGGCGTATGGCCAGTGTTAGACACAACTTCTCCCATTCTCTGATGAACCCTTTCCATCTCTTCCCTGATTTTCTCTCTTGATCAAGAGTTAAGATTTAGTCAACATTTCAGTTTGGACACAGAGCTGCTGGCATTCTGAAAATTACAGCAGTCTCTCAATCTGACAGTTATTGGCAAAACGCATCAGAAGTCGCAGTTCATTGACTTAGTCATGGCTTTAATAAAGCTCTGGTTGAACGTGGTGGATTAGCTTGTGTTTGGCCTAAATAGTCAAAGGTTTGGCCCAAGGTCTGAACATATCTTTTCTTCATTCTGTCATCAAATAAAAACCTCATGCTAATTGAAGTATAACAGATGTTGTGCCTCCAGGGGAGTGTTATTACCAAATCTAATTTGGTAATAACACAAAAGGGTTTAAATCTATTTTTCCTCTGCATTTCTTTCCGATTGTTTATTTCCCAGAGGCTCTAATGCAACCTCTCACTTAACATCCAGGTCTTCCGTCTTCGAAAAAAGGAGAATTTCTTCAGTACTAAGCCGTCTCTCTCGCTCTCTCCCTCTACAGTCAGCATGAGCTCTGCTTATCTCTCAATCCTTGCCGGAAAATCAATTTTTATAGGATCATATAAAGTGCACCTGCCCTTATCATTAAACCCGTTCAAAAAAGGACATCTCTGGGTCGTCAAGAGGTCCTTGATTTTATATTCCCAAAGTAAAGGGACTTAATCTGTGGACTGGGCTGACTTTCACCAAGCACAGGACAAAAAAGAAAGAAAAAAAAAAATCCTCAAATTTTAGCTTATGTTTCCATTCCTCATTACGACGATTTAATGCCAGGCGATGAAACACTGCTCTTCTACCTCTGATGACATTTTTAGGACATTTCCAGGTTTTTTGCTACTCCTAAAAAGAGAATGAATGATATTTTGATCTTTTACACACAGAAAACTGCGTTTATGTTATACGAGTATTACTAAAAGAGAGAACAATAGAGTGAAAGTCTGGATTCACAGAAACAAAGGGATGCCTGTTTTCTTGCACAGAGCCGACGGCTCTGAAGCTCATGACTCTAACAGATGCAGTGTCTCTCTCTGAGAAAGAAATACAGCAAAGTCCTGGATAAAATATGGCTATGACATTTCATCAAACACGATTTTTCTTGCGTATCTATAATAGGCTGAATCTGGATGCCTTTAACACTGTCAGGGTCTATAATCGACTTTTGCTAAGTTTTGCCAGCAAGCAAGGGTTTCTTTTTCCTTCACTAGTACCCACAATGACCTGTTGAAAGCAGGCAGACAGTTGCTTTGGATGGTGCGGACAGCTTTTGGTACAGTTCCTCTGACAACAGAGATAGCCAGAGCAGCATTCCCTTTGACAACGGCATAATCCTTGAGCTTTCTGCGAATTTAAAACTTTGGGGAGTATGGTGTGGTCTAATCGCACATTCAGCGGTTTGAATTAATGTGACCAGCATCTATTCAGTTTCAAAGGTGTTGAAATAAAAATAATGAAATATGCTGCTAGCATAAATTTGTGAGCCTGCATATTAGGGCTGCATGATATATCAAAATAAAATTGATATCGGTATTTCACTTAAATGGAAGAGTCAAATTGCGAAGGCTGCGATTTAACTAATTAAATAAGTGCACTGCTGATTTCAGAGTGAAGCTCGGCACTGTTCATTTACATAAATACTGGTCATGATGCAGAGTTTTAGCATCTCAGAGCGTCTTGAATGAGCTGCACCCGTGTAAATTAATAGTGACGTGCTTCATCATTGAAACCAGCAGTGCATATATTTTTCCGGCAAAGCAACAAAATAAAAGCGATAGTTTAATGTTTGAAAATTAAGAAAAGACCGTTAGAAGCTACAGTTGTAACTGATTTTTTTCTATTATTACATTAAATCACAATATAAATCATTATTTTAGTCATTAATATTCAATCAAAAACAGTGGGAATGTGGCCAACGAAAAGTGGAACGAGATTTTTTGTTGTTGCTCTTGTAAGAGGTTTGTGTTTTTGTAAAGAGTACCCAAATGTGAACATCCAAGTTTTTCAAGTTTGTCCCCAAATCGTTCAACCCTCGCAAAATAGACTGAGTAAAAAGTATTAATTTTTTTAAATAATTCTATGCAGATGCACTCCTCAATGTCAGTTGTTGTGCAGTCTTACTGTGTCAACATGGTGTGTGTGTGTGTGTGTGTGTATGTGTGTGTGTGTGTCTGAAATAATTTATATTTTGGCAGTTGCTTCTATGAAATCATAATGGATAAACAGACCAAAGCTGCTGTGTGAAAATTAGCATTCAGTTGAATCAGCACAGAATTCCTGTGCAAAATTAGCTACCATTCCTGATCTGTGTGGTGCAAAAGACGGAAAAAGAGTATATTGTGTGTGGACACTTGTTGAGTCAATGGGTTGACAGGTGAGCACATGTTCGGAGCTCCTAAACGCATTTGACAGTCTTCGACACGGAAAGTCTCTGTGGTGACAATCGGCATCAAGCCATCTCGGCGTGTGGTGGAGTCGGGTTTCCGGGGTCACTTATTCTGTAGCACGCGTACTTGTTCCTGGTGCAGACTAACAGCGAGATACAAAGGCAAGAGCTGAACTCTGGGAAAGTCATTAGATACCCCGCATATTCACACCATGTCTCTCACACACACAGCGCAAACTAACGGCAGCACAAGGTAAGGGTCTTGTGCACGTGTTAATTGATTTCATGTGTTTTTCTTTGAGTGCAGTCATACAGGTGTGGTGTGAGCTCACGGGTCTCATATCAGGTTACCGCTCATGGGACCGGTTACTCAAAAATACACACACACACACACACACACACACACACACACACACACACACACACACACACACACACACACACACACACACACACACACACAGACGTTTAAGCACTAACCCAACATATGTTTGCTTGGTCCAAGAGGAAAATGACTATAATAAACGATGTGGATGTTGCCTGCCAGGAAGTGATGAAATCTATTTCTTATTTCACCAAGAACTATGTGAGATAGTGGAACAAAAACTGTGAATACAACCTAAAACCTACAATGACTGAGAGAGAAAAGAGGATGAGAGAGGATGATAGATGGACAGATTGAAGTTAAAACTGTGTGTGGGCATGTATTACCGAGAAGGGTTTGGATGAGTTCTTATCTTCTTTGCCTGAGATGACTTTTGCGTTCCTCCTGGTCTCTCTCAAACGCTCGATGGATGGAGGCTTCACAAACACCACGTAGGGCTTAAACTCGGCCGTGCGAAGATGTTTTAGCGTCTGATGGAGAGAGAATGTGAAAAAAGAGGGAGAAAGATAAAGAGAGCATGTGAACCACAGTCATTAAAGCAGCATCACTCATGCCATCATGATTTAGTTTGACACTGATACTTCTGAACATTATTGCTGTTAGTCACTGTTACATTTTGACAGAAAACAGAGCAGCTGATTCACACTGAGCTCAACTGATCTGACTCCATGAGTGAAAATAAAGCACCCCGGTCTGACACATTACACTTCAGGTAGTCGAGATCCTCATGCTCAAAATAATCAGACCACTGAACTTTACCACGTATTTCTGTGGCGGTTTTTCAACTGACTGAATGAATTACTAGATTTTTCAAGTTTTACCATAAGCTAGTTTTTCACCATAATTGTCCTCCCTCTTTCTAGGCCTAGAATTAAACGGGCTGCTGCTGCCACAGTACATTTAAAAGGAAAGTTCATTGAAATAATTCAAATGTCGACATCATTTACTCACCTTCATATTGTTTCAAATGAAAGCAGACAAATGCCCAGGGCCTTTTTTTTGAAGCTATATGATGCAGCATATTTTAATTTTGATTTTTTGTTCTATTTAAGTTTATTGCTATAGTTTCACATTTCAACTTGGAGAAGAAAAAAAAAAGAATTTTGTATATGCATAATAAAATATTATTTGGTTGATTTGTAGTTGATTGCTTTGAATTGTAGATTTTCTGGGTCCATCTTACAAATGTCAAAATGGAGAGCTATTCTTGAGATAAAGATTGCCAGTGAATAACAACTTAAATTTCAGTCTCTTCTTCATAGAAAGCTATCATGTGGCTTCATAAGAATATAGTGGAATATAGTATATAAACTGCATAGGCTAAATTCATTACTTATAATTTCGCTAACTCTCCTTTAAAATTGACCTATAACCTTTTTCACCTTGAAATGTTGCTGTACAGGAGCATGTACCTTTATTTACAGTATTTTGTAATTCTCCTTTTGTTTTTTGTGGTCTTAAATAACAGCATATGGGTTTGGACCAACATCTTGACCGTTTTTAGAATTTCATTTATTATTTTTATTTTCAAAAATCATCTCTCTCAATTGAAAGTGTAGGCGCCATTGAGATGAATGGGAATGCTAACAGATACAGCTCTCTTCAGGTATTACAGACTTCCTTGGTGATACCACATCTGTATGAAATATAAATCAATAAAGAGACAAGAGATATAGGAAGATAAGAACCGGAGGACAAGGATTTGTCCTGTTTCTGCAGATTTTATGAAGGTAAATGTAAGACTTTAAGACCTTTTTAAGAGCAAGTAAAGAAAATGTAAGGAATAAATCGAAGGGAATACAATACATCAATATGTTGTTTGAATGTAAATGTCTAGGGAGAAGCACAATGAGTTGTTTTAGCAGCACTTGAGAGTTTGCTTAGAACAGATATCGGTTGCTTTTTAATTGATTTTACAAAAAAATAAATAAATAAAATTGCTTTAATGCCTCTGCTCCCCTCTGCTTCCAGTGGACTTTTACTGTACCTCCTGATTGCACTAAAACAAGGTGATGTTCTTCCTCAGTAGTTGTGTCTTGTTTCCCAGTGCAAGCGTCTAAAGATTCTTAAATCAAGATACATTTACTTGAGATGCAAAACAACAAAATATGAAGTGAGTTTATGCTTAAAACAAAAATGAATATCTCAGATATTTGTTCTTGTTTAGAGTATAAACTTACTTTCTGCTCTGATTTAAGACTTTCATAAGGACTTAATTTGTGTAAGGGTGAATTAAGACCTTTTTAAGACCCGCAGAAACAATGATAATACAGATAACCGTGATGTCAGACCACCAAAGTAAGATGTTTGAGACAGAGGTGACAGGGGTCTTTCACTGGCTTTGCTGTGTGGACACTGACACAGTTCTGCCAAGACTCAACCTTTCCTCGTTTTACTACTACTCTCTCACCCTGACACCAAGCCTGAGGACATTTTCAAACATGGGACAATTAGTAGAGACCATGTTAGATCTGTTAAGATAAAAAGGAAGAGTGCACACGTGCGCACACACAGAGAGAGAGATCTCAGAAAAGATCCAGTAGGAATAGTGTGGAATGTCACACCTGTGAAAGGGGGGAAAATAAATCTGGAAAAGAGACTGAAGAATGGATTGACGCAGAGGGAGGTAAAACGGTGAGGTAGAGTGTGTATCTGAGAAACGGAGAGACTCACATGTGGCTGTACGTCAAGAAGGCACACCTTGTTCTTAGACAGGACTGAACGTACAGAGTCGAAGCTCGTCCCATAGTAATTTCCCTTATACTCTCCTTGTTCAATAAACCTGTGGCATAGAAAATGACAAAAAGAACAGGATGGGTTTGATGTAATGATTAATGGCTCTAAAAGTATCTACGTGAATCTACCCACCCTAGAATATAAAGAGAAGCCAATGGACAGGATAATGACAGGAAACACAACCCATTATTTACTCCCAAGCCTGTCCTGATGCTTTCAGTGAAAAAGGCCGCTCAGACATGCAGTGCGTTCATCTCTTGCATTCTTCCCCACATGGCGATTCCAGACAGTCTGACACAAGGCTCTTTTATATAATCTTCTATGTTACAGTTTAAATCTAAAACACCTGTTTCCTTGCAGCACAGGCAGGCTTGAATGCCAAATGCAAGAGTTACTTGACTTTGTGAGAAGACAAAGGTAAACAAACACTTTTCCACCATTTAATCTGCCTGTCATTCAATCCGATCACTTGATTCTTTTCTGATCACAGAACAACGACATGTATTTTTAGGACATCCGTAAAGCAGAGAAATTTGGAAGGAAGTGGAAAGTATTCCAGAAGAACAAATAAGTCTTACAACAGCAGAGTGTCGTAATATTCCGTGCATAGTGAAAATTTGGTTATGCGACACACGTGACTAAAATTATCACTACTGAAACTGGTAAAATGTTCCATATACTGTATGTACAGCTGTCTTTATCTTTCCCCAAGTATCAATCCAAATGTCAACAAGTCTTTGAAGTGAAAGCTATAAACGCGCTCACACTTTTGGGACTATGTGGTCTAACAGCAACCTGTGATTGGGTGATCATATTTAGAAGCTAACGTGACTCCTTGCCACTTTGATTCTACATGTTTTAAAAGCCTGTACACTCTTTCATTGAAGCCATTTTTTGATGGTGAGCTAAGTTAATTTTGTTGGGTGCTAAGAGGTGGTTGGCTGGTGTTAATGTGACATGTAGGGTTACCAAGAATTCTCAAAGTGCCTATTTATTTGAGCGTTCATTTGAAGGCAGATGTGCTTAGACAGAACTGTTGAGTTGTGGCGTTTGTTGTCATGATGTTGTGCGTGTATTGACGGCGGGGTGGAGGCTGCTTCTGTGGTTTTGGGGTTCATTTAGGCTCTGTTTTTAGCCCTGAGCAGGGTTTTCCTTGGGAATACCAAGGTCATGTTTGCATATGAGAGTGGACATTTTCCCACTGGAAGGCAGAATAAACCATTTAAACCATTAAATTAAATTTAAATTCATTTGAACCATTTTCAGGAAAAGTTCAAATTTAATGACTTTAAAATTGTTATGTGGTGTAACTAACTAATATATAACAGCATTTTTCTTTGTTGATTTCACATGGTTTTTCAAAACATATATTCATGCGTAATCGTTCAAACTATTTTCAAGAAAAGCTAACATATAAAACCTGATAATTTTTTTTAAATATAATAAAATTTTTCCTAGAATTCTCAACACACACACACAAAAAAATAAAAATAATTATTGTACCTAAAAAAAAAAAAAAAAAAAAAGTATATATATATATATATATATATATATATATATATATATATATATATATATATATATATATATATATATATATATATATATATATATATATAAAAAAGTTGTACCTTTTTAAAATATTTTATATATATATATATATATATATATATATATATATATATATATATATATACAATATTTTAAAAAGGTACAACTTTTTTTTTATCATAAAAATTATCACACAACAGAACATTTTACAAAATGTTGTCAAAACATTTTTTCCTAAAAAACAACAATAGATTATTCCAAACAACATACGTTTTTCTTTCTTCGTTATGATATATAAAAAAAGATCAAAATTAATTAAGAGAAAATTTAAAACAATGTACAATCATTGTATGTACGTCTTCTAATGTATTTTTAAAGGGGTCATGACATTTTATTTTAATATATTCCTTTTTAAAAACAATTATTTTCAACCTTCATTTATACCCTCTGTCTGAAATGACCCGTGTTTAAGGGGCTCCTTTAAGGCTGGTCAGTAAAAGGCCACTGTTATGATTGGCTAAAGTCATTATAGTATCAGTATTAATGCCCACTCGCTATTGCACGCCAGTAAGTGTTTTGAAAACATTGTCCATATAAAACTGTCATTTACAGACAAAGCATTATGCAATCATTTACTTATGGTTTGTGATGCAGCTGCTGTCAGATCCAAACATTTGGCTGCTTTAGCTTTTAACAAACTCTTCATTACACTATGCCTTGGTGTCAAAACAAAATGCTCCGAACAAACATAATCCTCTGACATGATCTGAGATGCCATTCAAATAAACCATCCACTTGTTTCCGATGCTGGGATCCTTCTGAAGTCTGTACAGAGACGCAAACGAGCTGTTTAAACTGGATGTGTCAAATCAAACGTTATTTCATTCTTCTATTTGTTCTGCTGACATGATCAGCAGACAAAAAAAGAAGACAAAAAAAAAAAAGAGCAACATGTCAATTCAAAGTCAAACTAGACCAAGTACCAAAAAAGGAAAAGAAGAGAAAATGCTGACAAAATCTTTCTAGCCCTCTTGCAGTGCCTCGTGCCCACCTGCTTGATCCTGCTCGTTCTCAGCTCTCTTCTCCACATTGATAATTGTGGTTTACTCATGCTGATGTTCATTTCACCACAGAACAAGCCAGCACATGTTTTTTTCCACCACAAGACAGTTAAGACGCCCGGTTTGCTGGCGAAGTGACATTCTATATGCGTTCCTGTTGTGTTGTTTTATCCTCTGATGAGGGGCTGGAGAAAAACATCCATCACCAGGCCATGCATACAAATCCGAGCTTACCAACCACTGGGAAAAAGGAGTCTGATCCCCCCCTCTCTCTCGCGCGCACTCACAGAAACAGACCACCTGTCAACACCCTCTCACTCTCGCTTACAGAGAAGGGATCTGAGCCCACATCATGCTGCTGCACAAGTAGCACACACAATTTGCTTGAAGGAAATGGAGTGGAAAAATGAAAAGAATAGTGGGCAGCCGAAAGGCAAAACTGGTGAATGTTTGCCATAGCGTCTGAGACAGACGACATCAGTGAAAACAGTTGTATAGTGTTTTGACTGGGGTGCTGATTTACTTAAGTTCAGTCAGGGCTCTGGACGATGTGTTGAATACTAACTGGCCATGGAGGCTCCGTCTCTCAGATTTATATCTCTCCCACTGTTGAGTGTTTGTGTCAGGGTTACGGTTGACATGATTACAATCCTGAGAATAAAGGAAGCGGTCCACTAAACTTCAATGATTAATACTGACTATTTGATCTCCACAGTAAACTTTCACATCCCCAATCCAAATCACAGCAGAAATATTCATATGCTCATTCCAAATAATACACAGTAGTGTTTCGATCTAAGCAAGAAAAAAAAAACAGAAAAAAAAAAAAAAAAACGTGTAGCGTGACTTACTTGTTGTTCTGAATGTCTGCCTCAAAAAGGTGTTTGGAGATAAAGTGATACTCCACTCCATCGTTTTCCTGATGTCTCTTCGATCGAGAGGTGTCTGTGAAAGATAAGGCGTAGTGAAGAGAAAGTACTTTTACATTGGGAATGACACCTCTTATCTTAAAAAAATCATTTGAAATATTAAATGGATACAGAGTTGGTTTTGTGTAGTTTCACATAATAAGGCTGGAATACACTACATAACATGACTCTTTAAATCTGAAAATATTTAAAAAACACACATCATTGCTAGAACACACATGACAAATGGAAACATTGTGTTCTAAAACCGGCTCAAAATATCAAACTCCAACTGGATAGAATCATAGTCTGAAGCTTAAAAAAAATTAAGATTTTCTGTGAAATCAATTCTGCCAACTTAAATCTGAAGACAGAGTCTGACTTTCGACAACTAGCGTCAACTCATCCAGACTGTAAATCGGAAAAAAGTTGTGTAGTGTATTCCAGCCTTTGCAAAACTTAAACCTATAGCACACCCACATGACTGGAGAACAAGAGATCTAGTACAGTTTTAGCATTTTCAACTCTCGTTTTAACATAAATGTAATAGCATTAGGGCTGGAAATATGAGCAAATCAATTCTGAATGAATAGCTTTTGATTCAGAACAGTAAAAAAAGATTTGGCTAAATTTCCAGGAGACACAATTGTTATCAAATCAAATTTCTCTGGTCACATTGTACAGGATGTTCTAAAAGCAACTCTCAAGGATGAGGACAACCTTCTAACTTGGTACAGTACATTATGAACATTCATTTTAAAAATTGACAAGAGGGCCCAAACTATGCAGCTGAGTAAATTCATTGACACTGGCACGACAGGAAGCGCTTTAGAGATACATTTTCACACAGCCACTAAAAATAGGCATAAAAGCTCAAACACAGAATTTGAACAATTGATTTGGGATCTTTCAAATTAATATTGCGATTAATTGGGGGAAAAAAATATTTTTACCCAGCCCCAAGTGCCATTAGATACTTTGTCCCTAAATGAAGAAGAAAAAGAAAAAAAAACCAGTGTTTCTTAGATCACGGTGTTGGAATAAGTTAGAGGTTGAAGGTGCTTCAAGAAGAACATGTGAAGAAACGTTCATTACAGGCATTTCCTTGATTAAAGGGAGTTCCCCATGGGCACTTTATTTCCCACTTAATTTTATTTAAAATAAACCACCTCTCCAAGGTCTGACACCACACCCACCCCCGTCTGTCTTGGCTCAACTCACCACGAGGCTTCTAAAGGCCAGTGTGAGTGTAACGCTGCTCGTAAAGCCCCAGGAGCACATGGTACAGTACCAGCACTGAGTTTACTCTGTCCCTCATTAAGCCCCGCTCCTGCTTTCAGCTGCTTATAAACTCCCGTCTTTAAATCACACGGCGCGTGCCAGTCCAGCCAGCACGGCTCCGGCGGGTACAGCCAGGGTCAAAGTTTGCCATGCAGAGACACACAGCGGTGTGTTTAACGAGTGTCGGGGAGGTCAAAGGTTGCTGTAGAACACACCTCCGACAAATAGTCTGCAAGCCGCCAGCAGCTCCAAAACAAACTATTAAACTTTATCACCATTCCAACTCGCCTTGTTCCAGGTTTTTTCTTCTCCTGCTTTTTTCCTTCTGCTTTTTCAAGGCCCCTCTTGAATGGCCTCTATCGCTCTATCTATTTGTCATGTATTGGTCATTTTCCTGTATTCTTTTTATGCATACTTTTATATAAAAGTGACAGTAAAGACATTTATAATATCACAAAACATTTCCGTTTTAATCAAATACTGTTCCGTTGAACTTTCTATTTATTAAAGAATCCAAAAAAAGGTACAACAGTTTCCGCAAAAATATTAAGCAGCACAGCTGTTTTCATCTGTGATAAGAAATGTTTCTTGAGCACCAAATCAGATCTTACAATGATTTCTGAAGGATCATATAGATAAAGACAGAGAGAGATGAGGGGAAATGTATGGGTTGGGTGGGATTAGAGTAAATTATTAGTTACCCTCAACCCATCACATATTTGATGAAGAGGCATCCCCCTCCCATGATGACAGCCCACCGCAGACATAAGATAACATGTTATTATACCTCCAACTGCTGGTGCTCACAAAACAAAGAAAAAAAAAAAGTCACTCCCCTTGTACTGCTGAAAGAAATATAATATATTTCATCTGGCATTAGCTCTGTGGCATAGGAAATGTTTTTGGTGTGGCAAAAGAATTTGAATTTCATTCTAAGATCATGGAAAATAGCAGTAAAGGCTGGAGAGGAGACAAAATGTTCAAGTGCTCCCAACTAATCGTATTCTACAATCTTGCTAGTGTTGCTGCCATGGCTGGTTTGTGTTTTAAAAGACCCAGTTGTTGGAAATGTGAAGCAATCGCTCATGTTGGGCTTCTTTAGAGAAATTAAATTGAAAGATATTTAATGTTTAATCACTCCATATTAACAATGAGAGTTGGAGCTGGCAGGATTGAAATAAAAAGGGCAAAGACGACCAAAAAGCCCTTTCAAAACAGTCACTTTCCAAGAATCCATCCCTTTAATCTTAATCCTCCGTAAGGTCTGAGGGGAGGAGGGCTACATAATACAGACTAATGCAGGGGTCACATTTGTGAGCAATTAGGCAGCATTAAGGCAAAAAGCTTTGGATGAGATATTAATACCAGTGGCATTTCAAAGTGTCAGAGCCTGAATCAAACATTCTTATTAAAGCCAAGCTTGAATGTAACAAACATCTGTTATATCAACAAGTCAAGGCTTTTCTTGCCACTGTCTCCAACTCCATCAAACTCTCAAGCTCAGTCTCTCGCTTTCCTGCTTCTAAATCTGCAATTTCTCCACAGTGTCAGCCTGTTTAAATACATAAGTCACAGCCCTATTTATTTGTCCTAAAAATATCTTGTCTGGTGTATTTCCCTGGATGATGTGTTTCTGGATGCTGAAGAGAGGAAAGAGGAGTGGCAGTCATGTACACTGCTGCTAAGGACAGGGAAGTGTGTCAAGTACAGCTGTTATCAATAACATACTGATGAGGTGACAATACTGTACCCAAAGAAAGAGTGTATAAATGGGTAAAAAAAATAAAAAAAAAAAACCTACCAACAACAACTGTCGCTCACATACCCACACACACTAGGAAGGACTTACGTGGGATGGTGACACTAAAATGTTGTGGATCGGATATCAACAACTTCCTTTTGAGCTCATTCAAACCAACACCAGTAGGACCTGTAGAAGCAAACAGAGAGAGATGCAGAGACAATGAGAAAGAGTATCTTGCTTAACAACTAGGGCTGTCACTTTTATGAAAAAATCCTGTTCCATTTTTGAAACATAAGAGTTCATTGAATCGATTGTAAAATCGATTTTCCATGTCTAAAGACGTTTCCATTTTAAACGCCAAATATGGGCAAATCCACTAACAACTAACAGGCATTAGGACGAACGTAAAGAGGGCGCTCGAAACTTGTGTTGGTTGGTCCGATCGATTGTGCAATTGATTTTCGAACATGAAGTGACAGCCCTATTAACAACATTTATTTTATTTATCATACTGCCGTTTTTATATTAACAACTTAATATGTATTTTTTTTCTGTCAAAAAAAAAGAAAAAAAAAAGAGACCTTTTATGAATTTAAATGTTTTATCAAAGAAAAACTACCATTCAAACTTTCGGGGTCACTTATTCAATACTTTAATTTATACTTTAAGACTTTTACATCGTTACAAAATACTTCTATTTCCTAAAGACTTCTCAAAAAATTGCTGTTCTTTTTATTATATATTCATCAAACTGGCTGCTAAAAAATAAAGCTTTGCCATCACAGGAATATATTACATTTTAAAATATTAATTCACAATAATATTGTTTACTCTATTTTTAGAAAATCTTACAGACCCCAAATTTTGAACAATAGCGTATACTGTACATAATGAGAATTTATCTCAAAATTTGTATTCTTCATATTTATTTATTCAAAAACATACTAATTTAACTAAAAATAATTTTACACTTATTTGAAGATTTTATTGTGATTTTTATACTGCATTTTACTTCATGCACGAATATAAAACATTAATATTTCATGTAATTTTTCACTGTATTACCCAGCCCTAGGAAGGGACATGATATAGGGAAAGATTTGAGTCATCAATTTCTCATACTTGCATCTCTTTTTCACTACAAATCATGAGTTATTCTACCTGTAGTCAAAGTCTGAACCACATATGCAGCAAAATACAAAAAAAAAAAACAATACCAGCAACAGAGATTCAATCCCCTCATGCAATTCTGCATGTCAAGGCCCAGTTAAAGGTAGGCCAAGATTCACACTGTATAATGTGGATAGTCAAGCGTGGTTTTTCTATTAGACTTTAAATGATTGCTATGAGACATGCACAAATCAAAATCTATATGTTAGAGAACACAAAACAGATGTTTTTCCTACTCGCAGGGAGAACACACATTTTCATTTGATGCATCATACATTTTCATTTGATGCATCATACACTTTCTCACACACACAAGCCTATGACTCCATTAGAAGCCTATGCCTTTGCAGAACATGTTATACTTATTCCACTGTGATAGAGGAGAAGAGTAAGATGCTGATTTATTACAGAGAGGAAATAGAAAATTATTTCAAGTGTTTTAGGGTCACTGAGTAATGCAGAGCTCCTGTTTGAGCCATATGTAAAAAGTGCATGTTTATGTGCAATATATATATCGTAGGTGGGAAAGGAAAAAAAATACACAGTAATGTTTCCTCTAACTAGCCATATTTCATCCACAAATGCTCCTTTCTCTTAAAAGGACCTACAAACTCAAACAGTATTTTCTGAGATGTTAATCTCTAGACCCCACCAGGCCCTGACTGCCTGCTTCTAGGCTCACATAGGAACCTTTTCAAAGTTCTATTCACTCATCATGTGCACTTAATGAGTTTAAAGTCCTCGATCACTCATCTCTGCAAGGGCTCGCCCCATCTCTGATGTATGGCTGCTTGTCCCAAAAGCCACGAACAGCATTGAAACCTGTAGTCCGTGTTCAAGCACTAAGCAGCCATCCAGCTCACCAGTCTAAACAGCCTTCAACTGAGATGTTGGTGTGTCAAAGAGGTTAACTGACTTGCCTTTGTGCATTTTTTCCTGGTTATTCTGTTCATTGTCATACGCTTTAATGGCCCAAACAAAAACTAGCCCTTTATTCTTCAACATCCCCAATAAAATAACACATTTGAGTAATTGTTTTTCAATCCAAGTGTATGTGTGCACTCACGGGGGCAGGTTGCGGTGGTCATAAAAGTGTCAGTAGTCATTAGGGCGCTCATTAGGGGAGAAGGCTAATATGAAAGGCTTAATAACTTCCAGGCCAAGCGTGGAGCAGATGCAGTTAACCCTGAGGAACTGCTAGACTGGCTAAACATGGGGGGCCGTCATCCAACCTTCTCTCAACGCTCCTAAAACACAGTCATCATGTCCTCATATCATCAGCATCAAAATATTCCACCAAGTGTGTCCGATAAATAACCTTTCTACACATTTATGTGTGTGATAAGTTCACAAACAAAGCTTTTTTGGCAATAGTTTAAGCCTTTGTAGAGACTGGGCACTACGCTACTTGTGCAGGACCCTGCCAACTGCTCAAATGTGTAAAAATTATACTTGATAGTTCTAGGAAGAAACAACACATTGCAGCCCAAATTGTAATGTTCAATTATAAAAGCCCAGACAGAGATGTTTGGAAAGAGCATCCAAGATTTTGACATAAAATGAAATCGTGAATCTGATCCGACGTTTGAACCGACAGCTCATTTAGATCACCGTTTTCCTCAATGGTCATTCTTCTGTTCCACCGTTATTCTGTCTGGGTCTGAACTACCACTATATCAACTGAAATCTTTTCAATCTTTACTCAAACATGTAGAAAAAAACAGATCATTTGCTATGTTAAATAATCAGGTTTCAGTTAAAACACTACGGCGGGTTCGCAAAGCTGCGCAGTTGTTAAATGTGTTGACTTTGGCTGGTCGATTAATATGTATCCAAATAGATAAGATCTTGATCCGTCTGGAAAGTCGTTTGAAACCCAACCACAAACCGTGGGTCAGTCGTGTTAGAGAAAGCAAAAGGGAATAAGACTATTTTGTTCAGGGGTGAATTTGCCTGACCCTGTTGTCTGCAGCCAGGAGTAAACACCTAATGGGAGTGTAAAAGTTGAATGTGCTTTCAAATGAATCACTTTCATTCAAAGACAATAGCAAGAAAAGAGAAATGACTACAACAACTACAGGAATAGAGTATTAAGAGAGATGTATGAGAGAAAAGACATTCAAATGGCATCATTGATGGCTGCATTATTAAATGCAATAAAACAACTGGCAAAGATGATGAAAAAAGACAGAGGGAAAAAAATAAAAGTGCAGGCCAGGAAAAGTTAAAGCATGACCTCAAGGGACAGAATAACAGTTCAGAGAGAAAACGCAGCAGACCCTTTTTCTGCATCCTTGGTTTTGTCACGTCTGATACATCCATGATGCTGCCCTCCACCTTACGAGACAAAACTCGTGAAAATATTTGCGTTAGACCGCATGAGGTGCAAATTACCAAAGGGGAATCCAGACAGTACAAAAAGCTTGATTAATTAAACAGACCACCTTATACATTCGCTCACACAGGCATGTGAAAACACACTCCATTAATTACATGCACCAACAAAACTGTGATAGAATCCATATGCTATGTTGCGTTCACAAACACACAGGCCGGTCTATTGCGATGAACCATGACCCAGTGCTACCTCACAGATTTGTACGTGAAATATTTTATACACCTGGTCAACATTACTTGTCAGCATATGAGGACATTTTCACAACAACAAACCCCTTACAGTGGGAAAAATAAATTATGAACTTAATTCATAGTGGAGGAGGTCGATGAGAAGAGGGTAATTTCAACATTATAAAAAAAGAGAAAAGAAAAAGGGAACCTGAACTATCTGCCACACAAATCTAAATGACTTTTTATTCACACTTTTATGAAACACTTAATTCAAACACTTAACTCTATATCCTCTGTCCAGAATAACTGGCAAACAAACACCAAATCTGACATTCGAAAATGTAATATTTCAAGTTTTTTTTCACTTTGTAAAGTTGACGTCTCACTGGAGTTTCGCTCTCGCTGTTCCCTTGAAAACAAGTGTTAACAATTCTTTGGTGAATAATATTAAGGAGGAATAAAATGTTCCATTAGAACACCAGCACTGCGAATGAAGTGCCACATAGATGAATTAATCCTCAGCTGGTCCCGTCAGCTCCAGGGGTCTTCAGAGGGCTGGGTTTGAGTGAAAGTCCCACAGCAGAAAAGGAATTATGGGTTTCAGTCAAGTGCTGTTGTGAGTAAAGCACTGTTTGTGTGGAGCCTCAAAACTGTGATTTGATTTGTAAAACAAATAAGAAAAATACCTTGAGCTTGAGCTAACCAAACTAAATACAGCAGAGAATTTTTTTTAGAAAATCCATTTAGTCATTTCTGAATTTAAATAAAGGAAAAAAAGACACCAAATTTGTCATACTTACCAACTAACACGACAAGTCTGTGTCTGTCTCCGTGTTTTCTGCGGTAGGTTGTCACCTCTTCATAAGTCGGCACATCAGCTGTGTCATACTGCTCACTTTTCTTACATTCATACATGGACTTATTTGTCTTCTTATCTCTTCTGCTGAGACGAAAACTCCTTCGCAGACCCGCTGAGGAGGAAGAAGTGAGGGAGAAACAAATAAGACAAAAGAACAACAAGCTTGTCTGACATTCTTATGTGCATTTGAGAATGAGGATATGATGGAGTCATAGAAGTCTTATTGGATCTCAAACACTTACGCTTAAAGTTCTGCACATTTCCTCAGAATTGTGACACACATCATACTAGCCATAAAAACATTTTATTTGATTTCTTTATTTTTTGTATTCTGATATATTACTATTATGCTTTTCTTTACACTATTGTTCAAAAGTTTGGGGGTGGTAAGGTTTTTAAAATATTTTTGAAAGATGAGAAAGGTTTACCTAGGCTGCATTTATTTGATCAAAAATACAGTAAAAATATTGTGAAATATATATATATATATATATATATATATATATATATATATATATATATATATATATATATATATATATATATATATATATATATAAAATATATATCTTGAAAAAACACCTTTTATTATGTAGTATATATTTTTTTAATTATTATTGGCAATGTTCTACATATCCCCCACTCTTTACGTGTTTATTCATTAAATATTTTGGCATATTGGTCACACTTTCATCCACCGTTAAGTGTTCAGTACTCTTTGTTCCATTTACCACATTTTACCATATCTAAGCTAATTCCGCAGATTTTCCCTGAAAAATAAGCACGGAAAATCCGAAAAACGTCCACAGATTCCGTCTGGGCCCGATCATAACAGATTTTCCTGTGCGCCATCATCATATGAACCGACTTGTGGTTCTTTCATCCACATCCAGGTAACAAAACGACCAGACTGAAATATCTGAGGCTACGTTTTTCAAGGGGACATGGCAGGAGGTGGGCTATTTCAGGACACGGTCATAGCTAAGTGTGGTTTTTCATGCCCTAAAAGGTTGTTAGGAACGTCACCACAAAACTTCCTGTCTGATTACTCTGGACAGCACCAGTCTGTCTTTAATGACCCCAGACTATATCAAAACTCAAAACGTACCCCTCATTTAAGCAGCATGGTTTTATATTCATGACAGATGCTAGTTAGTCTAGCACAGCCCCAAACCAGAGACACCTAATACCCCATCGCTGCACAAGGCATTTTCCCCTCCCGCCTCCACAGCATTTTTTTTTTTTCAAGATGTGATTAATGAACGCAGGGATATGATGCAAGATGCCCAAGTAAGATTACGGCAGTAAGAAAATTATGGACTGAGAAGGGGAATAAAAAAAAACTAAAAAAAAACTTGATCCAGTCCCCTTTTAATACTTTCCACAGTACAGAGAGACCGCGGAGCACAGATGTGCGGCCGTGGAGAGATCCTGCATTCTTTACAGCTTGTTCTTTTCCACACAGTCACCTAATAAGGGCTTGTGGGGACCTACGCTGGGCTACAAATGAAACACACCGTAAGTCAAGCGCCTGCTGTACCACAACACAAGTGTTTGTGTGGTTCCACAGTGGGGATTTGGTTACAAGTGTTTAGGACAGAGCATTCTTCCACTCAGGCTAACCTGTGGTCTTCTGCTGCTCGTGCCACTTGACGTCTAGCCATCACGCTAAAACTCAGCCCTGACTACACCAAAAACATCAAGATCTACATTATTATAAGAAGGTAGGCATAAAGGTATGCTTATCTGACAAATATCAACAACATTTGATGGAGAAAAAAAAGTACTAGTTGCCAATTTGAAAGAAACAATCCCTTCGAAAGGATGTGACCGTGACCTTTAATAAACTAAAACAGTGAGTGGCTTGTTCTGTTCAATTTTAGTATTTTTCAGATTCAACAGTTGATTGACTCTGGCAATGGGAAGCTTCATTTTCCCGAGCACAGAGCAGGTGCATAGCTTTCATTACGGCTGCTAGGCTGTGGCTAGTCAATGAAAATTGCAGTTCTCTGTATGAAGAGGCTTCGTAATCGGGACCCTTCAAAACCACTTAAAGCAGGATAGACGGCATCATCCAAATAGCCGAAATATTGCCTTCCATCTCAATAAGGATAAATCAAGGCTCAGATAGCAAGCAACTATACCCCACTCTTGAACTCGAGTCCCCGAAACTAATTGAGGTTGAATTAGAAAAAAAGCATGGAAATTAATCAATTCTAGTCATAGCAGAAATGTTTCTACATTCTGATATGACAGAAGGCAGCTTGAGTATATTAGAAATGCTCAGGCAAGTGCCTTCTGGTTTGGGGATGAAGATAAATATAAAAAGAGAAAGCCAACTAGCCAAGGACAGTCATAAAATTCCTCCCATTTCCCATTGAATATGACAGTACAGGCTAGAAGACTGACACGTGCTCGCTGCAGTGGCCCAAACCTGCACCTCCTAATGGCGTGCACTGTTGCGTGACGAGTTAATTGGACCTCAGAGCTACGCAACCTACCATCACCAACTAGCAGTTCACAAATCAAACCTGTTCTTCCACTGAGACATGGAAGGAAAAACAATGAAAAGGCCCAAATTCAGTGTAAACACAGAAAGACACGCGCTGCCGCCGCACAC
Source organism: Rutilus rutilus (assembly GCF_951802725.1). Classification (NCBI taxonomy): domain Eukaryota; kingdom Metazoa; phylum Chordata; class Actinopteri; order Cypriniformes; family Leuciscidae; genus Rutilus; species Rutilus rutilus. The sequence goes on from NC_140224.1 coordinate 22,999,627, forward strand.
ACAATCGCCTGAAAGCTGCTGTGGCTCCCGAATGCCCATTTTCCACAGCAATAATATCTTACAGTCGTGGAATAAATTTAGTACATCTGTGAGGTGAAAGCCCTGAGGGATTAAAAACGTTAAGGACTACAAGGGGTAATAACCTTCAAACACATTAACTCCCTGTATGGATACGGAATGATGCACATTCACATTTATCAAAAAGATAAGGTAACCAAAAAAGGTCAATGAGGGGAATCATAATACTCTGTAGAGTGATCAGTCAAACTGAAAATGATTTCATAGAGCTCTCCTATTTTTCCATCATTTTTTGGTTTACAATCTGCAACTAATTCTTTTATCTATTATTTGGGATTGGATAATCCTTGTCCTGTGCTTGTAAGTCATATTTAATCATGCAGTGTATTTTCAGACGTATGGCACTTGTTACAGATTCAGAGAATGAAGGATATGGATATGATTGAACAGAGTTAGCTGTATTTCAGTTAGAGTAGTTTCAAGGCTTCGAGAAAAGAGGAAATGAACTCAAATAAAGTTTTCTCTTGTGAAATACCTCGGCCTACACCTTCCACCCCAAACAAGGTTAACGGAGAGCTCCATGTTGAGCATGTGAATGATCCATTCACTCACTCCCACCCTCTTTTACGGTCATCTGTGGAAGGGTTTAACAGGAGTGTACAGGCCCCTGGGGTGGTGTCTGAGGGACCCCCAGCATCAAACATTGAGTTTCCGGTACAAATCGCACGTACCAGAATCGTCTGATCTCATCTCATGTGCACACTAACTATATTCCATCTCTTGTAAGGGAAACCAGTCTTCAACAAACGCTTTACCAAGCACAGTTATCTTTCAGCATTCCCACAGATAAGCACGAACTGGCTGCCTGGATCCAGGGGAGAAGATGGATAACTCTCGCAGGCAACGATTAAAGAAAAACAAGTATTTAGTAGAGCTATTTGAAATATGTATTGGGCACAGCTTTGAATCATGTTGAACTCGTTAAGAATAGCCGTCTAGGGGAAACACACTGTAGGAGTGGATTCCATTGTGCTGCATAAGTGGAAAAGTCGTGTTCTGCCCAAGTGTTACAGGCTTGCGCTGAATACCGACTCTTCGTTCCTGTTGGCCGGAGGAGAACAGACTTGTATCAAGGAGTGATATTTGTTTTTCCTCTGTCCTATCCCAAATTCCAAATTTAGAGAAAGGATTGTTTGAATTTCTTAGAGCCATAATTAAATATCAAAATATATATTATATATTTGTATACAATTATACAAATATGCCATTTATATGTAATCATAAACTGATAACATACATACATAAAATGGAATGCAAGTCACTTTGGATAAAAAGGTATCTGGTAAAAGCATTAATACAAGTGAAAGTTGAAATATTATGAAGCCTGATAAATATGATCGATTGACAGTTGCTTTTTGTGCTTTGATGTTACAAATATGAATTCATATACACACACACACATAAAAAAAGAAGAAGAAAAAAGCATAATACTTTTTGTGTGTGTGTGTGGGGGGGGTTAGGGTTAGGTTTCAAGTGATCCATCGCGGTCAAATTTGAACTCTCTGACCGACCGGAGTGAGCCCAAGTGGGCTTAGACATCAGCCGTTAAGGCCCTGGAGCTCAGCTCTCAACGTGGCTTAACAGTCTAACTCACAGACAAACTGAGTGGGCTGCCAGGTCAAGCCGGTGTAGTCATCACTAGCAGGTTTAGTAAGTATCTGAACTACAAATCCAAGAGGCTAGTTGGAGGAAACAGCCCTCCTGTTAGTCTCATCAATCACCTGTTCCTTCCATCAGAGATACAAAACACCCACATGCAAACATCACGAACAGACACACAAAATCTATTCACTGAACCTCTGCAAAGTCTGGCCATTCCTGACCCCCACAGATGGATAGCCAAACACTGAGTAAAGGACATTGAGACTATAATCATCTACTTTATGTACTGGCTACAAATCAGTCGAAGACATTTGCTCTCAATGTCCATGGCTAATTCAAATCTAGTCTACCATACACACAAAATTAGAGACACTGCCAAACGACCCCTCCAAATTAAGATCCCAGTGACTTCAGCCGATTATAGTAAAGTGTATCCACCTGAGCCGGGGTCAGTGTGGGGAAAAGCGTGGTAATCGAAAGCTGTGCACAGCTACAGGCCTTGAGGCTTCTGGCCACGGTGCTCCTCCTCCAGGAGTGAACCTGTGGACAGATGAGATAAACTCATTTTGGAAATGGGGCTTTTTTTTTATTTCAGTCTAAAACACGTCTCCATTTTTCCATAACTCCTGCCTTAATTGGATTCCGGGGGCTGATGGCTTTCCCAGCTTTAGCTTCTCCCCCCAAATGTTTTCATTTTTTTTGTTCTTTATTCTGACTCCCGTCGCCTTTCCTCCCTGTTTTTACTTATTCCTAAATTGTGGTCACCCTCATACAGAGGTCATTAGGATTAGCTGATCACGGCAAACCTGTATTCACATCATATCACATACCATTCATTTTGCAAAACAGGAATATACAAAACACTATTTGCTAATAGAGCAATGTTTCCACCCAATAGGTTTCAATTCAATAGTATCACAAAATTGTAACCACTGTGACTCTTAATTTTTGTCAATCAACTTATGTCTGAGAGTGATAGCATGTCTGACAGCACTGGGAGGAAATTGTTGCTAATTCTCAGACTGAATTATTCAAGTCACATGACTTTTCTCAATGTGTATCTAGAAATGTATTTGGTAAATATGTTTGTCTTCCAATTGTCTTCTTAAGGCTGGAATACTCTACACAACGGATTTCTTTGCATCGATTTTTAACCCGATTTACAGTTTGGATGCTGGTGACAGTTGCTGAAAGTCAGAGTCAGTCTGCAGATTTTGGGCAGTCTAGAGTTAACAGACTTCACAGAAAATCACATAGTGTATGGTGGGCACACTCTCTACAGATTCTAATTCAATCTAGTCTGAGGATATCAAACATGTTTGTATTTTGAGCCGATTTTAGAGCATATCTTTTCTGAGTTATAGTGTGTCCGGAGGGACCTGAAAGTCTGGTAGTGAGTGATCATCAGTCTTTTAGTGCATGATGCCCAGTTTTACTCTAACTTTTTTTTTTTAAATCAGCAAGTGTATGATGCCTAGTGTTTGCAAAATTTTCTATTGTAATACATTTTAAGATATAATTTATTCCTTATTCATTGTAATATACTGATTTAGAAACCGGTTGTGCTGCTTCATATTTTTATGACATTTTTTTTTTTTTTTTTTCCAGTCAAGATTATTTGATGAATAGAAATTTCAAAAGAATCGCAATTATTTGAATTTTTTTTTTGTAAGAATTTAAAAGTCTTTACTGCCATTTTGCAACTGCCATGTTGAATAAAAGTATACATTTGATTAAAATAAATAAATAAAATTAACTGATCCCAGGATTTTGAATGATAGTTTATGGATGGAAACCCAGCTACTATTGTAGCTTTTAAAGGTTTGTTCTGTTTACCATGTTCAAAGCAATACAGACATTTTCTTTTCTCTCACACACATATGCACAAACACACATGTGCACTGGTTCAGCTGAAAACCTTACTGCTGACATACATGAATGGATGGCACACTTGGGATTAAGACTAATACTCCTTGCACGCCTGACACCCCTTCATCCCACTGACACAGGGTGGAGCAGAACTAGCAAAGCATCCGTGTTTTACAGTCTTACATTACTACCACACCAGGTTCAAATCATAACAGCGAATTAGACCGCAGGCAAGACAGAGTACAATGATGGGACTTGTAAGTTTTACGTTTTTTAAAGAAGTTAAAAAAAAATATTCTCCTGTTACATGGAATATGTAATGCATGGCAGGGCACGGAAGCTGGAAGGAGCTGTTCAGGGACCAGCCCTTGAGGTTCTTAGGATGTTGGGAGGAAGAGGAGAGGCTGAGGTCAGAAGGCTGGTAATGAAAGCGTGGAAGAAAACAGGACGGCAGATTAAAAAAAGAAAAAGCGAGAGGCGCAGTGTTGAAAAGGTTATCCCTATTGAATGACGGAGCTTGATTGAGCTTGGCAGACGGGACTGCACGGCTTTATTTATAAACTTTCTACCCACAGGATCGAAATCAAAAGAGTTCAAATGAGTGGCCAGCGGCTTAGGGTTTACACAAACAGACTAATGTCTACTAGTCATTAGACAGAGAGAGAGAGAGAGAGAGAGAGAGAGAGAGAGAGAGAGAGAGAGAGAGAGAGAGAGAGAGAGAGAGAGAGAGAGAGAGAGAGAGAGAGAGAGAGAGAGAGAGAGAGAGAGAGAGAGAGAGAAGACAAAGACAAAGGAGAAGGAAGAAAAGGCTGAATCTGGGCAATTGAGACAAAAAAAGTTTGTAAAACAAGCAGCAAAGAGAAACAGGAGGGGAAACAGAGTACAGTGGCCCCAAAAAGGCAACATTATCAAAATATAACAAAAGAAGAATCTAATTAAGATACATATAATATACAATTAATATACATCAACACAATATACCATTCAAAAGGTTGGGGTCAGGAAGTTTTTGTTAAATTAATTTTATTTAGCAAGGCTGCAGTAAATTGATCAAAAATGACTGTAAAGAAAATTTTAAATAACATTGTTACTCAAGACTAAATAAATGCTGTTCTTTTGAACTTTTTATTCATCAAAGAATCCTGAAAAAATGCAAATAAAGTTGTAAAATAAATCTGTACAACCGTTTCCAACATTGATAATAATAAGAAATGTTTCTTGAGCAGCAAATCAGCATATCAGAATGATTTCTGAAGGATCATGTGACACTGAAGACTGAAGTAATGAAGCTTTCTTTGCCATCACAGGAATAAATTACATTTTAAAATATATTAAAATAGAAAACAGTTATTTTAAATTGCAATATTATTTCATTTATACTGTTCTTACAGTATTTTGATCAAATAAATACAGCCTTGCTGAAGATTAACATTAAAAAACACTAAAAACTTTTGATAAATATCTTTATATCAAAATTTACAAATAAATATCGTATTAATCTAACAGATTCACTGAAATGGAAGAATGAAACAAAGGCTTTGGACAAATTAGGGAATGGGAAATGGAATACCTCAAGTGGATGTAGAATGGAGTGATTACAGAACATTAAGCAGGGAGGGGAAATTGCTGTGAACTGAAACCGAAGACCCTTGCAAAAGACAAATAAGTGATCTTTGTACTACTCAAGATATTTAATACTTAAGGACCCACGGAAATACTGTACGTTTTGCGGCCACTGTATAGAGCTGTCCCTGACGGGCATACTGTACAACAGAATACATGAGTCTGTGCGGTAACAGATAATGAGAATGCTACGGCACACTCATTTTCCACACACTGACGCTAGAGATGGAAACCAGACTAAGGCCTGACTGAGAGCTGGCCTTCAAACAGCCCAATGTCCAACACACACCACATCAAGAGCCCGCCGGACCTCCACCACAAAGCCTGGAAATAAACCAGTGCTTTTAAATGCAATATGTTGAACATTTACACAGAGCTATTTAAACTAAAAACACTGCCAACACACAGGAAAATCAGAAAGTACAGCTGCTCACAGGGTGGCTATATGAGAAACGAAAGCACATTTGGCTCTTTTACAACAGGACTGGGAGAAAACTGATTACTTGGATTTCACTGGTATCAGAGAGTTCAGTATGTTTCAATTCTCCACTTTGCATTGTGGATAAGACTCAATAACACTCAGGAATCGCTACTGACAATAACAATGTCAATCTTAGAGGAAACGTACAAAACGCATGGTCATGACAGAAAAAAGTAAAGACTAAAAAAGCAGACTACACCAAAAGGGGAAGTCAGCAGGCTGATTGAGTCGACCACTTATAAAAGAAGAGATATGCAAAATAAGCCAGAAGGAAGCTTGACAATGATACTATAGGACATGCAACAGCGTGCAGCCACATGTCAAAAAAGATTCTTGTCCGACTGAGCAGACACACACAGAGAAGGAGAGGGAGGGAGAAGATTGAGAGCTAACAGCACAAGAAACTATTACAAGAGAATGACACAGAACGGGATATACACACTCTTTTATCATTAATATGAATCAGACAGGAGAGAGAGGAGTGCTATGGGACAGAGGACAGACACAAAGCATAATCAAAAAGAGCTCACCAATATGGAGTCCACTTAAATAGGAAGCAAACTCATTGTCCTCTTCAAATTATGAAAGGCAGAAGGAACCAAGACAGATTTATATTAGAGAGAAAGATAGGAACACTACTGCATACTGAAAGATGAGCAAAACAGATTGCCAATTGCAAAAAAGACTGTCAATACAGCTTATAGTAATATAAACAAAACGGACAATGATTACACTACCGTTCAAAAGTAAGAGGGCAGTACAAATTTTACTGTATTTCTGATCAAACAAATACAGCCTTGAGCATAAAAGATCTTTTTAAAAAACATTGAAAAATCTTACCGACAACAAACTTTTGAACGGTTTACAGACAAGCACAAAGGTCATATTTCCTTCATCTATTGATCCTCTACAACTAAACCAGGTGGACAGATCTATTGGCAGACAGTGTTCGCATTCAACATCCACGACTTTCCATGAGGGCCATAAACTTCAGATTTCTTTTGTCTATTAGACACAACACATAATGCATTCAATACATACCTTACAGATGGGGTAAAAATAAGTTAAAACATCTTTTGCGTCTCTCACAACAATAAGACTATGAAATACTGGGGGAATATGTTCACAATCACATTCACACGCTCTATCATAGAGAAAGACTAAAATGGGTGGGATTCATTTGAGCACTCATCATTCTAATCTCATTTAAAGTGTAAGGCATAGTTGGTCAGGCAAATAGGGATGTATTGTGTGCTTGTGAATGTGTGTTTAAGTATACAGTATGAGAGAGATACAGTAGGGTGATGAACTCTTGGCCCCTTTACACACTCTGCTACGCTCCATTAGGCTGTTGTGGACCAATGAATTCTAATCAACCATATCTTCATTGTTCGGGTACTCTATTACCACATACAGTGGTCCCCAGCCAATGATCTAATGGCTATGATATTTCATAGGCAAACCAGAGTTAGTCTGAAAGGTGTACCTTCAATCTCCTCCACTGGGAAAGCAAAGAAAGGAATATGATAAACATAAAAAGATTAAAAACAGATCAAGAGGGTGATGGGAGAAGCAAATTAATGGAGGAAGAAGAAACTGACCTACCCCGTTCGACTGTCTCATCATCTTATAAAGGAAAAAAATAAAAGGAAAGATAAAGTCATGTGACTGGAAGTACACATTACAAACATGATTTGAAATATAAAAAATTTAAGGGACAGTTCAACCAAAAATAGAAATTCTGTCATCATGTACTTATCCTCAAATCATTCCAAACCCGTTTTACTTTTTTTGACTGCTGTGTTAATGAAAGTCATTGGGGTGCAATTTTGCTTTAACATTCTTCCAAATTTCTCCTTTTCCACAATATAAAGGTTTGGAACGACATCAGGATGAGTAAATTATCACAGTTTCAATTGAACTATGCCTTTAAATGTTGAACAAATGCAAAAATCTGTTTGTATTCTATGAAAAGTCTTCAGTATGCCATTAAGTGGTAAACCATTGCTTACCTCATAGGAAACTGCAGCTACAGAACAACTAACAGTTCATAACAGCAGAGAAAGTGTGTATTTGAGTGTGCATGTGCAGGCCTGAAGACATGGGAACATTTGGAGTCACTTTAAAAGCTTCCTCCAGTTCATGTGGTCTCAATTCTACTAAACAAGCTTAAATCAAAACACACACGAGCAAAGGGCAGCATCTACACAGCCTGCCATACACATCCACACAGTCCTGCCAAAAAAGCAATACCATGAAGAGGAGGATGGAGGGCAGTAAAATCTTTTGTGTGCTATCAGTCAGGAGAATCCTTAGGCATCTTTCTTCTTCTTGGTGTGACCCAAACGGAAAAAAAGGGGGATCCAAGGATGTTTTAGGTTTAGGACAAGAAGTGAAGTCACTAAGCTTAGGATAAGAAAAAATGGGTAAGATTTACAAAATGAAAATGAATAACTGTCACATCTGTCACAATTACTGGGGGCGTATTTCAGAGAAATGGAACCTGTGCGAGGCAAGTGCATGAAGCAGTGAACTTTCCTACACCTAGCACGTTTTTCTAGCCATTGTCAGTAATATATGATCCTTTTTTTGGGATCATAAAAATCTTTTTTGGGGAGTGTAAAAAAAACAAAAAAAACAACAACTACCACAAACTGGACCGTGCAAACCTGGAAACAAATTTTTGCATGACAGAATAATTCCAAAAAGATAACAGATGCCTTTTGCCTCCCACAATTTATAAATTAACCTAGAACAGATGATTATTACAAATAAGTAGGGATGGTGGGTGTAGATTAAAGGGGTGCTTAAATTGTTTCCATATCTATAGTTATGACAGAACAATTGGATTGAAATTATATCTGGTCATGCAAACATCTAAAAGGGCACAAACCAAAGCACGTGAACGGGCATGAATAGACCAACTGATTCATTGTTTATATACACAGATTTACAATCAATCCCATTGTAGATTCCACATGTTCTGTTTATATCTACTTTAACCAGTGTAATATATATATCTATTTACAAGTGCATTACTGTACATGTACCCCAAACAAAACTGCTCCACATGCAATGTGACAACATTATGATAACAACAAGAAGCTTGTGATCAGTGGTCCTGAACACGTTAGGATTATCATACATTAGGTTGCATATAAATGTAGCTTGCGTAACCAGAAGACACATTAATCATGAGAAAGGTAATCATGAGAGGTGAATATGAGACAAGATGTGTTAATCTATTTGCAAACAAAATAAACAGATATTAACTGACTGGTTAAGGCTCAGGGTTGGTAACCGGAAGGTTGCTGGTTTGACATGTCTGAAGCACATCCCCATTGTGCCAATGACATCGCATAAAAGTGGAGAAGAAAAAACATAACAGAATTTGGTCATGTGACAGTTAATAAAGATTCTTGTGTAAGTCCTAGGCAAGAAATCATTTAACAGATGTTTTTATCCATGTAGCATTTAGTACGCTTATAGTACTTTCATTAATTGAAAGGACTATCCCTACAGAGTAACATGGAGTTCCACGTGTATACACATGACAATTCCATGATGTCACTACTGGAGCACATACGTGTATAAGAGGGCGTCTGTGATAGATGTCATCAGATCTTTTTGTCTTCAGGAGACGCATGTTTGTATGCGCTTGTAAAACAAACGTTACAGGTGGAGCGCGTTAGTCTCCTTGAGGAAGCTGGATGTGCTCATTATGATTCGCGAGACTGAATGAAATAGACTGGTAAGAAGCTTTGTTCTTCCTTAATTCTGAGGAATTAGATGCAGAGAGAGTTGAGGCGGATGTTATTAAATCCACCCCCTCCGCTGTTCACAAACAGATTGCAAATTCTGTTGGCATCATCCAGCCAAGATAAGGTGGATGTGGTTTATGAGGGCAAGGATACTGCTTATAGTGAGCTCTCTAAGCCTGCCAGCTCCACGAGGAGTTTCTGGAGGTGATGGCCCACACCACGGCTAGACTTGATCTAGTTTGGGAGAGCGAGAGACAGGAAGTCACTTGTGACACTTTTGACGAGCAAATCCTGTCAGGCCATAACCTTCTCACTGCGACCCTGCCTTGCGTTGAGGACTACCTCGCATTTGAATGGCAGGCCATATACGGCAGCAGGTCAGTCTGGTGGTTCCGTGCACACGACTTGGATCAGGGACTGTCTGGGAGGCAGTCTCTGCACCATGCATTTGGACCTCCGGGCTACCAAATAAACTGCAGCTGTCATTGGTTGTTCAATCGCAGAGATGGTGGCCATGGAGAGGCATCTGTGGTTCAACTTGGCAGACATTAAGGAGAACGAGAAAAAATACGCTCTCCTTAATGCACAAGTCTCTTTTTGGCACGTCTGTGGAGACGGTAGCCAGAAGGTTTAGCGAGGCGAGCGTGCGGTCAGCAGCTTTCAGGGGATACATCCCACGCATGTCTAAGCATTCGCCTAATACCTCTAGAGAACCTTGTCCGTCACATTCTTAGGACTGGAGGACTTAGGGCCAGAGGCTGAGTGTGGCCTCCAGTGCTTCTCCTTTGGTGAGGAGTAGATCGCAGAGGAGGCGGGATGCTGGGAGTAAGTAATTGAAAGGAAGCGATTTGGTAAACAAGACTGAATCGCTAAGAAGTAAAATCCCTCCTCCTTCCCAACGTTTTGCGATGTAACACTCGAGTGAAAATAACTAAAAAAAAATAATAAAATAAAATAAAATAAAAAGTAGGGTGGGACTTTGTTCTAACGATTAGTTGTTGACTGGATGAGTCAGATCTACAGTAAATGCGAGCTTGAAGTCAATTATAAGATAGAGTCAGGGTTTAAGTGGACAAAAATGATCGGAGAAGGCCAGCATACGTCATCAGATAAGTCTGTCATTTTATTGGACGATCTAGTTATGACATTTTGAAATACGAGGTCAAAAAAAAAAAGAAAAAAAAAAAAAAGAAAGAAAGAGAAACATATGTATGGTTATTATTCAATTATTCCTAATAAGATCATTAAGATGTGTTTAGAAAATAGATAGGGTGACCTTACACTTCATGCCAACTTTAAGTACCTTGCTCAAAGACAATGGTGGTCGCTCCTTGTGGGGATTGAACCAGCACACCTTTTTGTAACCAGACCAACCCATGATTCGACTGTGTGCACTGTAATTTTTCCAGTCCTTCATAAGGATTTACTTGATATTGACTTAAATGATTCTATTTAATCCAAAACTATTCCTAGCCTACAAAATTTTATAACTACATACAATTTATTTATTTTTTTATATATTTTTTTCAAATGTAACAATATATATATATATATAAAAAAAATTTTTTTAAAAAATTTACTGGTACATTTCCATGACTTTCCATTGTTTTTAAGATTCATTTCCATGACATTCCCATGCCTAAAATCATGATTTTAAATATGATTTGACCGTGGAAACCCCGAAAGTTTTAGTCTCTGAACCTGCCCAGGGGTTTATAATGGATATGACATACAGTCTCAGCTAGTTGTCATGCTGTTCTGATAAGTAAGGCTTTATTTGACAGCACATGTCTGTAGTGCAACTCACTAGCGTATGTTCAGTCATCCAGAGAAAGCCCCTCATCGCTGCTCTTTGAAATATGGGCTAACGTCACTGCACAGCAGGCCAGTGGACAGATGGTCTTACTCTTAAAGTGCACAATCATGCGGTTTCAAACAAACAATACATTTTTTTCCAAGCACACCTATATGCATCTACAACACCTGTGTTTGGATTGATATTGTATACGGTCTGCTTCTGGTTAAGTCAGACATGGACACATTAGCTTTCTGTTTTTCTGAATAGAGCGCGTTTCTGACAAATTATACGTGACGTGATTCCAGAAAAATTCTACATATGAAAAGCTGCATAAAAGCAGGACTTTAATATTACTTTAATATTGCCTGTTCGTTAAGTGAAACGTAAAGAGTTTGCGAAGACGACAGTTTCACAACTCCTGGGGTGGTCCTGGAAAACGCATCAATACTGATAATTCAGTGACGCACACATCAACTTTTAATTTTTCTTTGTTTTAAGCAGCCGACGGAGTGACAGAGAAAAATGGGAAAGGTGGGAGGCCAAACATGTGGCATTGGGGATAAGAATCCAGAGTGGCTGTATTATTCAATCAAGTGTGCGTGTAGCTGTACGGATGACGGCAACATGTCGAGAGTGTTGCTGCGGGTCTGTCTCGTGGTGAGTCTTAAGTGCGCACATGTGTAGAGAGTAACCCAGCATAGCTCCATAAAGACCCCTGATGTCAGTCGGAGGGAGAGATTAGAGCTGTGGCGCACAAACACACACACGCATACGATAGTCAAATGTGAGAGATTAATGGAAAGCAGGAGAGGAAGCTTATGTCCAGGCGTGCATTAATGCACATGTACATGAATACACATGTGTGCACATATCTGCCTGGCACCAATCAGGGGAGTCTGGGCTCCCTGTCTGCATTCACTTCACCTTGCACTTCCCACCCTCTCATCTAATCTTTTCCGGTTGCTATTCCTTCTATTCATTTTTTTTTAAGCCACTGTCTCGTCACAGCATCTGCTTTGCATGGGCCGCTCTCATACAACAGTTCAAAAATCATTTCTGCTGTAGTCCAGGAACAAAAGGATGAGTGTGTGCAGGGCTCAACAATACGGTGTCTGGCCTGAGGTCAGTGAGAGAGAGTTTTGGGCATTACCACTGGAAATTTTACATTCAGTGATCTTGTACAACCATGTTTTAAACCAGTGGTTCTCAACCTGTCTGACTCTAAGGTCCCTGTTGTCCAACACATTATTTGATATTTCTGCTGTAATAATTTTTTTTTTTTACAAAACAAGCAGTTTTGTCATAATTAACAGATGTATTGAATTGAATTAAATTTTGATTCTTCAAAAAGAATGTTTTTTTTTTTTTTTTTTTTTTTATCCCCATCCCCCTGGCTGAGAACCACTGTTCAGTTTCTGGATTTAATCAAAATGGTTTACAAATTATGATGATTTGTCACCAAGATACTGTTATCTAGTTCAGAGGTCCCCAACCCCCGGGCCGCGGACCGGTACCGGGCCGCACAGAAAGAATAAATAACTTAAAGTATTTTCAGGACTATAAGTCGCTCCGGAGTATAAGTCAAAAAATGCGACATGAAGAAGAAAAAAACATAAGTCGCACTGGACTATAAGTCGCATTTATTTAGAAATTTATTTCACACAAAAAAAACAATGTTACAGACGGGACAGTTCTCCGTTACGGAAAGACTGCTTTAAAACTTTCACAGAGACCTCAAACAGAAAGCACAAAGCCTGTCTTTAAATTTACTTTAATTTTGTATTAATTGTATCTTAATTTTAAATCAATGTTTCATCAACCAATTGCCTGGATTTAATAAATAAGAAGTAAATATATTAGAACAAAGATAATCACGACACAGAGGCGCCCGCGCGTGAACTGGACTCCCGTCTCATAAATTAACCGAAACTCAGTGATAAGGTAGCCTACTTGCCTCACAGACCTGAGACATAGGCCTATATAGAAAGCTTGAAATGTCTACTTTTAAACAGAACAATTCAAAACGAAAGAAAACTGACTGTTCTCTGCTTATGTAATCCGTATGAAATGTGCATTTCTCTCTGGCACTTTCACTGCGAAGATCGCGAGTCAGCATCGTCAACTTCATCTTTCCAGCCGACACATAAAAAACTGGTTTATTAGTAAACAATTAAAATGTCTCCTGCTATATATTACATATTCATAATCATTCATTTTGCCGGTTCGTTGTGACAGCTTTTAGGTGCTTTATTGGCAGCACCACCCTTACATGTTACATGAACGCGTCAGCACCGAAAACATGGAGATTTTTTTCTTTTGGGGGGCATTTTGTTTGTGTTCAGGCTTTCTCAGTTGTCTTTAGGTGCGATGTTACGAGGACGCTGCTAATAAAGTTGCGAGTAGGCCTACACATTGGATTCACGTTTATTATTATATTTAAAAAATACTGGTATCATTTTATTTTGTTGTATTTATCCGCCACACCTTAAAGGCCGGTTCGTGAAAATATTGTCTGATATTAAACCGGTCTGTGGCACAAAAAAGGTTGGGGACCGCTGATCTAGTTGACTAACATGGGTGAGGTTTGTCAAAATTCCAAAACTTATTTGTAACCACCTTAAAAATGTGAAACGACAAACCAAAGAGTAATGTTTTGCATCATATGCTATCGCTTTCCAGTAAAAGTGTTTGAAAGTTACATTATAATGTATATAATTTCCAGTTTTGTAAATAAAAACACACTTTTATAAAGTGAAATGTTGTTAAGTATACTTAAATTTAAACGGAAAAATACAAACATTGCCACTAAATGTAAACCAGTATTTACATTTTTTTTTTTTTTTTTGCTAATTATAATTCTTTCGTAGTGGGGCCACAACTAATGGCCCGACTGAGCCAGTAGTGGAAAAAAAACATATTGTTGAGCTCTGGTGAGTGTTTCAGTGGTTGTTTTAGTTGCTGCATAATTGTTGGAGTGTGGTCCTTACAAAATCTTTTGCTGGGGGTCCTCTGAAGAGTAGTGATGGTCGTGGGTTTCCAGACTGCAAACCTCCTGAAGGAAGTGAGAGAGAAAGATAAAGATCTATAGATAGTAGTAAACAGATACAGTATACATTCAGTGTTTGGGACTGACAACTGTATTTACTGATATATGTGCGAGTGAGAAGCAATCACCCATCAAATCTAAATCAACAGAGAACATTGTGTAAAGGAGTCTGTTTGGTCTTTGAACATCATACGCCACTCATTTACAATCAAAATGTGTAAACCTAACTTAATGATTGGTAATTTAGCACTCCAAACCTGACTGACAACCCTATTCTGACATGCAGTAAAACCATCAGATTTCACAGCTAAACACTTAACTACAATGCAGAGCTACCTGCCTAAGTATCCATTAGTTAGTGAGAGAGAGAGAGAGAGAGAGAGAGAGAGAGAGAGAGAGAGAGAGAGAGAGAGAGAGAGAGAGAGAGAGAGAGAGAGAGAGAGAGAGAGAGAGAGAGAGAGAGAGAGAGAGAGAGAGAGAGAGAGAGAGAGAGAGAGAGAGAAAATGGTCAGCCAGAAACAGCACTTGCTACTGTACATCTGACAGGTTCAAAAATATGTTTTACTATTGAAAGTTACTTTCTTCAAGAGAAACAGAGCAAAGAAACTATTTCCTAAGGCAGCACACATATGCATGCACATCAGAGTCCACTTTATGAAAAAGAAAGCCACTGATGTGCAATTTTCCGTGCGTGGACGTCCAAAGTGGATGTGAACCAGTGCTATCACTGTCTGTCATTACTCATTCCAGCCCAGACAGCCACGGAAATCCAAAGTATTTTGGCCGAGCCGACTTGCACAAAAAGGGAACAAAATGATGAGGAACACAAAAAAGTCAGAAAAGTCATTCCTTTCATAGTAGGGAGTGAAAGTCAGGTTGTAATGGAGTGGAAGAAGTCTGGAATGATCGAGAGACAGAGAGATGGATGCATGAAAGGTGAATATGATATATGAGGGGGCTGGACAGAGGGCGGACAAGATGATGGAGTCAAGGAGTGCTGTTGAATTTAAAACTGGTGATAGTGGGAGGAAATGAGCAGGGAAGAGAGAAAAGCATTGGCTAACCTCTCCTGTAAGTGTTTGGAAGGGATGAGTCCAGCGCGCGGGTTACCATCGCCCTCGAGTTTGGCCTGCCACCAGGTGGCATCATCCTGGCTCATAACCTGCAAGATATCTCCCATCCTGAACGCCAAGCCTGCCTCCTTGCAAGGGATCGCCTTATCGTCAGCTGGATTGAAGTCAAAAAGCGCCTTTACAAACATCTGAAGAGCAAGAGAGAGAGAGAGAGAAGCAGCTTTAACTAACATTAAATGGATTAAAATGAAATGAGAGAAAGATGAAATTCAAATCACATCTGCTCCATCCCTCTCTCTAAATAATGACCAAATCAAGGTGCATTTTTGGATAGCAGACAGGCTTAATTTCCACACATACACATGTAAAATCTTCTTGGAAATGCTATGTGATTCTCATTAGCGCTTTTCTAAAAAAGGAGATCATGAGGTGTTTGGAGGATTGGAGTGATTGAGCAGACGTATCAAATCAATAAAAAAGACAAATAATAAAATAAAGGGTTACTGAGAGCAAACGGAGACAGCAAAGTCCCCAAAGCACAGAGCAGTGGCTTGTGTTGATTTAGAGAGCTGCATGTGCCATACAGAAAAATGATGTTACAAGGGAGAACGTTCCCAACAAACACACCAATGCATCCTGAGGGAACACTTCATCTCTCTGTCTTGCACTCCATCATTTTTTATCCCTCTTACACATGTGCAGCCAATTAGCATCACTTCAACATATTCATTACATGTGCAGAAAACAGTAAACTACGGTCACTGGATAACACACATGTGGGTTATGACTGAATTTAAAACTGAAACATATTTAAACCATTACAGCACAGAAAAACTAATAGAATAAACCCGCAAAGAAATGGTACAGTCCTCATTCACAGCACAACACTCAAAAGTTTGGGGTCAATAATTTTTTTTTTTATAATAAATTAATTTAATTTAGCAAGGATTACGTTTTTAATTTACAAAAAAAAGAGATTTCTACTTATTTAAAATCAATGCTGTTTTTTCAGCTTTCTATAAACCAAAAAAACTTGATCGAATGTAAAATTGTCACAAAAATAATACAAATAGTATTGAAAAAAATGGAAGGGCCATGAGACACTGAAGACTGGAGTAATGATGCTGAAAATGATCAACTTTGGCATCATAAATAAATAACATTTTGAAATATATTAAAATAAAATAAAAAGTTATTTTATATTGTAATAACATTTCACAATATTACTGTTTTACTCTTCTTTTCTTTTATTAAATAAATGCAGCCTTGATGAGAGCAAGAGACAAATTACAGAAAACAATTTACAGACCCCAATCTCTGCAACTTATAACCATGACGTGTACTTAAATCCAATTCTGACTTGAGTCAGAACTTGTTATTCCTCATGGATAGGACACAATCCCAAAATCTATTGCAAAGGTTTGCTAAAACCTATAGACCTACTATCACCAAAATAATTTAAAATGTGCTATTTCACCAAATATTTTTGTTAGTGGTTTATGTTTTTTGGTTTATTAGTATAAAGTCTTTAGCTTAGCTCATGTCCGAACTCAATTCTGTAGGAATCATTTAAGTGTCAACAGTTCTGACTAAAGTTTTGTGTAAGATGCATGTGTAGAGCATTGTAAATCAGTCATTATTGAGGTTTCACATACTGTAGCTCACTTGGTTTAGGAACAGATCGACATAGGCTGTTTGTAAGCTAGACAGGAGCTGAGAGGTTTAGTGCAAATCATTTGAGTTGAAGATGGATAGGGAACAAAAGTTCATTTATCAAGCCAGCAGCCCACAGTACATATACAGAGAAAGCCCCCCTTCCCCACCATCTGAGTAGAACATCCCATATCGGCCATCTCTTTTTCCTAAACTCTCATGTCTGATCAGCAGCAATGCTGATGAACTGTACCTTGGGCTCCTTGCTTTGTGACTCCTCTTTGATGGCTGGGACCACTTTAAACGTGATGGCACCTTGCGACTGGGACTATAAACAGAGCAGAATCAACAAAAATACCTTTTTAGTAAATGAAATGAACAACGTGCACTGGTGCATTCCTTTTGTCTTTTTATTTCACAATAACTTTCTCTTGCCAAAACATTTTTTAGGAGGAAAATAACATTAGATTCTTAGCCTATAATGTTTCACACATTAACGGTCCAAACAATTCCCACTGGATAAAACCACCTTTTCACAATATTCTGTTACATTGCAAACTGTTAAACATGCTGTTTATGGCATTTCTAGTTGTCTCTTCACAAACATGCACATACCAGGATGCGGATTATTTCCTCAGGTTTTTTGTCATCAACAGGGATACCATTAACCTCTTTCAACTCGTCTCCGACATGTATCAGCCCTGGATGCAACAAAGAGCAGTGGATAACAAGAGAAGTTAAGAAGAGACCACAGTTAATTCAGTGTAATAAACATCTCAGGCTTTATGTAAACAAACTAAACATCTGGGTATTATAAGGGTACATTTGTGTAGTGAGAGAAGAGGCGCATTAGTGCTCACCACTTCTGTCTGCTGCCCCGCCCCTCATGATGCGTGCCACTATGATCGCTCCAGTGCGTTCATCTTTCTTTATGGTGGCACCCTGTAACACACATACAAAGAGTCAACAACCACACTTGCTTAGAGTAAACACATACAGTACTTAACAGTGACCAGGTTGATACAAACATTAAAGTCTAAACAAAATTTGGTTTTATTGGATTATAAATGTCTATTAGAATATTCAAAGATTCATAAAGACAGTCACTTGTCTCATTCCTGAATACATGAGTGTTTTTGAAAAAACTAAAGTAGTTAAATGAATGTTTTAATAACTCACTGGTGAAGTTGCATCCAAATTTGCCTACTTATACTACACTTGTACACCCCTAAAGGTTTGTACTCTTTATGAAGAAAGTACATACTTTTGAGTTTGCAGCAGAAGAGTAGGCAAGCTTTCGGACATACTACTTCGTCATAATTGCATCTTTAATGGACCGCTCTCTGTCACTTAGTTAGGTGCATCCTGTCACCGTTTAAACTGTCCTGACATTCATCTTGTCACAGATATCCTCCACAGTTCATTTCATTTCCTACTGTATTGGAGATCAATATCACATTGATCTGCCAGTCGTGAGTTTTTCATGCAGAGAACTCTCTTCATAAACTCTCCTCATGTCTCCTTTCATGTTTGATAATGATATTTAAAAGTTAATGATGAAATTTATCTTTACAAAAGTTCACAATGTCATTGCAAGATGAAATCTAATGTGGAAATCATTGAATAAATATTCTTTCATCAGATTAGATACTGACTATTAATCACTCAAATCCCTTTATCCGAACCGTCAGGTCTCACACATCCACCATGTTTGTAGTTTTTAAACACTTTTTATTTGTGTTTGCAGTTCTAATCGAATCCTCATCCAACACGCAATGGGTTCTGGGGCAATACCAAAAAATAGTAGAATATCCAGGTATCTTTGGAATACTAATTTCAACCTACCGATTTGGAACCGAATTAATTCTAATTTCAAATACTATTTAGGATGGATAGTACATGATTTGGGACACAGCAAGTCACTTTTTTCATTCATGAATGAATCAGTGTTTAAACAAATCGGTTAAATGAATGATTCAATAGGTCACTGATAAAGACAGTCACGTGTTTCATTCCTGAATAAATCAGTGTTTTATATGAATCAGTTTAATTAATGATTCAATGAGTCACTCTTCATTCCTGAATGAATCAGTGTGTCTGAACGCATCAGTTGAACAAATGATTCAATGACTCACTCCAAAACAATCAATTGCCACCAATTACTGGCATAACTATGTAGAAAGACTTTGTGAAAAAACCCCAGTCTGTCCGCACAAAATCAGACAAGCAGAATGATACAAACAGTGAAAAGGTCCAGTACACAACATGGCCACGTGTGCACGTGATTTTCTGTGTGTATACTATATGTGCAAGAAAGTAAGTGCTCTGTTACTGTGGACTGAAGTATGGCTAGATACACGCAACAGCTTAATGGCTTAAATGGACTGCTATGACTGCCAAAACAGGAATGCAAAAGCACTAGCTATCCAAGGCACTGGTCTGCCAACAATATGCCAGTCCTGTGTGTCCTCCTGCCACCATACATACCCATACGCTACTGTAACGGAGACATATATGGCCAGACACTCACAGCATGGGCTGTCACCACACACACACAAACACACAGCGAAATTAGACAGCGAGACTAAGACAGCAAGATTCCTAGCAGGGAGCAGGGCCATTCACACACAGACAAACATGTCAGACAGTTTGAGCTTTAGTCTGCCTTTTTATTTCACCCTCTGTTTTCTGCATCAGTGTCTCTGAGGCTGTTATTATTTCTAAAGCATCCGTGACAGTGGATGAAGGTGTGGAGCTGTTCCTCTAGTGTGCGTGTGTTTAAAAACCTATCAGGGTTTTTACCTCCCCTCATTTCAATTGTCTGAAAGAGGTGAACTATCGGCCTTGACGAAAGTTGTTCCAATGGCATATCAATAAGATTCTCTCTCTCTCTCTCTCAAAAAAAAAACATAAAAAAACACTCACACAGACATGATCCTCTTCTATCTGCATAACCTCAGTAAGACCAATTATCTGCTGTCAAAGTCATTTTGATGACTTGGTCACCTGTAATGATTTTGCGATGTCATTATCATGACTAATACATTAGCTCAAGGTCGTCGTCTGATGTGTTAAACACAGCCTCTATGATGGAAAGTGCAGCCGTTTGTCAACGCTCCTTTCAGAAGTCTATGAATATTTCCTGTTGATCAAATAATTGGACCAATTTGGTGACCTGGAAGAACAAGGCGGCAATTGGCCCGGAGCTTTGGGAGGTGACAGAAACCAGTGATCAGCTTAGCTGTTACATCTCAGCGTGAGATAAAGCAGTGGTGTTAATGACACACATGAGGGAGACAGAGAGAAAGGGAGTAAAGAGAGAGAATTAGACCACTGATGTACCATTTAATTTTGTCAAATGTGACAAAGTGAATGGTAGAACCTTTCCAAAACCTTTTTGTTAGATCAAAACGATAATGATTTCAGTAGAATATCACTGAACATACTGACCTGTCCTGTTTAATCGAGTGTGGAAACCAATGTGTTGAAACCGATCATTATTCACTCAACAATTTTTATTTCACATCAATACATCACAACACACTCAACAATCAACATCATTGCTCAATGTGCAAGTCTTGAATATACATAAACTCTTTGTTCAGTTATCAAACAAAAAACAAAACTACAAAAAATTGACCAAACAAGAGTGATACGCATTGAAGCAAATTATTTTTTTCTTTGCCATTTTAGCTTGCATGATGGACTGAAGTTTGTTTCTCTCTTGGTGTGAGTTCATGAGCTGACATTATTCAGATGCAGGTTTGGCCTGAGACAAACATCTCTGCTTCGGACATGATGGACTTCCTCCAATCACACATAATGCTGAGACAGCCATGCTTCACCAGGTTGACTAACCAAACTCATCACGCAGGCACAATTTACCCATCAGGAACTCCACCTCTGTTAGTCATCCTCACAATACAGCTCACACGATCCTCACGAGTGCAACTTCATTCTCACAGTAAGGTCACTTGTAATAGGCAGCCGGAGGAAATGAGCAGGTTCTTTGATTGAGCATTTTCAAGGTTTTCTTATTTCCTCCTGTTTCTGAGGTCTGCCCATTAAAACACGCTCTATAAATAGACTTTAATGAAATATTTTCCTCTGACCGATGAGAGAGAGAGAGAAAGCAGAAACTGAGACGGAAGGAAAATTAAGCAAGTTAGAATAAGAGGCCGTGGCTCCCTAAATTACTCATCAGTAACGTAACCCACGGCTGCCTGTTGTGGAGGTGATCAGCTCCATATGCTGAGACTCTTAGCACATAAATGCTTATGACTGTTATTATAAGGCTAGCCAAAAGTGGATGGCTTAATCTGTGCAGAGCTCAGATGGACAGGAGTCATTCTTTAGGACAGTGGTTCCCAAACTTTTTACAGTGATGTACCCTCTGAGGCATTTAACATCCTTCTGCATACCCCCTCTCTTCCATTTAGACTGCAGTCACACCTTTTCCATTAAGGGACAATATTTCCCCAACTTAAATTGATTTACAGGTGCATTTTTTTACCTTTATAAAGAAGGTAATTAGAAGATAGTTCATCCATTGACAGTTTGACAGATGCAAAAAATCAAACACATATCAAAAGGACACCACCGCTCCTGACTGTGTGATGACAAGAACTGCTCACATGTACTCTTACTCTCCCGACAGAGACATTAGACATAGACATGACTCTCTGTGGTCATTAAAAATCCCATGGCATTTCTCGCAAAGAGTAGGGGTGTAACCCCGGTGTCCTGGCCATATTCCACCCATTGGCCCTTACCAATCATGGGCTCCTAATAATCCCCTCACATTGAATTGGCTCTATCACTCTCTCTCCTCTCTCCACCTATAGCTGGTGTGTGGTGAGCGCACTGGCGCCGTTGTACTGTGGCTGCCGTCGCATCATCCAAGTGGATGCTGCACACTGGTGGTGGTTGAGGAGAGATCCCTTGATATGATTGTAAAGCGCTTTGGATGTACAGTAGTACATATGAAAGCGCTATATAAATGCCTCATTCTATTCATTCATTCTATTAGATGAAGTTGATTGATTACCTTTGCTTTTGTACAAACACAAAGACAACCTACAAGGTCAATAAACTTTAAAAAGATGTTGTGGGTGTATTACATACCAATGGGTTAAGGGGTGTGCCTGGTTAGCGTGGCCTGGTTGCATAGCTATACCATTCTGCAGCCAAAATACACAATTTATTTCTTTACAATAATTAGTTGTATAGTTTTATAATTGAATTATTAGTGTTATATACAATACCGTTCAAAAAATGTAGGGTCGGTAAGATTTTTAAAGAGGACCTATTATGCTTTTTTATATTTTCAATTGTCTTTCGTGTGTATTGCTGTTTGAGCATGAATAAGGTATGCAAATTTACAAAGCACAAAGTCCACTCTAAAGAGAGTTATTTCTCAATATCAGTATCAGCACTGTTTATCAACTCCCTGAAACATTTGATACTAGTCTTGAGTTTTCTTCTGGATATATATAACATTTATGTAGAGAAATTGCAAGTGCAAGACCTGTGCAAGTCAAGCAATGGCCAATAGCCATGTTTCCATCCAAAGTTGTGAAGTTAACTTGCGCGCAAAAATGGAATAATCGCATAAAGAATTTGCAGATAAAGCACCGTTTCAATCCAGTTAGCCGAAGAGAGCAAAATCGTCACTTCCTGATAAACTGACTAATATCACAAAATAAAATGGAAGTTGCTGCAGTAGGAGAAGCCACAGAAGCAATTTCAGATGCTGTGCAACGAGATCGGTCAGCTGATTAGTCCAGTTATGCCATCCCGTCGCAAAGTCACGTCTTTTTATGATGCGCATCGAGGAATTTATTTGGTAAATGTGTTTATCATAGTTCATGCGCATATTTTCTTATCGGTTAAGAAGTTTATCAGACTCAATTGAGCGCAGACTCGAGTTTTGTATGCACATTTTTAGAATTTACGCGCATTTTTCCATTTCCATCCAGCGTTTTTTTTTTTTATGCGATATCCCAAAATGCACATAAAAATAAGTGGATGGAAACATAGCTATTGAGGTTAATAATAAACTAATGGGTGGAGTATTATAGACCTCCTTGGTGCGTATGAATATAATAAGCTTTCTCGAACACACTATGACATCATAACTTTTTCAAACGTCATTACAATAAAAGTCTGAAGTTCAAAACATTTTAGCCGTATCTAAGCTCTAGCCATCAGGACAGACCTGAAAAAACAAATACAAAAGGAGTGTTTGACACGGAGTCACTTAAAGTGCCGTGAAAACAAACAATACATACACTCTTCAAGTCACTTCTTAAATTAACAAATTACCAAGAACCACATGGCTGTGTTTGCTGCAGATTTGGCAGTGGAGAAAGCTGGGGAGGAAAAGACAGCAAAAAGAACAGCAGCGAGGTCATTTAAACACAATTAGCCGCAATTATCACTGCTGATTTATGCCACCTGCGAGTAAACCAGTAGGCAGAAGATATGCGTTAAACAGGGCTATTAAACTTCCAATTATAAACACACACACAAACACATAGTGAGACTCAAAACAAACATTAGGCTAAGTGTGTGATGTTCCACTCCCTCTATATAGACTGTTATACTAACCCTTCGATGACCTGCTCAGTAAACACTCAAAATGTTGCTTTAAACCTGCTGCATTACAGTTCTATCATTAACAAGTATTTTGCAGAAAATTGGGTCTCATTAAGGTAATAAGGCTGAGGAATGCCAGCATATAGACTGAAAACAGGACAGGCCTGAAACGCATGGAAAAAAGAAAGAATGACAGGAAGGTAAATGGGAATGTGTGGAGGTAAAGGGGGAATGAGCGGAAGAGGGAAGTTGAGGCCTGGGATAAAACGCTGGATACCATCTTAAATGTCTCCTGCAGTATGACCCTAAAAGCTAGACATGGCCATTTTATATCCTTTGAGAAAACACTGCTGAGCAGGTTTACAGCATCAAGTCATTTTTACATCCAGGCTGAAACCAAAATACTGCACTAAAAATTGCAGCTAATCACAAACAATTTTATTTTTAATATTATTTGATATGGAATTTTGGACTAATAAGATTCGTCGGTAAGTGGGGCTACCGAGTGCAACAACTCAAGTCAACACAATTGCTTGCTTGATTGCTGCTGGATCGCTGGTGCTTTGGCCAAAAACGTATGTTGTGTATGTAACTTATGTTGTGTATGTAACATATGTTTATTCAGAAGTATAAAATACTTAAATCTTTGTGTGTCTGTGGTTTCACACACCAGATCTTCCATAGGATGCATTTTAAGTGTTGCCTGTGTTCACTGTAAATCACCCCACTAAGGAAACATCACTTTCAGAAGTCGGATCTTGTTCCTTCACCTACATGAGGAAATGCTTTCTCAAGACGAGCAGACCTCACTGCACAAAGAGCACAGTGTGTGCTCGAGCACCTCCCGTACGCTCTGTTACAGGATATAGACACAGAAACATGGACACTTGGGAAAATTAGAGCACACTATGCAGAGGAAGGAATGAAAGATTAGAAGAACAGCAAAAGGTGAGGAGAGAGGCCTTACACTTAAATAACGACCAGTGACAAACTCCCTAATAAATCTGCATTTAAAAAGTTTTTTTTTTCTTATACAAATGAGTCCATGCGGCGAACAACCGTATAAGTCCAAAAAAAAATTAGATAACCATGTGACATGAATGTATGTGTGCCACTTTGTATACAGAAGCACTTTGGGGGTGTGTTAACACGACCAATACTCTGTATTTTAAACTTTAAAATAGTCTCACGCGGAAAAAACGTTTATGTCCACTAACGAAAAATGGAGACGCCGGTTGCTTTCATGTCCACTGCGGACATTAATAGGCAAAACCTCGGCAAAGAAAGGAGAGCAAACATGAACAAATGGAAGGACTGAGCAAGGAAGTCTTTTAGGGATGCTGGTAAACCATATGTGAACTGGAGAGGAGAGCTAAAACGAGGAAAAAGTCCACCGAAAGAGGTGAGTGTAAGAACCGTATATGTACAAAGTATCTACCTAACGTTAGCGGTTACAGTCAGAGGGGCATGTAGGCTACTGGGCGTCGTCTACTACAGTTCATATAGCTCACTCTGTTTAACGGATCAAGTCATGAATGGGTCGAAATGAAAGCTGTACTCATAACCACGGAGAAATTAATGGAAACGTTTTAGCTGCGTTTGATGTCCCTGTACTGTATTGTCTGTATTTGTTCTGTGATTTACGTTAGCAAAAAATAAATAAATAAATAGTAAGAAAGAATATTTTCTTTAAGGTTCTGTGACTGTATTAAAACTAAGAAAAAGGTATCAGATCTCCAGTGGTTTGAAGTGATATGATGAATTGGACTTATACTGTTATTCCACATTAACTGGACATATACCGTTCTTCCACATTCCAGAAATGTAAATTACTCTTTTTATTTACTTTTTTTCTAATTACTTTTTTAAAAACTTTTTATTTTTAAGATTGACACTGAAAAATCAGGAAGCTTTTGTTGTCTATCTTCAAGTAAAATAAAAATATATAATATAATGTTCACAGTTAAAATAAAAAAAAAGGTTATATTCAAAATTTGAAAAAAAATTCGTCTCAAGGCTTCAAATAATGTTAATAAATTTTTTGATAAATAAATAACATTGAACTTTTTTTTTTTTAATTCTGTTAACAACGCTGTAGATTATGGAACGGAAAATTTGCCTGGCCATTATTTCAGTCCTGATTCACCACTGATCCCAGGTAACGTGGGAGATGAGTGACACATTAGAGTGACGGTGCATATCAGTCTCTCTTTCCTCAGTGTCTCACTGGAGAGAACTTTTTTTATTCCACTCTGAGCCATCAGGGCCATGATGCATTTCTCCTGTGTACACATATGCATCTCAAAAGCGCTAACATGTGTGCTCCTGTCTTTCTCCATAATCTAATTTGTGCCTCCATTATTTCTAGAAAGTGACATTACCGTAGTGCTCGGTTCTTTACTGCTAACCCAAACCTTACAATCTTCTGTTTGCTTCAAAAGAAAAGGAAGAACAGATGAAAAGCTCCAGAAGCAAGAGCTAAATTCAGATTAAGGTAGAAATAGACACCATAGATATATTTGGTAATTTGTCTTCCTGTATAAATCCAGGGCAGTCTACATTTACCCTTTATTTCATTTACATTGGAGTCCCCATACCACACATATATACCCCACTGTACAACTATATACCCTACTATGTCAAGAATCAAAAACTACTACTACTATTAAATATCCAACATCAAACAGATGTCAAAATATACAAAAACGTTTCTAATGAAGGCACTTGAGAGGAAACATTAATGAAGCCTTGTGTCAACCAATGAGAGATCACAGAGGAAATGAGAACAGCGTGAACTTTTATAGTACACAATGTCTGCTGGCAGTGCTTGCGTTCCAAGGCTCAACATGATAAATTGAAGCACAGACATTCAAAAACATTTTTTTCCAAAGTAGCAAGTCTTGTTTTGGCTGCACGGTTTCTGAGTTTTGGTCCTTTGTTCATGGCAGTGAAATCCATAAAATGGTAGTCAATAGCAATCAGCCAAAAGAAAGAAATAAGCCAAATCAAAGTGTTCTAGGACATTCCACATGCTTCATTGACACTGTCCTGGGAGACAGAAACTGCGATGAGAATCACACAAACTCAGGTACCTGAACTCCACAAGAACACTCAAATGACCATGTTCTTAAGATGTTCTTAAAGGCCCCCTGAAAAATTTCAAGTTATTTAGCTTTTAGTATGAATGTTAGGCTTAAAGGTGCTGTATGTAACTTTTTCACTCTACTAAAATATGTTTTGTACCATAATATGTTTGCATATATTGAGGAAACATATACAGTTCATATACTAGTTTCTCTGAAAAAACACTTCTACAGCCAGTTATTTTACTTTGAAATGTGTGTTTCCAGGCTGGAATGTTTGTTTTGGTCTGTGATACTGCATGTTGCCAATTTGCAGTGTCCATTGCGTGAGCTCAAACTGGCAACCTGTGTGAGCGCCATCCAGTCTGAGGAGCAGGTGGCGGGAGAATCAACGATCTCTGATATTTAGAATTTGGACTGCAGTACCTATTTTGTCATTCTTACAGACTGCACCTTTAAGGTTACCAATGACAAAATTCACATTTAGGAGATATAAGCATTCAAAACTTACAGTCCCTCACTTCCGCTAAAATGGATCACGAATTTTTATGATGTCACAGCGGACTTCAGCTTCTCATCACATCTTGTGTCCAATCAAAAGCTCTCTAGAATGTAAAGTGTCCCGCCCCTTATGCTATAAATACCACCACCTGGCCAAAGCAACCATCACCATCGCTGACACGTCGCGGAGCATTATGGGTTTTTGCCAGGGTCGATATTGTCCCCACCACTTTTTGAAACAACTCGCACCACGGATGTACCCAATACAAATAAATAAAACATCTCCAGTTAACTAGCAGGGCATTCATTTCATTCGTTTGTCAAATAAGAGGCATTCTAGCGCTGAAATGTGTTGTTTTTTTTAAATCAAGCTGCTGAGCTCGTTGCCAATGCTATCAGTGGCATGGATACAGTATACAATGCAAAATAAATCTCTTCTTTCCTGTAGATAAACAGTCTGACCTGTGGCCCAATCCTCAGCATTTTTACATGATGGCAGCCCTCAGAAAAATCTGTTTACATTTTATATTTAGAAAAAAAAAAAAATTCAGACAAAAAGTCCAATGTGTTTTTCTCACCAATTCAATCAGCCCACTGAGCTTTGCACTGAATTTCTTTTTGCAATTGTTTCTGATTTAAACTTGAAATTGTATATATCAGGCTCAGACAGCAAATGCAGTCATTGACAAAAGGACTGTAAAGTTTAACTTTAATTTACCTTTTTTTCCCCTCTTATGTGTGGTAGTTAGCAGACTTTTGCCTTAGAGGATGATTCATCTGTTTGTATAATTGTGATTAGTTGAATGGGTAGGATTCGGTAGCTCTGATTAATTGCTATCATTTTTCACCCCATGACATCATGCAGGATTTTAGTGAGGGGAGTAATGAGAAGAAACTGGAAGGCGGGTGGGGGGGGTGTTGGGTTCAGGTCCTTGGGACTTTTGGGGGTGGGACCCAAATCCTCAAATGCTCTCCCTTCTGTTTGGTAACTTTAACCTGCTGATTTATTAGCAGCAATGGCAGGATGCTGAAATAATTGGGCTTGGATCAGCGTACATGGCAGCAGCAAAAGTGAGCTCAGTGGTGGATTTTATTGAAAGAATGTGTTGTTTTGGATAAGGTTACTGAAAGGTCTATAGGAAGGCAAAAGAGTGTGTGTATGGGTGTGTGTTTGTTGGATAGATAAAGTGTATATGCTATATCCAGATCTTCAGACTGAGTAATAGGAGGATAGTAGACAGAACAGACATTTGCCAACAAGATGATTTGGCTGTAGATTGTGTGTGCACTCATTTCATCTCACGACTTGTGTTGGTTGGCGAGCATCGAGGTGCTTATTGCACATTTAAGTTGGAGCGTGACCAACAAAATCTTTAATCCCTAACTATACAGTTTGTCTTGTGATGTAGTAGTCTTCTTCAATCTCCATGTCACTCACCCTGAGGGCTATATCAATCTACCCCCTCACCTTTTTCAAAATGAGAACTTTCTCTTGCTGCTTTTAAATTTTATTACAAATTTTCAATAGTTGACACAAATTTGGTATACCTTTTGCTGTAATGGCAACACCACAAGTACCTCTATTTATTTATCTCACACAAAGATCTGTTGCAAAGCACACATTTATCAGTAAAGGGTGAGATATTTTATTTATGAATTAAACCGAAAAGTCATTTTGATTCTTTGTATGGTTTAAAAGTATTATCAAATGAAACTCAAGTGTATAAAGTGCATGTTACTTTCTCCTAAGTGAAATGAAATGCAAAATAAATCTCTTCTTTCCTGTAGATAAAAAGTCTGACCTGTGGCTCAATCCTCAGCATTTTTACATGATGGCAGCCCTCAGAAAAATCTGTTTACATTTTATATTTAGAAAAAAACTGTTTTTCAGACAAAAAGTCCAATGTGTTTTTCTCACCAATTCAATCAGCCCACTGAGCTTTACACTGAATTTCTTTTTGCAATTGTTTCTGATTTAAACTTGAAATTGTATATATCAGGCTCAGACAGCAAATGCAGTTTGCACACTCTACACACTCCTTTGCAAAAGTAACATGCATTCCCTAAGATCAAATGCTGGTCTACAGCTGTTAAATCTGAATTCTGTAACATTTGATCTAGAACGCCATTTCAAGACTTCTGTAGGGACATTCACAAATAATGCATTTTCATTATCTACCATACACTTAACACTTAATGTGTTAATGTTTCTGAAAAAAGTCTCTTATTCTCACAAAGACTGCATTTATTTAATCAAATATAGTAAACAGTAATATTGTTTCTATTTGTAAATACTTTTTAAATTGCAATTTAATCCAGTGATGGCAAAGGTTAATTTTCAGCATCAATTACTCAGTCTTCAGTGTCACATGATCCTTCAGAAATCATTCTAATATGCTGATTTAGTGCCTAAGAAAGTTAATATGTCTTATTACTTTCAATGTTGAAAGTCATGATGTAAAAATCATGATGCATTTTTTTTGATTATCAAAGTTCAAAAGAACCGCTTTTATTTGAAATCAAAATGTTTTGTAACATTATAAATGTTTTTACTATCACTTTTGATCAATTTAATGCATCCTTGCTGAAAAGTACCACCCTATACATTTCTTCCCAAAAAATAAATAAAATTAGCCTTCATGTGTCTCACACTTCAGTATAAACTGGGTATAAAATAGACTTATAGACATAAGGTAGGTCTGTCAGGCTGACAGACAGTACTTTAGGTTAAGGAATTAGAAAGTCAACATCAGTCCAGAAGTGTTACGCTACACTACCACCCTCAATAAATCTTCCCACAAGCCCAACAAATGCTCAGCTAAATACGAGAAGATCTAATATGTCATTCTGTGATTCTCAAAACTTGAGAATGCAAATAGACGTCAGTGCTCATTCATTGTCACTTTCAAGTACAGTATAGCCTTAAGCCAAACAGGATTGGGTAACTGCTGACAATACGAGTAAACAGGGGTCCTGATTCTGACAGCTCACTGAGAAATTAGATGAAATGGAAGAGCAAACGTTGGACAGAAATCTGGCTTAGAGAGAGCTGTGAATGACATGTAAGGGAAAGTGGATCAGACACATACATCTATACACCGCAGGAGACCACTGGACACAGAGCTGGTTTCTATGTAATGTAATGCGGAATGTGGCCTGTGTCATGTTTAGGCAGAGGATATGTGGTCACTCAGGAACTAGAGGATAAGGGTGAACAGGGAGTGTGAGCCAAACACATCACTAACACTATCACGCGAATGCGCATATATTTATGTGCTTCATGTTCACAAGAGTGTTTTCCACTACGTGTGCTTGAATTATGGCAGCCCATATGTGTCTGGCTTTGACAGTATGTGGAAAATTACGTGTGTTTGTAAGTGTGTGTGAGAAGGAAGTTCTCTCACCAAAGGCTCTTTATTCTTGACCAGTCGAATGATCTTGACAGAGTCTTCTTCATCATCAATGTCATCTGGCAAAGGAGGAAGTTCTGGATCGTAACTCTTCCTGGCCACAGTATCATGAACAGACAACAAACTCTGCAACGAGAAAGAGTTGTACACATAAAAACCCACAGAAACACACACAGTAAGAAAAACAGTAGTCGTTTGACTGATTTTGTGTAGCTACTCGTTTTGGCTAATCATTCCAGCCTTGATACTCCAAGCATCTGCTTGAATCCTATAGTATAAATCATGGAGCTTTAGAGGTCTGCTTTAGATTACTACCTCCTACTGACAAATAAAGCTGCTTTTGAATTGATTACCATTACTATTTCACTACAACCATCTTTGGCAATGTTGTTTGTTATAGCATCGCCAGCAAAAAAAGAATGAAAAAAGAACTGAATCAAAACCAAGACCAATCATATTGTCATCTTTAATTTGATTAGATTATTATGAGTATTATGAGTATCCTGCTGGGAATATGGCAGCATGGCTGTGAGTTTCCAAGGGGCGAGGAAACTTAACAGCAGATGGATGGACAGAAGGCAATGAAATTCTCAGCCATTTCAGATATTTCACACCTCCGCTCTCAAAGAACGAGCTATAGTTTAAGAATGACGGCATTCAGAGATTCATTACCGAGCCGCTTTAACGATGCTGTGTCAAATGCAGCTGCAGCTTTTTTCTTTCTTTTGCTCCTTTTCTCCCTTGCATTTCCAACATAAAACCATCTTCCAGTTATGTGCCAGAGATAAAAAATGAGAGGGAAGAAAAAAACAGAAAAAAAGAGGGAAGAGACAAGACAGAGAGGAGAAGAAAAGTGTCTGTTTTATGACATGGGATCAAGCTCCAGAACAACACTCAACATGTGGCTAAAGCAGAACAGATGGGAGAGCGAGCGAGAGTGGTGGAAACAAACAGAGCAAGAGAGGCATGTGTCTAGGGAGTGAGTCAATTTCATCAGTCCAGGGTAATGACAATTATATACAATTATCTGATAATTAACCAATTAACTAACACTTCAATCCTCACAGATAAAGGCAGGTAAAACAATAAAAGTAGAATCTGGATCAATACTCAATCTACACCACCGCTGCTAAATCTGATCATATTTGCTGTCCACATACAATATGATGAAAAGATATAGTACTTCTGGCAATAAACTATATATTGAGATCTCACAACATGCATGGAAAAACAGTGTGAGGAATGTGATCCAATTCCTTGACAAATAACTGTTATGAGCCGATTCACTAGAAAATTACTCTTATAGCAAACCTCATTTCTGATTGGACTACACACATGCCAATCAACCACATCAACACCTATTTGTAAAGATAGGGAGTATACTATATGTAAACAACTTAAAACAACTAGAGACAGAAAACTTCCACAAGCCAGTGTTTGTGCATTTCCGATGGTTAAATGAAAACGAGAGCAGAACATACACATTGTTCTATAGGGTACAATGTTGATTGCTTCTACACAAAATGCAGATTAGACTGAAAGGTGCAATTGTTTAAGCAAACTGAAATGGAATTTTTTTCTTTTTATTCTTCCAGATGACCAGATCTTTAAAAAAAAAAAAAAACACTTTACACCAGATAGTGTTACACTTAGACTTGAATAAAATATCACAGTATAAATATTGTTAAAGCATCAAGGCATTAACCATCTGCAACCACATTTTTTCCCCATTACTCTTTCTTTGTCTTCATTTTCTGAGGGCAAAATCGATGTGGTTTTCCTAAAACATGGTGTGGCCAAAGAGAGCCGCAGCTTGCCATGCCGCACGTTATATCAGCACAACACCTTAGTAACTGCATTGATGCCATAGAGAAACTTTTTCTTCAGAAAACATCTCAATCTAGTCCCTATCAAATTCAGTGCATAACTACATGATGAGTAGTGAAAACAATGAGTCAAAGCATCATATTTTCAGGAACACTGAAAAAGGGGGGGGGGACCATAGGATTGGCATTCTTTAAAGCTTCTGAAAAATGACTGCATATTGAAATCTGACTTTACTTCTATCCATTCACAGAAAGGATTATTTAAGGAAAATGTATCTGCCTCTTACATTTGATTAGTGAAATTGCGAGGCAGCGTAATAGCACCACTCTGTTCCCACAGAGTCTGTCTACCTTCCAACAACTCAGTCTAAATTCACTATCCTTTCACGAACCACACACACAGTGTTTTGTGGAGCTAAACGCTCTCCTGAGGTTATAGGGAAGGGGTCAGCATTAGGCCAGGTGGCAAAAGAGTGAATTGAGGCTCAAAAGCAGTAACTCATTTCTTCATGTACTCTTGCAATGTGTGTATGTGTGCACGCATGTTAATTAGTTATAGTGGGCCTCCTAAAATAACAAATTGCTGAACTTGTTCAAATAAAGTCTGGGAAATGTAACTGGGCATGCAGCTCTCATTAGGAAAGAGTTTGTCATACGAACAGTCATTATTCAACCTGCTAAACTAACTACCTATATACACGCCTGCACAAAATCTACACATACAAGCACAAGAGAAAAGGGCAAAGCAATACAGTTCTATCTATCTATCTACCTACCTACACAAACTTGTGAGCCGCTCATCCCCTATTTCTCTTTCCTCCGTTCTCACTCAGACCAGAGCAGCTCTTTCTTTCCACAACACACGGGCTGCCGTAATTGCCGCTTTCATCAATGTCAATATAAGTCAGTAAGCGGGTCTAATATGAGTAAAATGTGTTTTTTCATGTGTGAATCATAAAGGAGGGAGGAGGAAGGAGATCATTTAATAGGTTCTGATTTATGTCTGGTCACAGGGAATGGATCATTTCAACACTAATTGAGAGTGATACAGTTACTATCGTACAGAGACGCCATTCTAGTCCCTAGAAGCCATCTGCTAGCGCTTTGCACAGCACCAATAGACATTGGGTTAAAGACATAAGGGAAAGAAAATTAAACTAAGGAAGAGAGGAATGTAGACTATAGGAATATAAGGGCAGAGAGTACTATAATGTAGCCAGACTACAGATTAAAGGTGATATGCACTACCATTCAAGTCAAAAATGTTAAGCAAAAATTATTAACCTGATCAAAAGTATCATTTATAATGTTATAAAATGGCGCTTTTCCACTGCATGGTACAGTACGGCTTGGTTCGGTTCGGTACGGCACGCTTTGGCGCGTTTCCACTGCATGATATGGTACGGCTCGGTTCGGTACGGCTCACTTATGGCGCATTTCCACTGCATGGTACGGTACGGTGCGGCTCGCTTCGGCTCGCTTTAAATGGTACCACCTCTGTTGAGGTTCCAAGCGTACCATACCGATACTAAAATGTGACGTGAAAGCACTGCAGATTACTGATTGGTCAGACAGAAACATCACTACCAGCGTCATTGTATTTACGACACGAGACACTTAAACCCGCTAGATTTAAATAGCCAGTAGACAACAGCCAACGCTGTAGCACTTGTTTTAAAAGTACTTGTTTTATTTGTTTTTAAAAAAGAAACGGCTGAATCGTGCTCAGTGGACGAGGTGCAGACGTTCCTCTCGTTGGTTGCCGAGGAGTGGATGGGGAAACACGGAATGAAAAATTCGCATTTAATATGATGATGTCATGGCAGTAAAGACGGCAACTATAACGATCAGTCCCACCCACTTTGAAGCGGTACTAACTGCAGTGGAAAAGCAACCGAGCTAAAGCGAACCGAACCGTGCCGTACCGAGTCGAGTCGTACCACGCAGTGGAAAAGCGAAGCGAGCCGAACGTTCCGCGCCGAGTCGAACCGTACCGAGCCGTACCATGCAGTGGAAAAGCGCCAAAAGATTTATATTTCAAAATAATGCTGTTCTTTTGAATTTTCTATTCATGAAGGATTTCTGAAGGATCATGCTACACTTAAGACTGAAGTAATGACTGATTCAGCTTTGCCATCATAGAAATAAATTACAAATAATGTTTCAAAAGTTAAATGAAATAAGAAGAATGTCTTAAATTGTGACTTAATTTCCTTTGACTTAAATTATATTAACATTTATTATACATTGATTATTATTTAACTATTATATATATATATATATAATGTGTACACATATTACACACCTCCATTTGTGTAATTTCATAGTTTTTATAACTTTAAGAATTAGTAACTGTGTCCAACATTTTAATTGGTAGTATTAAGTGTTATATCTGATGGTGCAAACAAAAATGTGTTTATTTGTTTACTCTCTTACCTTTACATGTGGTTTGGACAGTAGCTTGACAAGCTCTCGGATCTCATTACTTGCACTTCTTCCTTGAAGTTCCTCTGTCAACTGAAGAAAAAGACAAGAGAGATAGTGAGAGAGAAAGAGAAACCAGAGAGCGAGAGAAAATGAGCGTCTATAACGTCCATGAACACATGCATTGGTCATACAGACATGAACGCGTATATTATGAATAATTGGAGTATAAATGTCTCCCTTGTGGCAGGTAGCAGGTGGAGTGTGTGTGTGTGTGTGTGTGTATGTTTAAGAGATTGAGAGATTTATAGCAGCACAGGTGCAGACTAAATGAGGCACAGAGACACGTTGCTGTTTCTCTAAGTAAGGAGAAAGACACAGAAAGATGGGCTTGTTCCCCAGATCCATTTGAAGTGTTACTCCTGGGCCACAACCTTATTACTGACCTCACTCATTCTGGGTGTGTGTGTGTGTCTGTGTGTGTGTGTGTGTGTGTGTGTGTGTGTGTGTGTGTGTGTGTGTGTGTGTGTGTGTGTGTGTGTGTGGGGGGGGGGAGTGAGTCTGCTGAAATGCTGTAATCAGTGTTTAAAGAATCACTCCCTTGGGATGTCAGTAGACTTTTCCAGTAACCAGCCAAATGGGAGGTGACATTCAGTTGAGTAATGGTGACAGTGACCCTTAGTGACACACACACAAACTCCATCGTGTACAATAGATACATACCAATAACTGCAACTGATGTTGTAGCAAGCAGAGGTCACATATGGAGAAAAACAGCATGCACAGAACAGGCATCAGTCTTTCATGACTATTTTTACACATGTACTGTACCAGGGCTCGAGACTAACGGCGTCCTATCGTCCTGGGGACGATAGAAAATGTGTTTAGGACGAACAGAAATATTCTCTAGGACGCCTACAGGACGAAAGACATTTTTGTATGTGTGTTAATTTATTACTAGCCTATTAGGGTAACTTGGAAAATGTCAAAATTAACCGACCAAGCGCTGACTACAACGGAGCGCGTCTTCTCATGCTGTTACTATAGTTAGGCTACTATCACTGGCCGGCTACTCACCGGAGACTTGTTTCGCGGTACATCTATTACATGGCTTATTTTCACAGACAAAAACGAGACGATAACTAAATAAAAACTAGTTTTGAATGACAAAAACCATGACAAAAATCTATTGACATTTTCGTCAACGAATAAAAACTAGACAAAAATGTTAGATAGTGACGATTTGGGAAGCGATCCAGTCAGAACTGATGTCCTGCGTTTGTGGTAGATGCGAACATTTGTACTGTAACGTGCTGATCTACCCAGCGGCACACGGGTTGACATGCGCTGCATGTCTCATAAAACGTAAAAAAATGTAAACGCCTGGGAGAATGAGTAGAGCAGACATATAAGATCTGAATAAGAGTGACGACGCAAAAAAAGAGCTGTATTCAGTACGGTTTTCTGTGCGCACACACCCGACCCGAAGCGTGCCGCCATGCACATAGACACCTATACAGCGCGTGAGTACTGAATTGAGCTCTCTTTCGTGTCTGAATGGACAAATATACACAACAGTATGTCGAAATGTCCGTTTTGGAGAGTATTCACGTAAACTATGTTGGTTATGTCTTAAACAGTTTTGAGTGTATCGGATATGCATCAGCGCAGTCACTGGACATGATCCGATGTTTTAAAGTGACAGTGGGTAATAAACCTAATGCGGTCTGTGTATTGATCAAGCAACAAAAGAAAAAGAGAAAAGCATTCACTGCTCGTTAATAGCTTTAATAATAACTCATTATATTTAATTCATACAAATAAATATGTCTGCTGCTTGAAAGAATAAAGAATGATGATATTTTTGAGATATGTTGTCACCAGTATTTATTTGTTATTTTTTAATCCAACCAACTCCAAAACGTTTTGAGCTGTATGTATTTTTATCTTAATTTTCGTATATGTAAAAAAAAAAAAAATCTGCATGAATACAAAAAAGCATACACTCCTGTTATTTTTTATTAAATCTGTTTTTTACCTGTTTACAGATAATTACTTTGAATGGAGCTAAATAAATATAATACTATATATCATAAACATTTTAATGGTGTTTTTGTTATGTGACTAACAACTAACAACTATAGATGATAATAACAAAGTACAGAAACAACATGTTTATTTTGGGACGGTTGACATTCACTTTAGGACGGTTCAAATCGTTTTTCAGGACGGTTCCAGGACGGAGGTGAAAAAAGTTAGTCTGGAGCCCTGTACTGTACACTCAGTAATTCAGGGGACCTGTTATCACAACCTAAATAAATGCATGGTTGAAAGTTTAAAAATCTGATTTAGCGATTTAACTTCAGTGTAAAAAATTATATGATCAATAAGTTATGAGTATGACATGTTTTTACATTGCTTTAACTCAAAGTAAGTTAAGCAATTTTCAACTTTTTTTATAAGTTAAAATTCAAATATAAAATTCAACTCATTTTGTTTTAGTAAGTTTAATGTGATTTAAGTTTAAATGACTTAAACATCCAAGTTGACTGTACTAAAAAGGGTTTACACTAAAAGGTGCTGCCTTAAGTTGAAAACATTTTTTTTTAGTTCAGTCAACATAATAATGTTCATCATTAACTTAATATTGTGTGTAATTTAAACTCAAATTTAAGTTGTAGTAACTTTATGAAATTGTCTAGATTGAGTAAATGGGTAAATTGGGTAGTGGATTTCTTGTTCCCAGCATGCTTTGCAGAGGACTGGATCAGTATGGAAGGCCACGAGCGTCTTGAAAATAGTAATAAAGCATTTAATTAATAAACTAATTGTAGAATAAAAACAGGCATTAATAAATTTGTTTACACATTAATCTTTAAATAGACTAATTGTATAGTAAATAATTACACATATATATATGCAACAGCCTCATAACAGTGATGGGATGCGTGGATGCCCCATTTAACGTCAGGTAGGCAATCTACACATCTGCACATGACAAGCCAGGTGATAGCCAATCAGAGAGCTAGTTACATTCATCCCACTTCAGCTAATTTGCACCGTTTTACCTCGTTTTAACAGCACAAGGCCCAAAGTGTCACGGAAAATCTAAATGGAGAGGCTAAAAGGAGAATAGCTAATAGAAACAGGAAAAACAGCGGGAAAATGGATGGCTGTGGAATTTAACTGAAATAGTTTAGATTAATTGGTAGGGTATAACAAGTAGTTGGAGCGACTTCATTTTTTTGAGTAATCAACAAAAAAAAAATAAGTTTGTTACAGATAAGTTCCTCTAACTCAATATATAGTAGTCAACATTTGAAGTGGATCAAAAAAGTTCAAAGTTATCCTAAGACAAGAACAGGTATTGCACAAAATTCATGTATAACTTTGAAAGGTTTTGATCCACATCAAATGTTGACTAGTGTAATTAACAACTGTACAACTGTAACCAACAGTTAAAAATAATCTAATTCAAAGTTGCCAAAACACACAAAAAATTTGGCAAATAGTTTTTTTTTTTTTTTTTTTTTTTTTAGTGTAGTGTATACAGTGGCCCTAAAGTATTATTAGCTTTAAATTAACGGAATTAAATTTATATATCCTGCTCACTTCCATCCAGTTCAAAGTTAAGACAAAAGTATCTGATATTTTACTTCAAAACAATACTATTCAGTCATTAAGTGTCACATTAAGTGTCCAATAACTCAACAATTCAGGAAACTATAGCATTTACTGACATTTGTGCATTTCAGTGGTTAATAATCAACCTAGAAACTTCATTTGTTTCAAAACAGTTTCTTGATCTTTGATAATGTGGCCCAAAAAACAAAAAAGAATCTGACTAATATTACTTGCAAA
Source organism: Rutilus rutilus (assembly GCF_951802725.1). NCBI lineage: Eukaryota > Metazoa > Chordata > Actinopteri > Cypriniformes > Leuciscidae > Rutilus > Rutilus rutilus. The sequence continues at coordinate 23,038,313 of NC_140224.1, forward strand.
TCAGTGTCACACTAAGTGGCCTTTTGTTTTACAAAAGAAATCTTTTAGGATCTGAGAATTTAGTTTCAGACAGCAAAAATCACAGTACATCTGGCTTATGACATCTGTATTATGCCTGGCAATAGAATGATCATCTAAAATAACTCTACAAGCGGTTTCTATTAATCAATAAGGGATATCATTTTGCTGCTCTGGTGTAATCTGACATAGTTATGCATTTGTCTGACTGACGTCTCCAGAACAGACTTCAGCATCTAAGAGGAATGAGTGGAGTGGAGTATCATCCAGCAGGCTCTGGAGCGCTCCATTTTTCCACAGTTTAATGGAAGACACCCGGGACACAATGAGGACTGTAATCTGGCAATTGTTTTTATCCAGACTGAGAACTGCTTGTGGAAGTAAAACTCTTTACCGCCTAACTGTGGCCAGAATAAGAACTGCACACCTGCTACTTAACTTCATAGGATAAACTGCCGTTCAGAATAGTGTGCATTTCATCTCTGCTAAATCTTTTGATGGAAATGTGTGTGTGCATGATAGGAGCTTGCCTGCTGTGTCAGTGCTAGACAGCATCGTAGGCCAGGCGGAGGTTAAAATGGCATTTTATGCTACACTATAAATTAAAGCTCCATTAGCGAAACTTAACACTCGAATGAGCTGTGGCGGCAAACCCACTACAGCGCTCAAAACAGCAGCACGCCGTATATTCCTCACAGCAACGGATGAAAATGATACGTCTGAAAAAACACAGGAGGGGGCTCTGAGTAATTTGGTTGCTTTGGCTGTTCGACCCTTTGATGGACTGTATCCGCACACACACACGCAGATATCGGGTTATCCCTGTGTGGGACCTTTAGGGACACTGAAGGAAAGTGTAAATCTGAGGGGCGGATCTGAGCTGCAGGTTGAGAAAGTTCTGTAACGGAAGTCGAGATTTATGGATTAATGGAGGACTTGTTGCCGCCGCCCACTGAGACATGAGTGAGCAGGAAACCGATTGATTAGCTCTTCTTGGATCAGCAGAGGATGCAGATTGGTGCACAAAACAACACTTTGTTTGAACACATGTGGCATCTTTTAATGCAAAAATGCATTTTTGTCCATCTAAAGTCAGCGCTGACCTGAGGTGCTCTTCTCTGAATCGCCTTTGTGTTTTTTCCTTCTGTCTTTCCTCTCTGTGATCACATCCAGAGTAAACTCCTCCAAGTTTACATAGGTTTGTGTGTGTGTGTATGTCTATGTGGCCATGTTGATATAGTAGTCAGCTTACATTATGCAAGCCGTTGAGAGTTGAAATGTTGAGTGTTTTATAATACTGATGACTAATGTCTTATACAGACACACACACAATGCTCTACGCCTCATCTCGCACACTCATCTGCAGCCCATCTACTTGTGTTCTCTACCCCAGACATCCAGCCATCTTTTCTCTTTCCTTTAAATGACAAGTTCCTCCTGGAGTCAGTCTTAAGCTAGACATGCTGTGAGACATCTGTGTGTATGTGTTTTCACAGGCACACATTGTGCATGTGTGTGTGCGCGTGTTTACCCATGCAGAAGTGTGTAAAGTTTATGAGCATAAAAGTGTTTTGACTTTTAACAGGAAGTGTGTGCATGTGGTTCACTCACGTTTTGAGCCAGTGAGCCGGCGCTGTCCAGTACTGGAGTCGGTGCACGGTCTTCATAACACTGTAACTTCTCATGGATCTAATAGGCAGAGGAAGAGAAACCGGAAACAGAGCGATCACTTAAAAGTCAATGTGGAATCTAAACTGACCCCGTTTACTTTCCTAATGTTCCTGGTCTTATTGAAAACTATTTATCCTTGGAAAACAACCAATGTAATTTTTAATGTAATCTTTAAACAAATTCTGACAACTTTATTTTCCTTTGAATAACGTTCCTTTCCACATCACTTAAGCTACACAGCTAGACTGATACTGATACACCAATAATTATTTTCATGTTATGGCCAAAAAACAAGAAATATGTAATCATATCAGTCAAAATAAATAATTTTGCATAAAATAAATAAATAAATAAATAATAAATAAAATTTTTTTAAATAAGTTAAAATGCAACAAGGAAACTTAGGCAGCACAACACTATAATGTACAGCATGAAAATGGAAATTTGCTAAAAAATTATATTTAGCAGTTTTAATAAACTGACTTTGTTCATCACTTATTTACTTTATTTACACTTTAAAAACAAGATGAAAATAAGCAATTAAAATGCATGCAGTACAAATAAGCGACAGATTTTGTAAGTAAAACGGACTTTAAACAGAAATTCACGTTGATGATTAACATGAAAATTAAAAGTACAATGTGTGGAAGAAATGAAGTCTTCTGACAGGTTTTTAACAGCTGTGTGTTGAAATATCTGTTCAACCATTTCATTCTTGTTGAAATTGTGTTACCAGAACAACATCATGGTCGGGAGCCATGCAGAAGCAACCAGCACGTTTAGACTGGAATTTGTCCTGTGAAATATTATGTAATGGCACACAGTAGTAAATGAGAAATTCTCCCGCTACCAAGGGGACTAAATATTTATCAAGAGAAGACAAACGACTGCGCCACCGGGCTAGTTGTCATGGTGAAGCGGAGAGGGAAGGGAACGCTATGAGCCTGGATCGACCAGGGCAGAGAGAGAGAGCCAAAGATACAATTTTTCTGGATCTGCTTCTCCAGAGGCGTTTGTGATGTGGTGAAGCTTGGCCGTGTAAGAACCGTAGTCAGGGACTGTGACGAACAAACTGTGCTTTCTCAGTCACTCCGTTTGCAACACTCAAAATGTACTGAACTCCAAGCAGGGTCACCGTCTGTTACTACAGCAGCGGTGTCGAAGTGGAATCTCTCGCACACCGGCAAACACACTTGCAGGCAAAGAAAAGAGACATAAATATTTCTTATCCACTCAGACACACACATAGACTCACACACACACTCGGTGGAGGAGGAATGGAATGTGGGATCCAGTGAAGGATGGAACGCAACTGTCCGGGTCTCTGCGCATTCCAGGGAGCGACATCTGTTTAGGCCTTCTGCGTCGCGGCGGAGCGATTTTGCTCTGTACAGTTTAGATTCCATCAGAGGCTGAGTGAGACTCAATGCCTTTATTTACAGCTCGAGCCGTTCTCCAGATACCTGCCTGTCCACACAGGAGCGCCAGAGAGCAGACATTTAAAATCCATTACAGAGCCCTTACACTGATCATAGCTCACGTTCCACAGAAAAAAAAAAGAGCAGGAAATGAGTGCAATGAATCAAAGTAATACCATCAAGCATTAGTGCACCACTATTCCACTACATCACAGAGGCCTTGCAGACCGATAAACAATCGCTTCATTTTTATGACTCTAAAATTGCACAGTAGGACAGAGAACAGTGTGAATTGGTCACAGCTGTAAAGCTAGTTGACGAGTCGATTAGTGAGGTAGACTTGTTTATATAGTTTTTACCCTCCTAGCTTTTGTTTTTGCTTCAATATTTGTATTGACTTTGCTCATTAAAAATAATGAATTGAGACAACTTTTTTAGAGATTACCAATCTGACAGAGACAACCAAGTTGTCTTTCTACATTCAACCCTTGTAGAGTGATTTTTTAAAAACAATTTATCGGTAGATATCGGATATTTAATTGTGCATGTTAATTTCTGCTAAGGGTCCTCCGATCAGGATTTTTGGGCCAGTATCGACCCAATACGGATCACTAATACCGATCACACCCCTCAGTTTTCAGATGAGACAAGAATGCTTGGGGCGGAGAGAGGGGAATGAGATCAGCAAAGGACCACGAGCAAAGAATCGAACTCTGGTTGCCAGAGGCCAGAAGATGGTGTGTCAAGTTTAAAATAGTTCAACTTTTAAAACCGCATCAAAACCCTTGCAATCGATAGCATGCTGTCTCTTTCTGGACAAAGAATGTGTCTTATGTGAACACCCCCTTTGACTAGTCATCATAAAATGATGCAGTTTTTAACTCATCTCAGACTTACACTTTAGTAATGAGTATTAAAACATATGAATAAACAAAGCAATGCTTCGATAAACACACTATGTTTTGCGGTCAGGGTTCAGATCACACGCTACAATGGAGCGCTGTCTAAATCCTCTTGGACCAGACGTTAAATACCCACAGGCCCTTGACAAAACACGAGCGGAGAACATAAGCAGGTGAGAGAAACTGCAGCCAGTCTGGCCTCCGGGTCCTCCAAGAACATTCTGTAGCCAAACAAACACAGCTTTAAACACAATTACACTGAATGCTGACAGATACAGAGAAGAGGAAACTTGATATGGAATATGAGGAGTATAGAAAGCATCCGAGATAAAGGCTACGTTTCGAGCTGTCTTGCTGGGTACTACCTACGTAGGCATTATGTGTGACCAATTTGGAACAACTAATATACCTTTGAGGGTAAAATACCCTTTATGGCAAAGCTGAATTTACAGCAGCCATTAGTAATAGCCCATTACTATAGTCACATTATCCATCAGAAATCATTTTGATATGCTGATTTGGTTCTCAAGTAGCATTTTTTTATATTATCAAAGTTGTTGTGCTGCTTAATATTTTTGTGGAAACCATGATACGTTTTTACCAAGTTTTAAAGGAAAAGCATTTATTTGAAATAAATGAGTTTTTACAGATATAACAGTATAATTTTACAGTACAATGCTTAAACTAAAGCGTCTTTACAGTCACTAAGCAATTTAATACATCCTAATTTGATACATCCTTCCTGAAAAGTATTCATTTAAAAATGATAAAATATTATACAATAAATTATTATTATTATTATTATTATTATTATTATTATTATTATAATAAAAAATTAATCTTGCTGACCAACGTTTTAAACCGTACTGTATATAGGGAACACTAAATTTAGTTATTTTACAACGTTAATAAAAAAAAAAAGTATTTTGTTTCATTTACTATTTGCCTTGCTATAATTAACCTTTTGTCCACCATTGTGTTTTTTTTTTTCCTTGAGCTTGTTGCAGTGCAATCTGGTATTGCTTTCTCTGCACATGAAGCCCAAAATAAGGCCTCATAGAAAGCAGCATAATTAAGATGTCTACCTTTAAGTGAGCATGCCACCTGCATAGACAGCTCACTGTGTTTTGAAAGAGACCCTAAATAGATATGTAGATAGATATACACATTTGAATATATAAAATGAACAGGAATGAAGGAAAACATGGAAGGGAAGGCAGCACACATTTAAAGGAAAACACAGAATTCATGCAGGCATATAGGACTGAGAGACAGTGAATTGTCTGGCAATGGTATGCATTAACGGTGTAGCATTTCTGCTCTGGGTTTCTGCTAACACCCATTATGTTGAAATGATATTGACCTCTTCTCTTCCGCTTGTCTCGCAGTGACCAGAGCAGCTGGATCGAGTAACCCCTGAGTCCAAAGCCTGCGTGCCCCAGAACAGCACCAGTGGCCCTACTGCACCTCATCACCTCACGCTCAAACTGATCGCAGACCTTCTGAGAGCAAAGACAGGAAAGGCCTGCAGACAGACGGGCTTGACTGTGACATGCCTGTCAGAGATGGATGTTTACACAAACCCCACCGTACAAGACGGGTGTGACGCACACCTATTTAACTCCTCATTATGAAGACTCTTTTTTTCTGACTAGACTACACCAAGCAGAGTGCAGAAGATCCACTGGTTAATGTTCCGGGAAAATGTACATGTCAGAACTTAAACTTCAATAACATTAACATTTAAACCAGCATATCCGTTGCAGAAATGAAGGGCAACAATCTTTGCAGTTTATTCCCAATTTCTAATATCCACTTTCACAACTCAAAGGAATGACACCCTGCATGTGTGGCACTTGCAATACGCCAATTCAGATTTATGGCAGCCACAGCATTGTGAACACGGTGAGATCATCCAAAAATAGCCGACAGAGCCCATACTTTCCTTATGAAAGATGTTGAAAAAAAGGTGTCCGTCATGTAAAGGCAGAATATGATCTCAGATGGGCTTGTATGAGACCTACTTTACTTTTCCTCAGATGAGGTCTTAACCCCGTTTGTGTCCGTAACCTAGCACTACGCTCTAATTGCGAGTATAATGTAATACGTCAGTGGCTTTATGGATTAAACATATACTGCATAATATATGTCTGCATTCCATCCCAAGCACATACAGTTACCCTGACAAACGCACATGTGCGCGCACATAAAAATACACACTCTCACTCAAGCGTATGTGTGCAATGAGATATGCATTTGTTGACTCTGGAGCATGCAGAGTCCAGACACTGAATGCAGAAGGCTTGTATTACTCTGGAAATTTATTTTGGATGCAGAATACAGATTATAAAGAATCAGAATCAGACACCAGCTGCTCTTTAAGAGACTTCACAAACATTAATATGGTGGCTCGGTATTAAGTAGGAAAATGTATAGCCGTAACTGCCAGCGGCGGGGACTCCAACAAATACATCTTCAGCATCTCACATTCAACAGTAGGGCAGACGTCTCCATCTGTGTTATAAACTGATAAGTAGATAAGTGAGAGATTTGAACTTCCTGACTGCATATGGAAAGCTTTAATATGGTGAGAATGGAAGTGATTTTATAACTGGTTTTGCCAAGTTTATAAACTTAAAAAAAAAAAAAAATAAAAAAAAAAAAACTGCTTCCAAAATAAACCAAACAAGAATACAAACAATAATTAATATATACACATGTATCCACAATATACTGCGGTATGATAATTTGTCAGAAAACGACAAAACACTGTTTTAAATGTGTATGAATGTTGCATGCTTAAGAAACCTGTGTGTTATGGAAGAGAGAAATGCAAGCGGTGGATGAATGTCCACATATCTACAGTACTAAACAGAGGGCAATGAGTGTACATGTGTGTAAACAAAAATTAGTGGCCATTCGCCACAGAGTCAGGTACCCTCCTTTACGCCAATAGAACCAGCCCATGTTTCTACTGACCACTCCCTGGTCACTTAGAGCTAAACTTCACAAAAACAGTTTTTTCCATGGTGGAAATCCCTGAAACGAGCCCAGATTGGGCACCTCAAGCACACTGTCCGGGGAAAAGCAAGTAAGAGTAACCATTTGAGCTCCACACAGCTAATGAGATGGCAGACCTAAAAGTCAGACTCCTCAGAGGAGGTCACCTTTCCCCAGCTCCCACAGGTGCGTGCCGTGCAGTGTAGCCCCCGGAAGGCTGAATACAGGAGTATGTGCTGAATCTGGAGTCTTGTAATAACACATACAGAAATGCACAGCGGTGAAAACCATAGGCATTAGCAGCTGATCTCACAGCTGTGTTAAGCTTACGGACTAAAGATTAGGTAGGTGTGTGTGTATGTGTGTGTGTGTGTGTGTGTGTGTGTGTGTTGGGGGGTCAATCTTCAATCAAAATTTTTTGAAATATTGGATTAGTGTAATTGCAGCCATACCAAAAAAAAATAATCTAATCAAACTTTATAGGATAGAGTCTATAGGAAAGAACAATTGGGCGTATAATGCATTATACATAAAGGCTTTAAGTAAAGGTAATCATCATGCACATTGTAATGCATTATATCATTTCATAAATTGTAACCAAAGTTAAAATGCATTATAATATTTGTACATTTCTTGTTACATCTGAAATTGGTTGTTTGTCATGTTTTCATGTATTGCACTTTATAAGTTTATAAGGTGCATGACAAGGCATAATTAATGCATTAAAATACTTTTATAATATATTATACATAAAGGCTTTAAGTAAAGTGTTACCGAACAATTTACTTCTCACTAGAAGAGTTTCTAAATTCTAAACTAGGAAAGTTTCCCAATTATCCTTCTCTTCCTTTAGTTTTCCCCTTTGTCTTAAATAGACACACACACACAGAGACAAACTTAACCTAGGTGGAAATTACAGGTTGTGTCAGATTTCCTGTAAGGCTCTCTGGAGTGGCACCTTGGCAGAGGAACAGAGTGCAGTGGGACATGTGTGAAACCCTGCTTTAATTGCATGGAGAAAAGAGAGCAGAGGTCTTTGGCTTAGACTGTGGTCTGCTGTCCTGCCTGTCAGACCTCTTCTGCCTCAGCGGGTAGACTGTTATATAGAGGACTTCTGGAGCACAGGCCAGCTCAGCCTACAACATGTACAATGGGACCAATACGGCCAGTGAACTATGTATTAACAATTACTACACATATTTGAGCATTAGTGACAGCAGTGATTGAGCATGAACAAAATGAGGGGGAGAAAAATGGCCAATTTAAAGGAACTGCAGGTAAAACAAGTGAAAGCCGATAAGCACAAGCACAGCACAACCTGATTAAACTGACTTCCCAAAAGTAGCATGAGAAAACTTGTGTAAATCCACACTCAAAAAGACAAGCCGGAGAGTACAAGTAAATAAGGGAAAGATGAAATTAAAATTACAAACACAATTAAAACTGGCCTTAACCACATATTTAGATTTAGCAACAACAACAGCCTGCATCCCTATTTCAAGTCTGAAACCGTTCACATTCAATAATAATCACGATTTAACTTTTTCTGGATGTGCCTTTAGATCACCACTTGTACAACCAACTAAAAAAACAAAACTACCCTTAAACAACAAATTACAATGATGCAATGACAGAGAGATTGAGTGACCTAGTGTGTTATGACATGACTTAGAGTAGTTTATGTCTAAGATTTCTCTCACACATACACACTCACCTTGACTAATGAATATAGACTCCTCTCCCCAAACATAGCGTGTAGAAAGGAGCGGTCATCTGCGCTCTCAACATGAGGCTGCAGCTGAGATGGCAATACAGACAACAGCTCATACAGACCTGCAGAGGAAATACAGGAAACACATTACAGACTTAAACACACACGCACACTCCCAATACCCAAAGAGAAAATATAGACGGATGCAAACAAGTCCCATAAAATCTGCATTAACAGTCACCTGAAGCATGTCAGATCAGTTATGAAGATTATTCTCCAGTGATAACCTCTAAGATGGTGTGACGTTAGTATAGTCTTCAAACATCAGTGCACCAAAAAACAAAAAGTGAAAACATTATGGTTTAATTTAGCATACTCAATGGGTCAAACTGAGGGTAAAAAAAAAAAAAAAGGTCCTCTCCCAGAGTGCACCTTACTTCCTCCCTTTGTCTGGATATTTCCTGTTTTTTTAGGAATCACAACTGGAACTGTGAATCAAATCCCTAAAGTTTCATTAGGATGCCTGTGATGTTTAAACAAGCAAACACCACCCAGGTCTTTATAAGATGCATATGCGCACGCAAATACTGCAGAGGAAGGTAGATATCACGACTACTATTATTAAGAAAGTAACTGACCCAAAAATGAAAATTCTCATCATTTACTCGTACCTGCATGTCATTCCAAACCTGTTTGACTGACTGTGGAACACAAAATATATTTTGAAGAATGTTGGTAAACAAACAGTTTTTGTGACCATTTACTTCCATTGAAAGGACAAATAAACACTAAAGCAATTTCTCAAATTCTTTTATGTTGCACACAAGAAAAAAGTCATACAGGTTTGGAATGACATGAGCAAATGACAGTTTTCATTTTTGCTGCTGTCAGATTCATACATCAACACTTGAGCTGAAAGTACAAGATGACCAGACAGTCTTTCCTAGAGCTCTAGGTCAGTTTAAAGGCACAATATGTAAGATTTATTTTATTAAAATATCCCAAAACCACTAGAACAGTTATATATTTTGTTGACATGTACTTGCATTATCCCAAATGTTTCCAAAAATGCTATTTTAACCAGTGTAACAGTCACACCGTGTCAATGTCGTACCTTTAATCTAAAAAAGGGGGCAGAGTTTAAAAGTCAACATCTAACCTTACGTCCCAGCAGCCTATAAAAGAATCTGTGTAAACTGAACATTATTGGCCGCTAGGCCAAATATACCGGACGGGATGTGAAAGAATGCTGTGCCAAGCAGTGTTTCCTTTTCACACGCCTACACTTCCCAGCGGCCTCCAGAAAATAACAGCGTTCCTCAGACATCAATGGCAGTGCTGGAATACAACAGGGCGGAGCAGAGGCCGGAAGGACCTGCTTCTCAAATTCACAGCATTATGGGTCAGCAGCACAGGGCATGGAGAGCAACTTTAATTACACAGGCTGTTAGGAAGGCAGCAAGGTCATCCAAACTGTCTGGAGTTAAACACAATACACACAGACACGCACAAACGCTTAAGTGATGCAGACATGATGGTTTTCTGGAACACAGATATTCTTAGCCGCTCACATAAGGGCCTGAAAAAAGAAACAAGGACAGCGCATACAAACACACAAACACACGCCACAATAGAGGCTGTCCGCATGGGAAATATGCTCCGTTGGCTCCTTGTCTGGCTCCTGTTGGCCTCACACTAGCCAAGAAGAGGACAACTGGCAGAAACCCAGACCAGAAAGATTTACAACACAGGCCACATTTCGAAAAGGAACAGTAAAATGGCTTTCTTTGAATGTCTTGTTTGGAAGGGTTCAAGAGTCAATAGTGCAAAAAGATTCACACACACTCATCTCAGTGAGCTGTGCAGCAGAAAATGAACACTGGGCCGTACTTCTCTCCTTCAAGTGCTGAGAGACTGACTCTGAGAAGCAATATAAACGTCATGCAAATACACACTCATGCATATAACCACCTTTGGGGTCAGCATTTCAGGTGATATTCTGAGAACATGGTTCATGCCTGTCTGTGAGAAAACTGAGCGAGTGAATGGAAATATGAAAACAAGAACAGCTGCACTCTGCATACTTTCATTCATTTTTCCTTTGATTTACCTCCTAAAACAGAAAAGCTACATCCACAGAGAGAAAGAGAGGCCCTCCGGAGCTGACATATTATAGTAGAGGGGGGAGAGAGAGAAAATTATCTGGCTACGCAAAGGTCTGAGTTGTAGTGATCTTTGATCTGGGTCAAGACAGCAGATATGCATGAAGCACACAAACACGCATGCTCTTTTGGCATTCTGAGTCCATTGTAGGGTTTCATCGCAGTGTTCTCAGCTCCAGCCTCTTTAACCACAACACCACATCAGAGCTCTTGCCCAGGATCTCCCAGATCTACTAGCATGTTCTGGACCATCTACTCCAATTATACACACACAGCCGCACACTAAATGGTGTCTAGTCTATACATCAGTAGTGCATATATACACTGCGTCATCCTACTAATTGCTTTAAGCAATAAACAATTCGTACTCCATTCTGCAACTTAAATGGTTGCAAATGTGAATTTGTAGCAGTAACTTTAAATTAAAATACCCATTGATGGACATTTATGTGGCAATATACAGTACAAGACCATGTAAAGAGGCATTCATAAGTTTGAGTTATGTAGTATTTATTTTATGCTCACCAAGGTACATTTGATTGATTAAATACAGTAAATATTGTGAAATATTATTAGAATTTAAAATAAATTTAGATTTTAAAACAATTTATTCCTGTGATGGATTCAAGGCTGAATTTTCAGCAGTCATTTCTCCAGTCTTCAGTGTCACATGATCCTTAAGAAATCATGCTGATTTGTAGCCTGGCAAGCCAAGGCTACATCAAGATGTTAGGTCTGGCAACTCACCATTGTCAGGGCTCAATCTGAGGGGCGGGATAAACGGCTGTCTTTCAAATTCGCTCTGCATGCAATAGGACAGCGCTACAACCAACCAGAGCGTTTTCCCAACAGCGGAGCTAGTTGATAGATTAAACTTTTGCCGTATCTGGCCGGCAAAACTACGAACACATCTTCCTGTTTTAAGAATGACTTTAGTGCCATTCTTTGTTCTTTTCTCAAAGAAAAGCTTAACTCCAAGTCCTCCAGAGTCACGGACAAAGCCGATTCGAAAGACCGCTGTTCGCCAGCAGCAGCTCTTCTTTGTTTTCAAGTAGCAGGGAATTCACACGGAACCGTCACAACTCTGTCGTCATTATGTAAAGCCCGCCCACCGACTCTATACACGATGTGATTGGCCTGACTAGAGTTTGGTTTTTCCAGCTCGAAAGTCAACGGAGAGTTGCTAGACTACACTGGCTGTAAAATTAATTTTGCTGCCGCTAGGGTGCATCTAGATTTCTAGGCTAGCTGATTTGGTGCTCAAGACACAAAACAGTTGCGCTGCTTATGTTTCTGGAAACCATGATGCAGTTTTTCAGGATTCTTTGATGAATAGAAAGTTCAAAGGAACACCATTTATTTAAAACAAACATATTGAGTGATTCTGTAATTTTACACAAAAAAACAATTTTTTTTTATTAATTCTTGGTTTAATTTTAATCTCCTGGAGCCTTGTGTATAAAACTTTCCATAGATTTCATCCTATAAGTGTGCGTACACACAAAAGCTAGATTTAGCATACACAAAAAAATTCAGATTTATAAAACCATGCGTACGCCAGAATCTGCGCAAAATTCCCTTTATAAATCTTAGTCAGCAGAAGATTGTGCGTACATGCATCTCCTCCCGGAATGACCATTTATGAGTTTAAATGTCATCTGCATATTTTTTCCATGCATATTTCCATCCACAGGATACCAATGTTTTACTCTAAAAACACATTAGGAAAATATGAGATGTGCCGTCACATTACATTGCTAAAAGTCATTCAGGATGCTTGCCTTGTTTTAGAATAAATAAATCTAAATACATTTCAGAGAAAGTTTTCAGAGAAGAGTTATTCTCAATTTTTTCCACTGGCCAAATAGCTTTTTTTTTTTATTGCTTTCAGCAAATCAAATTAATTTTGCCTATGAAGTAAACATACATTTTAGGATGTTTATATATTTTTAAATTGAAACGGATAGGACTTATTTTTTTGCATGGAAACAGATAGGACTTATTTTTTGCAGTCTAAATAATTGTCTGACAGAGCGCATTACTGACAAAACATTTTAAAAATAAAACGTGCATATCTTACAGTTTCCTTCAAATTCTATCCCTCAAATACACTGGTATTTTTCATAATATTGGGAAGACAATGAAAATGGTTATCATTAGACTACTGTCTGTCTGTGCACGACACCAACAGCACATACATTTCAGTACTTAACTCCATTAATGAGAGTGGCATATTTGATCTAAATGTGTATATCAGATGTAAAACAGAGTTTAATTAATTGAGTATCTGTATTGTACGCACACATTTACACTAAGATTTTTAATGTGTGCATAAAAATTACGTACATATGCAACATTTATACATCAGGCCCCTGGTGTTTTTTTCCCCATGCTGGAGCCAAGAGGTGCTTGTCAACATGTGGACACACATAAGAGGAAAAGATCACCAAAAAAAGATGGCTTTTTTCGTTCTGATCTAGAGGCACAGTAGCCAAGGTCAAACCATCCCTCAAATGAGCATCTCTGGAGCCCAGAATCTCACAGGAGGAAATGTGATCCTGAAGCAGCCATTTCAACACCTGTAGAAAAGATTCAGTCCAATCACACTCTGATTCCATGTGACAGGACACATTTCATCTATATCAGAGCTCAATCACACCAGAAAAATAACAGAGGATTTACATCTGACAAGACCTCTGGCTCTGGTGAGAGGAAAGCCCAAGATAGAGATGCCTGCTGAGCCCTGGTTGACGGCCTATACCCCAAAAAGGGTGGAAAGGCAAAAGGAAAAGGACAAGCTTGAATTTTAAGTTGGGTTTTTGAAACTCTAGCTACTACACTGATATTCTGGTCACGCATGAATCTGATCTTTCAGAGACAAAATGGTTGGCTCTTTTGACATGGGTTAGTAAGTCACCACCCAGAGCACCCTAGCAACCACTTAGCAACACACTAGTATTGTGATGGATATGCAATAAAGTAAATGTAGATTGCTTGTTTGTAGCTTTTAGACCTTGTGTATAAAGACCCTTTTTACACTTGAGCAACTGCACCAGATATTCGGAACTGAATGCGTTCTGCTTGTTGACAGCGATAGATATCTCTATTTCCTGAAAATGGGGACATAAAAAAAAAACAAAATAAATGAAATTCCTTCTCCCTCCGCTTTTCTACCTCTCCTTTCTCCTGCATTTGGTAAAATGAAGTGGAAATTTTCATTCTGATGTAATTGGAAACAGGGAGCTTTTCCAGTGGCAACAAATCCTTGTGTTACAGTTCTGCATCCCTGTGGCAGTAGAGAGAGAGAAAAAGAGGAGAGATGGAAAAGAGGAGGATAAATGGCTGGAAATCGATAAAGTGCTCCCAAAGTGCTTGCTGCAGCCGCTACTAACGTTCCTCTCTCCCTCCCTCCCTCTCTTTCGTTCTGTCCTCAGCTCCCAGATGCTCTGCATTCTTGACATCAGAATGGAAAAATTTACTGTTAGCCGAGAAGAAATTTAATATGGCCATTCCTGTCATATCCCTCATTGCAGCCACATTCAGTTGGTGCTCTGCTGAAGCCATAAGAGAGACTCAGCACCTGAACGATAAACAATATGGAGCTCAATATGGATCTCGTTACGGACAACGGCATCATTACACCATACACTTGTTTCTGAACAGGACTGATGGAAATATTATTTCCACATACACACACTAATCAAAAAACAATTCCAGTTTCAAGTAGAATACCTGCACAGATAGTTTCATGCATAAAACCTGTCACACACACATGCATTCATCTTCATTAGAGGAGGTTTATCTGCTAAAGAACTTCTGTCCTAAAAACTTCCCACATGTCCCCTTTTGTCTCTCTCAAGCCTACCTGGCCCTCTTATCTTTTAAGTGACGCCGTGGGGAGAGTTAAAGTAATTGGACCAGCAGGCCGGCCCAGAATAACACTGTAAAACTTCATTCGGCTCATAAAAACCTAGTAGGGGGCTACGATGCTCCAATCAAAGGGCAGATTCAAAATGATCAGGCTAACAGACTGTGAGGAAGGCAGGTGAGAGTGCAGCTCAAACACCCAAACCACTCACTGAATGACCTTTCCTTTCACCGTTTCTGAAAATAATAGTAATACATTTAAAAAAATTATATTATCTTTTTGACATTTATATTTATATTTATATATATATATATATATATATATATATATATATATATATATATATAAAATGGATATACAAAAAAAAAAAATTATAAATAAAAGGAAATTAAATCATTAAAATCAATTATACAAATAATAAAAAACATTTTATATAAATAAATATTGAATGAATGAGATATGGACTGCAATTAGGACAGGGTTAGGCTTTTTTAAGGCTATTTGATGCTGTTCTTTTAGGGAGTCTGAGAGAATAACTTCTGATTTTGTGAATGTGAGCTGAAGTGCACAGGATGATTGAGTTTGCAGTTGATGCAAGAGGAATTACAGTAATTTATCATATGACATCAACACCAGAGTTTCTTTCTCTCACATACACATTTTACAGGTAGTGGGTGGATGGGTCTGTCAGTACGAGGACACCCAAGGGTAGTGAAATCAAATGCCACTAGGAAGCAAAACACCCACATGAAAAACAGGATACATGGAGTAAAAGAACAGCATTTTATGTCCATACAGAGGAATGAGACTAGAACAGAACAGACACTGTGTGATGGAGAGGTTTAATGAGAGAAAGAATAGACCTGCATTGAGGAAATAGAAAAGAAAGAAAAAAAAGATCATAAGAGCCAGAAACAAGCTAATAATTTAGTGGCAGTCATCCTTGATCAATTTTATAGCAGACTTTGGTGATTAAATCTCAATTTCCTGCCTTATGAATGGGACGTTTAAAGTGTGTGTGTGTGTGTGTGTGTGTGTGTGTGTGTGTGTGTGTGTGTGTGTGTGTGAGTGAGTGAGTGAGTGAGTGTGTGTGTGTGTGAGTGAGTGTGTGAGAGAGTGTGAGAGTGTGAGAGAGAGAGAGAGAGGTGTTATGTCAGGTGTCCAACAACAGCATAGCAGGCAATAACACATCAAGAGCAGTGGCATAACGGCACAGGAGTGCTCGCACACATCTTGACATGAGGTATGTAATGATTCTAATCTATCAGATCCACAGTGGCTTACTGGGCGTTCAAAGTGTTCATTAAAAACCTGTTGGGCAAGACAGGATTGCACACAGCAGACGTAGCCCAACCATACTACACGTCTCCCAGCAATCTTACGATCGTCAATCAGACTTTTATATCCCAACTAGGCATTATTTTCAAATAGATTACATTCACTTAGTAATCCCTTCTTTATAAAAGGAAATGAGACAGAGAGTAAGGGATTTAAAAAAAAAAAAAACATTTGTGCATAAAGATACATTCCATTGATCAATAGTGACAGAAAAATAAATGCTATTTAAAGGAGAACTTGGTAACTCTAGCGAACTCTACTCACTTCTTCGCTGATTTTCCCTTTTGTTGTCGCATGTTTTCCCCACGAGCTCCCCCTACAGCTGTGGTGGGCGTATATTTCACAACACGGTCGTAAAAAACTCACTTGCGGCGGCCTCCTCCCCCTCTCTACCGCTGCTCATGTGCGTTTGTTTTGATCGGAGCAAGCCAACTGTATCGTGTGGAGCTATGTCTACCGAGGTGGGTAATCTGGTAATACATCATACATGCGTGTTTATGTCGAATTGCCGTAAAGCAATTTGTGTTTCGCGCTCGTTCTCATTCTCGTTCTCGCTTCTCACGAGACTTCCAATTTCTATCTTGCCGGGACAGTAGTGCCCAAGTTGCAAGGTTGGTTTTCCGCCTGGGAACGCTGGGGGGAGCGGGGAAAGTCACCAATATCACCAGAACAGGTTGTTTAACCATCCAAATGATTTCTAGACAGTTTTATTACGTTAAAAAAAGTTACCAAGTTCTCCTTTAAAAAAAAAAAACTTTTTTACATTTTATAAAGGCATTCTATTCAAATAAATCATAAAAAGGTGTCAAATGTCCACAAAAATATTAAGCAGTAAACCTGTTTACAACATTGATAATAGGGCTGAACGATTAATCGCAATAAAACCGCACGCGATTTGGCAAAGGCTGCGATTATTTTATGCGCAGCTTGTCAGTGGAGTGCGGCTGATTGGTAGTAAATACTGCCCCATTTAAACGCCAGAGGGCGCTCTCATGCAAACACGATAAATATGCCCTGCCGCAGAGGTACAATAACGCGCATCATTCCCATAGACAGTAAAATAAATGGACACAGCGACCCCATAGACTTCAACGGAGAAAAGTGAAGCAAATTAGAAGCACTCACTTCCTGATGGCTGAGCGTACTGCGCAGACTCAAACTGAGCTTGATGACGTAGATGTGACGTGAGCAACCTGTCTGACAGTTGTAAGTCTTCTAGTAGCTGTGCCAAGAGAAATCTGAATCATTCCCTTCCGAATCTTGCAGAGACGGAGAGCGTGAGTAGGAGGTGTCCATGAGCTAGGAGCAGGAGCAACTTTATGACTCTCTATGGGCTTCTCCCTTGACTTTATCGGACTTTATGCCTCCACGTTCCCCCGATTGACTGCGAGCTTCTCCTCCTGTCTATACGGTAATTTCCAGAGAGTCGCGTGGTTATGATGCAATCGTTAGCCTATTTTTACAAAAACTGCTGCTACAACGTAAGATACAAGGTAATGGAGCCTTTTATACATTGTCGTGTTTCTTTAGAAATAAACAATGGACAAATAGAGTCTTTAAACGCCTCAGATGTAAAGTTCTTCGCTGTCAAAGTGACGCCAAAATGAATGGGAGTCAATGGAATGCTACCAGCAGGTGATGGCTTGTTAGCCAATGGCGGCCCTCGGGGATGGTACGCTTTGTGGATGCTGGATTACCCCCCTGATCATTCCAGGAAATCCCTATCGCTGTTGCTGAATAAACAGAAGATTGAAACGCTTTGATTAAACATGACTTATAAATACACGACTGCCTTATTCTGTGTAAGAAGGCACATCATCTCACAGAAGGATGCTCAACTGTCGTTATGAAGTGAGTTTGGAGTAAATGCATGTTATTAAATGTTGTCTGTTGTTGGACAAGAGGTTCATAAATGCTTCTCATGTTTTGGAAAGATGTTTGACGCGTGTTGTTTTTTCAAATGCACGTTATAAGTGACTCAAACTCACAGTGCTTTCAGATGGAGCAGCGTTTACAGAGCCGTACATCAATGACAAGCTGCGCGCAAATAAATAAATAAATAAAATAAATAGCAGCTTTTGCGATTTTAAAATCGCGATAAGCCATCTCGATTTAAGTGCGATTACATGGAAGTGTGATTAATCGTTCAGCCCTAATTGATAATAATGGGAAATGTTTCTTGAGCACCAAATTAGTATATTGAAATATTTTTTGGGAAATATTCAGTGACACTGAAGTCTGGAGTAATGACTACTGAAACAATATGACTGTTTTACTTTTTGATCAAATTAATACAGCATTGGTGAGCATTAGAGACTTCTTTAAAAAAACAAAACAAAAAACAAGCCCTAACTTTTAATAAAGCGATGAATGTACAAGTCAGACGCGTGTGAGTCATACACGAAGATCTCAAACATCCGTGATGATTAATATATCTAGTAATCAGTGAATCATATGTTTGTTGGTGTGTTATTTTTAACAATAAACATTAAATAGTTTTATAAGCTGGAAGTTGACATTTGGCTACGTTTGCTGGTCAAACTACTAGAGGACCTAATTTCCATACAATAAGGTGTAGGGTGTAAGATGAGGTACCTATCTCACTGCCAGTTCTGGTGGAGAGGGCTGGCATGGTGAGCGGTAAATCAGCTTCCTTTCAACTTCACAACGTTCCCACAACAATCCAGCAGCGTTGGGGTTGGGCGACTCGACCCCAGGAAGAGTCTGCAAACCCTTGGTTATGTCATTGGCAAATCTATAAAAGACAATAACGACATAGATATGATTATATTAAGTACCAAAAATCTTAGTTGAGCATGCATATACAATTACAGGAGAAGCCCTACAAACTTCAAAATGTGGAAGATGTGAGGCAAAGGAACAGAAGAAGAAATTAAGGGACAGAATGAAAGAGACAGAGATACATTAGCCCCCAAATGTTCCTGAAATCAATTCCAATTTCTGCTTTTTCCGTCCAGGGGCCTGTGCCTGTCCGGATCCTTGCCGCGGCACCAAAAGCACCTTGAAACCTTTATGTCACCCCAAAGACCTGTAACCAGTGGCCTGAAAGAACAAATGAAAAACTAAGAGATGGAAAGAGGAAGGTGGGGGCAACCATACTTGCTCTGCCTCTATATAGATCACACAGTATCAGGTTTGTGGAACAAGAATCTGTATTGAGAGAAGAAGAAAAAGAAAAAAGAAAAAAAACCTGATTGCAATGAAAGGTATGCTGGAGATTCAATCATACGCCGCTATATGATAATCGTAAAGCACACTGCTGCCATCTAGTGGTGACATTACAGCCAATTACAATTTACAAAGTGCAACCATCAGGTTGATCTGCAATTTGAAACAGAAAGAAGACAGAGGGAAAGATGAGCAAAGAGACTTGCATTTCATAGGTAAAAACTATTTAACACACAAATTGCACACGGCAAGAACACTGTAGAGATCAGAAGTTAAACATTTCACAAACGCCCACAAGAACAGACAGACCTCAAAGAGACAATACACATGAAGCTTGAGGTCAGCTTAACACATTTCACCCTCTATTTCTTTGTTACATTATCATCCTCTGCCTATTCCCCCTCTTTGCTGACCCTTCTGTCGATCTCTCCCTCTCTCCCTCTAGTCCTGTAACTCCTGCCTGTGACTGACTCGTTGCAGTCGTGTTATTAAACGCATGGCGTGTCATTGGTGTGCACATGCTGTTTTAAGAGCACACGCACCAAGCACTATTCCAATGTACGCAAGCGTGTTTATGTGTCTGTAAACTTCATACGGTTAGAAAATGTAGTCTTCCATCCAGTCAATAAAACACTTGGACTAATATTAGCGCCGAGCAACTTCTGGAAGAATGAGTAAAACCAAACACACTTTTGCAATCATACACAAGTCAAGGGAAAGGTGAGCATTGGGGGAAGCAGCACAAAACAGGTACTATATCTCTTAGGCTGCATCTGAAATCTTATACTTACATAGTAGACAAAAAAAAGAATGTCTCAAGAGTAGTATGTCCGAATTCACAGTACACATATTATGATAAAAGAGTAGGCAAATAGCACCCGGATGACCTACTTCTTCCAGTGAAATTCTGAAGTGTGCATACGATGTACATGAAGCCACAGGAGAGAATTTGTGAATGGCAGTGAAGTAATATAACTGATGCTGGTTGGTCACATGATAATGACAACATGGCGAATGGATTATATTACATAGAATCTATTTTTTAGCAGTAGCGAAGAAATTGCCAATTTATTTTGAATAAGTGCCTACTCGAGAGTATGCGATTTCGAATGCAGCCTTAGTCTTATCACGGACAGATGCAGGAGGAACCAAAACTAAGCAAGCAAACTTGGTATGAATTAAGATGCATTCGATTTTTTATATTAAAGGAATATTCTAGGTTAAATGCAAGTTAACATAGTATACAGCATTTGTGACAATGTTGATTACTTCAAGAAGTAAATAGGACCACTTTTTGGAATATTTTAAAACAGAAACTTAAAGATTATCATTTCATAAAAGCACTTATATTAATTCTTCCATTAAAACTTCTGTATTATTTGAATACAGTTGTAAAATTGGCTACATCTTTACACAGAAAAGATTAGTAAGCGTTTCATGTAAACTAAAATCATGTTAATATGCAAATTGTTTACATCTTGTGGCTGTACTATTGAAACAGTGAATATTATAATAAGGTGTACAGTTCCAAGTTCCACTGACCCAGAAGTGAATGGGGGCCCAATCTGTGCGTACCATGAGTTCTGGGCTATTTCTGTTGGCTAAACCAGCAAATGCAATCAGTCGTAAATAATCATTCTTTTGAATCAGTTCAGACCTCTATTCACAGCTTTCTCACCGAATCATCTGAAGCAGTTTCTTAGTCAATAAAACAGACAGTATCAAGATACTCAAGAACACAGAACAAACCGATGAAGTGGATACACATATGGCAAAAGAAAAATTGCCATTTTGCCTTTGAGCTACTTATATTACTGGCATACAGCTGGAAAGTTGAGCCATTCTCTGCCATAGACAACAAAAGAAACATTATGGATTAAAAAATTTGTAGTGATTATCGGTCTCTAATAGACTTTAGCATCACTGCCTCATAGAGAATATGTGAATCTGTCAATCAAGGGCCCCAGGAGATCACTGAATCATCTGCAGGTGCATTAAGAGTCTTATAGACCAGTAAATCATGGGCATTACAGCACGTATGTGGGACTGAATGAGCCTCTAAAGCTGGTGTATTAGAAAAATGAATTACGACGAAGGGCTACCCGAAACTTGTGCACCATCTGTACTGAAATAAGAGCAGGTAGGGGCTAAATTCAGCTGTGCTGACTCATTGGTTGCATTTTTAACTGCTGAATTGTCACCTGAATAGACATATATATATATATATATATATATATATATATATATATATATATATATATATATATATATATATATATATATATATATATATATATATATATATATATATATATATTAATTGCTTGTCTACTGGATTTTGTGGAATGAATATTTAGAAGACATTAATATGTACACCTATAAAAGGATCTTAAATCTTGTCTAGTAGTCACACCTAAATATTTAGCTTTTCACACATTCTAAGTCAACCTTTCTCACTGTTCGTCTATGCTCACATACAGCAAATCTGCTGCCATGAAGGTCAAGACGGCCTGGTAGGACTTTATCCATAAAATACACATGCCTGTTTTTATGGAAACTACAAAACGCTCCCCTGACTTCATACAATGAATCATTGGAACACAATAAATTGCCACGTGCCAGTAACGAATCATAAGGCAGACTGACTCTATCATTGCGTGTCTGCTAAAACTATAATAAAAATGAAGTCACTTGGCTATAAGCTTATCTGTTGCTGTGTCGGCCCCAAAGACTCAGAGATTGGCTGGTTATCTTTGGCAGTTATCCCTTGCTGGAAGATCTCACACTGTTATATGAGAGCAAAAAGTATGTTTCTCTACTGACACAAATCAAAACGTGGATGTATAACCAGGGCTGTTTTTTGCATGTTAAACATTTATGTCTTTGCTTGTCTTCTGCAAGGAATTCACAAGCATGTAGTCAAGATTTGTATAACACAGCCACATTAGCCCCTGCTGGTTGATTTTAGACCTACACATTCCATAAGAAAAGCATTTTTCTCTATTATTGGATATTTAAAAGTAGTTGACTATTCTGATATACATCTGTTTAAATATTTCATTACAGTAGAGTATATGTTTTGAGAATGCCAAGAAGCCACACTCTTCTGGATGACTTTTTTTAAAACAGGCTAGGTATATTAGGGAAAAGTGCTTTAACATTAAAATTGTAACATCAGTTGTGTGTAAATATGCTTGCACACATTAATGCAGCTTGCACATGCTGCACTTATCAGCTCACAACCAAACACCATATTCCTGACAACTGACAACACACATATTCCCACGCATAGACAACCACATACCTGATCGACAAGAAGAGTGAGTTCCTTCAGGAGGTTTTCTCAGTCATAACAACAATCTGATCAAACTAAAAGAGAGGCAAAGAGAAATGAAAAATTATGGAAAGGTAGAATCATTTTACCAAAAATTCCTCTAATAAAATGCAACATTTTAATGCAATTCTAACTATTCAACTATTTCTAAGAATGTGTTTTGTATGCATGACATAATAAAATACAAATGTTGTGGGGCCAGTGAAAATATTAGTTGGGCAAATAAATAAATCTACAGTATTATTATCGTTATTATTATTTTAACCAAAGTAGCAAAATAATGCTTAATGCTTGAGCCCTGTAGTGGAAAGATATATACGTTTGCATGTTGTAACCACCAGGTGGAGATATAACATAAAACATTTACTAATCATCCACTCAAACATAAAAGTGTAGACTAGAGGATAGTTGAAGAGAAGTTAGTGTGGGTTCATTAATTCATCACTAAACCTTTAAATGTCGTACAAAAGGTCAAAACCTCATTCTAGAGAGCATGTATTAATGAATGTCTTGTCTCCAAACCACAACACTTGCAAGTTATTCTATAAACAAACACATTGAAGGTTATGCAAAGTCTACATGAAGAAATGGTTCAATAGTTTCAGCTGGCTCAAAGTTCATTTCTACTGAGCCTTATTGTGCACATGAGAGGGGTGTGTGTGTGTGCACCATCAAAGGTGCATTTGAGGTTTGGAGCATTGTAAGAGTCATTAACGTGATGATTGGGGGCGTTTGTGTGAGAACAAAACCCCCATTCCTTCAGTGAGAGTTTGGGTGAGTATTGTGTGTGACCGTCTCTATGGGCCCTCAGAGGCTGTGTGGAGTCATAAGGAGATGAATGATTTATTTAGGGCTCTTTTTAGAGGACAGCTTCCAGAGGCACTCTGCCACCCTACCACACATCAGCGCTCTCTCTATTCATTCATCTGTGGATCGGCACAGACACACAAGAAGATACACCACATGAAGCACCCACCAGTGTTGGAGAGAGTTAGAATAATTCCCTTGAGGGAATCAGCTGATTTTTGTCTGATTATTAAAACACTCCACACACTGCCTTCTCTGATTATCACCACAAACATGCTGCTGTGTAATGCTTTCCACTTGAATGGCACCCTTTCAAGTCAAGTTACAACAGTACAATACTGATTACAAAAGGGTTTTTTTTTTTAGAAGCCACACTATCGTAGTTAGTAATAACAGTGAATTATGCATAATGACATGCAACTAACCCTAAACCAAACCCTAAGCCAACCCCTGACCCTATAGTAAGTACATGTTGATAATTAATATTACTTAGTCCTTCAATTACACAAATAAAGTGTAAATTAAATAAAAAAAATCATAAAGAACAGCATTTATTTGAAATAGATTTTTGTAAGTCTTTACTGTCACTTTTGATCAATGTAATGCATCTGTGCTGAATAAAAGTATCAATTCCTTTAATAAAAAAAAAAAAAAAATCTTACTGACCCCAAACATTTGAATGGTTGGCACATCCTGTCTTGTCTGAATGTGTATGGCTGTAACGGCTTAAAGGGATTCATTTGTTGATGCAACTTTTTAAAAAGAGGAGTTTACCACAGCAACTGTATGCATTGTTTGAATGCTAAAAATATAAAACCTACAAAAGGGTGAAAAGTCACAAACTGTCACACAGTTTGGTTGGTTTGTTCGTTTGTTTTTTAACACCCCATGCCAGTTTCCTTGGCTATTTTCATAGCCTGTATAAGATTTTTTCAATTTGCTTTAGATTAAAAATCTAAAATGGATTCAGGGTTGCAGCAGTTAAAACACTGACATGCTTCTCACATGTGGGCTGTAATACAGAAAACATGAGGCAGGACATAATTTTGATGGCAGACAGATGGCTGTGACATGTGTGGATGAAGCACAAGGGAGTAGCAGGACGGATGGAATTAGTTGATTTCTACAGCTGTTGTGTGACTACTGTAGTGCTGCCACACAACTTTTGAACCCTTTTATTAATATTGGTTGTTATATATGATGCTCTCTAATAGTGTCGCAGAGTGGTGTGCTCCATAGTCATAGGGGGTTTTGCATTTAACTAATGATTATTTACTCATTTACTTTTTTTATCACCGGAAATGAGAATGAATCATTTGGTGAGCTAGATAGAAATATAGATTTGGTGATAAAGAAAAACATCTCAGAAATAATTCACCTAAAAAGCGAGCCCGTGGATTATCACACATGAAATTGGCAAACTTTGCACGAGAGTTATGCCGGTGCCAGTCTCTGACGCGGTTCACATGAGCAGCACGACGCATGCGTGTGACGCTGACGCAGGAACCGGCCAATACTGAACCAGCATTTTGACGCAGAACCCAGAAGCGCTGCAGGGGGGTGCGAAACGACCACCATTCAACCCGAAATAAGTAATATAACCATTCCAATGACTCCGAAGCTGTTCAGTTAAGGTAAAAAAGTTACTTAGTTCACCTTTAATAACAGAATTTTTATTTTTTGGTGAACTAACCCTTTTTTATTGGCTTAATATTTCTCTTGAGGACCACACATTTAAAGTTTAAGTTTATAAAGAACTTTTGATTCTTCTCATTTGTTCACTATCATTAAAGTCTGTTTAAAGCGGCATGCTTTTGTGCTGTGTTCGAAACTAAAGACTGTTATTAGGCTTATCATTTTAGTAATAATTGTATTAATAATAGTAATCTGTATTTGTATTGCTATTAGTGCTATTACAATGTTTTGTTGTGCCATGGAAACAAAAATTGCAGACAAACCATGTCATTTTTGCCTTTGCTCAAACAACGACATAAGAATGGTTTTAGAACAAGCACTCTTGACAACTTGTGAATAGATCACCTTGCAATTAAAGTTTGATATGGGATGTAGTTTTGTAGTCTAAAACATTTTCAGTCCTCAATCCTATACACGTGCGTCTGTGTTGCAAGTGTGGTTATGTGGTGATGTCGTTGTGAAATTATAGGGAAGGCAAATGAATTGTAGGTCCAAATATTAATTTGATACTAGCCTGATAATAATTTAATACATAGGCCTAAATGGGAAACCGAGCCAATCATCATGTTGATATTGTCAAAGGCATCCATCAGCCATCTGCGATATCTCTGACTATTATTAGATGATATTATCATATATCGGCACAACCCTATTCTTTAAATAAATAACTGTTCTAACACTGTCCAGCTGCTACTCTTTCCTATGGTCAACTGGAAATGGAGTATGGGTACCACTCATACTTATGATTCAGACAGAGTGTAGATGTCAGTTAGTACATGAAAGATGATGATTGCAGGGATTCTCTCATGATTATACTGTGAGCTCAACAGTTAGGCCTAGTACCCATCATACACACACAAGAGACCTCAAGCTAATCCACATGCTAAGCCTCGTAGCATGAAAACAAATAATGGAAGCAGATATATAAAGCGCTTTCTCAGGACGAATGAAAGACCCTCTGACTGATAGATGAGATGATCCATGAGAGAAATTAAATGAGCCTATAAGCAAACTCCCAAGGGGTCCATAGGATTCCTCAAAGTAAACTTTAAACTAAATAAAAATAACCACATAAAGCACATACATCTAAAAAAGCACATAAATTAAAGATGTCAACCCCAATAATATTCTTTTAACTTCTGGATTCACCCAAAAAAAAAAAAAAGGTTATTTTAATGCATCAATTATAAAGTATAAAACAAGCAGCTTTATCTTATTACAGCAGGAATACCGGAAATATCTTAACCCTTATGGGGGGTGTTGTGCTTTGTTGCAGTTGTGTTTTGTTGCTATAAAATAGAAAATATAAAGTAATGCTAAAACTATAAAGGTTTTAACAAATTATTTTAAATTCACTAAGCTAACCAAGTAATTTGTCAAATGAAACAATGCAGTTTACATTGATACAGTTTAGGTTACCGCCATGTTGACGAGTAAATGTTAACCTAGGTTGAACTGGGTTGCACAAACCTGACCAACCACACACACACACACACACACACACACAGGTCTTATTCTCTCATGGATATGCTTTGAATATTGTTTTGGGTAAGGGGGAGGGGGAGTGATCTAGAGTGTTCTAGGCTTTTCATTGGATTTTGTAAAAAAATTATATATTTACATATTTATATATATATATATATATATATATATATATATATATATAAAAATAACGCTAAAATGTAAAAAAAAAAAAAAAAAAATGCAATGCTCCCCCTGAAGTCATCCCTTTCAGAAAAATACTGTAGATGGCAGACACAAAAAGAAATCCAGACACTGCATTACACACAGACCACAGAAATTCAAATGGTTATTTAACTCTACCAGCAATGGCCTCCTTTTATACATAGTACCATATAGTGTCTCTCTGCCTACAGACAAACATCTAGCCATGAGTAGGCTCTTATAAAAAAACAAAAACAAGCACCGCTCTTCTTAATGCCACTGTCAAAGCTGACTTTAACAAAACTAAATTTCTGCAAATATAGGTCTTTCGATTACTATTGCCCTAAAAAAAAAAGTGAAGTGAAAAGGACATATTGTAATTCTAAAAAAGAAAATGTAATTTTTCACAATTCAATCCCATTTGAATATTGCACACTAGTGTTGTCACGATACCAAAATTATTGTTTCGATACCGATACCAAGTCAAGTATTGCGATTTCGATACTTTTTCGATACTTTTCCTGAAAAGGGAGAAACACTCTCAAATATCATTGCTGTGCTTTATTTTAAAACCGGGACAACATTCTAATCATATAACACACTAATAAATGAACATATGAACAGCAGATATATTAAACATTTGAACAAAAAAGTGAAGTGAAAAGGACATATTGTAATTCTAAAAAAGAAAATGTAATTTTTCACAATTCAATCCCATTTGAATATTGCACACTAGTGTTGTCACGATACCAAAATTATTGTTTCGATACCGATACCAAGTCAAGTATTGCGATTTCGATACTTTTTCGATACTTTTCCTGAAAAGGGAGAAACACTCTCAAATATCATTGCTGTGCTTTATTTTAAAACCGGGACAACATTCTAATCATATAACACACTAATAAATGAACATATGAACAGCAGATATATTAAACATTTGAACAAAATATGAAATATAAAAATATAAAAAATAAATTAGAGCAATGACATTCAAGTTAATTTTTTTTTATACATTTAGCAGCATTATCTCAGTTATCATAAGAAAGTAAGAGCTTTATCTTGATTCTGAACTTTGAATAAAAATATGAACAGCGATTATATTAAACAATGTTTAATATTGGTAACATATGATAAGCCTCATTGGTGATATATTTGACGTGGGGAGAGAGTTGTGGAATATAGCAGCAAAGACAACGTCGGCAGTGTTGATGGCAAAATAGGCTACAGAATAATTCGTTCTGTATTGAGAGGTGCAATATTTGAAAATCGATCATATTTTTTTTAATTACATTTATATTGTATTTATGTCAAAACTTTCAAACATCAAAATGTCATTTATAAATATGTATTCGTGTCAAAATGACATAGAAACATCTTTTCCTATTCTATTTTGCCTGGGAACGCTTCCAACACGCCGACGCGTGAAAAATGGGCGTCGGTTCTATTTATAGCATGCACGCGTTTTCCGCGCGTCTCGAGCTGCGCCCAGACTCGTGTGTCACGCAGGCAGTTAACATGGGAGCCGAAATAAAAACGGACACGACACGCAGCCAGTGTGTCGCCGGCCTTACAAATCTGGAACGCGTCATTCTTAGAAGTATGGATGCTAATAAATTAAGGAATCGTGACGTTTTTAATTTCCGATTTACTTTTATAGTATCGGTGCACCGTGCAACAGAGCAAGGTAGGCAACGTACTTCCATATGTCACTCCTCGCGTCATCTTTTTCTACGAGTCGTGGACCACTTGTGCTCACACATGCAGCCATCTCGCTGTAGTGTTTTGTCACATGACACTGACAGCGGCAGGTTCTTTGCTGCGTGCGTCAGGAAAAAAAACACAGACGTCCATAGGGAGACGTTTTTTTTTTTTTTTTTTTTTTTAAGTATCGATACTGATAAATTTAGGTATCGTGACGTTTTTAATTTCCGAGTATCGCGATACTTATGAAGTATCGGTACACCGTGCAACACTATTGCACACATTTTAAGCTTATGTTTGTGAGAGAGGTTACAGTAAACTTTCACAGCTATGAATGGGCACATTGTTAGGAGCAGATAGCAGGAGAGAATGTTGATTATTTACCATCAACTATTCAACATGACAGAACATCCACTTTTCAGGCCATCGCACTTTCTCAGGATAATGAACAGAAATATGAACTGAATTATAATTACAAAATGTACATACAAATTAATATATGTCAACCATTTTGAAAGTATGAGGACACTTAATAATAATAAAGAAAAACAAAACCAGAAAGTGTGGACAGGTAAGAAAGATCTTTAGGTACATTCACTTGCAGTTAATTATTCCATTCATAATTAATATTTAGAGCAAAAGTAAAAATGTTAAAGGGGTCCTATTATGCCCTTTTACAAAGACTTGATCTTGTTTTTGGGGTGTACTATGTTTTCATGCTTGATTGTTCAAAAAACTTATTTACACATATTTTACATTATTACAGCTCCTCTCTCCCAAGTCTGGTTGAACGTGTCATATTCGATGAAGCCCCTTCTTCCGAAATACGAAATGTGCTGTGATTGGTTAGCTGGCCCAGTGTGTTGTGATTGGCAGCGCTTAGAGCATGTTCGGGAAATGTCACGCCCCTTCATTACCGCGAGCTGTACTCAGATGATTAACGATGGCGTGAATTTCAAACCATTTCGAGCCCGATTCAGACCCTGACAATGGTAACGAACAAGAGGATTGTGCTGAACGGATTTCAAGCACAGACTTTGCAAGCACGGATTTCACAGGACGTTTCAGAGTGGTTAGGGTTGGACGATGTCTACCAATTTGTCATCAGACGATGTCTACAGTGAAACATCAGTGAAGGAGGGGACGACGAGAATACTTTTTTTGCGTAAAAAAAACAAAAATCTTCTGTGTGGGCCTCTGATGTGAGTTCACGTAGTGTAACAGTGCAGCGCTTCTGGGTTGTACGTCAGAACGTAGGCTCACTATTGGCCTCACTACACGCATCACACACACACGACCAGCGTCGGCCAATAGTGAGCCTACGTTCTGACGTACAACCCAGAAGCGCTGCGCTATTACACTACGTGAACTCACTCAGAGGCCCACACAGAAGAAAATTAATAGTTGAATAAAGTCGTTATTTTTGTTTTACGCACAAAAAGTATTCTCGTCGCTTGATAAATTTATGGTTGAGCCACTGTAGTCACTTGGACTATTTTAAACATTGTCTTTACTAACTTTCTGGGCTAAATTTCAAGTTTCAATTACAGAGAAGCCTATGGAGGAGTGAGACAGCTCTTAGATTTAATCAAAAATATCTTAATTTGTGTTCCAAAGATAAACGAAAGTCTTACGGGGTTGGAACAACATGAGGGTGAGTAATTACTGACAGAATTTTCATTTTTTGGGTGAACTAACCTTTTAAGGGAACAGCAGTTTAATGAGCTCTTGAATTGGCCTTTTCAGCAGTTCAGCAGAACTTCATATGGAACAAGGATTAGCACATCTGAACTAAAGCCAAAAGCTGTTTATAGAAACACCAAAACTAGAGTCTGGTTGCAAGTGTGTGTGTGTGTGTGTGTGTGTGTGTGTGTGTGTGTGTGTGTGTGTGTGTGTGTGTGTGTGTGTGTGTGTGTGTGTGTGTGTTTGTGTGTTCTATGTGTAGATAAACATAAGATACCACTCAGTGTCCAATACAGAAACAACAACAGTATTCAAATAATTGGGCAAGATCAGACAAGATGTCTGATGACTAGATACCTAGTCACCTATATTAGGAATGCACAATATATCAGCCAACACATCTGCATTGGCCGATATGTTAATTATTATTGGCCCGATAAGACAATAAGTATATTAAAGCCGATAAATAATGGATTTTTCCCTTGCCAGAGACACTTCAGATGCGTACTGTTCACCCTGATTTATATAGGATGTGTTCTCTCTTGATGCTTTGTTGCAGTTACCTTTAATGAAATTTAAGATTAACTGCATTTTTTTGTGGGCTTTAAAAAAAACGAACAAACTAATGGCTAGTCACTAAAAAGTTAAAACTTTTGTTTAACCTAGCTAAATGTTATTTTCTCAACAGGCCAACATTAACTACAACTGAAATAATCATTTTAATTTGGTAATTCAATAAGCTAACAAAGTCGTTTGTAAAACGAAACGTTAGCGCATTTTACCGTGGGAACAATTGTTACCACCGTGTTGAAGTGTAAATGTTAACCTAGGTTAAACTGGACAACGGTCTTCGTAAGGTGCATCAATACATAGCACAGATGTTCTCCGAAACTCTTCCACTCCAAAGTTCCATCCCCAGGCAAAACCTGCGGAGCTGCCGTACTAGTTCCGTGTCTACCTCGGACGAGAGCAGCGCCACGCAACAAAAAGACAATAGAACCCATTAAAATCAGTGATAGTCAGAAAAATTCGTACCCGTACCCCAAGAGACCCGTAATGTGCTACACGGAACCAACCCGGAAGCGTCTAGTATTTCAAAAGCTGGACCCGGACCCGTGCAGATCCGAGAAATGTACTACCCGGAACCGACCTGGACTAGGGGTGTGCGATATATATAGTCTGCCATAATATAGGAATTGTTGTTTTAAAGATGTGCGATTTTACATTATCGAGTATAGCCTATCCCTCACACACACCCAGAAAGTGCATCTACGCGATGCTGTCTTGTAGATTAGACCAGTGCGGGTGCGCATTTAGAGTGCACGCTTTCACTGCGTGATTTAGTCTTTATTTATATCATTTAGTAATAAATATCACAAGAGTGCAGTTTTTCTCCAAATATCAGCATGATGACAAATGTGATATTGATTTTAAACAAGAAGTTTACATTTTAGACACCATATTGCCTGTTTTTGCTCCATTTCGCCAATGAAAATAGTTAAAAACAAAGCCACACACGGCGGTGTTTCCTTACTGAGTGAATCAGCTTTTTGAATGAATCAGTTGACTTGGATAGATTAAGATAATCAAATGCTTCTTTCCTTGAATGAATCAGCGTTTGAATGAATCGGTTGAATCTCAATTATTAGCTCATTATTAAAGGTGAACTAAGTAACTTTTTTTACCTTAACTGAACAGCTTCGGAGTCATTGGAATGGTTATATTACTTATTTCGGGTTGAATGATGGTCGTTTCGCACCCCCCTGGTGCCCCTGAGCGGAAAATGCGCACTTGCAACTTTGAGCCAGCGGGCCGCCGGCCGCCGCGTCAGGAAGTCTCGCGTGATATCAGGTCTCGCGATGTAAACAATTGCTTTACGGCCAAAAGAAATCTGCTAAAATGCTGTCATTATAGCGCTCCCTCACGCTGTTCGAACCCGAATGAAGAAGACGTTTTAAAGAATGTCCCATCTGCTTTGATGTCGTTGATCTACTAGCCTCTGGTGTCTGAGAATAGCCAACGAGTTTTTACAACAGTGTTGTCAAATATCTATTCCGAAGCTGTGGGGGGAGCTCTAGAGAGAAACCTGCGAGCAAAAAGCGAGAATACAGCGAAGAAATCCCGAAGTTACTGAATGCAGCTTTAACAGTGAATTGCTGCAACCTGGCGGTTTCAATTTCACATTTAAAGTACCATTTCTTATCATTTTAAATATCAATATTCAATATTGCAAAGATGAATTTTGATGATACCGATAGGGGTGTGACGATAATCGCATCACCGCAATATCGCGTTGATGAGATGCCTACCGCGGTGTGAGGTCATCACCGCACGTTTTTTTTTTTTTTTGCTGAAAGTTACAGGAGTGCATATGGTGTGTGATATGAACTATAAACACATTAATATTTTGCTTATAATTTACTGTATTCTGCGAGTCCCATGTTCAAGGGCTTCTGGAGAAAAAAAAAACGCTTCCTGTGCAAGGGAGGGAGTCGAGGGACAGTCCGTTAAACATAGCCTATGGGGGATTTATTTTTTTGTGTGTGTCTGATTATTATTAATTTAGTGCTAGGTTTTGTGATGTTTACAGATAATGTTCAATTAAATACAAACAAACACAGGAATAAAAGACAAGCATAACGTAAACAGTTGGAGTTAGATTTTAATTGCAAGTAGCGATCTCTCTTATATGGTATAGGAAATAATAGTTGACGGCGCTAGCCGAATGATTAAAAAAATAGCCACGAATCTAGTGTCTAAGCCAAATACTGTGTCGCCTTTGAGGCAGGTGACAATTAAGGGGAAGCCGGTGAATTTGGACAAGGCGCACAAAAGTATCCGTCTCGTGAGGAAATACCACTAACCAATAACTAGACCACATCTTAGAAAAATTAACCGTCCTGTGGCGTTTGCAGGACTTAAGTGCAGCACACCTACCTTAGGTCGGCGACACACTGGCTGCGTGGCGTGTCCGTTTTTATTTCGGCTCCCATGTTAACAGGTTAGAGCTTGAGAGCGTGAGACGCGCTTCTCAGTTGCGGCACGAGCCGCGCTGAAAACGCGTGCATGCCAGAAATAGAACCAACGCCTATTTTTCACGCGACACGCAAGCCTGTTGGAAGCGTTTCCTGGCAAAATATAATAGGAAAAGATGTTTGTATGTCATTTTGACATGAATACATATTAATAAATTACATTTTGATGTTTGAAAGTTAAGGTTTTGACATAAATGTAGATATAAATGTAATTAAAAAAATATTATATTATATTTTCAAATATTGCACCTGTCAATACAGAACGAAATTATTCTGTAGCCTATTTTGCCGTCAATACTGCCGAGTGCCGACGCTGTCTTTGCTGCTATATATTTATGTTTAACATTAAGTAGCCTAGGCCTTCCACAACTCTCTCCCCATATGTCGAATATATCACCAATGAGGCGTATATGTCACCTAGCAGCAGCAGCGCTGTTTCTGGTGTGCAAAGACATAGAAAAAGACACGCAACTGACACGCAACAGAAACGCCACACTCACACCACACAGCCAGTGTGTCGCCGGCCTTAAGACTACCTAATTAATAGTTAATTATTAATATTTACAATTTAATATAAATGTTAATTTGTTTATTTTTTTAATAAAGAATACTGCTTTATGATTATTCATTTTAATTGTCATTTACAAGCTACATGCGGTCTTGATCGCGTCTGCAGTGTGTGATGCGGCCGCGGGTGATTTTTTTTGGGGGGGGGGGGGGGGGGGTGTCGGTTAACCGCCAAACCGCGAAATTTGTTGCTTCTTCACCGCGGTAAGGAAAAATCCCATACCGTCACAGCCCTAGATACCGATTTAATTTGATCGGTAACAGCCCGAATTGTGTCTTATTTTTATAACTGAATTTGATTAAATGTATGAAATTGACACAAAAGAGGATGCATGCATATAATTAGGTTTAAAAAAGGCTTTATAAAAGGTAAAAATGCCCATATTAAATCATAAATCAATTGAAACATATTGGCAAAAATAATTTGTTACTGCTGTGAACTGACCACCACACAGAGTATGAAGAATATCAAAAACTTTGGGAGTCGGCTGTCCACGACAGTCCTAAACCTGCCAAAGTACCAACACAATAAACACACTCAGCAAAATATGATATCGTCTAATAATCGTTAGAAAAAAAAAAAATCCCAGAAAATATCATTTGTCAATATCGCACACCCCTAACCTGGATCCGTCTATAATTTGAAAGCTGGACCCGAACCTGGCGGGAAGACACAGACCCGACTTACCTAATTTTAGTAGCCGTCGTCTCCCTTCCTTGTACCTGACTGACTGTGATGCATTACAATCCACCGCCAAGAAAGTTCTATCCATGTTATTCCGCTCTTTATTCCAACCATGCTTAATCCACTCATTATTTCAGCTTCAAAAAGTCCACTTGATGTCACGGTGACGGATGACAAATGTAACTGCAGATTTGCATTTCGACTCGAGTTAACTCGCATACTAACTTTGACTGTTTGCCCTTTTGAACTATAATAACGATTGCTCAGAGTCTCAGATTGTACAGAGTCTGATCACCAAAACTTTAAGATTAAACAAGACAGTTCATTCATATTATTATAAAAATGGGAGAAAGTGTAAAGCGCGGCTTGACGGAATAAGTCCCGCCTTTTAAGTAAAAGAGCCAATCGTCAATTGGTAAAGTCATTGTGTCACTGCAGAAGCTCTGGTTGTCGTAGAAACATGATGCGCTTGAGATTGCATGTTCGCGTTATGCTGGGTACACGTCAAAAGATAATTGAGCTGATTTCCCCCCTTCCGACAATCCTAGCTGTGTCCCGATTATCTTGATGGTTCAACAGATTATCTTATCAGATTTTCCCTTGATGTGAGGTGTGTTAAGAGTGTCCGAACCTGCTCGGAAGAACGTCGGAGCCGCCCCGATCGCGAATCGTAAATATTCAACATGTTTAATATTTGCGATCAGAAATCCTGATGTGTGGGGGGAACCCCGAGGACAAACGCGCGCACGTTCTGGAGATTATCACGTGAAACAAAACAATATCCAAACAGAAAGCGAGATGATGGAAGACATGGTCATTCTCACACACACACACTTGCAGGAAGCTGAGTGTTAAAGGGGTCATATAATGCCATTTTTGTACAAGCTAATATGATTCTTTAGGGTCTAAATTAAAAGTTTGTAATATACTTTAATTATAAATTCTCATTAGTATTGTAAGAAAACACTCATTTTACCTGGTCAAAAACAGCTCTGTTTTCAGCACGCCGTTTAAGTGCATGTGTCTTTAAATGATAATGAGCTTTGCTCACCCCGCCCCTCTGTTCTGTGCGTACACCGTAACACAATAACACAATAACCGTAACGCGTTGTTCATTATAAACATGCGATTATGAATTATATTGAGAACGTCGTATATAGAAAACATGCCGTAATGTACCCTGAGTGTAAACAGCCGCATTCATCGTGAAGCGTGCAGCAAGCGATTTGCAAAGATTAATATAAATATTAATATTAATATTAATATAAAGGTTAATAAATCGTTACACTCACTTCTTCTGGAGGTGCAGCAGGAACACGAATAGCTGGTACCGATCCTTTTTTCAGGAGCAGCTTCTTAGCAAAACCAGCTTTATACTGACCTCGTTTGTAAAGCAGTCTGGTGTGTGAAATGATTCACGCAAACATGAAAGCATTGACGTTGATCGTGGGGAATATTCCCTTCGAAAACAAACTCAGCCACTGCGTCTTCAGCGGTTCGGATTTAGGAACATCAAAATGACTGATGTGTTCCTTATTGCACCCAAGAACAGGACACCACAATCGCTTAGACGCCATTCTGCTCATAGACAGTGCTCCAGCATATCAACAATGACCGCGCCGGTCCGCGCGGACTATGATTGACAGCTCGCTCACGAGCGAGGGCGGGTCTGTGTTGAAACGCTGCTGTCAATCAACAATCGTGGGAAGGGCATCGATTTTGTG
The DNA here is from genome assembly GCF_951802725.1 of Rutilus rutilus. NCBI lineage: Eukaryota > Metazoa > Chordata > Actinopteri > Cypriniformes > Leuciscidae > Rutilus > Rutilus rutilus. The sequence goes on from NC_140224.1 coordinate 23,074,486, forward strand.
ACGTCACAAAATCGAACGGCTTGATTTGAGATGAGGGAAAATGTGGCGGGGGAGGCGTGGTTCAGCGAGGTCTGCGACGGGAGAGAGAGCGGGGAGAAGAGCGGCGGTAAGTAGGTCAAGTGCAAAATGACTTACACCTGTGTCTCGTTGCAGTAATTGGCGTGGGGAGACCGCATATAAGCCAGTCTCTTCCAGTCACCGGAGAGAGAGGGCTGAGGACTCGTGGGCTGGCAAACGGAGGACTCTGATCGAGTGACACGGAGATCGCAGAGTTATTGAATCTGTTGAATGAGTATTGAGTTTGATGCGCATGTGGCGCGATAGTTATGTACGAGTTGATTTAATAAATACCCACGGGTCTCAGCCAGTCAACCCCGGTCTCCTTCCTTTCCACACACACAACAAAGGGATTTATATTACACTGGTGCCGAAACCCGGGAAGGAAGGAGAACGCCGCCGCCGAGATGCAATCTCCGCCAGGAACATCGGGAACGCCATTTGCGGACATCATTACGTCGCTCGCGGGATTACATCAAGAGAACCATCAAGCTTTGCTGGACTTACGGGCGGACCAGGAGAAACGGTTCCATGCCATGATGCAAGCCCAGCAGGAAGACCGCGAGCTGTTCCGGAGCTTGCTGGACCGGGAGGTTCGGACGGAGCGGGCTTTCCCCGGCGCCGCCACCGCCCCCGCCGCTCATATGGCTCTAACCAAGATGGGGGTATCTGATGATCCTGAGGCTTTCATGGATTTATTTGAAAGAACGGCCGAGGCATGTGAGTGGCCACAGACCAGCTGGCCGGTGCGCCTGATTCCACTACTGTCGGGGGAAGCCCAGAAGGCTGCTCAACAACTGCCCGTCCAGAACCTCCTGGTGTACGCCGATTTAAAACGAGCCATTCTCCAGAGGGTCGGCCTCAACCCCGAACAACATTGTCAGCGCTTCCGATCACTGGAATTGGCGGAAGCAGGCCGACCCTTTGTCCTGGCGCAGCAGCTCCGGGACTCGTGCCGCAAATGGCTGTTGGTCGGAGGAAGCGACGCCGAGGACATTATCAACAAGGTGGTACTGGAACAGTTTATTTCTCGACTGCCCAAGAGGACTGCCCAGTGGGTCCAGTGCCACCGGCCGGCGTCGCTGGATCTGGCTATCCAACTGGCGGAGGACCAGATGGCGGCGTGCTCCGGGGTCGGCGAACCCCTACCATCCATCTCTCTCTCTCTGTCTCCCCCTGTCCCTCTCTCTTCCCCCTCCCCTAAACCTGTTCCTTTCCCTAGGACCCGTGTTAATGTGCCGCCGAGGGCATATTCTCGATGGAGGGCTGGAGCCGAGGTTCCAGCCGGGTCGCGAGGCCCCGTCAGGGGGAGGCTCGACGGGGGGCTTCCCAGGAGGGGCTCGACGGGGCTCCTGCGCTCTCCCCACGCCAATCCCTTGACCCACTTCCTGCCACTAGGGCGGCGGGAAAACCTGGGCCGGTCTGTTGGCGTTGCGGGGATCCGGGCCATTTTGTGGACCGGTGTCCGGTCATGGAGGTGGGGACGATGGTTCGGATCCCGGACGTCCCACAGGCCGCCCCCGATCAAGCCGGGTTGTACCAGATACCTGTGAGTATTAAGGGGGGTACCTATCAGGCATTGGTGGATTCAGGTTGTAACCAGACCTCCATCCATCAAAGCCTGATACAATCCGGGGCATTGGATACGGGCCGCATGGTTAAGGTGAGGTGTGTGCACGGGGATATAGTGGAATACCCATTAAGAGCCATCACCATTAAATTTAGGGGACAAAACTATTGTGTGGAGGTGGCAGTTAGTCCGCGCCTCCGGCATCCGTTAATTTTGGGGACGAATTGGCCAGCTTTTGAACAGTTATTGGGATGTTTAACAGCGGATGCCTCTGGGAAAAAGAGAGGGCGGGGAAGGGGAGCGAACACTCAGGTGGGAGAGACTGTACCTGGACCTAGCGGGACTGTTTCAGAGGATTCGAGCGGTTTGGCGAGGCTAAACCTCTCCAGCCGCGATGACTTTCCCCTGGAACAGTCTCAAGACGAGACTCTCAAACATGCGTTTGAACAGGTCCGTTCCATCGATGGGCAGCTCCTCCAACCTGACCGCGTGCTCTCCTATCCTTATTTTGCCATTATTAAGGACCGGTTGTATCGAGTGACCCAAGACACTCAGACAAAGGAAGATACAACCCAATTGTTAGTACCGCGGAGCCGTCGGGAAATGCTTTTCCAGACGGCGCATTGTAATCCGATGGCTGGGCATCTAGGGATGACGTCCACGTTAAACCGTCTAATGACCCGATTCTTTTGGCCGGGCATTCACGAGAACGTGCGCAGATGGTGCGCGTCGTGTCGGGAATGTCAGTTGGTGAACCCACCGGCCGCCCCAAAAGCGCCATTGCGCCCTTTACCTCTTGTGCAGGTCCCCTTCGAACGAATTGGTATGGACCTCATCGGGCCATTAGAACGGTCAGCACGGGGACATCGCTTTGCGTTAGTTATAGTAGACTACGCAACGCGATATCCCGAAGCAGTGGCGCTCCGCACAATATCAGCTAAAAGTGTGGCGGACGCACTGTTTCGTTTAATCTCCCGCGTGGGAATCCCGAAAGAGATTCTCACGGATCAGGGCACCGCGTTTATGTCTCGCATGTTAAGCGAATTGTACGAATTATTGGGCATTAAAGGCAGGGTAGGTAGGATTTATTAAAAATTAAAGATCCAAATTTGTTAAAACTTTCTATATATATCAATACATAATTAAAATGTAAGAACTCTGAAAAAAAGAGTATAAAAATCAAGTGACTCTAGACCGTTTAATCTGTATTAAACACAGCTCATTATTTCGATTCGGGACGAATCAAAGGATTGGCTTAGGCGACTGTCACTCTCTCGCAACCATGGCAACCACCCTTTTGCCACACAGCACCTGCCCACTTGCGCGCGACCGTTTGATTTGAGGAGTGCGAGAGGCACGGAACCTGATCACACCTCCGTCCAGTAGATGGCGGTAATGCACTATGTTTGCAAGCTGCCAATAAAATCTATCGAAGAAGAAGAAGAAGGCACTGAACCTAGGAATACCAAAACAATGGGAGAGAAAGAGCAATCTAAATTTACAGTACCGGCATATGCAGTTAGTGAAGGCAAACCAGGCAAAAAAATGCCCCTTCCCCTCCGCTTGTCTCAGGTAAATAATGCGTCCTCTAGCTCAGCGGTCGGAGTCGCGCGTTCATGTGTTTTGGGGGCGTGGCTTTGGAAGAAGCACAGAAATGAGGGGGTGGAGTGAATGGAAATAATGAGATGTCTTTAAAACAGTCGTGAGAGGTCTACAGACACTCGATTTTGATACTTTCTTTTTCAGAGTACTTACATTTTAATTATGTATTGATATGTACATAAAGTTTAAACAAATTTGAAAAATAAAATTTTTTGACCATTTCTACCTACCCTGCCTTTAAATCCGTGCGCACCAGTGTCTATCACCCACAAACGGACGGGCTGGTCGAACGGTTTAATCGCACATTGAAGACAATGATTCGTAAATTTGTACAAGAGGACGCGAAAAATTGGGACAAATGGCTAGAACCCCTCTTATTTGCTGTGCGCGAGGTCCCGCAAGCCTCCACGGGGTTTTCCCCCTTCGAGCTTCTTTATGGACGTCAGCCCCGTGGGGTTTTAGACGTCCTAAAAGAAACTTGGGAGGACGGACGCTCGGATAGCAAAAATGAAATTCTGTATGTCGTGGACCTGAGAGCAAAACTCCATACACTGGGGCGGCTCTCTATGGAGAATTTGCTTCAGGGTCAGGACAGACAAAGCCGGCTGTATAACAGGGGAACTAAGCTTCGAGAATTTACACCGGGAGATAAAGTGCTCGTTTTACTACCAACCTCCAGCTCCAAATTGTTAGCAAAGTGGCAAGGACCCTTTGAGGTCACACAGCGAATAGGAGATCTCAATTATGAGGTAATACGAACAGACAGAGGCGATTCACGACAAATCTACCACCTCAACCTCCTGAAAAAATGGAGTGAGGAGGAGTCAGTGTTGCTTGCGACGGCAGTGAGTGGAGAGAAAGATCGCGGGCCAGAAGCGATCATCAAAGGGAAATCTCTCGCCCTGGCCCCGGGGGGGGGGAAATCACCTCTCGCCCTCGCAGCTCACTGACATCACAAAATTACAAACTGAATTTGCAGATGTGTTTTCGCCCCTGCCTGGTCGTACTAATCTGATTCAGCACCATATTGAGACAGAGCAGGGGGTGGTGATTCGCGGCCGGCCGTACAGGTTGCCTGAACACAAAAAAAAAATTGGTTCAGACCGAATTAGAGGCAATGCTGGAGTTGGGAGTAATCGAGGAGTCCTACAGTGACTGGGCGAGCCCGATAGTTTTAGTTCCTAAAACAGACGGCTCAGTACGGTTTTGTGTGGACTATCGCAGGGTGAATGCAGTGTCGAAATTCGACGCATATCCAATGCCACGGATTGACGAGCTGCTTGATCGGTTGGGTACGGCTCGTTTTTATTTCGACACTGGACTTAACGAAAGGGTATTGGCAGATCCCCTTATCTCCCATGTCCAAAGAAAAGACAGCTTTCACCACGCCGATTACACCAATTTGTGACACTTCCTTTCGGGCTGTTCGGGGCCCCGGCGACGTTTCAGCGCCTTATGGATAAGGTTCTGCGGCCCCATACTGCATATGCCGCTGCTTACTTGGATGATATCATCATCTACAGTAATGATTGGCAGCGGCATATGGAGCATTTGAGGGCCGTTCTTGGGGCGCTGAGACGGGCGGGGCTAACGGACAACCCGAAAAAGTGTGCAGTTGGGCGGTTGGAAGTTAGGTATCTGGTTTTCCACTTGGGTCATGGGCAGGTGCGTCCCCAAATTGACAAGACGGCAGCAATTGCAACCTGTCCTAGACCTAAGACCAAAAAGGAGGTGAGGCAGTTCCTGGGGCTGGCGGGATATTACAGAAGGTTTATTCCTGGCTATTCGGACCTCACCAGCCCGCTGACTGACCTCACTAAAAAGGAAGTACCAGATACGGTCCAGTGGACGGAGCAGTGCCAACAGGTTTTTACCCAGGTTAAGGCTGCTCTGTGTGGCAGGCCGCTCCTATACTCTCCTAACTTTTCTCTCCCTTTTCTGTTGCAGACTGACGCATCGGACAGGGGGCTGGGTGCTGTACTGTCCCAGGAGGTGGAGGGGGAGGATCGCCCGGTGCTGTACATTAGTCGTAAGCTCTCAAAGAGAGAGACTAAGTACAGCACCATAGAGAAGGAGTGTTTGGCCATCAGGTGGGCGGTTCTCACCCTTCGCTATTACCTCCTGGGACGGGAGTTCACCCTCTGTTCGGACCACGCGTCCCTGCAGTGGCTCCACCGCATGAAGGACACCAACGCGCGGATCACCCGTTGGAATCTAGCTTTACAGCCATTTAAGTTCCAGGTGATCCACAGGCCGGGGGCGCAGATGGCTGTGGCTGACTTCCTCTCCAGGAATGGGGGGGGAGGGGCTGCAGGCCGGATGGCTCCCCGGCCTGAGTCGGGCGGTGGGGGTATGTGGCGGGGGAGGCGTGGTTCAGCGAGGTCTGCGACGGGAGAGAGAGCGGGGAGAGAGAGCGGGGAGAAGAGCGGCGGTAAGTAGGTCAAGTGCAAAATGACTTACACCTGTGTCTCGTTGCAGTAATTGGCGTGGGGAGACCGCATATAAGCCAGTCTCTTCCAGTCACCGGAGAGAGAGGGCTGAGGACTCGTGGGCTGGCAAACGGAGGACTCTGATCGAGTGACACGGAGATCGCAGAGTTATTGAATCTGTTGAATGAGTATTGAGTTTGATGCGCATGTGGCGCGATTGTTATGTACGAGTTGATTTAATAAATACCCACGAGTCTCAGCCAGTCGACCCCGGTCTCCTTCCTTTCCACACACACAACAAAGGGATTTATATTACAGAAAACATAAGAAGATTAAAAAAAATAAACACTGGATGGATTTTTATCATTTTATGATGGTTGTGTACAGGCACTGCCAACACACATTTCAGTACAATTAACTTGTAAAAGTGCATGTACCATTATATGACCCCTTTAAGGGTTCAGTGAGGTTCTATAGAGGGATTAAATCCACAGAGGGACAACTTCTTCTAAAGAGACAATAAATCCAATAAAGAATAAATAAAGACAATAAAGAATTAATATATTTCTGTATAAAAGGTTAGGCCTATATATAATGGTGGGTACAATGGGTTTTTTTTCACGTGAATTTTCTGTGAAAATCATTCCAAACACTTATCATCGCAATTTCTTAATGCATATCACCCGCCATGCTTATTCTGAAGTCTCGCGAGATTTTGTGAGATTTCCTGTGTTCACAGTAGAGACTCTGGTTGGAAATCTGTTCGTGTGTGGTGTGCTGTCTTTGTCAAATCTTGGCACACCACACACTATAGGAGCAAAACGCTTAAATCTAGGATTTTTTGTCCTCATGTTTGTGGTCTATCACATGTTGAAAATCTTATAAGATGTAAAAAATCTTTTGGTGTGTACCCAGCATTAGCTGGTGCAACCTGAAGAGCTTTTTAGCGCTATGTGTTTTTTTTTTTTTTAACCTTAAATCCCGGCTCACTATTCTTATCCTAATTTTACAAGTTGCAAGTTACAAAAACCTCAGGACCTGAAGTTAAAGATTGGGACCTGACCCTGACCCGGCTGACCATTTAAAATATAGACCCGAACCCGTACGGGTTCCACGTTGGATCCCGGGTCCTCGGGTGCTCCGTGTAAACCTCTAATTTGAAGTTCAAACGGACACTTTGATGTGTCCAGTGTTGACCACCTCAAGCTGCTGCGCCGCTGTAGACGCGGTGTAAGGCAAATCCTGTCAATCCAAACGTTAAACATTTGGAAAATAAAAAACCCCATGATGGAATGTCAACAAAAAGGCCATTACGGCAAATACAGCAATTTTAAAGAAAACAGTAAATCCCTGTATGTGGTGTTTGACGTCACAGAAAATTCCCATGATGCTGATGGAATCACAGGTATAATACTGCAAATTCTCTTTACAGTAAATAACTGTAGAAATTATAGGAATGTCTAACAGTGTAGTTGATCTCAACAGAACACTGGTCTACAGAGAAAGAGAGGATTCAATTTAGTTTCAGACCCTCTGAGAGCTTAAACTGGAACTCAACACTCATGTGCCATGGGAAAAGCCCACAATAGTTCAGAACGCATAAATGAGGTCATGAATCGCTAGATTCGCTACACAACCTCACTGACAACATAAACCAGGACAGCGGCCTACAGTAATGTGCTCTTATGAGGTGACCATTTGAGAGCCTCATTGTCTATGAGAAAACTATGAGAAAGACAGAAAGGGAGCGATAGATGTGTGCCCCTCTTCTCTATAATGGACTCCTTTGTTTCAGAGAGGTTTAAACAAAGCAAGCACTGGCTGCAGGGAGTTAGGGCCGCTGTGTCTTTTTCTGAATGAGAACTACTCACCCAAATCTGAGTGGAAGTGTAACACAATCAGAGCTCTTCAGCTTTACTTAGTTTGCCTCCCTCACCATCCTCTCCTATCATCACTTCCACATTCTCTCCTCTTTATCAATTTTGATCTGTTTTAGGCTCTTACAAGGATAGCATTGTCTTCTAGCAATTTATCCTTGTCTCCTGATCAGAGGGCCTGGCCTTCCTTACACCCATGCTATCATTACACCACCATCACACTCATGCCTTTCTTCTCTACATGTGCATGTGGGGTTTAGTGCCAAACCTCTAGACCACTTCAACACACTCCATGTTCACAGGAAATATTCATATCCCACTCAACCAAACCCATATACATTTTTTTTTTTTAAAGGTATCTTCTTAAGTCGCCATGAAATCAAAATTGACCTCATTTACTTTGTTAGCGCACATTAGTAGGCTTGTGGTAAACAATTAATCCGTGCAAGTTAATACACACAAAAAATTTGTTTGATGGCTTGGGTTGAATATCTTTATCCAGTCCCCTCCAACCATCAGTCTGCTATGAGCAAGGGATGGAGAGAAGGTGCACTAAAGTAAATCCTGGCCCTCTATATTCAATATTCCGTTTCAGCAAGTAAAGTCGGTGAGAGAGAGAGAGAGAGAGAGAGAGAGAGAGAGAGAGAGAGAGAGAGAGAGAGAGAGAGAGAGAGAGAGAGAGAGAGAGAGAGAGAGAGAGAGAGAGAGAGAGAGAGAGAGAGAGAGAGAGAGAGAGAGAGAGAGAGAGAGAGAAAAAAAAAAAACTCTAATTGGCTGAAGTCAGTGCATGAGAATAAAAGCAAAAGAAATGAAAGCGAACAAAGAAGCAAAGGCTGTAGGCTGTTCTAATTTTACATCTTACCTGTGAAAGTGATCAGCATGATTGATATTCAAAATGCTAAGCAAGCGTGATCAGCATGACTGATATTCAATTCAGTATTAATCACCAATTGTTTAAAGGAACAATGTGTAGCTTTTCAACCTTCATAATATATTTCCAAGACCCTTGTGATGGTACATCGACTTACAATAGGTTGAATGACCCGTCTGCCAGAGCCTGACGGGGTCTGTATCGCTTTTACTGGCACTACGTAACTTCGGGGTTCGGGTAGTAACCCGAGCACAAAAAGAACTACAAAATTCGACTGCTTTACGGCATACGTCACTTCCCCCACCACTTCCTCAAATTTGGACGTGAGAGGCCAACCAGCGTTTGTTTTCGGCTTTCGTGCGTATGTTTTTGTCATGGGGGCTGTTTACACCTGGCCACTTCATGCGTTTTCTCAGATCGGATAGCTATCCGATGTAAATGCCCTCCCGAAACGCATTCAAGACGGATTTGAATCCGATCGCTCAAACCACTTCAGGAGGAGGTCCACAAATCACCAACATTCACCATGGATTTAATGTAGCAATGCTAATTGTAACCATGGTATTCTGGCAGAAATAGTCAAATGTTTTATGTTTTTATACATTATTCATCTCAGGATTACAACCTTTTGAGTTAAATTCAAGCACTTTTCAAGAGCTTTCAAGTGCTTCACACTTTTTCCAGTACTTCAAACCTCTATATTATCCAATTGTAATGTTATTTTTAATGCTAAAACTAAAAGTTTAAAGATGTAGAACACTTCATAGCAAACAAACACTTATGTTAAAAAAAAAGACATGAAATTACCACTATAACCAGTGCTTCACTGTTAGCTTTACCGCATCAAAGACAGTGAACAGTGATCATGGCATTTTGGAATCCACCACCACAAACAAGCAATGTCGGGTTGCAAAACGTATCAGATTGAATATTAAATTCAATCTGTTCATCATATAAAGCGATCAAGTCTCTTCAGAAAATTTGGACTAAGCCACTATGGATTCATTTTACAATCTTTTTATGAACTTTTTGACGCGTCAAAGTTTCATTCGCGTAGTCAAAAAAAAAAAAAAAAAAAAAAAAAAAAAGTATTTGTGTTCCGAAGATGAACGAAAGTCTTACGGGTTTGGAACGACATGAGGGTGAGTAATGACAGAATTTTTTGTGTGAACTAACCATTTAATCTTTCATGTTTGGCCCCTTTACGACATAAATGGTACAGCCACTGTATTTGAACAAGAATATGTGGACATCAAAACATGCAAACTCTGAATTTTGAAATTGCGATGAATACTTCATATATTTAGAAGCATATTGTTGTATTCTCCTGTGTCGGCGTAGATTTATAAATGATTTACCTTACAAATCTGATGAAATGGCGCACATTGAGTTCTCAGATGAACGTTATAAGCAAACCAAACTCACAGCATGCTGAGACGCAGTTTAAGACGTGCTCCACGCATGTAAATGATAACAGTTAATGTGGAGCAGCATTTACTGTGAAGGGAGCTGCTCTGAGACACACATAACCTACCTACATGCATGTAAATAAAGCGCATATTAAACCTGCAGGGCATATATTTATTTAATTGAATTGCAGCCTTTGTGAGTTCACAAAACCACTATGCTATAGCATGGTTTTTAAATGTTTTCAATACATCGTGCAGCCTTTTTTTTTAAATGGAGTACTCAAATTAAATCAAGGAATTGTGACAGCCCTAATTAAATGCAATAAGCGAAGTACTCGTGCGAACAGAAAGCTGCCTCTTGGAGAGCGCATGATCCCGAATTCAGTTCTCTTCCGCAGCTTACACAAAATTGTCAAAATGCATGACTTGGTGAGTATTCACGCAAACAGAGTCAGTTATGACTTAAAGGGCACCTATTATGCAAAATTCACTTTTACATGGTGTTTGAACATAAATGTGTGTTTACAAAAACCACCCTAGAATGATAAAAATCCACCCAGTGGTTTTTTTACAATCTCAATAAATCATAAGCACTGTCTCAGAATGAGCTGTTCTCAGATTCGGCGCAATGTGACGTAGAATTGAGCAGGCCCCTCCCACGACTGTTGAGTGACACTTCAGTTTGAGCCTAGACCCGCCCTGAGTGAGCTGGACACAGAGTCCGCCATAGTTCGACGCTTGAGCAGCTGTAGACAAGAATGTCTCCTAAGCGATTGAGGTGTGTTGTTGATGGATGTAAGAATGAACATAGCAGTCTTCATTTACTCCCGTTGTTACTCAAGGATGGATCTGTACTGTTTGTGATCAAGCTTACACTCTCCGGAGAGTGTAAGCTTGATCACAAACACGTTAGGCAACAGGCCTAACGTGACTGGACACGGAAGAAATGAAAGTGCGAGCGCGCTCTTTATGACAGCTCTTCGAGTCATTTTACGGATATAAGGTTTACCAGTTTATTTAGCACCCACTGAAAAGGTGTGTATATTTGTTTACTGTTAGTTGTAACGACTCACGAGTGTTTTGTGTACTTCGCTGTGTATGTTGTTGATAATGAAAGGGAGAGAGAGCGAGAGTTTATGGATAAGACTTTAATACACACTTCTTATACTATGTTTATTCAGCTCTTATAGAGATTCTCTGGAGAAAAACTAACGCTCATCTTTTGTGTGAGGTACAATAAACTTCACTAAACTCGTCAGTATATTTTGGTCATCATTCGGACGGGTTTTGCTACAGCAGGCTTGTAGTAGTGGATAAAAGCAGATGACAAATAAGTTATAACCATAATTAAACTAAACTATACCTGTTCTATGTCCATACAGCATATATTCTCTGGCTCTGTGGGCATTATTGTCCGACTCCGAGTCGAAATGAACACGGCAACTGAGAGTTTCTGTTGAGATTGTCCTGAGCGCGAGCTCGTGAGGCTCCGCCCCCTGTGCCGTGCAGCAGCAGTTAATTTGCATTTAAAGGGCACACACTAAAACAGCGCGTTTATCTGAGCCCCAAAAAATTACAATTTAAACATGCTGTAAAAAATGATCTGTTGGGTATTTTGAGCTAAAACTTCACATACATACTCTGGGGACATCAGAGACTTATTTTACATCTTGTGAAAAGAGTCATAATAGGTGCCCTTTAAGTAGACTAAGCTGAGAAAGCAAACGTGTAACAATATATTGGATCCGTGCAGCTCTTAGTGATTGAATAAACCTGCTTCCGTCTGTGTGCTTAATGTTAAATCAAACAACTTTTGTAGCTTTAAAAACAATTAGCATGCATTTAATTGATACAGTGAAGTGTTTTGTTTTCAAATTTGATTATTCAATTTCTGTTGTTAAATAAACCTAATGTACACAATACCTGAATCCCTAAAATCCCACTGACGTTAAAATGACACTTACTTTTTATGTAATGCTAGAGTAAAACACTGCTGTTCACTTTCAGGAGTTGTATCACCGCTAGTACTAGACATCGGATTGGTGCGTCACGGCCTTTAGAGCTTTTTGCTACAGACACAGATCTGAGTACATGATTCATGTGAACTTAACAGGGTTCAGTTGGAATGAACACAACTGGTCTCAAATCAATGAAGTAAACCACAACAGATGATCTATAATTTACATCTTTGCATGCTCCCGGGTCACACTCAACATAGTATTAGCCTATGCATTTCTCTTTCCTCTAGTTTCCAAATAAACTGCCTTAGGACAAATCAAGTGCTGTTCTGTGCATGTCAATTTTGTGGCAAATTTGAAGCAACAAAAACATGAATAAAGCAAAGCTGTAGCTCGTTAAGTCATCCTTGTTACAGCATTGAACAGTTGTCTCTAGTATTCATGGTAAGAGGGTAGTGGTAGTGGTCCAAACTACAGGGTTAACAGAAGAATAAGGCAAGGTAGGGCTGGGCGATAAACGGTATCATAATTATCGACGGACGGTACAGCATTTTCGTTAACGATATAAAAAAAATATTCGATATAGCACTCGATATTTTCATTAAAAGATGCACATCGCCCGTAGATCTTAAACAGCCAATCAGATGTTTTGATAAATCAGTGTGCTACCATTGACAAGGAAACAACAAATAAGATCTAAACAGCCAGGTTGCGTTGCTCTCATGTTCGGTTGCGTCAGCGCATTGACATTCCAATATTTCTTACAGTTTTAGAGGTTTGTATTGTCCTAGGGGTGTAACGATACACGCATTCATATTGAACTGTTCGGTACACATTACAAACCGAACGATTCGTTGGACCATTTTTCCTGCCGGTGCGACCAAAATTTAGTTAGCAGTCGTGCTGGCGCGACCACCATAACGTTGCCCAACATCAATGTTGTCCAAATCATGGCAAACGTAATGAAAACGTAATCAAAAAAGCCAGAGCCGATCTTGATCAAGCGACACTTACTACACAGCACTAAGAGTAAAGAAAGCATTTGAATTCGCCACAGAAGTAATAACATCGCTGCGAGATCTAGTGAGAAGCAAGTTCTGTGTTATTAACGGATCAAACAGCGCTGGCGTGGAAACCAGTAGAAACACTGTGCCATGAATGAACTAGTTAAGTTATAGGCTTTAAGTCCACAGATCAGCAACATTCACCATGGATTTAATGTAGTAACACTAACTGCAACCATGGAAGTTTGGCAGGAATAGTAAAATGCTTTCAAGTATGTCACAGATCTTTTTCCAGCACTTCAAAACTAAAATATTATTTAAATTTGATTTTCATAATGTACTTTATCTTAATATAAAGACATAGGCCTAAAGATTATATTTTTGTTTACATTTTATTTTTGACTGCTAAAACTTACATTATTTGTTGTTTGCCTTAATAATGTGGATAAAATAATAAAAACGGTGGTTTAAATTCAAACATTTCAAAAAAAATTAAAAAAAGTCAATAGTTATCGATAACGAACGATATGAAACATTGTATCGTGATAATTTTATAGCTATATCGCACAGCCCTACGGCAAGGTGTGACAATTTGAATGCCTTTACATGGTCAAAACAAGCAAAGAGAGTGAGGGGAACACTAATCCTGTTGTAGTGTAAGAGATATTCAAAGCTCAACGTCCCCCATGGAGTCCAGACTTCACACCTCAATGGAAAGCAAAGCTAAGAGATCACTCTGTGAAATTAGAAGCAGAGTTTACTCACAGCTCAATTGACATCAATGGTTGATGCTTTGAAACTCTCATCTTGGTTGATTCATAACAAGAACAGCTCCGATTATGCTTGGAATATAATCAAATCAAAATCTGATCAAAATCAACTAGCAGGAAACCAATGAATTAACTGTCCTGAGAGACAAACCCATACCACAACTTCAGTGGGCATCACTGTTGTCAACAGCTGAGGTATAAGAAATAGGGATGTCACGGTACCAAAATTCCAGTAGTCGGTACAGATACCATTACAATTTTACGGTTCTCGGTACCAATTTCGGTACCACAGCAAAATCAGTTGGAACTATTTTTCTATTTTATTTAACTATTTAAAAAAAAAATTTTTTTATTCAAATCAATGACTTTATGACTGTAATCATAAGTAAATAATACATAAGCATTAAAGGCTACATGCTGTTTAAACGTAAATATTGCTTATAAAAAGAAATCCCATGGAGACGTAGCTAAATCTACTGTATGTACAGAAGCTTAATTATTTCTTCAAGTTAAACCAAACTTTTATTTTGACGGGTTGCAGTGAAGACCTTTGAGTTTCTATGTGTGTATGATATGATAGTTTTTTTCTCAAATTAAACGGTAAAATGCTCATGAAGTGACTCTGGAGATGAATTTCATCATGTCATCATATCGTGAGGCAGCAGAGACTGAAAACAGCGCGAGCGTCACTCGTGCTTCAGTGTGTGAGGTAAATGAAACCGCGCGTCGACTCATTCACACAGAGACAAGTAGGGCTGAACGATACATATAATTTTCATCGTCATCGCGATATGAACTCGCGCGATGAACACATCGCAACAGACAGCCTGACACGATGAATAAGAGAAAGCAGTTTATTACATGCGCCAAGCGCATGTAATAAACGTTTGACCTATCACGTTTAGCCATGAAGACATGGTTGGCGCGTTCATGCTATTTGGCTAATCAGCAGGTACTGTGTAAAACATGCTGAACAGTGTTCAGAGTTAATATTTAAATAGTCTTTTTGCAGTTTAATATACACACTATATCGTGGTATATATCGGCTACTGACAGTGCTCCAAGTAAAAAAGTTAGTCTGGAGCCCCGCACTTAGATAAAAACACGGAAGCGACTTAAAGCAGCTGCCTATTAGTGGGTTCCGAATATACCCGGTACTACAGAAATGCTGGTATCGTCACATTTTCAGTACCGACGTACCGGTACTTTGACAACACTAATAAGAAACATTTACCTGTAAGGGAAAACTTAATTTATCTTTTGCGTTTAAGCTTTCCCAATATAGAAGAAATTTTTGCAAGCTCAGAACGTGCAATCAATAAAACAGACTCTAGGGAAAGATTTGTTACACACACACACACACACACACACACACACTAGGGATGGCGAAAACTAAAAAAATTCTTGACCGACCACAGAGCCTCATTAGCCGGTTGAAACCGGTTAACCGATTAGTTTAAAAATATACTACGCTATTTGAAATAACAGCCATTTCGAGCCGCGCCTGCAATTTCGCAACTCTGTCGCATCTCTCCGCCGCTCTGCCTCCCGCTCACACACACACTGCCGCCCTTCCACTCACGTCACTTTTTTTAAATCCCCTACAGCGCGAAACATGAGTCCCGCAAACACGGCGCAGAGGAGCTTGTATGTAATCGGAGGACAAATGGCGATCGCGTTGAAAATAAAGGCGTTTGTCTAGCGTTAGAAGCTCATTTGAAACATTGCCGCGGCTGTAAGAAAATGACAGCTCCGAAGAGACGCCGTTAGTGCTAATAATAATAAAGAAAGATGATGATCATCATCATCACCTTACATCATAGATGATGTGCTATTACTGTATTTAAGCACTGTAGCCTATCACACAAGTTGCAACTTACATCTGTGACATTCTTTTTGGTGAAATGGTCCCACACATTCTACTTTTCTTTGCACGCTTCATCCTGTCGTCTGCCCTGGCTCTAACCTCGAGTGTTTTAGCCTGTAGCCTTTACTTTTCGCAAACCTTGTGAGCGCGCGAACCCCAACGCTGTGACCTCGCGCCAAATGTTTTTATTGGTTTATTAAGTACAAACAGGCGAGTTATGAAAAATTGAGTGTGAGGGATTTGTTTACTTCACACAAAAAGATCTTGGAATGAGATGGCTAACTGTAGTAGCGTTTCTTCCACTGTCTATAATAGCCTAATTTAGAGATCAATGACAACTTTGATCGGTTAACGTTGATACGGTCAAACCGGTTAACATCCCTAACACACACACACACACACACACACACACACACACCTTGCTCTAATATTTATTAGTCAATATCGGCTGTCAGCCGATATGATCCTGATATATTGTGCATACCTAATGAATCCTTCCATTTACGCAAGTACAAAAAAACTATTATAAGGCTTAGCCTAACAGTTATAAGGCTAGTGTTTGTGGATTACAAATGTTAGAAACTACTACACTGGATGACCAAAACGGATCAATCAGTCAAAGCTCAAACTGGAAAAGGAGAATCCACCGTTGCCAAAACATCTAATTTAGGCCATCAACAAAGGCAAAGTAAAAGCACTTAAATGAATGACCTTAATGGGCCAACTACAATACAACTAAAACCAAGCAACGTCATAAAAAGACAAGCGATAAAAAGTCTTCCATTTTTTCCTTCCAGTCCTCCTACATTTTTGTCCTAACCAGCAGTGACCACGGCAAGAAGCTGAAGATTGTTGATTGTTTGGTTTTTATTTATTTATTACTGTGATGTCCCAGTCTAGGCTGTGAGTGAGGTCCTGGGTTCAGATCCCAGACAAGCCCCCATTTGTTACAGCTGGCTCTTAGGCTGCAACAAAAAGGAGACCAGACGTGTCGATTCTTAAAAAAAAACAAATTTATGTCGGGCAGGACACTCAGCATTGCACAGACCATCAAACTCCACATTCTCACACGAACAGTCTCAGCGACATTTTACTATGTGTCCCAAACAAGTGATAGGTGTGTCAGCAAAAAAACTCATTCCAAACAGCATCTAAAAACACACAGAAAACCACACACGCACACACAACCTAGGACATCTCACTGCAGCATATTTTGTTGCTGGAAATTTGTAAAGTCACAGTGTAAGCAGATACGCAAAAGTGCAATCTTCCTTTAATGCTCACAAATCATGCCTGTTGTTGCCTGTGCTGTTGTTACCTGAGACTTGAGTGCTAGAGTGTCCTGAAATTACCTCAGTATCCATGAAGCACTAACAGAGATAGATTTCCTGTGTTTGTGTGCCTGCATGTATTAATGACTTTCATGCTGCATGAAAGTCCTGAAGAGATTAACCCGTGAACGGATATCCAACCGGGGAAACCCTGCCAGGTCGTTCCCTTGACCTCCACACACCAGGGTTACCTGGTTACACAATCAGCTGAAAGATTCATTTAGCTAAAACAGGTAAACTTAGAATCTTTAAGATTGCCAACATTCCATCTGAAGTGAAAATGTAAATCACTGTTTAGCTTATTAACTCATTAGGACATAAACCAAAGAATTACAACCCTCAACTCAGCCAGAATATGAAGTGTAAAGTTAACCATGAAAAGAAAAATCAAGAACAGTTTACAAAATAAAAGATAAATGTCTGGGCAGCTTGTAATGAGATCAATGGATCAATTATGATCTGTAAAAATCCTGGAAGTGTCACAAAAAGAAACTTAAATGTCTGCCAAAGACTATTCCAAGTCTGTACAGACTAATCCAATCAGCTCTGTGATCTCTAAGAGCAGGAGTGGAATTAGTGGGATCAGTTAGTAAGGTGCTTACCAGGAAATGATAAGCAGCTGAATGCTCATCCCATGCTTGCATCAGCAATATCCAAAACATGCCAGGTGTGGGATGACAAATTTAAGAATTAGTTTAAAACCAATGTATTTGGTGTTCAATGTGAAAATGATTGCAACTGATTATATTAATATAGTTTTCAGTGAGGTGTTCTGCCAGTCTCTGCTCTTCCTACTGAGAGCCAAACTATGTGTGAATGTTGACATAGCCTAGTCTTAGTTCTCATTAATAGGTGCTGTTTTGGGGTTAGGGTTGTAACGGTATGAGATTTTCACGGTATGATAATAATCTCCGAAAATATCATGGTGTCACGGTATACGGTATTAAACCAAATATTATCATCATCATCATCATCATCAGTTAAAATGACTGTTAAATGAAGGAAAACAAGTTTTTTTGGTTTAACAAATGCTTTCACACACATTTGTTAGAATTAATATTACATTTAATAAATGATTATGGATTAGATTAACTTATATCATTTATCATTTATTAACTTTTGAAGAATAGAGAATAAAAAAATATATTTTATTCAGATTTTTTATTATTTAATATACAGATAATATCAAAATGAATATATAGTAATCAATGAATACATTAAACTAATAATTTAATTAATGTTTTAAAATGTAAATCAAAAGAAAAATTTAACAACAGATTTACTAAATTAAAACTTGGAAAAAAAATTATATTCCTTATAATTACATTCCTAAATTCCTTAAATAATGTTTAAATAAATTGTATTGTTGTTTCTGTCATAATTTCTTTGAGTTAAACCAAACCTTTTTTTTGAAGGGCTGTATTTAGTGTTTTTGACTTTTGACGAAATATTCATATATGCTTTTTCTCAGAGCAGCTCTTGATATACTCATGTGTTCACATCCTCATATTGTGAAAACTGAAAACACCATGAGCATCACACATACTTGACTATGTAGTAGACGAAACGGTGCCACTCATTCACAGAGACACAAAGATCAAGCCGATTATATATTTTTGCGCTTTAAAGGAGAACTCCGGTCAATTTTAACATTGAGCTCATTTTTTTGTTCATTTGGAGTGCTGTCAGTACAGAGAACAACGACAAAAATCGGTGTTGCCTACACCGAGTTATCCTCTTTTTAAAATTTGCACCCTGTTGACTTCAATGGGGCAAGTTTTAACCCTGCTTTTAGGCTCTTAACGTCCTTGATGTGTCATCATTACAAGTGCACAGGTCATGTGAGTGATTCCTTCGGAGTGAACGCGGGTGAATCTGACTGCAGTAGATGTGAAAGATATTAATAAAAATTATGTTTATTCAGCCAGCGCACATACCTGTATTTACATCCTGTTTTCGGTCGAAGTCCACAGAGGTCGATTGTCAAGTTCACGCGCGTGATCATAGGTACTAAACACGGTGTAAAAACACCGATTTTTGACGTTGTTCTCTGTACTGACAGCACTCCAGATGTACAAAAAAAATGAGCTCAATGTTAAAATTGACCGGAGTTCTCCTTTAATATTGCCATGTCGTGGTTTTATTTATTGTACAGCTCTACTTTCAATTTATTCCTTCATCCATCAATTTGTGCATTTTACGTGACATCTGTATTATACTGGAAATTCCATTTTCACGACTGGATTGTGGATTCTGGGATTCCCTCTGCATCACGAAAATCATATGGCCTTAAAGGGTTAGTTCACCCAGAAAGGAAATTTCTGTCATTAATAATTGCTCAACCAAATGGTCTATTATAGCATGACAACAACCGCAACAACTGAAAAGACCATTCAAGCGGGTACTGCAAGTCATCTTGAGGTAATAAAATATGCAGAATTAATATTTTGTTCAATTATTTACTTGTGGCAGCACCATAATAAGCTGGACAACTTCACAGTGACGTGTTGTATCACCCTGCAGAGGTTCCTTTTGCATAACAATCTGATGACTGTAGGCGGTGTTCAATAGATTGATACGACAATGTATCGTCACATAGGCCTACTACTTGTCGATACTACGAGCTGCTTCTATATCGTTTCCGCAGCACGTTTAAAATGGAGTGGAAAGTTGCTGAAATTAAATAACATATAGGCTACAACAAAGTTGAATCTTGCCCACAGAGGAACATAACAGGGGTTGCCTATATCAAGGGACGTAATCCCCAATCAGAGCTTCACACTCGCACAATACAGAAATATCTGCTAAGCGTCTTACTTATTTTTCTCAACCTGGCATGTGCACACGCTCTGTCTACACTGTGGATAAAAGTGCACCGGTATGCTTGTAGTTTAGCGAGCTCCAGTTCGATATTTTATTCACGGAAAAGTGTAATACATCAAGTCTGTGTACATAGGTCGGCCATTGTTTCAAAAACAGTGATGTTACCAACTCCTTGCTGAGGAAGATAGTGTAGCACTTCAGTGGCAAAGCCATTTTATTCATAAAAAAATTGCAGGGCAGCGTTGAGAAGTGTCTTTGTTGCTGAATGTTTCTGTGTGCACGCAGCGCGATCTGTGTGAGTGACTGTCTGAATGTGTGTGCGTGAGCAAAAGTGAAAAAAGCGCATTCGTTTACAACGCTTCTAAATTTTCAATACTTTTTCTTAAACGTAGTGTGTTAATTTGCGTAAACGGATTAAAAAGTGTTACAATTATTTTATTCATATATTAGAATAAGTACATTATTATTGATGTGCTTAAAAACCAGAAGAAAACAGTCAGACTGGTGGAGAGTGCCCAATGTTAACATGAAACCTATATGCCGTGATTAATAAACAGCTGTTATACTAAATTGCTATAGTGTTGTACTGTGGTGAATTTAGTGCAGACCCGCATTGTGATTTATATTGGTATACGTATTGTATCATGACTATTGCATACACAGACCTACTGTAGGGATGCGCCGATCCAATACTCAGTATCGGTATCGGTCTCCGATACTGACATTTTTGCCGGATCGGGTATCAGTCAGACGAGACCGGTACAAATACGGTTTTGTGCGTATACTATTTTGTTATTGTGAAGCCCCGTAAAAACATTATTAAAGCGGCATAAAGTTTTCGTTCACTATATTCCAAATGTTCTGAAGCCATTCCATAGTTTAATGTGATACAGATAAATAATGAAGTTGTTAAATTCAAGTTCACGTAAACTCTTCCCTCTGCTGCGCTGTCAGTCATTCTCCATTCGGCATTCAAACAGCGCGTCGCGTTCAGTTACGACATTCAGCATGGTAAAACTCTCTCCAAGATCATTCAACGTTTCTTATTATACTTCATCTGTAGATAAAGGTCTACAGACTCAGGTTTTACATAAAAACATGATTTCACTTTTTTAACTTTAGTTAGTGTGTAATGTTGCTGTTTGAGCATAAACACCATCTGCAAGCAAAGGAAGAAATCACTTTTTAAGGACTACAACAAACAGCTGGTAGGGACCACATGACATTCCTCCTGGGTTAGTGACATCACCAACCCTAAAATTTACATAAACCCGCCCCCGGAAAACATTTATAGATGATCAAGGCAGAATATGCTAATCAATGACTAGAAGATAACTACACATAAGCTACATAAATTCATCAACTAACCATTCAGAAATGTCCTGTTGCATTCTACATGTTGTCACCTCTTCTTGAGTCTCTCCATCATTGTCTGACTTCGGTTTGAACAAAAACGCTAAAAGTTTTCGAAATTTTCAGTGCATGTCTGTGTGAGTGCAAGCTGTTGAAGCTCCGCCCCCTGTGCCGGGAGCAGCAGCTCATTTGCATTTAAAGGAACAGACACAAAATTGTGCGTTTTTGCTCACCCTCAAAAAAATGACAATTTTAACATGCTATATAAAAATATCTGTGGGGTACTTCACATACACACTCTGGGGACAACAGAGACTTACTTCACTTCTTCTGAAAAGGGCATTATACCACCCCTTTAAGTCAAGCCTGATGCCTTGCAAAAAAGAATGATCCCAGGCATTCAGTCAGTTTATTAGGTAATTCAGCACGTTTTTATTTCATTTTATTGGATCGGTACTCAGTATCAGCCAATACTGAAGCCCAGAAATCCTTACCTTACCGGATCGGAGCATCCCTACCTTACTGCTGATTGTACACTATCCCTTAGCCTTGCCACGCACCCCTTTTTATGACTTTAACATACTTGAAGTGTCCACCTAGCACTAAGAAAATACCAGTATTGGACCAGGGCTCAGTATCAGCACACTCAATATCAAATGACTTGGACCGGATTGGGGGCACAAAAAAAACTTGATCCTAAGATTCAGCAAATCAGTTTGAGTGAACGCAGACAACATGATTATTATTCATCAGCCAAGCAGCCAGTCAGAACTTAAGACTGTTTATATCATTATTAGTAGTAGTGCTGCACGATTAATCATATCGCAATCGCGATGTCAAGCCTACACGATTATATGATGCAAAATGCTGCTTTTATATTAAATAAACAAATTAGCGCTGTTAACGCAATTAACGCAGCATCTGTTAATTTTTGGCATCCTTTAGCTAGTGTTACATGATCCCGCTCTTATTCATGCAAATGCTTTTAAACCATTCATGAATTCACAAAAATGAACGCGCTGCCTGTGAATGTCCTGACTGTGACACAAAGAAAGACTTGCGCTAATATCGTGCGTGCGCACAAAACAGCATGCCAGAATACAGTTCTCCTTCGAGCTTGAACGAAATAACACACACAATTATGCCAAAATGTCTTTTTGTCGAGTATCTTCATAACATAAGAGTAGTCTTATGATGAACGTGAAGAGTTGTGACTCGTGAGAGAATGAGGCGTGAGTGAGATCCGCGTCTCTGACAGGAGCGACTGGTCTTAAAGGGACAGTACACAGTAGCCACTAATTATATCTGTCGCTAAAGTTAATCAAAGAACAAAGGGAACAGAGAAAAACACTCACTGCTCTTGACTAAAGAACTTTTTTCTTTAGGCAGATTATCACTAATCTGTGTGTGCATTTATTTTCCTTGAGAACCAAGCAAGTTTACTCATGAAACCATTTGTTTATTAGGCTATATCGCAATCGCAATATTGACCTCTATCACAATATGACATTTTCCCCAAATCGTGCAGCCCTAATTAGTAGTAATATTTTATTTGTATTATTGTTAGTCTAAACATTGAATAATAATGCCTTAAGCCTCACCACCAGCCCATAATTCTCTAAATTCTGTTTAATAGGACAAACATGCATTCATGCATTTCATTCACATAGTTGCCACATTTTAGTTCTAATCACTTAGTTCTATCATAAAACACTAGATTATCGGATGCTTTCGAATGGTATCATATATATCTTCAAGAAAATCTGTGTAATTTTGTGAAGAGCTGATTTGGAATGCATGTTTCTGTGAACATCAAAAGTCTGAAAACAAAACTAAAAATTAATAACCAATGGTGATTCTATTGCCAATGTGTGCATAAAAGGTTGAAAGTATGATTTATACTAAGGACCTAGTGAGATGCACTGTCGTCAACTGTATAAACAGCTAGTTTCTAAAGCAGCATCCTAACTGAATTGGAACCTAGTAATAAGGGGCCAATTTGGAACACTCTACCTATAGGCAGCTACTCTATGTTCCATGTAAATACCGGTCTGCATTTCAAAGTGCACAGGAAAATAAACCTACAATTGATTTCAATAATGTTTGTCATCAGCATGTAGTTAAGCTAACAAAGTGATACTTAGTATTAGTACAGAGGAATAAATTTGTTTTAAAGGGGTGATGAACTGAGAAATAACATTTTCCTTGAGCTTTTGACATAAGAGGTCATCATACAATAAGAATATCCTGTAAGTTTCAGAACTGAAAACTTCCTTGTTAGTCCAATAAAAGCTTTTATTGATACCAAGCACTAGCCTGGCTAACGTCAGACCTCTTTCTCTTTGAGACGTGGTCTGGGAACCACGTTCATTTTCTCGTATTTGAGGCGTGGTTTACGAATGCCCAGAGCCGTTTATTGGGGGCTACAAATGTCTATCAAATGCGCCTGTACGTAGCTCATAACCAATCATTTCAATTATACCAGATGATGTATGTAGAGCGACAGATATTCAACGAAGACGACGATGGGTCAGAGATTTATGTGTACACCAGAGTCCTGCACGGGTCCGATTTTGTAAATCCGCACCCGCAGTGCTTAAAACAGCACCCGACCTGTTTCCCAACAGCAGCACTAATTAAAATCTGCACCCGACCCGCTTAAAATACAACCGACACCCGAAATAAAATCAGTTTAGCCAATCACATTATAGACACACTTACAAAAATGTTTATTGCCAGGTCATACAGAAGTTATTACACGACAATTAACACAAGGACAACTTCAGCCGAAGCTGTCAAAAGGCCGATACTAGGGATGCACGATGATATCGGCACAACATCGGTATCGGCCGATAAAAGCTTTAAATGACCATCATCGGCATCGGCCGATATGAATATTTCTGCCGATGAGCCTTGCCGATAGGGTGGCGTGTTTCCTATGTGCACGTGACGACCGTGACCATAGCATGAGTGCCAGCAACTTAAACTTCCAACATGTGGAGGCATTTCTAGCATGAGCGTCAGTTTGGTTTGAGATGTGCTGGGGACAGAGACGCATTCACAAGTGCATTTTCAGAAGTGCTGGGTAGAATGCCGCAGTATTTTTTTTCTCTTTCGTGTAGGTCATGTTTCGAAAGACGATGTCCTGTAGCTTACTAATGTAAACTCTCCAAGCTACTATGCTCTCGACAGAGCATAAAATATTCATTTTATTTTATTTTTTTCGTGTTCGCATTTATGAGGAAAAACAGTGACAGTTCTCGGTTACGGACGTGAGCGCTCTGAAAGCGGCACTGATAGAGACTGCTTTAAAACTTCCACAGAGACCTCAAACAGAAAGCACAAAGCCTTTCTAAGTGAATTTCGTTTTGTATTAATTGTATCTTAATTTTAAAAAATGTTTCATCAACCAATTGCCTGGATTTAGCCTAATAAATAATAAGTAAACCAGATAATAGATATCACGACACAGAGGCGCGCGCGTGAACTGGAGTTCGTCTCATAAATGAAACGAAACTCAGCATAGCTTACTTGCCTCACAGACCTGATAAATATATCTATTATCTACAGAACGTTTGAAATCATATTTTTTAAACATAACAATTCAAAACGAAAGAAAACTATGTAATCCGGAATGTGCATTTCTCCCTGGCGCGTTCACTGTGTCGGCTGCAAAGATGAAGTTGACTGACTCGCGAGCCTACTCCGAAGATCGCGAGTCAGTCAACTTCATCTTTGCAGCCGACACAGAAAACACTTGTTTATTAATAAACAATTAAAATGTCTCCTTGCTATATTTGACATATTCATAATCATTACTTTTGCGCTTCTCTGTGACAACTTTTAGTTGCTTTATTGGCAGCGCCACCCTTACATGTTACAGTACATGAACGGGTCACCACCGCATCAGCACCGAAAACAGGGGAGCATTTGGTAGACCTGTTCAAGTAGGAGAAGATGTAAAAAAAATTATTTGAATTTTTTTTTCTATTTATTTTACTTCTAAGGACTGAAGTTTAAAGTCTGAACTTAAAAATAAACTGTGGCAATGGCATAAATAATTTACCTATTTTTCAGGGGTGAATGTCTGTCAACATTTGTACAATTATACATTTATGCTAGAATCAAATGTTGTTTTGTTTGTCTTGTAAATTGCCTTATCTACAACACATGAGTGTAATACAGTAAA
Organism: Rutilus rutilus; assembly: GCF_951802725.1. Classification (NCBI taxonomy): domain Eukaryota; kingdom Metazoa; phylum Chordata; class Actinopteri; order Cypriniformes; family Leuciscidae; genus Rutilus; species Rutilus rutilus. The sequence goes on from NC_140224.1 coordinate 23,099,596, forward strand.
GGTAGTACAGGAGAGAGACTTGGATTTCTCTTCAGTAAAATTAAAGTGTAAATATATCAGGGGGAAAATGTGTATATATCGGTATCGGTTTCGGCATCGGACAAAATTAGTTTGAAAATATCGGCATATCGAATATCGGCCAAAATGCATTATCGTGCATCCCTAGCCGATACATGAAGAACATGGCTAACGTTACCACAAAACTGAGTAGCCATGTAACATTTTACCAATCGAACAGACGCGGCTACAACACTATATGCCACGCAATTTCGTCTAGCCTACATCTGACCATTTTGGGTTCAAACACCCCCTGCACACCACACATACTTAACAGTGTTAAATATGAAAAATACCGTTCGATAGAACTGCTTTGTTACCACAGTTTCTGCGTGCTTCCTCAGGGATGAAGTTCCACATTTGCGGCTATCCAACACGAAAATGTTTGCAGCAAAGCCTTTCACAATATTTTCTTCATATAACTCCAAATTTCTCCCACACACTGGACTTGATTTTTGATGACGTATTGTCGACAACTTTACAATCTCCACTAGCTATTATTTTCTTCAACTCCTCAGCATCCATCTCGACGACTGCAAGCAGATCGCGCACGCGGTTATGTCGTCATCGTCTTGCTGCTCCCTCCCCGTTCTGTGATTGGTTCCCTAGCTGAGGCGAAAATCTGGTCCATGGTATCCAGGCTGCCTAGCAGCGTGAATAAAATCGCGCTGCGCTCAAGGCAGCATCAGGAAACCCAGGCTAACCAAGCACAGCGAACAACAGTTTTTTCAAAGTGGGGATCTATGACGTCAAAGGGTATCAAACACCACCTCCGCAGAAGATTATCAACGCCTACTTCAACACTGCCTGTTTAGCCCAGCCCACCGATTCGTGCATTACATGAAACTCATTAGGCTTGTTCGACTTCATGCAGCTCTGCGCAGACCGAACGGCGGCTGACTTGAAGCAGTGCATGCCGGTTATGCTGGGTACACACCAAAATATTTTTTACATCTTATAAGATTTTCAAAATGTGACAGACCACAAACATGAGGACAAAAAATCCTAGATTTAAGCGTTTTGCTCCTATAGTGTGTGGTGTGCCATGATGTGACAAAGACAGCACACCACACACAAACAGATTTTCAACCAGGGTCTCGACTATGAACACAGGAAATCTCGCAAAATATCGTGAGACTTCAGAATAAGCATGACGGACGATATGCAGGAAGAAATTGCGATAGTGTTTGGAATGATTTTCACAGAAAATTCATGTGAAAAAACCATTGTACCTACCATTGTATATAACCTTTTATACAGAAATATATTCATTCTTTATTGTCTTTATTTATTCTTTATTGGATTTATTGTCTCTTTAGAAAAAGTTATTTAATCCCTCTATAGAACCTCACTGAACCCTTAGGGTAAGTGTACCCATTAAGCCCATGTGCCCTTTAAGCCCACTTTCAACTCTGAAGTCAAATTAAAAAAAGAGAAAATAATATTTTATGCTGCTTATTATTTTAACCAATCCAGTGATTTGTTACTTCCCTGGCATTTTTAATTGCATGCCAATCACATTTGTCAATGTTGAGTTAGCCCCACCCATGTGCATGCTGTCTCAGTGGACCTCACACAAAGTCACCCCAAAACTTTGGTGTTTCGGGACCCTTCAGAAATCAACACATTTCAGCCATTTTCATCCATTTCTTTGGTAACTACATTGATATTATGTCAAAAAAGAGATAAATGTATTGTTTTTTGTGTATGAACAAATAGTACTTTATCATTTTATATCATTTTCCTTTAAATGGAAAGATGAATTTTATTAGCTTGCGTTCAAAGCTAATCTCTAGATCAAACCATTAGCCTTACAGAAAGATAGACTGCCAAAGAATTAAGCATGTGAACTGCAAACAATGAATGTTTTGTAATTCATTTTACATTAATTTACAAATAAATGCATCATAAATTGTTTTGTAGAGAAGATTATTTTTATAAATTAACTTTTTTTTAAGATGGGCTTAAATGGTACAGCGCCACAAAACGCATGCAAACCAGAGCCATCACAAGCTAACCTTGAATGAAAAAAACGTAACATTTCTCAGTGTGGGTACAATGAAAATTACTATGATACTAGTCCACAGTATATTTAAGCTCCATGCATGCATTTGTAAACATATCTTACATTTTTAAAGGAAAACATTGTCTTTTTTCACCATTACTCACTGTGTACCATTTAAGCCCACCTTATGTATTTCAATGAAGAATCCCTCTAATTGCAAACTAAATATAATATATAAATATAATATTTATATAATATCATTTTTTTTAAAGTGTTTAAAGATAACATGTCTTTGTGTGCTTTTACCTTACTAACCTTTTAACCTTACCTTACTTACACACAAATTACACACATTCATTCAAATGAGATAGAGCCCGGTTTGTCCTAAAGTCCTGTATGTATAACTGGGCATAATTCGGGAGCCAAGCTGAGTTAAGGCTTGAGATTCTGGGCATGGAGGGCTCCCAGAGGGACCCTATATTCCCCACAGTCCTGAGCCCCTGGGACCGTCCGGCTCCGAGATACTGCCACTTCCTGTCCAGCTTTGACCGGGCAAAACTTGGGGCCCAAGCCGAGATGGGGCTCTGGACTCAGGGCATGGAGGGGTCACCCAGTGGGCCGCCTATGCCGGGAGTATTGAGCCCTAACTCGGCTTTCTTCCCGAGATATGGTCACTTCCACCCACTAGGAGCCCCCACTAAGCCCAGAATATGGAGCCCCAACTCGGCTTGGCTTCCGAGATAACCCCCCGGTCAAACTTCCAGCTTGACTCCAGCTACAACTCCAGTCAAGCCAACTTAAGGCTCCAGACCCCCGGCCACTAACACCAACCCATCCCACCCAGGGCTCTAATCAAACATTAGCAAAATAATTTTTTTTTATTCTTCCCTGTCACTGAATAAATATATTGATGTTTTACTTCTTTAAAATCAATAAAAAAAATTATATTTTATGAATCAAAGATGATGTGGGCTTATTTGGAACACATGCGGGCTTAAATGGTGCCAAAAGTACCAATTAAGCCCATGCCAGACTCCTGACTTTTTTTCCTAAATTATCTTAATTTTATATTCTAAAAAGTACATCAACTAATTAATACATTTTCAAATGATTGATTGATCTTGCATTTTAACAAATTATTTTTCTTATAAACTATGTCAATATCTATGAAAAAAACCTAGATTTAGATTTTGGTGGGCTTAATGGGTACACTTACCCTAACACTCAGCTTCTTTTTTTTTTTTTTGATTTTAAGAATTACAATTACAGTCAGGGGGGTACAAAGAGTAAAGCCGATAAACAAACATAAAAAGACATATACATAAACAGTGACAAACTCAAAAGTTAAACAAAAATTTGAAAATGTTTACAGATTGAAACGCACTTTGCTGCTTTCTTATTTTTCAAACCCAATTGTGTTTAGGTATTGTAAAATTTCTGCACTTAAAATAAAAAACAAAGGCTTGTTTCCTCGAAATTTACACTTATGAATACTAAATCTTAACATTAAGCTTCCTGCAAGTGTGTGTGTGTGAGAGAGAGAGAAAATGACCGTATCTTCCATAATCTCGCTTTCTGATTGGATATTGTTTTGTTTCACGTGATAATCTCCAGAGCGTGCGCGCGTTTGTCCTCGGGGTTCCCCCCACACATCAGGATTTCTGATCGTAAATATTAAACATGTTTAATATTTACGATTCGCGATCGGAGCGGCTCCGACGTTCTTCCGAGCAGGTTCGGACACTCTTAACACACCTCACACCAAGTGAAAATCTGATAAAATAATCTGTTAAACCATCAAGATAATCGGGACATAGCTAGGATTGTCGGAAGGGGGGAAATCGGCCCAAAATCAGCCCGATTATCTTTTGGTGTGTACCCAGCATTAGAAATTTTGTCCGACTTGATACAGCGCAGACGCCACGTGACTGTGACGTGTGCCATCAAAGTACCGCGAGAGCGATTCGAGAGTAGCCGGAGAACTCAGCCAGCGCAGCTTCTCAAGAGCGTCTGCGCTGGGCTGCACGAGCTCGGATGACGACACAGCTGTTCCACAATTGACCTTTCGCCGAGCCCCGCCCCCCTTAGTTACTGTTGCTACGTCCGACAAACAAATGGTCAAACACGACCAGCGCGACAGATTGCCATGACGGGAAGAGGTATACCCGTGCGTGTCAGTGACCATTTTTGGAGCAATACCTCCGCGATATCCTCCAGATCGAGGCAAAAGGGGTTACAGTATGCAGTGGAGGGATATATTCAAAATATAAAAATACGCAATGAAGGAGACACGACTACTATCTACGTCTCTATCGAGACTGCTTACCGGTGTTCATACACATCATTTGTGATATGACAAAGAACAAGAAAACAAGTGTTTAAAAGCATTGAAAGACACTCTGTTGTGTTTTTGTGTGAAAGAAAAAACTCTGAAAATAAAAGTGCTGTCAGCAATAATTTCTTATGTGTGTTTTTTCGCACAACACACTGACTAAAATTTGAAATGCTGCAAAACACATGGGAGTTATATTCTCGATGCTGTAGTTTATCTGATCAGTCACAGTATATCATTAATCAAGCTTAATTTGACTTTTCAACTACAATTAGGCAGGGTGAACTGAAAGCTTTTACAATCTTTTAGCTATAACTTATATCATTGACAAAAGTACGTGGTGCATTTTCTTCCAAAAATGATTTTCTTTCTCAAATTCATCAAGTTGACAACGCACAATAAACGAAATCACACAATAACTGTTTAACCAGACATAGCCTTAATTTGCATCTAAATAACTTTCATTGCTTGTCTTTCACAATGCACTTACCATAATATTTATTAGGGGGACAACAGATCACAAAACTCGCGGTTGAGACCATAATATTTATTAGTGGGGCAACGGATCATAAAACTCGCGGTTCAGACAATATTATGTTTTTTGAGTAACAGATAGGATAGTTTTTCAGATCAGAAAAACAAAACAAAAAAACCTTTAAGTAGCCATCGACACCACAGCCAGCAGACGTATTTATGCTTCGTAATGTTCGACACATTTAACTGGGAGTGGGGCCGTCCACACTGTTTTATCCATTGTAGGCATCGTTCACGTTGTGTTTTCGGCTTTGGGAAAGAACACAACTCCTCCAGACAATCTCTCGGGGTATCTAGTGTCCGATTTACAAACGCCGTGGGCGCACCCTTATACTGTCTATGGGGCGCACGCTTCACCATCTTGCTAATGTTTGTCGGACCTGCTCACATAGTAACGGTTGCTATGATGTGTGATTGGACAATGGCCGTTTTGGGGGAGGGGCTGGCGAAAGGTCAATTGGCCGGATTCAACCCATGATAACGATCACGTGTGTTTCGTGTTATATTTCGAACACCTTTAGTTCCTCTAAAGCTCACAAATCGATTTTGTATAACAGTAAACACTCTTTCATGTAGTTGCAATGGTATATTGTGTCATGTTTATCAAATTAAAACTGATTAAAAAACGTAGACTCCACTTCATTGATAGTAACCTAGCTTATGTTGAACTTTATTTTTGTTCAAACAGACACTGTATGAAGCAGTACATAAAGTATTGAATGAAAAGGTCTCTGAAACATCAGTGTATTATTTGACAAATATTGCATTTATTTCACTTCAGCTGTGGTAAAGTATGCAAACACCACATGAGCGGTCACTACAGGAACCAGAAAGTGTCCGACTTCACGTCATTTGCAGCTTCTACCCGCCTGCACGGGGTTACTCTCGCCGATTGGATACATCCAGCCGCAGCCGATGTCGAACACACCTATTATAATATGCAAAACTGTTATCCAATCATAGCAGTGGGCGTTTACTTCCAAGTCTTCAATGCGGCACGCCCATAAAAACCGTTTCAGGAGCTAGGCTCAAAACCAGGGTAGAAAATAGCCTATTATTTGATGTTTTTCAATGTAAAAACCAAGCGAACGTCATAAATTGACCTCAGACAACAATATAATAAAAAATAAAAAAAGCCAGTTCATTACCCCTTTAACAATGCATTGCTGATGTGAACAATTATGCATTAAAGCAAAATAAGAATTGATTATTGTGATTATCAATAATTATTATTAATAAAAAACTGGAGGAAATATGCATCGTGATTGGTTACGCATCAAGAATCGTTACCTTCTGAATTGTAATAGATTTAAATCATGAGGGAAGAGAAGATTCATATCTCTAGAAAGCATAACTGATAAGCATAAAACTGTGCACAGTAAGTACAAAAATAAAAATTGTGCATTTTAATTAGATATTCAGTACCAAGAAATATCAAAGTCATGACTATAGCACCTGTAGGATGTATGTTTCACTGAGCTTGTAGTGCATTGTGGGATGACATTCTCTGCAAAGGCTACATACTGTACAGTTAAAATTTTATAAAGATGCATCTTTTCTTTATAATTTGGGGTCTCTTAGAAAGCAGTAAAACTATATTGCCTAGGCCTAACTGGAACAGCCTCTGTGTCAGATTACTTAAGATTACTTAAAAACAGAGTCTAAGACTGGAGAGGACGTTCTTCCTGCTTCTGTTTCATGGTACTGAAGTCGTTCAAGCTCTGCAAGTACTACAGTAATTATTATAAAAGTATCTAAATCTATAGGCTCTAAAAATATCTAAATCTATAGGCTAGCACATGTCTCTGCCATTAATATGACACACCTGTTAACCAGAGACTCAGGAGACGTTATGGATTTTTGGACCTTTTCAGCCAACAAGCCATAAACGGCATCTAAAAACAGGGCGGTGGGATAAAGCTAGTTTCAAATTACGCTGTGGCTCAATATTTGCAGCTTCCTCTCGGAGCAGAGAGGAGCCATTTGTGATCCCAGTCCTTAAGGAAGCTCAAATATCACATAAATAAAGCATTACTCTTCTTTATATTTTTGGAAGGGAAGGTGGAAAATGGTTCAGAGTTCAGACCAGATGATAACTTACTCAAAGAATCTGGAAAATATAAACTGTGGTGTATTTGTGGTCTTGACAAGACATTTTGGCTCTCAACACCTTTTGGATACAACTCCAAGCTCATTTGAAGCATTTGTGTTGCTTGCTTATCACCTTTTATTAGTAGAAGATTGGAACACACACAAAAAAGCTTATCAAATCAGATAAACTGACTAGGGCTGAACGATTAATTGCATTTGTGATATCGCGATATGATGAAATGCGTTTTTTTTAACCGCAAACCTGCGATTACAGTCTGGTCACGTGACACGCGAAAGTAAACCAGTCTGTATTGCAGATGAAGCATCAACTTGGCACGCTACGCCTATAGGCCTGGCTACAGGGAATAACAGTTTATGTTTAATTTATGTGATATTGTGTTATAGATTCTCTCCAACGATTCTGTATCGATTAAGATAATTTCAGATTTATGTCTGAGCTTAGTTTTAAACACAGATACGTGATGAAGCGTGTGCTTTATTATAAACAACCATATTCTGCTTGCTTCTAATTCCTCTGTCTCACACATAGGCTACACACACACACACACGACACACCACACCACACCACTCAAACCTCACGAGAAATAATCTTTAATAAAGTTCAGAAAAGTTGAAGCGAATTACAAGGACATTCGCAGGCTTCACTGCACAAGATATGAGATACGCGCGGTCTGCGTGATGTTACTTTTGTAGTGCGCGGTCTCACCCGCCGGTATTTTACTTACAAATGTTCTACGAAGGCATCATATGTCTTGGAATGCAGTTGGCTTATTATATAAAAAATATGAAAATCACCGACAGAAGCTGCTTTCAATTTCAAATACTCACGTGCGCTTTGCGAAGAGCGTTTGAGCATGCGGCTGTGAGCGACTCTGTCTACGTGGTTAAATGTACTTGCATCTCAAAATGCTTTTATGACGCGAAATTAATGTGACACAGTCAGTTATTAAACAGACAGGACAAACCACATCTTATTTCAAAAGAGATGAAAACGTTCAGACAGCCTACTCTTAAATACTGAAAGCACTCTTTGTTTATTGCTTGTAATATTTTTTTCCCTCTTTGTTATTTGTTTTGAAGCTATATTTGTTAAAATTATTAACATGTAATTGTATTAATTTAGTTTTTTAATGTGTAATTATTATAAGTAGGCCTACTTATAATTATGTAATTAAATATTTTAAGTTTTATTAATATGATCAATTTTTTTTAATTGATCGGCTCACGAGGTGCCTAAAGATTCCCTTCCCTATTTTACAATGATTTATTGCTTGTTTTTGTTGAATAATAGAAAAGATAAAGAGCTTAAAAAAAAAAAAAATCGCATATTAAATCGCAATCGCAATATTGGTAAAAAAAAAAAAAAAAAAAAAAAAAAAAAATTCGCAATTAGATTATTTTCCAAAATCGTCCAGCCCTAGTTTTTTAATGTGTAATTATTATAAGTAGGCCTACTTATAATTATCTAATTAAATATTTTAAGTTTTATTAATAAGATCAATTAAAGAAAATTTTTTGATTGGCTCATGAGGTGCCTAAAGATTCCCTTCCCTATTTTACAATGATTTATTGCTTGTTTTTGTTGAATAATAGAAAAGATAAAGAGCTTAAAAAAAAAAAAATCGCATATTAAATCGCAATATTGGTAAAACTAAATCGCAATTCAATTATTTTCCAAAATCGTTCAGCCCTAAAACTGACTTAGATTAATTAACTAATTAAGCAAATAAACCAATCTGCTTTAGAGCCACTGACACTGGGGTAACAAGCTAATCCTCCACTGGCAATGGTATTTTCAGAATAAAGGTGCAGTCACATTAGGGAAATTTTGGCAAATTTTTATTGCAAATTCATGTGACAAACTTGAACCTTTGCTAATAGCACCATTAAAATAAGATGAACAATGATTTGACTGCACCTTAATACCACAAAATCTCACAGTGGGAGGATAAACTTGTGTGGGATTTCATAATTTGCGCAATCACATATTACCTAAGTAATTTACACATAGAAGTGATGCAAGAAATCACCGTAAGAATCACCTGCTGAATTGCTTTGACTGGTCACATGCCAAGGCCACCCTCAGAAAGCTTAATAATCCTGTGACACACATCCACAATCCTTCACTTTCTCTTGGCGATTTCATGCTCATTAATTCACAAACAAATTCACAATCTAGGCATTGGGAAACCAGCAAGAAATTTGGCAGCAGTAGACTGAGGGTCTGTAGCAGAGTTTTTGGCCTGGGGGCCTGGCTACTGTTGAACTCAAACCTGGGGTCTAGTGTGGGGGGTCTGGAGTGAGGCCCAGTGTTTTGAGTGAGATCTCAAAGAGCTGAGGCCACAGCCAAAAACCACTTCAGACAGCTGCTTATAACGAGAGGATTACTGACTGGTAGACAGAAAGCCACAAACTAATTGCACAAACTTCCATACAGCAACATACTCAAAAGACCCAAGCACACACACACTGACAGTATGTCTAAAGACTCAGAACACGAAAAGAACCAGCAGACCACAGACGTGGATGAGAAGAATAAGACGCCACGTCAAATGTTGTCCGTATTATCAGCAGCATTCCGAACAGAGCGCAAAGCCAAGCCAACAAAACTTTCGTAGAGCAGGGCTAAATGTTGCAGAGGAGAAGACAGAATATGGTAAAAGAACGGAGTACAGACAGGACTATAGAAGTTACAGACAGTGAGACACCTCATTTTCTAAGAGAATATTCAGGCATTTGTGAATTTGTCTTTATCGGCTGCAAATAATCTGGTAGTAAAGGTATAATATACCCAAAAACTAAAAAATTCTGTTATCATTTACTCACCCTCCTCATGTCATTCCAAAACTGTATGACTTCTGCAGAACACAAAAGATATTTTAAACAATGTTGGAATTCTTGGAAAACAAACAACATTGGAGCCCATTGTCTTCCAACGTGTGCACAAAAACAGTTAGACTACAGTCCTGCACGGGTGCGGGTACCCGACGGGTGACCCGCAAATTTTGCTCAAACGGGTGAAAAATATCCAACTGTGTCGGATACGGGTGCGGGTCGGGTCGGACACGGGTCTAAAACAATCACATGCAAACGTAAAAATATATGCATATTTTTAGGAACACATCTACAAAAAAATGCCTGTATTTCAAGTTGATAAAATCATTTAAAATCCACATCAGCATATTTGTGCCCACGCGCCACGCCCTCCCAAGATCTATAACGTTACCTAGGCTAATTTCACTTTTAAAAATTCATCATAACCGCACGCGCGATCTGCATGCAGTCGTCGAGATGGATGCTGAGGAGTTGAAGAAAAGATTAGCTAGGTGGAGATTGTAAAGTTGTCGACAATACGTCATCAAAAATCAAGTCCAGTGTGTGGGAGAAATTTGGAGTTATCTGAAGAAAATATTGTGAAAGGCTTATTTGCTGCATGCATTTTCGTGTTGGATTATAGCCGTAAATGTGGAACTTCATCCCTGAGGAAGCACGCAGATAACTGTGGTAACAAACCAAGCAGTTCTATCGAACCGTATTTTTCAAATTTAACACTGTTAAGTATGTGTGGTGTGCAGGGCGTGTTTGAACCATAGGGTTTGAACCCCAAATTGTCAAATGTAGGCTAGACGAAACTGCGTGGCATATAGTGTTGTAGCCGCGTCTGTTAGATTGGTAAAATGTTATAAGGCTACTCAGTTTTGTGGTAACGTTAGCCATGTTCTTCATGTACCGGCCTTTTGACAGCTTCGGCTGAAGTTGTCCTTGTGTTAATTGTCGTGTAATAACTTCTGTATGACCTGGCAATAAACATTTTTGTAATTGTGTCTATAATGTGATTGGCTAAACTGATTTTATTTCGGGTGCGGGTCGGGTGTCGGTTCTATTTTAAGCGGGTCGGGTCGGGTGCGGATTTTAATTAGTGCTGCTGTCGGAAAACGGGTCGGATGCGGTTTTAAGCACTGCGGGTACGGGCGGGTGCGGATTTACAAAATCGGACCCGTGCAGGACTCTGAGTTAGACATCTCAAAACATCCTCATTTATGTTCCACACAAGAAGGTTTTGGAATGACATGAAGGTGAGTAAATGATTCCTTTAGGTCCTCTCAAAAAAAAGAAAGAAATTGCAGGTTTACAAAGTAACTGGATTATTTTAGTCTTCTTGTTCCTCCGTTCTTCACTATGGTATCACTAAATTATTAAAAGCAGTGCTGAGCAGAGTGAAGTTATGATGCATGAAGTAGTCCATGGGAAAACTCTCATAAATAAAACACACTGGGATACAACCATGTGCGACATCTCCACCAATGTTAAAGGCTCATCCTAACACGCTTGACTCTCCACAAGTCTTGAACTTGATAAGTAGAACGATGCATTACAGGAGGCTTCACATCATACTGCTTTCCTTTTCAAGAGTTTATGGGCTTTGAGTTGTATGAGCCTCCTGCATGTCTGAAGAAGCACCTTCTTTACAGCCTGCTTGGGATCAGTTTTCACAGGAAGTGCTGAAGAGGCAGAGACACGACTGGTCTGCAGAACAGGAGCACATATATCAAGTCAAGTTCAATTGAAGACCTTATAAGAGGTGAATTTTGTATGTATGCTGCCACAATTTTCCTGGTCCCAAAGTGAGTTTGAGCTGACAGTGATCGATCTGAAATGGCTATTAAACAGCACTGGCAGCGCAACATTTTCTGATCTGTAAGTATAAGTGTACAAGGAATAACAGACACAGGCTGGCCAGATGGGAAATACGCAGCAGATCTGTGGAATAATGTGCACGTCAGCAAAACTGAACCACTGATTCAGATGCTGCTGTGTAGTCTAAAAGCAGCAGAGCTCTTTGAAAAGAACACCTGAGCTCTGACACACTGCAAGATATAGTGATGACAAATGTATTACTGCTAACTCTGCTGGGTATGACCTTTACACCACATTCTTTTAAACAACTGAACTCCTCACTTACTTCCCCCTCAGTTAATGATGAGGAACCAAGGCCACTGCACAGCTCATATTTAAAACTTCCCTTAATAAAACACCAAAATCCAGAGAATGAGACCCATGGTTTGACAATAAGGACTGTTTGATGGCCCGGGGCACGAACAACGCTCAGGAAAGTAGATGGACGTGTCACTTGCTACATTGTCACTAAAGTTGATCATTTTCACACATTTTTAAGCTTCGCCAATTTAAATATTAAAGTGCAAGAAGAAAAGATAACTCAATTTGGTAGGCTATACTCGCTGCTTGAGAAGTTGTGTGTGCGCAACACACATTCGAAGAGTGCACCCAGAAAGCGTGCAAATACTGAATTGAGTCCTCTTTCCCTTGTTCTTGTGTTTGAACTGACATATTCACACAAAATGATGTCAAAAATGCCCATATTGGCAAGTATCCTCGTAAAAAGTGCATGTAAACAGTTGAGTGATAAAACGCATGTGTTAAGGCCGGTTCACAAAGAATGCGTTTTTGCTGTTAAAAAACACAAGATGCAGGTCAGTGGAATGAATAAAAGCACAAAGTATACATCCATATAAAATATTTATTATATATATAATCTTTTGTTTAAAGACACTAAACCTCTGCTGCAGCTCAAAACCTCTCACATCACATTCCAAGACTTCTCTCTCTCCCTCAGCTTCGACCTCACCACTACAGAAACAACAGCACAGGAATCCCAGTAATGCTGGGCCACACACAGGGCCAGCTAACACAAAGCCATTAGACACCTGTTCTGCCACAGTGCCACTGCACAGACTAGGTGGGCTGACAACGAATTAGATAGCGCTCTACTTCATATTCTGCCTCTCTGAAGAGTCACATGGTTACATCAATCTGTGCTTAAGGGTGTAGTACCATGTTGAAGTCTTTCTCATAGAAAATGTTTTCCTTATTCCCTCAGTGTTTCTTTACCATGTAAACATCAGAACAGCTCTTTTGCGCATACACAGTATAGAACAGTAAGGAGGTCGCTTCCTGTGTCTTGAACAGTCAGATTGCAATCTCTGTACAGCGCATTTATAGTCACTAAAATACATCTCTGCAAAAAAGAAAATAAATCAAACCCACTATTTTTATGCTTATATCATATTGGAGTCCACATCTGTCATGATGCCAATGAAATGCAGCTTAATCTTCTGCTTGCTCACTTGTGGGGTTCCTAAACTTCCGTATGCTGACATAATTGACCTATGGCTAAGCCACGCCCCCAAACGCGATGAGCCAATCACAGTGCGCATAGCTAACCCAATACACATTCTCTGCTTCCACGTCCATTGAAATGCATTGCAGTTAGTCAGTTTTCATTCGTTTTTATATGTTTTTTCTTGTCATTTTTGCTTTTAAACAGCGTGTGCGTGAGTGATTTTGGTTGGGTGACTGTTGTAGGTTACAGTTTGATAAGAGTTTACAGTTTGACAAAAGCACAATGTTGTGTTTTACACAAATATAAGTAGGCTAAACACTTTGCAGTTTTAATGATGTCCTGTATGAACAAAATGGAGTATGTTTTTACGTTTCCACTGTTCGATCGCGCCCGCGCCCCTCTCTCTCTGACACACACACACACATTCCAGCATTGCAATCTTGACATTGCAGCCTGTTCATTATGCTGTGTTCACACCAAACACGAATAGAGCATCAAATTCGCGCGTATCGCGTCTAGTTCGACGCTTGAACATTTTGAATCCATTCGCACGTCCAAAGCAAATAGGACGCGCGTATAAAGCGAGCGTTTGAAGCGAAATAGCACCAAACTATAATGTTTAGCTACACTGTGAACTGTAAATCTTTGTCTGGAGCTGAAGCTTATCGACCTTCTCAACAATAAAATTATTAATAGAACCCTCCAATGCATAGTTAAGGCCCCTTTGGTGACTTCGAGATGATATATAATCTTTCTGTCTCCAAAAAATCATCAATTGCCTCCTGTGAAATGTCTCCTACTGTGACAGCTAGCGCCTGTTACCGAATGTTGACTGTTTGTCCGAGTGCGTGGAGGGGGCGTGGCTTAGCCATAGGTCAATTCTGTTTGGGAGAAGTAAGGTTAATGCATAGCCACTTATCCACCGTCAGGCTGAACGGTTCTCATTGCGTAACCGTGCCGATCCAGGCCAGCCAGTACGGTTTCATTTTCCACTTGTGGGGCTGATAATGGACCTATTTGGAATGTAATACTAATGCGTCAGTCATTGCCTTGGAAACGCAACGGTTTACTGATGTCATGAGATGATCAGATATTTATTTTAATTTTATTATTAATTTGTGTTTACACCACTCAAAAAAACGCAATTAGTCAGCTATCAGAGAAACTGGTAGCCAAGCAACAGACAAGTGACCAATCATGAATGGCAACGTCACTACACACATTCTACCTTCACGGTTCAGCACTGTGCTGAGAATTCCGGGCCGAGAACGATTTTTAATCGTGCTGTGCCGTACCGTACCGTACCAGGCTCAAGTGGAAAAATAACTGGAACCGTACCTTAAGGTTCTTAGAATCGTTCGGACCGACGGTGCATAAAAGTGGCTTATGTAGCCTGAACAGCCAGATGCATCCTGATGACTGAATCTTGGAGAGCGTTAACATGGTCATGGTAGCTGTCCAATCAGTAAAAGTGCATTAAATGACCAACTGTAAATACTCCCTGTTCGTATTAAAAGCCATGTCCCAATTTGATGATCGCAGTTAGACCCCAGTACATGTGTTTACAAGACACATTAGCTTTGTTTCAGGCTCAAAAACAAGTGATGACCTGAAATGGTCTATGCAGATCACCTCAGTTTAACTCATCAGTGATTTCTTCTCCACTTCAAGTGTGTATTTTCAGTCCTTCATATTTCACTAATCCTGCAGGACCGCCAAAGAACACATTCCCTCCTTTCGGTACACAACACACATGGAATTCAAAGGGATGTAGGGGCTTCTCTGCATTCTAGTCTCAGAAAAAAAAGTTATGCTAACTGACCTCTAATGACTTTAACTAAAGTCACTCACACACATAAGGCATTGTATCCCCTCTCTTGTGTTTAATTACTTGCATTCTAAAAGGTTACAACCGTCAAAAGAGGGAGCGATCAGGACATGGACTGTAACGTCAGCCTGTCAACTGACACTACGATACGACGAGTGAGTGTGTGTAAAGAGGTCAAGAAGAGGGGAATCAGAGGGAGTGCAGACAGGGCACTTCTGAGCAGTGATATCTGACACAGCAGATAGCAAGTCTCAAACAAACCACTGTCTCCAGCGTTTCCCACAGGGCAGCAGGACTAAAAACCTCTTAGTACCTATTTGAACAAAGGTTAGAGTGCATTCAGTCATTTCATTACTTGAATATTAACCATTTTCACTAGATCGCAATTGCTCATGGTCACAGAATAAACTATCACACTGCTTTTACAATTCAATGGTCTGTTGCCAAGGAATATCCCAGAGGGCTGAACCTATCAAAGAAATGGATAGTACAGCTTGTTCGGTTTTGAATTCCTTCTCAGTTTGGGAATCGTCCAAGTGGCCTTATCAACTAGGGTCAAGATATGATAGATGCACATGATGATCAGGAATTGCTAAATATACAACCTAGACTATGCCATTTGATTAGCTTCTATTTGAGTATAAAGTGTATTTGTATAAGGCAGGAACATAGCAATTGTGTGTGTATAAAAAATTTACATTAACTCATAAATATGTAACTTTTACTTTAGGGTTTACGTTAATAAAGGTGTATGAATAAACAAATTAATAAGTTCATGTTACCTCATGTAGCCTAGTAACAAATGTATACAAATGAAACCTTATTGTAAAGTGCTACCAATAATAGTTGATCTCTATCTAACATGCATCACAACAAAAACAAAGCATAGTAAAGTTCTAGCAGTATAGTAGCCTATAAAACAAGCCTAGGCCAACCCTAGCAGCTGAGCACACACTGTGAGAGAGGAGTTTACCCTGTTGCTCAGGGCGAACCCACCCGGTGATGTCAGTGTCAAGCTCCGCGTCAACACTCTCTGCTGAAATAAAGCAGATCCTTTCCACGCATCAAGGATAGTGGGCTCTTTTCATTGTTTTTGTTTGTCCTGTCCAGTTCAACTCAATGGTCGGTTGCACTTGACAGAGAACTCGCGCTGTCAAGTGCACCCGACCGTTGGCTCGAGCAAAACCGGACACACAAAAACAATGAAACAAGTCAATACTCGAGTTTTCAAAAGAACTTCTTTTGATGCTCCCCTCAAAGACTAAACATTTAAGATTTGTAGTCATGTTTAAATATAAACAACGCCGTAAATGTTTGTGGTCCCTGTATATAAATAAGTTGTTATTACTCACTCGAGCTGTGTATTGTGTTTGGGAAGTCCAGCCAAGACGTCTTGGGTTTCTTGGGCGGTCACTCCCGAGGAAAAAAAAAAAGTTGTCTTCAGTTTGCTTTTAAAAAGTAAAAAATGCAGAATTTAAATTAAAATATCCCAGGCTTGAGTAGGTCTTTGCGTCCAACGTGTTTTTCTTTCCAGGCAAAACGCCTCGTACAATCTGCGTTCAGCGAGGCGGGCGGGCGGAAGTAATCCTTTTCTTGATTGGACAGTTAACTAAAATAGGGCGGGACCAAAGTGTAATCCTGAAATCCGATTGGCGGTTACATACTCAATCATATGCCACACCTGCCCTTATTCTCTACAAAAAATTATGCTTTATTATAAGAGGTCTACAGGGAGAGTGTGCAAATGTAAATAAATCATAAATACACGTTTCTTTGTCGCTTTGGATGTTCTTTTGCCAGGGGTAATTTCCAGGAATGAATGAGTAGGTCTGTTCTTAAGAATTCAGACGACAGAACACCTGTCTTTCCTGTTCTAGAGCACATGACCACCGTTTTTTTTCTATTTGAATATCTCGCCTATCTCTAGTAACTTGATTTGATCCGTCTCGACACGCTAAGTCATTGTTGTCTCACTCGGTGGTTTTCTGCGGTGAGGCAATTTACTACGCAGACTGGTTTGACAAGTTTGAAATAAGACAATGCCTCCTCGTGGCTTCAACTAAGGTTTAGTTTCTACATAACAAATATGAAAAATGTTCAGAACAAAGAATGAAAAGTTATCACCAATGGTAAGTTAGAGAAAGAAAGAAAGAAAGAAAGAAAGAAAGAAAGAAAGAAAGAAAGAAAGAAAGAAAGAAAGAAAGAAAGAAAAATAGGCAGAGCCCACTGATCTATATAATGACATATGGATATATAGTCATTATATAGATCAGTGGCAGAGCCCCTCTTTTTTTGACGTGCGTACAGGGCCCAACCAACACTCACATACAAACCACGCAACATCTTTACATTAAGACTACAGCACCCTCTTGTGGTCGACATATGAGATTGATGACACTTGCACTGAGAACTACACATTATATTTTGGGAGTAAAGTTTGGACAATGATAATTTCTATCAATTTATATTGAAATCAAATTAAACAAATAACACAGCTTGCAATTTATAATACCAATCATCACATTTTATTGACCTTGCTTAACTACAAGCAGAAGAAGCAAAGAATTGGTACAATTTTTGGTGTAAACAGTGCAAAAAAATTAAATGTGGTTTTAAATAATTGTATGTGTGTGGGTATAGTAATTTTGGTAAAAACATATATATATATATATATATATATGTATGTGTGTGTGTGTGTGTGTGTGTGTGTGTGTGTATGCTGTGCTGAGAATAACCCACATGTAATGTCTTATTTGGACCAACAATAGCTTAATTAATTAAAGATTAATTGGTAATATTTTAGAATACAGTAATAGTGTTTTATTTGCACTATTGTGCAGGAGTGAACTGATTCTGGAAAATGTATCTGCAAAGAGGCACCAGGAGCTCAAATGAAAAGACAGAGACAATCAGTGTGCTGATGCACCGGCTTCCATTGTTAGAATAAACAGTGTGTCTTCAAAAACTGAGCTAACACTGATGTTAAAAGTTCTTTTCCAGCATTACAGAGTCTGTGAAATATTATTTGTGTATAATTTATAGATTTGTTTAGTGTAGTAATAATTCTCTTGCAATGTTAAAATTAGTGTAAAGTGAAAGAAACAAATGAAATGACAATTATATTAAAATAATCATTAGCAAGGTACCTAATGTGTTCATTTAAATCCACCCGTAAATCAATTAGAGTTATAACTTGATTATATAATATGTCAACTATATGCTGTTTGTGGATATTCAAGATGAAGTTATTAGGAGAAAAACTGTAGAGAATCAAATAAAAATACCAGAAAAACTTGAGCCAAATCATTTCTATGACCACCAAATCATCCATTGAAAGAAAATGGATAAATGTGTTTTTGGATCAAATGAAAATGGCTAAGACATGAGAAAATCACTTTGGTTTTGTCATATGGGGAGACATTAAACTCATGCCTGCTTGTTATAACCATGAGATAAAACCTAAAACCTTCTGGAAGATCTCAAAGTTAAGATCTTTGCCCTTTAAAAACACAGCACAATAGGACAATGAGAACAAAACAACTGAACTGAGATGGATAATGACACTATTGTCTTCTATAGAGCCTTTGGAGTTGTTCCTTAATTGATGTACTGTAAAGCTCCATAGCTGAATTGAATTTGTTTCAAAACTGATTAACTTTGCAACATCGACACTTTCACTGAACCAAACTGAATCAATATTTAACTTACTTGAGCTGAATAATTATATTGTCTTCTGTAGAGCTGCTTTAAAGCTTAATTAAATTTGATGATGAACTTTGCAACATTGACAGTTATTGAACAAAATTGAGCTGCATAATGACATTATTGTCTACACTGTTTTACAGCTAAAAGATATTTATTAATTGATGCATTTTGCAACGATGTAATTTTCTAGTTTATTTCCATGAAACAATCTGTATTATATAAAGCGCAATACAAATAAATTAGTTGACAGGGTTTGAAATCTGGATTAACTCTGGAATAAAATGCAACCGAAAATATGTATGACCTGCAAATTGCTGTCCATGCACACTCTCTGTCTCATTTGGCAGAGTTGACACAGAATTTGCATGGAAAAACCAACTAAAATCTAGTCTAAACTCACAAGACTCAGAGACATACACAACCCAAGAAAACTCACAGCTGTAGTTGCTGCTGGCAGTTTGTTTAAAGCTACTTTTCATGTTAATCTAATCTTATGTTAGATTAACAAAACAAGGGATTTGTGCCACTAATGCTTTTTTTTTTAAATAAAAGGTTTTTTTACTCATACCTGCATCAGGACCTTTCTGCATTCGTCTCATTACTGGACTCAACATGTCCAGTAGATTTCAGTATTGAGTTTAAATTCTATAGAATATATCTTAAACAAATGTCTTCCAGCAGCAACTACAGCTGTGAGTTTTCTTGGGTTGTAACACACACACACACACACACACACACACACACCACCACCACCATTTTGCTAATGGCATATATGCTTATTAAATATACAAATAAATCTTACAATGACATCCCAATGAACAAAACATCTGAATGACACAGTTGGTGTAGGAATTTGTATTGACCACCAGATGGCGAAGTAGAACACTGTGTCAAAAGCTTCGAAGCACCAACACAGTTTGTTGTTAAAGCCTCACACTGCCTCAGAAACCTCGTTCGGCACATCTCTATTCTCTATTAGTATGCCAAGCACAGTGTATTTGTACGCGTTTTTAGCCCTGCGAAAATCCACGCAGATCCCTACTTCATGCACTGCTAAGATCAATTCAACCAGCGAGAGCAGCCGAGTCGAGCCGAAGCGAGCCTCGAGTAACCCGGATTGAGGTGTGTGAGGAAGGCTGAGCTTCGCTGTTCTGTAGATAGGGGCAGAGTTTTGGTGTATGTGTGAGTGGGAGATGGACCGAGGGCGCTCTACTGACTAGCAGAGGCGAAGAGCGACTCCAATAGAACTATTAAAATTATATACGCGATCGGGTCGTCGATAGGCCACTCCAAAATCAAAATAAGTCGCCAATCTTTCACATCTACTTCACACACACTAACACGGCATTGATGGTAATGTATGCAAGGAAACAACCAAGACTCGGCGATGGGTAAAGAGCTCTGTTTTATACTCCGATTTTCCTTCTCCGCTTTGACAATCCGCCATTTTTAGCCAAACCAAAATAAGTAGAAACTTAAGGAAGCCGATTCAGCTGTTGCAATTTCTGCCACTGTTTGTGAAGATGTTTTTTTTAACTATTCCTCTGTCTCTTTTTCTTGTTTATTTTGTAGGTGCACCGACCGAAGGGATTCTCAGCCCTACCAGGTAGATCTGAAACAAATAAGATTAAAATGGGGTAAATCTAGTGCAGGCTTTTGAAGCAGTTTAGGCCTCTGTGCGTAAAACACAGCAAAAAGTGCCTTATTCTCCCCGGGTTCGGCTTAAAATTACACACACATATACATTACACTGTAAACATATATTTGTGCTGTCATTAGTCGCCTGCCCGTCGAATTTATCATGTTTTAAATGCGCTCAGGGCGCTAGCGACTTTAACAGGCTAACGTTAGCTCGCTAGCGGCTACATTGGGCCTGTATGCCACAGCGATTTACTTCTAAATTATCAATATAGTAACGTTTGTTATTATTGATTCAAGGTTCTAAATTATGTTACTTTAGAGAAACGGTTGTATACGTAAACACGAATTTAAGGGTACTAGGTTGTTTATAAATAGTCTTGATAGTTGCGAGCGAGTAAATGCAACAAAATCCCAATAAAACGAGTGTTATTATTGTGTAGACCATCAAGAGGTGCTTAATTGTATGTAATACTGAGAGAAAGATATAGGCTTAAAGGCTTTTCTGTGCTCAGTTAAGTCTTGCAATGACGTGCAAAGTATGTTATGACACAAACATTATGCTCTTATTAAGTGTTTTGGAACATTTTAGATGATGGTCAATAGCTGGTAGACCATTCTAAACAAGCTGGTCAGCTAGCTAATGACCATCGTAGACCAGCTATAATCCAGCTCTAATGTACTTTGTATGTCAGAGAGTAACTGTGCAGCAGAGTTCAATGTAGAAATATCATGTTTTGACAGACTCTTAAGTACTCATCCAAAAGTCACCCCGATCACAGACATGAGAAGATGCGTGACAACAACGACGCCACTCCACCGTGCAAGATGTTGCGGCGGTCAGACAGTCCAGAAAATAAGCACATGGACAGCACCGGCCATGGCAGAGCAAAAGCCATCCATCCACACCGGGGGAGAGACAGAGAAGGAGGTAAGAGGGGAGACAGGGAGTCATATTTATAATTCAATAAGAGGCACAGATCTGAGGCTGATACAGGTGCCTACATCCATGTTGTAAATCTTAATTAGTGCATAATTGTTTCTATGTAAACACTAGTCAGACATCTTGCGTATAAGTTGAACAGATTGCTGTCTTTGTGGTAAACAGACAGTAAATGAAACCACAGTACCTGAAGTGGGACCTGCTTCAATTGTTTACAAGCACCCTGCATTCACTTTATGAATGATGCCGTTTCAGATAGGAGAACATAAGGCTTTGATTGAGCACTATGTGCTTTTTCTTCATGTTCAAGGTCTATACAGAGTGTTTTCTCTTCAGATCAGGTATTAGCATGATCATTTTTTTCCTGAGTTTTCAACAAGACACTTTATTTTGCTATCTACATGAAGATTGCTATATCATTTATCAAAGATAAGCTGGCTTGAAAGACCCGGTTTGACTAACTTGTGATAGATCAAAATTGGTCTTAAATCACCAATGAAATTATCATGCAGAATAATGTTTTCTTCTCTAGAAAGATCCACATGAATTTATTGGTATGGTAAACATTCTTTGGAAATACCTTTTCAGTTTTGCTAGAATGATTTTGTTCAGTTGATTAAAATAAGCAGAATCAATAGTCCACCCAAAAATGAAAGTTCTCTTAGCTCATTCATGTCGTTGCATGCCTGTATGACTTTCTGTAGAGCACAAAAGATGATATTCTGAAAAATGTTGGGAACCAACCAGTTTTGGTGACCATTGGCTTCAATCTTTCAAATGATCATCTTTTAGATAGTGAGGGGCAGTTTACACGACACTGTTTATATTTTAACTAAAAATTGAAAACTTTGTACCATGTTTTGGCCGTTCATTTAGATGAGAAAGGGGTTTTGGAGGCCTGAAAACGTAAACTTTTGAAAACTGGTTTCAAAATGCATTTTTTTATTTTTATTATGCCATTATCATCTCTGTGTAAACTAAAAAAACTCAAATTTTTGAAAGCAGTGATGCGTATTGCGTGGACAAAAGTGATAAATCTACTTAATTTCTGCCTGGTTGTGTGCCGTTGGATGTTTTCATTATTGTTAGTGCTGCATCTTATGAGTATTGGTGGTGTAAAATCTTTGCATCTATCATTCATATTTACCAGATCTGCTACATAGGTCAAGATTGCCATCTTGTCAAAGATCCCCTCGAAGCAGTAAAAAGTATAACTATTATTTAAAAATGTTAACAACATAATTTGTTGGCTGTAATATATATGCATTTGTAATAACCATAAATGCTAAAAGCAGCTAACCCATGTCACATCGTGCTGGATGTCATGTACCCAATTATATTGGGCTTTCACAATTTGATTAGATTTCGATTCACAAGCTCTCGATTTTATTCAATATCTGAAATACTTCAGGATTTCAGCTTTTCTTAAGGAAAAAATCTAATGCTGTTAACTAAACGGAAACCATTCATTTGATCCATTACTATAATATTAAAGGTTAAAGTTGACAAAATGGATTAAAAGCCCAAATGATTAAATTCAATTAGATAAAATAATCACCACTTAAAGTTACATTCAGTCTTTTAAATGGCTGATTAGGCAGTTCATATGTGAGCTTTCATGTGTGGTTTGAAATCGTATACAAATTGCATTTCTGGAAATCTGTTTCTGTCTGACCACACTAATCAGATTTCTCATGGTTTGTCACTTTCTCACGCCACGTAAAACATAAACATGTCAGACGTTGTTATAGGAAACATGCTGAAAGTCGATGCAGAAACAAGGTTGTGTTGTTACAAAGTGCCGGTTGAGTAGAAAAAGACAATATAATGGAGACGTTGGATTTTAAGACTGGCGTACACGACCGCACGGGATAAAGCTGCGCGTACATTTCTGACGCCGCCCCTGAAGACGTATTAGTCCAGTGCGGTGGCTACACATTGTCATGTTGTAAATAAGACAACATCTGTATTGCAAACCCCTCCAGTTTGCTTCTGTTGTTGTTTTTGGCCCATAGAAACCAATGCAGATATTCCGGAACACGAAAGAGCGCCACGGGACACACAAATAAGATCTGAACAGTTGCGGTGCACAGTGTGGACGGTCAGTAATTTAGATCAGATTCCAATCGGATACACAAGTAATTGGATTTGGATCGACAGTGTGAACATAGCCTTAGTTTCTACTCCAATTCGTTGTTGAAAAATTATCATTTAAGGGGTGGCTGACATAACTAGTTTTCATGATTAATGTATGTTTAAATAAATCTCTGAACACTAAGACATCACTATCAGGTAAAAATATGATTGAATAAAATTTTATATATATATATTTAGTTAAATGTTTCTCTCTAGTGCTCAGTTTTTATGAACATTGAATGACTTTCCTGAGGAAAATGCAGCATTATGTTCACAAACTTTATTGATGTCTTTCTGCAGTTGAAACATGAGAAATTGTTTTCAGTGAGTTCCCTATCTTTCAGTATATCTTCTTTCACGTGACATTAAAGATTGTCCGAATTTTTATTTGTTTATTAGAATTTTGTGATAAAATTGACAGAATTTGAAAGCTGATACTGTTTGTTTCTCTACAAATAATGTATTTATGCAACAACTAAAAACACAAAACACTAACAGCATAAAAGATTGATCTTGACATATACAAAACAATTTTGGTTTGTTAAAGAAATATCGATTAAAAATGAGAAATCTATATTTTCAACCTAGCCCTAGTGGATGAAATGGAGTTTAAGGAGAATATGAAGTCTTGATGGACAGTTTGTTACCTATCACGTCTCACTTTGGCCTTTTTAAAATAAATTACTTCATTGACCATATTATTGCATTCTGATGAATTTGATCAAAACCAAGATGAGGAAACTTGTCATATGCCTAAAGCAAACACAAAAAGGTTTTCTGGAACCATCACAGTGACTCCTAAAACATTTATAAGGCTGTTTTTCTTCATTAAAAAAATTCTAGCTGAACTTCACTGAACAGACTTGAATTAATAAAGTGCATTTCCTTGACTCCATGTTCACATGCAGGGTAAAGTAAATAGTTGCTAACTTGTTCTACCACTCCAAATTTTTGTTTTGTGTGTGCGCATGTCGAAAAGTTGCTACTGACACTATTTTTTCCCATTTTAGATAAAAAAGAAAGACTCATTAAATGGCTTGACAAGTGCAGTTTTCTTTTTCGTGTTGGAAGTATTTCGGTTTCACATGAAGTTTGGGTGAGACTGGGACATATGAAAGGGCTCTTCCCTCCTTTTTTCTTAATTGCTAAAATACTACATGATCATCAACTGCAGGTGGTATTTAGGCTAAAGACAGTCTCATTCTAAAGAGCATCTGATTGGACAAAAATCTGTGTAGTGCAGGATGAGTCATCGATATTTTTGTCTATGTTCCCTGATCAGAGAGACTGTAAATTGTCTGTATATCTTCTAAAGGTGTACTATGTCAACATTAAGGAGTGCATCTAGATCACTTCAAAGCTGACATGCATGGACCAAAAGCCACAAAGCTCAAATTTTGATTTCATAGATATTGAGACATAGTATGTCTGTTCAAGTCTAATCTTTTCCTCACTCACAGTGGCTTTATATTCTTGTTACTGGCACACTTCTGACACATCTTCTCTGAGGCGGTGAAGACTGTCTGTACCCTAAGGGATGTCTGCAGCTGAAATGCCCCAGTGAGGGTTTGGCAGTTGGCTGCAGGTCACTTAGGGCTTTCTGTGTGACTTTCTTGTACCATGAAACATTATCTTTTCCACCTGAAGTGAGTTTACCCAGTGTATGAAATTTGTATGAATTTGTGTATTCTTGCACTGTGATAGCTCACTAAGACATATAACTCCTACAGTAATCAGGTAGCCTAGCAATGGTTTGTCTGTTAAATGCTATTGCAGACTATCTGCTCATTGAATTGGTCATCAGTTTAAACCCAGTATGTGTTTGTTTACCATGAGTAATCTTTTTTTGTGTAGTTACTGATTGTGTGCCAGATTTATCATTAACAGTGTTGAGTCTGGTGTGTTATAAAATCATTATGCTGTTCTTCATCTCTTCCCAGCTCTACTGATTATTCGTTTTTTGTCAGAATGAGTAATCTCACTGAACACTTGTAATTTGTCTGAAGATGCTTCTATTTCACTGGTTTGTTACCTCAATTTGTGGTAGGACCTTTCAGTTTGTCCCTTTCGGTTATGGGCATATTGTAAAGAACGGCCCTGCTAGATATTTAAACAGTGCTTTAACACTCATGTGATGAACACGCATACAAATCAGTATTAAAAATCATTTGATTTGTTCATCGCTTTACAATGTGTGACTCTTTCTGTATCTCCTCTTTTTTTTTAGCATTGAAATCATGCTGCATGAACACTTGCTAGATGCGTCTTAGAGAGCTTGTATTTCTTAGCAGTGTAATCGTGTTGGTGCAGTTCAAGCTGAAATGACTCTAATGAATCAAAATAAGCAGGAATTGATGGATGGCATAGAAGTGTTTGTCTCGGCATCGAGCTATGAAAAGCTCAAGTGCTATAAGAGTCATTGATATAGATGCTTGATTTTGCTATAAGATCAGCAATGAATTATGGGCAATTGTCTGTGAAGCTTTTGCATAGATGACGGTAGAATGTTTTAGGTGAGTTGTTTTAACCAACCGGAAGTTGTAATAACTCTTAGATTTGCATTGTCCTTCACTAGTTTTTAGAAAGAACTTAAACTGGTTTGTCATATGATTACAGGCAATATTCTTCTTCTTTTTTTTAGGGACCAGTATTTCCCCTCAAGAGAACTCTCATAACCACAGCACTCTGCACAGCTCCAACTCTCATTCAAATCCCAACAAATCATCAGACACGGTAAGACCTACATTCTCAATGTTTTCTAACTTGTCTGAATCAGCGTGCATAACAAGGCCATGTTCACGCTTTGGCACAATCATCCTGTTATAGAATGAATGTTTATTGAATAAATCAGAACATTTTATGATACCCTAATTGCCATTTTGTGCTGTTTTGCATAAATCATATTGAATAACTGTCTCACTAATAGTCGCAATTAGGATGCATTCATTTAGTACCAAGGCAAAATTGAAAACATTTATCCTGGCAGATCTGATAAAATATTTCAGACTTCTAATAAGTGGTGTGTTATTTTATGGGCCATTATTTGGATCTGGCGTAAATTCGGCAGCACTGTTAAATGTGTTGTCTGGTTGTGTGTCAAACCTCCTGTGTGCAGACCATCTGTCCCCTTTCTGTAGCTAATATGAGCTCTTCTGGGAGATGCAAGGCACAGCGTACTTTTACCAGAGTAGAGAAAGGAGATTTAATGCTTTTCAGCATTACATCATTCATTTAAGGTTTTGAAACTTGGTAAATTACGATACACATTGAAATCATGTGTTTTTTTTTATTTCTGTTAAATTGACATTTAAAAAAATGATTGCAGTCAAGCAGATCATTTGTTAAAAGGCTATTTTGGTCATGGATGAAGCCAAATTGGACCGTATTCAGTGTCTTAAGTCTAAAAACAGACTGCCAAGCCATAGTAATATTGAGGGGTTGTTTTGTGAAAAATGTTAGAACGAACCAAGGTATTATCAACAAATTTGATGAATGGATCTAATATTTGTGGCATAAGCTTTCTTTATTAATCCAAGATTGTTTTGTTTAGCCAGCGTAAAAGGATTGAATCCTTTAGTATTGACATGTTATCTCTGTGCTTGTGCCACTGTTGGTATAAAATGGTCTTTGATTATATGTTATGGGGCCACTTTTGATACGCTGCGTAAAATCTCCTCCACACTCTGAAGATGGTGAGAGATGCTCCACCTACTTTATGAACTCACTCATCAAATCCTCTTCATCTGCTCAATTACCTTTCCCAAGATTTTATGTTTTGTATTAAACCTTGTAATTATGTCATGAAGGTGAGAACTAGCTTTGGGCAGGCATACAGAGGTGAATTCTTTTTTTTCATGGTTTGAAATATATACTACTTAATTGGGGTTTCTGTCAAGGGCAGAGACAGAGTTTAGTGCGCAATGAAATTAACAGTGTTAATCATAGTTCTGCATGGAACATCATTGTATTCTGAGTTACATTTTGAGAAATAAACTACCATTCAAAAGTTTGGGGTCAGTAAGAGTTTTTCAAAGGAAGTCTCTACAAGAGACGAGATAACTATCGCACAGGACCCCAATAAATGCATTGCTAGCAAAAATATAGTCAGAATACATGTCTTATTTTGAATGACCATCCAGGCAGAAAGATGCTTTTTGACTACAGCTAACTGGGTCATGATAAACAACCTATCCATGACCCATAGGCCAACGGGGAAACTTGTTGTTATTTTAATTCCGGTTGGTGATGCTAGTGGCACACGAATTGTACACTTTAGCTTCAATAATTGAGACTGTGTGGTGGTGGTGCGAGGCTTTTACAGTCAGACTGCTAGTAAGTGGAGGGTGTATTCAGGCAGATTAAAGAGGCATCCTGCAGGGGCGATGCGCAGAGATCCACCTCATCAAATATTACACATGCTTGCATCAGGATTCAGCTTGCATGCGCTCGCTCTCTCTCGCTTGCACGCTCCATCTGTCTGTCTCTCTAATGCTCACATTCCCTCTTTTCTTCCCAGACATATACTTTATTTTAAACTTCCTCATATTGTTGCTCTGTTTGGCCTTTCCTTAAGTCAGAGGAAAAACAACAAACACCTAGATTGTCTTCTCTTTTTTCCCCTCCCTTTCAGGTCTTTCCTTTTGTTTTTGCCTTTGTTCTTTTCCCCTCCCTTCCTTTCCATCTTCCTTCCTTTACCGCTCTTTTGTCTTTAACACCTCCTGTCGCTTTAAACAATCTCAATGTTCCCAGTCCTCACACCTGTTGTTTTTCCTTCTATTTAGCCGTATGAGCCAGCAGATGATTGGTCTGAACACATCAGTTCTTCAGGGAAGAAGTACTACTACAACTGCAGGACAGAGGTGTCTCAGTGGGAGAAACCCAAAGAGTGGCTGGAGAGGTATTAAACATGCGCTCTTTCAACCCTCACCTCAAACACAAATTGTGCTTAATTATACACTAATACTCTAATCCATGCACCTTGCCCGTGAAACATCAGGTGATCGATGCAAGTAGAAAATGTTTAAACTAGTATGTTTCTGCAGAAGATTTCCAGCAGTCATATGGAAAATGCTTTTTAGCAGCTCTTTGCTTTCACATTATGCAGTCATAGGTAGGGCTGGGCGATATATATATTTTATATATAAAATATTTTATATATATTTTTGCTTTCCACATATTTGTTAGACCTTGAGAATTAATGTAAACTTGTTTGTTCACAATTAAACTTTCATTTAGGGCCCCATTGAGTCTATTTTGTTTTCCATTGATTTTTTTGTAATCAATGTAATAATGTAATCAAATGAAAATATAACAATTAATTTACAACAAAACATTGCATTTTTATTTTGTTAACATTTATTTTGAAAGGACATTTTAGTGTACAGTAGTGATTTATTTCCATCATAATTTCTTGAAGTAAACTGAACGTTTATTTTGACGGTTTGTCGTGAAAGATCTTTCAGTTTTAGTTTCAGTGTGTATTTGACGGTAGTTTTTCTCAAATGAAACTGTAAAAAGCTTGTGAAGTGACTCTCAAAGCAGCTCTGGAGATTAAATTCATGTAGTTCGTATATTGAGACGGCAGACACTGGAAACACTGAGCGTCATATATGTGTGAATTTGTGTATCGGGTGAAACTACGTTGTTCGTTCACAAGAGACGCAGAAATCACTTATTAGCAACATGCACTGACTGTCTGCTGTCGTGTTTATTTCTGCTGGGTGATAGGCTGTTCGATTAATCCATGTCAAGTAAAAATGTCCAGAGCTTAACATCGTTATCGACGGATCTCGATATGATATCGTTAATCGCCCAGCCCTTGACTTAGGCCTGTTTCACATATCTTGCATCTGTAGCACATCAGCAAAGAAGCGGTGTAATGGCAACAGCATCACACATTGAGCTTTCAAACTGACAGTGCGACTGAGCTTTCACAGAGATCGTTTATGACCTTCATTAATTGGCGATGCTTCATAAAATGTTTTGCAAAAGATTGTGTTGATAAATAGTCAAAATACCCCACAACCCAGTATGCAGCAAAAATAAGCTCAGGGCTGCAACTGCTTCTGTTGTATAGAACCATCCATGTGCACTAGGTTCTGCGTGATTTGGGGGGGAAATCTGACTTAATTTCTTTATTTTATAAAAAACATCAAACTTTTATTTTGCCAGAAAACCGCATGGAGCCCTTAAAGCTTCTTTTGTTGACAACAGCCGGTTTATAAGTACTTCGCATTACAATTTTGGAAAGATCATTTTGCGTTTCTATGCATTTTAAGTGACCTCAGACTCACTGCACACGTAGAGATGCTCTGAGACACTGAAAACTAGATGCTGGTCATGTGTTAAAGTACACAGTGCTGCGCTTCACTTTGAAACAATATATAATAGCACATATGTAATTAAATCACAGCCTTTGGGATTTGATAATCGCGCTAAGCCATATCGCGATATTGGTTTTGTATCATTTGTGAATGTCTTCCTGTTTCAGAGAGCACAGGCAGAAGGAGGCAACCAAGACGGCTGCAGTGGTCAACAGTTTCCCTAAAGACAGGGACTACAGGCGTGAAGCCATGCAGGCTACTCCCGCCAGCTTCTCCATCTCTAGTAAGTCTGAAAACCCACATCATTCAGCTGTGTAATGTGGCTGTAAAGGTTGTTTAAGTGAGTGCAGTCCAGTTCATTGGGGTAATCTCAAAAGTGATGCAGGATCTCTATAACCAGGAATGTCATGATCATGGAAACCATGGAAAAACACTCTGTTCTGAATCAAAGGCCAGAATCGGTTGTCTAGGCTTCAGACTGTGTTCTTAAAGGGGTCATAAAATGCATATGTTTCTTGAGGTCAGCTTATGGAGCAAAGTTTTTTTCTTATTGGAAACACTGTCAAAATTTCAAGGAACGTTAAAGTAAATGGCCCACTGCTGTGATTGGTGACCTTGGTTACCTCGTACTGTCCATGCTCTTCCCCACAGCATGTGTGACATGTGTTTTTCTGGTCGAGAGTGGTATGTGTTTGAGCCCGAGTGCGATTAAAATGAACAAATGCAACCACATAATTTTCCTCTGAGGTCAAAATTCTTGGCAGTGCTGTAGTTTTCAGTACAAGATATTTAGAAAAAACGGCAACATTTTGACAACAATTAAGAATCTGTTGTAAAATGATACAAACAAATAGAAACATTCTTTCAATCAGTCAGGGACATAATTAAAATAAACTTCAGCCATGCAGTTTTTGGGGTTGCAGTTTGTTTACATTCAGGGACAGAATAACATCGGACGATCTTACTCTACAGTTTATTTCACATTTGTGATTGGACAGACTACGTTTTTTAAGAGCACACTTTGATAATACATGCACGTTAAGGGTCATGTAGAGAGAAATTGTGATGCCACGAATGGGGTGATTTCAAATCCTAGCGTTTCAGAAGGGAATGATTATACAGTACTGTGCAAGTCTTAGGCACGTTAGTATTTCACACAAAAAAAGGAGTTTAAGACAGTTATTTATATCTTTTGATGCACACAGAGGTCTGATCTCACAATCCTCGAGTCTCAATGCCCTGTGATCACATCAAGAAACAGAAAAAAACTGAGACAGACTAAATCCAGAAGAACTGCGGCAACGTCTCAAACGCTTGAAGAAATAGTGATTTGATTTGGGTAATAGAAGTTCATTGATAAATAAAATCTGTTTATGACATTATTTTTGACAGAATCCTCACATTACAGCATTTTTACACAAGTGCCTAACACTTTTCACAGTACTGTAGCTTTGCAGGTAGGTTTCTAGTGTTTTGGAGACGTTGCCACAGTTCTTCTGGTTTTAAGTCTGTCTCAGTTTTTTCTGGTGCCAAATATTGATAAACTAAGGTGCTCTAAATAGATTCCCCTGCTCCCAGTGTCGCTACTTAATGGCTCCTCGAGCTGGCGCTCAACACAATGAATGAGGAAAACATGAACATTAGCTAACTAGCCCAAGAAAAATATATTTTTTAACGGGATGGCGGACAGCAGTGTGAGTAAAATAATAGATGCCCCAGCCATGTTTAAGTCCAAAATCTGTACCCACTTTGGCTTTTATACCATTGATGGGACAAACAAAATCAACACTACATGCAAGAACTGCCTGGTAAAAGTAAAGTGCTCGGGTAATACCGCAAAGATGCAAAGCCACTTGCAACGGGATCATCCTGGTTTAATAGAAAATGTTTAATTTACTTAAAGTTAAAAGCAAAAAGGGAAGAGATATTGATGCGTAGTATATTATATCAATGCAATAGTTTGAGCCTTTTCTTTTAACAGTTTTAAGTTTCAGTTACTGTGCGCATGAAGAACTATTCACAGTGCTCTCTACTTTCAGTGTTGTGATCTGAAAGTCACCCGGGAGAAAGTTACATGAACAGCAATAAACTCCAGCAAGATAAAGTCATTTTATGTGAAACCATAGACCTTTATCTACAGATCAAGTATAATAATAGGAACATTGAATCATCTTTGAGAGAGTTTCATCATGTTGACTGTCATAACCGAACATGACACGCTGTTTGAATGCCGAATGGAGAATGACTGACAGCACAGTGGAGGGAAGAGTTTACGTGAACTTGAATTTAACAACTTCGATATTAATTTCTGTCACATTAACATATGGAATGGCTTTAGAACACATCATATAGTGCACAAATTTATGGTGCCTTATGTTTTTGTGCCTTTTGTGAGGTTTAACAATAACACAGAATAGTATGCGCACAATATTGGATTTGGTTCGGTCTCGTCTGACCGATACCCGATCCGGCAAAGAATGGCGGTATCTGAGCCGATACTGAGTATCAGATTGGCGCATCCCTAGTTTTGTTACTTTTCATATGTTTCGTTGGCTAGACATACAGAGAGATAGTGTAGGTAGCAGATGATGCTGGGTACTTTTGTGGTGTGGAGGTTAAATATATAATGTCCTTTTGTTTGTGTTTTGTTGCAGAGTCATTACTGAGATACTCTTTTACTTTTTTTCCCACAAACGATCACAGATTGGTTTTGTATTTATAGAATGACAACATTCAGAGATTTTGCAATGTGTTTATGTCTCTAACTTCTGCTTATCCGCACCACCCACGTAAGCAGTGTCAGGGTCTCCTTGTCCATGCTGGTAGGAGGCAGCAGCAAGTCTTTGCCTTATGCAGCATTAGGGATGCACCGATCCGATACTCAGTATCTCTATCGGCTCCGATACTGCCATTCTTTGCCGGAATGGGTATCGGTCAGACGAAGCCGATCCAAATCCGATATTGTTCGTATACTGTTCTGTGTTATTGTTAAGCCCCACAAAAGGCACACAAACATTATAAAGCACCATAAAGTTTTCGTGCACTATATTATAAGTGTTCAGAAGCCATTCTATAGTATAATGTGAGGTAGAAATGAATATTTAACTGTACCTTAATCATGTTACTTTCTACCGAGTGTCTGTTAGATCACAACACTGGAGTAGAGAGCACTATAATTGTTTTTCACGCGTGCAGTAACTGAAATTTAAAACTGTTAAAAGAAAATGCTGAATAAACTATTGCATAGATACTGTATAATACACTACGCATCAATATGTCTTTCCTTTGTGCTTTGAACTTTTCAATGCGGACTCGACGCGCTGTGTAGGGTTGGGCGATGTCTACAAATTTGGCATCAGACGATGTCTACAGTGAAACATCGCGATGGACGATGGGGGTCGGGGGGTAACGTAACATTCTCATTTTCCACTAGATATTTTCCTCTATATCTCATCAGCAATTTCGATTTTGGCACACTGCAGCAGCTGACCACTAAGGAGCGAATGTAGTGACGTGACATAACTGCCAGATTCAAACTGTGCTTTCAGCGCTTGCCGGCTCAACATCGTGATGTCTTGTCAGCAGGGTTTCTAAATGTTGCTTCAAGCGCATCATTCTGCGCTCTGGATGTGCATACGCGCTTTCTGCCGCACTGTATTGGAGCCTTTCAAATCATAATACTTTTGTGCAATGAAAGATTATTAATGGCCCATCTTGTTCTGTCCTATCTATCATATGTTGCTGCCTCATTAAACAGCTGCGCTATACATTTAAAAAATGTCTTAATCTTATAGTATTTATAGCAAAAAAAAAATATTTTTGATTTTGTCTTGTTTTTCATGAATGTATTTATGTACAACAATACAACGAGCAATGTGTAACGTTTTACCAGATTTAGTACTACAATTATTGTCTCTTTGTTCCCCAGTAAATGTTTTTTTTTTTTCACAATTTTCTGATTTTATAAAGTTGTTCACAATTATCCACTGATAGATTATAGATATAGATCTATAGATCATAGATTATGATCATATATTTTTTTGATTTGTTGTTTTTCTTTATAATGAAGTTGTCTGTATTAAGTATGTTCAACACACCAAAGAGTGATTATCAGTTCAACACAGAGTTATAGAAATTCAACTTAATAAAAAATAAATAAAAATGCACTGGTATCGGATCGGTATTGGTATCGGTAGATACTCAGAACCAATGGTATTGGTGCATCCCTATGCAGCATGATGTGATAATGCTCTTTAAACACTCCTGTGCTACATGCTGCTATTTTTCTGATTTATTTGCCAGTCATCGCGGAAGTACTTCTCTTTGAGTTTAGTTTTCAATTCTTGGCTACTTCAAAGCAGCTGGAGAGTAGCAGGTGCTAAGCAGTAGGTTTAAGGCACAGAGTTTCCACTGTCATGGGAAACCTGAGAATATCAGGGAATTTTAAAATAGTTTTCCAGGCCTGGAAAGGATGTTAACTTCCTTGACTTGAGTCATGGAAATTTCTGTAATGAATAATACATTTTTGTTGTGCTCTGTTCTAAAGTATTTCTTCAATTAGATATTGCTCTTGGGTAGAGTTAAATTGCTTGCAAGCGTAGCAATCTTCGATTTTGTATGAATAGTCTTTTATTCCCCTAACGAGTCAGCCAAGCCAGAACACGCATTATTCTAAATGATTCATTAATGAATCATACTGAATTTGATTTAATTTAAGTCCTTATCAAATGACACAAATGATTGGAAAGTAATTCATTTGTCAGATAGTGTGGGAACCCTGAAGGCGGTCTCTTTTTGTTGGTCTTCTGTCAGGAATTGTAATCGCTTAACATTTAATGGACATAGCATTGTGAACAGGGAAAAGTGCCTTAAGAAGAGATTTTACTAGTACTTAAGGATTTACCCCACAACTAATTTCATTAACGTGTAAATGGAAATTTTGTAACCGAGTAGTCTAACAAACCCCCATAAGAACGCCAAAAAACTAAGCGATCTATTTGAAATGGCCTACTTAATCTATGAATCAAACTGAATTTTAGGGCTGGGACAATAAATCGTTGTTTAGCGATTCGTGGATCGATTCTGTGATTTTTCGGTATGCATTGCAATTCTCTCTCCAATCAATTCTGAGCTTAGTTTTTGGCGAATAATTGACTGATTACCGAAATAATCGTTAGTGACATCCCTAAATGTAACATTAACTTGACAGTATTTTGAAATTAGTCTTTGTAAAAAGAAATAAATAAAACAAACAATTAGGGCAAATTCGGGTCCGGCAATTGCTCAAATGGTGGTTTCATTATTATTCTTAATGAAAAAAACCACAACAAAAAAACAGTACAATGACAAACTTGCTTAAAAAGGTGCTTTTATATTTTGCATTGAAACCAAATCTTCCCCCGTCGTCTTGTCAGTCAAGAGTGAGGGGAAATGGGTGAAGTGAGGTGAAATCTGACTGCTTTTACGACTCTTGTTCGGCTCACGCTGCATTGAATTTAATTGCAGAGTCTGTTCTCTAACTGAACTAAATTATTTTTATTACTATAAAAAAAGCAAAACGGCGGTGCCGTGGTGGGCAAGTGATGATACCGCTGTTGCGGCTGAACACAGACTACCGCCGCAAGCCTAACAGGCAGATTTGCAGAGATGATTTGCCTGTAATGATTTTTATATCTTTGTCCAAAGCTTGCTGTGTTTTTTATGAGAAGATGTGTGCGCTCTCTTAATTGTTTTTTAAGCAGCTCAGAGCGCTTGTTCTGAGGGCACCTGTTAAGAAATGTTTAGTAGTGTATCGCCATGTTTCCAGTATTGGGAATCGTTGGCTATTTTTAGATCCTGACATATGCAGCAGTTATTAAACAATGAAAATTCAGTTTAACTTCAGGTGCCCTCAGTACTTCAGTGGACCTCAGCTTAAGCTGAATGTACTACAGATGGACATGCTCTCACTTACAGTTTTTGAATCAACTGTCTAAGATGTTTTCAGGTGACATCTTGACTGTTGATGTTTAGAGTATCCTTAGGCAAAACCTGAAATAGCTACTGAGAAATTTTCAATAAGCTGTTTCAGGGTTCATTTTGTTGATCTGCTTGGTGTCAGATTGAGATTTTATGAAGGCCACACAACCACGGTCTAATTTAGAAAGTTTAGAGGGAATTTTATTTTTATTTTTTCACTGCAGCCGCTAAACGTTACGGGTGGGAGAAAAAATGATTCTCTGATGCATTCAACTATTTTGAATTGTTTCAGAAAACTTAATCAATTCTGAGCTTAGTGTTTTTTTGTGTGTGTGTCTTCCTCGTCGAATTTCTGTCGCTCTACATGCGTCATCTGGTATAATTGAAACGATTGGCTATGAGCTACGTACAGGCGCATTTGATAGACATTCGTAGCGCCCAATAAACGGCTCTGGGCATTCGTAAACCACGACTCAAATACGAGAAAATGAACGTGGTTCCCAGACCACGTCTCAATTAGACGTGGCTAGCAGTAATGCTGAGAAAAGAGAAAAATCCCTCACAGCCCTTGTCTGGAAACCTTTGACACTGAGAGCACTTTGTTTATTGCTTGTAATCCCTTTGTTTGTTCCCCTTTATTTATTTTTAATTGTATGTTTTTAAATGTGATTTAAATTACAATTTTACATGCAATTGTTTTGATTTATTAGTTTGTAATATTTTAAAAAGTACTTATACAAGTCATTTAAAAAAAAAATGCTGAACTTTGATATTTAAAAAAAAATTTTTTATCAAGAACTGTTTTCGAATTGGATTGTGATTCCCAGAATTGGATCTGATCGTGTGCCTAAAGATTCCCATCCCTACTGAACATCGTTAACTTCTGTTATGTAATTTCTTTTAACCTTTTTCCCCTATAAACAGAGTCTTCGAATGCCACAGAGAAGCCTTCCTCACTCACACCCTCTTCTTCCTCTGCTGCTGTGTCTGGCTTAAGCATGGCCAACTCAGCCAGCAGTGCCTCTGGCTCCACAGTCCCGGTTTCTCCGGTGATGCAGTCGCCGGCCCCGCCCACTCTTCTCCAAGACCCCTCCCTCTTACGCCAGCTCCTCCCCGCTCTACAAACGGCCCTGCAGTTGAACAACGCCAGTGTAGACATGGCCAAGATTAATGAAGGTAAGTGTACTGCATCTGTCAATGGATAGAATATGGACCGCTGAAACTGTTAGCAGACATTTTCATCCAAAACGTTAAAGGGACAGTCCCACTTAAAGGAGTCATGACCTGTAATTTTCACTTTTCCACGAGAAAAAATGTATGTTATGATTGCCTAACGATTAAACACTGGCCGGGAAGCCGATATTTAAAAGTGAAGCGTTTGTTTACCCCTGGGTTCGTCAACCAGCCCACGTGCACACGCACTCAAATACGTGATGTCAAGTCGGCGCAGGATATACCATATATGGACACCGCAGACCTATGCTGCAGGAAGCCCGCCCTGCCCCTCTCCCCCTCATATTCAGTCGAGCGCCGCCATTACTGAATTCCGCTTCGAAGTACGCACTCGACCATGAAAGATGCAGAAATGTGGTGCACGTTACTGATGTTAAGGTATGTCTCAGTCAAAATGATTGTCTTTACCATTCAGAGGCATCTTGCTGTAGACGTCCTTCCATCGACTCTACATCTTCCCTTTCCAGCTCAGGTTCAGAGTCTGGCTCGTGCATATATATAGGTCGCGGCCAGGTCGGGTTCATTCACATTTTGCAATGATATGCTGAAGCGTTACCTGCGGTGTCAACCCCCCTCCTTCCTGCCACCAATCAACGCGCCCCTCATTTGCATTATTACAATGACCGTCCACGACAGCCAAAATATCGCATCAGATCTCGCGAGACAATAATGCCTTCAGAAATAAGGGGCAGAGGAGCTCTGTGTTTATTTTTTTTGCACTTTTTTTCCACTTTTCTTTTTTAGAAGGGCCTGAAAGACTATAATAGAGCGTGGGTATCCAAGGTAATACTAGGTTATGACTCCTTTAAGGAACCTGAGGTTAAAAATCTTGCTTATGGTACTGCGGTGATGGCGGTAACCTTTGAGCTTTAGCCACTATGACTTCAATGTGGTGTGTTTGCAAGTATAGGTTTTGCAGCTTTATTCTTGTTGGGTTTCTTGTACCACTCAAGCAGGTGTATAGAATTGCTTGTGTACTTGTGCATGCTGGGCTTGCGTCAGCTTTTCCTCTCTTAACTTCACATCTCAGGGATGAATCATAGCTTTGCTGCTTCTTGAACATGGCCTGTGTGAATTGCCGTTTGTGAGCACGTCATTGCTTCTTGCTTTCCATCACTGGCCGCATTTGCAAACTATGATAATTACCCACTGATTCTCCAAGCCAGAGCTAGGGCAAATGAGAAGTTTGGTCCAAATAGTCTGGATTGGAGTTTGCTCTCTAATCGCTGCATATTGCACATGTCTAAACAGTGAAATTGGCATGACCCAGTGCCAGGACTGCTGTATCCTTTCTTCAAAATGCATGAATATTGGAATTTGTTGCAGTGCAGTCCCTGTGGTTCAAGCTGTGGTAAAGTGCTTTGCTTAGAGGTGTTCAGTTCTCAATCACCCCACTTGAAACTGAATCGTAAAAAAATCATTTCTGACCTAGGGTTGTCATGATACCAATACCAGTGAAATTTCACTATTTTCTAACAAAAAAAAAATATATAAATATACATGTGTATATGCTATTGAAAGTTAAATAAACTGAGTCAGAAGTTTGGGTTCAGTATTATTATTATTATTATTATTATTATTATTAAATTTTTTTCTGTCAGTAAAATTTAATGTTTTTTACTTGAGCACCAATCAGCATATTAGAATGATTTCTGAAGGATCATGTGACTGGTGTAATGATGCTGAGAATTAAGCTTTGCCATCACAGGAATAAATAACATTTAAAAAAAATATTAAAATAGAAGTTATCTTAAATTGTCGTAATATTTGACTATTACTTTTAACTGTAGACACCTTTTATCACTCTGAATGATTTTAGTACTGTTTGACTGCTTCCTGTCTTCACATTTTGTCCTTTGCTTTCTTGCTTCATTTCATCTGTGTTCTCTCTGTGTTCTCTGTAGTTCTCACGGCTGCAGTAACTCAGGCTTCGCTGCAGTCCATGCTCCATAAGATCCTGACTGCTGGTCCGTCTGCCTTCAACATCACAACTCTGCTCTCCCAGGCTACTCAGCTGTCCAGCCAAGGTACACACACAGACACACACTAGGGGGCTGGGTGATATGGCCTAAAAAAAACTGGCATCACAATAAGTGTATAGTTATTGTCAAAACATTTGGTAACTAAACAGAATTTTATTAAGTTTAGTGAGAACACAATGTTTACATGGTACAATGACTGGTATGCTACTGTTTTTATTATTGATTGATTCTGATCTTGATTCAATATTGATTCCTTTGGATAAATATTAGGCACAGTTAATTTTTCTCAAAAAATAAATCTCACCTAATTCTGTTAACATACAGAGAGCCCTGTCAGCTGGTATTATTATTATTAAAATTAAATTATCTCAAATTAAATATAATGCATTTTTTTATAATAACAACATATTTTAATGATGTAGGTAAAAAATATAATAAATATGTAATATAGTTATCATATTTAGCAAAATGCTCCTCTCTATTAGCCTGACTAGGTCAGACTTTGTACTTCCGCTCAATTTCAGTTCACTTATGTACTCAGTCTGAGATAGCAACCTATCTCCCCGTTTTCCTCCGGCCTCAAAACAGCCGGCCAATCAACGAACAGAGGGTGGGCTGAGAGCCGTGACGTAGACGCTGATTGTACCGTGGATGCGTAGATTTACTTCACATAATCTGCAAAAGTCGTTCACAGCCATGTTCACTCCGGTATTTCGTACGATGGTTTTGTTTTCGCATCATACATGTGTTTACAGTGGAAGTTAGATGCGGCTGAGCCTGCGCATAACACACGTCATAACCAAACGTTATGTGATTGGCTTACGGGTAACCAATGATTTTAAACTTCAGACAAGCGCCCCCCCGCGAGAAAGAAAACGCTTTTCAATTATGCCCTTCCAGACTCTGTCTACGAAGCAAAGCGAAGTAGCAGAGTGTGGTATTACCAGGCTACCTCTCTATAGCAATTTAGCAAAAAGTCCAACTAACGTGCTATGGTCATTAAATGGCTTCCCTGAGGTAAATGTAACGTTACGTGACGCATTGTTCTCTAGCTGTTTTATGGACCTCTTTCCGTGGTTAAACACTGACCTTCTCTGTCTTGTCTGTCTGTGTCAGTGTCCTCTTTTGCCTCGTGATTTTCTGCGTGA
The DNA here is from genome assembly GCF_951802725.1 of Rutilus rutilus. Classification (NCBI taxonomy): domain Eukaryota; kingdom Metazoa; phylum Chordata; class Actinopteri; order Cypriniformes; family Leuciscidae; genus Rutilus; species Rutilus rutilus. The sequence goes on from NC_140224.1 coordinate 23,139,672, forward strand.
GAAAATGGGTGTGTGGCGTGAGAGCGTGTAAAAAGTGACAGTTGCGTGAGTCTCACGGTGAATTCGTGAGAGTTGCCAGCTCTGCGGATTCAGTTTGTAAATGTTATTGGCGGGTGTGCTTGTGCGTCCGCGGTCTTGTTCATTTGCCATGTTGTTTGTGTATCTCTATGGCAAACGCGCGGGGGGAGGGCTGAACCCGTTCAGAACTACGGGAGCCCAGAGGGGAGCGTCGGCGGATGTTAAAGAGAAAACTGATTTTCATTCAAACAAGTCGACGTAAACTACACATTCGAGTTAATCGATAAAATCGATTTATCGCCCAGCCCTAACACACACTGCTGCTACTACCTCTTACTCTCAAACTTGCTATGTTTTTCATTTGTGCTACAATGTAGTCCAAACTAAATTCCTTCATCACATGGTTTTAGGGTCAGCTCTGTTTTGTGACCTGATCTTGAAGTTTATAACTTGAGCTCATGGTTTTGATTGGTTGTTGGCGTGAGATTGTGTTGCTTGTTGTCGACTCATGTCAGCTGTGAGGTTCTGAGTCAGCTTCCTTGAGTTAGCAGATGGGGTTGGTAGCTTAACAAGGATCACACACAGGCTTGGCTGCTGCTGTCTGAGCAGATAATGAGCCACGTGGGCTTCAAAAATGATTTTTGGTTTTAACACAAGTAGCTTTGTGTATGGATTTGTCATGCAGCATCTGTTATTTGGCAATGTCTTAATTGCATATTGAATATAGATTGTGTGTGTTAGATGGGGGTGAGCAATATCACCACACTCTTATTTCACAATAAGAGTAATTTTGTTTCACAGTAATGATAGATATCATAACCAAATGTTTATGTGAATACTTGCCAAAATGGGCATTTTGACACATTTTTGTGTGTTTTTGACCTTGTGCAGTAATCCTCAAAAGAGAACTCAATTTGACTGTGATTTGGGTGCGAGTGCACAGAAAGCTACTGTCAGTGTGCCAGTACCAAATTGAATTCTCTTTTGCAGTTTATTCCTCTTTCTTTTATTAACTCTTTTGAATGTCAAGCACGCCTCTAATTTTTCTTGTCTTTTCTTTGTCACTGTGTCAGTTACTTTTAGTAATGCGAGGATATACTTAAATTTTTTATATCATCATCGCCACAGCAGTGTGTGAATCTAATATGAAATGGGATCAGACCTATTCTAGCATTAGTTTTCAGATATTCATAATGTAGTCAATGGATAAAACTCGTACTGTGGTGAAACTAGGGGTCAGTGTCCATAGTGTTTCTGTGCTTCGTTGATATTTCTATATTGGTATTTCTTATAGTCCACTGTAAGGGGATTTACAGTCAAAGACCCAGAACCCGAAATGATTAAGACGAGTCAGAATTATAATAAATGAAAGAAAAGTTTTACTGAAGATAGTTTGCCGTTTCTTCAGCAGAAGTCAGCTTCAAGACTCACACAGGAGTTTGTGGGCCGCCCCCCTTACAGTTACAAAGATCACAGCAGTTATACACTACACCAAGGTCTAAGCTACGTCCTTGCTTCAGGTTGAATGATTCTCATTGGCTAAGAAATAGATAAACATAGTAATTTTCCACACATAAACAAATAGACTGAAGCATATCTCCATCGATTATGCTCGGACCCTGAAGTTAGGCACGTTGTGACCTTCCAGGTCGCAGATTTGGGTTGCTGGGTTGCAGCATGTCCAGAACAAGAAGTCAGTCAATCTCCTATAATGCCAGTGGTTCCTTAACCTGTAACCAAGAAGACTAACACACACACACCGACACACAGCTTCTTCCAGGTTGGATTTGGCCAGGCTCTAACTATAAACAGGAGAGTATTCTCAAAACATCAAGATGTGTTCTTTCTCTCAATGAGAGGACACTTTATTATAACACGGTAAAGTAAAGCTTTAACTGAGAAATGGTCCTTTAAACTATAGACATCAATGACCCCTGTATGTTTTAACACGTTGAAGACCTTTCTCAAACACAAAACGAGTCCATGTTTCATTTCTGGAAGCGGGGCTTAATAAGCAAGCACTGTTACTGCATTGAGATATCAAATACAGACATTAAAGTCCCTGTAAAGTCAAAATTAAGTATGTGTTCTGAGTTTGTCACACCACAGAAAAATGTGTTATTAGCCACCCAGCCAAATTTGAATGATTAAAAAAAGCCGGCAAGTACATAAAATAAGCTATCAAAATCTTGAAAAAATGAGCAGTAGTCTCTGCTCTCAAACGCTGGGGGGGCGTGTCCGCTAGACATGAAAGTACATGAAAAGAACATTTCAGTAATCACACTGGTAAATTATATTACAAAGTAAAATCTCACAAGCCTAGAGAAGTCATTCAACTCATTTGATATTTAGAAGGAAAAATATTGATTAATACCTTGATTATAATCACTCATTAGATATACATTGAAGCAGCATTGTTTCCAGAATCCACCCCTTCACCTCTAAACTGTAAAGTGTTAAAAAAAAATCAATGTAAATCTTACTATGGCCATTTTCTGTGATTTCTGTAGTCAACTACTGTTAGTCAGGTACTTATTTAAAGCTTTATTATTTAACATTAAAAACATGAGTGACTTTTATTGTTCAAGTTACATCATCTCTATAATGGCTTCAAAACAAGTAAATTTCAACCTATATTTTTCTTTTGAAAAATGAAATGAACAATTTTTGTTGCTTAAACATCATGGCTTAAAAAAAAATCACAGAGCTTAAATGGAAAGCAATTTTGAAAAGTACACCAATGTGCATGAATGCACAAAATCGCAATGCATTTATAAAGGCTGTCACATTTTTGTTTAGTGTTTTATTCAAAGAAACTATAGGTCAAATTTTGCTTGTTAGCCTGTAAATAACCTCAGATAGTGTAGCACATTTCATTAAAAATAAAGTTAGATTCACCACTTTCGGTTCTTCTAGTGATATTGACTGTTACTGAGAACCCCTTGTCCACAAAATGTTCATTTGTTATTGTGAAATTTATATGAGTTCACTGGGAAAGTATATTTAGTTGTTGTTTACAACAAGTGATTGTACAAAGGGATTTCAGTTTGCTGAATTTGAGTAGAACACTTGACTAGTCAACCTGAATTTCCTCTGAGTCACTCTCAAGGGATTTTTTTAAAATGACATTTATCTCACCTAAATTGTTTGCTCACTCTGTTTATTTGTGTTTTTACAGTGGGGTAATTTTGTTGCTCATGAGTTAACTCGGCACAAGGAAGCTTGATTTTAACCTTGAATTGAATTTACAAAAAAAGACAAACAAGAAGCACAAATAAATTAAATAAAAAAACGAATGAAATTTCAGTGTGCCAGTGTTATTTTAGTATTATTTATATACTTTTATAGTTTGTTTTTAATAAAAAAAAATATATATTTTCAGTTTAACATTCTGTAACTATGTGCTTTTGACATTTTTATATATATATATATATATATATATATATATATATATATATATATATATATATATATATATATATATATATATATATCAATATTCACTTCAGTGCTTCAACTTAGTTAGTTGCCAAGGCCACATTTCAAAATTTTAGTTTAGGTTTTTCATCTAATATTTATACTTCAGCTTTTTCAATTAACAACTGTTTTAATAGTCTTAGTTAATAAGAACACTGCAGTGTGTAAAACTTGATTGGAATCGGAGCCAGAACTGCATTTGTTGCTAATGACATGCCTGTTGTGATTACTTATGGCACTATATCGCTTCACCTTATCTTTCTCCTCTCTCATTTTGTCCTATGGAGTAGCCCAGCAGTCCAGCCAGTCTCCGATGTCTCTGACATCAGACGCTTCCTCTCCTCGGTCGTACGTGTCTCCCAGAATCAGCACGCCACAGACCAACTCAGCCTCCCTCAAACCGCCCCTCAGCACCACGCCGGTCTCCTCACAGACCAAGGTATACAGCGGTCAAATATGATGACAGATGTCAAATGAAACTATGGCTTTCTAATGCACTCTCTCTCTTTCTCAGATGAACATTATGACAAATAAGTCTAGTTCTCTCCCTCCACCGTCGTCCCAGCAGTCCCACCCCACAGACAAACATCACGACAACGGCAATTCTCCACGGACGCTGCAGAGGCAGAGGTGACATGAGACGTTTGGAAGTGATTAAACAGATCCATCAGAACTTCGTTGAAGTTTATTGAAGGCGTATGGGTATTAACAGCCCACTGCATGCCATATTTGTAGCTTAGAGTGGCTTTTGTGGTGTTCGACTGCCATCTTCTGGCTGTTTGTGGTATTGCTGCTTTTGGTGTTCTAGGATCACATTTAAAATGAATGTATTTGTAAAGAGTTGGTGCAGACAAAGTAGGTTTGCTTTTCATAAAAATGTAGAAAGACATTGACCCATCCACTGTTTGTGATTTGCAGCAGTCAGAGAAGTCCATCTCCGGCTTCGAACCACATGGGCAGTAACAGCAGCAGTAATAATGGCGGCAGCGGTGGAGGTCAGGGACCAGGTGTAGTCAGCGGAGCGATGCCCCCGGGTTCAGTACCTGCTGGCGCAGCCTCAGGCAGAGCAACATGTACCTTCACACCCACGCTGGCCGCGCACTTCAATGAGAACCTCATCAAACACGTGCAGGGGTGGCCCGCGGAGCATGTGGAGAAACAGGTATGGCAACGTGAATCTGTCAACCTTATTTGTTATTTGGATTTGGTCAATAAGATCATTTTTTTCGTAATGCGTTAAATGCATTAATTAAATTGATCAAAGGTGAACACAAAGACATTTATAATGTTGCGTAAGATATCTATTTGAATAAATGCTGTTCTTTTGGACTTTCTATTCAGCAAAGAATCCACATTTTTTTTTAATCTTGAGTACCAAATCAGCATATTAGAATGTTTCTGAAGGGTCATGTGACACTGGAGTTGAAAATTCAGGTTTGCCGTCACAGGAATAAATTATATTTTAAAATATATTCAAATAGAAATCTGTTTTAAATTGTAATAAGAGCTCACAATATTACTATTTACGCTGAAATTCATCAAATAAGCATTAGAGACTTCTTTCCAAAAATGTTAAATATCCTAACGACCCCTGGTTTTTCAGTTCACTAAGTCTTACTATTTAAATAAACTAAAAAATGTAAAATAAAGGAAAGAAAATGAAGAAAGCTTAGTTTAGTTGGCACTATATATTCTGTCTCATCGAAAAATGTTGATATTTTTGTCGCATTGCTAACTATTCACATGCGGCTCTCCCACCCAGGCCTCGCGGTTACGTGAAGAGGCTCACACCATGGGCAGCATCTACATGTCAGAGAACTGCACAGAGCTGAAGAACCTGCGCTCACTGGTGCGAGTGTGCGAGATCCAGGCCACGTTGCGCGAGCAGAGGTGCATTTCTCTTTCTCGTATGGCATTGCATGGTCATGTGACGCCCATTATTGCTCATATGCACTAACTTGGTTCTCTTTCTCTACAGGATACTGTTTTTGAGACAACAAATTAAAGAACTTGAAAAGTTGAAGAATCAAAATTCCTTCATGGTTTGAGGAACTCTGGGCTTGCGATGTGGTCTTGACACAGGAGGAGAGAAGGGGGTAGGTGAATGGGCGGGCAAAACCCATTTCATGCGCGCGGAACCCTGGAGAACCAAAGTTCTGTTGCGTTCTGCTCTGGGCCCAGTCTTACATTAAACAAACTGCAGCGAGGTCTTGCGTGGACTGAGAGGGGGAGGGGAGAGGGGTGCGGAGAGGTTTTCAGAGGAGCTGCCCTCGCCCCGTCCCTGTACATGTAGATTATTTGTAGATGTTATTTCCATGTTGTAAATATATTTTGTAGATGAAGCCATGCCTATCAAAGCTTTTGACATCCAAACGTTAAACTAATCAGCAAAGAGGCAGACTGGGATCTCAAGTGCCCTCATTGTCACCATATGTAGAACTCTTGACTGCAGATTTTTAAATGACATGATTAAAAAAACAAAACAAAAAACGAAACAAATGCTCTTCAGTTATACGATCGGTGAACCATTTGCCTTGAGCATGTACCAGACCTGCATGGAAAAGGTGGACTAGTCGACCGGGACATTTAACGAGGACGATGACGCGCACTCTTTGTCTTCTCACGACTCTGCACACGTATCCACCGGTTCATTTCTCTTTCGCTACATAGAAAAAATGGTAGTAATGCTACATGGTTATTTGGTTAGTTTCTTTCTTTCTCTGGTTGCACTATAATGGTTTCATTCCCTCACCCCATGCCTTTTGAGGGGGTTTACATCATGTTTGTCCACAATGGTTCAATGGTCTCCTACCTGCCCCTAATGGCCCAGCGATATGCCCATGGTCAACACCAGTGCCTGCTTCAGTGATGGTGTGAATGTGAGCAAGAACGAAAGGAGAAAAAGAATCATTCCTGCTGCTCAACCCATGTCGTTCCCCTCCCTCACCCTCCCTTGGCAGGAGATGAAGACTGGTTGTCACCCAGAATCCCCTTTTCTTTTCTCTTAATCTTTCCAGGTTATTTTTTTCTTTTGATTTCTTTTCTGTACCCTTGTTTTGTTTAAAAAAAAAAACTGTACTTAAAAAAAAGAAAAAGGAAAAAATGAATGTGAGATGCAGTGGCGACTTGCGTTAAAAACTAGAGTTCATTCCTATGTACAGTTGCTAAGTAATAATGAAGTTAAAGTTTTATTAAAGTTGCAGTGATTACTAGTCTATCAGATATGTTGTATTCATAAATTATTACCACACATTTTCCTTTTGCACCCTGATTGGATGGGATGGAATGGAATGGGATGGGGGAGGGAGGGGGGGTGCTACTGGAAAACAGGAAACTGAGGGTCAGCCAAGGACTGGACATCACCAACCCTGTTATACCAGGGTCAGGGCAGGGTCACCTGGGGTCGGAAGGTCAAATGTGAAATGTATGTATTGTAATAAACATGCTAAACTAACATTTTTGTTGTGCTTTTTTACGGGGTGTATTTGGTCATTATGCTAAAATGTAATAATACATTTAAATCAGACCTGAATAAGTTTAAAAGATGGGTTATACACAGTTTAGAGGACATTAAGGTACTTGTTCAGTTATTTGTTTGTTTACTTGTTCATTTCTCAGTCAATATTGGATATTTAATTGTTCTTTTGCCCTATGTGAACATTTAATTTAACTTTACCATCTACTAGTTAGTTTTTAAAAACACTAATTTAACACTATCAAATCTCAAAATGAAAGTGTTATTGTTAATTAGAACCATTAACATATTTATTTTCAGTAATTGAAATAAAGCTGACATACTACATAAATATTAGATGGAAAAACTTAATGAAGGTGAGAAATGTTACCTTGGAAACTAATTGAAATAAGTTTGGTTTTATTTTATTTTTAAAAGCTAATTTATTTATTTTTAACGCACATACAATTACTATAATTTAAATGAAGACTGAAATGAATAAATAAAAGCTAATTTAAAACAAATACTACATAAAAATCACTTTTCACACTGTCCATAATGTGATGCCTAAATTCACTTATAGCATTTAACATGCATCCATATATAATCTTCTGAATATAGTTGCATCCCTACTTTTAAAACGGTTTCTAAGAAGGTGATGTCCACCAGGAGCCATTGTTGTTTATTACAGATTAGTGAATATTTGCTAGCTTTTTGTTTTACTGATGTGACTTGAAACAAGATTTCTTAGGTTTTCCATTTTAAAAGTTGCATCATGGACAGATGTTACCTGGCCCGTGTTCCATGTTTTTCCAGTTTGTCCGGATATTCCAACGCAAGGTCCATCTGTGGAAAAACAACAACTGTAGATTATACTTTAAAATACAAAAATACACTTACTAAAATAAATGTCATATTGCCTGTGTGGAGTGGACACAAAGAGAATCAACAGAGGTTGGAACACAACCATGAACTTTAAATAACTGAATGCCTCTCAACTAACAGCACACCAGCAGCATGACGTGTCCCATCATTTAAGAGCAGTTCAAAGCCCAGAGAAACGGGTAACGGTGAGCCTGGATGTCTGTTCCCTATAGGACTCAGATGTGCCTCAGCTTGAGGTCTTGAGATGTGAAGAGTAGGTTATGCTGGCGTGCTGAGTAACTCAACATCAAATGCTCAATGGTTTCAGCATATATAAACTCGTTATTAAAGCATGACACAAGGTTGCTGAAAGTCTTATGAAACTGCTCTTTAAGATGGTTTGCCATCTACTGGCATTCACACCCATTCACTATAACAACAATAATAAAGCATTCATTTCAGATATTTCTTTTGAGTAAGCATTTGTATATAATATCCTTCTTTTTAGTTGTATGATGTAGATCAGGGGTTTTCAAACTGGTGTCCCGGGACCCTCAGAGGGCAAGGGAGTGACGGGTCAGTGGAAAAGTTTACAGGAAAAACTATAATAATAATAATAATTATGGTTAAAATAAGTTTAAAAATGAAATGTGATTAAAAATATTTATCCATCTATTAGATTAAATTACATTAAATAAGACTTGATTATTATAAATAAAATGAAATAATAGCCTACATTTAACAGTACATTAAATGAGTGGAAAGAATATACTATAGTAATGTATCTTAATAGAAACTCGTTTTAGATTTATAATAGGCTATTACTTTTGAGTGTTTATAATTAGAATGGAAATCCCTCAAACGAGGATTGTCATATTTGGGGGTCTTGTGTCACCATTAAAACCCCTGGTCTAGAGCTATCTAAAATGATATCGTTTGAAGGCTGGAGCCATTTCTATCAGATCAGATTTATCACCCGTCAAATTAGCATAAAGTGTTCTCTGTATTCGCCCTACGTGACCTTTTTTGTGGTTGATGATGTGGATAAATCATCCAATTAGTCTATAGCAAATGTCAGTCGCTACAGTTTCTTCTCTACTCCTCGTCGTAGCCATTAGCCAACAAATAATGTTTTTGTAAGTGGTTGCTTTTTTTTTAATCGAACTAGAACTAGACCAAGGGACATGGCGAAAAAATAAATAAATAATTCCACTCATGGACAGCAGAGGGCGGCACCTGATCATTCAAACTGAAAGACTTCAAATAGTCTAACGCCGTTGTTTGAAATGTTAATTAACATCTTTTGACATGAAGTTGGAAGTGTTTATCTATAAAAAGTCTCTACAAAGGTTGGTGCCCTACTTAAACTAGCCTACCTATTACGAAAAACGTGTTATTTGGTAAATTATTGTAAAGTGCTTGAGACTGATGAAAGCCATGATTACTGTATTCCTCATTATCTTGTGATTCCTCATAATTAGTAAGACTAGACTGTTCTTTAGAGTGGATTACTGAAATATAGGCTATACTGAACAGTCATTATTCATAGTCAAACTAATTAACATTAAACTCAATTTGATGAATGAGCTAAAGTGGGTCGAATTAAGAATGACTGCACAAAAATGTAACATTTCCCCCTCAAACAACTCACTGAGTTGTCATTAGAAGTATCAGTAGGCTAGTGATGTTCCGTGGGCAGTTACACAGACGCTTGGATTAGTCTGTGGAGGTGTGAATCTCACCATTTGAAGGGAGGACTGGTTTTGAACTGGCGCCTCTGTTAAATTACCAACAATTAGGATAATTGCTGTCAATCCGGTAATTTCTGTAGGTCTCTGAATGTGTCCCCTGAAGCGGAATCGCTTGTCTTTAGCCTTTGACACTGAATCGATGGCCATCTATCAGATGTGAGCGTCTCCCAGTCTGTCTCTCTTCATCAAACACTTCCACTGCCGTCCGTCTCTACCTCCAGTATAAACCTCAGTATCTGCACATTCCCCACACTATCAAGACTTTTTTACGTTTAGTCACAAAAAAAAAAGTTTACGAGCATTTTAGGCTATTCGTTAAACTTGCCTCAATAAATAAATAATAAGATAAACTGTTGCATCCTAATTTTCCAACAAAGGTATAGCCTATCTGGCGATTTCTGAAGTGAATGCTGATTATGAATCTGATAGAAAGAGTAAAATTCATAAACATATGGTTGTATTTAAAGGAAAAAAGTTTATTGGCAAAACAATTGGGTGCTGAGCTAGACTGAGCTAAACCAAGCTCAGTCAGTTAATTCACTGAATACATTAATGCAGACAAAAATAACATAAAGTAACAATTGCGAGTTATATTTTTTACAGTAGGCCTACTGTAAAAATTGGTATGATTAATAGCCTAAGTTATGACAACATATGTTTTACATTGCTTTAACTCATCAAAGTTAAGCAAAGTATACAAGATTCAACTAATTTAATGTAATTTAAGTTGAAATGACTTACACATGCACGTTGATTGTTCTTAAAAAATTTAAGGCAGAAACTTTTTTATTTACAGTGTAACATGGGAGGACATTTTTTCAGCTGTATGTTTGACATTTTCAATTTTTATATCGCCCCACTACACGCTATGATAAATAAACACATATATACTACATACATATTTAACCCAAACATGGGTTAAACCAACCCAGCATTTTTTTTAGTGTACACATACAACAAAACAGTTAAAAGCACAAATGTGAGGTAAATAAACAACATCAGGCAGATTTTTCAAACCAACGACATATGAAATTACAGAACCTTTTAACCAAAACATAGGCTAGGCCTACTTAAATTTTTCTAATTATGAATTTTGTTTTATTTTAAACATCGTAGGGTTTGATGAGTGGGTCTACAGCAGCACTTGGGTTACATTTATTCGTTTATTTATGGTTCAAGGTTGCCCAAAATGCCTTCAATTGGGAAGCACATGCCCTGACCAAAGTGCTCAACACATTAGGGCGGGCAGGGCAGTTGAGATATCGATCGTTGTGCTCTGTGTGTTTTGCATGGGATTGTCTGGGGGGTAATTGAGTGTCACTGTCTGTCTGTGTCGTCTCGCTGGCGCCATGTGCCTCTTTGGATTGCTAATTTCTCTAACCGACCCGCCTACATCCACTCTCTAGTGCAGACCTGCAGTTTCCACCTCCAGCAGCCTGGGAAACACTGTCGTATGGCTGACAAAGCTCTGAAACATACTTCTGACTTTAATGCGTTTCTCAAAAAAAAAAAAAAAAAAAAAAATCCATATTCTAATTCTGCCATTAAGATCTTAATGGTTTTGATAGGGTCTTTAAATCTTGATGATACAATATGTTAGGTTGCTATATCGTAATCTGCCACACCAGCTTTCATTTTAATAACCATTATGCTATTATGTTTTTTTTTTCTTCTCCTTGCTACCTGCCTCATCATGCGATTCTGTCTCAGCATCTGTAGGCGGAAAGACAAATTGTATGACCGCTGTGTGAACCAATACCAATGCCAATAGGACGCAGTATGCAAATGATTCAACATGTACGACCAATGAACGTACCAGTGGGTGTGGCTATACTGAGCCCCAAAAACTGATCCAGTGAAATTGTCCGACCAGTGATCCGCTGCTCCGTGATCGAGGATAGTTGTCCGTGTCTCATTTCTTTTGGCTCCTTCTTTTTATTATTTAACGAATCAGTTGTCGTTGTTTTTTGCGTATATAGTGGGGTTTCTTACGCCTGACGGATTAGTGTTACGCACAAGGAATGTTTCTGCACTTGCGGTAGTTCGGCATTGGTCTCTGATGGAACAAGACACAGGCTTTCTGTGCCCGTTTGTTTTTGGATACAGCGTAGATCACAGATCCCTTGGAATGCAGTAATCAATGTAGGACATATGTAACAAGTCCTCAAACCATTCGGAGGGTCTTGCCACGGGGTATCAAGACAAGGAAAAGCAGTTGTAAATGGATCGTCATTCCAGCCTTGTTTCTCTTTGGTTTCAGCTGGAACTTTGTGCGATGGCTGTTCTTCTCACGAAAGGTAACATTGAGATTATATAGTAGTTTCAAGAAGCGCGCGACACTACTAAAACTAACTTTAAGAGCATGTAAAACAGCAGCGCTCAAACACAAAAAGTCCTTCAAAATATTGATATACATAGCCTACATTTCTCAACACTTGTGTTTCGGCTAATGGCCTTGTTTGCCGAAAACAAAACTGACGTCTCAACGCGTGGCTACAATGTTAATTAATATTATAAGATAAACTTATATGTTAACAACTCATTATACATCTTAAATTTCACTCTTACAATTATGCCTTTACAACTTGGATTTTGATTTGGTAGTCTATTTTGGAATAGGCTAACTTAGTCGATTTATTGTAGGCTAGCCTTTAATATAGCCTATAATAAGGGGGGAAACCAAGAATTTGGTCTCTAAAGCATGCTGGATGCATTTCTGCCGAAATAAAATATTTCTAGCTGCTAAAGACTGGTTGACCAGCTAACGTGTTCACAAAAAAAAAAACAAAAAAAAAAACATTTTGAGCTATTTTGTTGCTGGTCTAAAATGGCTTTAGACCAGCTTGAAACCAGCTATTATGCTCCAAAACACAGCTATGTCATTTTCTGAGCCTTATTAATAATAAAAATAATATTTCGATTTGCAGTAGATACCAAGAACAGTATGCTTCGGCTTTTGTACATTATTGGATAAGCACCACAACCAGTCACAAAATAAATAGTAAACCCATTTAGCCTAACTGATAAGAAGAACTGAAGTGATTTCTCACACTAATGAGATGACATGTAACTCCAGCCTTGGACAGTGTATACAAGCAGCTTACAACAACACAAAGGCCGTGTTTATTTGTGTTCGTGTCGTGGTGTGTGTTTAGTGTTTTGTTTCACGTCCACGCGCAGTGCTGCTAGTTCGGCGGTAGGTAAAAATTACGGACTGACCGACCGCTTACTGAAACAGCGTTTTAACCGTAAATATACAAGCGCGAAACAATCCGCCGTCCTCTAGTCTAACTGACCACGTTATTGCCAAATCTTTGGAGGGAACCTTAAAGGAACTTTTAATTCCTCCACTTGTCGCTTCAAATCAATATGACAAAATTTAAAAAGATGTTAAGCAGAATGACAGTCCCAGTCCCCATTCACTTTCATTGTATTGGAAAAAGATTCAACAAAAGTGAATGGAGACCGTGAATGTCAATTCGTAACATCTCCTTTTGTGTTCAACGTAAAAAAGAAAGCCATACAGGTATGAAACAACACGAGTGTGAAACAAATTAGAGAACTTCTTTTTTCGGGAAACTGTCCCTTTAAAGTTACCCTACGACTATTATGCCAGGTTTGACCACAAGTGAGTTTGCGTGCTAACTGAAAAAGGAGTCCTGCTCTCACCCCCCTTTACGAGTTTCCATTTGGGTTGAAAGAAATTGACTTTGGCAAACAAACCACTAATTATAAGCTACACGGTTCCTGTTTTATAAGACAGACTAAAATGATCCCTTGCATGAAAAGCCATGACATAGTTACTGTGTTAAACAGAATTGCCATATATTAGTGTTCTGACACAAACACTTAGTCATAGCACTGTGTTAACCCTGTCTCTTTTGGGCTTTTTCTGGCATGAGAACTGAGTAGTTTAGCTTTAGTTGCTTATTTTTGCTCACATCCTATTTGGAGAAATGAAGAATGCCTTCCTGGTGATAAAGTTAACCAGTTTCAGCATCTTAGTAATGTAAAAAAAACTGCACAGTTTAATTTCCTAGTAAAATGCTCAATTTCTGTTGGAATGGATGTGAAGGGAATTTAAGCATTCCCACGCTCTATCGGGCAAATTTTCACTTGCATTTATTGGTGCTAGTCTAAAATGTTCAAATTAGTCCGAATTCTTTGGAAAGTTTAGTTTACTGTAAAAACAACAGTTTTGTACTTTAATATATACACAATATATATGTGTTTTATGATTTAATACATCCAAGATGGTGCATTAATGTCAGTGTTATCTATTACCACAGATGATTATCAGTTTTCTTTAAAAAAATTGAACTAACACGACTTCTCTGTTTTGCAGGAGAGATCAGGTGCTACTGTGACGCGCCGCACTGCGTTGCCACTGGATACATGTGTAAATCTGAGCTCAACGCGTGCTTCACTAAGGTCCTGGACCCACTTAACACGAACTCACCTCTAACGCACGGCTGTGTAGATTCGCTTTTAAACTCTGCAGATGTGTGCTCCAGCAAAAACTTGGATGTTTCCGGCGGAAGCTCTTCTCCCGTAGAGTGTTGCCATGATGATATGTGTAACTACAGGGGTCTGCATGACCTCACACACCCTCGAGGTGACTCAACAGGTGAGATACACAAATGTGACAAAAATGTAGATTGTATCATATGTTTGTTTCACGTTTTAAAGGGATAGATCACCCAAAAATGAACATTCTCATCATTTTGCTCATCCTCATGTCAAGGTTACAAACCTGTATGCCTTTCTTTCTTCTGTGGAACATACAATTAAATATTTTATTCCAGAGAAGAAAGAAAAAAGCCATACAGGTTTGGAACAACATGAGGGGTGAGTAAATGATGACAGGGTTTACATTTCTGGGTGAATTGTTTTCCTGCCTTGGTACAGAATGTCTGGCAATGAATAGGCCAATAGGACACAGTGATTCCCTGATGAGTAGATAGTTGTGTTTTTTATCTAATCGAAGTAGGCTATTATCTTTACTGATGTTTGACGTCAATCCTGTGCAAACATGGACCCTTGTGACAGATATTTTAGTATCAGACATGTGCGCACACATTGACTTTTACGGTTCTCACGGCTCCAAACTGCAGGCTGATATTTAATGGTTTCCAGTGCAGCGCGAGTTTGCGGGTAGCTGGCAGTTTACCTTTTAGCACTTGGATTCAGATCACATACTTTTTATTTCACGTGGATCATGAAACGTTCCCACTGTGCTGGAATGTGCTTCTCACAGCGTCCTTTGACAGACGGCTCGAATCACATAAATGTAATCCCGTTTAATGAAAAAGGTGCGCTGAGATATTAAAGAGAGTGGAACAAGTAACGTAGCACACGTTAGCGTTAAATCTCATGCTGTTTTTTTCCCCCAATCCAAATCTCACTTTGTTCTCACTATGCTTTGTCTCTCTGTCTAGACCGATACCACAGCTCCAATCAGAACCTGATCACAAGAGTACAAGAGTTGACGTCCGCTAAAGAGGTGTGGTTCCGGGCGGCAGTGATAGCGGTTCCCATCGCGGGTGGCCTTATCCTGGTCCTGCTGATCATGCTGGCGTTGCGAATGCTCCGGAGCGAAAACAAGCGTCTTCAGGCCCAGCGCCAACAGATGCTGTCTCGCCTGCATTACAGTTTTCATGGACACCACCATGCCAAGAAAGGCCACGTGGCCAAGCTGGACTTGGAGTGCATGGTGCCGGTAACGGGACATGAGAACTGTTGTCTGGGCTGCGATAAACTGCGGCAGACGGAGTTGTGCGCGGGAGGAGGAAGCGGAGGCGAACGCCTACTATCTCTGGTGCACTGGGGGATGTACTCGGGGCACGGAAAGCTGGAGTTCGTATGACTACTCGGAAATTCTTTGTTCGGGCACAAAAGGGTAACTAGTTTGCTGTCGTAATTTTATTATCGTCCCGCTTGGTGCGTTATTTTATTGTCTCCATAGAGAGTGAAGAAATTTCAAGGACGCAAATTTTTGTGTTTTCTCAAAAGAGCACTTTACTTGAATTAGAATGGCCGGTCACTGTGGGGTTGTGGTAAATATGAAAAAGGGCGGGGCTAAGGACTGCAAACCCCGCCCTTTACCCAACAAGCCGTGTCCTGTGGATCCTGGAATGACACTGAAGACTGAAGGATTCGTAAAGACGGTCTTATTTTGCACATTTGTATAAAACGGACAAGATGACTATCGGATGGTTGGAAAGTTGCAATCGAAGCGGCTTTTTTTTTGTTGAAGAATTTTACACTGACACCAGGGTACAAATAAGGTTTGTTGTAGTCAAATTGTATGAATAAAGGATCCAATCTTGACTGTAACAAATCACGAGCCTCTGCTTATGATTTCATTAATCAAACAGATTTGTGTACTTGTGTTTTTTAGCTCTATTCAACTGTGTGTGTGTGTGTGTGTGTGTGTGTTTGAGTGATGAAGCTCAGTCAGTAGCAGGGAAACTGACACAGAGGCCTTGTTCTAAAGTAGTGCCCTTCATCTGACTGCGTCATCTCTGAAACCCCTCCAAAAGGGACACATTACATCTCTCTGGCTTTCTCGGGCTGCTCTCTTGGGATTAATACTGGAGGTAGAGCGAGTATTTATTTAGTAAGTGAGGGAATGTCGGTAAGCTGTGAGTTCAGAGTCCTTCGCCTGCACTCGCTGAACACAGTAATTCCCTTGTATGCACTCTGGCTTGACTTTATAATCCACAAATCACGGACAGATTTGAGAACTGTGCAACTTTTTTTTTGAACTACTTTGAAAATATATGCTTGCAGTTTCACACACTAAATGTCCTTAAGAACAGCAGCAAGTGCTAACATTCCTCTGTGATATAGTTCATTGCAGTGGATGTGAACGGCATGGACTCCAGACTCCTTGAGATGGAAAAGGAGCATACAACATACTAAAAATGTTATAGTGCTTTATATTATAAGATACTTTTGAGAAGGGCAAAAAAGTATTAGGTTTATATATATAGTGGCCACAAAAAAAGTATGTTAAGTTAAGAAAAAAAATAAAGCACACTTAAAAATGATGGCGCTAGATTAGAAAATATTAAACCCTTTTTACAAGCACGCTTTAAGCAAAAAATAGATATAGCGGTTAAAACTAAGACAAAGTGTATGTGACACTTTCTGGTTGTAACATGTACATACATAGTTAATGTGATTAATGACGCCTGTGTGAACTTAAAAAAAAAGACTTCCCAGCTAACACAATATGTTCTAAGAGTGTTTTGCTACTGTTCCCATAAGCCTTAAGGAATGAAAATGTTATTTCGTAATGTTCTGTGAACATTAAAACAATTAAAAAAATTGGTTATATGAACGGCAAGGGAACATTTTATTTGATCTTTTTGTGAACATTATGGGAATGTTACTTTTGTATGTTCTCTCAAGTAGCAACATTTAAAAAACGTTAAATGAACTAAACTGTTTCAGGAAAAAGGTTCCACGAACAATGCATATATCATGTTTTTGTGCTAATGTTTTGAGAGCCTTATTAAAGACCGGATAACTTTACACAGACATTTATTTAATGTTTGTAAACAATATTTATGTTCATAACTTTGAGAGAACCTTGCCAGAATTTCTGAGAACATTCCCTGTTCGCTGGGTTCATACATCAATAAAAATAAACACTTAGAAAGGCTTAGAAAGTGAAGTTAGTTCTGAGAAAAGCTTTAGCATCATTTGTTTGTAGATATTTAATTTCATGCAATGAGTTTCATACATTCACACTTTCCTAAAGCACATTTAAATACTTTTTTAGGTCACTGTATGTGAATAGCTCCAAATTTGTGTGTTAAAAATGATCGGATGGACATCAGAACTCGATTTATTATTAAAATATGTAGAGTCATGGTTATTTATAGTCTTTTTCACAAGCAAGTTTTAAAGCAGCTTTACAGAAAGTTATATTGTTATAGAAAGCTTTAGTGTAGTATTAATACCATTTCAAATTCCTTCTAAAAGCTCTATAACAAAGTCATAAAGACATGATTATATAATACCTTGAACTTGAAATATTTCCAGTATTACTCTGTCTCGGGCTAAAGACTAACTGTCCTGTCTGCAGCTTCCTGTCTCTGTCTCTCTCTCTCTCTCTCTCTCTCTCTCTCTCTCTCTCTCTCTCTCTCAGCTGACCTTGCTGTATGTCAAGACCCCAGGAAGACGCCATTAGCAGGCGGTCCACTTAACAGACGCTAGCATTAGTGAGTTTAGCCTCCCCCTGGACTATTAGCGCTTGGTTAATGATAACAAAAGCCTGATAGTTTGGACGAGCTAATGACCCATTGGGTTCTCAGCTTAACTATGGCCAATCACCTGTTTCTGAGACTAAATGTGCTTAACTCAAATGTGTCTCCAAATACGTTTTATTCACTTTTCGTCCCCATCTTGCAGCTAACTGGCCACTCTGGTAGAATATCTTTTTATTTACATTTTAGTAAATGAACAATCAATGAATAAAGAGAGTTTTGAATGAGATTCTGCAATGAGTTTTGTCATAAAATAAAAAACACTGGTCTCACTGGTCTGTGTAAAAGCAGCATGAGGTGTGTTTGCATCACTCACTGCTGTGGCAGTAGTCAGCATGGCCGTTTGTATTGACATGCAAATTTAACAAGGGCACCGGCTGAGCCTTCTTTACAAGCTTAATTTGTTTTGAATTGACTTCAAACTACCATTGCTCTCCTCCTATTCAGGAGTGCAGCTTTATTGAGCCCCCTCCCCATGTAGCCTCTGGGCATAGTTCCTTTAGATAGATTTATTCAAATGAAAACATTTAAATCATTCTGTGGCCTCAAGGCCGGGCCATTATTATTAACAGTCTGATTGTGACGTGTGTGATTAGCCAATCAAGTTAATAGTCTCAAGTTCATTTAAGTACATCCAGCACATCAGTCAAACGTACATACATTATGTGTATATTAAATTTTTTATATATACTGTTCGCCTTTTAAAAATGTTAAATTCCAGCCCAATCTGTAATTCTAAAAATAACAACAGATCTTCTCCTTACCTCGGTTGATTATTTATTAGTTCTACCAATGAAATAAACCAGGCCACTCCCAACAAACAAACACAACATGTCATCCCACAATCCTTATTTATGCAAGCAGGATTTGGAAGAAACCTGATGGCATGGAAACTCAAGTGACAGTCCTCTGTCGAGAGTCCGTGTACTGGACACAGAACCTAAATATTTGAACAACTCAAAGAGCCGGGAGACAAGCTTTGAAGTTCACAAACACACAAACCGGAACGATGTCCCCATCTAACTCTCATGTCTAAACATTTACACAAATGTCAAGATTATGTTTAGAATGCAAATGTCTGTCTGTCTGTCTGTCTGTCTGCCTGCCTGCCTATCTATCCTTTTATCTATCTATCTATCTATCTATCTATCTATCTATCTATCTATCTATCTATCTATCTATCTATCTATCTATCTATCTATCTATCTATCTATCTATCTATCTATCTATCTAACTATCTATCTGTCTGTCTGTCTGTCTGCCTGCCTGCCTATCCTTTCATCTATCTATCTGTGCGTCCGTCCGTCCATCCATCCATCCATCCATCCATCCATCCATCCATCTATCTACCTGGACTAAAAATGTATGCACAGGTCACAGGACTGTCGAGGTGATTGTGGATTCATCTTTATTTTGTTTAATTTTGACTGTGGAACTGTTGGTGAGATTGCACAAATACAAATATCTCTCTCTCTTTATATATATATATATATAAAAACTTGATCTCACATGGATTTCAAGTCAGGATGTTTTTCAATCAGGATATTGTGAAGATTTGGCAATACTGTGTCTTTGTAAATGCAGACACATTTTATCACTGCCAAAAAGTCTGAAAATGTCCTCTAATGAATTTGAAGTGGGAGGCAGGGATCAAAACAAAGGTGAGAATCAGAAAGAAAGAAAAAAAAAAACCGGTAAAGGTTGCGTGCATGCCGAAGACTAATAATGGATTTCACAGACAGAATTGGCTCCTGGCCCGAGAAGCCTCTTATCTTTTTTCTTCTCTTCTTTTTAAACTGTGACACACACCCTGATTTGGCAGCCGTAGCCTGAGGCCTCCTGCAGAGATATAATGTGTGTGTATTGTGAGTGCAGAGCCCTGGATTACAGCACTGAAAGAAGAGCAGTCTGTGTCTTTGCTACGCTGCCACTGAAAAGCGCCGGCATTGATGTACCCAGCGCTTCCTTTTGGGCTTTTTTCAACTTTTTTTTTGTTGTTGTTTTGAACTTTCAATACATTTGACACAGTTTCCCAAGAGTTTAATAACATGGAAATTGACTAAGCCACGTATTATGAATTACAAATACATGTAAGTATTTTTGTTTTCTTGTTCATATATATATATATATAATTATATGTGAATCTGAATGCATAGATATAAATCTGAATATATAGTTATAAGCCTGAATATATAAATGTAAATCTGAATATATAGTTATAACTCTGAATATATACATGTAAATCCGAATATATAGTTACAAATCTAAATATATAAATGTAAATCCTGAATATATAGTTATAACTCTGAATATATAAATGTAAATCTGAATATAGTTATAACTCTAACACTATAACTCTATAACTATAAATTATATAAATTATAAAAGAAAAAATATTTATTTTGTATATCATGATCAGAGATCAGATATATGTGTGTGTGTGTGTGTGTGTGTATATATATATATATATATATACGTATATATGTATAGCAAGAGTGCATTATATTAATCAAAAGTGACAGTAAAGACATGTATATTGTCACAAAAGATTTCTATTTCAAATAAATTCTTTCATCAAAAAATCCTGAAAAAAACTGCATCACGGTTTTCACAAAAAAATATTAAGCAGCACAACTGTTTTCAGCATTGATAATAATAAGAAATATTTACTGAGCAGCAAATCAGCATATTAGAATGATTTCTGAAGGATCATGTGACACTGAAGACTGGAGTAATGATGCTGAAAATTCAGCTTTGATGTCACAGTAATAAATTATAAATAGAAAACAGTTCAGTTGTAATAATGTTTCAATATCTAATTTAAAAAAATGTTTTATTTATGATCAAATAACTGCAACTTTGGCAAAACTTCTTTCAAAAACATTTTAAAAGATTTACCGACCACAAACATTTAAAGGATATATAGTGAATAGGTAGTGTAAGATGTAGTGGTTTAACTAAAGAGAGCTTCAATCAGCAGCTGAGTATATGTATCAGCATTTTATTCTGTGCCAGCTCTTGGTTTTGATCAAGATGAAAGCCCATGTTACGGTGGACGTGACCTTTCATGTGCGTCTTATCGAAACACTCTGCCAGGACTGTATATTACAGGTTGTAAAGGCAATTATCTCTTAGTCAAGCTGGTGATAAGTGAAGAATGCCAAGGGCCACACCTGTAACCACACCTCCTGAGCAATTATTTAAAGGGTGTGGTTACACAGCGCTCTATATGACAATGAGTCTGCTGGCAACAGCTCCACTTCTGAGAGACCTGTTTGCTGGAGTATTATGCCTTTTCAGAAAGACTCATAATCACTACGTTTTCATCATTGTGTTCGGCTTTTCTTTGAAAAAAAATTGATAGCGTAACACTTTCGCCAGGTGTTTGAGTAGTCAGACTGAAACTTGAGCTTCAAACGCTACATAAAGATATAAAATAAATAGAACAACAAATGTGATTCGCAGGTTGGACGGTTGTAGAATTGCTAGGCAATAAATATCATCTTGTCATAAAACTGACCGACAAAATGAATTTATCGGTTTGTTTGTTTTGGAGAACGACATCATCACCACCACCACCACCACCACGTGTTGAGCATCATCTGCTCGGCGGGAAGTGAATTATGACAGTCGGTCCAAAACACAAGGGTTAAATGCTTGGTAATTATTCTTTTGAGATGTTTTATGGCAGTTCTCTGGCTAATGTTAAACGACAGGGATTGTTTGAAAGCAGAGTCGGGCTCAAGAGGAGCGGGGCAGATGTCCTGAGAGAGAATGAGGGATTGAAGTAAAGTCAGTTTAATAGAATTCATTTAAGTAAACAAAGATTTTATGAATTAAAAAAAAAATATTGAGGACAAATTTGGGTCAAAGGGTTAGAAGGGGACGGACAGGGTGAGGTAAGTTGAAAAAAGCAGAGGAAGTGAGATAGAAAGAAATAGGAAGGAGTGAAAGAGAGGTACCATGGGGAGTGGAGCTGTTTACTGCAAGGTCAAGGTCCTAGTGACATGTTTATGAGTTCTTTTCGAGCAGCTATTGCTGTTAAACTTATAGCTTCACATTCTGCCCACCACACACACACACACACACACACACATGGTTTCCGTATTTTATGGGGACTTAACGTTTAACATAACGTTTGTTATACTGCACAAACTGCACTCAGAAAAAGATTTACACATTTCAATTAAAAGTAAAATTCCATCAAACTGAATTGGATAATCCTGATTCCTGACATATTGTTCATATTATGAATTAAGAATTTTAAATGAATTAAAAAACTAGAGCTTAATAAAACATTTTGTTTAAATCTAAATGGAACAAGGGAATGGACCATTTAGTTTATGTGCTTCGTATTCATGATATATATGTTTAAATTTAAGTTTAAGATTTATACAAAATGTTTTATTAAGCTCTAGGTTGTTTTACTCATTTAGAATTCTTAATTTATAATATGAATAATATGTATATATAACTAAGGGTTAACCTGAACACCTACACACACACATACACACACACACACACAGCATTTTATTGAATTACTACCTACAAAACATTTGTCATTTAAAAAAATATATATACAAAACGTCAGCAATTTAAATAAAATTAATAAATGTAAATAGACACACACATATATATATACACTGTAAAAAATGTCTAACCTCCCCAACTCAAAATTGTCTAGTGACTGATCACATCTAAATTTTTCAAGTGGCGCAAGTGAAATTCTGTAAATTATCAAATTAAATTTACAGAATTTCACTTGGGCCAATTGAAAAATTTAGATGTGATCAGTCACTAGAAAATTTTGAGTTGGGGAGGTTAGAATTTTTTTACAGTGTATATATATATATATATATATAAATAATACATAATTCACTTTTTAATTGACCAAGAGCCATAATATTGAATTGATAATGTGTCAGTAAAATGCCAGTTTAAAGTCATACGTAAAAAATCACATTGTACCTTCTTCTATCATTCCAATCAGGCCACACTTTGATAGATTGTGTCTTCACATGCCTCACCATCATGCCTTATTACTCAAGTATGGTAAGTGGTTTACGCTTGCTAGCCAATTACACAAACCAAGGAACTCAGCAGCAGGGAGCTGGTATCATTTATATTGAGTGACGGATGAAATGAGCTCTCTTTTCAACCAAAGCTTTGTGACACCACTTAGAGAAACCAAACTTTAATAAGCTATAAGCTGAAGCTATAAGCAGACATCTACTGGTAGTCAATGTTCAGCAGCGAGGGCTGATAATTTCACTCGGTTAATGGAAAAACAGCCACTGATTAGATGAAATGAAGAAAGAGTGTAAGAACATTCTTAACAGTGACCACAAGTGCTCAAGAAGCAGACAGACCACACACTAAGAGCATTTTATAGAGAGAGAACCATATTCATGCTATTTTTAAAAATTCTCACTCACTGTACATTTACTGTTGATGTACGTCAGGTGAAAAACAGTATTTGCTTTTTTTTCTGTGTTCTCCTGCCCAGCACCTGAACAGTTCCTCCTGAGAAAGAATATTTAAGCTCTCCACCCTGTTGGAACATGCAACCGAATCCAATAACGTCCATGTTTATGAGATGCATTTGGTGTTTTGGATTTTATCATAAATGAGACTTCATGGAGCCAGTTTCTTAAACCAAGGTTAGCTGGTTTTCCATAGAAAATTTAACAAGGCTTGCTGATCTAAAAGAAAACGCTAGTTCATGCACACACACACACACACACACACACACACACACACACAGTTATTGCATGGTTGTTTAAAATATTCTTACTGATTCACGTTGGGTCGTGGACATGGATTACCATCATCCAATGTAAAATGTGGGTCTTCTATAGAAGAAAGAATCTTTTAAACAACCATGTGATGACTCTTATGCAATGTACATGGTACATGCGAGCTAGCATTTTCTTTTAGATCAGCAAGCCTTGTTTAATTTTCTATAGCAAACCAGCTAACCTTGGTTTAAGAAACTGGTTCAATGAAATCTCATTTAAGATAAAATCCTAAACACCATAAATATGAACGTTATTAGATTTAGTTGCATGTACAGTTCTGTATTATTGATCACTGACATTCAATAACAGAATGTACAGGGGTATTGATTTCTCTTTAATATATATATATATATATATGCCTGTTACTGATAATACAAATAACCTCACTAACCTCTCTGGAATCAAATCTAATCTGACCTCTTGGACAGTGAGACTGGGAGCGTGTTTTCATGTGAATGTTTTCCTGAGTTTGTAAATACCACAGACAGAATGTTAACACGCACCTGGAAAGTTCTCAGAAAGGACAGTTCTCAAAGAAGACACGCACACATAATCACACACCTGCTCGAGGAAGAACAGCTGTTTAATTACTATGTTTGTGCCACTGTAATCTGTAATCTCTCTTTCTCCCTGCTGCGCTGTGTGGAGGCTGAACATGTGGCTGTATGACCACAACACTAGGAATTTTGACTCACAACCTGAAAAAAAAAAAGAAAAAAAAAGAAAAGAAATTATATTAAATGAGAAGTTTGGTAGAACAAACCTTTTATTCTAATTATAATTATCAGTAGCCAATATTTTATCAAACACGTCCAAAATTAATTAAAGTAAGCCTGACACTTTACAAATATTTACCTTATGTATGTCTTCATTGACTTATCTACGCTAACATTTTGTGTTTTCAGAGAGCACTTATCCTTTTAATTACCAGCGACAAACACGGGCAGGTCAGAGTTTACTGTAAGCGGCAAACACACTTTGTAGTCTTTAAGTCCTGGGCGGAGCACATGTGTGTGTGTGATTGTGAGGGAGAGGCCATTACTGTTTACATTGGCTGCAGGGAATTATCCCTCGGGATGCTGAGGGGACCTTTGGAGTAAATCCTCTAGAAACACACACACACACACACACGATCAGCAGCTAGACACACACAGGTGCATGTGTATGTCACAGATGTTCAGACACCACCTTTACCACATCACTTTAACAAAATATAAGTTTGATGTATAGAAAGCTCAAAAGAGCAGCATTACACTTAAAATATATTTTAAATAATAAAGATTTTTACATCGCTACAAAAAAGGTCACTTTTGATCAATATAATGAATAATAATAATAAAAAAATAAAGAAAATGTACTGACCTCAAAATTTTGACTGGTAGTGTACATTCATATTTAGGAATAAAACACAAACATAAATATAGTTATAAGTGTGTGAAATCTATGTGTTTAGACTTTATGACTCCACATTAATTGTTTATATAAGAATTCTCCATTTCTCTGCATATTAGCTGCAAACAGGCCTCAGGGCATTTAGCCAAAAATGCATAAACCAAACAGTGATCTGCTGTAGATAATGGTAACATAAAATATCCCGCATTGGATATGGAATAAATGGTATTTAACATGATCCTGTATTTTAAGTGGACTCATCTACTTCAGCATGCTAAATTAATTACCCAGACCCTGCGCCATGACGTGCAGCTTCATATTAAAAGTTGGTCTGTGTTCATGAAAGAGCAGATATGTGTGAAAACGAACACCCTTCAGTATCAAACTGTTGGCTTTAGGTAACAGGTCTCATTAACCTCTGCGGCTCTGCCTATAAACTAAAATTAATAGATTAGTGACACATGTTGGGTGCAAGCTTGCTTCAGAATGTTTCAAAATCCACCTGTTTTTTCATGTTTCATTTTTTAATGTAACTCTGATGCCTGAGATTTAGACGTTACAGGTATCATTTTAAAAACATATGAAATTATGTCTATCATGGACATATCTGATCTCAGAAGTGTGTTCCGCAAAAGGGCCGAACTTACACTTACTGTCAATAGTAAGTATAGGTTTGAAATATGGCTGTCAATTGAACTCATTCATTTTGTACAATTATTTAAATAAACAAAGTTATTTGATAAATAAGCATAACTTTAAATACAACAAGTAAAATATTGAAACATTTAACTTGATTACATTATTATTATTTTTTACAACATTTAACTTGATTAAAAAAAAAAAAATTTTTTAACTTGATGAAATTAATAATTTTTAACATATAATTCAGTGTTAAAAATAAATAAACACTGAAATTGTAATTCAGGGTTAAAATTTAAATTAAAACATTAAAATATTGCCATGGTACTGAGATACCTGGAATTCCAGATGCTGGGGGGACGATCCAGTTTGTCATGATGTTTATGTTGTGTTACCAGTAGTAATGATACAAAAATGTTTTTTTTCCACATTTAAAGCGACTGTAAAACATTGCTATTCTTAATGATACAATCTTCTCACAGACGCATACGAAAAAAGTCTAAGTGCTGAGTCTTACATTTATATAAACTTTTTTTTAAAGAGAAGGGAGTTTCACAGGATGTCTAGAGTGACCAGTGCTCTGTCTGATAAAACAGATAAGAGGTTATTTTGCAAAGTCAAGTGCTCCACCCAAAACGCACATATACACACATACACACAGGTTGTGGTGTGCGATAGTTTACATGGTCCCTTGAGCTCATTATCACTCTGGCTCTAGAGATGGGAAACTATTCCATGCCAAAAATCCCCTCCCTCACCCTTCTGTGTCCATGCTTCGTGCACCAACCCCATTCTCACCATAAAACGTCCCACTCTTTGAACTGAACACTCTCCCTCTTCCATCTCTGTCTTTTTTTCTCATTAAATCAACACAGTCTCATAAGGAAACATCACTCCTGTTATCCTGCACCACCAAAGAGTCCTCTTGTACCATATTCAAATAACTTTTTAAACGTCCCTCTGGTACTGTTCAACTTGTCTAGGATCTCTAATTGACCCCAGGTAAAAAAATAAAAATAAAATGAATGGCCTTTGTAGATGTTCTTTTTCCAAGCAGCATAAAGTGCTATTTTCTATATATAAATTAAATATCTTATGTTAGAACCGTACTAATATTTAAAGGGTTAGTTCACCCAAAGATTTCTGTCATTAATTACTCATCCTCATGTCGTTCCAAACCCGTAAGACTTTCGTTCATCTTCGGAACACAAATGAAGATATTTTTGATGAAGTCTAAGAGATGTCTGTCTCTCCAGCTAAGCAACTACCACTTTGACGCTTCAAAAAGTTCATAAAGAGATTGTAGAACTAATCCATATGACTTGAGCGATTTTCTGAAGAGACTCGATCGGTTTATATGATGAACAGATTTTTTTTTGGCTTTTTATTCACATATAAACATTCATCAACTCACACATCAGTTGTGGTAAAAGGAAGCTCAAGCATGTTCACTTGATGTGTAACATAGCACATTTGAGCTCCCGCAAGAACCAATGAGGTTCATTCTCGTGTTACGCAGCACGTTTTAGCTTCAGCAAGAGGTTTGTTCTCGTCTGTCAAGCAGGTTCGGTTGAGCTTCTGTTTATGTTCGCTGATCAATGTTTATATGTGAACAAAAGCCTAAATTCAACCTGTTCATCATATAAAGCAATCAAGTCCCTTCAGAAAATTTGGACTAAACTGCTCAATCCATATGGATTAGTTTTACGATCTCTTTATGAACTTTTTGAAGTGTTAAAGTGGTAGTTGTGTAGCTGTCAATGAAGGGAACGAAAGCTCTCAGATTTCATCAAAAATATCTTCATTTGTGTTCCGAAGATGAACGAAAGTCCTACGGATTTGGAACAACATGAGGGTGAGTAATTAATGACAGAATTGTCATTTTTGGGTGAACAATCCCTTTAAGTCGTTATTCACTGAATCTAAACCTTCCCCTTTACAGCTCTGAAATCTCATTTGTACTCATTTAAAGGTTGCCGCTTCAAGAATCATGACAGGATGTACGTCAATGACATTAATGTTAATTGCTTTTGTGCTTATATGTATCTCATTGAATGAGATTTAAACTATGAAATTTTCTTTCGTCATTTGAAATAAAATAAAATATCAGATTAAAGTAACTCAAACTGAAAAAATAAATAAAGTTAAATAGAAATATTAAAATGAGTAAAAATCACACACTTATAATAAGAATAAATTGTAAATAATACTAAAATTACATTGGATTTAAAACCTGTGGTGGAGAGAATAGTTTTCAGAAAATGATCTGGGCTGCGATTCTCAAAATCATTGTGAGCTAAGCTGATCGTAGAGCCAATGTTTCTACCATCTACTTAGGCTTATGATGCTTTGAGAAGAGCAGCCCAGGTTCTCGAGTTCAACTCACTGACTCAGTGATGGACTAGGTAGCAGCTTGGAGGGGACGATTATGTGCTTTGCATCTTTTCGAACATGTGCCCTGCATTTAGCAGACTGTTATCATTCCATTAAGGATTATAACATTTGGCATTATAGCATTAACTCATAATGTTCATTAGCCAGTCTGTCCTTCATCAGTAATCTACAGCAATCACTCAGCCCATCAAAAGTTCGATCTAAATATAGTTCCATCTGAACCATATTCTTTCGTTTCGGCAACATCCTTTACTGGTATATAGTTTTCTTGAATAGAAAAAGCATAACAGACTATTCAGCAAGCGACAGACCAAACAAAAACACTCTCAGACAAGGCAAGCTTTAGAAAATAGACGAAAGAATGTTTGTTCAGCGATATCAAAAGATTAACTCTCATCTCTCGAAAGAAAAAAGCGGGAACATGAATTGGGCCTTTGGCTTCACAGGAATTCATGACATTCTCTTCTCTATTAGGCCTATTTATCTGCTAAAGAAAATATTATGAAAACCCCTTAGACAGGGATAAGGATTTTAGAGTAAAAGCAAATGTCTAAAACCTCTACAGCTTAAACCAGACCGTCATATCCACAGAAAGCACAGAGAATAGAGAAGACTGACCACTCATTCTCTCAATAGCACTGAGGGCCAGTTCTGCTCTACTGACCTCTGTCTCACCTCTCTACTGAGTGAGTGTGTGTGAGTGTGAGTGTGTGTGTGTGCTTTGGACTCAGAGAGAGTAATGAGATCATTACCACTAGTTAATTAAATGCGATGTGTCTTCTCAAAAGTTTTCTCGTTTCACATTGTGTCCAAACAATAGCCTCCCTTGTGGACCTCTGAGGATGAAAGAGGGGGAACGCGAACGGAGGAGAGCGCCTATTGTCTTCCTCCTGAGAAAATATCCATCCCTCGCTTTTTCTTCTCAATAATCTCATTGTGTTTTTCTCTTTCTTTTTTCTGTCCAGGATTGGACCAGAGATTGTGTACGGAGGTAGAAAGGATGGGCAGATCATAGAATGAAAGAACGAGTGGACGGAAAGAAAGAGATTTAAAATATCTAAAGGAGGATGAGGAATACAAAACATGTTACATGACAATTACATAATCTTATAGTTTACATCATCACCCACCCTCACATTGTTCCAAAACGGCACGATTTTCTTTCTACTATCTGATGCAAAAGAAGATATTTAGTAGAATATCTGTGCTGCTCTTTCCATACAATTAAAGTGAATGGTGAATAGGGCTGTGTTACATCCTGCGACGTAATTTCTATTGTGTATTTGTGTATGTTGTACTAGACTGAGGAGGGAACATACCCCTAGGGGTATGATTCTTGCTTCGGGTGCGAGAGGTCTCGGGTTCAGATCCCGGACGAGCCCCCAATTGTTACGTTCCCTCCTCATTCTAGGGGTTTGGGGAGAAAGTAACAGGTAGAAAACATATCACCAGTACAACATACACAATAGAAATTACGTCACGGGACGTAACAGCTGTTAAGCTGCAACCATGACCCAACAGCACCTTTAGGGGTATATTATAAGACTTCTGAAGTCATATGACATTTTTGTGTTAAAACAGACTGAAATTTAAAGGGATAATTCACTCCCTGTTATCGTTTACTCACCCTCATGTCGTACCAAACCTGTATGAATTTCTTTCCTCTGATGAACATAAAAGAAGATATTTTAAAGAATATCAATGATTTTTTTTTTTTTCATACAATGGAAGTCAATGGTCCCCAAATATATGTTTCCCTTCTTGTTGTGTTCCCCATAAAACATAAGTCTTACAGGTTTGAAACGACATGACGGTGAGTAAATTATATAGTTCTGTCAGTCTTAAGAAAACACTTCCTTTAATGGACATGATGTCCATTGAGAAGTGTGGAATGATAAGCAATTGAACATTGTCTCTCTTTTGTCTTTCCTTTTTCCTTTCCTTGGATAACAAGGACTAACAGATAACATGTACTGCAAAGTCCTTAATCATATGTGTGTTAAATCCAAGAAAAATAAAACCCAGACAAGTATGTACATTTATCAGTTTGTCCAGTGCCATGGGTCTATCTTTAAAACAATGCTGTCTGAAACCATATTCATGTGTGTGTGAGTGAGTCTGAAGGCTGGGCACTGTTTAATTTCTGTGGTTACAAAAATGAGGACAAAAAAAATTAGTCTGAGTCAAATTGAGTAAAAAAAAACATTTCTGTTAGTTTCCAAAGGTCAACTAATTGCATCATTTCAGGACTTTTTCAAACACAATCCCCCATCACACAAAAACGTCCCCTGTTGACAGTTTCTACATAGAATCTTTTTTTTTTTTTGGATTTTAGGATAAATAAAACAAATGCCTTATGACATTTGCAGTTTTCACAGACAATGAATTACACTATGAGTGAGTTACAAAACCAAAACCAAAACAAATGGGAAGAGAAGAAAATATATAATCAGGAAACCATCCGTTGGGCCTTTTGGATCTGAATAGAAGTTATTTTTGTTTTGCCTTTTTTCCCTGTTAAAACCATCTCCGTTCCCGAATCTCAATTTTGTCCCGCATGGATTTATCCAGCCGCTCTGTATAATCACACACACGCAAAATAAGCAGCATCTCTGTCTTTGTCATAACCACTGCGAGCATGTCGGTTGACATTTTAAAGACTATCATTTCCTCTCTCTTTGGGAACTTCCCAATGTGAGGAGGGCCTTTGAAAGCCTTCCAGTGAATCTTATTAAAGAAATGTCATATAATTCAATTCATTTTTTCCCTCTTTCTCTGAATAGGAAGCTTGGTCTGATCATAGATCCCCTCTCTCTGGTTGGCGGAACATCTGGTTGTAATGAGCATTGATGCTGGGCACTCTTTTTTGCTGTCTGTTTTTTAGGGCAGACTCAGAAAAAGAAACAGAGAAAAAAAAGTTTGTGCTCCAGAGACATAAATATAAATCTCTCAAGCATGAACTCAGGCAATATCAGCTTCTCCGCATTTCTATCTTTAGGACTTCTGTCAGAGAAAAGGCAATGACGCCTTTGTTTCGAGAATGGTCGAGCTAAAGGAGTCTTCATTTTCTTTCCAATAACATAAGCATGCCAATGACAATGTATTCATAACCCTATAAATTAAGAATGAACTGCCTTTTGACTTTGAATGAAGTATGCACTTTAGCTTTTAAAAGGATAGATCATCTAAATTACAGATCCTCATGTTGATCCAATCCTGTATTACTTACTTTCTTCCATGGAAAATGTGTTTTTCTCTCTCTTCCTTTTTGCATGTTTGTGTAATAGACAGGTTTGCATGACACTGGTCAGACTGTAAACACTGGGTTTGTTTAGGGTGGTTGGTGAATATGACACTGTACCCTCTGGTGTGGATTATGCTGTCTTTGTGATTTCACAGTGTGATTCATTATGGACGTAGTGATTGGAACAGAGCATTTAATGTGTTTCACTCATATAAACAAATTATATGAACAAACCACCAGCTCTACAATTGGAACTTCCATATGGAAAAACAGCAGTAACCTGGACAACTGCTTTATCCTGGGAATGTAAATAATCGGGGTAAATTTGAATTGACAGTTGTCCAGAGTTCAGCAGGTCAGTGTCGCTGTTAAAACATAACCGTTTTCCCAGAAAGCCAGAGTCTACCTGTCTGACTGCCTGAGAGAACACTGACAAAACAGGTTATACTCCATCAGGTGTGCAATGAACACAGGTCTTTCACTCACAATAACCATACAGCTAAAGGCCATGAACAATTATGACTTCATGGGTGTTTCTTCAATTAGGGGCATGTCTGACTACTTGAGAACTTCTTCAAATTATGTTTCATCTATGTTAAACATTTTTCACATTCCTAAAAGATACATAAAGATATGATCATGACTTTGATCAACTTGGCATAATGGTGTGGATTTTTGATATTGTGTGAGCTGGTAATGACATTTTTCAGTTATGCAAATCTGAATATAGACACAAATCTGAATATATATTTATAACTCTGAATATATAAATGTAAATCCTGAATATATAGTTATAAGTCAGAATATATATATTTGGAATATTAGTTACAACTCTGAATATATAAATGTTAATACAGAGTATATAGTTATAAGTCAGAGTATATAGTTATAAGTCAGAATATATAGTTATAAGTCAGAATATATATATGCAATTGTCTACTTTCCATGGTTATAATATGCTTAATTCCTGCAAACAATTATTCACCATAGCATGTACAATATAGCTGTGTGTAAAGTGCATTCTCACATATTTGGGTATTATTAACTGGCCAGAATTTTGTGACCGCAATGAATGAGAAGGTATGGCTGCTTGTTTCCGCCACAGAATAAAAATAAAGAAATAAATTAAAAAGGTGATTGCGACTTTTTATCTCACAATTCTGACTCACAATTGCCAGTTTATATCTCAAAATTGTTGAGAAACAGAATCAGAGAGAAGATGCAGTTGCACTGATTCACTCGTGTTGTTTGTGAAATTACAGTCTGACAGCGAGATTTAAAATTATTGATTCGATATGTTCATTTGGATGAATTAGTTTACTCATTCAACCTGCATGCTAATAATTGTTTGCAGGAATTTAGCACATCATACGCATGGAACCTGAATGAGAAAAATGATGTGCAATACCCAAATTCAGGCCCTAAGTAGACAATATATGCATTATTCAGGATTTATAAATATATATTCAGACTGATAACTGAGTTATAACTATATATTCAGGATTTATAAATATATATTCTGACTTATAACTATATATTCAGATTTACATTTATATACACGATTTACATATCATTATTTTCTCTTTGCCCTGAAGTAAAAAACTGAAGTATTGAGGAGGAGATAAGAAACAAAGACAGACATAGAATGAAGTTGTTTTCTGCTGATTTGCCCATTTGTTGATGGTGAGGTAAACCAGTTTCACTGGAATGGCAGAGACACTGAGGCTACACGGTAATGTCCCTGGCTGGATAATGAGTGCCCTCAGGTCAGTCTAGAGAACAGGCACCATTGCACACACACACACACAAATACGCACACATGTTTTTCTCCCCCTCTCGTGAGCTCAGGTAATAACCGTAAGTAGTTAGGCTGTGATTATGTTGCAAAAAGACTCTAAATTAAAGGATAGGGCACAGCAGGCAAGACAGACTCTTTTTATGTACTTCTATAGAGGACTGTATTTACAGTTGCCCTTACATCACCTTCCATTAAAGACTTTCTGATTACAATGATAACACTGCCATTGGGCTCCTCTGACATACATTTAGTTGACTAAAAGACTTAAAAAAGCCATTCTTTGGTTATTATGCTTACAGAACTTAGACCTTTCCAGTGCTCTCAGAGTGAAGGCATTTAGAAATTGACAGATGACACATAATTTTTTTTACAAATATTTGGAAAATCATATAAAAATATGGCCCAAATATTTTAATAACACACAGTGAAACCTAAGCAAATATTAAGATAGTTATAAGGGGTTTTAATGGAAAAATCTATAGTCAAAATTTTAATAGGTGGAACAAGAGAGATATAAATGGATTAAAAAAATACAACGAAAACCCAAAGTTTGTGGATGAAATACTTTTTAAAAGTATATCAATATTCCAGATATTGTATCAAACCGAAGTGAGTGGCAAGAAGGAGTAAGCTATAATTTACTCCTCAAATCTAACTTCTCTATAACCGCAGTTTATGGAAAGCGGACATGAAAAAAAAAAGAGTAGGGTGTGTCATTTGGACCAGATTATGGCTGAGGAAGATTATAGGCTCTTCTGAAGCAGACGGAAAGATATAAACAGTGGAAGATGAGACACGTAAGAAAGGAAGCAAAAAAAGAGTGATAGAGAAAGACGATGAAGAGGGAAAAGTAAAAACACTGAATGTGTCTGTGTGTACTGAATGGGAAGGATTTAAAAAAGAATGTGAGTAATTAAGACATTGCTCACTGCTTGCTTATTCATGTTCTGCGTAATTATCATGGCATGAGAGTTGACAGGGCATGATGAGAGGGATTTCCCCTCAAACACACACACACACACACACACACACACACCGTGGGTAATAACAGGCAGACTACGCCTTATCTATGGGACAGTTTGACGCCTCTGTGTCTCTTGGTCATTGTTTTGATGAGCTCACTTGCACTTAGGTGACACAATGGCACAGATATTTCGCTCAAACACTCAGAAGCTCAGAACCACCCACACACCTGGAGGCCTGTCTCATCCACATAATGAATATTAATAGACAAGTTATTTACAGGTGTATTGTGTATAGGTACCTGGCTTGATTCCGTACTGACAGTCATTTCCGTGGTTTGATGGTTTGCTGTCATGTTGAGTACATGCCTTGTTTTCTGTTGGCTGTATATGAGAATCATCTGGTTTCCATCTCTATAAATGTGAGATAAAATAAGAAGTTACATTGTGAGATATAAAGTCACAGTTACAAAAACTATTTGTAAATGAGCCTGGTTTCTCCCAAGAAACTGTCACCTGATGTTTGGGTTCCTCCATTGCCTCTGGCTTCCTTAGTTGGGCACGCCTATTATTCGTAATATTTTTGATCTGCCTGCTTTGACAGCATTGTATGAGAACTGAACTGAGCTGGACGATGACGTCACTGTTTTCCCCAGAGCTGCTGTTTCCATAAATTAATGTTTACATGACAACAATGTACTAAAAACGCAAAAGTTTTTCCTCTGTACAGATGACAACGTTATCAAAATGATTCCCATTCACACGAATTCGCGGAAACAACCAAAAACGCTGTATTATGCATGCCAAACAACCAGTAATTGGCGTTACGAAGAAAGACTATGCGCCTGCGCACATGCATTCAAACGCGCAATGCCTAAACACGTACGCATGTGCTCACCGTTTTCACAGATTTGCGGTTTTGCAGTTTACACTGAGATGATAACTTCAAAAACTTGCACTTTGAAACCTATTTCAAACTTTGCGTTCTCATGCCACCATAACACCGTTGTCGTGTAAATAGTCACATGGTGAGAGAAGCAGTCACAATTACAAGAAATAAAGTTTCCGTTTTTAATTCTGACGTTACAAATGGGAGATATAAAGTTACAATTATGAGAAATAGAGTCATAATAACCTTTTTATTTGATATAGGCCTACTCTACTAAATACAGAATATAGAATATAGAATACTGGATATAGAAATGGGTTTCCCTATAGGCTAAACAACACACTGAAGAATAAAACGATCAGATTTCAGTCGGTTATTATGACTCTTTTTAAATTTAGGGTAACACTTTACTTTAATGTTTATTTATTTACATAGGCTATTTACACATATTAACCCTACAGTAAATGCATGTGGTTAATTAATATTTCTTTTTTTGTGTGTGTGTGTAATTGAAAGGCAAAGACATTGTGTAATAATTTTGTGTAACTATAACATTTACAAAACCCCACAATAGCTAGTAGGCTACACCCAATGTTGAGACCATCTACAAAACTAGAATTTACTTATAGGGTTAGGAGTTTAGAATAAACCCTAACCAGAATGTTGTATATCAATACACCAAAGCACCACTTTTCATACAGTTCTACCAGGTGAAGTCTTGGTATTTGTGGATGCATTTATCAAAGTAATTATTATACAGTCTAGACTCTAGACCGTGATTCACCCTTTTACCTCAGCAAAGCTTTGATCCAAACAGGAAGGCGATGAACGTGACATTTTTTTTTAGAAGTGGAATCAAAGGCATTTAGATGAGGTGATTTGACAGCTACATGATGATAATAGCAGTTAAGAACATTGTTAAGCTGTTTTACTGTCATTTAGCAGTGAACTGTAAATGTTGGTTAAGATGGCTGTGACACTTTAACAGAGGTGAGAGAGGGAGGTTAAAAGCTTGAGGGATGACTGCTTGAGTCATTTATGAAGAAGAAGTTGAGCACTTCCAGGCACAGTTACAGACACCTCTCTTCAGACTTGACCAGTGGCGTCTGTGCTGTCATGCGTACCGGGTTCCTGAGGGTCACACAGGTACTGAACATCAATCAAATGACTAGAATTGACAGCATGACAAACACAGGAATAATTTGTGGTCGGTAAGATTATAATAATAATAAATAAAAAAAAGGTCTCTTATGCTCACCCAGGCTGCATTTATTTGATCAAAACTACAATACAAACAGGACTATTGTGAAATATTAAGTAACAATTTATTTCAATGGTCCACTTTAGAAATTCTACTAACTAAAAGTAACTTTGCAACTACAAGCCAATGAACTCTCATTAGAGTAGCAGACTGCTTAATAATGCTTACACTTTATTTTGAAGCTCCCCAACAGACATTCTACTGACTATAATCAACTCATTCTATTAACTCAAACTCTTTAACACATAACCCTAACCTAACAGTCTCCTAAAGTTTACTAATACTCTAATATTTTCCAGAGTTAGTGGTCATGTAGTTGCAAAGTTACTTATAGTCAGTAGATTGTCTAAAGTAGACCATCAAAATAAAGTGTAACCAAATAGGATTACAATTTAAAATAACAGTTTTCTATTTATTTAAAAATTTAAATCATAACCTGTGATGGCAAAGCCGTTACACGAGTCTTCAGTGTCACATGATCCTTCAGAAATAATTCCAATTTGCTAAGTTGGAGCTGATTCAAGAAACTTTTCTTATTATCAATGTTTATGCTTAACATGTTTGTGAAAACCGTGGTAATTTTTTTTTTTTCAAGATTCTTTGATGAATAGAAAGTTCAAAAGAACATTATTTGTTTGAAATAGAATTTTCTTTTGTAACAAGGCATAAGTAAAATAATATATATATTTATTATATATAGTGTGTGTATGTGTGTATGCATGAAAGAGAGCGATAGTTGAATGCAGCGGGGTAATGTGAGCGTTCTAAGGTTTGAGTTAGACCAGATGTCCTGACCTTTGGTTATAAGATACAGCTCTACTCCCTACAGGAAGACAGAGATGGATAAGGTGAGCTCAGAGCCACACACAAACACACACTATTTTGGGGGACCAAAAGCATGTTTGCACCCTTTCATCCGCTGTGTTCCCACCATTACATATTCTAATGATTCTCTTTAGCAGTGATGCTGAGGGGAGACAGAATAGAGAGTTTAGGAATTCATTTTTATCTATCAGTCTTTAACCTCATCACCAAAGCTCCTGGTATGACCACACTTTGTATGTCCATAGATCAGTTAGAATGAGATTGCAGACATGCTGATATATTAATAAACTATTTATGGTGGTAGTTTAAGTTTTATCCACTGCTGCTTCAAACAAAGAACTCTATATTGAGCTCTCATGATGTGGATAGCAGTTCATATTCACTGCAGCTTGCTTATAGTTCAAACCTATCATTAGCTTATGGTTACCTTGAAAGGCAAATACATTACAGACTGGGACAGAGAATGGAGGGGTTTGAGGGACAAGGGCTCTAATCAAATACTGAATCACAGGTAAACACTAGTGTGTGGTACCAACGCTATATCTCACGACCAATTCATACGATTTCTCTAAACCCCAGTGATGGGTGCTTAAATTGCATCGCATTAAACTAACTTTAGAAAATGAGTCTTGTATAACTTATAAAGAAAGTTGAAAATTGGTGAGTTAGAGCAATACGTTGTCAACTTATTGATCATATATATATATATATATTCCCCCAAACTTCCCTCTAAAAAGGGCAGCATAAAAGCACTTCTGGACCAAATAAGTTAGTTCCTGGTGGTTTAAGATAGCACTATTGTTAACAACAATTGGGTTAGTTGTAACCCAAGACCATTTAAGGCAAGTTAGCATACGTTGTATCTGTATCAGTACATGGTCTCTCATTTTCTATAAATGTTTTTATAGTATTTTTTTCTAAGCCTCACAGCAAGATTAGTAAAATCAAGGTCCATGCTAAAACAGTTTTTTTTTACAAATAAAACAGGAAAATAAAAACTCAAATCTCTGCTGGTCTGAATACAATGTTTAGACTGTATTGTTTATAACAGGCCTGTGTTTGTGTGATTATAATGCTATATGTTTCAAATGACTGATGGAGGAATAAATGACTACCAACCCACTGGCGGATCTGATTATTCTGATTAGAAGTGAGGATTTTGAGCTAACCAACCACAACATTGGTGGTTCATTGAGCATTTCTGTGATTATGAAGGTGTTCTATATTTTTGCTGTGTTGCTGTAGGTTGTTACAAGATGCACTTAAGATCTTCCCAACATGAAAATGCCAACATGGAAGTACAAAATTTTGCCAAACACATAATTTGCATGTTGGGTTGCTAAAACTAAATGTTTCTGAATATAATAAGAAACGTGTGCAACCGTTGTCATGAATTTTTGGTTAAATACTTGAAATAAGGTCTGTGGTTAACACAAGCAAGATATTTTTTACGTTATATTCTACAACATACATGTGCAGGGCTCTGTACATTAGTAAAACACACTCATGGTTTCTTAAAGGTTTTATTTCTCTTGAAAAAGTTAGTAATGCAATGTCATCATGCTGAACAATCTAGCCCACTTTTACAGCCTCATTGTGTTTAATCATGCTCTTGCAAACTATTTTAACTCAAACTTTCAGGGAAAATGTTTTTCAAATAAAAACTGAAAGAGTTACCATAAGTGTAATGGTGGTGACGTTAAAGTCATGTGACTGTTGTGTAGTTCATTTATAGCCTACGTTTAGCTTTACTTTTGGCGATTGTATTTAGGCTTCAAAATTCATAATTGTTTTTATTTGGAAAATGTGTGAGAACCATCAACTTTTGTTTGTCACAGAGCTTATTTTCCGCAATAATCCAAAAGCCAATGGAAAAATCCTTTTGTTTTTTTGTTGAGAGAACCAAGGTGATGCTAAAAAATACAAAAATACATCATCACTGGAACACTCTATTGTCTGTCATGCAAGTTCAGTCATCCTCTAATGAACTAGAGAAAGATCTATATAAACTGCATGTAATGGTCTTACAAGAGGTTAGAGACTCTCCTTATTGTTTAAGATAATAGTTCTTTTGGGAAATGTGCCACTGAGATTATACAACTTATATTATGTTCTGCTTAATGCATTAGTGGTCTTCATTGTTGTGTTTATCAGATGTAAAAAGATTACTGTAAAAGTACAAATGTATATAGTACATGCAAACACATAATCTTGTTGCTAAGCTATAGGTCTTGCCCAATTCATTTCATTCCTAACTATCATCCACTCTCTGAACATTAGATTCCCACTCCTCCAGACCGTACACACCCCCTCTTTTCTTCATCCCTCAAACCCCGTCCCCTCAGCCCTACATTCCAGCATTTCACAGCCATAAACAACTATCAAGTTAATGGTTAAAAAAATCATTAAAAAGAGAACATCTGGGCAACACAGGCAGCCAATCAGAAAGGCAGGGTGGGAGTGAAGCCCTGAATCGTGACCTCTGATTGGTCAGGCCTGGGGCTCGCACCTTGTTAAGTCAGTTCCTCTCATGTGCACAAGCTTTATGGAGCATTTAGAGAGGGTAAGAACCAGCGGGACGCGGATGGAAAGAGGGGGAAATACGAGTGAGGGCTACAGGCCCTCACAAACACACACGCACACACACAGACAGATGGTAACAGTTAGCCTTGCAGTGGTAGCAGCAGCCGGCTTCTCTGTTCTTCAGTTCTTTATGTTCTAAATCAGAAGCAGCCTGCAGCCTGACCCTTAATTTGGAGCTTGCTACAGTTTTAAGATGTCACTGGAAATTGAGGTGGAAAAAGTGTTTAGAAAATGAACTGAGGGAATAGGCTGCGGAGGAGGAAGAATTGCATAATTAAAGGAGAAGAAGAGTCTGGCTTTTTTCAATCAATGTCCTTCATTTTCCCTCTCTTTCTCTGTCCGTGTCGCTCTCTATTCCTCTCCCGCTCGCTGCCCCTCCCCCTCTCGTATTTGACTTTTCCAAATGTATGAATGTGGCTATTGAACGAGAGAGTTTGAGAGATAAAGCTGTCAAAATCTTTCAGCTGAAATGAATCTTTAGAGCTGAACTGAATGAGTGTGTCTTACAGCTGGCATGTTTTATGGCATAACAGAAGATTCACTCAGGCATTGGAGTGGCTTCATGCATTGTTCCATTTCAAGTTTGACACCTGTCGCTATAAGGCATGTGACAATTATTTTAATTTTTAACAGACAAAAGGTAATATTTTGCCAGCAGATTCACAAACTATAAAAAGTGAACATGCAGTTGTTGCTTTAAGGAGGTATATTTATACCTGATTATACCAATAAAATAAAATGTTGTTGTTGTAACCTAATTCAATCAAGTTTATGTAACATAAAACAAGGGAATGCTGTTTTAACTTAATTGAGTTACACCCAATATAAAATTTCCAATAAAACTCTGGATAGACACATTTGAAACAAGTGCATTGCGACTGCACCAGATCTATAGAGGGCAGTATAGTCGTGACTCGTGTCAGACAGGACATCTGGTCTGAAGGACAACGAAGAAGAAAAGGTTTGTGCTTTGAATTTTCATTGAGATTTTCAATGAGAAATTGTGATTTGAGGTTTGTGAGTTCACAACTTAATTTAATTGTGTTCACCTATTATATTTAAAAGCGAAGTTTACTTAATTAATTCGTGTTAAAACTACATGAATACTTTTTGTTGACATAACTGGGATCTGTAGTTCCCAGCATGCTTTGCAAGGGACTTCATTAGGAGAGTAAATTTAGGGATTAAGTGTTATTTTATGTGGTTTTCGGGAAAGATGGTGGTAGTTTATGTTAATGGTCAGTTATGTTGGACATTTG
This sequence comes from Rutilus rutilus, assembly GCF_951802725.1. NCBI lineage: Eukaryota > Metazoa > Chordata > Actinopteri > Cypriniformes > Leuciscidae > Rutilus > Rutilus rutilus. The sequence continues at coordinate 23,180,556 of NC_140224.1, forward strand.
GAGGAGTTTCTGTTATTGAATTTTGCTGAAGAGCATCGCCTGTGCTTAGGCTGTGGGCCTGTTTATAAAAATGAAAAACAAAAATCTTCATTGGCATAGGGCATTCTATACTCTACAGTGATAGGTGTGTATACAGTATAATGTGTGTAAAACAGTAAATGGACCCCACTCACCTCCTCAGTGACCGGATGAATGTTTGGTGGGCTTTGTGTTCATAGCTGAATGGAACCTATGCTGCCAGGAGTAATTATGGGTAATTGGTGACACAATGAAGTGATGACAGCTGTGGGGCTACACACACACACACACACACACACACACACACACACACACACACACACACACACACACACACACACACACTACTGTGGAAATGCAAAGGATAGAATTGAATATTGAGTTCCTCTGACTGGTCACTGACCTGCACCACAGAGTCACTGAGGGGACACAATAAACCTATTCTCAAAACCTCTACCTGCAAACCATACAAACATACTGTTACTACATACTATGAACATACATTGTAAGATACTTGTCAAACTTTAAGGTATAGTTCACCCAAAAATGAAAATGCGGTCATCATTTACTCACCCTCAAGTTTTGTCCCAAACCTTCACAACATTTTTTGTTCTTTTTTGAAACACAGAAAAATATATTTTAAAGAATGCTTGTTACCAAACTTGTAACACAAGACAAAAAAAAAATTTCACACACAAGAGAGTAAATTATGCAGATTTTGAATTGACATGAGGTGAGTTAATGATTACATTTTTGGATGAATTATCACTTTAAGACGTTTTGTTCTAGTGAGCTCAATCTTTTTTTGTAGCATTTTGTGTTTTTAGTATATACGCACTAAATTACAACATTAAAATGACAGCCCTAATTGTTCTTCCACTGCGTCTTTTCAAAAGTCCTGAGGTTCCAGTAGATTCAGTAATTAGCTGCTGCTAATACTGGTTATTAAGTTATAAAAATGTAACTCCACATGTTCCAAAAACACAGGCTTTAGACATGTTTTGAATCCATTTTAGAAATGTGAATGAATTCAAACATCTTGATAAGACGGGGGACCTTTCAGCACACAAACTTCAAAAAACACGCACACTTTTGAGTTCAGGCATGATTGGTTCAGAGCTATCTGTGGCTGTCTGAATTCAGTGTTCAAAGATGTCTGTGGGAAAAAGACAGCAATTGATGTGGGAATGACCTCCACTCAAACACACACTTTACTTACAGATAAGGTACAATGCAAAAACACACACACAAAAAAAGAAAATACAAAAAAAGAGGTCTAGTTGTCACACATTTGTATTCAGGGTGGATAGTATAACGCCAAGATACAAAACCACTGCTAGAGAATGTGAGCAATTGGATTTTTACAAAAGTAAAGACCAAACTCAGCATCCAGCGTTTTCTCCAGTAACCTTTACACGTGCTTTCACAATTTTTGTATAACAAGAGGACATACAAGCACAGAGAAAATGGGAATAAGGGGGGGATGAAGGGGGAGAGAAAGAGCGTCAGAAAGGAAGAGAGATGGAGAGCGAGAAAGACAAAAAAGAGAGAGAGAGGTCTGTGCTTGTCTTTCAAATCTTTGCACTCAACAATCATCCAATTGTTCTGGTGAACAGAGTAACAAAACAGCCATAATTAGCAAGCCGTAACAGTCAGAAACGTCACATGCTGTTAATGTAGACGAGAGGATACAGAGAGCGAATGAGGAAGAGAGAAAAGAAAAGCTGGGGGAAGAAGAGAGAAAGAGGAAAAGCTGGGGGAGGAAGAGGAAGAAGCGATATCGAAAGATCGAGGGTGGGAAGAAAGGGGAATGTATCCTGTTTTACTTCCCCTCTTTGTTTCCCTTTTATTTCCTCTCTGTACCTCTTGTGTGCAAGTATGTGTGTTTACAAATGTACAAAAACACATGCACATCGTAGATCGTACACACATGGCTCCTCTGCTGGGCTTTCTTGTGTGTGTCCTGTTTCACACGGCTGAATGAGCAGTGCGTTAACCATCTAATGGGGCCAAAGGACGTGTCCGCTGAACTACACTGAATACACACACACACACACACACACACACACACACACACACACACACACACACACACACACACACACACACTCCTCACTCACACTACACCTGAATGAGCACTGAGTTAACCATCTAATGAGGCCAAAGGACGTGTCCACTGAACTGAACACACACACACACACACACACACACACACACACACACACACACACACACACACACACACACACACACACACACGCACAGACCATTCTCTCTTGACATGTTCCTCCTCATAAAGCATCTGCTGATTCTTTCAGACTTTGGATTTGACATACATTTATATCTCTGACCATTTTTTTTTTTTTTTTTGTAATCCACAGCATGTTTGAGGCCTAATGCATTATAATAATATTGTTAATAAGGCCTCCATAATGCAAAATTGCCAATTAATACAGCTCATAGTCAGGTTTATGTTCTCTTCAATAATGATACTTACCTACTTATAGATACTTATCTATACACTTTTAAAGTCGGCATGAAATGGTCTAAATGCATGTTATTGATCTTATGTGAACTATTCATCACTGTGCATTATAATTTTTTTAACCTCTTAACTTCTGTGGACTGGATACACACACTCTGGAGACATCAAACAACGATCTGACAAAGAGAGACAAGTGCGATGAGTATTTATAGGTGATTGAATTGACTGCAGCTGGTGAGGAGAGTGAGATCAGCTGGATCGCTGATACTCTGAGTTGAGAGGTAACGCCCACTCGCACACACCCACACACACATAACAACAAGGGAAAGGGGAAAAGGGAAAAACATCCAGTATGCGGCAGTCCTGTGGGCGAAAATGCCTTGTTGATGCTAGAGGTCAGAGGAGAATGGGCCGACTGATTCAAGCTGATAGAAGAGCAACTTTGACTGAAATAACCACTCGTTACAACCGAGGTATGCAGCAAAGCATTTGTGAAGCCACAACACGCACAACCTTGAGGCGGATGGGCTACAACAGCAGAAGACCCCACCGGGTACCACTCATCTCCACTACAAATAGGAAAAAGAGGCTACAATTTACACGAGCTCACCAAAATTGGACAGTTGAAGACTGGAAAAATGTTGCCTGGTCTGATGAGTCTCGATTTCTGTTGAGACATTCAGATGGTAGAGTCAGAATTTGGCGTAAACAGAATGAGAACATGGATCCATCATGCCTTGTTACCACTGTGCAGGCTGGTGGTGGTGGTGTAATGGTGTAGGGGATGTTTTCTTGGCACACTTTAGGCCCCTTAGTGCCAGTTGGGCATCGTTTAAATGCCACGGCCTACCTGAGCATTGTTTCTGACCATGTCCATCCCTTTATGACCACCATGTACCCATCCTCTGATGGCTACTTCCAGCAGGATAATGCACCATGTCACAAAGCTCGAATCATTTCAAATTGGTTTCTTGAACATGACAATGAGTTCACTGTACTAAAATGGCCCCCACAGTCACCAGATCTCAACCCAATAGAGCATCTTTGGGATGTGGTGGAACGGGAGCTTCGTGCCCTGGATGTGCATCCCACAAATCTCCATCAACTGCAAGATGCTATCCTATCAATATGGGCCAACATTTCTAAAGAATGCTTTCAGCACCTTGTTGAATCAATGCCACATAGAATTAAGGCAGTTCTGAAGGCGAAAGGGGGTCAAACACAGTATTAGTATGGTGTTCCTAATAATCCTTTAGGTGAGTGAACGTCACAATGCGAATGGAAAGATCTATTGTTACTTTTGTTTCATTGTCACTTTAAAAAGTATAAAGTATAACATCACATCTAGGCTTCAAAATTAGCATATGCTTAGCACCAAATGCAAGAAAATAGGTAAATTAAACATCATTCAGATGTTGGCTGGTAACTATATGGGGAACTGCAACATAATACATGGTTTAAGTTAAATGTAAGAATGATCTGCATGACTTGTATATATACATGCAAAATTCAAATCAGATACAAATCATCTTCTAATGAAAACATGTTTTTACAGGAGAATAAGATGCCATCATCATTTATTACATGAAAACTCCATATGTAGCAAGACGTGTAATAATCCTTGCACTAAAAATGAACATAAGGAACAAAATAACAATGTGCCTTCTTATGAGATATGATGCTGCAACACACTATGACCAAATGTGGATTTTTTTTTGTTTGTTTGTTTTCTATGCCAGCTTCTTTAGCTATTTTCAGGGCAAAAACCATACTTGAGTTATTAAATTTTTTAATAAAAACTCAATAAGATATTTAATATCCAATTCTATCATTCTCAAGGGTATCAAGGAATATAAATACCACAATCCATCAAAAATACGTTTATCTGTAAAAAAGCAGGAGATGTGGGATTTTGTCTGAAGCTGTTTTAACAAAAAAAGGGTAAAATACAGTTTTATGGCCAGAAAATGTCCCCAATTTACCTATCACTGGCAAAATTAGTTCACATCTCATGCATTACAGAGCATTACACACATTTTAAAGGGCCATGAACAGGTAAGCATTATAATGCACTATAAATTTGTCTAAACTTACACTAGCATTATATAATGGATTTTAAAGTGCATTATGAGACATTATGATATACCTTTTACGATGCATTATCTACAGCTTATTGAATGTTTCCATTTACTGCGAAGATTCACTCTGATGTTTGTAAATGCCACTATGAGATGTGTTGCTGTGTATGTATAGATAAAACCTAAAGATGGAGATGAGGCACCTGAGGGAGACTGAGTCTTCTGAATGAAAGGCCATGAGCGGGGGAGAGATGACCCACTCAGATTAGCTTCATATGCAAGGAGGCCTCTGCTGAAAGGCTCTGATCAGACTCTGCCCCCAGACTTCAGACAGACACAGAGACCTGGGCAACACTGACCTGGGAATGGCACACAGACGGACAGAGGAGGGAGAGAATGAGATAACGGGAGTGGAATGGGGAGATGGTTGTTGAGGGATGAACCAGCTTGAGTTGCACACAGTGTGTATGTGTGCTGAGCTGTTTTCCTTTAACTTGAATGAAATTAATGACTGAATCATAATCACAACGAACCAAATCAATCCTGCTGATTAAACTACTGTGAGGAAATGAAACACTACCAAATGTTGTTTGGCACTTAAAATGCCCAAATATTTCTTAGGATCTACTTTTATGTGGATTTTTTATTGTAATTTTTTACTGTGATTCAAATTTATTTTGAATTTATTCTGATGTAAACACGCAAAGTGTGCTTATATAGGTGTGTGTGTGTGTGTGTGTGTGTGTGTGTGTGTGTGTGTGTGTGTGTGTGTGTGTGTGTGTGTGTGTGTGTGTGTGTTTAATGGCATGAGTAGGGAAGGAGATTGGTGCTGGCTATAAAGTATCTCATTAAAGCTGTCAGGGCTACAGTTCAAATCAACTACAGCTGTGCTGTGTCTGCCTGTTGAACTGCCTAACTGAACACTTCCCCAACAAACACACACACAGAAGTGCTTGACAGATCAGCGTTGGTCTTTTTGTAACTGTTCTATGAATGAATACCTGAAAGGATAATTTGAAGTAATAATTTTTGCTAGCGTGTGTAAATACTCAAAGGCAGCTAGATCTGTCCCATTTCACAAATAGTGGCAATCAGACAAACACTACGATTGCAAGTAGGCCTACATTGCTTATATAAAATAGTTTATTTAAACAAGAAATTAATATTAAGTACCTTACAATTTAGACACCATATTGCCAGTTGCTTTATTTTTAATTTAATAACACGTGTGTGTGTATTTTTCTTTTTCTGAATGAATTGAGTGTTTTTGAACGAATCTGTCGAATGAATGATTCACTTTGAATTCAATGATTCAGTGAGTCACTTATATTGTCACCATCTGACAATGGTGTTTAAGTGAATGATTCAGTGATTCACTTTGGAATTAACGATTCAATGAGTCGCCTATTGCAAACTGGAATAACGAGGTAGGTTAGAGAAAAAAGTCCACTGAAAAAGACTCGGTGTACAGAGAAATTTCAAATTATTCAGCTAAAAAAGAAAGAAAGTGTGGAATGGATACTTTATGCACTCACAGCTTTCCATAATTAAAGAAGCCTAGCGAGAAATTGTCAAGATGTTGCAACTAACTTCTTGGGAGAAGACAGCACATCATCTTTCAAATGTGAGCTGAATGTTTTCTCATTTTTGTGTTATTTATGTTTCAGTATTTGTACACTTGTGCTATAAATGTAGGATACATAATATCTTACAGTTACAGGTTAATTTATCTAGCATGCTATGCTAAAGCTGGGTGGTGAAAAACAGCCTGTAACGTTAGGCCTACCCTGTAGCAAGAAAAAAAAAAAAAAAAAAATCTTTGCATAGGCCTACTCTCTGACGTTAGATACTTCTGAATAAGTAGGCTTAAGCCGTTAATGTAAGCGCTGTGTTGTATGATTGTATTGCATATGAAATTAATCTGGACTTACTACATCTACATTCATCATGTTGTCATTGCGGCAGTTGCGTCTCCGCACTGGCATTCATTCACAACTCCTCTGCCGTGGGATAGTAAGGTGTCCATTAGATGTGCACTTCAAAATCTGTTTAAAGTTTTTCGCCTATATATTTGGGTAGAATGCCCTCACATAGTCCATATTTAAAGGACTAGCCATTTGTAGTGGTGTTCAAAACCACAATGGACATTATAGAGTCACTCATTCAATCTAATAATGCACCTCAATAACGTAACCACACTCAGCTGCTAGAGAATATACTGTGAGCTTCGAGCTGAATGAATTCAGAAGATGGCGTCTGCAGAATTTCCAGCACACTCATTGTCCGAATTCACTCGCTCGTTTTCACTCATTAATTTAGTGGACTATGTTATCGGAATAACGCAGGGAATAGTGAATGAGGGTATAACAGGACGTTTTCTCGTACAGTAGACTAGATAGCTAGTAGGCTACATAATTTGAGAACAATTAAAATATATTCCATCTCAGTTCATCTACAAATCTTTCCGTTGTTTAGTTAATCATAACTGAGTCTAACTGTCAACTTTCATCATGTCACCCCATAACAATTCTTTCTCTCCTTATCCATTGCTAACACCTTGTGGGCCACAGAGCATTTAGGAAGGAGGTGAGGATCATGAATGCTTAATAGACAGGAATGCCTCCCCTTTGACCTCAGCCTGTAAAAGAGAAATGGGAGAAATGCTTCAGTTACTCCTCATCCTTACAGAGAGCCGTTGCTCATATTAGCACAATAGGTATTCAGAAAAAAAAGAGAGGAAGGGGGAATGAAGTGTTTTGTTCTTTGTTACATTCTGTAGCTGATTGCAGACTGGACTAGGGTGTCACATGGCTTGAGTGATTCGCTCTCTTCTAACCACCACATGCCCCCCTTCCCATCACCCCACCGTGGCCCTCATCAGGTCATGTCAGCTTGAGTTTGTTGCTCCTGTAGTTTTTAATTCTGTCTGATAGCTGGACAAAGGCAGAGTGGAGGAACAGAGGGGGAAAGAGAGGCACGATGGCGCATTGTGGGTAATAATAAAGCATGTAGTAGGGAAAAATGGGGAACAAAAGCATTTTATGTTTTTTTATAACCCGTCGTTATTGCATTCTTTTTTAGTTTTTCCTTCGCTCTTTCTCTCATGCTCTTCCTCTTTCTTGTCTTCTTGACTGAATGGATGTTGGTCCTTGAGGTTTTTTTTTTTTTTCTTGCTACCCATTCATATTACAAGACAAATGATGTTTTCCCAAAATCCAGAAACTAAGATCAGATTTCTTGACTCTGGATTCTCTCCAGTTTCTGCTAATAGCAGAATAGCACTTAGCTTTGACCTAAGGCCCTCTATGAATGACAGAAGCAAATGAAAAAAGAAAGAGGGGGAGGGAAAAAAAGCGACCACACCAGCCTACAGCGAGACCATTATGTTTGATGAATTTGGCCACCGGTATGTGCCATTTTGAAGTGTTCTGAAGGGGATGTATGGTTTACATATTAAGCTTGAGGTTGCCCAAAAGTTGTTCAGAGCTTGTGTGAAGACTGTGGGAGAAACACGAATTGTGAAGAGAATCTACTGATTCTCTCTCTTTTTCTCTCTCCCGCTCTTTCACACACACTAGAAAGAGCTCCCTCTGCTGAGCTTACAAGATCTCTGTCAATCTAGTGTGGGGCTAGTTGTCACACAGAGAGGTTGTCACAATGGCTGTAACCAAAAGGTTCTTGAGTAAGTAGTACAGTTGCACCAATGCTTGTTTTGCATTTGCACAAGATTTAACAGTAACATTATTTGTTGGTTAAAATGGTTGATGGTTACTTTTTATGTTTTGTGGCTGATTCACCTGATAGTTTTTGTGTCATTTTTGCTTTACTGTTCATATTTCGCTGAAAGGCCTGCAATAAACTGTGTAAAGGCAGATATTGTAACTTACCCTACATTATGTGGTGTGACAACATGCCCCACCCATTGATCACAAGTGGAATGGTATCTTTTTTCCTGGGCAGTAATGGTGCAAATGTTCTTATGTTTTTATGTAGCCATGGCTTTACAGCAATAATTCTCAATCAGTGGTCTGGGACCCGCTAGGGGGCCTCAGTAAACTTCCAGGGGGGGCTCAAGATGACTTAAAAAGATTTGAAATAAAACAAAACAAGCATTATAATAAGCCAAATTTTAATTCACTCCCTCAACAACTAATAGCTAACAACCAACTCACCCTGAGAAATATACTTCAATATTCACTGGAGTCAAAAGGTTTCAAATGCCTCCTGGAGCTCAGAAAAGAGACCGAACTATTTTCTGTCTGTCACACTTCCATCAGATTTAAGTCTGAGAGGAAAATGGAAGCTTGGATTAACAAGGGACTTTGACACAAAGGCTTTACCATAATGAACCCAGAACATCTCAGCCTCAGGCACCCATAGACAGTCTCACAGTCAAAAGATCAGGACCCCCAAATCTCTCTAAAAAGGCACTTCAGCCATTGGCGTAACTTTGTTTAAAAAAAAGTCTAAATACATAGATCTAATGGTCTGGTGGTAGAACGTTTGTTAAGCGTGCCAGCGGTTCTGGATTCTAATCTGCCCTCGTATATTAAAACCAAAGATGTTTATCAGTAATTGTATATCAAGAGCAGGGACACGTTTGTGTGAAATTTGTTTTGTGATTTCAACGGAATAAATAGAGTCTCCGTAATGGTTAGCGATAGATTGAAGCGCTCGTCTTTGTACATTCCAGCACCCGATCACCTCTTATTTAACTCTGGTAAACTAGAGATGTTTAATCTGTATTAGATACATCTGTAATGCAAGATGTTTCAAAAAGTAGTGGGGATAATATCGATCCTGGCAAAAAGTGGTGGGGACAGGTGTCACCTGCCTATGACTTAAACCAGGGTTTCTCAAACTCGGTCCTGGAGGGCCACTGTCCTGCACAGTTTAGCTCTAACCCTGATCAAACACACCTGAGCAAGCTAATCAATGTCTTCAGGATCACTAAACTCACAGCTAGGTGTGTTTGATCAGGGTTGGAGCTAAACTGTGCAGGACAGTGGCCCTCCAGGACCGAGTTTGAGAAACCCTGACTTAAACTAATCAACGAGAATGCTCTCATTATTCAAGAGCATTACATGTCTGTTAGATCGACTGCAAAAATTGGACTAAAGTGTTTACATGACACTTAAAAATAATTATTAATTTAGTTTGACTAAAAGCAATGTAAACGTCTCTTCCAATGCCACTGACTTGCAAGTAGTTTCATAGCTGTGAAGCAACTTACTTTGCAATTAGGAAAAGTATCAATACAGGACAGAAAGCTGCATTTGTCGAGTGATTTCATGGAACTTTAACCCTTTAAGTGCAGCACACACATCTGCATTATAACAGACGCCTAGTAGTCTCTCTGAATGAATAAGTAGGAGGCGTTGTGTTCTCTCAGCCCGCAGTTTCTTCATGAATCGGACAACTAAAGGAGACAGGAAAAAAAGAAAAATCTAAACCACAGAGACAATTTCATGACATGTGGTGTGCTACTGCTACCCCGGCCAGTAACCAAACTTAACCTGTGCAATTAGAGCATGTTATACCGTCTGAGGAGGCGCTTTGAAGCTGTCGGCACCAGACATAGATAATGAAGGGATAGGCTTTGAACTGGTCAGATGAGGACTAGGCCTACTTAAATTAAAGCGGTCATGCCTCAGCATCTTGTGTCCTGACATGAAGTGGTTGGTTATAGTGATGGGAAGATCGGATAATTTTACTGACTTTCTTGTTCAATCTCGTACATCAAAATGAACGAATCTTTATTCGATTCATTTCTTTCATTTAAGTAGCTTTAAATGTTATACTTTTAACAGCGGAATTCCCCGAAGACATCCATAAACGCAATCTTGATCATGTTTTTAATTAAGCAATCATTATAATGCAGCCGAAGATATTTTACAGGGAACATAAATATTTAATTTAACTTCCGAGTCTTTGGTTCATTTGTCATGTGACACACGCAATGAACGGATACTTCTATAATTTGTTTTTTTGTCAGACAGTGACAGTGAGAGCAAGTCCTCACCCAATGCTTAATCTATTTAAGCATAATTAAATAGTGATTACAAAATTAGGTTTAGGAGTCAATGTATTTATTTTTCTAAAATAAAATACTAATAAAATTAGTCAACATGAAATGAAAATTCACTATATCTTTTTTTTTTGTAAGTGCATGTTATAGATCTTATGGTGAATGATTTATTTATGTTTTTGTTGTTGTTTTTACCTCGTAATATTTAAAGGTACACTCTTTAACTTTTTCTGTTCAAAATTTACACAATGAGAATCACACAAGAATCCATCTTCCAAACTGGTAAGTGTTTATAATCTGACTATTTTTGACTGGGTGGGACAACAACCACTTCGGAGTATCCCAGTATCTATGTGATTTGTCAACAGAGCTCCTGCTACATTGTTCTTCCGCAAGACGCATGTATTTCTGTTTATTTCACCACTAAAGCGCCAAAAGTTCTGTTTCCTGTGTTTGAGTAGTTTCCTTGCTTAGCCTACTCATTATTTGATTATCGTTTGCACCTGATGTTCATTAGTTTCTACGTTTTAGTTTGGTTATTCCGTTCTTGTTTCCAGTGTCCTGAATTCATTGTTGAATAAACTTAAACTGCTGCATTTAGATCCTGCACTCCTCATTATTAACTATGATTTGTCACAAATGCTGCTGATTGAGCTTAACTTGCACTCTAACCTAGAATATTCTTTTAAAAATCACATTTCGGTCAAAGCCATTGAACTGCCATCTCTTTTCTGCTTTTCTCCAACATAGTGCTATTCCCACTATCCTCCCCTCCAGGAGCTACATCTTCTGATCTCATTGATCCAGTCGAGGTGAGTCAAGCCAGTGTCTTATCAATAATTACTGTAGGATGTGAACATGGGAAAGTGTTGTCATATAAACCCCCTTTAACACAGACACACACACCTGCCTCGGTCTAATAAAAATGGGATTACTGAGGAGATGGAGACACGGACATTGACTCATGGATAAAGCTCTCTATACCTTCATCGACTTGGTAACCTGTATGTGTGTGGAATTGATTTGGGCAGGAGGTCTAGAGAGGAAGCAGAACCAAAATCTATACCCATAAACCTGACTCTGTTTAGAGGAACAGGAATCTCAATATCACTGTTTCTTGATTCACACAGTCTCTTTCTGTTTGGCGTCCTATAATGTTTGATTTCATTGTGTAAGTCTATAGTTCATTATTTGAAGATGCTAATGCAAACAGTGATTTTACCCATTTGAATGCTGCAAAAAGGGGTACTAAAAAATTATCATAATGAAGCAAGACGAAAATCTAAAAGTATGTCTCAACATCTTACACAATTTCACTTCTAAATTCTAAATTGCTTCTAAATTAACTTTTAAATATATCATATGATATATAATATTGTACATTTTTATAGTTTAAAGGAAATTTATTTTACTGCAAAACAAGGCAGAAATAATGATTACTTTTTTTATTTTTTTAAACTTGAAGTCTGCACAGTATTCTACAATTGCCAATGGGTTAATACAAATTAAGTTACTCTAATAAGCAGAAAATCTAAAAATAAGTCTCAACATCTCACATTTTGCTTCAAAATTCCAAATCGCTTGAAATTGTGCTTCTTAATATGTAATATATTACATTTATTCTGTTTTAAGGATGTTTATTTTAATGCAAAACAAGAGCAATGATAGAAAAGAAACTTATATTAAATGACATGAAATATGAAGTCTGCACGGTATTCTATAATTATAATTTTTTACAATAAAATACATTTTCTAAAGTATTTTTAAAACTTGTTTTTCAACATCGTCATAAAAGGAACATACAAAAATGTACGACAAAGCAGTGCCATGTGTGCCTGTCATTATTCAGCGTGGATGATGAATAGAGCAGCATATGGCATTGACTGATGTTGCCGTGTCGATACGGTGCGCTCGCTTGCTGATATGTAACCAGTCAGATAAAGTCATGTGTGGAGATACCTTATCTCTCACTGTGGACCAAATCAATAGACTGTCTCTCCCTCTTCGCCTCTCTGTCCCTCATTTTCCTATGTTCCCCTCCCCACCTCACCCCACAACAGATTTTCTCTCTCTGCTTGTTTTTTTGTTTCTCTCTCTTTTTTCTGGTTTATTGACCATGCAGACCTAAGACATGCAAAATCATTATATTTGCCATTTTTGCGATCACATACTGTACCTCAATATTTGTGTGAGTATCAACTTACTTATTTACAGCGGACAAACTTTTTCATGATCTAGTTCCCATGTCAACTGACTCTCCCCTTTCTAAGGCCATTTCATGCCCTTTGAGTAAAGTGAGATGACTTGCTGAAATTATGAGGAAAAGTTATATTATAATTATCCCTCAACATTATAATAGATTATTTCTCAAAAAAAAAGAAAAAACTTGCAGCAGTCGGCCTCTGTGTTTTACGTCTGCAGGATCCATATCACACAGTCTATTGTGCCGCCCCTTTTAAAGTAATGAAGCTTGTGATGAGTGACACTTCATTACTGCGTAAAAAACCCAGTGATCATTTCTTTTGTCCAGCATGGAAACGGAGCACTTTCCCTTCAGTTGAACTCTCTGTCACTGGATGGAAGTGTTTGCCATTGAACCAACCTATTTGATCTGAAGGGAGACTAAGCTAGCTTGAAAAGGTGATGATGACAGACAAAAAATACACGAGACAGTGTTTTAAATAGATTCAGTAAAGCATCTTTGTGTTGGTTGTTTTTTTAACAAAAGTTTATTCAATTCTTATCTTAGAATCACAGAGTTTAACTACGAAGTAACTTTAACATTGGATTTGTTTTGTCACTGTAATGGTGGTTTAACTTTTGCGCTTCACTGCTGTCAGTTTATCCCAGCGCTCATTATCTCCACCTATTGGGGTCAAGTCATTTGAAACGTGCAGCAGACATCTGCCATAAACTGCCAGATTAGAAGATGTTTTGTGTGTCCTTATGTATGGATCTTATCTGTATTATATAGCTCTGTGTATCTCTTCTCCCCTTCCCATAATCGATTGATAGCTCTTGTAAATTCCTCCTGTGTGATTGCAGTAAGACAAACAAGGGTGTGTATCTTCAAGCTAAACAATAAAAAACATTCTTCTGCGGTTGTTTCCTCAATCAAAACTGACGTCAGGTTCAGAATGAGGATTGTAAAAACAATTTAGATAAAGTATGATATCACATTCATATTAAACTCAGAATTTTGTAGTCAAACTAATTTGTTAAAGGTACCAATCAAGATAGATAGAAAATGTATTGTTAAAAAACAAATAAAGAAGAACAACCCACACCAAGAATAACAGCCCCAGCAGCTAAAACATATTTTTAAACGGATTGAATGAATTACATTGGGCAGCACTTGTAACTCTTGTGTGTCTCCATTCTTATTTCTAAAAGTGCTTTATAGCGTATTTAAGTCTAGCTGAACTGACTTTTTCGGCAATGACTGGAAAGAAGAGGGGGTATTGACAGGCTTTTGTTGAGTGCTGGCTCCAGGCATATTAGATTAAGACAGACAGACTGTGATGGAGCAGTCAGTAAAATATGATTAACTAGTGATCAGTGCTGGCTCATGAAACTGTTAAAGATAAAGAGACCCATTGAGGAGATGTCTTCAGATCTAAGAGATTAGCCAAATGCTAATGTTAAAGATAATTTAATAAAGAGAGAAAAAGAGCTTTCCCTCATACTTTGCACCATTTCAGTTTTGATCCAAATGCCATAGGTGCCATCAGTCGATTTCAGGGGCAGATTCACTGGCAGATAACATTCATGAAGGGTCACATACCCGTCATTACGGAAATGCAGTTTTTGTATTCTAGTACTCAACAGACATACAAATGTGTCGCACGTGTATCTAAAGTTTATTCAAATACTTTAAAAATCAGTTTGCCTCGCATGCGACATGGGTAAATATTACGTGTGTATGAATCAAAAGTAAACGGATTCAATCTGAGATAAAACCAATGCAAACAATGACTCAAACATTCAGCCAGAAAGGATACTCAATTTGTTTGTACAAGATGTTTAAAAGCCAACTGAAATCTTTTGTTTGAAGCATACGCAGCCTATATTAGCGTAATAGTCAGTCACAATCATTCACAAAGAAGAATAAGTTGTGAATTATGATAACATGTAACAAGCGCACTGTACATGAGAGGTGTGAGAAGGTATGTGTGGCTGTGAGAAAGTAACAAAAAATTATGTTTTGCTAACGTTCCCATGAAGTTGTGAAAACATTATTTCTGGATATTTCTATTTATCTCTGAATATTTAATTTTACATACTTTTGAGTGTGCAGCAGAATAGTAAGCAAGCTGCATACTTGCATCTTTAAAGGACAGCTCTGTCTCTTAGTTGCATCCTGTCACTGTTTAAACTGCCGTCAACCGTCTTTTCACAGTTTAAATCATCCACATTCAATCTGATCTAATTTCCTGTTGTATTGGAAAGAAATTTAAGTAGCGTTTTAATTTACTAGTTGTGGGTCTTTCATGCAGAGAACTCTCCTCATTTAAAAGTTAGTGACCAAACGTATCTTTATAAAAGTTCTCAGTGTTGTTTCAGATTAAATATATTATGTGGATAACATTGAATAAATGTTTTTTTCGTCAGGTTAGAGACTGATCATTAGTCACTCAAACCCCACCATCTGTCTCGCACATCCGCCATGTTTGTAGTTTTTTTCCTTTCTTTTTTTTTCGTGTAGTTATAATCGAATCCTCATCCAAAGTGCAGTGGGTTGTGGGCAATATTAGCTTTTAGACTGTGCATGGATCTCCACTTTGAATTCTAACCGGAAATAGTTGACCATCTGGGAATCTTTGGAATTCAATTTCCTACGATTAGGGAAAGACTATTCTAATTCCAAAATTAGGTTGGATAGCATGCGTATTGGAACGCAGCACAGATAACTTTGATCGAACATTCTATTAACATTACTGGAAGAATGTTTAATAACTTTGAGAGAACCTTGCCAGAACTTTAGCTAAAGCTCTGAGAACGTTCCCTGTTAGTTGTGTTGGCATGCCTTGGTTTTATTCAGTGCTATATTGGTGAAGAGACTGATGGCAAAGGAGCACACAGTTATTCATTCACTCAACACACAAACACATCCACGAAGCCAGACTGACTCCTCTACAGAAAAATCCTGGCTCCTTTTCAATAATCAGAGTCTATAAATTAATTCTTATTGTTGGGGAGTAGCTCCCTCCTGCTTACTTTTCCTCCCCCTCTCTCTCTCTCTCTCTCTCTCTCTCTCTCTCGCTAATGTGTTTCATACACCCACTCAGCTGCTGTCCACATAAAATACCAAGAGGTTTTCCAGCAACCTACTGTACTTTGTCAGTGATCATATTTCTTTTACATTACTAACCAATCAGATGAGACTTCGCCAAACGCTTTCTGCCATCTTAAATCTGCTTAAATTCAGTGTTCAAATTCACCGCAAAATGAGAAACCATAGTTTCATAGTTCAGATAAGTTATGATTATGCATTGTTTTGTCAGCGTTATTTTTATTTGGATGGACAAATGGTGCATTTCTTTCATTTTAATTAATGTTAGGATTGATAAATGTGTTATTGAACAAGGTCAATGAACATTTAGATCATTTTCTTGAGTTATACATATATAAATTGTATACTTAACACACTTTATAGACAGTTGACAGCTGTGTAAAGGGTGCCCTCTACAAAATGGCCTTTTACCAATGGATAGACAAGAATGTCTATGTGTGCGCATGTGCATGTATGTGTAAGATGGAGAGAAAAAAGAGCACTTAGCTTTAAGTGCTTTTCCGTATTGGAAGGATATTTTGTGTGGTTTAAGGAAAAGCTTCCATTTCGACTAATGAACCCAGGTCATGTAAATATTTAGACTCCAATCCAAACGATATCCAGACATGTATAGTGCCCCAAAAAGCCCTGACTATCACACATGCACACAGTCCCGCCTCCTCCAACAGCAGCAAACATACACAAATCATACTACATCGCTCATACTTACAATACAATATACAAAGTTTAACTGTTTAAAATAATAACTTTGAAACATTTTTTAGAAGACATCAACAAACTGTAAAGCATAGCAGATCAGTAGTGCATGTACATTCAAAACAAGGTTCACGATTTTTCTTCAGCTTCAAGTCACCATGAAATCAATTCTTATTTTTTAATGGAATATTGCGGTATTTATTATAAATGGTTTATCCATGCACTACATCATCATTGTTACTTTTTTAATTCTTAATCTTTAATCAAAATAACATCCCCTCCCTCTTGCAGCGAACACCGCTTCTCTTCTCTGGGAAAAAAAAAAAGACAATAGGGAAGAAAAGACTATTGCAGCTTTCTTTTTAATGCCAACTTTAAAGGTGCTGTAATTCTTTGACAGTACTAAAGCATAGAAATACCATAATATGTTTGCAGATATTTAGGAAACTAAATGCTAAGTTCACATACTTGTTTCTTTGAAAAACAATGCTACAGCCAGTTATTTTACTTTGAAATGTGCGTTTTGTGTTGGAATGTCTGTTTTTGTTTTGGTCAGTGTATTTCCACCCACTGCCAATTTACCCAATAGTATTTCAACACCCTGTGTTGCTAGTTGGCGGAAAACCGCGTATTACAGCCATGGAAGCCAGCAAACAAACTGGGTCAGAGATTGCAGATTCTACCAGATAAAAGCCTCGGCATCTATCTAGAAATCTCTATGAACGGGATCATATTAAAATGAACACTCAAGCATTATATAATGCAATGTCTTTTTTTCCAAAGGAGGTGCTTAACCTTCAGAAAATGATGATTGTCAACCTCATTAAGTCAAACTAAATACTATACGAGTTGTTTTATTTTCTCTTCATTTTTATGAAATGTGCCATTTTTTGTAACCCACAATTTGGGACGTAAAGTACGTACATTTAGAAATCCTGATTTGTTGTATTCACTCAGTGGGTGCTACCTAGTTTGGGACTAAATGCAGATTTGTAGAATTTTTTTAGAAAATAGAGTGTTTATGTACACTTAAACTTAGTTTATACATACATACTTCTACTTTCACTTAGTGTGAACAGAATTAAGCACTATACATTTAGTGTAAAGAAAATAGCAATAGTAACTTTTTGTTGCTATTCACACTTAATTTAAATGGCATATCGCCTTTTGCACTGATTGCAAATAGCCGCTGCCATAAGAAAAATGTCTCTTTGCACACAATTGTGGTGTATGACTAAATTTGTTTTTGTTAATTGAAATTAGTTAATAATTGATAACAAAACTACAATTCATTGAATATAATTGGTGTGTAATTTGAATATCATTTAAAATGTAATTGCATAATATATATTTGAATATCATATATTGTGTTTTAGAAAACAAAAAGTCATAAGACAAAGTGTATCATATACGTAGAAAGCAGCTTATATAATATTGTTAAAAAAGGTAAATATGAAGTGTTATCAAATCTACATTCTCAAATTTAATAGACATGAAATTAATTGGGCCTATTTGTATGAAGGCTTTTCTGGGCATTGACGTGTCACATGTGAGAGCATGAGTGTACATGTGTGGGAGTCGGTGTGTTATCGGGAGATCGGATAGCAGAGAGTGGTTTAGTCAGTGTGTAACAGAAGGTCTCTGTTGGTCTGAGGTTCCTGTCGCCTAAGTCTTGTGTCTCCAAACGCTCTGGGGGAAACAAGAATCTCCTGCAACTGCTGCTTCTAATCTAGTCAGTAACCACACAACATACACACACATACTTACACACTGCATGTCAGGGCTGGTCTGGACGCCCAGTAGCCCAGTGAGCTTCCTCATGCTTTATCTCCTTCATCAGCCCTTCTTCAAAGCTGCTTCTGCTCTAGAGAGGCTGGATCCATGAAAGAAAAGCAGGGAGGAGGTCTTAGACGATTGTCATGCGTCATTGTGTTGAGGTCAACATACACACGCGCAAGACTTTAATGTCATGAAACAGTGCCATAACAATTGGTCTATTGTTGAAAAGTTTTTACAATTAAAATATATTCAAATAGAAAACAGGTATTTTAAATTGTAATAATATATATATATATATTAATTGTTTAACTGTTTTTACTGTTTGAATTTTTCAAATAAATGCAGCCTTGATGAGATTTAGAGATTTTCAAAAACATAATGCCCCCAAATATTTGAACATTAGTGTGTGTATATGGGTTTCTTCAACTTAAGGTACTTGTATGTTCTAGAGGTTGTTTTTATTGAAACATATATTATAATTATTAATATTTTTAAATTAATTATAATTTATAAATATAATTATCTATCCCCAGATGACTTTTATTTATAGATTTTACTGCTTAAATAATAAATAAATAAATAAATGCAACTTTAAAATACCATGTTACCAAACACAATGTAGATTTTGAGATGGTGTAAATGACTATTTTATTTTATTTTATTTATTCTGGTCTAGATAAATGACAATATTCTCCTTTGATGCATATACATATATACACTGTACATTGGACTTTGTTAATAGACAAATTGAGTGAAAAGAGTGTTTTAAGAGAGTCACAAGCCAATATTGTTGTGAGTGCTGTGAATTTCATCACTTGACATAAAGGGTGCTGTATGTCACAATTGGTTGCTGAGTATTTGATGGCGTGCAGAGTGTTTTTTTTTTTAAGAGATAAGAGAGAATGGAGACATAGATTAGATACACGTGGCAAACAGTAAAACAGGCAGAATACCCAGACATGCCGGAGGTTCTGCTATCATGATGGACAAAAATGAGAGTAGCTCTGGAATGTGTGTATGTGTGTATTCCAATAAGAATTTTTCAGGATGTAGTCTGAGAGGGCATCTTTTATTGCTTGTAATTTTTGGTGTCTTTTGAAAGCAATTCCTGCACTGAATAATGATTGTGTTTTAATCCATTTGTCCAGTTTTTGGGTGAAAGCAGCGTTCTGAAAATGTCATGTAAACCGCTATGGAACAAGTGTGTCTTGAGCTCTTCCTTCCACTGCCTGAAATTCCATCCATCTTTATCTGCCTTTTTATTTCAATTCTGGTATTATTGTAAATATAAAATGTAAATATAACTATTTACAATTGTTAGCAAATAACAAATTATTGTAATTTTAACTGTAAAAGATTACAATGCTACAGTAAAAACCTTTTAAGGGTATAAACTGTAATAGATCTAACCGTACGTTTCATGTAATTTTACAGTAAAGTACTTTTAAATGCACTGTTTTTGGAAGTAAAAAAAAGAATAAATCATGTAATAATTTACAGTGAAAAGCTTTGGGTTTTATGTTACATCTTTTCATTTACCATGATGGTGTTTTGTATTTGTGTGCATGACACTGTATACACCTTCTATATATTAGTATTTAGTTTCCCTCAGTTTGTAGAAAAGATACTTGTAATGAACTTGAATTCATCATATGGCTTTCTCTTAACCTATTATGGTGATTGTCAATATATGTAATTGTACAAAACAGACTTTAGTAGCAGTGTGGCCTTACTAATTCTGTAATTAATATATTAATATATTGTACTGCCAATGTTCCAAAAGGAAGGGCAAATTTATTTATCTACACCAATCCTGAAATTGGCAGCTTTGTCGCGCATAAAGACATGTTTAAGACATAAACATGTCCCGCATTTTATGTCTGAATTTTTTCTCCCCTAAAATTCCTATATCACGATAAGAAATATAATACTAAAAATGTGATTGGCATTTAAAAAAATCATTTGTGCAGCCGTCAGGTTGATAACCAACCAACGTATTCGTAGAGAGGGATTTTTCCAATGATGATGACTGGACGGAGCAAAGGAATCATGCCTTCATGACACATGCTATCAGAATTATTGTGAAGACAAGTTTCCTAGTTAAAAATTGGACATGAACACCCTCTCAAGTCGTATTTACTACTGGGTGGTACAGCAAGTGGTCTATAGATAGCATGATTAATGTTTGGCAATGAATGGGACGCTAAATCTCATTTTGATTTTAATAAGATTCTCCCAATTAATAGGCAAGAATAAACCTGGTGTCCTCCATGGTTCCTGTTCTTTCCAAAAACAAAGCACTTGAATGCGACAAGCTCGTAATCAAGACTTCAGAAGTGGGAAGTAGGAAATTTCCAATAGCATGTGAAGGCAGGATCAGTGTGGACCTCATTAAAAGTCATTAAATAAAGTACACCAGCCAGGACTTTTTTCATGTGGATAGAAGCATCCTGATCAAACTTGCCAGATAAAAAATGAAATAAAATCAAGTTCAAGATGCAATGAATCTGGTAATCCAGTATTGTTTGCATAGTCTAATAAAGGAAAATAAACTAGTTGCTACTTAGGGAAATTTATTTTAGTATAAAATGTGATTTTTACCTACTAGCCTGTTATTCAGGTCATTCAATTTAGTTGACTGAATAGGTCCCATAGAGTAAATTACACTGTATCACTCGAACCAAGTGCCAGTCACAGAACCAGTCACAATTAACAAAGTCCTGACTCTCTTTTGTCATTAACAATCCCATGATTTTCTAGGGGTAGGGGTTTAACCCCGATATCCTGGCCAGATTTGCCCATTGGCCTCTGTCCATCATCATGGCCTTCTAATCATCCCCATATTTACTGATTGGCTTTATCTCTCTCTGTCTCCTCTCCACCAATAAGCTGGTGTGTGTGGTGGACGTTCTGGCGCACTATGGCTGCCGTCGCATCATCCAGGTGGATGCTGCACATTGGTGGTGGTTGAGGAGATCCTCCCTTCCATGTAAAGCACTTTGAGTGTCTAGAAAAGCGCTATATAAATGTGACGAATTCTTATTATAACAAAGCTTATTAACGATTTAAAATTGTATCATCCAACATGATGGCAAATAGGCTTTCCAACTAATGGTAATCAATATTTACATAGTATAATAGTAGATTTCACATCTAATGTCCTGCAACACAGCAATAACCATGTTTCCTTCACAATCCCAGAATGCAGAGTTCTGTGAAAACATAAATCCAAGATAGATGAGTCGAGAAAAACATCAGTTATGAAAGATATCAATAATCAATAGTTTAGTGTAATGGAAAAATATATTTTTACTCAATATTTGTATATACTATGTATTTTATGCTTATTAGAGTACTGTGTTGCTAGCTTAGTAACATGCTTATGTAAAACTATGGAAAGTCTTGGCTGTTTTGGTGTTCTGTTGATCTACCTCACACGTTGCTGTGGTGAACTTTCTCTTAAATCTGAACTGATGACTAAAGAATTGCTGGTGAAAAGGTTTGTGGTGGAGGTAAGTGTTCTCGTGTTAGCTTGTTTAAATAAAACAAGGCTGTGTTGGCTGACCTTCACTGTATTTAATGCAAGAACAATTTTACAAGCTTTTTGGAGATTGAATGTAAAAGGAATGACATGAAACAGATCAGCAGACAAGAACATAAGTCTGGGCGTCATCCTTTTGGTTGTGTCTGTTTGTGTATTGATTCTGTGGGTGCACTATTTAATGAGTCACACACTTTTATAACAGAATATTGCTTCCGTTTAATTGTCATTTCCTTTTCTCAAGCACTCTTTATGACGTCATTGCAAGTATGTAAATTAGCTCATAAAATCTGAAACAGTTTAAAAGGGAATTGAAATGTACATATTCTCTCTGCAAGTTTTATAATCAGTGTAACAATGACAAAATTTGATCGAGAGCATTAAAGGAAAGACAAAGCTCATGTTTGTTGTCAGTATCTGTTCTGTGGATGTGGATGTTTGTGATTTGGTGTCTCTCTACACAAGGCCATGAGTCAGAGGATTATGACCGCATTTATTGTCTGATAGTCTCACTGTCTGCTCTCTCAGGCCATTTTGACCGTTTTATTCCACCCACATGCAGTTGAGACACGCACAACACAGACCTGTGTACCTACTCATATTTATGTCTGTAACTTCGTATTAACTTTCCTTTAACTTCCCGCTCTCACACAAAAAATGATACAATAAGTTATCTCTATACATAAAGTTCTGTTCAAAAGTTCGGGGATGGTAAGATTTAGTAGTATTTTTGAAAGAAGTCTCTTATGCTCATCAAGGCTGCATTTATTTGATCAAAATACAGTAAAAACTGTAATATTGTGAAATATTATTATATTAAAAACATTTAAAATAACTGTTTTCTATTCTTATATATTTTAACATTTTATTTATTCCTGTATTTAATTTATTGTAACATTGTACATGTCCTTACTATGTCTTCTTTTATTTAATACATCCTTGCTGAAGTATTAAAGGGG
This sequence comes from Rutilus rutilus, assembly GCF_951802725.1. NCBI lineage: Eukaryota > Metazoa > Chordata > Actinopteri > Cypriniformes > Leuciscidae > Rutilus > Rutilus rutilus. Next base: position 23,203,433 of record NC_140224.1, read on the forward strand.
TGATATAATGCCCTTTTCAAAAGATGTAAAATAAGTCTTTGATGTCCCCAGAGTGTGATATTTTTATATAGCATGTTAAAGTTGTCACTTTTTGAGGGTGAGCAAAAACACGCCGTTTTTGTGTCTGTTCCTTTAAATGCAAATGAGCCGCTGCTACCAGCACAGAGGGCGGAGCTTCAACAGCTTGCACTCACACAGACATGCACTGAAAATTTCAAAAACTTTCTGCCTTTTATGTTCAAACCGAAGTCGGACAATGATGGAGAGACTCAAGAAGAGGTGACAACATGTAGAAGCAACAGGATGTTTCTGAATGGTTAGTTGATTAATTTGAATGATGTAGCTTATGTGTAGTTATCTTCTAGTCATTGATTAGCATATTCTGTCATGACAATCTATAAATCGCGTTCACGGGGTCGGGGTTTATGTAAATTTTAGGGTTGGTGATGTCACTAACCCGGGAGGAATGTCGTGTAGTCCCTACCAGCCATTTGTTGTAGTCCTTAAAAAGTGATTTCTGTAAAAGAAAATATCTCCTTTTGCTTTGAACTTTGAGCGTCGTAACTTTGCAGATGTTGTTTATGCTCAGACAGCAACATTACACACTAACTAAAGTTAGAAAAGTGAAATCATAATCAACCACCCCTTTAATACATCCTTGAAATGTATTAATATATCTTTCAAAAAACAAATAAATATAATTATGACTGCAAACATTTGACTGCAGTGTATGTGTGTGTTGAAATGTGCAGTAAACTGATTTATTCATGCAGTAGTTATCTTGTCATCACAAAGAAATATTTTAAAAATCCAATTAGTCTAGTCACTGACTTGCAGGTCCAGGCAGAATCTGCCGTTTTTTCACAGTTTAAATGTATATACACTGTATATTAATATTTATAATTTAACCAGATTTACGAGTGCTAGACACATAGTATCTTAAAGCATACTTAATGAACCAAGCATACTTAATGAACCAATGGACCAACGTGAGGTGGGGGGGTGTAGAACTAAGACAAGTGGTCCAATTCTGCTGAAATATGCAATTCTGCTGGAGTTGCTGTGGGAACAAAGTGTGTGTGTGTGTGTAAACTGTGTCAGTTGTCCTTTGATCAATATAACCATATATCTTTACCATTTTTTCTGCTTTTAGGTGGGATAGGGACATAAAACAGAGACATGAACAACTATATAGGGAAAAACTGAAATAAGATACTTTTGTTCTTTAAGCGATAGTTAACTCAGAAAATAAAAATTTCCCTCATATCAAACCTGTATGGCCCGCTTTCTTCTGTGGATATAAGTTTTTTTATTTCTTCCTTACAATGAAGGTTGATTGGGTCCAGTGTTGTTTTGGTCCCCATTGACTTCCATTACAAAACAGATTTTCCTTTTCTGTTCCTGACAATTGTACAGAATTGTCATTTTTGGGTGAACTGTCCCTTTAAGAAGTTGTTTCTTCTTCTCTCACCCCCCTTCTGTCTCCTTTTTTATCTGTCTGTTTTATCAGTTTTTCATTTTACTTGATCTTGATTTCCTTTTCTGTTTACGTCTTCTCAATTGAATTTCTCAGCGGTTCCGTCTCTCCCTGTGGCTGTTGCTGTCTGTCTTTAGTGTGCTGATTACTGCTGACACTGATGTCCTCATTAGATTAAGAGACAGGGGGCCATGATCTCATTGCTACTGCAATAATTACAGCACTCTCCCGCAGTCCAATAACCCCTGAACCCCTGAGGAATTTTCAAACACACTCACGCAGGAGAACAGCCCGGGCACACACGTACAGCCATTAGCCATTGCGGCGAGGCGCTTTGGCACCAGAGTTAGGGTGGAGACAGGGGGCATTCTCAGGCTGACTTAGCATGCTGCCTAAATAGAGAGCAGTCATGCCATCTTCCCTTTTTTCTCTGCTTCTTCCTCTCTGAATGATGTGCAGGCAGAGGAAGTTTGTGGTGGTAAATAGCGGCGTTCCTCCCAGACGCACAGACGTCAGCGTGGCTTGGACGCTCACTCTGGAATGCTGGGAATTATAGCCTATGTGGTTCGTTCTTGCTCTCAGAGCAGTGCAGTTCCTTTGTGTGTGTGTGTGTGTGTGTGTGTGTGTGTGTGTGTGAGTGTGACTGTTAGGCATATGGTTTTGTGTTTAAGTTTCCGTTCATAGCAGTCTCCCGCTTTTATGAATGAATGAAGTTTATTCTGGGAAATAGGAAAGGCCAGTCTTCATGTCCACACAGTAGATTTTCATTGATATGTAATTGGTGCTGTTCATTTATAACACACACACAGATAAATACATGCCACATAAGCACACAAACAGTGGCTTGTTGGTGACAAAAAATGATCTGCAGTTAATTTATTTTATTTTATTTTTATATGCAATGTAGAATTTTAGTTATATGTATTCAAAGTTTTTCAAGTAATCAAAAATCCTTTATTTTTTAAAGTAATCTTTAAAAAACATATATATATATATATATATATATATATTTTTTTTTATCTTACCTTATTCAATTTTGTGTCACTGGCAGGCTTTTACACTGTCACGTCAGAAAAGGCTGGCGAAGGAAAAGAATCTGATGGATCTAATTGTAGCCATTTTGATAAACAAAAACAAAGCAGGAAATAAAAAAATAGGGTGCTGTAGAGAACATAACAGCTAGCATTTATGCATTGACAATACCGGGCAATGAACTGAACAAAACTCAGGGTTTAAATACACAGGACTTGATGACAAACTTAACCAGAACCAGGTGTGCAACATAATTAGTAATCTTGACAACTGAAGAGCGGGACGTGGGGGGAAAAGGAAAAAGGAACAGAACACAGGAAAACAATGTGATACAAAAGTAAATAAAACAGAACATAAACCTGACATTACTCCCCCCTCCCAGAAGACTCGTCCTCGTAAACGGAAACTACACCTTTAGTGGGGGAAATTCATTAGAGGAGGGGTTCAACAAAGTTGAATGGAGGGAAGGCAGGGGGAGGAGTCCATGCGGGAACAGAAGGAAGAGCCAATGGGAGAGCCAGCAGAGGGAAGGACCAATGAGGAGAAGCTGGAGGGAGGAGCCTGGAAATAGATGATGGAGGGAGTAGCCAGGGAAGAGATGACGGAGAGAGAAGCCAAGCAGCAACCCAGAGCAGAGCCATTAGGATGAAGGCCTACGGCTGAACCGATGAAGGGAGGAGCCAGGAGTGGTAGAAACCCATGTGGAGCCAAAGGGACGAACACCCGGAGTGGCATTGTAGGCCTGGAGGGCCAAGGTGGAGCCGCAAGCTCACAGAACCGAGGTGAAGACGGTGGATTTGCTGACACGGGCGGAGCCGGTGGGAGTGAGGAAAATGGTGGAACGAGAGGGACGGAGAAGCCCGGTGGAGCCAGAAGGGTGAAGGATTGAGGTGTAGCCAGAGACCTGAAAGTCCGAGGCAGAAGCCAGAGTGATGATGGACCAAGGTGGAGCCTGAGGGATGTAGGAACTTGGGGGAGCCAGAGGGATGATGGACCACGTGGTGCTGAAGAATTATGGTGCCAAGGTGAAGCAGATGAGTCGGAAGGTGGAGTCTTAGGCTTGGAGGCCTGAGTTGGAGCTAGGGGAACACACCAGGGCAGAGTTGGAGACCGGGAAGCCCATGGTGGATCCAAGGAGTTGGGGGAGACACTGAAAAAGGAGCCGCAGGGCTGAATGGAGAAGTGCGGCAGAGGAACTGAATTGCATTGTCAGAGGCGGAGGGAGTGGGAGGCTGGGTGGTTCCAGCAGCATTGAAGGAGATTTGAGACTGAGTGGGACCAGTGGCGATGAAGGAGACTTGGGGCTGGGTGGACCAGAGAGTCCATTATATTAACAGTGCTTTTAAGGAGAAAATACATGCCAGGGGTGGAGGCATAGGTGTGACCCAATGCCAAACAGTCCAATTCCACCAAATTACACAACTATGTTGGCTCTTGCACACCTGGTCAGACGTGGCAACTGGCTTGGGCTCCGGGACGAGTATGGCTGTACGCTCTAGCTCTGGGGAGACCTTCTCCAACTGGAGGGTCCTTGGCGGGCGTTGGCTCTCGTCTTGTGGTGGGCAGGCTGGCTCAGGTTCTGAGTCTGCAGTGGGCTCTGGCTCTGTGACCATGGCTGGTGTGGTAAGGTGCTGGATGGGCTCTGAGCCCATGGTGAGCGGGATTGTTGTGAATTCCTCCCTAGTCTCACCTCAACCACGGTAAATGAGGAGCCAGTCTTCGTGAAAAATAATTCAGAAAAGACCCTCGAAGACCATAAAGGGATAGGGGGACTAGTTGTTTGAATTGTTCATTTAAGCCAGTCCAGAAAAAGGAAGTTAGTGCGATTTGTATGATAGGTCCAGGAACTAACTGGTGTGTTCCTCGAGGGAGCGGTCATCCTGGTTGGGGAGGAGGAAGCAAACGGCTTGAAGATCCATGATCTTTTCTAGGTCATTTATTCTGTTACGTCAGGCAAGGCAGACAAAGGAAGAGGAGAAGGAGAGGTGGATGTAATTGTAGCTATTTCATTGATAAACAAAAAAAGCAGGAATCCCAACAAAAAACAAACTTGGTTTCAGGAGAGAACATACCAGCTAGCATTAACGCATAGGAAATAAAGGACAATTAACTGAACAAAACTCATGGCTTAAATGCACAGGACTTAATAACAAAATTAACCAGAACCAGGTTGCAACATAATTAGTAACAATGACAACAAATGAAGATTGGGAACGCGGGGAACAAATGAAACAGGAACAACACAGGAAAACAAGGGGATACAATGTAAAAGTCCATAAAACAGAACATAAGCCTAACACACTAGTAAAATCTATTATTTTATTCCTTATTTTTGCAGAGTACATATGTTGTGCACACATTCACGCATCATGGATTATTAATTCTACATAAAACCATACACATGTATGTTTCACTTCATTTAGTCCTATTAGCACTGTTTTTGTCACCAGGCCAGTTCCATTCATCTCCATTGGTCCATCAGCTGACTGCTGACTGTTGCCTTAATGAGCGTAGGTGTTTACTTCCTCTTGCCCTGCCAAGTCAAACAGTGAAAAACATTGCCTTCATGTTACACTTTCTTTTAGATTTATCTGCTGTCATGCCAAGTCTTCAGGCCAAGACCCCTATTCCCCTAATGCAGAGTAAAGAAAAAGAAAAGAAAAATAATTCCTTAGCAATTAAATGTCACCCTGGAGGTTTCTCCTGGACCAGCATCTTCTTTATACAGTAGTAAGTGAAGGTTTGACAAGATTATGTGCATTTTAACATAACATTTTGTGAAAAAGCAATTCCAGATCAGTCCTCCTCTCTCTTGCTTCTGCTTTGAGTCGCATATCATGTTCCAATGCCAGATATCCAGCACAAAGCCACATCTTTATAACCTCATAATCCATCAATAAATTGTATTATATTTATTTATTTTGGTTTACTGTACTTTAGAGTGTCTTTACCACATTTTTTTCCAAAGTCAATGTCTTGCTGAAGAAAATCATAAAAAAACTGAATTCATATTTTTGTGGAATGAGTTCATAGAGACAAGGCTCTTACATATTTGGAAAGAACAGAAAAGCAAGGGGAGAGTAGGGCAGGAAATAAGTGTGACGGATAGACTGGAGGAAAGGGTGAAAAATGAGTGGGTCGTGCAGATAAATAAGAACAAGGAATGTAGCTTTTATCATGAGGGATGAGTTTGATTCAGCAGAACTGGTCTATCTACAGCCTTGGAGACAAATAAGCCCTGGAATCCACTATCTGTGGAAATGCTGTAACTGTGTCTAGTGTGTGAGAGAGATTTTAAACACTGCATCTGGCAGATGTGTTATCGCAATTTTCTGTGAAAGTATACTGCACAGCCTTGACTAGCATGGAGCCAAGATGCATGTGCAACATTGACTACATTTACATGTGCACCAAAAATGCTATTTCCAATTAAGTAAGGACTTAATCGCAGTAAGATCTTTATATGACATGAGCAAACCTATTCACTCCCTTTTACATGCAATTTTCATTATTCTGATTATTCGCTATGAAGTGTTCTTATGTTTACCACCATAATACAAATGAACAACTCAGATACAGTAGGCATGTTATGGAACAATGTTTTAATCTACTTACATCAAATGCAAAATACATTTGTATGGACGCATTGGAAGGTTTTCCGGCGCCGGGATGAACACTGCAATGCCGCTGTAACTGTGTTTGTTTACACTGCATCACTTTAATTCTTTGTGCAGTCTCTGGATGAAGATACATAGCAGAGACTGCACAGCAAGTTGTATTGGCAGAGTTTAGCAATTCAGAGTAGAGGGAAAACTTGTCTTAGACACATTGCATTGAACCATATAGAGACAACTCTTCGAGACTTCCCTTAACTTCTCTTATCCCTCTGCCCAGACATATAGGCCTATACATATATATAGCCTAAAATTTGGCAGAGAGGGTTGGAGACAAAAATGGTAGGGATGGGAGAGAGACAGAAAGCGAACATGCATTGATGCAATGACTTGTTGATAATGGCCATATATTTTTTCCCCTAAAAAATAGATCGGTTTAAATTTGTAAAGTTCAGCATTTAGAACAGCACAACCAAAATAAATAAATGTAAGATACAGACGAACAAATTGGCCAGAAGGCATGTGCAGAAAGGGACAGAACCACATATAGATGAATTATGCAGTCTGACTTTGTAAGCTGTTTCAATGCCAAAGTAAACAGAATGGCACTTTTTTGGTCCGGTGTTGCAGGTAGAAGAAAATCTTTGAGAAGGGTGATGACTGACAGTTCTGGGTCACTCTGGCATGTCCCCAATAGGCAGTGTGATGGTTTGAGTTGGCACAAATTAAAAACTGAGTAGTGACACATAGTCCTCCTGTCGTTCTATGACTGAAATCTGTTTCCTCAGACTGTTACCGGTAATCAAAAAAAATAACTTGACTTTTTCTCTGGGGTCCAAGAAAAGCAGTAAGGGCAATTTAAGTTTGGGTTTAGAGGGTTTAACTTGAAAACTCTTAACAATCTGAAAAAAAGGAACAGAGCTAAAATGTTGTTATGCACACTCAGATTAATTTCCAATTACCTTGACTCAAGTGTAATTAAACAATACATTCATTCATGCAATACAGTAAGTGTTTCATGCTGTTTTGGCAACTGCAGCTTGGAAGCTGTAAACCCAAAAGAGCTCCAGGATATTTGCATGTTTTAATGTTGATTTTATTTATTTTTTAATCTAATTTGAAAATCTTCATTAGCTATAAACATTTATTAACCCTATAAATAATGGTCTAAATTTTTTTTTTTTTTAAATGAAACAGACCTTTAGACAAAATATCAAAATAAATTTGAAAAAGGTTTGCACATGTTGAGTCTCATATATTATACTTTAAAGACCATAGAAATGTGTGTACCAAAATATGATATAGTAATCTTTAATACATGTGGTGGTTAATTTGCCATCACAGCAAATACAAAGCCATAGAACAATTTTCCTTGCATTCAAAAAATTTAAATAAAAAGGTATACAGACATACATTTTAATATAATTACAGATTAATCTTGCAGATTACATGAAGACTGCTTGAATATTGTCCTAAAATGTACCAGTCCAAAAGGTGAAAGCTCATCTAGAGGCAACACTGAAAGCATTGACCTCGGTTTGTTGGTCTTAGTTTAGATACAGATCTTTGCGGTCTTGGGCCTGACATGGATCCGTCCTGGTCCCAGATTCCAGAGGGTTAGTAAGATTTTGTGAGTGTGGCCAGACTAAGTTCTGATTTTAGCCCAGAGATGAAATATGAGGATAGCTTACATGTCTGTATGTTTAACCAGCTACTTTCTTTTTCAACTTTCACTATGTCAACACAGAGTTCAAGAAGTCTACTGATAGGCCTGCATCAGTAATTGGGTTTAGGCTGGTATTTCAATGCCATTAGCATGCTTTCTGATTAGCACAAAGCTAATTACTGCTTTAAAGGAAACACATATAGAGGCTGGTCCATTACACTTGTCCATTTTAATTTGGGCTCCATGCTGAGAGAATATGACTTGCAGACACCAGCCTTCAAATTGAAACCAGGTCAAAGTACACTGAATTACAGGGTAGTGTGCATACCTTAGGTTGAAAAATAAATTTTGATGTTCAGCTCAACTCTGGAACCGTTTTGGAGGCCCTTGTGCTCCTTCACTCAAGTTTACACACACATATACACACTCGCTTCGTCTATTTTCAGTTCCTGTGTGTAGCAGACGCAATAAAACAGCATTGATACTTGAAGCACCCAACAGAACCATTTCATCCCGAATGGATTCAGACACAGTCAGTAGTGGGAGCGGAGGCCCAATCATAGGCTGTAATTTCAGCACATTTATCTCATTTCCTGTGCGCTTTGTCTTTCTCTGCAATAATGGGGTAAGTAATTGGAATAGACTCCAGATAATGGGGAATTTTGACCCTGCCATTCCGTTGCAAGACTGCAAGGATGCTTTGTGGCGACAAGGGAGAAAACTTGGGCAGTTTGCGGTTTCTTACACAAGCACTTGGAGTCAGTAAATGGGGTAATATTGTATTCTGTACACTGCTTGTGCACTGATTGCATTTGAAATAGTGCTGGATCAGGCCAAGCATGGTTTCATCTTGTGAAATCAGACCATATGAGATTAATGTTCCATCAGACGCAGATAATATAAAAATACATCACTTTTGTGCAATTTGTTTTTCAGGAATTACAATTTACAAATGTACAAGTTTGTTCTGAGGTATCAAGAGACAAAAAGCCCAAACGATATGGAGGGCTCATACAAAATAATGTGTGCAAATGGCCCAGTTTTTCCAGATTTTTCTCAAAGATATCACCAATAGACTTGTAAATCACTTCTATTCAAAACTTTGGGGTCAGTAAGTTTTTAAAGAAATGCTTTTACTCAGCAAGGATGGATTAAATTGTTTAAAAGTGACAGTAAAGATTTCAAATAATGCTGTTCAAAGAATTCTGAATGCAAATGGATCTAATGGATCTGTGACTGAAGTAACGACAAATTATATTTAAAGCATTTCATTTAAATTGTAACCATAGGCTATTTCACAATATTACTGTTTTTACTGTATTTCTGATCAAATAAATGTATCATTGTTAAGCATAAGATATTTATTTAAAACAAATCTGAAATCTTACCAACCCCAAACTTCTGATGCTGTAAGTACATAATTCTGTAGCCAAATCTTCAGCACATATGCAAATGTGATAAGCTAGACAAAGGCACGTGAAATCGTATATACTGTATCTGAACAGGCACAACTGTAATAATTTAATGGTAATATTAGTTCAGTTAGAAACAAAGCTGGGAGCACTTTGTTTTACTGTAAAGCAGGGTTTCTCAGACTCGGTCCTGGAGGGCCACTGTCCTGCACAGTTTAGCTCCAACCCTGATCAAACACACCTGAGCAAGCTAATCAATGTCTTCAGGATCACTAGAAACTCACAGCTAGGTGTGTTTGATCAGGGTTGGAGCTAAACTGTGCAGGACAGTGGCCCTCCAGGACCGAGTTTGAGAAACCTTGCTGTAAAGTGTTGCAAACGTGGTTGCAGGTCTTAGAAATAGCTGTAGGTTTTGTTCTAAATCACTGTTGAAACAGCTCTTAATGTCTGCAATTGCATCTCTGATAGGAATAGAATAGTTGAATATTTTTGTGAATAGTTGAGTTTTTCTGCTGCTATCATAGGTGCAGCATTTGTTTGACACTGTACTCAACGGATGTCAAAAAAGTAGTATTAAGTGCATAACTATAAAATTCAACATTGTAAATGTGATATTTAACATTTTATTACATTTCTGATAAAGTGCACACAATATTTGCAAACAGAAATCGCTAGTAAATTCCACAAATAATTACAAAGGAAACTGTGATTATTATTGGTCTCAAGGTGCAGCATGACAGATTATGATTAATAAACATGATTAATAAACAAGGATACTTTAATAATCACAGAATAACAAACCACATTTACATAAAACATGAACCAACAATGAACTGAACAGACCAATACAGAGGATTAAACGAGGGAACTAAACAAGACACAGGTGAACATACATATTAACTAATGAGTAACCACGAAAACTAACTAGGGTACAGAGAGACAAACATTTAATAGTTATTTATATTAAGAGCCTTAAATATTCGAACCTGTTATGTATTTTTTTTAAATGTGTTTGCTTGTAAACTTTGTTTTCAATTCAGATTCCGAGGCTTTTTCATGCCTGGTGAAGTTGTGAATCGCGAGCTCATTAGCAAGGCTATTATTGGTCATCTGGGCTCCTGTAGGTGACGTTAGCACCTATTTTGTATACCAAAACAATGGCCGCGCCAACGCCTACAACAACCACGCCTGACGAGGAGTTCGAAATCTACACTCCTGACAATTTGAAAAGCAATGTGTGGCGCTACTTTGGGTTCCCAAAGAAACAAGGAAAAATCACGAGTAAGGACAAAGTAATGTGTAAGATACCAATATAGGTCTTACTGAAGGCATTTAATGGTCAAAATATTATTAATAAATATTCAAATATTAATATTAATAAACAAACGAACTTCGAATATGATTTTTGGGCAAAAGTCAAAGCCCTACTACAGACTGAGGCGACATTGTAGGCCTGGAAGTCCAGGGCAAAGCCGCTGTCTGAGGTGAGGACGGAGGCCTGGCAGAACGGGGTGAGACCAAAGGGGATGAGGACCAAGGTGGAGCCGGAAGGAAGGAAGAACCCTGTGGAGCCAAAGGGGTGGAAAGTGGAGGCCCAGAAGTCTGAGGAACCAGGGTGACGAGAGACCAGGTTGTAGCCAAAGGGACGAGGGAGCCTGGTGGAGTCCGAGTGATGTCGGATCACGGCAGAGCTGAGGGAGCGCAAAGCCAAGGTGGAGTCATGGGCCTGGAGGTTAGAGGTGAAGCCAAACTGACGGAGAGAAAACCTGGGGCAGAGCTGGAGGGTGTCAGCGGAGAAAGTGGAGCCGAGAAGCTGTGCGACACCAGAGGAGCAGGTGAGACCCAGCGGCTGGATTGAGCCAGCGGTGAAGTCAACAGGATGGGCAGGTGACAGGGTGGGAGTGGATCTGAGAACAGAATACTTGAAGAATACGGACTCTGGGATTGACTTTATGGTGGGCTCCGGCCTCGAGACGGAGGTGGCTTCTGGATAAAGCTCTAGGACAGACACGTCGGAAGGGCCTGACCCTGTGGATGGAGGTGGCTCTCGCATGTGGTCCGTAGCGGGCGTTGGCTCAGGCTCTAGTTCCATGGCAAGCTCAGGTGTCGAGGTCAGGTCTGCCATGGATGATCTCTCGTGCCCTACTGGACACTCTGGGGTGCAATGGCGAGTTCTGTCTGGAGCGTGCAGAGAGATGACTACTGGAGATGGAACATGTGTCTGGGAATCGGAGTTGATGGTTGCTTCGTTCTTGACGACTCACACAGTGTGGGAATATTCGCACAGCCCATTACACACGCAACTGTTATCCCAACCAGAGTATTTTTTAGTCCCCATTAGATCGTTTTTTTACTGCAATGAAAATAAACAAACACATTTCCGAGTTCCACTGTGGTTTGGGAAATTTAGGATTTTGTGCAGCTACAGTATTTCCAATAAGCTTCCCCCTTTCTAAACGGCAATCAAACTCTTAGGAAAGATTTCTGAATTTCTTATCATTCATTTGAGATGACAAACTGAGTCATAAAGCATTATTTCTGACGTACATTTTGCCTCTTAAAAACCCACATTTCCTTCTAAATTTCCTGAGGATCAGAGATCCAGTTTCAGTCTTGTTATTGTGTGAATGAGGCCATCTCTCCGTATATAGTCCATAAACATCACATTCAGACGCAAACATTTCTTCCCACTGTATTTAATGAGAGTTGAGTTTGGAAATGGGTTGGTTGATGGGAAACACAACCATGCAATTACAGTGAGCAGGCTGAAATGAGTGTAACCTAACCTTTGCTGTAGTGTGTCATAGTGTTGTGCGTACAGGCCAGGGTGTCTGCAATCCATTTACAGATTGAGATGTGGATTTGAGCCTTTTGATTGCGTGTATGTCATTTTTAAGCAAAAACTGAAATCAGACATTACGACAAAAACATCATTACATAAAGTGTCTGCTGTTATTGGTTGTCTCTAAACAAGCTGTCAGTGTGCTGCTGTCGTTTTTGCCGTTCAGCTGGGTAATTTTCTCCCCCCTCTTTAAGCCATATGTTATTTTTGGATGAATGACCCCAAACCCTGCCAGCCCGCTAACACAATGGAAATGCCAGAACACTCTTAATCCTGTAAGAATCCCAGTGATTTTAACTAATCCATCTGTATGCTGGGCAATGTACCTTCTTCCATAGCATGGCAGTTTCTAAAAAAGAAAACTGTGTATCTCTTTACATTTATCTGAAACTTTTTTTCTTTCAGATACCACCTCACCACTTCAGTGAAGAAGCTTTGTGTTTTTAAAAAATGTCGTGACAGGAAGACATCAGTATGAAAGATCTCTTTAAGCATGAAACAGATAATAATGTTGCTGTCTGTTGCTGCTCTTCCATGGTGGTTGCGGGTGTCCATTGACACGTGAAGGACAGACCTTTAGCTGGAGAGGGAGGCAGGGACCATACAGAAGGGACCATACAGATGTGTTCTGGATAAAGTGAAATACTGTATCTTGCTTGACTGCTGTTTGTGTTCATAAAAATAAGATAAAACTTGAGCCAATGAGACAGAGGGATATTTTTTTGAAAAGGTCCTTGTATTATTCCAGTCAGATCATTTTGTTTCCATTTGAAACGTTTTTTTTTAACCTCTGCAGAAATTAACTGTTTAAATCATGTTTAAATCAAAAAAGAAAAAAGAAATTATACTTTTATTCAGCAAGGATGCATTAAATTGATCAAAAGTGACAGCAAAGACATTTATAAACTTACAAAATATTTATCTTTTCAACTTTCAACTGCTACTGTATTTTTGATTAAATAAATGTAGCCTTGATGAACATTAAAAACATTTGAAAAATCTTACCATTTTGAATGATGTGTACATTCATATGATATAATAATATAAGATAATACTATAAAGAATATTATTTAATAAAAGCAAATAAAAGCTGTTTTATTTTACATTGAGAAGGTCGCTTCATGGGGGTTGCCATTTTGAAATCGCATACATTTATCTCATTAACCCCCATTATTGGACGCTTTCATTCACATAATACAATAATGTCGAACTATGAATAGCAAATTTCTACAATGGCATCGGTAACTGAGAACTATTGCATTCGTGTAATGCTACATCCATGCCATTTGATGTCAGTATAAGAAACATAGGTGTTCATTCAACTATAACAATTTTTAGACAAGAAAGTTCTGAAATCCAATTCTCTGTTTTCTCACATGATTTCAGACTATCACAGCTCTTATCGTGCCCTCAAAATGGAGCTCTCGCATTCCTATCCGTCATGCGTTCCATCAAAGGACATCCTTAAAGTAAGTGACCATTTAAAATATTTTCTTGAGAGGACATCATATCTTATTCCATATGGCCTGGTCTAGACCTGTTTGCTCTCCTCCTCTCTCTCACACTCTTCATTGCTTGCCTTTTCTACACTTTGCAGTGTGTGCAACTAAAACTGAAATAAAAAATTTGAAAAACGATATAGACATAATACTAACAATAATGACAAAAGCACACAGCAAAATTACTAAAATTTTAAAATTAAAATGGGAAATACAAAAGTAAAAGCTAATTAAAAATATTATAAACACAGTGTCAATGATGCTAAAATAGAAATGGTGCCTGAGAGATCGAGCTGTTTGAGGGTGTTCTTGGCACAAACAGGAGGAGGAAGTGGATGATTTGCTGGGGGGGTTGGAATAGGTAGATAAACTTTGTCCTTCCAAACAAATTATCCTGAAAACAAACAGCAGTAAAAGAAGGCCAGTTATACTTACTGCAGAGAGATGTTTGGCTCAATATTTGTATGTGAATCTAAACGCCGGGCTTTCTTTTTGTTTGCTTATATACAGTATCTCACGAAAGTAAGTACACCCCTCACATTTCATCAAACATTTTAGTATATCTTCTCAAGGGACAATACTATAGAAATGAAACTTGGATATATTTTAGAGTAGTCAATGTGCTGCTTGTATAGCAGTATTTACTGTCCTCTGAAAATAACTCAACATACAGCCATTATTGTCAAAATAGCTGGCAACAAAAAAGTGAGTACACCCTAAGTCATAAGAGCTGTACGTCGTTTAACCATGCAAAGCCACATGTCCTATTCATCATTTTCATGTTTTTGTCTGCTTGACAGGACCATACAAATTTGTGTATCTTGTATTAAAGCAGTTGTGCTTTGAGTACAATTCTCTCATACTGACCACTGGATGTTCAACATTGCACCTTATGGCAAAGAACTCTCTAAGGATTTGAGAATTAGAATTGTTGCTCTACACAAAGTTGACCTAGGCTATAAGAAGATTGGTAACACCCTGAAACTGAGTTACAGTATTGGCCAGGGTCATACAGAGGTTTTCCTAGACGGGTTCCACTTGGAACAGGCCTCGCAAGGGTCAATCAAAGAAGCTGTGCTGTGCGTCAGGTGCAGAAGCTGGCTTCAAAAAACAGACACATGAGTGCTGCCAGCATTGCTTTAGAGGTTACAGAAGTGGAAGGTCAGCAGTGCTCAGACCATACCTTGGACACTCCAACAAGTCGGTTTGCATGGCCGTCGTCCCTGAAGGAAGCCTCTTCTGAAGCTGGCTCACAAGAAAGCCCGCAAACATTTTGCTGAAAGCAACCTGTCCAAGAGCATGAATTACTGGAACCATGTCCTGTAGTCTGATGAGACTAAGATAAACTTGTTTGGCTCAGATGGTGTCCAGCATGTGTGGCGAGTCTGGCGACACCCTGGTGAGGAGTACCAAGAACATTGTGTCTTGCCTACAGTCAAGCATAGTGGTGGTAGCATCATGGTCTGGGGCTGCATGAGTGCTGCTGTTACTGGGGAGCTAAGCTTCATTGAGGAAAACATGGATTCCAACATGTACTGCAACATTCTGAAGCAGAACATGATGCCCTCCCTTCAGAAACCGAACGGCATGATAACGACCCCAAACACACCGCCAAGATGACAACTGCCTTGCTGAGGAAGCTGAAGGTGATGGAGTGGCCAAGCATTTATCTAGACCTGAACCCTATTGAGCACCTGTGGGGCATCCTCAAGCGGAAGGTGGAGAAGCACCATTTGTCTAACATCCAGCAGCTCCATGATATAATTATAGAGGAGTGGAAGAGGATCCCAGCAACAACCTGTGCAGCTCTGGTTCCATGTCTAGGAGGATTAAGGCAGTGCTAGATAACAATGGTGCTAACACAAAATATTGACACTTTGGACACAGTTTTGACATGTTCACTTAGGGTGTACTCACTTTTGTTGCCAGCTATTTTGACAATAATGGCTGTATGTTGAGTTATTTTCAGAGGACAGTAAATATATACTGCTATACAAGCACATTGACTACTCTAAAATCTAAAAAAAGTTTTAAAAAGTTTCATTTCTATAGTATTGTCCCTTGAAAAGATATACTAAAATGTTTGCTGAAATGGTAGGGGTGTACTCACTTTTGTGAGATACTGTATATCTAATATGTTTATCTTTGCTGATACAGGTGTGTCTGATTTGTATGTCCAGGACTTTTGTGCACTGTTGTTCATTTTAGGCATTTGTTTTGCATAAGTTTCACCAGAAGACTGTGCATAGTTTGAGAGACACAAGTCTCCACACCCCTTTCCACCCAAACAATTTCTGTCTTTTGCTCTCGGTCTCTCTTTTTGTATTTCTATCTCTCCCTCTTTCTCCTTTTCTCTCTTACAAGGATAAGTATTACAGTTAATCAGATTATCACTCTTTTCTCTGAAAAGACCCAGTAGTCAGGCAGATAAAAGGGCAACCTAGAGTCCCCAGGGGTCCTGACAGACAGGGATCAAAGGAGTAGCTGATTAGCCAAAGCAATGTCGCTTTGATACCAGAAAGAAAGTGAGATAGAAAGAGTGAGCAACGAGACAGTCAGAGAGAGAGAGAATTCAGATGGATGACAGTGTTTCATCCCATGTTTCAGCAGATGTCTTGGTTTACCTGCTACAGAGTCATCTCTTTGTCCTCTCTGTGGTAGGTCATACCTTGCTTTTATTCTTTCCTCCAGCAGCAGGAAAAGACACTCTTGATCTTCCTTCTATTCAGTATTCAATTAAAAAAGAGTGTGTGTTTGTGGGAATTCCGCACATACGATAGGCTAAGTGTCTATTATGAGCCTCACCCTGTCTCGAGTCTTGTTTAGGCTTTACAGGTCAAAGTTCATCTTGCTCTGATAAACTTCATTCCATTAGTCTGATTGTGACCGACTGGCAAAGCTTGGCAGGAAGCAGTGGATAAAGTCCAGAGTGAGAATGTAATCCTCTCACATACACATTCAACCTTACATAAATCACAAGTTCATGGCAGCGCGCAGGTGATCTTTGTGCCACCCACAGGTTTGAGAAAGTTAGTGCACTAACTCAGAAACTACTAGACACCCACCCGCCACACATATACCGAAGCAGTAAAGGACAAACTCCTTTTCTTGAAATGTTTGCACTGCAAAAAATGCTTTTCTTACTTAGTATTTTTGTCTTGTTTTCAGTCCAAATATCTAAAAATTCTTAAATCAAGATGCATTTACTAGATAAGTAAAATTAGATAAGATAAAATGTCTTGTTTTCCGGGGGAATTAATCAAAATTAAGTGTGTTTTTGCTTAAAACAAGCAAAATTATCTGTCCATGGGCTAAGAAAAATAATCTTGTTTTCTGTTTGAATTAATTTTGATTAATTCCCCCGGAAAACAAGACATAATATCTTATCTAATTTTACTTATCTAGTAAATGCATCTTGATTTAAGAATTTTTAGATATTTGGACTGGAAACCAGACAAAAATACTAAGTAAGAAAAGCATTTTTTGCAGTGTGATAGTATATTTATTAGAATAATGTGTTCTTAAAAGTTAACAAATTAACAGTTCACCCAAAAATGAAAGGTCTGTTACTTATTCACCCTCATGTCATTCCAAACCTGTGTGCTGTTGTTGTTGTTGTTTTTTTCAGAGTTTTTTTTAAACTCTTGCCGCTTGCGGTGTATCTGAAATCACATACTTCCCTACTAGGCTATATAGTAGGTGAAAAACAAAGTATGTGACAAAAGGAGTATGTCCAAATTCACAGTACTCATTAAAGAGTAGGCAAAAGGTACCTGAATGACCTACTACCAGTGAGATTCTGTATGTGATGGGCATGGACACTGATAGGTCATATGATACGCCGTGAAGTAATTACTTTTTCAAAATAACTACCTATTCAAGAGAGTATGCGATTTCGGATGCTGCCATATAGTGAACCAGAGACTGTCAGGTTTCGAAACATTCTTTTGAGCCGAATCTTTTAAATGAATCAATTAATTTGGTTCACCATTTGTAATAAAACATACTGTTCAGCTCACTTACTCAATGATTAAATAGCAATAGTTTGCTAGTTTTTATATATTTATTTATTTTTTGTGATTAACTGTTTGACACAAAAAGCCATTATGTTGAATGGCTTGAGGATGCTTGGAAGCACACACCACAAATGGATTACATTGAGAAGGTTTTTTTTTTTGGTTTGTTTTCTCTTTGGAGCTTAATGTGGTCACCATGAATTGTTGTTGAATGAAAAATTGTGTGAGTATTATTATACAGATAAAAAAGTCAAACCACTTTGGGACAACCTAAAAGTGAGTAAATGAAATGAGAATTTTCATTTTTGGTTGAACTTTTTCTTTAAAAATGAGTTGACGTAAAATAAACCTTTAAACCCCAAATATACCTTAAATTAAATCGAAGAATGCATGTGTGTGACGTCATTTCTAATAATATCTGGCCTAAACGAAGCCACTTTTTTTTGAGAACCAAGTCTCCAGCAAAATGCTTCCGGAACATTTTGTGGCAGCTTTTATCTTCAAACTGCCCTTGGTCCATGGTGATTATACGACAAGGAAATCTTTTCAGATTAATGTGTTCAGTCAGTCTGCCAAGGTTAGATAAGAGTAAAAACATGAATATACTGGAGTGGGGAAATGCAGAAGTGGCGCAAACATATCCACATCTCTATGATCAGATGGTTTCTTAACGGCTCTTTTCTTAGTTCGGCAGCAGAATGTTCGAAAACAGTATACCAGCTTTGTTTTCATTTAAAAATAACAGGCTCATCTGAGATTGCCTGAATTACTGCTGTTGCATTTGTGCACCAGCATCCATGTGGCATGCTGAAAAAAGCGTTAAAGGCTTTAAATGCGAATGTCACATGAACAAACAAGAAAACAGGTCTCATTGCATCCGCTTGTCAGAAAAAGTGGTAACGACAGTACGAACTGGCGGCGATATCTATGGACTGTTAAGGTAATCAGCTAACCTAGCTAGTTCTTTTTATCTTTGCCGTTTTATTCGACTTAAATATGTAAATGTTGGTGAGAAGAAGAACAACAAACTTTTCAGTCTGCATACGTTATGGACATCGGTTATGCTCATATATCTCTTTTGAAGGTATTTTGAGTAAAATGGCTCTATATTTCACAAAGCACATACAAAAGACCCGAACTGGAAGCAATGCAACCTGTTTTACAGAGTATGGAAATTTCTTGCGCATAACCCCCATTTACATGTTTATCTTTGTGAGCAACTGTACGTTAGACAAAAGTCTGTTTTCTGGCTCCGTCTGTCTTTTATTGGGTCTGTGAGGCAAACACTACATGACCACATCGGCTTTGAATGTGTGACCATCTGCCTTCATAGTAACCACAGGAGACATTTGTTTCAGTGATGTCACATGCTTCCACCCATATGCAGACACATAGCTGGCTTTGCTTCTGTGCTATCTGGTAGTGTAGAGATGGAGAGGCGCTGGAAAGTGTTGCTGAGATAGGACCTCTCTCCTGGGCTTTTAGAGTCTGACCTCAGACCATCTCCCTGGAGATACTGAGTGAGATTGAGATACAGTTCAGACTTAAGCACAACTCTTTACACAGTCACATACTTGACCATCAATGCTGTAATGGAGGGTAAGACATTCAGATAGACTAAGTGCATGTGTGCTTATATGTATATTTGTTTTTGGCCATGTATTTAGACATGCCTTTGGACATTTACATTTACGTCTTTTATTCAGAAAGGACACATAAATGCATTATAATGTCACAAAAGGAAACACATCACATGAATAAATTAAATGTTTAAATATATTGAAATAGAAAACTGTTCTTTTAAATAAATTAGTGTTTTTACTGTGTTTTTGCAGCCCTATATGTTTAAAAATGAGGAATGAGTCTAAATAAGTTTCATCATATCTCTCAAAAGCTCACTTGAGATACCATGACCCTTCTCCAACAAGAGCAGCAAAAAATGTCCTTGTCTCTAGAACTATTTTCTTCTCTGTCTAGGAATCTTATCTGGTGGCCTCTCCTCCTTAATGGTTCCATCTCACTGCAAAGTGAACAGAGTATTATATGGATGTAATGGGATTTTTATTGGTCTGCATGAATATTTGAATTCAAGAGATAGTTCACTTACAAAATAAAAGATTTCATTTCACCCTCATGTCGTTCCAAACCGTATGACTTTCTTTCATCCCTGGACTACAAAAGGAGAAGTCATGAAGAATGTTCATGCTCCTTGCTTCCATAAAGTGGATAGTGACCAGGGACTGTCATGCTCCAAAAAGGATAAAAAGCATTATACAAGTATTCATGCAGCTTTTCTGAGTCTTCTGAAGTCATATAGCTTTGTGTGAGGATTGAGGAACAAGCTGGTGGTCACTAGCATATTATAAGAACATTCTGCATTATATAACTTTTTCATCGTGTTTCATGAAAATTCATACTTCAAATGACATAAAGGTGAGTAAACAATGACTGAATTTTCATTTTTGGGTGACCTATTGCTTTAAGTGTATAGTTATACAGTTCCAGCCAAAACACATACTGAACATGACCACCAGGTTGCTATGTGACACATACACAGAAACACACATACAAACATCACTGAAAGCCTTAATAAGTTGCAGAAGACATGCATTACATAACGCCTGAGACCCTAAGGAACATAAACCACACACAAAGATGGTTAAACAAACATGTGCACTTACTCAAACACTGACCCTTAGAAAGCTTTTAGGACATTTTATGAGCACTCTCCCAAGATTACATGCTTATGACACACCCTGTAGAGACATGTTTCCTGAAAGTTTTGAAGAATGAACGCTAACATACTCATGCACACCAACACGCACACCAAGCAGAGAGTAAACACAACCCGACTGTCCTTGAGCGTTTGTTTGTGCCAGCTCTTAAAGCCATGACATTTATTGATGTGGTTTTTCTTTCATTGGCCTTTTAGTAGCATTTGAATCAGGCACTGGTCCCTTTAATCTCTTTGTAAGTTTGTTAATATGACTCTCCGTTGTCCACACTTGTCTCGGATGGAAGCATTATAAACAAACTGGTGACTTCATATCCTCTCATACCTCAAATATAAATTATTTTAAATTATGCTGCCAAGAAACATTTATTAATATTATCAATGTTGAAAAGAGTTTTTGCTGATTCAAATTTTTGTGGAAACTTTAATAACACTACCATTCAAAGGTATGGGGTAAGTAAAATACTTTTATTCAGCAAGGACACATTAAATTGATCTAGTGTCATTAAAGTATTTTTAATATTACAAAAGATTTCTATTTCAAATAAATTCTGTTCATTGAACTTTCTAATCATTCAAATAACCTTGAAATCAATGGTTTCCACACAAATATTAAGCATCTTTTCAAAATTGATAATAATAAAAACCATTATTAATAACTGAGCATCAATATTAATTGATATTAACTGAGCACCAAAGCAGCATATTAGAATGATTAGTAATGATGCTGAAAATTCAGCTTTAGTCACAGGAATAGGTGATTATATTGTAAAATGTATTCAAATAGAAAACATTTATTTTAAATTGTAATCATTTTTCACATTATTACTGTTTTACTGTATTGTTGATCAAATAAATGGAGCCTTGGTGAGCAGAATAGACTTCTTTCAAAAACATCAATACAGTCCTTCCTGTTGCACAGCAAATTGCAACCAGATTTTAATACTTAATAATAAAATGAACGTGTGGGGGCGTTTTTGTGTTAGGCTTGTAGTTTTGAGTGTGTTGGTATGTGTGTTTGTATGTTTTGTCTTGTACTCTTTTGAGGCCTGCAGTTCTGACCTTTGAACTCTGTCCTTTGTTCCCTCTCTCCAGTGGCAGAATGAAAGCGATCAGTGTGTCTCTCCTGCCGAATATATCCATCTCTCCAACTGTGCCAAAGCGACTGTGTAGATTCGGGTTCTTTTGTGAGATTAACTAAACATTGGTTTAACGTTATCACATACAGCTCAATGCATTCATAGGCCTGTGAATATACATAAATCATTTTAAAATGATATTTTTAAAAGCAAATATATATATTTTAATTAACTAATGTTGTTTCAAATCTGTTTGATTTTCTTTCTTCCAGGATTTTCAAGCTGTTTTTTTTTTTTTTCATACAGTGAATGTTAAAAGCCCTAAAAATGACCAAAAAGTACCAAAGTGTAATAATAGTAGTTCATATGACTCTTGTGCTATATTTAAAGTCGTCTGAAGTCATACAATAGCTTTGTGTGTGTAGACAAACGTCTTGTGTTGCAGGTGGTTTTCATGTACCACACAAAAATGATAAAGTTTGGAATATGAATTACATATTTTACAGTAACTGCAGCATATAGAAATGATCAGTAACTTACATTTAGGGCTTTTCCTCAGCTGACATTCCATGGTCACCATTCACTGTCATTGTATAGAAAATATAGCTTAAACATCCTGCTAAACTTCTCTTGCTTTTGTTCCACAAAAGAACGTCATACAGGTTCGGACCGACATGAGGTTGAGTAAATGACGACGACGACGACGACATTCTCATATTGGGGTGAACTATCCCTTTAAAAACAAATCAATTAGTTTTTTTTCAAACATTTTATAAATTCACAAGTTAAGCTCTGTTACAGTCCCATGTGTACCTAACAAGACCCATTCGATGACCTTTGACCTGAGAGGAGTAACCGTAGCCCAAACATGTCTCCTCCTGTGCCAACAAACCTGGTTCGAGTTAC
This sequence comes from Rutilus rutilus, assembly GCF_951802725.1. Lineage (NCBI taxonomy): Eukaryota > Metazoa > Chordata > Actinopteri > Cypriniformes > Leuciscidae > Rutilus > Rutilus rutilus. Next base: position 23,225,710 of record NC_140224.1, read on the forward strand.
ACTTTTAATAGGCAGGTTTAAAGAGGGCAGAGGGAGGTGGAGTGTGGAACAGATCAAAAGTGCTTTCCTAAATGTCCTTTGTCGTGACTTTGCCGTGTTTGATGTCTATGCTGTTGACTCTCTCACTCTTTCTCTACCTCGATTTCTCTCTCTCTCTCTCTCTCTCTCATTTCAAAGAGATGGAAGAGTCATCTGCCTCCCGCGGTCTGCCAACACACCGACCACCAGGGGAAGTAAGGGAGCGAAAAAAGAAAGAGGAAGAGAAAGATAACTGGAGAGATTGGACAGTCGGGAGCTTTTGAAGAGAAGAAAGACTGAATTCTGCCCCAAGAACAGCGATAACGGACATGGGGTCCCACTGGGGGATGGAACGGAGGGGTATATATGAAATATGAAAGATGAAGTGAGAGATAGAAAGCTTTGGTGAACACCAATTTAAAATGCTTATTTTTTAATAAATGCTTTCTTTCTTTCTTTCTTTCTTTCTTTCTTTCTTTCTTTCTTTCTTTCTTTCTTTCTTTCTTTCTTTCTTTCTTTCTTTCTTTTTAAACTGGCAGGACAGTTTTATCTGTTTGCAGTGTGGACTGTTGTCCTTTCACCTGGAGCCAAGGCTCATGAACTACATGGTCGAAAGTGTTGGGAAATCTGCGTCCTGTTTCATGGTTGGCAAACTTTTGTTGACTGAATACATCAGTTAAAGGGATAGTTCACCAAAATGTTTTAATTCTGTCATTAATTACTCATCCTCAAGTCGTTCCAAACCCGTAAGACTTTCGTTCATCTTCGGAACACAAAGGAAGATCTTTCTGATGAAATCTGAGAACTTTCTGTTACTCCATTGACAGTCTATGCAACTACCACTTTCAAGCCCCAAACAAGTTCTAAAGACAACATTAAAGTAATCCATGTGAATCCAGTGGTTTAACCTCAATTTTATGATGTGACGCGAGTGCTTTGTTTGCAAAAAAACAACATAATTTACCACTTTATTTACAAAATATGAATCTCCAACGTGTCCAAGAGAGCAACACGACACATGCTTATGTTGACGCGAGAACAGACTCGCATGTGTTCATGAGAACACCACTATGCATTCGTGTTGTGTTGACACGAGAGGACGTTGTTACATGAACAAGACTAATATTTTGTAAATAAAGTGGTAAATTATGATTTATTGTGCATTATAAAATTGAGGTTAAACCACTGGATTCACATGGATTACTTTAATGATGTCTTAACTACACTGATAAAAATGATTTTGTGGTGAAGTAAATACTACAGAAAAAAACAATGTAATTTACATGAATAAGTTAGTTCAGGCAAGAATAAAAAAAAAATAGGTAAATTCTATATTAGTACTCAATTCATGCATGTAGAAATGAAAGCGTAAATATCAACGTTATAAAATTAAGTAAAATTTCTGATACTGGTGTTCCCATCATGCACAGGGCCTTGAATAATTAATGAGGTTGATTTTTCACTGTTTTCCTGTTTTATCATTGCTTTTGTTTTTAGGATTAGTAACTTGCCATTTTGTGACATTTGGAGTTTCAATGTCAACACATTCAAATACGAACCATCAAATGTTACCGTCATTGTGTATTGTCTACCAAGTATTGAGGTCTCTGCGTTCACACGACAAATAACTTGTGATATCTATTGTATTAATTACTTACATGTTTCTAAGTAAAGCATATGCTTTAAAAGTGTGGATTAATTCAATGTTATATTGTTTGAGTGAAATGTATTGCAAAGGAAACTTCAACTAAATAGATATTACTCAACCTTTTACTAATGACTACTTTTCTTTGTTACTTTCACTTAACTTAGTTAAGTAGAGTTTACTTAATTCCATATGTGAAATCTACTTAAAAAATATGCATGCAAAAACTTGCCAAATTAAAATTAAGTACATTTTACTTTTTCAGTGTACCATTCTGGGGCTTGAAAGGGGTAGTTGCGTAGACTGTCAATGGAGGAAGTTGTCAATGGAGGGAGTTGTCAATTGCGTAGACTTTTCATTTTGGTTGAACTATAACCCTGAGGCTTTTTCAGGCCATTTATTGAAGTTCTTTGCATGGAAGAATGAGAGAAAGGTAAAATATTCAGTGTTTTTGACAATATTTTGCGGGTATGTGCACCATTAAGGCCCATTCTGAGTTCTAAACAGAGATGAGAGAGCATCGGATGAATATATCAACAGATGGATGAAAAAGTGAAGTGAGTCAGTATACAGCTATTCACTGTCCCTGTGCCCTTTCTGTCCTCTCTGTGCTATTTGGATAAAATCTCTTTTATCTCCGCTGGTGCCAGCCTCTGATGCATAAACACTCCAGACTGGCTCCTTTTGCATTTGGGGAGAGAAAATGAAAGGAAGCAAAAACCGCATTAGCGTTGCAGCAACAGTAAGAACATCCCGTGTCCGGCCTGTCGTTCATTTCATTTTACACTTCTTCATTTCTCTTACATAGTTCATTTCCTCCTTGAACTGTATTGAAGTCATCCATGCTAATGTGCATATATAAGAATTTATAGTGTCCTGTTGACTTGCATTTTTTGGTTTAAGTGTGTGGGTTAATTTTGTTAACTTATTATTATTATTATTATTTTTAATTACACTACATGCTAATGTTGTCAGTTAAACTTATGGGTCCCAGGACATAATTTTTATAGACATGTTCACTGACAGTAAAACAAATTTACATTTTAATACATCATTTTTATATATAATAGATTGCCAATATAATAATACTTTTAGAGAATACACTACAGTTCAGATTTGTTTAATGTTATTGAAAGAAGGCAAAGCTGAATTTTCAGCATCATTACTTCAGTCTTCAGTGTCACATGATCCTTCAGAAATCATTCTAATATGCAGTTATGCTGCTTAATATTTTTGTGGAAATTGATACATTTTTTTCAGGATTCTGTAATGAATAAAAAGTTAAAAACAACAGAATTATTTTGAAATATAAATCTTTTTCAACAATGTAAATAACTTTTCTGTCACTTTTCATCAATTGAATGCATTCTTACTCTATAAAAGTATTCATTTCTTAAAAAAGGGATCAGAAAAATATAAGACATCATGAAGGCCCTGCTGGGAAGCTCAGACATCGTAAAGCTGTTTCAGTTTGTCATCACATATATTTAACCAGGAGACTTTGTAAAAGGCATTTGTTCAAACAGTTTTAGATGTATGAACATGTCACCTGCCATCACATCAAACCATGTGTTTTTCATTATCATTTCCTCTCCACACACTTGTGTCCTCAAACACATGTATGTGTGTATTTTGTTAGATGTGTTATCTGCAGCACTGGAATCAGATACTTTATGATACAACTTTGAAGAACTTTTCATCTCTTTCGCACACACTCGCACACCCCGTCTCTGTCTCACTCGGCAGGGTGGGCTTTAATCTATTTTCACCCCTGGCTTCTTAAGAAAGTAGATCCAATAAGTCAGCTTCCTGCTGCGAGAGTCACTCCTGACTAAACTTTGTGTGTGTGTCGTATGGGAATAGTGGTTTTCTTAGACCTTTTCCATCTCTCATTTCAGCTTGATTTAAAGGGATAGTTCACACAGAAATGATAATTCTGTCATCATTTACTCAACCTCATGACCACAAAAGAAGATATTTTGAAGAATGTTTGTAACATGCTTCCTCTAAGATATATCAAGAAAAAAAAAGAAAAAAAACGTTTAGTTCTAATGATGATAACATGTGACACATTCATTACATTTTGATCATGCTGTAACAACTCTGTGAAATGCATTTGGAATTTAATATCCTTAATTACAGCCGAACAGAACAATGAGTCAAATCATCTCTGCCCACCTTCTCATTCCTTCAAACCCAAATGAGAGAACGGAAGTAGAAAAACAAAAAAGGTCTTCCTCAGAAGCGGGTATAAAACTCCCTCTGTTCTGCATTAAACGAGTCTCTTGGAGACTCTCATCCTGTTTCCATCCTGCCGCTCCTAAAACTCATTACCGGCCCCAAACCCCCCCATCCCTATTTCTTTATTCCCCTCTTCCCTTGCTCTTCCCACTCACTCTTCCAAACTCTTATCCTCTGTGCCCCATCTGCCCTTCCTGTTACCATGGTTATCAGCAGAACCAAAAAGCCATGTTGGTCTTCATAACTTTGGGTTAGGCTGGAATCGACTAAGTGAATGGCAGTTTAGACGTTTATAGATATAATTGTATGCACGCCTTTTTTCAAATATACTCATGTTTATGCCTTATTTATTGTGTTGACCATTGCAAGAGAGCGAGACATTGAACATTTATGAGATAAACCAAAGATGATGCCTTGAGTTTCTGTGGAGGAAATGTTGCCCTGTAAATTGTTTTACGACGGTCAGTCACGTTTGCGGATCCCGTGTTTCAAAATTGTCTGTGACTTCTCCTATAAGACAGAGATATAGCAAATATAGTTCACTCTACAATGAATATGTCTTAGCAAGCATGTTGAAGATTAGCAGACAGACAGTACATTTACTGTGTGCCAAACTTTTCCACATAAAAGCGGTTTATTCAGTAAACTGATGCATCTCCTCTATTGACGTCCATTCAAACAGAACAGTCTCTTGTCTCCCTGAAAGAATTCCAGAATGTTATTTTTAAGGTAATCTTGAAATCTCTGATGCAGTGATGTTTTGTACTGCACATCAAAGATTTCGCATTCCCGGCACACCTTGGTCAAGAGATGTGATGACAAAAGCGATTTGATTTGTCCCTTTCAGGCTAGTCTGTCACACAGTGGCCATCTGTATGGAGAAAGACCAGACATCTCCAACAGTGTTCGTCAATTTTGCATTTTAATGCATTTTAATGAATTTTATTGAAAAAGCTGAATTCTCAGAATCATTACTCCAGTCTTCAGACACGATCCTTCAGAAATCGTTCAGAAATCTTGAGCTTTGGTGCTCAAGAAACATTTCTTATTATTATCAGTGTTGAAAAAAATTGTGCTGCTAAATATTTTTGTGAAATACTTTTTTAAGAATTCTTTGATGAATAGAAAGTTCACAAGCAGCATTGATTTGAAATTTTTAATCTATTTTTGATCAATTTAATATATAATGTATCCTTGGTGAATAAAAGAAAAAATCAGTTTCTTTAAAAATATTGTCTCATTTAAAAAAAAAAAAAATTTAATAAAAAAAAATATATATATATATATGAAGAGTTCAGATGCAAAAGCCTCTAAGTGCCATCTGAAGTTTTCTTCTAGAATCATCATTTTGATCAAGCTTGTATATTTAAGTTCAGTAATTTCACTTAAATGGCAATGAAAATTACCTATGAATTGTCATTTAAGTGAAATTACTGAACTTAAACATACAAGCTGGATAAAAATGATCATTCTAGAAGAAAATTTCAGATGGCACTTAGAGGCCTTTGCATCTGAACTCTTCATATACATATGTATATGTATGTATGTATGTATGTATGTATATATGTATATGTTAGCTTAGAAACACACTAACATCACATATCTGTTGAAATCGTTAGTTTAGTCTGAAACTAAAAATTTGTTTTGCTGAGTTTCCATGTTTCCACCTTACATAACTCACTAGGTTTTGGAAAAACGTTAATTAATCATTTTTGGTTTAACCAAAGATGTAATGCATTAGAGTTGCTATAAGGAGGAAATAACTTCTCTTATAACTTGTCACTCACATATTCTGTTCCCATTGCATTCTGTGGACTCCAGGACCATTTGCTGGACTCCTGCTCAAAGCTATACCGTTTCTTGAAAAGACTCACTGTGCAGAGCGGATTGACAACTGTGGAATAATTATTTTCTGTAAAAACATCCCGGAGGTTTCCGACAGGCTGTCTCCTGATCAAAA